>NC_138882.1:69430065-70785894 GCF_965194825.1 Balaenoptera physalus
GAAAAAAAGGACATGCCTAAAGCTCAGCATAAGGAATTATTAGCCACATGCGTATCCAACCTCCAAAAAGGTTTCAGCTCACACCAGTCATGACCATCAGCAAAAAGTCTACAAACTATAAATGCTGAAGGGGTTTTAGAGAACTGTGTACCTTCTAGCTGCTGGTGGGATGTAAAGTGGTAACAGCAGTAACGCAAACTGAATCGAGCTGCTTGAAAAGGTAAACATTGAGCTACCATATGATGCGGCAGGGCACATTTTGGGCCTATAACCTAAGACAACTGGATTCGGAAAGACAGAGGCAGGCAAATGTGCACTGCAACAATATTGAAATAGCCAAGACATGGAAGCAAAAAAAAGGTCCATAAACAGATGAATGGACAAAGACGAAATGGTACACGTACCAAATGGAATAGTAGCCTCTGGAAAAAAATGAACAATGCCGTTTTCAGGACTAGAGTTGAGCCTAGAAATAATCATATAAGGTTAAGTAAGTCAAAAGGGTATGACAAATATCCTATGATATCATTAATACATGTTATCCTAAGATTGCTACCAATGAACATATTTCCACAGAAAAAGACATTCACAGACTTATCAAATAAACTAATGGTTAGCCAAAATGAAAGGTGGGAGGATGGGTAAATTAGGACAATGGGGTTAACATACATATACTAATGTATGTTAAATGTATATAAACATATAATATATAAACTATATAAATAATATAATCACCAATACCTTTAAAATATACATTCTGTAATCACATACATGCTAACAGGTTCCGAAGATGAACAGATATATGTATGAATCATTGAGCAGATTCTGTACAGTCAAACAATAAAAACACTCTAATCAAATTTACTCCGATAAGAAATAGAAATTAAATTTAAAAAGCAAACATAAGTTAGGAGACATAAACTTCTGGGGACCTCTCCCAGAACATTCCACTCTAATTTACAACCTTGGAAAACTACCTCCAGGAAGACTCTGTTGCCCTAGTAACAAGAGTTGAGAACGTAATAATGCTGCCACCTTGTGGCTGTTTCCCACAACAGCAGCTTTAAACCCAGTGCCAATGGTTGCTTAATAGTCACAAGGACTGCAGGGCTCTAAATGACACCTGCCCTCAAAAAATGCCCTGGGCAAGGGAATAGGCAAGAAAATTCAACACATGAGAAACTTTTCAAGAAGTCAATAAGAGGAGGGAAGTTGTACTCACTCTTTAAAAAAAAAAGGAAAAGAAAAAATAGGACATGCCTAAAGCTCAGTATAAGGAATTATTACTAACATGCAATTTCAAATTCAAAAAGGTTTCAGCTGACACCAGTCATGACCATCAGGAAAAAGTCTACAAACTATAAATGGTGAAGGGGTTGTAGAGAACTGTGTACCTTCTAGCTGCTGGGGGGATGTAAAGTGGTAACAGCAGTAACGCAACCTGAATCGAGCTGCTTGAAAACGTAAAAATTGAGCAACCATATGATGCGGCAGGGCACCTTTTGGGCCTATAACCTAAGACCACCAGATTCGGAAAGACAGAGGCAGGCAAATGTGCACTGCAGCAATACTGAAATAGCCAAGACATGGAAGCAAAAAAAAGGTCCATAAACAGATGAATGGACAAAGACGAAGTGGTATACGTACCACATGGAATAGTAGCCTCGGAAAAAAAATGAACATTGCCGTTTCCAGGACTACAGTTGAGACTAGA
Organism: Balaenoptera physalus; assembly: GCF_965194825.1. NCBI lineage: Eukaryota > Metazoa > Chordata > Mammalia > Artiodactyla > Balaenopteridae > Balaenoptera > Balaenoptera physalus. The sequence goes on from NC_138882.1 coordinate 69,431,780, forward strand.
AATAATTATATAAGGTTAAGTAAGTCAAAAGGGTATGACAAATATCCTACGATATCATTTATAAAAGTTATCCTAAGATTGCTACCCATGAACATATTTCCACAGAAAAAGACACTCACAGACTAATCAAATAAACTACTGGTTAGCCAAAATGAAAGGTGGGAGAATAGGTAAATTAGGACTATGGGGTTAACATACATATACTAATGTATGTTAAATGTATATAAACATATCACATATAAACTATATGCATTATATCATCACCAATAGCTTTAAAATATACATTCTGTAATCACGTACATGGTAGCAGGATCCGAAGATGAACAGACATATGTATGAATCATTGAGCAGATTCTGTACAGCCAGACAATCAAAACACTCTAATCAAATTGACTCTGATAAGAAATAGAAATTAAATTTAAAAAGCAAACATAAGTTAGGAGACATAAACTTCTGGGGGCTTGTCCCAGCACATTCCACTCTAATTTACAACCTTGGAAAACTACCTCCAGGAAGACTCTGTTGCCCTAGTAACAAGAGTTGAGAACGTAATAATGCTGCCACCTTGTGGCTGTTTCCCACAACAGCAGCTTTAAACCCAGTGCCAAAGGTTGCTTAATAGTCACAAGGACTGCAGGGCTCTAAATGACACCGGCCCTCAAAGAATGCCCTGGAGTAGGGAATAGGCAAAAAAATTCAACACATGAGTAACTTTTCAAGAAGTCAATAAGAGGAGGGAAGTTGCACTCACTCTTTAAAAAAAAGGAAAAGAAAAAAAAGGACATGCCTAAAGCTCAGTATAAGGAATTATTAGCCACATGCAAATTCAAATTCAAAAAGGTTTCAGGTGACACCAGTCATGACCATCATCAAAAAGTCTACAAACTATAAATGCTGAAGGGGTTTTAGAGAATTGTGTACATTCTAGCTGCTGGTGGGATGTAAAGTGGTAACAGCACTAACGCATACTGAATGGAGCTGCTTGAAAAGGTAAAAATTGAGTTACCATATGATGCGGCAGGGCACCTTTTGGGCCTATAACCTAAGACCACCAAAATCGGAAATACAGAGGCAGGCAAATGTGCACTGCAACAATACTGAAATACCCAAGACATGGAAGCAAAAAATGGTCCATAAACAGGTGAATGGACAAAGAAGAAGTGGTATATGGACAGAATGGAAGAGTAGCCTCGGGAAAAAAATGAACAATGCCGTTTTCAGAACTACAGTTGAGACTAGAAATAGTCATATAAGGTTAAGTAAGTCAAAAGGGTGTGACAAATATCCTATGAAATCATTTATACATGTTTTCCTAAGATTACTACCAATGAACATATTTCCACAGAAAAAGACAGTCACAGACTTATCAAAAATACTAACGGTTAGCCAAAATGAAAGGTGGGAGGATGGGTAAATTAGGACTATGGGGTTAACATACATATACTAATGTAAGTTAAATGTATATAAACATATAACATATAAATGATATGAATTATATAATCACCAATCCCTTCAAAATATACATTCTGTAATCACATACATGGTAACAGGATCCGCAGATGAACAGACATATGTATGAATCATTGAGCAGATTCTGTACAGCCAGACAATCAAAACACTCTAATCAAATTTACTCCGATAAAAAGTAGAAGTTAAATTTAAAAAACAAACATAAGTAAGGAGACATAAACTTCTGGGGGCTTGTCCCAGCACATTCCACTCTAATTTACAACCTCGGAACACTACCTCCAGGAAGACTCTGCTTCCCTATTAACAAGAGTTGAGAACCTAATAATGCTGCTGCCTTGTGGCTATTTCCCACAACAGCAGCTTTAAACCCAGTGCAAATGGTTGCTTATATTGTCACAAGGACTGCAGGGCTGTAAATGATACAGGCCCTCAAAAAATGCCTTGGGGTAGGGAATAGGCAAGAAAATTCAACACATGAGAAATTTTTCAAGAAGTCAATAAGAGGAGGGAGGTTGTACTCACTCTCTAAAAAAGAAAGGAAAAGAAAAAAAACGGCATGCCTAAAGCTCAGTAAAGGAAATTATTAGGCACATGCAAATTCAAATTCAATAAGGTTTCAGCTCACACCAGTCATGACCATCAGCAAAAAATCTACAAACTATAAATGCTGAACGGGTTTTAGAGAACTGTGTACCTTCTAGGTTCCGGTGGGATGTAAACTGGTAAGAGCACTAACGAAAACTGAATGCAGCTACTTGAAAAGGTAAAAATTGAGTTACCGTATGATGCGGCAGGGCACCTTTTGGGCCTATAATATAAGACCACCAAAATCGGAAAGACAGATGCAGGCAAATATGCACTGCAACAATATTGAAATAGCCAAGACATAGAAGCAAAAAAAAGCTCCATAAACAAATGAATGGACAAAGACGAAGTGGTATACGTACCAAATGGAATAGTAGCCTCGGGAAAAAAATGAACAATGCCGTTTTCATGACTACAGTTGAGCCTAGAAATAATCATATAAGGGTAAGTTAGTCAAAAGGGTATGACAAATATCCTATGATATCATTTATACATGTTATCCTAAGATTGCTACCAATGAACATATTTCCACAAAAAAAGACACTCACAGACTTATCAAATAAACTAATGGTTAGCCAAAATGAAAGGTGGGAGGATGGGTAAATTAGGACTATGGGGTTAACATACATATACTAATGTATGTTAAATGTATATAAACATATAACATATGAACTATATAAAATATATAATCACCAAACCTTTAAAATATACATTCTGTAATCACATACATGATAACAGGTTCCGAAGATGAACAGATATATGTATGAATCATTGAGCAGATTCTGTACAGCCAATCAAAACACTCTAATCAAATTTACTCCGATAAGAAATAGAAATTAAATTTAAAAAGCAAACATAAGTTAGGAGACATAAACTTCTGGGGGCTTGTCACAGCACATTCCACTCTAATTTACAACCTTGGAAAACTACCTCCAGGAAGACTCTGTTGCCCTAGTAAGAAGAGTTGAGAACGTAATAATGCTGCCGCCTTGTGGCTGTTTCCCACAACAGCAGCTTTAAACCCAGTGCCAAAGGTTGCTTAATAGTCACAAGGACTGAAGGGCTCTAAATGACACCTGCCTTCAAAAAATGCCCTGGGGTAGGGAATAGGCAAAAAAATTCAACACATGAGAAACTTTTCAAGAAGTCAATAAGAGGAGGGAAGTTGTACTCACTCTTTAAAACAAAAGGAAAAGAAAAAAATGACATGCCTAAAGCTCAGTATAAGGAATTATTAGCCACATGCAAATTCAAATTCAAAAAGGTTTCAGGTAACACCAGTCATGACCATCATCAAAAAGTCTACAAACTATAAATGCTGAAGGGGTTTTAGAGGAATGTGTACCTTCTAGCTGCTGGTGGGATGTAAAGAAGTAATACCACTAATGCAAACTGAATGGAGCTGCTTGAAAAGGTAAAAATTGAGTTACCATACGATGCGGCAGGGCACCTTTTGGGCCTATAACCTAAGACCACCAGAATCGGAAAGACAGAGGCAGGCAAATGTGCACTGCAACAATACTGAAATAGCCAAGACATGGAAGCAAAAAAAGGTCCATAAACAGATGAATGAACAAAGACGAAATGGTATACGTACCAAATGGAATAGTAGCCTCTGGAAAAAAATGAACAATGCTGTTTTCAGGACTAGAGTTGAGCCTAGAAATAATCATATAAGGTTAAGTAAGTCAAAAGGGTATGACAAATATCCTATGATATCATTTATACATGTTATCCTAAGATTGCTACCAATGAACATATTTCCACAGAAAAAGACACTCACAGACTTATCATATAAACTAATGGTTAGCCAATATGAAAGGTGGGAGGATGGGTAAATTAGGACTATGGGGTTAACATACATATACTAATGTATGTTAAATGTATATAAACATATAACATATAAATGATATGAATTATATATTCACCAATACCTTCAAAATATACATTCTGTAATCACATACATGGTAACAGGATCCGAAGATGAACAGACATATGTATGAATCATTGAGCAGATTCTGTACAGCCAGACAATCAAAACACTCTAATCAAATTTACTCTGATAAGAAATAGAAATTAAATTTAAAAAACAAACATAAGTTAGGAGACATAAACTTTTGGGGGCTTGTCCCAGCACATTGCACTCTAATTTACAAGCTCGGAACACTACCTCCAGGAAGACTGTGTTGTCCTAGTAACAAGACTTGAGAACGTAATAATGCTGCCGCCTTGTGGCTGCTTCCCACAACAGTAGCTTTAAACCCAGTGCCAATGGTTGCTTATATAGTCACAAGGACTGCAGGGCTGTAAAAGACACAGGCCCTCAAAAAATGCCCTAGGGTAGGGAATTGGCAAGAAAATTCAACACATGAGAAATTTTGAAAAGTCAATAAGAGTACGGAAGTTGAACTCACTCTTTAAAAAAAAAGGAAAAGAAAAAAAGGACATGCCTAAAGCTCAGCATAAGGAATTATTAGCCACATGCGTATCCAACCTCCAAAAAGGTTTCAGCTCACACCAGTCATGACCATCAGCAAAAAGTCTACAAACTATAAATGCTGAAGGGGTTTTAGAGAAGTGTGTACCTTCTAGCTGCTGGTGGGATATAAAGTCGTAACAGCACTAATGCAAACTGAATCGAGCTGCTTGAAAACGTAAAAATTGAGCTACCATATGATGCGGCAGGGCACCTTTTGGGCCTATAACCTAAGACCACCAGAATCGGAAAGACAGAGGCAGGCAAATGTGCACTGCAACAATACTGAAATAGCAAAGACATGGAAGCAAAAAAAAGGTCCATAAACAGGTGAATGGACAAAGAAGAAGTGGTATATGGACAGAATGGAAGAGTAGCCTCGGGAAAAAAATGAACAATGCCGTTTTCAGGACTAGAGTTGAGACTAGAAATAATCATATAAGGTTAAGTAAGACAAAAGGGTATTACAAATATCCTATGATATTATTTATACAAGTTTTCCTAAGATTGCTACCAATGAACATATTTCCACAGCAAAAGACACTCACAGACTTATCAAATAAACTAATGGTTAGCCAAAATGAAAGGTGGGAGGATGGGTAAATTAGGACTATGGGGTTAACATACATATACTAATGTAAGTTAAATATATATAAACATATAACATATAAATGATATGAATTATATATTCACCAATACCTTCAAAATATACATTCTGTAATCACATACATGGTAACAGGATCCGAAGATGAACAGACGTATGTGTGAATCATTGAGCAGATTCTGTACAGCCAGACAATCAAAACACTCTAATCAAATTTACTCCGATAAGAAAGACAAATTAAATTTAAAAAACAAACATAAGTAAGGAGACATAAACTTCTGGGGGCTTGTCCCAGCACATTGCACTCTAATTTACAAGCTCGGAACACTACCTCCAGGAAGACTCTGTTGTCCTAGTAACAAGACTTGAGAACGCAATAATGCTGCCGCCTTGCGGCTGCTTCCCACAACAGCACTTTAAACCCAGTGCCAATGATTGCTTATATAGTCACAAGGACTGCAGGGCTGTAAATGACACAAGCCCTCAAAATATGCCCTGGGGTAGGGAATTGGCAAGAACATTCAACACATGAGAAATTTCCAAGAAGTCAATAAGAGGAGGGAAGTTGTACTCACTCTTTAAAAAAAAAAGGAAAAGAAAAAACAGGACATGCCTAAAGCTTAGTATAAGGAATTATTAGCCACATACAAATTCAAATTCAAAAAGGTTTCAGCTCACACCAGTCATTACCATCAGCAAAATGTCTACAAACTATAAATGCTGAAGGGGTTTTAGAGATCTGTGTACCTTCTAGCTGCTGGTGGGATGTAAAGTGGAAACAGCACTAACGCAAACTGAATCGAGCTGCTTGAAAAGGTAAAAATTGAGCTACCAAATGATGCGGCAGGGCACCTTTTGGGCCTATAACCTAAGACCACCAAAATTGGAAAGACAGAGGCAGGCAAATATGCACTGCAACAATACTGAAATAGCCAAGATATGGAAGCAAAAAAAAGGTCCATAAACAGATGAATGGACAAAGAAGAAGTGGTATACGGACAGAATGGAATAGTAGCCTCGGGAGAAAAATGAACAATGCTGTTTTCAGGACTACAGTTGAGCCTAGAAAAAATCATATAAGGTTAAGTAAGTCAAAAGGGTATGACAAATATCCTATGATATCATTTATACAAGTTTTCTTAAGATTGCTACCAATGAACATATTTCCACAGAAAAAGACACTCACAGACTTATCAAATAAACTAATGGTTAGCCAAAATGAAAGGTGGGGGGATGGGTAAGTTAGGACTATGGGGTTAACATACATATACTAATGTAAGTTAAATGTATATAAACATATAACATATAAACGATATGAATTATATAATCACCAATACCTTCAAAATATATATTCTGTGATCACATACATGGTAACAGGATCCGAAGATGAACAGACATATGTAAGAATCATTGAGCAGATTCTGTACAGCCAGACAATCAAAACACTCTAATCAAATTTACTCCGATAAGAAATAGAAATTAAATTTAAAAAAAAACATAAGTTAGGAGACATAAACTTTTGGGGGCTTGTCCCAGCACATTGCACTCTAATTTACAAGCTCAGAACACTACCTCCAGGAAGACTCTGTTCTCCTAGTAACAAGACTTGAGAACGCAATAATGCTGCCGCCTTGTGGCTGCTTCCCACAACAGCACTTTAAACCCAGTGCCAATGATTGCTTATATAGTCACAAGGACTGCAGGGCTGTAAATGACACAAGCCCTCAAAATATGCCCTGGGGTAGGGAATTGGCAAGAACATTCAACACATGAGAAATTTCCAAGAAGTCAATAAGAGGAGGGAAGTTGTACTCACTCTTTAAAAAAAAAAGGAAAAGAAAAAAAGGACATGCCTAAAGCTCAGTGTAAGGAATTATTAGCCACATGCAAATTCAAATTCAAAAAGGTTTCAGCTCACTCCAGTCATGACCATCAGCAAAAAGTCTACAAACCATAAATGCTGAAGGGGTTTTAGAGAAGTGTGTACCTTCTAGCTGCTGGTGGGATGTAAAGTGGTAACAGCAGTAACGCAAACTGAATCGAGCTGCTTGAAAAGGTAAAAATTGAGTTACCATATGGTGCGGCAGGGCACCTTTTGGGCCTATAACCTAAGACCACCAGATTCGGAAAGAGAGAGGCAGGCAAATGTGCATTGCAACAATATTGAAATAGCCAAGACATGGAAGCAAAAAAAAAGGTCCATAAACAGATGAATGGACAAAGACGAAGTGGGATACGTACCAAATGGAATAGTAGCCTCTGGAAAAAAATGAACAATGCCGTTTTCAGGACTACAGTTGAGCCTAGAAATAATCATATAAGGTTAAGTAAGTCAAAAGGGTATGACAAATATCCTATGACATCTTTTATACATGTTATCCTAAGATTGCTACCAATGAACATATTTCCACAGAAAAAGACACTCACAGACTTATCAAATAAACTAATGGCTAGCCAAAATGAAAGGTGGGAGGATGGGTAAATTAGGACTATGGGGTTAAAATACATATACTAATGTATGTTAAATATATATAAACATATAACATATGAAATATATAAATTATATAATCACCAATACCTTTTAAATATACATTCTGTAATCACATACATGCTAACAGGTTCGAAGATGAACAGACATATGTATGAATCATTGAGCAGATTCTGTACAGCCAGAAAACCACAACACTCTAATCAAATTTACTCCGATAAGAAATAGAAATTAAATTTAAAAAACAAACATAAGTTACGAGACATAAACTTCTGGGGGCTTGTCCCAGCACATTGCACTCTAATTTACAAGCTCGGAACACTACCTCCAGGAAGACTGTGTTGTCCTAGTAACAAGACTTGAGAACGTAATAATGCTGCCGCCTTGTGGCTGCTTCCCACAACAGTAGCTTTAAACCCAGTGCCAATGGTTGCTTATATAGTCACAAGGACTGCAGGGCTGTAAAAGACACAGGCCCTCAAAAAATGCCCTGGGGTATGGAATTGGCAAGAAAATTCAACATATGAGAAATTTTCAAGAAGTCAATAAGAGGAGGGAAGTTGTAGTCACTCTTTAAAAAAAAAGGAAAAGAAAAAAAGGACATGCCTAAAGCTCAGCATAAGGAATTATTAGCCACATGCGTATCCAACCTCCAAAAAGGTTTCAGCTCACACCAGTCATGACCATCAGCAAAAAGTCTACAAACTATAAATGCTGAAGGGGTTTTAGAGAACTGTGTACCTTCTAGCTGCTGGTGGGATGTAAAGTGGTAACAGCAGTAACGCAAACTGAATCGAGCTGCTTGAAAAGGTAAACATTGAACTACCATATGATGCGGCAGGGCACATTTTGGGCCTATAACCTAAGACAACTGGATTCGGAAAGACAGAGGCAGGCAAATGTGCACTGCAACAATATTGAAATAGCCAAGACATGGAAGCAAAAAAAAGGTCCATAAACAGATGAATGGACAAAGACGAAATGGTACACGTACCAAATGGAATAGTAGCCTCTGGAAAAAAATGAACAATGCCGTTTTCAGGACTAGAGTTGAGCCTAGAAATAATCATATAAGGTTAAGTAAGTCAAAAGGGTATGACAAATATCCTATGATATCATTAATACATGTTATCCTAAGATTGCTACCAATGAACATATTTCCACAGAAAAAGACACTCACAGACTTATCAAATAAACTAATGGTTAGCCAAAATGAAAGGTGGGAGGATGGGTAAATTAGGACAATGGGGTTAACATACATATACTAATGTATGTTAAATGTATATAAACATATAATATATAAACTATATAAATAATATAATCACCAATACCTTTAAAATATACATTCTGTAATCACATACATGCTAACAGGTTCCGAAGATGAACAGATATATGTATGAATCATTGAGCAGATTCTGTACAGTCAAACAATAAAAACACTCTAATCAAATTTACTCCGATAAGAAATAGAAATTAAATTTAAAAAGCAAACATAAGTTAGGAGACATAAACTTCTGGGGACTTCTCCCAGAACATTCCACTCTAATTTACAACCTTGGAAAACTACCTCCAGGAAGACTCTGTTGCCCTAGTAACAAGAGTTGAGAACGTAATAATGCTGCCGCCTTGTGGCTGTTTCCCACAACAGCAGCTTTAAACCCAGTGCCAATGGTTGCTTAATAGTCACAAGGACTGCAGGGCTCTAAATGACACCTGCCCTCAAAAAATGCCCTGGGCAAGGGAATAGGCAAGAAAATTCAACACATGAGAAACTTTTCAAGAAGTCAATAAGAGGAGGGAAGTTGTACTCACTCTTTAAAAAAAAAAGGAAAAGAAAAAATAGGACATGCCTAAAGCTCAGTATAAGGAATTATTACTAACATGCAATTTCAAATTCAAAAAGGTTTCAGCTGACACCAGTCATGACCATCAGGAAAAAGTCTACAAACTATAAATGGTGAAGGGGTTGTAGAGAACTGTGTACCTTCTAGCTGCTGGGGGGATGTAAAGTGGTAACAGCAGTAACGCAACCTGAATCGAGCTGCTTGAAAACGTAAAAATTGAGCAACCATATGATGCGGCAGGGCACCTTTTGGGCCTATAACCTAAGACCACCAGATTCGGAAAGACAGAGGCAGGCAAATGTGCACTGCAGCAATACTGAAATAGCCAAGACATGGAAGCAAAAAAAAGGTCCATAAACAGATGAATGGACAAAGACGAAGTGGTATACGTACCACATGGAATAGTAGCCTCGGAAAAAAAATGAACATTGCCGTTTCCAGGACTACAGTTGAGACTAGAAATAATTATATAAGGTTAAGTAAGTCAAAAGGGTATGACAAATATCCTACGATATCATTTATAAAAGTTATCCTAAGATTGCTACCCATGAACATATTTCCACAGAAAAAGACACTCACAGACTAATCAAATAAACTAATGGTTAGCCAAAATGAAAGGTGGGAGAATAGGTAAATTAGGACTATGGGGTTAACATACATATACTAATGTATGTTAAATGTATATAAACATATCACATATAAACTATATGCATTATATCATCACCAATAGCTTTAAAATATACATTCTGTAATCACGTACATGGTAGCAGGATCCGAAGATGAACAGACATATGTATGAATCATTGAGCAGATTCTGTACAGCCAGACAATCAAAACACTCTAATCAAATTGACTCTGATAAGAAATAGAAATTAAATTTAAAAAGCAAACATAAGTTAGGAGACATAAACTTCTGGGGGCTTGTCCCAGCACATTCCACTCTAATTTACAACCTTGGAAAACTACCTCCAGGAAGACTCTGTTGCCCTAGTAACAAGAGTTGAGAACGTAATAATGCTGCCACCTTGTGGCTGTTTCCCACAACAGCAGCTTTAAACCCAGTGCCAAAGGTTGCTTAATAGTCACAAGGACTGCAGGGCTCTAAATGACACCGGCCCTCAAAGAATGCCCTGGAGTAGGGAATAGGCAAAAAAATTCAACACATGAGTAACTTTTCAAGAAGTCAATAAGAGGAGGGAAGTTGCACTCACTCTTTAAAAAAAAGGAAAAGAAAAAAAAGGACATGCCTTAAACTCAGTATAAGGAATTATTAGCCACATGCAAATTCAAATTCAAAAAGGTTTCAGGTGACACCAGTCATGACCATCATCAAAAAGTCTACAAACTATAAATGCTGAAGGGGTTTTAGAGAATTGTGTACATTCTAGCTGCTGGTGGGATGTAAAGTGGTAACAGCACTAACGCATACTGAATGGAGCTGCTTGAAAAGGTAAAAATTGAGTTACCATATGATGCGGCAGGGCACCTTTTGGGCCTATAACCTAAGACCACCAAAATCGGAAATACAGAGGCAGGCAAATGTGCACTGCAACAATACTGAAATACCCAAGACATGGAAGCAAAAAATGGTCCATAAACAGGTGAATGGACAAAGAAGAAGTGGTATATGGACAGAATGGAAGAGTAGCCTCGGGAAAAAAATGAACAATGCCGTTTTCAGAACTACAGTTGAGACTAGAAATAGTCATATAAGGTTAAGTAAGTCAAAAGGGTGTGACAAATATCCTATGAAATCATTTATACATGTTTTCCTAAGATTACTACCAATGAACATATTTCCACAGAAAAAGACAGTCACAGACTTATCAAAAATACTAACGGTTAGCCAAAATGAAAGGTGGGAGGATGGGTAAATTAGGACTATGGGGTTAACATACATATACTAATGTAAGTTAAATGTATATAAACATATAACATATAAATGATATGAATTATATAATCACCAATCCCTTCAAAATATACATTCTGTAATCACATACATGGTAACAGGATCCGCAGATGAACAGACATATGTATGAATCATTGAGCAGATTCTGTACAGCCAGACAATCAAAACACTCTAATCAAATTTACTCCGATAAAAAGTAGAAGTTAAATTTAAAAAACAAACATAAGTAAGGAGACATAAACTTCTGGGGGCTTGTCCCAGCACATTCCACTCTAATTTACAACCTCGGAACACTACCTCCAGGAAGACTCTGCTTCCCTATTAACAAGAGTTGAGAACCTAATAATGCTGCTGCCTTGTGGCTATTTCCCACAACAGCAGCTTTAAACCCAGTGCAAATGGTTGCTTATATTGTCACAAGGACTGCAGGGCTGTAAATGATACAGGCCCTCAAAAAATGCCTTGGGGTAGGGAATAGGCAAGAAAATTCAACACATGAGAAATTTTTCAAGAAGTCAATAAGAGGAGGGAGGTTGTACTCACTCTCTAAAAAAGAAAGGAAAAGAAAAAAAACGGCATGCCTAAAGCTCAGTAAAGGAAATTATTAGGCACATGCAAATTCAAATTCAATAAGGTTTCAGCTCACACCAGTCATGACCATCAGCAAAAAATCTACAAACTATAAATGCTGAACGGGTTTTAGAGAACTGTGTACCTTCTAGGTTCCGGTGGGATGTAAACTGGTAAGAGCACTAACGAAAACTGAATGCAGCTACTTGAAAAGGTAAAAACTGAGTTACCGTATGATGCGGCAGGGCACCTTTTGGGCCTATAATATAAGACCACCAAAATCGGAAAGACAGATGCAGGCAAATATGCACTGCAACAATATTGAAATAGCCAAGACATAGAAGCAAAAAAAAGCTCCATAAACAAATGAATGGACAAAGACGAAGTGGTATACGTACCAAATGGAATAGTAGCCTCGGGAAAAAAATGAACAATGCCGTTTTCATGACTACAGTTGAGCCTAGAAATAATCATATAAGGGTAAGTTAGTCAAAAGGGTATGACAAATATCCTATGATATCATTTATACATGTTATCCTAAGATTGCTACCAATGAACATATTTCCACAAAAAAAGACACTCACAGACTTATCAAATAAACTAATGGTTAGCCAAAATGAAAGGTGGGAGGATGGGTAAATTAGGACTATGGGGTTAACATACATATACTAATGTATGTTAAATGTATATAAACATATAACATATGAACTATATAAAATATATAATCACCAAACCTTTAAAATATACATTCTGTAATCACATACATGATAACAGGTTCCGAAGATGAACAGATATATGTATGAATCATTGAGCAGATTCTGTACAGCCAATCAAAACACTCTAATCAAATTTACTCCGATAAGAAATAGAAATTAAATTTAAAAAGCAAACATAAGTTAGGAGACATAAACTTCTGGGGGCTTGTCACAGCACATTCCACTCTAATTTACAACCTTGGAAAACTACCTCCAGGAAGACTCTGTTGCCCTAGTAAGAAGAGTTGAGAACGTAATAATGCTGCCGCCTTGTGGCTGTTTCCCACAACAGCAGCTTTAAACCCAGTGCCAAAGGTTGCTTAATAGTCACAAGGACTGAAGGGCTCTAAATGACACCTGCCTTCAAAAAATGCCCTGGGGTAGGGAATAGGCAAAAAAATTCAACACATGAGAAACTTTTCAAGAAGTCAATAAGAGGAGGGAAGTTGTACTCACTCTTTAAAACAAAAGGAAAAGAAAAAAATGACATGCCTAAAGCTCAGTATAAGGAATTATTAGCCACATGCAAATTCAAATTCAAAAAGGTTTCAGGTAACACCAGTCATGACCATCATCAAAAAGTCTACAAACTATAAATGCTGAAGGGGTTTTAGAGGAATGTGTACCTTCTAGCTGCTGGTGGGATGTAAAGAAGTAATACCACTAATGCAAACTGAATGGAGCTGCTTGAAAAGGTAAAAATTGAGTTACCATACGATGCGGCAGGGCACCTTTTGGGCCTATAACCTAAGACCACCAGAATCGGAAAGACAGAGGCAGGCAAATGTGCACTGCAACAATACTGAAATAGCCAAGACATGGAAGCAAAAAAAGGTCCATAAACAGATGAATGAACAAAGACGAAATGGTATACGTACCAAATGGAATAGTAGCCTCTGGAAAAAAATGAACAATGCTGTTTTCAGGACTAGAGTTGAGCCTAGAAATAATCATATAAGGTTAAGTAAGTCAAAAGGGTATGACAAATATCCTATGATATCATTTATACATGTTATCCTAAGATTGCTACCAATGAACATATTTCCACAGAAAAAGACACTCACAGACTTATCATATAAACTAATGGTTAGCCAATATGAAAGGTGGGAGGATGGGTAAATTAGGACTATGGGGTTAACATACATATACTAATGTATGTTAAATGTATATAAACATATAACATATAAATGATATGAATTATATATTCACCAATACCTTCAAAATATACATTCTGTAATCACATACATGGTAACAGGATCCAAAGATGAACAGACATATGTATGAATCATTGAGCAGATTCTGTACAGCCAGACAATCAAAACACTCTAATCAAATTTACTCTGATAAGAAATAGAAATTAAATTTAAAAAACAAACATAAGTTAGGAGACATAAACTTTTGGGGGCTTGTCCCAGCACATTGCACTCTAATTTACAAGCTCGGAACACTACCTCCAGGAAGACTGTGTTGTCCTAGTAACAAGACTTGAGAACGTAATAATGCTGCCGCCTTGTGGCTGCTTCCCACAACAGTAGCTTTAAACCCAGTGCCAATGGTTGCTTATATAGTCACAAGGACTGCAGGGCTGTAAAAGACACAGGCCCTCAAAAAATGCCCTAGGGTAGGGAATTGGCAAGAAAATTCAACACATGAGAAATTTTGAAAAGTCAATAAGAGTACGGAAGTTGAACTCACTCTTTAAAAAAAAAGGAAAAGAAAAAAAGGACATGCCTAAAGCTCAGCATAAGGAATTATTAGCCACATGCGTATCCAACCTCCAAAAAGGTTTCAGCTCACACCAGTCATGACCATCAGCAAAAAGTCTACAAACTATAAATGCTGAAGGGGTTTTAGAGAAGTGTGTACCTTCTAGCTGCTGGTGGGATATAAAGTCGTAACAGCACTAATGCAAACTGAATCGAGCTGCTTGAAAACGTAAAAATTGAGCTACCATATGATGCGGCAGGGCACCTTTTGGGCCTATAACCTAAGACCACCAGAATCGGAAAGACAGAGGCAGGCAAATGTGCACTGCAACAATACTGAAATAGCAAAGACATGGAAGCAAAAAAAAGGTCCATAAACAGGTGAATGGACAAAGAAGAAGTGGTATATGGACAGAATGGAAGAGTAGCCTCGGGAAAAAAATGAACAATGCCGTTTTCAGGACTAGAGTTGAGACTAGAAATAATCATATAAGGTTAAGTAAGACAAAAGGGTATTACAAATATCCTATGATATTATTTATACAAGTTTTCCTAAGATTGCTACCAATGAACATATTTCCACAGCAAAAGACACTCACAGACTTATCAAATAAACTAATGGTTAGCCAAAATGAAAGGTGGGAGGATGGGTAAATTAGGACTATGGGGTTAACATACATATACTAATGTAAGTTAAATATATATAAACATATAACATATAAATGATATGAATTATATATTCACCAATACCTTCAAAATATACATTCTGTAATCACATACATGGTAACAGGATCCGAAGATGAACAGACGTATGTGTGAATCATTGAGCAGATTCTGTACAGCCAGACAATCAAAACACTCTAATCAAATTTACTCCGATAAGAAAGACAAATTAAATTTAAAAAACAAACATAAGTAAGGAGACATAAACTTCTGGGGGCTTGTCCCAGCACATTGCACTCTAATTTACAAGCTCGGAACACTACCTCCAGGAAGACTCTGTTGTCCTAGTAACAAGACTTGAGAACGCAATAATGCTGCCGCCTTGCGGCTGCTTCCCACAACAGCACTTTAAACCCAGTGCCAATGATTGCTTATATAGTCACAAGGACTGCAGGGCTGTAAATGACACAAGCCCTCAAAATATGCCCTGGGGTAGGGAATTGGCAAGAACATTCAACACATGAGAAATTTCCAAGAAGTCAATAAGAGGAGGGAAGTTGTACTCACTCTTTAAAAAAAAAAGGAAAAGAAAAAACAGGACATGCCTAAAGCTTAGTATAAGGAATTATTAGCCACATACAAATTCAAATTCAAAAAGGTTTCAGCTCACACCAGTCATTACCATCAGCAAAATGTCTACAAACTATAAATGCTGAAGGGGTTTTAGAGATCTGTGTACCTTCTAGCTGCTGGTGGGATGTAAAGTGGAAACAGCACTAACGCAAACTGAATCGAGCTGCTTGAAAAGGTAAAAATTGAGCTACCAAATGATGCGGCAGGGCACCTTTTGGGCCTATAACCTAAGACCACCAAAATTGGAAAGACAGAGGCAGGCAAATATGCACTGCAACAATACTGAAATAGCCAAGATATGGAAGCAAAAAAAAGGTCCATAAACACATGAATGGACAAAGAAGAAGTGGTATACGGACAGAATGGAATAGTAGCCTCGGGAGAAAAATGAACAATGCTGTTTTCAGGACTACAGTTGAGCCTAGAAAAAATCATATAAGGTTAAGTAAGTCAAAAGGGTATGACAAATATCCTATGATATCATTTATACAAGTTTTCTTAAGATTGCTACCAATGAACATATTTCCACAGAAAAAGACACTCACAGACTTATCAAATAAACTAATGGTTAGCCAAAATGAAAGGTGGGGGGATGGGTAAGTTAGGACTATGGGGTTAACATACATATACTAATGTAAGTTAAATGTATATAAACATATAACATATAAACGATATGAATTATATAATCACCAATACCTTCAAAATATATATTCTGTGATCACATACATGGTAACAGGATCCGAAGATGAACAGACATATGTAAGAATCATTGAGCAGATTCTGTACAGCCAGACAATCAAAACACTCTAATCAAATTTACTCCGATAAGAAATAGAAATTAAATTTAAAAAAAAACATAAGTTAGGAGACATAAACTTTTGGGGGCTTGTCCCAGCACATTGCACTCTAATTTACAAGCTCAGAAAACTACCTCCAGGAAGACTCTGTTCTCCTAGTAACAAGACTTGAGAACACAATAATGCTGCCGCCTTGTGGCTGCTTCCCACAACAGCACTTTAAACCCAGTGCCAATGATTGCTTATATAGTCACAAGGACTGCAGGGCTGTAAATGACACAAGCCCTCAAAATATGCCCTGGGGTAGGGAATTGGCAAGAACATTCAACACATGAGAAATTTCCAAGAAGTCAATAAGAGGAGGGAAGTTGTACTCACTTTTTAAAAAAAAAAGGAAAAGAAAAAAAGGACATGCCTAAAGCTCAGTATAAGGAATTATTAGCCACATGCAAATTCAAATTCAAAAAGGTTTCAGCTCACTCCAGTCATGACCATCAGCAAAAAGTCTACAAACCATAAATGCTGAAGGGGTTTTAGAGAAGTGTGTACCTTCTAGCTGCTGGTGGGATGTAAAGTGGTAACAGCAGTAACGCAAACTGAATCGAGCTGCTTGAAAAGGTAAAAATTGAGTTACCATATGGTGCGGCAGGGCACCTTTTGGGCCTATAACCTAAGACCACCAGATTCGGAAAGAGAGATGCAGGCAAATGTGCATTGCAACAATATTGAAATAGCCAAGACATGGAAGCAAAAAAAAAGGTCCATAAACAGATGAATGGACAAAGACGAAGTGGGATACGTACCAAATGGAATAGTAGCCTCGGGAAAAAAATGAACAATGCCGTTTTCAGGACTACAGTTGAGCCTAGAAATAATCATATAAGGTTAAGTAAGTCAAAAGGGTATGACAAATATCCTATGACATCTTTTATACATGTTATCCTAAGATTGCTACCAATGAACATATTTCCACAGAAAAAGACACTCACAGACTTATCAAATAAACTAATGGCTAGCCAAAATGAAAGGTGGGAGGATGGGTAAATTAGGACTATGGGGTTAAAATACATATACTAATGTATGTTAAATGTATATAAACATATAACATATGAAATATATAAATTATATAATCACCAATACCTTTTAAATATACATTCTGTAATCACATACATGCTAACAGGTTCGAAGATGAACAGACATATGTATGAATCATTGAGCAGATTCTGTACAGCCAGAAAACCACAACACTCTAATCAAATTTACTCCGATAAGAAATAGAAATTAAATTTAAAAAACAAACATAAGTAAGGAGACATAAACTTCTGGGGGCTTGTCCCAGCACATTGCACTCTAATTTAAAAGCTCGGAACACTACCTCCAGGAAGACTCTGTTGTCCTAGTAACAAGACTTGAGAACGTAATAATGCTGCCGCCTTGTGGCTGTCTCCAAAAACAGCACCTTTAAACCCAGTGCCAATGGTTGCTTATATAGTCACAAGGACTGCACGGTTGTAAATGACACAGGCACTCAAAAAATGCCCTGGGGTAGGGAATAGGCAAGAAAATTCAACACATAAGAAACTTTTCAAGAAATCAATAAGAAGAGGGAAGTTGTACTCACTCATTTTAAAAAAAAGGAAAAGAAAAAATAGGACATGCCTAAAGCTCAGCATAAGGAATTATTAGCCACATGCGTATCCAACCTCCAAAAAGGTTTCAGCTCACACCAGTCATGACCATCAGCAAAAAGTCTACAAACTATAAATGCTGAAGGGGTTTTAGAGAAGTGTGTACCTTCTAGCTGCTGGTGGGATATAAAGTCGTAACAGCACTAATGCAAACTGAATCGAGCTGCTTGAAAACGTAAAAATTGAGCTACCATATGATGCGGCAGGGCACCTTTTGGGCCTATAACCTAAGACCACCAGAATCGGAAAGACAGAGGCAGGCAAATGTGCACTGCAACAATACTGAAATAGCAAAGACATGGAAGCAAAAAAAAAGGTCCATAAACAGATGAATGGACAAAGACGAAGTGGGATACGTACCAAATGGAATAGTAGCCTCGGGAAAAAAATGAACAATGCCGTTTTCAGGACTACAGTTGAGCCTAGAAATAATCATATAAGGTTAAGTAAGTCAAAAGGGTATGACAAATATCCTATGACATCATTTATACATGTTATCCTAAGATTGCTACCAATGAACATATTTCCACAGAAAAAGACACTCACAGACTTATCAAATAAACTAATGGCTAGCCAAAATGAAAGGTGGGAGGATGGGTAAATTAGGACAATGGGGTTAAAATACATATACTAATGTATGTTAAATGTATATAAACATATAACATATGAAATATATAAATAATATAATCACCAATACCTTTAAAATATACATTCTGTAATCACATACATGCTAACAGGTTCGAAGATGAACAGACATATGTATGAATCATTGAGCAGATTCTGTACAGCCAGAAAACCACAACACTCTAATCAAATTTACTCCGATAAGAAATAGAAATTAAATTTAAAAAACAAACATAAGTTAGGAGATATAACCTTCTGGGGGCTTGTCCCAGCACACTGCACTCTAATTTACAAGCTCGGAACACTACCTCCAGGAAGACTGTGTTGTCCTAGTAACAAGACTTGAGAACGTAATAATGCTGCCGCCTTGTGGCTGCTTCCCACAACAGTAGCTTTAAACCCAGTGCCAATGGTTGCTTATATAGTCACAAGGACTGCAGGGCTGTAAAAGACACAGGCCCTCAAAAAATGCCCTGGGGTATGGAATTGGCAAGAAAATTCAACACATGAGTAACTTTTCAAGAAGTCAATAAGAGGAGGGAAGTTGTACTCCCTCTTTAAAAAAAAAGGAAAAGAAAAAAAAAGGACATGCCTAAAGCTCAGTATAAGGAATTATTAGCCACATGCAAATTCAAATTCAAAAAGGTTTCAGGTGACACCAGTCATGACCATCAGCAAAAAGTCTACAAACTATAAATGCTGAAGGGGTTTTAGAGAATTGTGTACATTCTAGCTGCTGGTGGGATGTAAAGTGGTAACAGCACTAACGCATACTGAATGGAGCTGCTTGAAAAGGTAAAAATTGAGTTACCATATGATGCGGCAGGGCACCTTTTGGGCCTATAACCTAAGACCACCAAAATCGGAAATACAGAGGCAGGCAAATGTGCACTGCAACAATACTGAAATACCCAAGACATGGAAGCAAAAAATGGTCCATAAACAGGTGAATGGACAAAGAAGAAGTGGTATATGGACAGAATGGAAGAGTAGCCTCGGGAAAAAAATGAACAATGCCGTTTTCAGAACTACAGTTGAGACTAGAAATAGTCATATAAGGTTAAGTAAGTCAAAAGGGTGTGACAAATATCCTATGAAATCATTTATACATGTTTTCCTAAGATTACTACCAATGAACATATTTCCACAGAAAAAGACAGTCACAGACTTATCAAAAATACTAACGGTTAGCCAAAATGAAAGGTGGGAGGATGGGTAAATTAGGACTATGGGGTTAACATACATATACTAATATAAGTTAAATGTATATAAACATATAACATATAAATGATATGAATTATATAATCACCAATACCTTCAAAATATACATTCTGTAATCACATACATGGTAACAGGATCCGAAGATGAACAGACATATGTATGAATCATTGAACAGATTCTGTACAGCCAGACAATCAAAACACTCTAATCAAATTTACTCCGATAAAAAATACAAATTAAATTTAAAAAACAAACATAAGTAAGGAGACATAAACTTCTGGGGGCTTGTCCCAGCACATTGCACTCTAATTTAAAAGCTCGGAACACTACCTCCAGGAAGACTCTGTTGTCCTAGTAACAAGACTTTAGAACGTAATAATGCTGCCGCCTTGTGGCTGTCTCCAAAAACAGCACCTTTAAACCCAGTGCCAATGGTTGCTTATATAGTCACAAGGACTGTACGGTTGTAAATGACACAGGCACTCAAAAAATGCCCTGGGGTAGGGAATAGGCAAGAAAATTCAACACATAAGAAACTTTTCAAGAAATCAATAAGAGGAGGGAAGTTGTACTCACTCTTTTTAAAAAAAAGGAAAAGAAAAAATAGGACATGCCTAAAGCTCAGCATAAGGAATTATTAGCCACATGCGTATCCAACCTCCAAAAAGGTTTCAGCTCACACCAGTCATGACCATCAGCAAAAAGTCTACAAACTATAAATGCTGAAGGGGTTTTAGAGAAGTGTGTACCTTCTAGCTGCTGGTGGGATATAAAGTTGTAACAGCACTAATGCAAACTGAATCGAGCTGCTTGAAAACGTAAAAATTGAACTACCATATGATGCGGCAGGGCACCTTTTGGGCCTATAACCTAAGACCACCAGAATCGGAAAGACAGAGGCAGGCAAATGTGCACTGCAACAATACTGAAATAGCAAAGACATGGAAGCAAAAAAAAGGTCCATAAACAGGTGAATGGACAAAGAAGAAGTGGTATATGGACAGAATGGAAGAGTAGCCTCGGGAAAAAAATGAACAATGCCGTTTTCAGGACCTGAGTTGAGACTAGAAATAATCATATAAGGTTAAGTAAGACAAAAGGGTATTACAAATATCCTATGATATTATTTATACAAGTTTTCCTAAGATTGCTACCAATGAACATATTTCCACAGAAAAAGACACTCACAGACTTATCAAATAAACTAATGGTTAGCCAAAATGAAAGGTGGGAGGATGGGTAAATTAGGACTATGGGGTTAACATACATATATTAATATAAGTTAAATGTATATAAACATATAACATATAAATGATATGAATTATATAATCACCAATACCTTCAAAATATACATTCTGTAATCACATACTTGGTAACAGGATCCGAAGACGAACAGACATATGTGTGAATCATTGAACAGATTCTGTACAGCCAGACAATCAAAACACTCTAATCAAATTTACTCCGATAAAAAATACAAATTAAATTTAAAAAACAAACATAAGTAAGGAGACATAAACTTCTGGGGGCTTGTCCCAGCACATTGCACTCTAATTTACAAGCTCAGAACACTACCTCCAGGAAGACTCTGTTCTCCTAGTAACAAGACTTGAGAACGCAATAATGCTGCCGCCTTGTGGCTGCTTCCCACAACAGCACTTTAAACCCAGTGCCAATGATTGCTTATATAGTCACAAGGACTGCAGGGCTGTAAATGACACAAGCCCTCAAAATATGCCCTGGGGTAGGGAATTGGCAAGAACATTCAACACATGAGAAATTTCCAAGAAGTCAATAAGAGGAGGGAAGTTGTACTCACTCTTTAAAAAAAAAGGAAAAGAAAAAAAGGACATGCCTAAAGCTCAGTATAAGGAATTATTAGCCACATGCAAATTCAAATTCAAAAAGGTTTCAGCTCACTCCAGTCATGACCATCAGCAAAAAGTCTACAAACCATAAATGCTGAAGGGGTTTTAGAGAAGTGTGTACCTTCTAGCTGCTGGTGGGATGTAAAGTGGTAACAGCAGTAACGCAAACTGAATCGAGCTGCTTGAAAAGGTAAAAATTGAATTACCATATGATGCGGCAGGGCACATTTTGGGCCTATAACCTAAGACAACTGGATTCGGAAAGACAGAGGCAGGCAAATGTGCACTGCAACAATATTGAAATAGCCAAGACATGGAAGCAAAAAAAAGATCCATAAACAGATGAATGGACAAAGACGAAATGGTACACGTACCAAATGGAATAGTAGCCTCTGGAAAAAAATGAACAATGCCGTTTTCAGGACTAGAGTTGAGCCTAGAAATAATCATATAAGGTTAAGTAAGTCAAAAGGGTATGACAAATATCCTATGATATCATTAATACATGTTATCCTAAGATTGCTACCAATGAACATATTTCCACAGAAAAAGACACTCACAGACTTATCAAATAAACTAATGGTTAGCCAAAATGAAAGGTGGGAGGATGGGTAAATTAGGACAATGGGGTTAACATACATATACTAATGTATGTTAAATGTATATAAACATATAATATATAAACTATATAAATAATATAATCACCAATACCTTTAAAATATACATTCTGTAATCACATACATGCTAACAGGTTCCGAAGATGAACAGATATATATATGAATCATTGAGCAGATTCTGTACAGTCAAACAATAAAAACACTCTAATCAAATTTACTCCGATAAGAAATAGAAATTAAATTTAAAAAGCAAACATAACTTAGGAGACATAAACTTCTGGGGACTTCTCCCAGAACATTCCACTCTAATTTACAACCTTGGAAAACTACCTCCAGGAAGACTCTGTTGCCCTAGTAACAAGAGTTGAGAACGTAATAATGCTGCCGCCTTGTGGCTGTTTCCCACAACAGCAGCTTTAAACCCAGTGCCAATGGTTGCTTAATAGTCACAAGGACTGCAGGGCTCTAAATGACACCTGCCCTCAAAAAATGCCCTGGGCAAGGGAATAGGCAAGAAAATTCAACACATGAGAAACTTTTCAAGAAGTCAATAAGAGGAGGGAAGTTGTACTCACTCTTTAAAAAAAAAAGGAAAAGAAAAAATAGGACATGCCTAAAGCTCAGTATAAGGAATTATTACTAACATGCAATTTCAAATTCAAAAAGGTTTCAGCTCACACCAGTCATGACCATCAGGAAAAAGTCTACAAACTATAAATGGTGAAGGGGTTGTAGAGAACTGTGTACCTTCTAGCTGCTGGGGGGATGTAAAGTGGTAACAGCAGTAACGCAACCTGAATCGAGCTGCTTGAAAACGTAAAAATTGAGCAACCATATGATGCGGCAGGGCACCTTTTGGGCCTATAACCTAAGACCACCAGATTCGGAAAGACAGAGGCAGGCAAATGTGCACTGCAGCAATACTGAAATAGCCAAGACATGGAAGCAAAAAAAAGGTCCATAAACAGATGAATGGACAAAGACGAAGTGGGATACGTACCAAATGGAATAGTAGCCTCGGAAAAAAAATGAACATTGCCGTTTCCAGGACTACAGTTGAGACTAGAAATAATTATATAAGGTTAAGTAAGTCAAAAGGGTATCACAAATATCCTACGATATCATTTATAAAAGTTATCCTAAGATTGCTACCCATGAACATATTTCCACAGAAAAAGACACTCACAGACTAATCAAATAAACTAATGGTTAGCCAAAATGAAAGGTGGGAGAATAGGTAAATTAGGACTATGGGGTTAACATACATATACTAATGTATGTTAAATGTATATAAACATATCACATATAAACTATATGCATTATATCATCACCAATAGCTTTAAAATATACATTCTGTAATCACGTACATGGTAGCAGGATCCGAAGATGAACAGACATATGTATGAATCATTGAGCAGATTCTGTACAGGCAGACAATCAAAACACTCTAATCAAATTGACTCTGATAAGAAATAGCAATTAAATTTAAAAAGCAAACATAAGTTAGGAGACATAAACTTCTGGGGGCTTGTCCCAGCACATTCCACTCTAATTTACAACCTTGGAAAACTACCTCCAGGAAGACTCTGTTGCCCTAGTAACAAGAGTTGAGAACGTAATAATGCTGCCACCTTGTGGCTGTTTCCCACAACAGCAGCTTTAAACCCAGTGCCAAAGGTTGCTTAATAGTCACAAGGACTGCAGGGCTCTAAATGACACCGGCCCTCAAAGAATGCCCTGGAGTAGGGAATAGGCAAAAAAATTCAACACATGAGTAACTTTTCAAGAAGTCAATAAGAGGAGGGAAATTGTACTCACTCTTTAAAAAAAAAGGAAAGGAAAAAAAAAGGACATGCCTAAAGCTCAGTATAAGGAATTATTAGCCACATGCAAATTCAAATTCAAAAAGGTTTCAGGTGACACCAGTCATGACCATCAGCAAAAAGTCTACAAACTATAAATGCTGAAGGGGTTTTAGAGAATTGTGTACATTTTAGCTGCTGGTGGGATGTAAAGTGGTAACAGCACTAACGCATACTGAATGGAGCTGCTTGAAAAGGTAAAAATTGAGTTACCATATGATGCGGCAGGGCACCTTTTGGGCCTATAACCTAAGACCACCAAAATCGGAAATACAGAGGCAGGCAAATGTGCACTGCAACAATACTGAAATACCCAAGACATGGAAGCAAAAAATGGTCCATAAACAGGTGAATGGACAAAGAAGAAGTGGTATATGGACAGAATGGAAGAGTAGCCTCGGGAAAAAAATGAACAATGCCGTTTTCAGAACTACAGTTGAGACTAGAAATAGTCATATAACGTTAAGTAAGTCAAAAGGGTGTGACAAATATCCTATGAAATCATTTATACATGTTTTCCTAAGATTACTACCAATGAACATATTTCCACAGAAAAAGACAGTCACAGACTTATCAAAAATACTAACGGTTAGCCAAAATGAAAGGTGGGAGGATGGGTAAATTAGGACTATGGGGTTAACATACATATACTAATGTAAGTTAAATGTATATAAACATATAACATATAAATGATATGAATTATATAATCACCAATCCCTTCAAAATATACATTCTGTAATCACATACATGGTAACAGGATCCGCAGATGAACAGACATATGTATGAATCATTGAGCAGATTCTGTACAGGCAGACAATCAAAACACTCTAATCAAATTTACTCCGATAAAAAGTAGAAGTTAAATTTAAAAAACAAACATAAGTAAGGAGACATAAACTTCTGGGGGCTTGTCCCAGCACATTCCACTCTAATTTACAACCTCGGAACACTACCTCCAGGAAGACTCTGCTGCCCTATTAACAAGAGTTGAGAACCTAATAATACTGCTGCCTTGTGGCTATTTCCCACAACAGCAGCTTTAAACCCAGTGCAAATGGTTGCTTATATTGTCACAAGGACTGCAGGGCTGTAAATGATACAGGCCCTCAAAAAATGCCTTGGGGTAGGGAATAGGCAAGAAAATTCAACACATGAGAAATTTTTCAAGAAGTCAATAAGAGGAGGGAGGTTGTACTCACTCTCTAAAAAAGAAAGGAAAAGAAAAAAAAGGGCATGCCTAAAGCTCAGTAAAGGAAATTATTAGGCACATACAAATTCAAATTCAATAAGGTTTCAGCTCACACCAGTCATGACCATCAGCAAAAAATCTACAAACTATAAATGCTGAACGGGTTTTAGAGAACTGTGTACCTTCTAGGTTCCGGTGGGATGTAAACCGGTAAGAGCACTAACGAAAACTGAATGCAGCTACTTGAAAAGGTAAAAATTGAGTTACCGTATGATGCGGCAGGGCACATTTTGGGCCTATAATATAAGACCACCAAAATCGGAAAGACAGATGAAGGCAAATATGCACTGCAACAATATTGAAATAGCCAAGACATAGAAGCAAAAAAAAGCTCCATAAAAAAATGAATGGACAAAGACGAAGTGGTATACGTACCAAATGGAATAGTAGCCTCGGGAAAAAAATGAACAATGCCGTTTTCATGACTACAGTTGAGCCTAGAAATAATCATATAAGGGTAAGTTAGTCAAAAGGGTATGACAAATATCCTATGATATCATTTATACATGTTATCCTAAGATTGCTACCAATGAACATATTTCCACAAAAAAAGACACTCACAGACTTATCAAATAAACTAATGGTTAGCCAAAATGAAAGGTGGGAGGATGGGTAAATTAGGACTATGGGGTTAACATACATATACTAATGTATGTTAAATGTATATAAACATATAACATATGAACTATATAAAATATATAATCACCAAACCTTTAAAATATACATTCTGTAATCACATACATGATAACAGGTTCCGAAGATGAACAGATATATGTATGAATCATTGAGCAGATTCTGTACAGCCAATCAAAACACTCTAATCAAATTTACTCCGATAAGAAATAGAAATTAAATTTAAAAAGCAAACATAAGTTAGGAGACATAAACTTCTGGGGGCTTGTCCCAGCACATTCCACTCTAATTTACAACCTTGGAAAACTACCTCCAGGAAGACTCTGTTGCCCTAGTAAGAAGAGTTCAGAATGTAATAATGCTGCCGCCTTGTGGCTGTTTCCCACAACAGCAGCTTTAAACCCAGTGCCAAAGGTTGCTTAATAGTCACAAGGACTGAAGGGCTCTAAATGACACCTGCCTTCAAAAAATGCCCTGGGGTAGGGAATAGGCAAAAAAATTCAACACATGAGAAACTTTTCAAGAAGTCAATAAGAGGAGGGAAGTGGTACTCACTCTTTAAAACAAAAGGAAAACAAAAAAATGACATGCCTAAAGCTCAGTATAAGGAATTATTAGCCACATGCAAATTCAAATTCAAAAAGGTTTCAGGTAACACCACTCATGACCATCATCAAAAAGTCTACAAACTATAAATGCTGAAGGGGTTTTAGAGGAATGTGTACCTTCTAGCTGCTGGTGGGATGTAAAGAAGTAATACCACTAATGCAAACTGAATGGAGCTGCTTGAAAAGGTAAAAATTGAGTTACCATACGATGCGGCAGGGCACCTTTTGGGCCTATAACCTAAGACCACCAGAATCGGAAAGACAGAGGCAGGCAAATGTGCACTGCAACAATACTGAAATAGCCAAGACATGGAAGCAAAAAAAGGTCCATAAACAGATGCATGGACAAAGACGAAATGGTATACGTACCAAATGGAATAGTAGCCTCTGGAAAAAAATGAACAATGCTGTTTTCAGGACTAGAGTTGAGCCTAGAAATAATCATATAAGGTTAAGTAAGTCAAAAGGGTATGACAAATATCCTATGATATCATTTATACATGTTATCCTAAGATTGCTACCAATGAACATATTTCCACAGAAAAAGACACTCACAGACTTATCATATAAACTAATGGTTAGCCAAAATGAAAGGTGGGAGGATGGGTAAATTAGGACTATGGGGTTAACATACATATACTAATGTATGTTAAATGTATATAAACATATAACATATAAATGATATGAATTATATATTCACCAATACCTTCAAAATATACATTCTGTAATCACATACATGGTAACAGGATCCGAAGATGAACAGACATATGTATGAATCATTGAGCAGATTCTGTACAGCCAGAAAACCACAACACTCTAATCAAATTTACTCCGATAAGAAATAGAAATTAAATTTAAAAAACAAACATAAGTTAGGAGACATAAACTTCTGGGGGCTTGTCCCAGGACATTGCACTCTAATTTACAGGCTCGGAACACTACCTCCAGGAAGACTGTGTTGTCCTAGTAACAAGACTTGAGAACGTAATAATGCTGCCGCCTTGTGGCTGCTTCCCACAACAGTAGCTTTAAACCCAGTACCAATGGTTGCTTATATAGTCACAAGGACTGCAGGGCTGTAAAAGACACAGGCCCTCAAAAAATGCCCTGGTGTAGGGAATAGGCAAGGAAATTCAACACATGAGAAATTTTCAAGAAGTCAATAAGAGTACGGAAGTTGTACTCACTCTAAAAAAAAAGGAAAAGAAAAAAAGGACATGCCTAAAGCTCAGCATAAGGAATTATTAGCCACATGTGTATCCAACCTCCAAAAAGGTTTCAGCTCACACCAGTCATGACCATCAGCAAAAAGTCTACAAACTATAAATGCTGAAGGGGTTTTAGAGAACTGTGTACCTTCTAGCTGCTGTTTGGATGTAAAGTGGTAACAGCAGTAACGCAAACTGAACTGAGCTGCTTGAAAAGGTAAACATTGAGCTACCATATGATGCGGCAGGGCACCTTTTGGGCCTATAACCTAAGACCACCGGATTCGGAAAGACAGAGGCAGGCAAATGTGCACTGCAACAATATTGAAATAGCCAAGACATGGAAGCAAAAAAAAGGTCCATAAACAGATGAAAGGACAAAGACGAAATGGTATACGTACCAAATGGAATAGTAGCCTCTGGAAAAAAATGAAC
This sequence comes from Balaenoptera physalus, assembly GCF_965194825.1. Taxonomy (NCBI): domain Eukaryota; kingdom Metazoa; phylum Chordata; class Mammalia; order Artiodactyla; family Balaenopteridae; genus Balaenoptera; species Balaenoptera physalus. The sequence goes on from NC_138882.1 coordinate 69,460,293, forward strand.
AATGCCGTTTTCAGGACTAGAGTTGAGCCTAGAAATAATCATATAAGGTTAAGTAAGTCAAAAGGGTATGACAAATATCCTATGATATCATTTATACATGTTATCCTAAGATTGCTACCAATGAACATATTTCCACTGAAAAAGACACTCACAGACTTATCAAATAAACTAATGGTTAGCCAAAATGAAAGGTGGGGGGATGGGTAAATTAGGACTATGGGGTTAACATACATATACTAATATAAGTTAAATGTATATAAACATATAACATATAAATGATATGAATTATATAATCACCAATACCTTCAAAATATACATTCTGTAATCACATACATGGTAACAGGATCCGAAGATGAACAGACATATGTATGATTCATTGAACAGATTCTGTACAGCCAGACAATCAAAACACTCTAATCAAATTTACTCCGATAAAAAATACAAATTAAATTTAAAAAACAAACATAAGTAAGGAGACATAAACTTCTGGGGGCTTGTCCCAGCACATTGCACTCTAATTTAAAAGCTCGGAACACTACCTCCAGGAAGACTCTGTTGTCCTAGTAACAAGACTTGAGAACGTAATAATGCTGCCGCCTTGTGGCTGTCTCCAAAAACAGCACCTTTAAACCCAGTGCCAATGGTTGCTTATATAGTCACAAGGACTGTATGGTTGTAAATGACACAGGCACTCAAAAAATGCCCTGGGGTAGGGAATAGGCAAGAAAATTCAACACATAAGAAACTTTTCAAGAAATCAATAAGAGGAGGGAAGTTGTACTCACTCTTTTTAAAAAAAAGGAAAAGAAAAAATAGGACATGCCTAAAGCTCAGCATAAGGAATTATTAGCCACATGCGTATCCAACCTCCAAAAAGGTTTCAGCTCACACCAGTCATGACCATCAGCAAAAAGTCTACAAACTATAAATGCTGAAGGGGTTTTAGAGGAGTGTGTACCTTCTAGCTGCTGGTGGGATATAAAGTCGTAACATCACTAATGCAAACTGAATCGAGCTGCTTGAAAACGTAAAAATTGAGCTACCATATGATGCGGCAGGGCACCTTTTGGGCCTATAACCTAAGACCACCAGAATCGGAAAGACAGAGGCAGGCAAATGTGCACTGCAACAATACTGAAATAGCCAAGATATGGAAGCAAAAAAAAGGTCCATAAACAGATGAATGGACAAAGAAGAAGTGGTATACGGAGAGAATGGAATAGTAGCCTCGGGAGAAAAATGAACAATGCTGTTTTCAGGACTACAGTTGAGCCTAGAAAAAATCATATAAGGTTAAGTAAGTCAAAAGGGTATGACAAATATCCTATGATATCATTTATACAAGTTTTCTTAAGATTGCTACCAATGAACATATTTCCACAGAAAAAGACACTCACAGACTTATCAAATAAACTAATGGTTAGCCAAAATGAAAGGTGGGGGGATGGGTAAGTTAGGACTATGGGGTTAACATACATATACTAATGTAAGTTAAATGTATATAAACATATAACATATGAAATATATAAATTATATAATCACCAATACCTTTAAAATATACATTCTGTAATCACATACATGCTAACAGGTTCGAAGATGAACAGACATATGTATGAATCATTGAGCAGATTCTGTACAGCCAGAAAACCACAACACTCTAATCAAATTTACTCCGATAAGAAATAGAAATTAAATTTAAAAAAAAAACATAAGTTAGGAGACATAAACTTCTGGGGGCTTGTCCCAGCATATTGCACTCTAATTTACAAGCTCAGAACACTACCTCCAGGAAGACTCTGTTCTCCTAGTAACAAGACTTGAGAACGCAATAATGCTGCCGCCTTGTGGCTGCTTCCCACAACAGTAGCTTTAAACCCAGTGCCAATGGTTGCTTATATAGTCACAAGGACTGCAGGGCTGTAAAAGACACAAGCCCTCAAAATATGCCCTGGGGTAGGGAATTGGCAAGAACATTCAACACATGAGAAATTTCCAAGAAGTCAATAAGAGGAGGGAAGTTGTACTCACTCTTTAAAAAAAAAAGGAAAAGAAAAAAAGGACATGCCTAAAGCTCAGTATAAGGAATTATTAGCCACATGCAAATTCAAATTCAAAAAGGTTTCAGCTCACTCCAGTCATGACCATCAGCAAAAAGTCTACAAACAATAAATGCTGAAGGGGTTTTAGAGAAGTGTGTACCTTCTAGCTGCTGGTGGGATGTAAAGTGGTAACAGCAGTAACGCAAACTGAATGGAGCTGCTTGAAAAGGTAAAAATTGAGTTACCATATGGTGCGGCAGGGCACCTTTTGGGCCTATAACCTAAGACCACCAGATTCGGAAAGAGAGAGGCAGGCAAATGTGCATTGCAACAATATTGAAATAGCCAAGACATGGAAGCAAAAAAAAAGGTCCATAAACAGATGAATGGAGAAAGACGAAGTGGGATACGTACCAAATGGAATAGTAGCCTCGGGAAAAAAATGAACAATGCCGTTTTCAGGACTACAGTTGAGCCTAGAAATAATCATATAAGGTTAAGTAAGTCAAAAGGGTATGACAAATATCCTATGACATCATTTATACATGTTATCCTAAGATTGCTACCAATGAACATATTTCCACAGAAAAAGACACTCACAGACTTATCAAATAAACTAATGGCTAGCCAAAATGAAAGGTGGGAGGATGGGTAAATTAGGACTATGGGGTTAACATACATATACTAATGTATGTTAAATGTATATAAACATATAACATATGAACTATATAAATTATATAATCACCAATACATTTAAAATATACATTCTGTAATCACATACATGCTAACAGGTTCGAAGATGAACAGATATATGTATGAATCATTGAGCAGATTCTGTACAGCCAGAAAACCACAACACTCTAATCAAATTTACTCCGATAAGAAATAGAAATTAAATTTAAAAAACAAACATAAGTTAGGAGACATAAACTTCTGGGGGCTTGTCCCAGCACATTGCACTCTAATTTACAAGCTCGGAACACTACCTCCAGGAAGACTGTGTTGTCCTAGTAACAACACTTGACAACGTAATAATGCTGCCGCCTTGTGGCTGCTTCCCACAACAGTAGCTTTAAACCCAGTGCCAATGGTTGCTTATATAGTCACAAGGACTGCAGGGCTGTAAAAGACACAGGCCCTCAAAAAATGCCCTGGGGTATGGAATTGGCAAGAAAATTCAACACATGAGAAATTTTCAAGAAGTCAATAAGAGGAGGGAAGTTGTAGTCACTCTTTAAAAAAAAAGGAAAAGAAAAAAAGGACATGCCTAAAGCTCAGCATAAGGAATTATTAGCCACATGCGTATCCAACCTCCAAAAAGGTTTCAGCTCACACCAGTCATGACCATCAGCAAAAAGTCTACAAACTATAAATGCTGAAGGGGTTTTAGAGAACTGTGTACCTTCTAGCTGCTGGGGGGATGTAAAGTGGTAACAGCAGTAACGCAAACTGAATCGAGCTGCTTGAAAAGGTAAACATTGAGCTACCATATGATGCGGCAGGGCACATTTTGGGCCTATAACCTAAGACAACTGGATTCGGAAAGACAGAGGCAGGCAAATGTGCACTGCAACAATATTGAAATAGCCAAGACATGGAAGCAAAAAAAAGGTCCATAAACAGATGAATGGACAAAGACGAAATGGTACACGTACCAAATGGAATAGAAGCCTCTGGAAAAAAATGAACAATGCCGTTTTCAGGACTAGAGTTGAGCCTAGAAATAATCATATAAGGTTAAGTAAGTCAAAAGGGTATGACAAATATCCTATGATATCATTAATACATGTTATCCTAAGATTGCTACCAATGAACATATTTCCACAGAAAAAGACACTCACAGACTTATCAAATAAACTAATGGTTAGCCAAAATGAAAGGTGGGAGGATGGGTAAATTAGGACAATGGGGTTAACATACATATACTAATGTATGTTAAATGTATATAAACATATAATATATAAACTATATAAATAATATAATCACCAATACCTTTAAAATATACATTCTGTAATCACATACATGCTAACAGGTTTTGAAGATGAACAGATATATGTATGAATCATTGAACAGATTCTGTACAGCCAGACAATCAAAACACTCTAATCAAATTTACTCCGATAAAAAATACAAATTAAATTTAAAAAACAAACATAAGTAAGGAGACATAAACTTCTGGGGGCTTGTCCCAGCACATTGCACTCTAATTTAAAAGCTCGGAACACTACCTCCAGGAAGACTCTGTTGTCCTAGTAACAAGACTTGAGAACGTAATAATGCTGCCGCCTTGTGGCTGTCTCCAAAAACAGCACCTTTAAACCCAGTGCCAATGGTTGCTTATATAGTCACAAGGACTGCACGGTTGTAAGTGACACAGGCACTCAAAAAATGCCCTGGGGTAGGGAATAGGCAAGAAAATTCAACACATAAGAAACTTTTCAAGAAATCAATAAGAGGAGGGAAGTTGTACTCACTCATTTTAAAAAAAAGGAAAAGAAAAAATAGGACATGCCTAAAGCTCAGCATAAGGAATTATTAGCCACATGCGTATCCAACCTCCAAAAAGGTTTCAGCTCACACCAGTCATGACCATCAGCAAAAAGTCTACAAACTATAAATGCTGAAGGGGTTTTAGAGAAGTGTGTACCTTCTAGCTGCTGGTGGGATATAAAGTCGTAACAGCACTAATGCAAACTGAATCGAGCTGCTTGAAAACGTAAAAATTGAGCTACCATATGATGCGGCAGGGCACCTTTTGGGCCTATAACCTAAGACCACCAGAATCGGAAAGACAGAGGCAGGCAAATGTGCACTGCAACAATACTGAAATAGCAAAGACATGGAAGCAAAAAAAAAGGTCCATAAACAGATGAATGGACAAAGACGAAGTGGGATACGTACCAAATGGAATAGTAGCCTCGGGAAAAAAATGAACAATGCCGTTTTCAGGACTACAGTTGAGCCTAGAAATAATCATATAAGGTTAAGTAAGTCAAAAGGGTATGACAAATATCCTATGACATCATTTATACATGTTATCCTAAGATTGCTACCAATGAACATATTTCCACAGAAAAAGACACTCACAGACTTATCAAATAAACTAATGGCTAGCCAAAATGAAAGGTGGGAGGATGGGTAAATTAGGACAATGGGGTTAAAATACATATACTAATGTATGTTAAATGTATATAAACATATAACATATGAAATATATAAATTATATAATCACCAATAACTTTAAAATATACATTCTGTAATCACATACATGCTAACAGGTTCGAAGATGAACAGACATATGTATGAATCATTGAGCAGATTCTGTACAGCCAGAAAACCACAACACTCTAATCAAATTTACTCCGATAAGAAATAGAAATTAAATTTAAAAAACAAACATAAGTTAGGAGACATAAACTTCTGGGGGCTTGTCCCAGCACATTGCACTCTAATTTACAAGCTCGGAACACTACCTCCAGGAAGACTGTGTTGTCCTAGTAACAAGACTTGAGAACGTAATAATGCTGCCGCCTTGTGGCTGCTTCCCACAACAGTAGCTTTAAACCCAGTGCCAATGGTTGCTTATATAGTCACAAGGACTGCAGGGCTGTAAAAGACACAGGCCCTCAAAAAATTCCCTGGGGTATGGAATTGGCAAGAAAATTCAACACATGAGAAATTTTCAAGAAGTCAATAAGAGGAGAGAAGTTGTAGTCACTCTTTAAAAAAAAAGGAAAAGAAAAAAAGGACATGCCTAAAGCTAAGCATAAGGAATTATTAGCCACATGCGTATCCAACCTCCAAAAAGGTTTCAGCTCACACCAGTCATGACCATCAGCAAAAAGTCTACAAACTATAAATGCTGAAGGGGTTTTAGAGAACTGTGTACCTTCTAGCTGCTGGGGGGATGTAAAGTGGTAACAGCAGTAACGCAAACTGAATCGAGCTGCTTGAAAAGGTAAACATTGAGCTACCATATGATGCGGCAGGGCACATTTTGGGCCTATAACCTAAGACCACCGGAATCGGAAAGACAGAGGCAGGCAAATGTGCACTGCAACAATACTGAAATAGCCAAGACATGGAAGCAAAAAAAAAGGTCCATAAACAGATGAATGGACAAAGAAGAAGTGGGATACGTACCAAATGGAATAGTAGCCTCGGGAAAAAAATGAACAATGCCGTTTTCAGGACTACAGTTGAGCCTAGAAATAATCATATAAGGTTAAGTAAGTCAAAAGGGTATGACAAATATCCTATGACATCATTTATACATGTTATCCTAAGATTGCTACCAATGAACATATTTCCACAGAAAAAGACACTCACAGACTTATCAAATAAACTAATGGCTAGCCAAAATGAAAGCTGGGAGGATGGGTAAATTAGGACTATGGGGTTAAAATACATATACTAATGTATGTTAAATGTATATAAACATATAACATATGAAATATATAAATTATATAATCACCAATACATTTAAAATATACATTCTGTAATCACATACATGCTAACAGGTTCGAAGATGAACAGACATATGTATGAATCATTGAGCAGATTCTGTACAGCCAGAAAACCACAACACTCTAATCAAATTTACTCCGATAAGAAATAGAAATTAAATTTAAAAAACAAACATAAGTTAGGAGACATAAACTTCTGGGGGCTTGTCCCAGCACATTGCACTCTAATTTACAAGCTCGGAACACTACCTCCAGGAAGACTGTGTTGTCCTAGTAACAAGACTTGAGAACATAATAATGCTGCCGCCTTGTGGCTGCTTCCCACAACAGTAGCTTTAAACCCAGTGCCAATGGTTGCTTATATAGTCACAAGGACTGCAGGGCTGTAAAAGACACAGGCCCTCAAAAAATGCCCTGGGGTATGGAATTGGCAAGAAAATTCAACACATGAGAAATTTTCAAGAAGTCAATAAGAGGAGAGAAGTTGTAGTCACTCTTTAAAAAAAAAGGAAAAGAAAAAAAGGACATGCCTAAAGCTCAGCATAAGGAATTATTAGCCACATGCGTATCCAACCTCCAAAAAGGTTTCAGCTCACACCAGTCATGACCATCAGCAAAAAGTCTACAAACTATAAATGCTGAAGGGGTTTTAGAGAACTTTGTACCTTCTAGCTGCTGGTGGGATGTAAAGTGGTAACAGCAGTAACGCAAACTGAATTGAGCTGCTTGAAAAGGTAAACATTGAGCTACCATATGATGCGGCAGGGCACATTTTGGGCCTATAACCTAAGACAACTGGATTCGGAAAGACAGAGGCAGGCAAATGTGCACTGCAACAATATTGAAATAGCCAAGACATGGAAGCAAAAAAAAGGTCCATAAACAGATGAATGGACAAAGACGAAATGGTACACGTACCAAATGGAATAGAAGCCTCTGGAAAAAAATGAACAATGCCGTTTTCAGGACTAGAGTTGAGCCTAGAAATAATCATATAAGGTTAAGTAAGTCAAAAGGGTATGACAAATATCCTATGATATCATTAATACAAGTTATACTAAGATTGCTACCAATGAACATATTTCCACAGAAAAAGACACTCACAGACTTATCAAATAAACTAATGGTTAGCCAAAATGAAAGGTGGGAGTATGGGTAAATTAGGACAATGGGGTTAACATACATATACTAATGTATGTTAAATGTATATAAACATATAATATATAAACTATATAAATAATATAATCACCAATACCTTTAAAATATACATTCTGTAATCACATACATGCTAACAGGTTCCGAAGATGAACAGATATATGTATGAATCATTGAACAGATTCTGTACAGCCAGACAATCAAAACACTCTAATCAAATTTACTCCGATAAAAAATACAAATTAAATTTAAAAAACAAACATAAGTAAGGAGACATAAACTTCTGGGGGCTTGTCCCAGCACATTGCACTCTAATTTAAAAGCTCGGAACACTACCTCCAGGAAGACTCTGTTGTCCTAGTAACAAGACTTGAGAACGTAATAATGCTGCCGCCTTGTGGCTGTCTCCAAAAACAGCACCTTTAAACCCAGTACCAATGGTTGCTTATATAGTCACAAGGACTGCACGGTTGTAAATGACACAGGCACTCAAAAAATGCCCTGGGGTAGGGAATAGGCAAGAAAATTCAACATATAAGAAACTTTTCAAGAAATCAATAAGAGGAGGGAAGTTGTACTCACTCATTTTAAAAAAAAGGAAAAGAAAAAATAGGACATGCCTAAAGCTCAGCATAAGGAATTATTAGCCACATGCGTATCCAACCTCCAAAAAGGTTTCAGCTCACACCAGTCATGACCATCAGCAAAAAGTCTACAAACTATAAATGCTGAAGGGGTTTTAGAGAAGTGTGTACCTTCTAGCTGCTGGTGGGATATAAAGTCGTAACAGCACTAATGCAAACTGAATCGAACTGCTTGAAAACGTAAAAATTGAGCTACCATATGATGCGGCAGGGCACCTTTTGGGCCTATAACCTAAGACCACCAGAATCGGAAAGACAGAGGCAGGCAAATGTGCACTGCAACAATACTGAAATAGCAAAGACATGGAAGCAAAAAAAAGGTCCATAAAGAGATGAATGGACAAAGACGAAGTGGGATACGTACCAAATGGAATAGTAGCCTCGGGAAAAAAATGAACAATGCCGTTTTCAGGACTACAGTTGAGCCTAGAAATGATCATATAAGGTTAAGTAAGTCAAAAGGGTATGACAAATATCCTATGACATCATTTATACATGTTATCCTAAGATTGCTACCAATGAACATATTTCCACAGAAAAAGACACTCACAGACTTATCAAATAAACTAATGGCTAGCCAAAATGAAAGGTGGGAGGATGGGTAAATTAGGACAATGGGGTTAAAATACATATACTAATGTATGTTAAATGTATATAAACATATAACATATGAAATATATAAATAATATAATCACCAATACCTTTAAAATATACATTCTGTAATCACATACATGCTAACAGGTTCGAAGATGAACAGACATATGTATGAATCATTGAGCAGATTCTGTACAGCCAGAAAACCACAACACTCTAATCAAATTTACTCCGATAAGAAATAGAAATTAAATTTAAAAAACAAACATAAGTTAGGAGACATAAACTTCTGGGGGCTTGTCCCAGCACATTGCACTCTAATTTACAAGCTCGTAACACTACCTCCAGGAAGACTGTGTTGTCCTAGTAACAAGATTTGAGAACGTAATAATGCTGCCGCCTTGTGGCTGCTTCCCACAACAGTAGCTTTAAACCCAGTGCCAATGGTTTCTTATATAGTCACAAGGACTGCAGGGCTGTAAAAGACACAGGCCCTCAAAAAATGCCCTGGGGTATGGAATTGGCAAGAAAATTCAACACATGAGTAACTTTTCAAGAAGTCAATAAGAGGAGGGAAGTTGTACTCACTCTTTAAAAAAAAAGGAAAAGAAAAAAAAAGGACATGCCTAAAGCTCAGTATAAGGAATTATTAGCCACATGCAAATTCAAATTCAAAAAGGTTTCAGGTGACACCAGTCATGACCATCAGCAAAAAGTCTACAAACTATAAATGCTGAAGGGGTTTTAGAGAATTGTGTACATTCTAGCTGCTGGTGGGATGTAAAGTGGTAACAGCACTAACGCATACTGAATGGAGCTGCTTGAAAAGGTAAAAATTGAGTTACCATATGATGCGGCAGGGCACCTATTGGGCCTATAACCTAAGACCACCAAAATCGGAAATACAGAGGCAGGCAAATGTGCACTGCAACAATACTGAAATACCCAAGACATGGAAGCAAAAAATGGTCCATAAACAGGTGAATGGACAAAGAAGAAGTGGTATATGGACAGAATGGAAGAGTAGCCTCGGGAAAAAAATGAACAATGCCGTTTTCAGAACTACAGTTGAGACTAGAAATAGTCATATAAGGTTAAGTAAGTCAAAAGGGTGTGACAAATATCCTATGAAATCATTTATACATGTTTTCCTAAGATTACTACCAATTAACATATTTCCACAGAAAAAGACAGTCACAGACTTATCAAAAATACTAACGGTTAGCCAAAATGAAAGGTGGGAGGATGGGTAAATTAGGACTATGGGGTTAACATACATATACTAATGTATGTTAAATGTATATAAACATATAACATATGAACTATATAAATTATATAATCACCAAACCTTTAAAATATACATTCTGTAATCACATACATAATAACAGGTTCCGAAGATGAACAGATATATGTATGAATCATTGAGCAGATTCTGTACAGCCAATCAAAACACTCTAATCAAATTTACTCCGATAAGAAATAGAAATTAAATTTAAAAAACAAACATAAGTTAGGAGACATAAACTTCTGGGGGCTTGTACCAGCACATTCCACTGTAATTTACAACCTTGGAAAACTACCTCCAGGAAGACTCTGTTGCCCTAGTAAGAAGAGGTGAGAACGTAATAATGCTGCCGCCTTGTGGCTGTTTCCCACAACAGCAGCTTTAAACCCAGTGCCAAAAGTTGCTTAATAGTCACAAGGACTGAAGGGCTCTAAATGACACCTGCCTTCAAAAAATGCCCTGGGGTAGGGAATAGGCAAAAAAATTCAACACATGAGAAACTTTTCAAGAAGTCAATAAGAGGAGGGAAGTTGTACTCACTCTTTAAAACAAAAGGAAAAGAAAAAAATGACATGCCTAAAGCTCAGTATAAGGAATTATTAGCCACATGCAAATTCAAATTCAAAAAGGTTTCAGGTAACACCAGTCATGACCATCATCAAAAAGTCTACAAACTATAAATGCTGAAGGGGTTTTAGAGGAATGTGTACCTTCTAGCTGCTGGTGGGATGTAAAGAAGTAATACCACTAATGCAAACTGAATGGAGCTGCTTGAAAAGGTAAAAATTGAGTTACCATACGATGCAGCAGGGCACCTTTTGGGCCTATAACCTAAGACCACCAAAATCGGAAAGACAGAGGCAGGCAATTGTGCACTGCAACAATACTGAAATAGCCAAGACATGGAAGCAAAAAAAGGTCCATAAACAGATGAATGGACAAAGACGAAATGGTATACGTACCAAATGGAATAGTAGCCTCTGGAAAAAAATGAACAATGCCGTTTTCAGGACTAGAGTTGAGCCTAGAAATAATCATATAAGGTTAAGTAAGTCAAAAGGGTATGACAAATATCCTATGATATCATTTATACATGTTATCCTAAGATTGCTACCAATGAACATATTTCCACAGAAAAAGACACTCACAGACTTATCAAATAAACTAATGGTTAGCCAAAATGAAAGGTGGGGGGATGGGTAAATTAGGACTATGGGGTTAACATACATATACTAATATAAGTTAAAAGTATATAAACATATAACATATAAATGATATGAATTATATAATCACCAATACCTTCAAAATATACATTCTGTAATCACATACATGGTAACAGGATCCGAAGACGAACAGACATATGTGTGAATCATTGAATAGATTCTGTACAGCCAGACAATCAAAACACTCTAATCAAATTTACTCCGATAAAAAATACAAATTAAATTTAAAAAACAAACATAAGTAAGGAGACATAAACTTCTGGGGGCTTGTCCCAGCACATTGCACTCTAATTTACAGGCTCGGAACACTACCTCCAGGAAGACTCTGTTGTCCTAGTAACAAGACTTGAGAACGTAATAATGCTGCCGCCTTGTGGCTGTCTCCCAAAACAGCAGCTTTAAACCCAGTGACAATGGTTGCTTATATAGTCCCAAGGACTGCAGGGCTGTAAATGACACAGGCCCTCAAAAATTGCCCTGGGGTAGGGACTAGGCAAGAAAATCCAACACATGAGAAATTTTTCAAGAAGTCAATAAGAGGAGGGGAGTTGTACTCACTCTTTAAAAAAAAAAAGGAAAAGAAAAAAAAGTACATGCCTAAAGCTTATTATAAGGAATTATTAGCCACATACAAATTCAAATTCAAAAAGGTTTCAGCTCACACCAGTCATTACCATCAGCAAAATGTCTACAAACTATAAATGCTGAAGGGGTTTTAGAGATCTGTGTACCTTCTAGCTGCTGGTGGGTTGTAAAGTGGAAACAGCACTAACACAAACTGAATCGAGCTGCTTGAAAAGGTAAAAATTGAGCTACCAAATGATGCGGCAGGGCACCTTTTGGGCCTATAACCTAAGACCACCAAAATTGGAAAGACAGAGGCAGGCAAATATGCACTGCAACAATACTGAAATAGCCAAGATATGGAAGCAAAAAAAAGGTCCATAAACAGATGAATGGACAAAGAAGAAGTGGTATACGGACAGAATGGAATAGTAGCCTCGGGAGAAAAATGAACAATGCTGTTTTCAGGACTACAGTTGAGCCTAGAAAAAATCATATAAGGTTAAGTAAGTCAAAAGGGTATGACAAATATCCTATGATATCATTTATACAAGTTTTCTTAAGATTGCTACCAATGAACATATTTCCACAGAAAAAGACACTCACAGACTTATCAAATAAACTAATGGTTAGCCAAAATGAAAGGTGGGGGGATGGGTAAGTTAGGACTATGGGGTTAACATACATATACTAATGTAAGTTAAATGTATATAAACATATAACATATAAACGATATGAATTATATAATCACCAATACATTCAAAATATATATTCTGTGATCACATACATGGTAACAGGATCCGAAGATGAACAGACATATGTATGAATCATTGAGCAGATTCTGTACAGCCAGACAATCAAAACACTCTAATCAAATTTACTCCGATAAGAAATAGAAATTAAATTTAAAAAAAAAACATAAGTTAGGAGACATAAACTTCTGGGGGCTTGTCCCAGCATATTGCACTCTAATTTACAAGCTCAGAACACTACCTCCAGGAAGACTCTGTTCTCCTAGTAACAAGACTTGAGAACGCAATAATGCTGCCGCCTTGTGGCTGCTTCCCACAACAGCACTTTAAACCCAGTGCCAATGATTGCTTATATAGTCACAAGGACTGCAGGGCTGTAAATGACACAAGCCCTCAAAATATGCCCTGGGGTAGGGAATTGGCAAGAACATTCAACACATGAGAAATTTCCAAGAAGTCAATAAGAGGAGGGAAGTTGTACTCACTCTTTAAAAAAAAAAGGAAAAGAAAAAAAAGGACATGCCTAAAGCTTAGTATAAGGAATTATTAGCCACATACAAATTCAAATTCAAAAAGGTTTCAGCTCACACCAGTCATTACCATCAGCAAAATGTCTACAAACTATAAATGCTGAAGGGGTTTTAGAGATCTGTGTACCTTCTAGCTGCTGGTGGGATGTAAAGTGGTAACAGCAGTAACGCAAACTGAATCGAGCTGCTTGAAAAGGTAAAAATTGAGTTACCATATGGTGCGGCAGGGCACCTTTTGGGCCTATAACCTAAGACCACCAGATTCGGAAAGAGAGAGGCAGGCAAATGTGCATTGCAACAATATTGAAATAGCCAAGACATGGAAGCAAAAAAAAAAGGTCCATAAACAGATGAATGGACAAAGACGAAGTGGGATACGTACCAAATGGAATAGTAGCCTCGGGAAAAAAATGAACAATGCCGTTTTCAGGACTACAGTTGAGCCTAGAAATAATCATATAAGGTTAAGTAAGTCAAAAGGGTATGACAAATATCCTATGACATCATTTATACATGTTATCCTAAGATTGCTACCAATGAACATATTTCCACAGAAAAAGACACTCACAGACTTATCAAATAAACTAATGGCTAGCCAAAATGAAAGGTGGGAGGATGGGTAAATTAGGACTATGGGGTTAACATACATATACTAATGTATGTTAAATGTATATAAACATATAACATATGAACTATATAAATTATATAATCACCAATACCTTTAAAATATACATTCTGTAATCACATACATGCTAACAGGTTCGAAGATGAACAGACATATGTATGAATCATTGAGCAGATTCTGTACAGCCAGAAAACCACAACACTCTAATCAAATTTACTCCGATAAGAAATAGAAATTAAATTTAAAAAACAAACATGAGTTAGGAGACATAAACTTCTGGGGGCTTGTCCCAGGACATTGCACTCTAATTTACAGGCTCGGAACACTACCTCCAGGAAGACTGTGTTGTCCTAGTAACAAGGCTTGAGAACGTAATAATGCTGCCGCCTTGTGGCTGCTTCCCACAACAGTAGCTTTAAACCCAGTGACAATGGTTGCTTATATAGTCACAAGGACTGCAGGGCTGTAAAACACAGAGGCCCTCAAAAAATGCCCTGGGGTAGGGAATTGGCAAGAAAATTCAACACATGAGAAATTTTCAAGAAGTCAATAAGAGTACGGAAGTTGTACTCACTCTTTAAAAAAAAAGGAAAAGAAAAAAAGGACATGCCTAAAGCTCAGCATAAGGAATTATTAGCCACATGCGTATCCAACCTCCAAAAAGGTTTCAGCTCACACCAGTCATGACCATCAGCAAAAAGTCTACAAACTATAAATGCTGAAGGGGTTTTAGAGAACTGTGTACCTTCTAGCTGCTGTTTGGATGTAAAGTGGTAACAGCAGTAACGCAAACTGAATCGAGCTGCTTGAAAAGGTAAACATTGAGCTACCATATGATGTGGCAGGGCACCTTTTGGGCCTATAACCTAAGACCACCGGATTCGGAAAGACAGAGGCAGGCAAATGTGCACTGCAACAATATTGAAATAGCCAAGACATGGAAGCAAAAAAAAGGTCCATAAACAGATGAATGGACAAAGACGAAATGGTATACGTACCAAATGGAATAGTAGCCTCTGGAAAAAAATGAACAATGCCGTTTTCAGGACTAGAGTTGAGCCTAGAAATAATCATATAAGGTTAAGTAAGTCAAAAGGGTATGACAAATATCCTATGATATCATTTATACATGTTATCCTAAGATTGCTACCAATGAAAATATTTCCACAGAAAAAGACACTCACAGACTTATCAAATAAACTAATGGTTAGCCAAAATGAAAGGTGGGGGGATAGGTAAATTAGGACTATGGGGTTAACATACATATACTAATATAAGTGAAATGTATATAAACATATAACATATAAATGATATGAATTATATAATCACCAATACCTTCAAAATATACATTCTGTAATCACATACATGCTAACAGGTTCCGAAGATGAACAGATATATGTATGAATCATTGAACAGATTCTGTACAGCCAGACAATCAAAACACTCTAATCAAATTTACTCCGATAAAAAATACAAATTAAATTTAAAAAACAAACATAAGTAAGGAGACATAAACTTCTGGGGGCTTGTCCCAGCACATTGCACTCTAATTTAAAAGCTCTGAACACTACCCCAAGGAAGACTCTGTTCTCCTAGTAACAAGACTTGAGAACGCAATAATGCTGCCGCCTTGTGGCTGCTTCCCACAACAGCACTTTAAACCCAGTGCCAATGATTGCTTATATAGTCACAAGGACTGCAGGGCTGTAAATGACACAAGCCCTCAAAATATGCCCTGGGGTAGGGAATTGGCAAGAACATTCAACACATGAGAAATTTCCAAGAAGTCAATAAGAGGAGGGAAGTTGTACTCACTCTTTAAAAAAAAAAGGAAAAGAAAAAAAAGGACATGCCTAAAGCTTAGTATAAGGAATTATTAGCCACATACAAATTCAAATTCAAAAAGGTTTCAGCTCACACCAGTCATTACCATCAGCAAAATGTCTACAAACTATAAATGCTGAAGGGGTTTTAGAGATCTGTGTACCTTCTAGCTGCTGGTGGGATGTAAAGTGGAAACAGCACTAACGCAAACTGAATCGAGCTGCTTGAAAAGGTAAAAATTGAGCTACCAAATGATGCGGCAGGGCACCTTTTGGGCCTATAACCTAAGACCACCAAAATTGGAAAGACAGAGGCAGGCAAATATGCACTGCAACAATACTGAAATAGCCAAGATATGGAAGCAAAAAAAAGGTCCATAAACAGATGAATGGACAAAGAAGAAGTGGTATACGGACAGAATGGAATAGTAGCCTCGGGAGAAAAATGAACAATGCTGTTTTCAGGACTACAGTTGAGCCTAGAAAAAATCATATAAGGTTAAGTAAGTCAAAAGGGTATGACAAATATCCTATGATATCATTTATACAAGTTTTCTTAAGATTGCTACCAATGAACATATTTCCACAGAAAAAGACACTCACAGACTTATCAAATAAACTAATGGTTAGCCAAAATGAAAGGTGGGGGGATGGGTAAGTTAGGACTATGGGGTTAACATACATATACTAATGTAAGTTAAATGTATATAAACATATAACATATAAACGATATGAATTATATAATCAGCAATACCTTCAAAATATATATTCTGTGATCACATACTTGATAACAGGTTCCGAAGATGAACAGATATATGTATGAATCATTGAGCAGATTCTGAACAGCCAATCAAAACACTCTAATCAAATTTACTCCGATAAGAAATAGAAATTAAATTTAAAAAGCAAACATAAGTTAGGAGACATAAACTTCTGGGGGCTTGTCCCAGCACATTCCACTCTAATTTACAACCTTGGAAAACTACCTCCAGGAAGACTCTGTTGCCCTAGTAACAAGAGTTGAGAACGTAATAATGCTGCCGCCTTGTGGCTGTTTCCCACAACAGCAGCTTTAAACCCAGTGCCAAAGGTTGCTTAATAGTCACAAGGACTGAAGGGCTCTAAATGACACCTGCCTTCAAAAAATGCCCTGGGGTAGGGAATAGGCAAAAAAATTCAACACATGAGAAACTTTTCAAGAAGTCAATAAGAGGAGGGAAGTTGTACTCACTCTTTAAAACAAAAGGAAAAGAAAAAAATGACATGCCTAAAGCTCAGTATAAGGAATTATTAGCCACATGCAAATTCAAATTCAAAAAGGTTTCAGGTAACACCACTCATGACCATCATCAAAAAGTCTACAAACTATAAATGCTGAAGGGGTTTTAGAGGAATGTGTACCTTCTAGCTGCTGGTGGGATGTAAAGTGGTACCAGCAGTAACGCAAACTTAATCGAGCTGCTTGAAAAGGTAAAAACTGAGTTACCATATGGTGCGGCAGGGCACCTTTTGGGCCTATAACCTAAGACCACCAGATTCGGAAAGAGAGAGGCAGGCAAATGTGCATTGCAACAATATTGAAATAGCCAAGACATGGAAGCAAAAAAAAAGGTCCATAAACAGATGAATGGACAAAGACGAAGTGGGATACGTACCAAATGGAATAGTAGCCTCGGGAAAAAAATGAACAATGCCGTTTTCAGGACTACAGTTGAGCCTAGAAATAATCATATAAGGTTAAGTAAGTCAAAAGGGTATGACAAATATCCTATGGCATCATTTATACATGTTATCCTAAGATTGCTACCAATGAACATATTTCCACAGAAAAAGACACTCACAGACTTATCAAATAAACTAATGGCTAGCCAAAATGAAAGGTGGGAGGATGGGTAAATTAGGACTATGGGGTTAACATACATATACTAATGTATGTTAAATGTACATAAACATATAACATATGAACTATATAAATTATATAATCACCAATACCTTTAAAATATACATTCTGTAATCACATACATGCTAACAGGTTCAAAGATGAACAGACATATGTATGAATCATTGAGCAGATTCTGTACAGCCAGAAAACCACAACACTCTAATCAAATTTACTCCGATAAGAAATAGAAATTAAATTTAAAAAAACAAACATAAGTTAGGAGACATAAACTTCTGGGGGCTTGTCCCAGGACATTGCACTCTAATTTACAGGCTCGGAACACTACCTCCAGGAAGACTGTGTTGTCCTAGTAACAAGACTTGAGAACGTAATAATGCTGCCGCCTTGTGGCTGTCTCCAAAAACAGCACCTTTAAACCCAGTGCCAATGGTTGCTTATATAGTCACAAGGACTGCACGGTTGTAAATGACAGAGGCACTCAAAAAATGCACTGGGGTAGGGAATAGGCAAGAAAATTCAACACATAAGAAACTTTTCAAGAAATCAATAAGAGGAGGGAAGTTGTACTCACTCTTTTTAAAAAAAAGGAAAAGAAAAAATAGGACATGCCTAAAGCTCAGCATAAGGAATTATTAGCCACATGCGTATCCAACCTCCAAAAAGGTTTCAGCTCACACCAGTCATGACCATCAGCAAAAAGTCTACAAACTATAAATGCTGAAGGGGTTTTAGTGAAGTGTGTACCTTCTAGCTGCTGGTGGGATATAAAGTCGTAACAGCACTAATGCAAACTGAATCGAGCTGCTTGAAAATGTAAAAATTGAGCTACCATATGATGCGGCAGGGCACCTTTTGGGCCTATAACCTAAGACCACCAGAATCGGAAAGACAGAGGTAGGCAAATGTGCACTGCAACAATACTGAAATAGCAAAGACATGGAAGCAAAAAAAAGGTCCATAAACAGGTGAATGGACAAAGAAGAAGTGGTATATGGACAGAATGGAAGAGTAGCCTCGGGAAAAAAATGAACAATGCCGTTTTCAGGACTAGAGTTGAGACTAGAAATAATCATATAAGGTTAAGTAAGACAAAAGGGTATTACAAATATCCTATGATATTATTTATACAAGTTTTCCTAAGATTGCTGCCAATGAACATATTTCCACAGAAAAAGACACTCCCAGACTTATCAAATAAACTAATGGTTAGCCAAAATGAAAGGTGGGAGGATGGGTAAATTAGGACTATGGGGTTAACATACATATACTAATGTAAGTTAAATGTATATAAACATATAACATATAAATGATATGAATTATATATTCACCAATACCTTCAAAATATACATTCTGTAATCACATACATGGTAACAGGATCCGAAGATGAACAGACATATGTATGAATCATTGAGCAGATTCTGTACAGCCAGACAATCAAAACACTCTAATCAAATTTACTCCGATAAGAAATAGAAATTAAATTTAAAAAAAAACATAAGTTAGGAGACATAAACTTCTGGGGGCTTGTCCCAGCGTATTGCACTCTAATTTACAAGCTCAGAACACTACCTCCAGGAAGACTCTGTTCTCCTAGTAACAAGACTTGAGAACGCAATAATGCTGCCGCCTTGTGGCTGCTTCCCACAACAGCACTTTAAACCCAGTGCCAATGATTGCTTATATAGTCACAAGGACTGCAGGGCTGTAAATGACACAAGCCCTCAAAATATGCCCTGGGGTAGGGAATTGGCAAGAACATTCAACACATGAGAAATTTCCAAGAAGTCAATAAGAGGAGGGAAGTTGTACTCACTCTTTAAAAAAAAAAGGAAAAGAAAAAAAAGGACATGCCTAAAGCTTAGTATAAGGAATTATTAACCACATACAAATTCAAATTCAAAAAGGTTTCAGCTCACACCAGTCATTACCATCAGCAAAATGTCTACAAACTATAAATGCTGAAGGGGTTTTAGAGATCTGTGTACCTTCTAGCTGCTGGTGGGATGTAAAGTGGAAACAGCACTAACGCAAACTGAATCGAGCTGCTTGAAAAGGTAAAAATTGAGCTACCAAATGATGCGGCAGGGCACCTTTTGGGCCTATAACCTAAGACCACCAAAATTGGAAAGACAGAGGCAGGCACATATGCACTGCAACAATACTGAAATAGCCAAGATATGGAAGCAAAAAAAAGGTCCATAAACAGATGAATGGACAAAGAAGAAGTGGTATACGGACAGAATGGAATAGTAGCCTCGGGAGAAAAATGAACAATGCTGTTTTCAGGACTACAGTTGAGCCTAGAAAAAATCATATAAGGTTAAGTAAGTCAAAAGGGTATGACAAATATCCTATGATATCATTTATACAAGTTTTCTTAAGATTGCTACCAATGAACATATTTCCACAGAAAAAGACACTCACAGACTTATCAAATAAACTAATGGTTAGCCAAAATGAAAGGTGGGGGGATGGGTAAGTTAGGACTATGGGGTTAACATACATATACTAATGTAAGTTAAATGTATATAAACATATAACATATAAACGATATGAATTATATAATCACCAATACCTTCAAAATATATATTCTGTGATCACATACATGGTAACAGGATCCGAAGATGAACAGACATATGTAAGAATCATTGAGCAGATTCTGTACAGCCAGACAATCAAAACACTCTAATCAAATTTACTGCGATAAGAAATAGAAATTAAATTTAAAAAACAAACATAAGTTAGGAGACATAAACTTCTGGGGGCTTGTCCCAGCACATTGCACTCTAATTTACAAGCTCAGAACACTACCTCCAGGAAGACTCTGTTCTCCTAGTAACAAGACTTGAGAACGCAATAATGCTGCCGCCTTGTGGCTGCTTCCCACAACAGCACTTTAAACCCAGTGCCAATGATTGCTTATATAGTCACAAGGACTGCAGGGCTGTAAATGACACAAGCCCTCAAAATATGCCCTGGGGTAGGGAATTGGCAAGAACATTCAACACATGAGAAATTTCCAAGAAGTCAATAAGAGGAGGGAAGTTGTACTCACTCTTTAAAAAAAAAAGGAAAAGAAAAAAAGGACATGCCTAAAGCTCAGTATAAGGAATTATTAGCCACATGCAAATTCAAATTCAAAAAGGTTTCCGCTCACTCCAGTCATGACCATCAGCAAAAAGTCTACAAACCATAAATGCTGAAGGGGTTTTAGAGAAGTGTGTACCTTCTAGCTGCTGGTGGGATGTAAAGTGGTAACAGCAGTAACGCAAACTGAATCGAGCTGCTTGAAAAGGTAAAAATTGAGTTACCATATGGTGCGGCAGGGCACCTTTTGGGCCTATAACCTAAGACCACCAGATTCGGAAAGAGAGAGGCAGGCAAATGTGCATTGCAACAATATTGAAATAGCCAAGACATGGAAGCAAAAAAAAAGGTCCATAAACAGATGAATGGACAAAGACAAAGTGGGATACGTACCAAATGGAATAGTAGCCTCGGGAAAAAAATGAACAATGCCGTTTTCAGGACTACAGTTGAGCCTAGAAATAATCATATAAGGTTAAGTAAGTCAAAAGGGTATGACAAATATCCTATGACATCTTTTATACATGTTATCCTAAGATTGCTACCAATGAACATATTTCCACAGAAAAAGACACTCACAGACTTATCAAATAAACTAATGGCTAGCCAAAATGAAAGGTGGGAGGATGGGTAAATTAGGACTATGGGGTTAACATACATATACTAATGTATGTTAAATGTATATAAACATATAACATATGAAATATATAAATTATATAATCACCAATACCTTTAAAATATACATTCTGTAATCACATACATGCTAACAGGTTCGAAGATGAACAGACATATGTATGAATCATTGAGCAGATTCTGTACAGCCAGAAAACCACAACATTCTAATCAAATTTACTCCGATAAGAAATAGAAATTAAATTTAAAAAACAAACATAAGTTAGGAGACATAAACTTCTGGGGGCTTGTCCCAGCACATTGCACTCTAATTTACAAGCTCGGAACACTACCTCCAGGAAGACTGTGTTGTCCTAGTAACAAGACTTGAGAACGTAATAATGCTGCCGCCTTGTGGCTGCTTCCCACAACAGTAGCTTTAAACCCAGTGCCAATGGTTGCTTATATAGTCACAAGGACTGCAGGGCTGTAAAAGACACAGGCCCTCAAAAAATGCCCTGGGGTATGGAATTGGCAAGAAAATTCAACACATGAGAAATTTTCAAGAAGTCAATAAGAGGAGGGAAGTTGTAGTCACTCTTTAAAAAAAAGGAAAAGAAAAAAAGGACATGCCTAAAGCTCAGCATAAGGAATTATTAGCCACATGCAAATTCAAATTCAAAAAGGTTTCAGGTGACACCAGTCATGACCATCAGCAAAAAGTCTACAAACTATAAATGCTGAAGGGGTTTTAGAGAATTGTGTACATTCTAGCTGCTGGTGGGATGTAAAGTGGTAACAGCACTAACGCATACTGAATGGAGCTGCTTGAAAAGGTAAAAATTGAGTTACCATATGATGCGGCAGGGCACCTTTTGGGCCTATAACCTAAGACCACCAAAATCGGAAATACAGAGGCAGGCAAATGTGCACTGCAACAATACTGAAATACCCAAGACATGGAAGCAAAAAATGGTCCATAAACAGGTGAATGGACAAAGAAGAAGTGGTATATGGACAGAATGGAAGAGTAGCCTCGGGAAAAAAATAAACAATGCCGTTTTCAGAACTACAGTTGAGACTAGAAATAGTCATATAAGGTTAAGTAAGTCAAAAGGGTGTGACAAATATCCTATGAAATCATTTATACATGTTTTCCTAAGATTACTACCAATGAACATATTTCCACAGAAAAAGACAGTCACAGACTTATCAAAAATACTAACGGTTAGCCAAAATGAAAGGTGGGAGGATGGGTAAATTAGGACTATGGGGTTAACATACATATACTAATGTAAGTTAAATGTATATACACATATAACATATAAATGATATGAATTATATAATCACCAATCCCTTCAAAATATACATTCTGTAATCACATACATGGTAACAGGATCCGCAGATGAACAGACATATGGATGAATCATTGAGCAGATTCTGTACAGCCAGACAATCAAAACACTCTAATCAAATTTACTCCGATAAAAAGTAGAAGTTAAATTTAAAAAACAAACATAAGTAAGGAGACATAAACTTCTGGGGGCTTGTCCCAGCACATTCCACTCTAATTTACAACCTCGGAACACTACCTCCAGGAAGACTCTGCTGCCCTATTAACAAGAGTTGAGAACCTAATAATACTGCTGCCTTGTGGCTATTTCCCACAACAGCAGCTTTAAACCCAGTGCAAATGGTTGCTTATATTGTCACAAGGACTGCAGGGCTGTAAATGATACAGGCCCTCAAAAAATGCCTTGGGGTAGGGAATAGGCAAGAAAATCCAACACATGAGAAATTTTTCAAGAAGTCAATAAGAGGAGGGAGGTTGTACTCACTCTCTAAAAAAGAAAGGAAAAGAAAAAAAAGGGCATGCCTAAAGCTCAGTAAAGGAAATTATTAGGCACATACAAATTCAAATTCAATAAGGTTTCAGCTCACACCAGTCATGACCATCAGCAAAAAATCTACAAACTATAAATGCTGAACGGGTTTTAGAGAACTGTGTACCTTCTAGGTTCCGGTGGGATGTAAACTGGTAAGAGCACTAACGAAAACTGAATGCAGCTACTTGAAAAGGTAAAAATTGAGTTACCGTATGATGCGGCAGGGCACCTTTTGGGCCTATAATATAAGACCACCAAAATCGGAAAGACAGATGCAGGCAAATATGCACTGCAACAATATTGAAATAGCCAAGACATAGAAGCAAAAAAAAGCTCCATAAAAAAATGAATGGACAAAGACGAAGTGGTATACGTACCAAATGGAATAGTAGCCTCGGGAAAAAAATGAACAATGCCGTTTTCATGACTACAGTTGAGCCTAGAAATAATCATATAAGGGTAAGTTAGTCAAAAGGGTATGACAAATATCCTATGATATCATTTATACATGTTATCCTAAGATTGCTACCAATGAACATATTTCCACAAAAAAAGACACTCACAGACTTATCAAATAAACTAATGGTTAGCCAAAATGAAAGGTGGGAGGATGGGTAAATTAGGACTATGGGGTTAACATACATATACTAATGTAAGTTAAATGTATATAAACATATAACATATAAACGATATGAATTATATAATCACCAATACCTTCAAAATA
This sequence comes from Balaenoptera physalus, assembly GCF_965194825.1. NCBI lineage: Eukaryota > Metazoa > Chordata > Mammalia > Artiodactyla > Balaenopteridae > Balaenoptera > Balaenoptera physalus. Next base: position 69,484,205 of record NC_138882.1, read on the forward strand.
TATATTCTGTGATCACATACTTGATAACAGGTTCCGAAGATGAACAGATATATGTATGAATCATTGAGCAGATTCTGTACAGCCAATCAAAACACTCTAATCAAATTTACTCCGATAAGAAATAGAAATTAAATTTAAAAAGCAAACATAAGTTAGGAGACATAAACTTCTGGGGGCTTGTCCCAGCACATTCCACTCTAATTTACAACCTTGGAAAACTACCTCCAGGAAGACTCTGTTGCCCTAGTAAGAAGAGTTGAGAATGTAATAATGCTGCCGCCTTGTGGCTGTTTCCCACAACAGCAGCTTTAAACCCAGTGCCAAAGGTTGCTTAATAGTCACAAGGACTGAAGGGCTCTAAATGACACCTGCCTTCAAAAAATGCCCTGGGGTAGGGAATAGGCAAAAAAATTCAACACATGAGAAACTTTTCAAGAAGTCAATAAGAGGAGGGAAGTTGTACTCACTCTTTAAAACAAAAGGAAAAGAAAAAAATGACATGCCTAAAGCTCAGTATAAGGAATTATTAGCCACATGCAAATTCAAATTCAAAAAGGTTTCAGGTAACACCAGTCATGACCATCATCAAAAAGTCTACAAACTATAAATGCTGAAGGGGTTTTAGAGGAATGTGTACCTTCTAGCTGCTGGTGGGATGTAAAGAAGTAATACCACTAATGCAAACTGAATGGAGCTGCTTGAAAAGGTAAAAATTGAGTTACCATACGATGCGGCAGGGCACCTTTTGGGCCTATAACCTAAGACCACCAGAATCGGAAAGACAGAGGCAGGCAAATGTGCACTGCAACAATACTGAAATAGCCAAGACATGTAAGCAAAAAAAGGTCCATAAACAGATGAATGAACAAAGACGAAATGGTATACGTACCAAATGGAATAGTAGCCTCTGGAAAAAAATGAACAATGCTGTTTTCAGGACTAGAGTTGAGCCTAGAAATAATCATATAAGGTTAAGTAAGTCAAAAGGGTATGACAAATATCCTATGATATCATTTATACATGTTATCCTAAGATTGCTACCAATGAACATATTTCCACAGAAAAAGACACTCACAGACTTATCATATAAACTAATGGTTAGCCAAAATGAAAGGTGGGAGGATGGGTAAATTAGGACTATGGGGTTAACATACATATACTAATGTATGTTAAATGTATATAAACATATAACATATAAATGATATGAATTATATATTCACCAATACCTTCAAAATATACATTCTGTAATCACATACATGGTAACAGGATCCGAAGATGAACAGACATATGTATGAATCATTGAGCAGATTCTGTACAGCCAGACAATCAAAACACTCTAATCAAATTTACTCCGATAAGAAATAGAAATTAAATTTAAAAAACAAACATAAGTTAGGAGACATAAACTTTTGGGGGCTTGTCCCAGCACATTGCACTCTAATTTACAAGCTCGGAACACTACCTCCAGGAAGACTGTGTTGTCCTAGTAACAAGAATTGAGAACGTAATAATGCTGCCGCCTTGTGGCTGCTTCCCACAACAGTAGCTTTAAACCCAGTGCCAATGGTTGCTTATATAGTCACAAGGACTGCAGGGCTGTAAAAGACACAGGCCCTCAAAAAATGCCCTAGGGTAGGGAATTGGCAAGAAAATTCAACACATGAGAAATTTTCAAAAGTCAATAAGAGTACGGAAGTTGAACTCACTCTTTAAAAAAAAAGGAAAAGAAAAAAAGGACATGCCTAAAACTCAGCATAAGGAATTATTAGCCACATGCGTATCCAACCTCCAAAAAGGTTTCAGCTCACACCAGTCATGACCATCAGCAAAAAGTCTACAAACTATAAATGCTGAAGGGGTTTTAGAGAAGTGTGTACCTTCTAGCTGCTGGTGGGATATAAAGTCGTAACAGCACTAATGCAAACTGAATCGAGCTGCTTGAAAACGTAAAAATTGCGCTACCATATGATGCGGCAGGGCACCTTTTGGGCCTATAACCTAAGACCACCAGAATCGGAAAGACAGAGGCAGGCAAATGTGCACTGCAACAATACTGAAATAGCAAAGACATGGAAGCAAAAAAAAGGTCCATAAACAGGTGAATGGACAAAGAAGAAGTGGTATATGGACAGGATGGAAGAGTAGCCTCGGGAAAAAAATGAACAATGCCGTTTTCAGGACTAGAGTTGAGACTAGAAATAATCATATAAGGTTAAGTAAGACAAAAGGGTATTACAAATATCCTATGATATTATTTATACAAGTTTTCCTAAGATTGCTACCAATGAACATATTTCCACAGAAAAAGACACTCACAGACTTATCAAATAAACTAATGGTTAGCCAAAATGAAAGGTGGGAGGATGGGTAAATTAGGACTATGGGGTTAACATACATATACTAATGTAAGTTAAATGTATATAAACATATAACATATAAATGATATGAATTATATATTCACCAATACCTTCAAAATATACATTCTGTAATCACATACATGGTAACAGGATCCGAAGATGAACAGACATATGTGTGAATCATTGAGCAGATTCTGTACAGCCAGACAATCAAAACACTCTAATCAAATTTACTCCGATAAGAAAGACAAATTAAATTTAAAAAACAAACATAAGTAAGGAGACATAAACTTCTGGGGGCTTGTCCCAGCACATTGCACTCTAATTTAAAAGCTCGGAACACTACCTCCAGGAAGACTCTGTTGTCCTAGTAACAAGACTTGAGAACGTAATAATGCTGCCGCCTTGTGGCTGTCTCCCAAAACAGCAGCTTTAAACCCATTGACAATGGTTGCTTATATAGTCCCAAGGACTGCAGGGCTGTAAATGACACAGGCCCTCAAAAATTGCCCTGGGGTAGGGAATAGGCAAGAAAATCCAACACATGAGAAATTTTTCAAGAAGTCAATAGGAGGAGGGGAGTTGTACTCACTCTTTAAAAAAAAAAAGGAAAAGAAAAAAAAGGACATGCCTAAAGCTTAGTATAAGGAATTATTAGCCACATACAAATTCAAATTCAAAAAGGTTTCAGCTCACACCAGTCATTACCATCAGCAAAATGTCTACAAAGTATAAATGCTGAAAGGGTTTTAGAGATCTGTGTACCTTCTAGCTGCTGGTGGGATGTAAAGTGGAAACAGCACTAACGCAAACTGAATCGAGCTGCTTGAAAAGGTAAAAATTGAGCTACCAAATGATGCGGCAGGGCACCTTTTGGGCCTATAAACTAAGACCACCAAAATTGGAAAGACAGAGGCAGGCAAATATGCACTGCAACAATACTGAAATAGCCAAGATATGGAAGCAAAAAAAAGGTCCATAAACAGATGAATGGACAAAGAAGAAGTGGTATACGGACAGAATGGAATAGTAGCCTCGGGAGAAAAATGAACAATGCTGTTTTCAGGACTACAGTTGAGCCTAGAAAAAATCATATAAGGTTAAGTAAGTCAAAAGGGTATGACAAATATCCTATGATATCATTTATACAACTTTTCTTAAGATTGCTACCAATGAACATATTTCCACAGAAAAAGACACTCACAGACTTATCAAATAAACTAATGGTTAGCCAAAATGAAAGGTGGGGGGATGGGTAAGTTAGGACTATGGGGTTAACATACATATACTAATGTAAGTTAAATGTATATAAACATATAACATATAAACGATATGAATTATATAATCACCAATACTTTTAAAATATACATTCTGTAATCACATACATGCTAACAGGTTCGAAGATGAACAGACATATGTATGAATCATTGAGCAGATTCTGTACAGCCAGAAAACCACAACACTCTAATCAAATTTACTCCGATAAGAAATAGAAATTAAATTTAAAAAACAAACATAAGTTAGGAGACATAAACTTCTGGGGGCTTGTCCCAGCACATTGCACTCTAATTTACAAGCTCGGAACACTACCTCCAGGAAGACTGTGTTGTCCTAGTAACAAGACTTGAGAACGTAATAATGCTGCCGCCTTGTGGCTGCTTCCCACAACAGTAGCTTTAAACCCAGTGCCAATGGTTGCTTATATAGTCACAAGGACTGCAGGGCTGTAAAAGACACAGGCCCTCAAAAAATGCCCTGGGGTATGGAATTGGCAAGAAAATTCAACACATGAGAAATTTTCAAGAAGTCAATAAGAGGAGGGAAGTTGTAGTCACTCTTTAAAAAAAAAGGAAAAGAAAAAAAGGACATGCCTAAAGCTCAGCATAAGGAATTATTAGCCACATGCGTATCCAACCTCCAAAAAGGTTTCAGCTCACACCAGTCATGACCATCAGCAAAAAGTCTACAAACTATAAATGCTGAAGGGGTTTTAGAGAACTGTGTACCTTCTAGCTGCTGCTGGGATGTAAAGTGGTAACAGCAGTAACGCAAACTGAATCGAGCTGCTTGAAAAGGTAAACATTGAGCTACCATATGATGCGGCAGGGCACATTTTGGGCCTATAACCTAAGACAACTGGATTCGGAAAGACAGAGGCAGGCAAATGTGCACTGCAACAATATTGAAATAGCCAAGACATGGAAGCAAAAAAAAGGTCCATAAACAGATGAATGGACAAAGACGAAATGGTACACGTACCAAATGGAATAGAAGCCTCTGGAAAAAAATGAACAATGCCGTTTTCAGGACTAGAGTTGAGCCTAGAAATAATCATATAAGGTTAAGTAAGTCAAAAGGGTATGACAAATATCCTATGATATCATTAATACATGTTATCCTAAGATTGCTACCAATGAACATATTTCCACAGAAAAAGACACTCACAGACTTATCAAATAAACTAATGGTTAGCCAAAATGAAAGGTGGGAGGATGGGTAAATTAGGACAATGGGGTTAACATACATATACTAATGTATGTTAAATGTATATAAACATATAATATATAAACTATATAAATAATATAATCACCAATACCTTTAAAATATACATTCTGTAATCACATACATGCTAACAGGTTCCGAAGATGAACAGATATATGTATGAATCATTGAACAGATTCTGTACAGCCAGACAATCAAAACACTCTAATCAAATTTACTCCGATAAAAAATACAAATTAAATTTAAAAAACAAACATAAGTAAGGAGACATAAACTTCTGGGGGCTTGTCCCAGCACACTGCACTCTAATTTACAAGCTCGGAACACTAGCTCCAGGAAGACTCTGTTGTCCTAGTAACAAGACTTGAGAACGTAATAATGCTGCCGCCTTGTGGCTGTCTCCCAAAACAGCAGCTTTAAACCCAGTGACAATGGTTGCTTATATAGTCCCAAGGATTGCAGGGCTGTAAATGACACAGGCCCTCAAAAATTGCCCTGGGGTACGGACTAGGCAAGAAAATCCAACACATGAGAAATTTTTCAAGAAGTCAATAAGAGGAGGGGAGTTGTACTCACTCTTTAAAAAAAAAAAGGAAAAGAAAAAAAAGTACATGCCTAAAGCTTAGTATAAGGAATTATTAGCCACATACAAATTCAAATTCAAAAAGGTTTCAGCTCACACCAGTCATTACCATCAGCAAAATGTCTACAAACTATAAATGCTGAAGGGGTTTTAGAGATCTGTGTACCTTCTAGCTGCTGGTGGGTTGTAAAGTGGAAACAGCACTAACGCAAACTGAATCGAGCTGCTTGAAAAGGTAAAAATTGAGCTACCAAATGATGCGGCAGGGCACCTTTTGGGCCTATAACCTAAGACCACCAAAATTGGAAAGACAGAGGCAGGCAAATATGCACTGCAACAATACTGAAATAGCCAAGATATGGAAGCAAAAAAAAGGTCCATAAACAGATGAATGGACAAAGAAGAAGTGGTATACGGACAGAATGGAATAGTAGCCTCGGGAGAAAAATGAACAATGCTGTTTTCAGGACTACAGTTGAGCCTAGAAAAAATCATATAAGGTTAAGTAAGTCAAAAGGGTATGACAAATATCCTATGATATCATTTATACAAGTTTTCTTAAGATTGCTACCAATGAACATATTTCCACAGAAAAAGACACTCACAGACTTATCAAATAAACTAATGGTTAGCCAAAATGAAAGGTGGGGGGATGGGTAAGTTAGGACTATGGGGTTAACATAAATATACTAATGTAAGTTAAATGTATATAAACATATAACATATAAACGATATGAATTATATAATCACCAATACATTCAAAATATATATTCTGTGATCACATACATGGTAACAGGATCCGAAGATGAACAGACATATGTATGAATCATTGAGCAGATTCTGTACAGCCAGACAATCAAAACACTCTAATCAAATTTACTCCGATAAGAAATAGAAATTAAATTTAAAAAAAAAACATAAGTTAGGAGACATAAACTTCTGGGGGCTTGTCCCAGCATATTGCACTCTAATTTACAAGCTCAGAACACTACCTCCAGGAAGACTCTGTTCTCCTAGTAACAAGACTTGAGAACGCAATAATGCTGCCGCCTTGTGGCTGCTTCCCACAACAGCACTTTAAACCCAGTGCCAATGATTGCTTATATAGTCACAAGGACTGCAGGGCTGTAAATGACACAAGCCCTCAAAATATGCCCTGGGGTAGGGAATTGGCAAGAACATTCAACACATGAGAAATTTCCAAGAAGTCAATAAGAGGAGGGAAGTTGTACTCACTCTTTAAAAAAAAAAGGAAAAGAAAAAAAAGGACATGCCTAAAGCTTACTATAAGGAATTATTAGCCACATACAAATTCAAATTCAAAAAGGTTTCAGCTCACACCAGTCATTACCATCAGCAAAATGTCTACAAACTATAAATGCTGAACGGGTTTTAGAGATCTGTGTACCTTCTAGCTGCTGGTGGGATGTAAAGTGGAAACAGCACTAACGCAAACTGAATCGAGCTGCTTGAAAAGGTAAAAATTGATCTACCAAATGATGCGGCAGGGCACCTTTTGGGCCTATAACCTGAGACCACCAAAATTGGAAAGACAGAGGCAGGCAAATATGCACTGCAACAATACTGAAATAGCCAAGATATGGAAGCAAAAAAAAGGTCCATAAACAGATGAATGGACAAAGAAGAAGTGGTATACGGACAGAATGGAATAGTAGCCTCGGGAGAAAAATGAACAATGCTGTTTTCAGGACTACAGTTGAGCCTAGAAAAAATCATATAAGGTTAAGTAAGTCAAAAGGGTATGACAAATATCCTATGATATCATTTATACAAGTTTTCTTAAGATTGCTACCAATGAACATATTTCCACAGAAAAAGACACTCACAGACTTATCAAATAAACTAATGGTTAGGCAAAATGAAAGGTGGGGGGATGGGTAAGTTAGGACTATGGGGTTAACATACATATACTAATGTAAGTTAAATGTATATAAACATATAACATATAAACGATATGAATTATATAATCACCAATACCTTCAAAATATATATTCTGTGATCACATACTTGATAACAGGTTCCGAAGATGAACAGATATATGTATGAATCATTGAGCAGATTCTGTACAGCCAATCAAAACACTCTAATCAAATTTACTCCGATAAGAAATAGAAATTAAATTTAAAAAGCAAACATAAGTTAGGAGACATAAACTTCTGGGGGCTTGTCCCAGCACATTCCACTCTAATTTACAACCTTGGAAAACTACCTCCAGGAAGACTCTGTTGCCCTAGTAACAAGAGTTGAGAACGTAATAATGCTGCCGCCTTGTGGCTGTTTCCCACAACAGCAGCTTTAAACCCAGTGCCAAAGGTTGCTTAATAGTCACAAGGACTGAAGGGCTCTAAATGACACCTGCCTTCAAAAAATGCCCTGGGGTAGGGAATAGGCAAAAAAATTCAACACATGAGAAACTTTTCAAGAAGTCAATAAGAGGAGGGAAGTTGTACTCACTCTTTAAAACAAAAGGAAAAGAAAAAAATGACATGCCTAAAGCTCAGTATAAGGAATTATTAGCCACATGCAAATTCAAATTCAAAAAGGTTTCAGGTAACACCACTCATGACCATCATCAAAAAGTCTACAAACTATAAATGCTGAAGGGGTTTTAGAGGAATGTGTACCTTCTAGCTGCTGGTGGGATGTAAAGAAGTAATACCACTAATGCAAACTGAATGGAGCTGCTTGAAAAGGTAAAAATTGAGTTACCATACGATGCGGCAGGGCACCTTTTGGGCCTATAACCTAAGACCACCAGAATCGGAAAGACAGAGGCAGGCAAATGTGCACTGCAACAATACTGAAATAGAAAAGACATGGAAGCAAAAAAAGGTCCATAAACAGATGAATGGACAAAGACGAAATGGTATACGTACCAAATGGAATAGTAGCCTCTGGAAAAAAATGAACAATGCTGTTTTCAGGAGTAGAGTTGAGCCTAGAAATAATCATATAAGGTTAAGTAAGTCAAAAGGGTATGAAATATCCTATGATATCATTTGTACATGTTATCCTAAGATTGCTACCAATGAACATATTTCCACAGAAAAAGACACTCACAGACTTATCATATAAACTAATGGTTAGCCAAAATGAAAGGTGGGAGGATGGGTAAATTAGGACTATGGGGTTAACATACATATACTAATGTATGTTAAATGTATATAAACATATAACATATAAAAGATATGAATTATATATTCACCAATACCTTCAAAATATACATTCTGTAATCACATACATGGTAACAGGATCCGAAGATGAACAGACATATGTATGAATCATTGAGCAGATTCTGTACAGCCAGAAAACCACAACACTCTAATCAAATTTACTCCGATAAGAAATAGAAATTAAATTTAAAAAACAAACATAAGTTAGGAGACATAAACTTCTGGGGGCTTGTCCCAGGACATTGCACTCTAATTTACAGGCTCGGAACACTACCTCCAGGAAGACTGTGTTGTCCTAGTAACAAGACTTGAGAACGTAATAATGCTGCCGCCTTGTGGCTGCTTCCCACAACAGTAGCTTTAAACCCAGTACCAATGGTTGCTTATATAGTCACAAGGACTGCAGGGCTGTAAAAGACACAGGCCCTCAAAATATGCCCTGGTGTAGGGAATAGGCAAGGAAATTCAACACATGAGAAATTTTCAAGAAGTCAATAAGAGTACGGAAGTTGTACTCACTCTAAAAAAAAAGGAAAAGAAAAAAAGGAAATGCCTAAAGCTCAGCATAAGGAATTATTAGCCACATGTGTATCCAACCTCCAAAAAGGTTTCAGCTCACAACAGTCATGACCATCAGCAAAAAGTCTACAAACTATAAATGCTGAAGGGGTTTTAGAGAACTGTGTACCTTCTAGCTGCTGTTTGGATGTAAAGTGGTAACAGCAGTAACGCAAACTGAATTGAGCTGCTTGAAAAGGTAAACATTGAGCTACCATATGATGCGGTAGGGCACCTTTTGGGCCTATAACCTAAGACCACCGGATTCGGAAAGACAGAGGCAGGCAAATGTGCACTGCAACAATATTGAAATAGCCAAGACATGGAAGCAAAAAAAAGGTCCATAAACAGATGAAAGGACAAAGACGAAATGGTATACGTACCAAATGGAATAGTAGCCTCTGGAAAAAAATGAACAATGCCGTTTTCAGGACTAGAGTTGAGCCTAGAAATAATCATATAAGGTTAAGTAAGTCAAAAGGGTATGACAAATATCCTATGATATCATTTATACATGTTATCCTAAGATTGCTACCAATGAACATATTTCCACTGAAAAAGACACTCACAGACTTATCAAAGAAACTAATGGTTAGCCAAAATGAAAGGTGGGGGGATGGGTAAATTAGGACTATGGGGTTAACATACATATACTAATATAAGTTAAATGTATATAAACATATAACATATAAATGATATGAATTATATAATCACCAATACCTTCAAAATATACATTCTGTAATCACATACATGGTAACAGGATCCGAAGATGAACAGACATATGTATGAATCATTGAACAGATTCTGTACAGCCAGACAATAAAAACACTCTAATCAAATTTACTCCGATAAAAAATACAAATTAAATTTAAAAAACAAACATAAGTAAGGAGACATAAACTTCTGGGGGCTTGTCCCAGCACATTGCACTCTAATTTAAAAGCTCGGAACAGTACCTCCAGGAAGACTCTGTTGTCCTAGTAACAAGACTTGAGAACGTAATAATGCTGCCGCCTTGTGGCTGTCTCCAAAAACAGCACCTTTAAACCCAGTGCCAATGGTTGCTTATATAGTCACAAGGACTGCACGGTTGTAAATGACACAGGCACTCAAAAAATGCCCTGGGGTAGGGAATAGGCAAGAAAATTCAACACATAAGAAACTTTTCAAGAAATCAATAAGAGGAGGGAAGTTGTACTCACTCTTTTTAAAAAAAAGGAAAAGAAAAAATAGGACATGCCTAAAGCTCAGCATAAGGAATTATTAGCCACATGCGTATCCAACCTCCAAAAAGGTTTCAGCTCACACCAGTCATGACCATCAGCAAAAAGTCTACAAACTATAAATGCTGAAGGGGTTTTAGAGAAGTGTGTACCTTCTAGCTGCTGGTGGGATATAAAGTCGTAAGAGCACTAATGCAAACTGAATCGAGCTGCTTGAAAACGTAAAAATTGAGCTACCATATGATGCGGCAGGGCACCTTTTGGGCCTATAACCTAAGACCACCAGAATCGGAAAGACAGAATCAGGCAAATGTGCACTGCAACAATACTGAAATAGCAAAGACATGGAAGCAAAAAAAAGGTCCATAAACAGGTGAATGGACAAAGAAGAAGTGGTATATGGACAGAATGGAAGAGTAGCCTCGGGAAAAAAATGAACAATGCCGTTTTCAGGACTAGAGTTGAGACTAGAAATAATCATATAAGGTTAAGTAAGACAAAAGGGTATTACAAATATCCTATGATATTATTTATACAAGTTTTCCTAAGATTGCTACCAATGAACATATTTCCACAGAAAAAGACACTCACAGACTTATCAAATAAACTAATGGTTAGCCAAAATGAAAGGTGGGAGGATGGGTAAATTAGGACTATGGGGTTAACATACATATACTAATGTATGTTAAATGTATATAAACATATAACATATAAATGATATGAATTATATATTCACCAATACCTTCAAAATATACATTCTGTAATCACATACATGGTAACAGGATCCGAAGATGAACAGACATATGTGTGAATCATTGAGCAGATTCTGTACAGCCAGACAATCAAAACACTCTAATCAAATTTACTCCGATAAGAAAGACAAATTAAATTTAAAAAACAAACATAAGTAAGGAGACATAAACGTCTGGGGGCTTGTCCCAGCACATTGCACTCTAATTTACAAGCTCGGAACACTACCTCCAGGAAGACTCTGTTGTCCTAGTAACAAGACTTGAGAACGTAATAATGCTGCCGCCTTGTGGCTGTCTCCCAAAACAGCAGCTTTAAACCCAGTGACAATGGTTGCTTATATAGTCACAAGGACTGCAGGGCTGTAAATGACACAGGCCCTCAAAAATTGCCCTGGGGTAGGGAATAGGCAAGAAAATCCAACACATGAGAAATTTTTCAAGAAGTCAATAAGAGGAGGGGAGTTGTACTCACTCTTTAAAAAAAAAAAGGAAAAGAAAAAAAAGGACATGCCTAAAGCTCAGTATAAGGAATTATTAGCCACATACAAATTCAAATTCAAAAAGGTTTCAGCTCACACCAGTCATTACCATCAGCAAAATGTCTACAAACTATAAATGCTGAAGGGGTTTTAGAGATCTGTGTACCTTCTAGCTGCTGGTGGGATGTAAAGTGGCAACAGCACTAACGCAAACTGAATGGAGCTGCTTGAAAAGGTAAAAATTGAGCTACCATATGATGCGGCAGGGCACCTTTTGGGCCTATAACCTAAGACCACCAGATTCGGAAAGAGAGAGGCAGGCAAATGTGCATTGCAACAATATTGAAATAGCCAAGATATGGAAGCAAAAAAAAGGTCCATAAACAGATGAATGGACAAAGACGAAGTGGGATACGTACCAAATGGAATAGTAGCCTCGGGAAAAAAATGAGCAATGCCGTTTTCAGGACTACAGTTGAGCCTAGAAATAATCATATAAGGTTAAGTAAGTCAAAAGGGTATGACAAATATCCTAGGACATCATTTATAAATGTTATCCTAAGATTGCTACCAATGAACATATTTCCACAGAAAAAGACACTCACAGACTTATCAAATAAACTAATGGCTACCCAAAATGAAAGGTGGGAGGATGGGTAAATTAGGACAATGGGGTTAAAATACATATACTAATGTATGTTAAATGTATATAAACATATAACATATGAAATATATAAATTATATAATCACCAATACCTTTAAAATATACATTCTGTAATCACATACATGCTAACAGGTTCGAAGATGAACAGACATATGTATGAATCATTGAGCAGATTCTGTACAGCCAGAAAACCACAACACTCTAATCAAATTTACTCCGATAAGAAATAGAAATTAAATTTAAAAAACAAACATAAGTTAGGAGACATAAACTTCTGGGGGCTTGTCCCAGCACATTGCACTCTAATTTACAAGCTCGGAACACTACCTCCAGGAAGACTGTGTTGTCCTAGTAACAAGACTTGAGAACGTAATAATGCTGCCGCCTTGTGGCTGCTTCCCACAACAGTAGCTTTAAACCCAGTGCCAATGATTGCTTATATAGTCACAAGGACTGCAGGGCTGTAAATGACACAAGCCCTCAAAATATGCCCTGGGGTAGGGAATTGGCAAGAACATTCAACACATGAGAAATTTCCAAGAAGTCAATAAGAGGAGGGAAGTTGTACTCACTCTTTAAAAAAAAAAGGAAAAGAAAAAAAAGGACATGCCTAAAGCTTAGTATAAGGAAATATTAGCCACATACAAATTCAAATTCAAAAAGGTTTCAGCTCACACCAGTCATTACCATCAGCAAAATGTCTACAAACTATAAATGCTGAAGGGGTTTTAGAGATCTGTGTACCTTCTAGCTGCTGGTGGGATGTAAAGTGGAAACAGCACTAACGCAAACTGAATCGAGCTGCTTGAAAAGGTAAAAATTGAGCTACCAAATGATGGGGCAGGGCACCTTTTGGGCCTATAACCTAAGACCACCAAAATTGGAAAGACAGAGGCAGGCAAATATGCACGGCAACAATACTGAAATAGCCAAGATATGGAAGCAAAAAAAAGGTCCATAAACAGATGAATGGACAAAGAAGAAGTGGTATACGGACAGAATGGAATAGTAGCCTCGGGAGAAAAATGAACAATGCTGTTTTCAGGACTACAGTTGAGCCTAGAAAAAATCATATAAGGTTAAGTAAGTCAAAAGGGTATGACAAATATCCTATGATATCATTTATACAAGTTTTCTTAAGATTGCTACCAATGAACATATTTCCACAGAAAAAGACACTCACAGACTTATCAAATAAACTAATGTTTAGCCAAAATGAAAGGTGGGGGGATGGTTAAGTTAGGACTATGGGGTTAACATACATATACTAATGTAAGTTAAATGTATATAAACATATAACATATAAACGATATGAATTATATAATCACCAATACCTTCAAAATATATATTCTGTGATCACATACATGGTAACAGGATCCGAAGATGAACAGACATATGTATGAATCATTGAACAGATTCTGTACAGCCAGACAATCAAAACACTCTAATCAAATTTACTCCGATAAAAAATACAAATTAAATTTAAAAAACAAACATAAGTAAGGAGACATAAACTTCTGGGGGCTTGTCCCAGCACATTGCACTCTAATTTACAAGCTCGGAACACTACCTCCAGGAAGACTCTGTTGTCCTAGTAACAAGACTTGAGAACGTAATAATGCTGCCGCCTTGTGGCTGTCTCCAAAAACAGCACCTTTAAACCCAGTGCCAATGGTTGCTTATATAGTCACAAGGACTGCACGGTTGTAAATGACACAGGCACTCAAAAAATGCCCTGGGGTAGGGAATAGGCAAGAAAATTCAACACATAAGAAACTTTTCAAGAAATCAATAAGAGGAGGGAAGTTGTACTCACTCATTTTAAAAAAAAGGAAAAGAAAAAATAGGATATGCCTGAAGCTCAGCATAAGGAATTATTAGCCACATGCGTATCCAACCTCCAAAAAGGTTTCAGCTCACACCAGTCATGACCATCAGCAAAAAGTCTACAAACTATAAATGCTGAAGGGGTTTTAGAGAAGTGTGTACCTTCTAGCTGCTGGTGGGATATAAAGTCGTAACAGCACTAATGCAAACTGAATCGAGCTGCTTGAAAACGTAAAAATTGAGCTACCATATGATGCGGCAGGGCACCTTTTGGGCCTATAACCTAAGACCACCAGAATCGGAAAGACAGAGGCAGGCAAATGTGCACTGCAACAATACTGAAATAGCAAAGACATGGAAGCAAAAAAAAAGGTCCATAAACAGATGAATGGACAAAGACGAAGTGTGATACGTACCAAATGGAATAGTAGCCTCGGGAAAAAAATGAACAATGCCGTTTTCAGGACTACAGTTGAGCCTAGAAATAATCATATAAGGTTAAGTAAGTCAAAAGGGTATGACAAATATCCTATGACATCATTTATACATGTTATCCTAAGATTGCTACCAATGAACATATTTCCACAGAAAAAGACACTCACAGACTTATCAAATAAACTAATGGCTAGCCAAAATGAAAGGTGGGAGGATGGGTAAATTAGGACAATGGGGTTAAAATACATATACTAATGTATGTTAAATGTATATAAACATATAACATATGAAATATATAAATTATATAATCACCAATAACTTTAAAATATACATTCTGTAATCACATACATGCTAACAGGTTCGAAGATGAACAGACATATGTATGAATCATTGAGCAGATTCTGTACAGCCAGAAAACCACAACACTCTAATCAAATTTACTCCGATAAGAAATAGAAATTAAATTTAAAAAACAAACATACGTTAGGAGACATAAACTTCTGGGGGCTTGTCCCAGCACATTGCACTCTAATTTACAAGCTCGGAACACTACCTCCAGGAAGACTGTGTTGTCCTAGTAACAAGACTTGAGAACGTAATAATGCTGCCACCTTGTGGCTGCTTCCCACAACACTAGCTTTAAACCCAGTGCCAATGGTTGCTTATATAGTCACAAGGACTGCAGGGCTGTAAAAGACACAGGCCCTCAAAAAATTCCCTGGGGTATGGAATTGGCAAGAAAATTCAACACATGAGAAATTTTCAAGAAGTCAATAAGAGGAGGGAAGTTGTAGTCACTCTTTAAAAAAAAAGGAAAAGAAAAAAAGGACATGCCTAAAGCTCAGCATAAGGAATTATTAGCCACATGCGTATGCAACCTCCAAAAAGGTTTCAGCTCACACCAGTCATGACCATCAGCAAAAAGTCTACAAACTATAAATGCTGAAGGGGTTTTAGAGAACTGTGTACCTTCTAGCTGCTGGGGGGATGTAAAGTGGTAACAGCAGTAACGCAAACTGAATCGAGCTGCTTGAAAAGGTAAACATTGAGCTACCATATGATGCGGCAGGGCACATTTTGGGCCTATAACCTAAGACCACCGGAATCGGAAAGACAGAGGCAGGCAAATGTGCACTGCAACAATATTGAAATAGCCAAGACATGGAAGCAAAAAAAAGGTCCATAAACAGATGAATGGACAAAGACGAAATGGTACACGTACCAAATGGAATAGAAGCCTCTGGAAAAAAATGAACAATGCCGTTTTCAGGACTAGAGTTGAGCCTAGAAATAATCATATAAGGTTAAGTAAGTCAAAAGGGTATGACAAATATCCTATGATATCATTAATACATGTTATCCTAAGATTGCTACCAATGAACATATTTCCACAGAAAAAGACACTCACAGACTTATCAAATAAACTAATGGTTAGCCAAAATGAAAGGTGGGAGGATGGGTAAATTAGGACAATGGGGTTAACATACATATACTAATGTATGTTAAATGTATATAAACATATAATATATAAACTATATAAATAATATAATCACCAATACCTTTAAAATATACATTCTGTAATCACATACATGCTAACAGGTTCCGAAGATGAACAGATATATGTATGAATCATTGAACAGATTCTGTACAGCCAGACAATCAAAACACTCTAATCAAATTTACTCCGATAAAAAATACAAATTAAATTTAAAAAACAAACATAAGTAAGGAGACATAAACTTCTGGGGGCTTGTCCCAGCACACTGCACTCTAATTTACAAGCTCGGAACACTAGCTCCAGGAAGACTCTGTTGTCCTAGTAACAAGACTTGAGAACGTAATAATGCTGCCGCCTTGTGGCTGTCTCCCAAAACAGCAGCTTTAAACCCAGTGACAATGGTTGCTTATATAGTCCCAAGGACTGCAGGGCTGTAAATGACACAGGCCCTCAAAAATTGCCCTGGGGTAGGGACTAGGCAAGAAAATCCAACACATGAGAAATTTTTCAAGAAGTCAATAAGAGGAGGGGAGTTGTACTCACTCTTTAAAAAAAAAAAGGAAAAGAAAAAAAAGTACATGCCTAAAGCTTAGTATAAGGAATTATTAGCCACATACAAATTCAAATTCAAAAAGGTTTCAGCTCACACCAGTCATTACCATCAGCAAAATGTCTACAAACTATAAATGCTGAAGGGGTTTTAGAGATCTGTGTACCTTCTAGCTGCTGGTGGGTTGTAAAGTGGAAACAGCACTAACGCAAACTGAATCGAGCTGCTTGAAAAGGTAAAAATTGAGCTACCAAATGATGCGGCAGGGCACCTTTTGGGCCTATAACCTAAGACCACCAAAATTGGAAAGACAGAGGCAGGCAAATATGCACTGCAACAATACTGAAATAGCCAAGATATGGAAGCAAAAAAAAGGTCCATAAACAGATGAATGGACAAAGAAGAAGTGGTATACGGACAGAATGGAATAGTAGCCTCGGGAGAAAAATGAACAATGCTGTTTTAAGGACTACAGTTGAGCCTAGAAAAAATCATATAAGGTTAAGTAAGTCAAAAGGGTATGACAAATATCCTATGATATCATTTATACAAGTTTTCTTAAGATTGCTACCAATGAACATATTTCCACAGAAAAAGACACTCACAGACTTATCAAATAAACTAATGGTTAGCCAAAATGAAAGGTGGGGGGATGGGTAAGTTAGGACTATGGGGTTAACATAAATATACTAATGTAAGTTAAATGTATATAAACATATAACATATAAACGATATGAATTATATAATCACCAATACATTCAAAATATATATTCTGTGATCACATACATGGTAACAGGATCCGAAGATGAACAGACATATGTATGAATCATTGAGCAGATTCTGTACAGCCAGACAATCAAAACACTCTAATCAAATTTACTCCGATAAGAAATAGAAATTAAATTTAAAAAAAAAACATAAGTTAGGAGACATAAACTTCTGGGGGCTTGTCCCAGCATATTGCACTCTAATTTACAAGCTCAGAACACTACCTCCAGGAAGACTCTGTTCTCCTAGTAACAAGACTTGAGAACGCAATAATGCTGCCGCCTTGTGGCTGCTTCCCACAACAGCACTTTAAACCCAGTGCCAATGATTGCTTATATAGTCACAAGGACTGCAGGGCTGTAAATGACACAAGCCCTCAAAATATGCCCTGGGGTAGGGAATTGGCAAGAACATTCAACACATGAGAAATTTCCAAGAAGTCAATAAGAGGAGGGAAGTTGTACTCACTCTTTAAAAAAAAAAGGAAAAGAAAAAAAAGGACATGCCTAAAGCTTAGTATAAGGAATTATTAGCCACATACAAATTCAAATTCAAAAAGGTTTCAGCTCACACCAGTCATTACCATCAGCAAAATGTCTACAAACTATAAATGCTGAACGGGTTTTAGAGATCTGTGTACCTTCTAGCTGCTGGTGGGATGTAAAGTGGAAACAGCACTAACGCAAACTGAATCGAGCTGCTTGAAAAGGTAAAAATTGATCTACCAAATGATGCGGCAGGGCACCTTTTGGACCTATAACCTAAGACCACCAAAATTGGAAAGACAGAGGCAGGCAAATATGCACTGCAACAATACTGAAATAGCCAAGATATGGAAGCAAAAAAAAGGTCCATAAACAGATGAATGGACAAAGAAGAAGTGGTATACGGACAGAATGGAATAGTAGCCTCGGGAGAAAAATGAACAATGCTGTTTTCAGGACTACAGTTGAGCCTAGAAAAAATCATATAAGGTTAAGTAAGTCAAAAGGGTATGACAAATATCCTATGATATCATTTATACAAGTTTTCTTAAGATTGCTACCAATGAACATATTTCCACAGAAAAAGACACTCACAGACTTATCAAATAAACTAATGGTTAGGCAAAATGAAAGGTGGGGGGATGGGTAAGTTAGGACTATGGGGTTAACATACATATACTAATGTAAGTTAAATGTATATAAACATATAACATATAAACGATATGAATTATATAATCACCAATACCTTCAAAATATATATTCTGTGATCACATACTTGATAACAGGTTCCGAAGATGAACAGATATATGTATGAATCATTGAGCAGATTCTGTACAGCCAATCAAAACACTCTAATCAAATTTACTCCGATAAGAAATAGAAATTAAATTTAAAAAGCAAACATAAGTTAGGAGACATAAACTTCTGGGGGCTTGTCCCAGCACATTCCACTCTAATTTACAACCTTGGAAAACTACCTCCAGGAAGACTCTGTTGCCCTAGTAACAAGAGTTGAGAACGTAATAATGCTGCCGCCTTGTGGCTGTTTCCCACAACAGCAGCTTTAAACCCAGTGCCAAAGGTTGCTTAATAGTCACAAGGACTGAAGGGCTCTAAATGACACCTGCCTTCAAAAAATGCCCTGGGGTAGGGAATAGGCAAAAAAATTCAACACATGAGAAACTTTTCAAGAAGTCAATAAGAGGAGGGAAGTTGTACTCACTCTTTAAAACAAAAGGAAAAGAAAAAAATGACATGCCTAAAGCTCAGTATAAGGAATTATTAGCCACATGCAAATTCAAATTCAAAAAGGTTTCAGGTAACACCACTCATGACCATCATCAAAAAGTCTACAAACTATAAATGCTGAAGGGGTTTTAGAGGAATGTGTACCTTCTAGCTGCTGGTGGGATGTAAAGAAGTAATACCACTAATGCAAACTGAATGGAGCTGCTTGAAAAGGTAAAAATTGAGTTACCATACGATGCGGCAGGGCACCTTTTGGGCCTATAACCTAAGACCACCAGAATCGGAAAGACAGAGGCAGGCAAATGTGCACTGCAACAATACTGAAATAGAAAAGACATGGAAGCAAAAAAAGGTCCATAAACAGATGAATGGACAAAGACGAAATGGTATACGTACCAAATGGAATAGTAGCCTCTGGAAAAAAATGAACAATGCTGTTTTCAGGAGTAGAGTTGAGCCTAGAAATAATCATATAAGGTTAAGTAAGTCAAAAGGGTATGAAATATCCTATGATATCATTTATACATGTTATCCTAAGATTGCTACCAATGAACATATTTCCACAGAAAAAGACACTCACAGACTTATCATATAAACTAATGGTTAGCCAAAATGAAAGGTGGGAGGATGGGTAAATTAGGACTATGGGGTTAACATACATATACTAATGTATGTTAAATGTATATAAACATATAACATATAAAAGATATGAATTATATATTCACCAATACCTTCAAAATATACATTCTGTAATCACATACATGGTAACAGGATCCGAAGATGAACAGACATATGTATGAATCATTGAGCAGATTCTGTACAGCCAGAAAACCACAACACTCTAATCAAATTTACTCCGATAAGAAATAGAAATTAAATTTAAAAAACAAACATAAGTTAGGAGACATAAACTTCTGGGGGCTTGTCCCAGGACATTGCACTCTAATTTACAGGCTCGGAACACTACCTCCAGGAAGACTGTGTTGTCCTAGTAACAAGACTTGAGAACGTAATAATGCTGCCGCCTTGTGGCTGCTTCCCACAACAGTAGCTTTAAACCCAGTACCAATGGTTGCTTATATAGTCACAAGGACTGCAGGGCTGTAAAAGACACAGGCCCTCAAAATATGCCCTGGTGTAGGGAATAGGCAAGGAAATTCAACACATGAGAAATTTTCAAGAAGTCAATAAGAGTACGGAAGTTGTACTCACTCTAAAAAAAAAGGAAAAGAAAAAAAGGAAATGCCTAAAGCTCAGCATAAGGAATTATTAGCCACATGTGTATCCAACCTCCAAAAAGGTTTCAGCTCACAACAGTCATGACCATCAGCAAAAAGTCTACAAACTATAAATGCTGAAGGGGTTTTAGAGAACTGTGTACCTTCTAGCTGCTGTTTGGATGTAAAGTGGTAACAGCAGTAACGCAAACTGAATTGAGCTGCTTGAAAAGGTAAACATTGAGCTACCATATGATGCGGTAGGGCACCTTTTGGGCCTATAACCTAAGACCACCGGATTCGGAAAGACAGAGGCAGGCAAATGTGCACTGCAACAATATTGAAATAGCCAAGACATGGAAGCAAAAAAAAGGTCCATAAACAGATGAAAGGACAAAGACGAAATGGTATACGTACCAAATGGAATAGTAGCCTCTGGAAAAAAATGAACAATGCCGTTTTCAGGACTAGAGTTGAGCCTAGAAATAATCATATAAGGTTAAGTAAGTCAAAAGGGTATGACAAATATCCTATGATATCATTTATACATGTTATCCTAAGATTGCTACCAATGAACATATTTCCACTGAAAAAGACACTCACAGACTTATCAAAGAAACTAATGGTTAGCCAAAATGAAAGGTGGGGGGATGGGTAAATTAGGACTATGGGGTTAACATACATATACTAATATAAGTTAAATGTATATAAACATATAACATATAAATGATATGAATTATATAATCACCAATACCTTCAAAATATACATTCTGTAATCACATACATGGTAACAGGATCCGAAGATGAACAGACATATGTATGAATCATTGAACAGATTCTGTACAGCCAGACAATAAAAACACTCTAATCAAATTTACTCCGATAAAAAATACAAATTAAATTTAAAAAACAAACATAAGTAAGGAGACATAAACTTCTGGGGGCTTGTCCCAGCACATTGCACTCTAATTTAAAAGCTCGGAACAGTACCTCCAGGAAGACTCTGTTGTCCTAGTAACAAGACTTGAGAACGTAATAATGCTGCCGCCTTGTGGCTGTCTCCAAAAACAGCACCTTTAAACCCAGTGCCAATGGTTGCTTATATAGTCACAAGGACTGCACGGTTGTAAATGACACAGGCACTCAAAAAATGCCCTGGGGTAGGGAATAGGCAAGAAAATTCAACACATAAGAAACTTTTCAAGAAATCAATAAGAGGAGGGAAGTTGTACTCACTCTTTTTAAAAAAAAGGAAAAGAAAAAATAGGACATGCCTAAAGCTCAGCATAAGGAATTATTAGCCACATGCGTATCCAACCTCCAAAAAGGTTTCAGCTCACACCAGTCATGACCATCAGCAAAAAGTCTACAAACTATAAATGCTGAAGGGGTTTTAGAGAAGTGTGTACCTTCTAGCTGCTGGTGGGATATAAAGTCGTAAGAGCACTAATGCAAACTGAATCGAGCTGCTTGAAAACGTAAAAATTGAGCTACCATATGATGCGGCAGGGCACCTTTTGGGCCTATAACCTAAGACCACCAGAATCGGAAAGACAGAATCAGGCAAATGTGCACTGCAACAATACTGAAATAGCAAAGACATGGAAGCAAAAAAAAGGTCCATAAACAGGTGAATGGACAAAGAAGAAGTGGTATATGGACAGAATGGAAGAGTAGCCTCGGGAAAAAAATGAACAATGACGTTTTCAGGACTAGAGTTGAGACTAGAAATAATCATATAAGGTTAAGTAAGACAAAAGGGTATTACAAATATCCTATGATATTATTTATACAAGTTTTCCTAAGATTGCTACCAATGAACATATTTCCACAGAAAAAGACACTCAGAGACTTATCAAATAAACTAATGGTTAGCCAAAATGAAAGGTGGGAGGATGGGTAAATTAGGACTATGGGGTTAACATACATATACTAATGTATGTTAAATGTATATAAACATATAACATATAAATGATATGAATTATATATTCACCAATACCTTCAAAATATACATTCTGTAATCACATACATGGTAACAGGATCCGAAGATGAACAGACATATGTGTGAATCATTGAGCAGATTCTGTACAGCCAGACAATCAAAACACTCTAATCAAATTTACTCCGATAAGAAAGACAAATTAAATTTAAAAAACAAACATAAGTAAGGAGACATAAACGTCTGGGGGCTTGTCCCAGCACATTGCACTCTAATTTACAAGCTCGGAACACTACCTCCAGGAAGACTCTGTTGTCCTAGTAACAAGACTTGAGAACGTAATAATGCTGCCGCCTTGTGGCTGTCTCCCAAAACAGCAGCTTTAAACCCAGTGACAATGGTTGCTTATATAGTCACAAGGACTGCAGGGCTGTAAATGACACAGGCCCTCAAAAATTGCCCTGGGGTAGGGAATAGGCAAGAAAATCCAACACATGAGAAATTTTTCAAGAAGTCAATAAGAGGAGGGGAGTTGTACTCACTCTTTAAAAAAAAAAAGGAAAAGAAAAAAAAGGACATGCCTAAAGCTCAGTATAAGGAATTATTAGCCACATACAAATTCAAATTCAAAAAGGTTTCAGCTCACACCAGTCATTACCATCAGCAAAATGTCTACAAACTATAAATGCTGAAGGGGTTTTAGAGATCTGTGTACCTTCTAGCTGCTGGTGGGATGTAAAGTGGCAACAGCACTAACGCAAACTGAATGGAGCTGCTTGAAAAGGTAAAAATTGAGCTACCATATGATGCGGCAGGGCACCTTTTGGGCCTATAACCTACGACCACCAGATTCGGAAAGAGAGAGGCAGGCAAATGTGCATTGCAACAATATTGAAATAGCCAAGATATGGAAGCAAAAAAAAGGTCCATAAACAGATGAATGGAGAAAGACGAAGTGGGATACGTACCAAATGGAATAGTAGCCTCGGGAAAAAAATGAACAATGCCGTTTTCAGGACTACAGTTGAGCCTAGAAATAATCATATAAGGTTAAGTAAGTCAAAAGGGTATGACAAATATCCTAGGACATCATTTATAAATGTTATCCTAAGATTGCTACCAATGAACATATTTCCACAGAAAAAGACACTCACAGACTTATCAAATAAACTAATGGCTAGCCAAAATGAAAGGTGGGAGGATGGGTAAATTAGGACAATGGGGTTAAAATACATATACTAATGTATGTTAAATGTATATAAACATATAACATATGAAATATATAAATTATATAATCACCAATACCTTTAAAATATACATTCTGTAATCACATACATGCTAACAGGTTCGAAGATGAACAGACATATGTATGAATCATTGAGCAGATTCTGTACAGCCAGAAAACCACAACACTCTAATCAAATTTACTCCGATAAGAAATAGAAATTAAATTTAAAAAACAAACATAAGTTAGGAGACATAAACTTCTGGGGGCTTGTCCCAGCACATTGCACTCTAATTTACAAGCTCGGAACACTACCTCCAGGAAGACTGTGTTGTCCTAGTAACAAGACTTGAGAACGTAATAATGCTGCCGCCTTGTGGCTGCTTCCCACAACAGTAGCTTTAAACCCAGTGCCAATGATTGCTTATATAGTCACAAGGACTGCAGGGCTGTAAATGACACAAGCCCTCAAAATATGCCCTGGGGTAGGGAATTGGCAAGAACATTCAACACATGAGAAATTTCCAAGAAGTCAATAAGAGGAGGGAAGTTGTACTCACTCTTTAAAAAAAAAAGGAAAAGAAAAAAAAGGACATGCCTAAAGCTTAGTATAAGGAAATATTAGCCACATACAAATTCAAATTCAAAAAGGTTTCAGCTCACACCAGTCATTACCATCAGCAAAATGTCTACAAACTATAAATGCTGAAGGGGTTTTAGAGATCTGTGTACCTTCTAGCTGCTGGTGGGATGTAAAGTGGAAACAGCACTAACGCAAACTGAATCGAGCTGCTTGAAAAGGTAAAAATTGAGCTACCAAATGATGGGGCAGGGCACCTTTTGGGCCTATAACCTAAGACCACCAAAATTGGAAAGACAGAGGCAGGCAAATATGCACGGCAACAATACTGAAATAGCCAAGATATGGAAGCAAAAAAAAGGTCCATAAACAGATGAATGGACAAAGAAGAAGTGGTATACGGACAGAATGGAATAGTAGCCTCGGGAGAAAAATGAACAATGCTGTTTTCAGGACTACAGTTGAGCCTAGAAAAAATCATATAAGGTTAAGTAAGTCAAAAGGGTATGACAAATATCCTATGATATCATTTATACAAGTTTTCTTAAGATTGCTACCAATGAACATATTTCCACAGAAAAAGACACTCACAGACTTATCAAATAAACTAATGTTTAGCCAAAATGAAAGGTGGGGGGATGGTTAAGTTAGGACTATGGGGTTAACATACATATACTAATGTAAGTTAAATGTATATAAACATATAACATATAAACGATATGAATTATATAATCACCAATACCTTCAAAATATATATTCTGTGATCACATACATGGTAACAGGATCCGAAGATGAACAGACATATGTATGAATCATTGAACAGATTCTGTACAGCCAGACAATCAAAACACTCTAATCAAATTTACTCCGATAAAAAATACAAATTAAATTTAAAAAACAAACATAAGTAAGGAGACATAAACTTCTGGGGGCTTGTCCCAGCACATTGCACTCTAATTTACAAGCTCGGAACACTACCTCCAGGAAGACTCTGTTGTCCTAGTAACAAGACTTGAGAACGTAATAATGCTGCCGCCTTGTGGCTGTCTCCAAAAACAGCACCTTTAAACCCAGTGCCAATGGTTGCTTATATAGTCACAAGGACTGCACGGTTGTAAATGACACAGGCACTCAAAAAATGCCCTGGGGTAGGGAATAGGCAAGAAAATTCAACACATAAGAAACTTTTCAAGAAATCAATAAGAGGAGGGAAGTTGTACTCACTCATTTTAAAAAAAAGGAAAAGAAAAAATAGGATATGCCTGAAGCTCAGCATAAGGAATTATTAGCCACATGCGTATCCAACCTCCAAAAAGGTTTCAGCTCACACCAGTCATGACCATCAGCAAAAAGTCTACAAACTATAAATGCTGAAGGGGTTTTAGAGAAGTGTGTACCTTCTAGCTGCTGGTGGGATATAAAGTCGTAACAGCACTAATGCAAACTGAATCGAGCTGCTTGAAAACGTAAAAATTGAGCTACCATATGATGCGGCAGGGCACCTTTTGGGCCTATAACCTAAGACCACCAGAATCGGAAAGACAGAGGCAGGCAAATGTGCACTGCAACAATACTGAAATAGCAAAGACATGGAAGCAAAAAAAAAGGTCCATAAACAGATGAATGGACAAAGACGAAGTGTGATACGTACCAAATGGAATAGTAGCCTCGGGAAAAAAATGAACAATGCCGTTTTCAGGACTACAGTTGAGCCTAGAAATAATCATATAAGGTTAAGTAAGTCAAAAGGGTATGACAAATATCCTATGACATCATTTATACATGTTATCCTAAGATTGCTACCAATGAACATATTTCCACAGAAAAAGACACTCACAGACTTATCAAATAAACTAATGGCTAGCCAAAATGAAAGGTGGGAGGATGGGTAAATTAGGACAATGGGGTTAAAATACATATACTAATGTATGTTAAATGTATATAAACATATAACATATGAAATATATAAATTATATAATCACCAATAACTTTAAAATATACATTCTGTAATCACATACATGCTAACAGGTTCGAAGATGAACAGACATATGTATGAATCATTGAGCAGATTCTGTACAGCCAGAAAACCACAACACTCTAATCAAATTTACTCCGATAAGAAATAGAAATTAAATTTAAAAAACAAACATACGTTAGGAGACATAAACTTCTGGGGGCTTGTCCCAGCACATTGCACTCTAATTTACAAGCTCGGAACACTACCTCCAGGAAGACTGTGTTGTCCTAGTAACAAGACTTGAGAACGTAATAATGCTGCCACCTTGTGGCTGCTTCCCACAACAGTAGCTTTAAACCCAGTGCCAATGGTTGCTTATATAGTCACAAGGACTGCAGGGCTGTAAAAGACACAGGCCCTCAAAAAATTCCCTGGGGTATGGAATTGGCAAGAAAATTCAACACATGAGAAATTTTCAAGAAGTCAATAAGAGGAGGGAAGTTGTAGTCACTCTTTAAAAAAAAAGGAAAAGAAAAAAAGGACATGCCTAAAGCTCAGCATAAGGAATTATTAGCCACATGCGTATCCAACCTCCAAAAAGGTTTCAGCTCACACCAGTCATGACCATCAGCAAAAAGTCTACAAACTATAAATGCTGAAGGGGTTTTAGAGAACTGTGTACCTTCTAGCTGCTGGGGGGATGTAAAGTGGTAACAGCAGTAACGCAAACTGAATCGAGCTGCTTGAAAAGGTAAACATTGAGCTACCATATGATGCGGCAGGGCACATTTTGGGCCTATAACCTAAGACCACCGGAATCGGAAAGACAGAGGCAGGCAAATGTGCACTGCAACAATACTGAAATAGCCAAGACATGGAAGCAAAAAAAAAGGTCCATAAACAGATGAATGGACAAAGAAGAAGTGGGATACGTACCAAATGGAATAGTAGCCTCGGGAAAAAAATGAACAATGCCGTTTTCAGGACTACAGTTGAGCCTAGAAATAATCATATAAGGTTAAGTAAGTCAAAAGGGTATGACAAATATCCTATGACATCATTTATACATGTTATCCTAAGATTGCTACCAATGAACATATTTCCACAGAAAAAGACACTCACAGATTTATCAAATAAACTAATGGCTAGCCAAAATGAAAGGTGGGAGGATGGGTAAATTAGGACTATGGGGTTAAAATACATATACTAATGTATGTTAAATGTATATAAACATATAACATATGAAATATATAAATTATATAATCACCAATACATTTAAAATATACATTCTGTAATCACATACATGCTAACAGGTTCGAAGATGAACAGACATATGTATGAATCATTGAGCAGATTCTGTACAGCCAGAAAACCACAACACTCTAATCAAATTTACTCCGATAAGAAATAGAAATTAAATTTAAAAAACAAACATAAGTTAGGAGACATAAACTTCTGGGGGCTTGTCCCAGCACATTGCACTCTAATTTACAAGCTCGGAACACTACCTCCAGGAAGACTGTGTTGTCCTAGTAACAAGACTTGAGAACGTAATAATGCTGCCGCCTTGTGGCTGCTTCCCACAACAGTAGCTTTAAACCCAGTGCCAATGGTTGCTTATATAGTCACAAGGACTGCAGGGCTGTAAAAGACACAGGCCCTCAAAAAATGCCCTGGGGTATGGAATTGGCAAGAAAATTCAACACATGAGAAATTTTCAAGAAGTCAATAAGAGGAGGGAAGTTGTAGTCACTCTTTAAAAAAAAAGGAAAAGAAAAAAAGGACATGCCTAAAGCTCAGCATAAGGAATTATTAGCCACATGCGTATCCAACCTCCAAAAAGGTTTCAGCTCACACCAGTCATGACCATCAGCAAAAAGTCTACAAACTATAAATGCTGAAGGGGTTTTAGAGAACTGTGTACCTTCTAGCTGCTGGTGGGATGTAAAGTGGTAACAGCAGTAATGCAAACTGAATCGAGCTGCTTGAAAAGGTAAACATTGAGCTACCATATGATGCGGCAGGGCACATTTTGGGCCTATAACCTAAGACAACTGGATTCGGAAAGACAGAGGCAGGCAAATGTGCACTGCAACAATATTGAAATAGCCAAGACATGGAAGCAAAAAAAAGGTCCATAAACAGATGAATGGACAAAGACAAAATGGTACACGTACCAAATGGAATAAAAGCCTCTGGAAAAAAATGAACAATGCCGTTTTCAGGACTAGAGTTGAGCCTAGAAATAATCATATAAGGTTAAGTAAGTCAAAAGGGTATGACAAATATCCTATGATATCATTAATACATGTTATCCTAAGATTGCTACCAATGAACATATTTCCACAGAAAAAGACACTCACAGACTTATCAAATAAACTAATGGTTAGCCAAAATGAAAGGTGGGAGGATGGGTAAATTAGGACAATGGGGTTAACATACATATACTAATGTATGTTAAATGTATATAAACATATAATATATAAACTATATAAATAATATAATCACCAATACCTTTAAAATATACATTCTGTAATCACATACATGCTAACAGGTTCTGAAGATGAACAGATATATGTATGAATCATTGAACAGATTCTGTAAAGCCAGACAATCAAAACACTCTAATCAAATTTACTCCGATAAAAAATACAAATTAAATTTAAAAAACAAACATAAGTAAGGAGACATAAACTTCTGGGGGCTTGTCCCAGCACATTGCACTCTAATTTAAAAGCTCGGAACACTACCTCCAGGAAGACTCTGTTGTCCTAGTAACAAGACTTGAGAACGTAATAATGCTGCCGCCTTGTGGCTGTCTCCAAAAACAGCACCTTTAAACCCAGTGCCAATGGTTGCTTATATAGTCACAAGGACTGCTCGGTTGTAAATGACACAGGCACTCAAAAAATGCCCTGGGGTAGGGAATAGGCAAGAAAATTCAACACATAAGAAACTTTTCAAGAAATCAATAAGAGGAGGGAAGTTGTACTCACTCATTTTAAAAAAAAGGAAAAGAAAAAATAGGACATGCCTAAAGCTCAGCATAAGGAATTATTAGCCACATGCGTATCCAACCTCCAAAAAGGTTTCAGCTCACACCAGTCATGACCATCAGCAAAAAGTCTACAAACTATAAATGCTGAAGGGGTTTTAGAGAAGTGTGTACCTTCTAGCTGCTGGTGGGATATAAAGTCGTAACAGCACTAATGCAAACTGAATCGAACTGCTTGAAAACGTAAAAATTGAGCTACCATATGATGCGGCAGGGCACCTTTTGGGCCTATAACCTAAGACCACCAGAATCGGAAAGACAGAGGCAGGCAAATGTGCACTGCAACAATACTGAAATAGCAAAGACATGGAAGCAAAAAAAAAGGTCCATAAACAGATGAATGGACAAAGACGAAGTGGGATACGTACCAAATGGAATAGTAGCCTCGGGAAAAAAATGAACAATGCCGTTTTCAGGACTACAGTTGAGCCTAGAAATGATCATATAAGGTTAAGTAAGTCAAAAGGGTATGACAAATATCCTATGACATCATTTATACATGTTATCCTAAGATTGCTACCAATGAACATATTTCCACAGAAAAAGACACTCACAGACTTATCAAATAAACTAATGGCTAGCCAAAATGAAAGGTGGGAGGATGGGTAAATTAGGACAATGGGGTTAAAATACATATACTAATGTATGTTAAATGTATATAAACATATAACATATGAAATATATAAATAATATAATCACCAATACCTTTAAAATATACATTCTGTAATCACATACATGCTAACAGGTTCGAAGATGAACAGACATATGTATGAATCATTGAGCAGATTCTGTACAGCCAGAAAACCACAACACTCTAATCAAATTTACTCCGATAAGAAATAGAAATTAAATTTAAAAAACAAACATAAGTTAGGAGACATAAACTTCTGGGGGCTTGTCCCAGCACATTGCACTCTAATTTACAAGCTCGGAACACTACCTCCAGGAAGACTGTGTTGTCCTAGTAACAAGACTTGAGAACGTAATAATGCTGCCGCCTTGTGGCTGCTTCCCACAACAGTAGCTTTAAACCCAGTGCCAATGGTTGCTTATATAGTCACAAGGACTGCAGGGCTGTAAAAGACACAGGCCCTCAAAAAATGCCCAGGGGTATGGAATTGGCAAGAAAATTCAACACATGAGTAACTTTTCAAGAAGTCAATAAGAGGAGGGTAGTTGTACTCACTCTTTAAAAAAAAAGGAAAAGAATAAAAAAGGACATGCCTAAAGCTCAGTATAAGGAATTATTAGCCACAGGCAAATTCAAATTCAAAAAGGTTTCAGGTGACACCAGTCATGACCATCAGCAAAAAGTCTACAAACTATAAATGCTGAAGGGGTTTTAGAGAATTGTGTACATTCTAGCTGCTGGTGGGATGTAAAGTGGTAACAGCACTAACGCATACTGAATGGAGCTGCTTGAAAAGGTAAAAATTGAGTTACCATATGATGCGGCAGGGCACCTTTTGGGCCTATAACCTAAGACCACCAAAATCGGAAATACAGAGGCAGGCAAATGTGCACTGCAACAATACTGAAATACCCAAGACATGGAAGCAAAAAATGGTCCATAAACAGGTGAATGGACAAAGAAGAAGTGGTATACGGACAGAATGGAAGAGTAGCCTCGGGAAAAAAATGAACAATGCCGTTTTCAGAACTACAGTTGAGACTAGAAATAGTCATATAAGGTTAAGTAAGTCAAAAGGGTGTGACAAATATCCTATGAAATCATTTATACATGTTTTCCTAAGATTACTACCAATGAACATATTTCCACAGAAAAAGACAGTCACAGACTTATCAAAAATACTAACGGTTAGCCAAAATGAAAGGTGGGAGGATGGGTAAATTAGGACTATGGGGTTAACCAACATATACTAATGTATGTTAAATGTATATAAACATATAACATATGAACTATATAAATTATATAATCACCAAACCTTTAAAATATACATTCTGTAATCACATACATAATAACAGGTTCCGAAGATGAACAGATATATGTATGAATCATTGAGCAGATTCTGTACAGCCAATCAAAACACTCTAATCAAATTTACTCCGATAAGAAATAGAAATTAAATTTAAAAAACAAACATAAGTAAGGAGACATAAACTTCTGGGGGCTTGTCCCTGCACATTGCACTCTAATTTAAAAGCTCGGAACACTACCTCCAGGAAGACTGTGTTGTCCTAGTAACAAGACTTGAGAACGTAATAATGCTGCCGCCTTGTGGCTGCTTCCCACAACAGTAGCTTTAAACCCAGTACCAATGGTTGCTTATATAGTCACAAGGACTGCAGGGCTGTAAAAGACACAGGCCCTCAAAAAATGCCCTGGTGTAGGGAATAGGCAAGGAAATTCAACACATGAGAAATGTTCAAGAAGTCAATAATAGTACGGAAGTTGTACTCACTCTAAAAAAAAAGGAAAAGAAAAAAAGGACATGCCTAAAGCTCAGCATAAGGAATTATTAGCCACATGCGTATCCAACCTGCAAAAAGGTTTCAGCTCACACCAGTCATGACCATCAGCAAAAAGTCTACAAACTATAAATGCTGAAGGGGTTTTAGAGAACTGTGTACCTTCTAGCTGCTGTTTGGATGTAAAGTGGTAACAGCAGTAACGCAAACTGAATTGAGCTGCATGAAAAGGTAAACATTGAGCTACCATATGATGCGGCAGGGCACCTTTTGGGCCTATAACCTAAGACCACCGGATTCGGAAAGACAGAGGCAGGCAAATGTGCACTGCAACAATATTGAAATAGCCAAGACATGGAAGCAAAAAAAAGGTCCATAAACAGATGAAAGGACAAAGACGAAATGGTATACGTACCAAATGGAATAGTAGCCTCTGGAAAAAAATGAACAATGCCGTTTTCAGGACTAGAGTTGAGCCTAGAAATAATCATATAAGGTTTAGTAAGTCAAAAGGGTATGACAAATATCCTATGATATCATTTATACATGTTATCCTAAGATTGCTACCAATGAACATATTTCCACTGAAAAAGACACTCACAGACTTATCAAATAAACTAATGGTTAGCCAAAATGAAAGGTGGGGGGATGGGTAAATTAGGACTATGGGGTTAACATACATATACTAATATAAGTTAAATGTATATAAACATATAACATATAAATGATATGAATTATATAATCACCAATACCTTCAAAATATACATTCTGTAATCACATACATGGTAACAGGATCCGAAGATGAACAGACATATGTATGAATCATTGAACAGATTCTGTACAGCCAGACAATCAAAACACTCTAATCAAATTTACTCCGATAAAAAATACAAATTAAATTTAAAAAACAAACATAAGTAAGGAGACATAAACTTCTGGGGGCTTGTCCCAGCACATTGCACTCTAATTTAAAAGCTCGGAACACTACCTCCACGAAGACTCTGTTGTCCTAGTAACGAGACTTGAGAACGTAATAATGCTGCCGCCTTGTGGCTGTCTCCAAGAACAGCACCTTTAAACCCAGTGCCAATGGTTGCTTATATAGTCACAAGGACTGTACGGTTGTAAATGACACAGGCACTCAAAAAATGCCCTGGGGTAGGGAATAGGCAAGAAAATTCAACACATAAGAAACTTTTCAAGAAATCAATAAGAGGAGGGAAGTTGTACTCACTCTTTTTAAAAAAAAGGAAAAGAAAAAATAGGACATGCCTAAAGCTCAGCATAAGGAATTATTAGCCACATGCGTATCCAACCTCCAAAAAGGTTTCAGCTCACACCAGTCATGACCATCAGCAAAAAGTCTACAAACTATAAATGCTGAAGGGGTTTTAGAGAAGTGTGTACCTTCTAGCTGCTGGTGGGATATAAAGTCGTAACATCACTAATGCAAACTGAATCGAGCTGCTTGAAAACGTAAAAATTGAGCTACCATATGATGCGGCAGGGCACCTTTTGGGCCTATAACCTAAGACCACCAGAATCGGAAAGACAGAGGCAGGCAAATGTGCACTGCAACAATACTGAAATAGCCAAGATATGGAAGCAAAAAAAAGGTCCATAAACAGATGAATGGACAAAGAAGAAGTGGTATACGGACAGAATGGAATAGTAGCCTCGGGAGAAAAATGAACAATGCTGTTTTCAGGACTACAGTTGAGCCTAGAAAAAATCATATAAGGTTAAGTAAGTCAAAAGGGTATGACAAATATCCTATGATATCATTTATACAAGTTTTCTTAAGATTGCTACCAATGAACATATTTCCACAGAAAAAGACACTCACAGACTTATCAAATAAACTAATGGTTAGCCAAAATGAAAGGTGGGGGGATGGGTAAGTTAGGACTATGGGGTTAACATACATATACTAATGTAAGTTAAATGTATATAAACATATAACATATAAACGATATGAATTATATAATCACCAATACCTTCAAAATATATATTCTGTGATCACATACATGGTAACAGGATCCGAAGATGAACAGACATATGTATGAATCATTGAGCAGATTCTGTACAGCCAGACAATCAAAACACTCTAATCAAATTTACTCCGATAAGAAATAGAAATTAAATTTAAAAAAAAAACATAAGTTAGGAGACATAAACTTCTGGGGGCTTGTCCCAGCACATTGCACTCTAATTTAAAAGCTCGGAACACTACCTCCAGGAAGACTTTGTTCTCCTAGTAACAAGACTTGAGAACGCAATAATGCTGCCGCCTTGTGGCTGCTTCCCACAACAGCACTTTAAACCCAGTGCCAATGATTGCTTATATAGTCACAAGGACTGCAGGGCTGTAAATGACACAAGCCCTCAAAATATGCCCTGGGGTAGGGAATTGGCAAGAACATTCAACACATGAGAAATTTCCAAGAAGTCAATAAGAGGAGGGAAGTTGTACTCACTCTTTAAAAAAAAAAGGAAAAGAAAAAAAAGGACCTGCCTAAAGCTTAGTATAAGGAATTATGAGCCACATACAAATTCAAATTCAAAAAGGTTTCAGCTCACACCAGTCATTACCATCAGCAAAATGTCTACAAACTATAAATGCTGAAGGGGTTTTAGAGATCTGTGTACCTTCTAGCTGCTGGTGGGATGTAAAGTGGAAACAGCACTAACGCAAACTGAATCGAGCTGCTTGAAAAGGTAAAAATTGAGCTACCAAATGATGGGGCAGGGCACCTTTTGGGCCTATAACCTAAGACCACCAAAATTGGAAAGACAGAGGCAGGCAAATATGCACTGCAACAATACTGAAATAGCCAAGATATGGAAGCAAAAAAAAGGTCCATAAACAGATGAATGGACAAAGAAGAAGTGGTATACGGACAGAATGGAATAGTAGCCTCGGGAGAAAAATGAACAATGCTGTTTTCAGGACTACAGTTGAGCCTAGAAAAAATCATATAAGGTTAAGTAAGTCAAAAGGGTATGACAAATATCCTATGATATCATTTATACAAGTTTTCTTAAGATTGCTACCAATGAACATATTTCCACAGAAAAAGACACTCACAGACTTATCAAATAAACTAATGGTTAGCCAAAATGAAAGGTGGGGGGATGGGTAATTTAGGACTATGGGGTTAACATACATATACTAATGTAAGTTAAATGTATATAAACATATAACATATAAACGATATGAATTATATAATCACCAATACCTTCAAAATATATATTCTGTGATCACATACATGGTAACAGGATCCGAAGATGAACAGACATATGTATGAATCATTGAACAGATTCTGTACAGCGAGACAATCAAAACACTCTAATCAAATTTACTCCGATAAAAAATACAAATTAAATTTAAAAAACAAACATAAGTAAGGAGACATAAACTTCTGGGGGCTTGTCCCTGCACATTGCACTCTAATTTAAAAGCTCGGAACACTACCTCCAGGAAGACTCTGTTGTCCTAGTAACAAGAGTTGAGAACGTACTAATGCTGCCGCCTTGTGGCTGTCTCCAAAAACAGCAGCTTTAAACCCAATGACAATGGTTGCTTATATAATCACAAGGACTGCAGGGCTGTAAATGACACAGGCCCTCAAAAATTGCCCTGGGGTAGGGAATAGGCAAGAAAATTCAACACATAAGAAACTTTTCAAGAAATCAATAAGAGGAGGGAAGTTGTACTCACTCTTTTTAAAAAAAAGGAAAAGAAAAAATAGGACATGCCTAAAGCTCAGCATAAGGAATTATTAGCCACATGCGTATCCAACCTCCAAAAAGGTTTCAGCTCACACCAGTCATGACCATCAGCAAAAAGTCTACAAACTATAAATGCTGAAGGGGTTTTAGAGAAGTGTGTACCTTCTAGCTGCTGGTGGGATATAAAGTCGTAACAGCACTAATGCAAACTGAATCGAGCTGCTTGAAAACGTAAAAATTGAGCTACCATATGATGCGGCAGGGCACCTTTTGGGCCTATAACCTAAGACCACCAGAATCGGAAAGACAGAGGCAGGCAAATGTGCACTGCAACAATACTGAAATAGCAAAGACATGGAAGAAAAAAAAAGGTCCATAAACAGATGAATGGACAAAGACGAAGTGGGATACGTACCAAATGGAATAGTAGCCTCGGGAAAAAAATGAACAATGCCGTTTTCAGGACTACAGTTGAGCCTAGAAATAATCATAGAAGGTTAAGTAAGTCAAAAGGGTATGACAAATATCCTATGACATCATTTATACATGTTATCCTAAGATTGCTACCAATGAACATATTTCCACAGAAAAAGACAGTCACAGACTTATCAAAAATACTAACGGTTAGCCAAAATGAAAGGTGGGAGGATGGGTAAATTAGGACTATGGGGTTAACATACATATACTAATGTATGTTAAATGTATATAAACATATAACATATGAACTATATAAATTATATAATCACCAAACCTTTAAAATATACATTCTGTAATCACATACATAATAACAGGTTCCGAAGATGAACAGATATATGTATGAATCATTGAGCAGATTCTGTACAGCCAATCAAAACACTCTAATCAAATTTACTCCGATAAGAAATAGAAATTAAATTTAAAAAGCAAACATAAGTTAGGAGACATAAACTTCTGGGGGCTTGTCCCAGCACATTCCACTCTAATTTACAACCTTGGAAAACTACCTCCAGGAAGACTCTATTGCCCTAGTAAGAAGAGGTGAGAACGTAATAATGCTGCCGCCTTGTGGCTGTTTCCCACAACAGCAGCTTTAAACCCAGTGCCAAAGGTTGCTTAATAGTCACAAGGACTGAAGGGCTCTAAATGACACCTGCCTTCAAAAAATGCCCTGGGGTAGGGAATAGGCAAAAAAATTCAACACATGAGAAACTTTTCAAGAAGTCAATAAGAGGAGGGAAGTTGTACTCACTCTTTAAAACAAAAGGAAAAGAAAAAAATGACATGCCTAAAGCTCAGTATAAGGAATTATTAGCCACATGCAAATTCAAATTCAAAAAGGTTTCAGGTAACACCAGTCATGACCATCATCAAAAAGTCTACAAACTATAAATGCTGAAGGGGTTTTAGAGGAATGTGTACCTTCTAGCTGCTGGTGGGATGTAAAGAAGTAATACCACTAATGCAAACTGAATGGAGCTGCTTGAAAAGGTAAAAATTGAGTTACCATACGATGCAGCAGGGCACCTTTTGGGCCTATAACCTAAGACCACCAGAATCGGAAAGACAGAGGCAGGCAATTGTGCACTGCAACAATACTGAAATAGCCAAGACATGGAAGCAAAAAAAGGTCCATAAACAGATGAATGGACAAAGACGAAATGGTATACGTACCAAATGGAATAGTAGCCTCTGGAAAAAAATGAACAATGCCGTTTTCAGGACTAGAGTTGAGCCTAGAAATAATCATATAAGGTTAAGTAAGTCAAAAGGGTATGACAAATATCCTATGATATCATTTATACATGTTATCCTAAGATTGCTACCAATGAACATATTTCCACAGAAAAAGACACTCACAAACTTATCAAATAAACTAATGGTTAGCCAAAATGAAAGGTGGGGGGATGGGTAAATTAGGACTATGGGGTTAACATACATATACTAATATAAGTTAAATGTATATAAACATATAACACATAAATGATATGAATTATATAATCACCAATACCTTCAAAATATACATTCTGTAATCACATACATGGTAACAGGATCCGAAGATGAACAGACATATGTATGAATCATTGAACAGATTCTGTACAGCCAGACAATCAAAACACTCTAATCAAATTTACTCCGATAAAAAATACAAATTAAATTTAAAAAACAAACATAAGTAAGGAGACATAAACTTCTGGGGGCTTGTCCCAGCACATTGCACTCTAATTTAAAAGCTCGGAACACTACCTCCAGGAAGATTCTGTTGTCCTAGTAACAAGACTTGAGAACGTAACAATGCTGCCGCCTTGTGGCTGTCTTCAAAAATAGCACCTTTAAACCCAGTGCCAATGCTTGCTTATATAGTCACAAGGACTGCACGGTTGTAAATGACACAGGCACTCAAAAAATGCCCTGGGGTAGGGAATAGGCAAGAAAATTCAACACATAAGAAACTTTTCAAGAAATCAATAAGAGGAGGGAAGTTGTACTCACTCTTTTTAAAAAAAAGGAAAAGAAAAAATAGGACATGCCTAAAGCTCAGCATAAGGAATTATTAGCCACATGCGTATCCAAGCTCCAAAAAGGTTTCAGCTCACAGCAGTCATGACCATCAGCAAAAAGTCTACAAACTATAAATGCTGAAGGGGTTTTAGAGAAGTGTGTACCTTCTAGCTGCTGGTGGGATATAAAGTTGTAACAGCACTAATGCAAACTGAATCGAGCTGCTTGAAAACGTAAAAATTGAACTACCATATGATGCGGCAGGGCACCTTTTGGGCCTATAACCTAAGACCACCAGAATCGGAAAGACAGAGGCAGCCAAATGTGCACTGCAACAATACTGAAATAGCAAAGGCATGGAAGCAAAAAAAAGGTCCATAAACAGGTGAATGGACAAAGAAGAAGTGGTATATGGACAGAATGAAGAGTAGCCTCGGGAAAAAAATGAACAATGCCGTTTTCAGGACTAGAGTTGAGACTAGAAATAATCATATAAGGTTAAGTAAGACAAAAGGGTATTACAAATATCCTATGATATTATTTATACAAGTTTTCCTAAGATTGCTACCAATGAACATATTTCCACAGAAAAAGACACTCACAGACTTATCAAATAAACTAATGGTTCGCCAAAATGAAAGGTGGGAGGATGGGTAAATTAGGACTATGGGGTTAACATACATATACTAATATAAGTTAAATGTATATAAACATATAACATATAAATGATATGAATTATATAATCACCAATACCTTCAAAATATACATTCTGTAATCACATACATGGTAACAGGATCCGAAAATGAACAGACATATGTGTGAATCATTGAACAGATTCTGTACAGCCAGACAATCAAAACACTCTAATCAAATTTACTCCGATAAAAAATACAAATTAAATTTAAAAAACAAACATAAGTAAGGAGACATAAACTTCTGGGGGCTTGTCCCAGCACATTGCACTCTAATTTACAAGCTCGGAACACTACCTCCAGGAAGACTCTGTTGTCCTAGTAACAAGACTTGAGAACGTAATAATGCTGCTGCCTTGTGGCTGTCTCCCAAAACAGCAGCTTTAAACCCAGTGACAATGGTTGCTTATATAGTCCCAAGGACTGCAGGGCTGTAAATGACACAGGCCCTCAAAAATTGCCCTGGGGTAGGGAATAGGCAAGAAAATCTAACACATGAGAAATTTTTCAAGAAATCAATAAGAGGAGGGAAGTTGTACTCACTCTTTAAAAAAAAAAAGGAAAAGAAAAAAAAGGACATGCCTAAAGCTTAGTATAAGGAATTATTAGCCACATACAAATTCAAATTCAAAAAGGTTTCAGCTCACACCAGTCATTACCATCAGCAAAATGTCTACAAAGTATAAATGCTGAAGGGGTTTTAGAGATCTGTGTACCTTCTAGCTGCTGGTGGGATGTAAAGTGGAAACAGCACTAACGCAAACTGAATCGAGCTGCTTGAAAAGGTAAAAATTGAGCTACCAAATGATGCGGCAGGGCACCTTTTGGGCCTATAATCTAAGACCACCAAAATTGGAAAGACAGAGGCAGGCAAATATGCACTGCAACAAT
This sequence comes from Balaenoptera physalus, assembly GCF_965194825.1. Classification (NCBI taxonomy): domain Eukaryota; kingdom Metazoa; phylum Chordata; class Mammalia; order Artiodactyla; family Balaenopteridae; genus Balaenoptera; species Balaenoptera physalus. The sequence goes on from NC_138882.1 coordinate 69,523,524, forward strand.
ACTGAAATAGCCAAGATATGGAAGCAAAAAAAAGGTCCATAAACAGATGAATGGACAAAGAAGAAGTGGTATACGGACAGAATGGAATAGTAGCCTCGGGAGAAAAATGAACAATGCTGTTTTCAGGACTACAGTTGAGCCTAGAAAAAATCATATAAGGTTAAGTAAGTCAAAAGGGTATGACAAATATCCTATGATATCATTTATACAAGTTTTCTTAAGATTGCTACCAATGAACATATTTCCACAGAAAAAGACACTCACAGACTTATCAAATAAACTAATGGTTAGCCAAAATGAAAGGTGGGGGGATGGGTAAGTTAGGACTATGGGGTTAACATACATATACTAATGTAAGTTAAATGTATATAAACATATAACATATAAACGATATGAATTATATAATCACCAATACGTTCAAAATATATATTCTGTGATCACATACATGGTAACAGGATCCGAAGATGAACAGACATATGTATGAATCATTGAGCAGATTCTGTACAGCCAGACAATCAAAACACTCTAATCAAATTTACTCCGATAAGAAATAGAAATTAAATTTTAAAAAAAAACATAAGTTAGGAGACATAAACTTCTGGGGGCTTGTCCCAGCATATTGCACTCTAATTTACAAGCTCAGAACACTACCTCCAGGAAGACTCTGTTCTCCTAGTAACAAGACTTGAGAACGCAATAATGCTGCCGCCTTGCGGCTGCTTCCCACAACAGCACTTTAAACCCAGTGCCAATGATTGCTTATATAGTCACAAGGACTGCAGGGCTGTAAATGACACAAGCAATCAAAATATGCCCTGGGGTAGGGAATTGGCAAGAACATTCAACACATGAGAAATTTCCAAGAAGTCAATAAGAGGAGGGAAGTTGTACTCACTCTTTAAAAAAAAAAGGAAAAGAAAAAAAAGGACATGCCTAAAGCTTAGTATAAGGAATTATTAGCCACATACAAATTCAAATTCAAAAAGGTTTCAGCTCACACCAGTCATGACCATCAGCAAAAAGTCTACAAACTATAAATGCTGAAGGGGTTTTAGAGAAGTGTGTACCTTCTAGCTGCTGGTGGGATATAAAGTCGTAACAGCACTAATGCAAACTGAATCGAGCTGCTTGAAAACGTAAAAATTGAGCTACCATATGATGCGGCAGGGCACCTTTTGGGCCTATAACCTAAGACCACCAGAATCGGAAAGACAGAGGCAGGCAAATGTGCACTGCAACAATACTGAAATAGCAAAGACATGGAAGCAAAAAAAAGGTCCATAAACAGATGAATGGACAAAGACGAAGTGGGACACGTACCAAATGGAATAGTAGCCTCGGGAAAAAAATGAACAATGCCGTTTTCAGGACTACAGTTGAGCCTAGAAATAATCATATAAGGTTAAGTAAGTCAAAAGGGTATGACAAATATCCTATGACATCATTTATACATGTTATCCTAAGATTGCTACCAATGAACATATTTCCACAGAAAAAGACACTCACAGACTTATCAAATAAACTAATGGCTAGCCAAAATGAAAGGTGGGAGGATGGGTAAATTAGGACAATGGGGTTAAAATACATATACTAATGTATGTTAAATGTATATAAACATATAACATATGAAATATATAAATTATATAATCACCAATACCTTTAAAATATACATTCTGTAATCACATACATGCTAACAGGTTCGAAGATGAACAGACATATGTATGAATCATTGAGCAGATTCTGTACAGCCAGAAAACCACAACACTCTAATCAAATTTAGTCCGATAAGAAATAGAAATTAAATTTAAAAAACAAACATAAGTTAGGAGACATAAACTTCTGGGGGCTTGTCCCAGCACATTGCACTCTAATTTACAAGCTCGGAACACTACCTCCAGGAAGACTGTGTTGTCCTAGTAACAAGACTTGAGAACGTAATAATGCTGCCGCCTTGTGGCTGCTTCCCACAACAGTAGCTTTAAACCCAGTGCCAATGGTTGCTTATATAGTCACAAGGACTGCAGGGCTGTAAAAGACACAGGCCCTCAAAAAATGCCCTGGGGTATGGAATTGGCAAGAAAATTCAACACATGAGAAATTTTCAAGAAGTCAATAAGAGGAGGGAAGTTGTAGTCACTCTTTAAAAAAAAAGGAAAAGAAAAAAAGGACATGCCTAAAGCTCAGCATAAGGAATTATTAGCCACATGCGTATCCAACCTCCAAAAAGGTTTCAGCTCACACCAGTCATGACCATCAGCAAAAAGTCTACAAACTATAAATGCTGAAGGGGTTTTAGAGAACTGTGTACCTTCTAGCCGCTGGTGGGATGTAAAGTGGTAACAGCAGTAACGCAAACTGAATCGAGCTGCTTGAAAAGGTAAACATTGAGCTACCATATGATGCGGCAGGGCACATTTTGGGCCTATAACCTAAGACAACTGGATTCGGAAAGACAGAGGCAGGCAAATGTGCACTGCAACAATATTGAAATAGCCAAGACATGGAAGCAAAAAAAAGGTCCATAAACAGATGAATGGACAAAGACGAAATGGTACACGTACCAAATGGAATAGAAGCCTCTGGAAAAAAATGAACAATGCCGTTTTCAGGACTAGAGTTGAGCCTAGAAATAATCATATAAGGTTAAGTAAGTCAAAAGGGTATGACAAATATCCTATGATATCATTAATACATGTTATCCTAAGATTGCTACCAATGAACATATTTCCACAGAAAAAGACACTCACAGACTTATCAAATAAACTAATGGTTAGCCAAAATGAAAGGTGGGAGGATGGGTAAATTAGGACAATGGGGTTAACATACATATACTAATGTATGTTAAATGTATATAAACATATAATATATAAACTATATAAATAATATAATCACCAATACCTTTAAAATATACATTCTGTAATCACATACATGCTAACAGGTTCCGAAGATGAACAGATATATGTATGAATCATTGAGCAGATTCTGTACAGTCAAACAATAAAAACACTCTAATCAAATTTACTCCTATAAGAAATAGAAATTAAATTTAAAAAGCAAACATAAGTTAGGAGACATAAACTTCTGGGGACTTCTCCCAGAACATTCCACTCTAATTTACAACCTTGGAAACTACCTCCAGGAAGACTCTGTTGCCCTAGTAACAAGAGTTGAGAACGTAATAATGCTGCCGCCTTGTGGCTGTTTCCCACAACAGCAGCTTTAAACCCAGTGCCAATGGTTGCTTAATAGTCACAAGGACTGCAGGGCTCTAAAAGACACCTGCCCTCAAAAAATGCCCTGGGCAAGGGAATAGGCAAGAAAATTCAACACATGAGAAACTTTTCAAGAAGTCAATAAGAGGAGGGAAGTTGTACTCACTCTTTAAGAAAAAAAGGAAAAGAAAAAATAGGACATGCCTAAAGCTCATTATAAGGAATTATTACTAACATGCAATTTCAAATTCAAAAAGGTTTCAGCTCACACCAGTCATGACCATCAGGAAAAAGTCTACAAACTATAAATGGTGAAGGGGTTTTAGAGAACTGTGTACCTTCTAGCTGCTGGGGGGATGTAAAGTGGTAACAGCAGTAACGCAACCTGAATCGAGCTGCTTGAAAACGTAAAAATTGAGCTACCATATGATGCGGCAGGGCACCTTTTGGGCCTATAACCTAAGACCACCAGATTCGGAAAGACAGAGGCAGGCAAATGTGCACTGCAGCAATACTGAAATAGCCAAGACATGGAAGCAAAAAAAAGGTCCATAAACAGATGAATGGACAAAGACGAAGTGGCATACGTACCAAATGGAATAGTAGCCTCGGAAAAAAAATGAACATTGCCGTTTCCAGGACTACAGTTGAGACTAGAAATAATCATATAAGGTTAAGTAAGTCAAAAGGGTATGACAAATATCCTACGATATCATTTATAAAAGTTATCCTAATATTGCTACCCATGAACATATTTCCACAGAAAAAGACACTCACAGACTAATCAAATAAACTAATGGTTAGCCAAAATGAAAGGTGGGAGAATAGGTAAATTAGGACTATGGGGTTAACATACATATACTAATGTATGTTAAATGTATATAAACATATCACATATAAACTATATGCATTATATCATCACCAATCGCTTTAAAATATACATTCTGTAATCACGTACATGGTAGCAGGATCCGAAGATGAACAGACATATGTATGAATCATTGAGCAGATTCTGTACAGCCAGACAATCAAAACACTCTAATCAAATTGACTCTGATAAGAAATAGAAATTAAATTTAAAAAGCAAACATAAGTTAGGAGACATAAACTTCTGGGGGCTTGTCCCAGCACATTCCACTCTAATTTACAACCTTGGAAAACTACCTCCAGGAAGACTCTGTTGCCCTAGTAACAAGAGTTGAGAACGTAATAATGCTGCCACCTTGTGGCTGTTTCCCACAACAGCAGCTTTAAACCCAGTGCCAAAGGTTGCTTAATAGTCACAAGGACTGCAGGGCTCTAAATGACACCGGCCCTCAAAGAATGCCCTGGAGTAGGGAATAGGCAAAAAAATTCAACACATGAGTAACTTTTCAAGAAGTCAATAAGAGGAGGGAAGTTGTACTCACTCTTTAAAAAAAAAGGAAAAGAAAAAAAAAGGACATGCCTAAAGCTCAGTATAAGGAATTATTAGCCACATGCAAATTCAAATTCAAAAAGGTTTCAGGTGACACCAGTCATGACCATCAGCAAAAAGTCTACAAACTATAAATGCTGAAGGGGTTTTAGAGAATTGTGTACATTCTACCTGCTGGTGGGATGTAAAGTGGTAACAGCACTAACGCATACTGAATGGAGCTGCTTGAAAAGGTAAAAATTGAGTTACCATATGATGCGGCAGGGCACCTTTTGGGCCTATAACGTAAGACCACCAAAATCGGAAATACAGAGGCAGGCAAATGTGCACTGCAACAATACTGAAATACCCAAGACATGGAAGCAAAAAATGGTCCATAAACAGGTGAATGGACAAAGAAGAAGTGGTATATGGACAGAATGGAAGAGTTGCCTCGGGAAAAAAATGAACAATGCCGTTTTCAGAACTACAGCTGAGACTAGAAATAGTCATATAAGGTTAAGTAAGTCAAAAGGGTGTGACAAATATCCTATGAAATCATTTATACATGTTTTCCTAAGATTACTACCAATGAACATATTTCCACAGAAAAAGACAGTCACAGACTTATCAAAAATACTAACGGTTAGCCAAAATGAAAGGTGGGAGGATGGGTAAATTAGGACTATGGGGTTAACATACATATACTAATGTAAGTTAAATGTATATAAACATATAACATATAAATGATATGAATTATATAATCACCAATCCCTTCAAAATATACATTCTGTAATCACATACATGGTAACAGGATCCGAAGATGAACAGACATATGTATGAATCATTGAGCAGATTCTGTACAGCCAGACAATCAAAACACTCTAATCAAATTTACTCCGATAAAAAGTAGAAGTTAAATTTAAAAAACAAACATAAGTAAGGAGACATAAACTTCTGGGGGCTTGTCCCAGCACATTCCACTCTAATTTACAAACTCGGAACACTACCTAAAGGAAGACTCTGCTGCCCTATTAACAAGAGTTGAGAACGTAATAATGCTGCTGCCTTGTGGCTATTTCCCACAACAGCAGCTTTAAACCGAGTGCCAATGGTTGCTTATATTGTCACAAGGACTGCAGGGCTGTAAATGATACAGGCCCTCAAAAAATGCCTTGGGGTAGGGAATAGGCGAGAAAATTCAACACATGAGAAATTTTTCAAGAAGTCAATAAGAGGAGGGAGGTTGTACTCACTCTCTAAAAAAAAGGAAAAGAAAAAAAAGGGCATGCCTAAAGCTCAGTAAAGGAAATTATTAGGCACATGCAAATTCAAATTCAATAAGGTTTCAGCTCACACCAGTCATGACCATCAGCAAAAAATCTACAAACTATAAATGCTGAACGGGTTTTAGAGAACTGTGTACCTTCTAGGTTCCGGTGGGATGTAAACTGGTAAGAGCACTAACGAAAACTGAATGCAGCTACTTGAAAAGGTAAAAATTGAGTTACCGTATGATGCGGCAGGGCACCTTTTGGGCCTATAATATAAGACCACCAAAATCGGAAAGACAGATGCAGGCAAATATGCACTGCAACAATATTGAAATAGCCAAGACATAGAAGCAAAAAAAAGGTCCATAAACAAATGAATGGACAAAGACGAAGTGGTATACGTACCAAATGGAATAGTAGCCTCGGGAAAAAAATGAACAATGCCGTTTTCATGACTACAGTTGAGCCTAGAAATAATCATATAAGGGTAAGTTAGTCAAAAGGGTATGACAAATATCCTATGATATCATTTATACATGTTATCCTAAGATTGCTACCAATGAACATATTTCCACAAAAAAAGACACTCACAGACTTATCAAATAAACTAATGGTTAGCCAAAATGAAAGGTGGGAGGATGGGTAAATTAGGACTATGGGGTTAACATACATATACTAATGTATGTTAAATGTATATAAACATATAACATATGAACTATATAAATTATATAATCACCAAACCTTTAAAATATATATTCTGTAATCACATACATGATAACAGGTTCCGAAGATGAACAGATATATGTATGAATCATTGAGCAGATTCTGTACAGCCAATCAAAACACTCTAATCAAATTTACTCCGATAAGAAATAGAAATTAAATTTAAAAAGCAAACATAAGTTAGGAGACATAAACTTCTGGGGGCTTGTCCCAGCACATTCCACTCTAATTTACAACCTTGGAAAACTACCTCCAGGAAGACTCTGTTGCCCTAGTAAGAGGAGTAGAGAACGTAATAATGCTGCCGCCTTGTGGCTGTTTCCCACAACAGCAGCTTTAAACCCAGTGCCAAAGGTTGCTTAATAGTCACAAGGACTGAAGGGCTCTAAATGACACCTGCCTTCAAAAAATGCCCTGGGGTAGGGAATAGGCAAAAAAATTCAACACATGAGAAACTTTTCAAGAAGTCAATAAGAGGAGGGAAGTTGTACTCACTCTTTAAAACAAAAGGAAAAGAAAAAAATGACATGCCTAAAGCTGAGTATAAGGAATTATTAGCCACATGCAAATTCAAATTCAAAAAGGTTTCAGGTAACACCAGTCATGACCATCATCAAAAAGTCTACAAACTATAAATACTGAAGGGGTTTTAGAGGAATGTGTACCTTCTAGCTGCTGGTGGGATGTAAAGAAGTAATACCACTAATGCAAACTGAATGGAGCTGCTTGAAAAGGTAAAAATTGAGTTACCACACGATGCGGCAGGGCACCTTTTGGGCCTATAACCTAAGACCACCAGAATCGGAAAGACAGAGGCAGGCAAATGTGCACTGCAACAATACTGAAATAGCCAAGACATGGAAGCAAAAAAAAAGGTCCATAAACAGATGAATGGACAAAGAAGAAGTGGGATACGTACCAAATGGAATAGTAGCCTCGGGAAAAAAATGAACAATGCCGTTTTCAGGACTACAGTTGAGCCTAGAAATAATCATATAAGGTTAAGTAAGTCAAAAGGGTATGACAAATATCCTATGACATCATTTATACATGTTATCCTAAGATTGCTACCAATGAACATATTTCCACAGAAAAAGACACTCACAGACTTATCAAATAAACTAATGGCTAGCCAAAATGAAAGGTGGGAGGATGGGTAAATTAGGACTATGGGGTTAAAATACATATACTAATGTATGTTAAATGTATATAAACATATAACATATGAAATATATAAATTATATAATCACCAATACCTTTTAAATATACATTCTGTAATCACATACATGCTAACAGGTTCGAAGATGAACAGACATATGTATGAATCATTGAGCAGATTCTGTACAGCCAGAAAACCACAACACTCTAATCAAATTTACTCCGATAAGAAATAGAAATTAAATTTAAAAAACAAACATGAGTTAGGAGACATAAACTTCTGGGGGCTTGTCCCAGCACATTGCACTCTAATTTACAAGCTCGGAACACTACCTCCAGGAAGACTGTGTTGTCCTAGTAACAAGACTTGAGAACGTAATAATGCTGCCGCCTTGTGGCTGCTTCCCACAACAGTAGCTTTAAACCCAGTGCCAATGGTTGCTTATATAGTCACAAGGACTGCAGGGCTGTAAAAGACACAGGCCCTCAAAAAATGCCCTGGGGTATGGAATTGGCAAGAAAATTCAACACATGAGAAATTTTCAAGAAGTCAATAAGAGGAGGGAAGTTGTAGTCACTCTTTAAAAAAAAAGGAAAAGAAAAAAAGGACATGCCTAAAGCTCAGCATAAGGAATTATTAGCCACATGCGTATCCAACCTCCAAAAAGGTTTCAGCTCACACCAGTCATGACCATCAGCGAAAAGTCTACAAACTATAAATGCTGAAGGGGTTTTAGAGAACTGTGTACCTTCTAGCTGCTGGTGGGATGTAAAGTGGTAACAGCAGTAACGCAAACTGAATCGAGCTGCTTGAAAAGGTAAACATTGCGCTACCATATGATGCGGCAGGGCACATTTTGGGCCTATAACCTAAGACAACTGGATTCGGAAAGACAGAGGCAGGGAAATGTGCACTGCAACAATATTGAAATAGCCAAGACATGGAAGCAAAAAAAGGTCCATAAACAGATGAATGGACAAAGACGAAATGGTACATGTACCAAATGGAATAGAAGCCTCTGGAAAAAAATGAACAATGTCGTTTTCAGGACTAGAGTTGAGCCTAGAAATAATCATATAAGGTTAAGTAAGTCAAAAGGGTATGACAAATATCCTATGATATCATTTATACATGTTATCCTAAGATTGCTACCAATGAACATATTTCCACAGAAAAAGACACTCACAGACTTATCATATAAACTAATGGTTAGCCAAAATGAAAGGTGGGAGGATGGGTAAATTAGGACTATGGGGTTAACATACATATACTAATGTAAGTTAAATGTATATAAACATATAACATATAAACTATATAAATAATATAATCACCAATACCTTCAAAATATATATTCTGTGATCACATACATGGTAACAGGATCCGAAGATGAACAGACATATGTATGAATCATTGAGCAGATTCTGTACAGCCAGACAATCAAAACACTCTAATCAAATTTACTCCGATAAGAAATAGAAATTAAATTTAAAAAAAAAACATAAGTTAGGAGACATAAACTTCTGGGGGCTTGTCCCAGCATATTGCACTCTAATTTACAAGCTCAGAACACTACCCCCAGGAAGACTCTGTTCTCCTAGTAACAAGACTTGAGAACGCAATAATGCTGCCGCATTGTGGCTGCTTCCCACAACAGCACTTTAAACCCAGTGCCAATGATTGCTTATATAGTCACAAGGACTGCAGGTCTGTAAATGACACAAGCCCTCAAAATATGCCCTGGGGTAGGGAATTGGCAAGAACATTCAACACATGAGAAATTTCCAAGAAGTCAATAAGAGGAGGGAAGTTGTACTCACTCTTTAAAAAAAAAGGAAAAGAAAAAAAAGGACATGCCTAAAGCTTAGTATAAGGAATTATTAGCCACATACAAATTCAAATTCAAAAAGGTTTCAGCTCACACCAGTCATTACCATCAGCAAAATGTCTACAAACTATAAATGCTGAAGGGGTTTTAGAGATCTGTGTACCTTCTAGCTGCTGGTGGGATGTAAAGTGGAAACAGCACTAACGCAAACTGAATCGAGCTGCTTGAAAAGGTAAAAATTGAGCTACCAAATGATGGGGCAGGGCACCTTTTGGGCCTATAACCTAAGACCACCAAAATTGGAAAGACAGAGGCAGGCAAATATGCACTGCAAGAATACTGAAATAGCCAAGATATGGAAGCAAAAAAAAGGTCCATAAACAGATGAATGGACAAAGAAGAAGTGGTATACGTACCAAATGGAATAGAAGCCTCTGGAAAAAAATGAACAATGCCGTTTTCAGGACTACAGTTGAGCCTAGAAATAATCATATAAGCTTAAGTAAGTCAAAAGGGTATGACAAATATCCTATGATATCATTAATACATGTTATCCTAAGATTGCTACCAATGAACATATTTCCACAGAAAAAGACACTCACAGACTTATCAAATAAACTAATGGTTAGCCAAAATGAAAGGTGGGAGGATGGGTAAATTAGGACAATGGGGTTAAAATACATATACTAATGTATGTTAAATGTATATAAACATATAATATATAAACTATATAAATAATATAATCACCAATACCTTTAAAATATACATTCTGTAATCACATACATGCTAACAGGTTCCGAAGATGAACAGATATATGTATGAATCATTGAACAGATTCTGTACAGCCAGACAATCAAAACACTCTAATCAAATTTACTCCGATAAAAAATACAAATTAAATTTTAAAAACAAACATAAGTAAGGAGACATAAACTTCTGGGGGCTTGTCCCAGCACATTGCACTCTAATTTAAAAGCTCGGAACACTACCTCCAGGAAGACTCTGTTGTCCTAGTAACAAGACTTGAGAACGTAATAATGCTGCCGCCTTGTGGCTGTCTCCAAAAACAGCACCTTTAAACCGAGTGCCAAAGGTTGCTTATATAGTCACAAGGACTGCACGGTTGTAAATGACACAGGCACTCAAAAAATGCCCTGGGGTAGGGAATAGGCAAGAAAATTCAACACATAAGAAACTTTTCAAGAAATCAATAAGAGGAGGGAAGTTGTACTCACTCATTTTAAAAAAAAGGAAAAGAAAAAATAGGACATGCCTAAAGCTCAGCATAAGGAATTATTAGCCACATGCGTATCCAACCTCCAACAAGGTTTCAGCTCACACCAGTCATGACCATCAGCAAAAAGTCTACAAACTATAAATGCTGAAGGGGTTTTAGAGAAGTGTGTACCTTCTAGCTGCTGGTGGGATATAAAGTCGTAACAGCACTAATGCAAACTGAATCGAGCTGCTTGAAAACGTAAAAATTGAGCTACCATATGATGCGGCAGGGCACCTTTTGGGCCTATAACCTAAGACCACCAGAATCGGAAAGACAGAGGCAGGCAAATGTGCACTGCAACAATACTGAAATAGCAAAGACATGGAAGCAAAAAAAAAGGTCCATAAACAGATGAATGGACAAAGACGAAGTGGGATACGTACCAAATGGAATAGTAGCCTCGGGAAAAAAATGAACAATGCCGTTTTCAGGACTACAGTTGAGCCTAGAAATAATCATATAAGGTTAAGTAAGTCAAAAGGGTATGACAAATATCCTATGACATCATTTATACATGTTATCCTAAGATTGCTACCAATGAACATATTTCCACAGAAAAAGACACTCACAGACTTATCAAATAAACTAATGGCTAGCCAAAATGAAAGGTGGGAGGATGGGTAAATTAGGACAATGGGGTTAAAATACATATACTAATGTATGTTAAATGTATATAAACATATAACATATGAAATATATAAATAATATAATCACCAATACCTTTAAAATATACATTCTGTAATCACATACATGCTAACAGGTTCGAAGATGAACAGACATATGTATGAATCATTGAGCAGATTCTGTACAGCCAGAAAACCACAACACTCTAATCAAATTTACTCCGATAAGAAACAGAAATTAAATTTAAAAAACAAACATAAGTTAGGAGACATAAACTTCTGGGGGCTTGTCCCAGCACATTGCACTCTAATTTACAAGCTCGGAACACTACCTCCAGGAAGACTGTGTTGTCCTAGTAACAAGACTTGAGAACGTAATAATGCTGCCGCCTTGTGGCTGCTTCCCTCAACAGTAGCTTTAAACCCAGTGCCAATGGTTGCTTATATAGTCACAAGGACTGCAGGGCTGTAAAAGACACAGGCCCTCAAAAAATGCCCTGGGGTATGGAATTGGCAAGAAAATTCAACACATGAGAAATTTTCAAGAAGTCAATAAGAGGAGGGAAGTTGTACTCACTCTTTAAAAAAAAAGGAAAAGAAAAAAAAAGGACATGCCTAAAGCTCAGTATAAGGAATTATTAGCCACATGCAAATTCAAATTCAAAAAGGTTTCAGGTGACACCAGTCATGACCATCAGCAAAAAGTCTACAAACTATAAATGCTGAAGGGGTTTTAGAGAATTGTGTACATTCTAGCTGCTGGTGGGATGTAAAGTGGTAACAGCACTAACGCATACTGAATGGAGCTGCTTGAAAAGGTAAAAATTGAGTTACCATATGATGCGGCAGGGCACCTTTTGGGCCTATAACCTAAGACCACCAAAATCGGAAATACAGAGGCAGGCAAATGTGCACTGCAACAATACTGAAATACCCAAGACATGGAAGCAAAAAATGGTCCATAAACAGGTGAATGGACAAAGAAGAAGTGGTATATGGACAGAATGGAAGAGTAGCCTCGGGAAAAAAATGAACAATGCCGTTTTCAGAACTACAGTTGAGACTAGAAATAGTCATATAAGGGTAAGTTAGTCAAAAGGGTATGACAAATATCCTATGATATCATTTATACATGTTATCCTAAGATTGCTACCAATGAACATATTTCCACAGAAAAAGACACTCACAGACTTATCAAATAAACTAATGGTTAGCCAAAATGAAAGGTGGGAGGATGGGTAAATTAGGACTATGGGGTTAACATACATATACTAATGTATGTTAAATGTATATAAACATATAACATATGAACTATATAAAATATATAATCACCAAACCTTTAAAATATACATTCTGTAATCACATACATGATAACAGGTTCCGAAGATGAACAGATATATGTATGAATCATTGAGCAGATTCTGTACAGCCAGACAATCAAAACACTCTAATCAAATTTACTCCGATAAGAAATAGAAATTAAATTTAAAAAGCAAACATAAGTTAGGAGACATAAACTTCTGGGGGCTTGTCCCAGCACATTCCACTCTAATTTACAACCTTGGAAAACTACCTCCAGGAAGACTCTGTTGCCCTAGTAACAAGAGTTGAGAACGTAATAATGCTGCCGCCTTGTGGCTGTTTCCCACAACAGCAGCTTTAAACCCAGTGCCAAAGGTGGCTTAATAGTCACAAGGACTGAAGGGCTCTAAATGACACCTGCCTTCAAAAAATGCCCTGGGGTAGGGAATAGGCAAAAAAATTCAACACATGAGAAACTTTTCAAGAAGTCAATAAGAGGAGGGAAGTTGTACTCACTCTTTAAAACAAAAGGGAAAGAAAAAAATGACATGCCTAAAGCTCAGTATAAGGAATTATTAGCCACATGCAAATTCAAATTCAAAAAGGTTTCAGGTAACACCAGTCATGACCATCATCAAAAAGTCTACAAACTATAAATGCTGAAGGGGTTTTAGAGGAATGTGTACCTTCTAGCTGCTGGTGGGATGTAAAGAAGTAATACCACTAATGCAAACTGAATGGAGCTGCTTGAAAAGGTAAAAATTGAGTTACCATACGATGCGGCAGGGCACCTTTTGGGCCTATAACCTAAGACCACCAGAATCGGAAAGACAGAGGCAGGCAAATGTGCACTGCAACAATACTGAAATAGCCAAGACATGGAAGCAAAAAAAGGTCCATAAACAGATGCATGGACAAAGACGAAATGGTATACGTACCAAATGGAATAGTAGCCTCTGGAAAAAAATGAACAATGCTGTTTTCAGGACTAGAGTTGAGCCTAGAAATAATCATATAAGGTTAAGTAAGTCAAAAGGGTATGACAAATATCCTATGATATCATTTATACATGTTATCCTAAGATTGCTACCAATGAACATATTTCCACAGAAAAAGACACTCACAGACTTATCATATAAACTAATGGTTAGCCAAAATGAAAGGTGGGAGGATGGGTAAATTAGGACTATGGGGTTAACATACATATACTAATGTATGTTAAATGTATATAAACATATAACATATAAATGATATGAATTATATATTCACCAATACCTTCAAAATATACATTCTGTAATCACATACATGGTAACAGGATCCGAAGATGAACAGACATATGTATGAATCATTGAGCAGATTCTGTACAGCCAGACAATCAAAACACTCTAATCAAATTTACTCCGATAAGAAATAGAAATTAAATTTAAAAAACAAACATAAGTTAGGAGACATAAACTTTTGGGGGCTTGTCCCAGCACATTGCACTCTAATTTACAAGCTCGGAACACTACCTCCAGGAAGACTGTGTTGTCCTAGTAACAAGACTTGAGAACGTAATAATGCTGCCGCCTTGTGGCTGCTTCCCACAACAGTAGCTTTAAACCCAGTGCCAATGGTTGCTTATATAGTCACAAGGACTGCAGGGCTGTAAAAGACACAGGCCCTCAAAAAATGCCCTGGGGTAGGGAATTGGCAAGAAAATTCAACACATGAGAAATTTTCAAGAAGTCAATAAGAGTACGGAAGTTGTACTCACTCTTTAAAAAAAAAGGAAAAGAAAAAAAGGACATGCCTAAAGCTCAGCATAAGGAATTATTAGCCACATGCGTATCCAACCTCCAAAAAGGTTTCAGCTCACACCAGTCATGACCATCAGCAAAAAGTCTACAAACTATAAATGCTGAAGGGGTTTTAGAGAAGTGTGTACCTTCTAGCTGCTGGTGGGATATAAAGTCGTAACAGCACTAATGCAAACTGAATCGAGCTGCTTGAAAACGTAAAAATTGAGCTACCATATGATGCGGCAGGGCACCTTTTGGGCCTATAACCTAAGACCACCAGAATCGGAAAGACAGAGGCAGGCAAATGTGCACTGCAACAATACTGAAATAGCCAAGATATGGAAGCAAAAAAAAGGTCCATAAACAGATGAATGGACAAAGAAGAAGTGGTATACGGACAGAATGGAATAGTAGCCTCGGGAGAAAAATGAACAATGCTGTTTTCAGGACTACAGTTGAGCCTAGAAAAAATCATATAAGGTTAAGTAAGTCAAAAGGGTATGACAAATATCCTATGATATCATTTATACAAGTTTTCTTAAGATTGCTACCAATGAACATATTTCCACAGAAAAAGACACTCACAGACTTATCAAATAAACTAATGGTTAGCCAAAATGAAAGGTGGGGGGATGGGTAAGTTAGGACTATGGGGTTAACATACATATACTAATGTAAGTTAAATGTATATAAACATATAACATATAAACGATATGAATTATATAATCACCAATACCTTCAAAATATATATTCTGTGATCACATACATGGTAACAGGATCCGAAGATGAACAGACATATGTATGAATCATTGAGCAGATTCTGTACAGCCAGACAATCAAAACACTCTAATCAAATTTACTCCGATAAGAAATAGAAATTAAATTTAAAAAACAAACATAAGTTAGGAGACATAAACTTCTGGGGGCTTGTCCCAGCACATTGCACTCTAATTTAAAAGCTCGGAACACTACCTCCAGGAAGACTCTGTTCTCCTAGTAACAAGACTTGAGAACGCAATAATGCTGCCGCCTTGTGGCTGCTTCCCACAACAGCACTTTAAACCCAGTGCCAATGATTGCTTATATAGTCACAAGGACTGCAGGGCTGTAAATGACACAAGCCCTCAAAATATGCCCTGGGGTAGGGAATTGGCAAGAACATTCAACACATGAGAAATTTCCAAGAAGTCAATAAGAGGAGGGAAGTTGTACTCACTCTTTAAAAAAAAAAGGAAAAGAAAAAAAAGGACCTGCCTAAAGCTTAGTATAAGGAATTATGAGCCACATACAAATTCAAATTCAAAAAGGTTTCAGCTCACACCAGTCATTACCATCAGCAAAATGTCTACAAACTATAAATGCTGAAGGGGTTTTAGAGATCTGTGTACCTTCTAGCTGCTGGTGGGATGTAAAGTGGAAACAGCACTAACGCAAACTGAATCGAGCTGCTTGAAAAGGTAAAAATTGAGCTACCAAATGATGGGGCAGGGCACCTTTTGGGCCTATAACCTAAGACCACCAAAATTGGAAAGACAGAGGCAGGCAAATATGCACTGCAACAATACTGAAATAGCCAAGATATGGAAGCAAAAAAAAGGTCCATAAACAGATGAATGGACAAAGAAGAAGTGGTATACGGACAGAATGGAATAGTAGCCTCGGGAGAAAAATGAACAATGCTGTTTTCAGGACTACAGTTGAGCCTAGAAAAAATCATATAAGGTTAAGTAAGTCAAAAGGGTATGACAAATATCCTATGATATCATTTATACAAGTTTTCTTAAGATTGCTACCAATGAACATATTTCCACAGAAAAAGACACTCACAGACTTATCAAATAAACTAATGGTTAGCCAAAATGAAAGGTGGGGGGATGGGTAAGTTAGGACTATGGGGTTAACATACATATACTAATGTAAGTTAAATGTATATAAACATATAACATATAAACGATATGAATTATATAATCACCAATACCTTCAAAATATATATTCTGTGATCACATACATGGTAACAGGATCCGAAGATGAACAGACATATGTATGAATCATTGAACAGATTCTGTACAGCCAGACAATCAAAACACTCTAATCAAATTTACTCCGATAAAAAATACAAATTAAATTTAAAAAACAAACATAAGTAAGGAGACATAAACTTCTGGGGGCTTGTCCCTGCACATTGCACTCTAATTTAAAAGCTCGGAACACTACCTCCAGGAAGACTCTGTTGTCCTAGTAACAAGAGTTGAGAACGTACTAATGCTGCCGCCTTGTGGCTGTCTCCAAAAACAGCAGCTTTAAACCCAGTGACAATGGTTGCTTATATAGTCACAAGGACTGCAGGGCTGTAAATGACACAGGCCCTCAAAAATTGCCCTGGGGTAGGGAATAGGCAAGAAAATTCAACACATAAGAAACTTTTCAAGAAATCAATAAGAGGAGGGAAGTTGTACTCACTCTTTTTAAAAAAAAGGAAAAGAAAAAATAGGACATGCCTAAAGCTCAGCATAAGGAATTATTAGCCACATGCGTATCCAACCTCCAAAAAGGTTTCAGCTCACACCAGTCATGACCATCAGCAAAAAGTCTACAAACTATAAATGCTGAAGGGGTTTTAGAGAAGTGTGTACCTTCTAGCTGCTGGTGGGATATAAAGTCGTAACATCACTAATGCAAACTGAATCGAGCTGCTTGAAAACGTAAAAATTGAGCTACCATATGATGCGGCAGGGCACCTTTTGGGCCTATACCCTAAGACCACCAGAATCGGAAAGACAGAGGCAGGCAAATGTGCACTGCAACAATACTGAAATAGCCAAGATATGGAAGCAAAAAAAAGGTCCATAAACAGATGAATGGACAAAGAAGAAGTGGTATACGGACAGAATGGAATAGTAGCCTCGGGAGAAAAATGAACAATGCTGTTTTCAGGACTACAGTTGAGCCTAGAAAAAATCATATAAGGTTAAGTAAGTCAAAAGGGTATGACAAATATCCTATGATATCATTTATACAAGTTTTCTTAAGATTGCTACCAATGAACATATTTCCACAGAAAAAGACACTCACAGACTTATCAAATAAACTAATGGTTAGCCAAAATGAAAGGTGGGGGGATGGGTAAGTTAGGACTATGGGGTTAACATACATATACTAATGTAAGTTAAATGTATATAAACATATAACATATAAACGATATGAATTATATAATCACCAATACCTTCAAAATATATATTCTGTGATCACATACATGGTAACAGGATCCGAAGATGAACAGACATATGTATGAATCATTGAGCAGATTCTGTACAGCCAGACAATCAAAACACTCTAATCAAATTTACTCCGATAAGAAATAGAAATTAAATTTAAAAAAAAAACATAAGTTAGGAGACATAAACTTCTGGGGGCTTGTCCCAGCATATTGCACTCTAATTTACAAGCTCAGAACACTACCCCCAGGAAGACTCTGTTCTCCTAGTAACAAGACTTGAGAACGCAATAATGCTGCCGCCTTGTGGCTGCTTCCCACAACAGCACTTTAAACCCAGTGCCAATGATTGCTTATATAGTCACAAGGACTGCAGGGCTGTAAATGACACAAGCCCTCAAAATATGCCCTGGGGTAGGGAATTGGCAAGAACATTCAACACATGAGAAATTTCCAAGAAGTCAATAAGAGGAGGGAAGTTGTACTCACTCTTTAAAAAAAAAAGGAAAAGAAAAAAAAGGACCTGCCTAAAGCTTAGTATAAGGAATTATGAGCCACATACAAATTCAAATTCAAAAAGGTTTCAGCTCACACCAGTCATTACCATCAGCAAAATGTCTACAAACTATAAATGCTGAAGGGGTTTTAGAGATCTGTGTACCTTCTAGCTGCTGGTGGGATGTAAAGTGGAAACAGCACTAACGCAAACTGAATCGAGCTGCTTGAAAAGGTAAAAATTGAGCTACCAAATGATGGGGCAGGGCACCTTTTGGGCCTATAACCTAAGACCACCAAAATTGGAAAGACAGAGGCAGGCAAATATGCACTGCAACAATACTGAAATAGCCAAGATATGGAAGCAAAAAAAAGGTCCATAAACAGATGAATGGACAAAGAAGAAGTGGTATACGGACAGAATGGAATAGTAGCCTCGGGAGAAAAATGAACAATGCTGTTTTCAGGACTACAGTTGAGCCTAGAAAAAATCATATAAGGTTAAGTAAGTCAAAAGGGTATGACAAATATCCTATGATATCATTTATACAAGTTTTCTTAAGATTGCTACCAATGAACATATTTCCACAGAAAAAGACACTCACAGACTTATCAAATAAACTAATGGTTAGCCAAAATGAAAGGTGGGGGGATGGGTAATTTAGGACTATGGGGTTAACATACATATACTAATGTAAGTTAAATGTATATAAACATATAACATATAAACGATATGAATTATATAATCACCAATACCTTCAAAATATATATTCTGTGATCACATACATGGTAACAGGATCCGAAGATGAACAGACATATGTATGAATCATTGAACAGATTCTGTACAGCCAGACAATCAAAACACTCTAATCAAATTTACTCCGATAAAAAATACAAATTAAATTTAAAAAACAAACATAAGTAAGGAGACATAAACTTCTGGGGGCTTGTCCCTGCACATTGCACTCTAATTTAAAAGCTCGGAACACTACCTCCAGGAAGACTCTGTTGTCCTAGTAACAAGAGTTGAGAACGTACTAATGCTGCCGCCTTGTGGCTGTCTCCAAAAACAGCAGCTTTAAACCCAGTGACAATGGTTGCTTATATAGTCACAAGGACTGCAGGGCTGTAAATGACACAGGCCCTCAAAAATTGCCCTGGGGTAGGGAATAGGCAAGAAAATTCAACACATAAGAAACTTTTCAAGAAATCAATAAGAGGAGGGAAGTTGTACTCACTCTTTTTAAAAAAAAGGAAAAGAAAAAATAGGACATGCCTAAAGCTCAGCATAAGGAATTATTAGCCACATGCGTATCCAACCTCCAAAAAGGTTTCAGCTCACACCAGTCATGACCATCAGCAAAAAGTCTACAAACTATAAATGCTGAAGGGGTTTTAGAGAAGTGTGTACCTTCTAGCTGCTGGTGGGATATAAAGTCGTAACATCACTAATGCAAACTGAATCGAGCTGCTTGAAAACGTAAAAATTGAGCTACCATATGATGCGGCAGGGCACCTTTTGGGCCTATACCCTAAGACCACCAGAATCGGAAAGACAGAGGCAGGCAAATGTGCACTGCAACAATACTGAAATAGCCAAGATATGGAAGCAAAAAAAAGGTCCATAAACAGATGAATGGACAAAGAAGAAGTGGTATACGGACAGAATGGAATAGTAGCCTCGGGAGAAAAATGAACAATGCTGTTTTCAGGACTACAGTTGAGCCTAGAAAAAATCATATAAGGTTAAGTAAGTCAAAAGGGTATGACAAATATCCTATGATATCATTTATACAAGTTTTCTTAAGATTGCTACCAATGAACATATTTCCACAGAAAAAGACACTCACAGACTTATCAAATAAACTAATGGTTAGCCAAAATGAAAGGTGGGGGGATGGGTAAGTTAGGACTATGGGGTTAACATACATATACTAATGTAAGTTAAATGTATATAAACATATAACATATAAACGATATGAATTATATAATCACCAATACCTTCAAAATATATATTCTGTGATCACATACATGGTAACAGGATCCGAAGATGAACAGACATATGTATGAATCATTGAGCAGATTCTGTACAGCCAGACAATCAAAACACTCTAATCAAATTTACTCCGATAAGAAATAGAAATTAAATTTAAAAAAAAAACATAAGTTAGGAGACATAAACTTCTGGGGGCTTGTCCCAGCATATTGCACTCTAATTTACAAGCTCAGAACACTACCCCCAGGAAGACTCTGTTCTCCTAGTAACAAGACTTGAGAACGCAATAATGCTGCCGCCTTGTGGCTGCTTCCCACAACAGCACTTTAAACCCAGTGCCAATGATTGCTTATATAGTCACAAGGACTGCAGGGCTGTAAATGACACAAGCCCTCAAAATATGCCCTGGGGTAGGGAATTGGCAAGAACATTCAACACATGAGAAATTTCCAAGAAGTCAATAAGAGGAGGGAAGTTGTACTCACTCTTTAAAAAAAAAAGGAAAAGAAAAAAAAGGACCTGCCTAAAGCTTAGTATAAGGAATTATGAGCCACATACAAATTCAAATTCAAAAAGGTTTCAGCTCACACCAGTCATTACCATCAGCAAAATGTCTACAAACTATAAATGCTGAAGGGGTTTTAGAGATCTGTGTACCTTCTAGCTGCTGGTGGGATGTAAAGTGGAAACAGCACTAACGCAAACTGAATCGAGCTGCTTGAAAAGGTAAAAATTGAGCTACCAAATGATGGGGCAGGGCACCTTTTGGGCCTATAACCTAAGACCACCAAAATTGGAAAGACAGAGGCAGGCAAATATGCACTGCAACAATACTGAAATAGCCAAGATATGGAAGCAAAAAAAAGGTCCATAAACAGATGAATGGACAAAGAAGAAGTGGTATACGGACAGAATGGAATAGTAGCCTCGGGAGAAAAATGAACAATGCTGTTTTCAGGACTACAGTTGAGCCTAGAAAAAATCATATAAGGTTAAGTAAGTCAAAAGGGTATGACAAATATCCTATGATATCATTTATACAAGTTTTCTTAAGATTGCTACCAATGAACATATTTCCACAGAAAAAGACACTCACAGACTTATCAAATAAACTAATGGTTAGCCAAAATGAAAGGTGGGGGGATGGGTAATTTAGGACTATGGGGTTAACATACATATACTAATGTAAGTTAAATGTATATAAACATATAACATATAAACGATATGAATTATATAATCACCAATACCTTCAAAATATATATTCTGTGATCACATACATGGTAACAGGATCCGAAGATGAACAGACATATGTATGAATCATTGAACAGATTCTGTACAGCCAGACAATCAAAACACTCTAATCAAATTTACTCCGATAAAAAATACAAATTAAATTTAAAAAACAAACATAAGTAAGGAGACATAAACTTCTGGGGGCTTGTCCCTGCACATTGCACTCTAATTTAAAAGCTCGGAACACTACCTCCAGGAAGACTCTGTTGTCCTAGTAACAAGAGTTGAGAACGTACTAATGCTGCCGCCTTGTGGCTGTCTCCAAAAACAGCAGCTTTAAACCCAATGACAATGGTTGCTTATATAGTCACAAGGACTGCAGGGCTGTAAATGACACAGGCCCTCAAAAATTGCCCTGGGGTAGGGAATAGGCAAGAAAATTCAACACATAAGAAACTTTTCAAGAAATCAATAAGAGGAGGGAAGTTGTACTCACTCTTTTTAAAAAAAAGGAAAAGAAAAAATAGGACATGCCTAAAGCTCAGCATAAGGAATTATTAGCCACATGCGTATCCAACCTCCAAAAAGGTTTCAGCTCACACCAGTCATGACCATCAGCAAAAAGTCTACAAACTATAAATGCTGAAGGGGTTTTAGAGAAGTGTGTACCTTCTAGCTGCTGGTGGGATATAAAGTCGTAACATCACTAATGCAAACTGAATCGAGCTGCTTGAAAACGTAAAAATTGAGCTACCATATGATGCGGCAGGGCACCTTTTGGGCCTATACCCTAAGACCACCAGAATCGGAAAGACAGAGGCAGGCAAATGTGCACTGCAACAATACTGAAATAGCCAAGATATGGAAGCAAAAAAAAGGTCCATAAACAGATGAATGGACAAAGAAGAAGTGGTATACGGACAGAATGGAATAGTAGCCTCGGGAGAAAAATGAACAATGCTGTTTTCAGGACTACAGTTGAGCCTAGAAAAAATCATATAAGGTTAAGTAAGTCAAAAGGGTATGACAAATATCCTATGATATCATTTATACAAGTTTTCTTAAGATTGCTACCAATGAACATATTTCCACAGAAAAAGACACTCACAGACTTATCAAATAAACTAATGTTTAGCCAAAATGAAAGGTGGGGGGATGGGTAAGTTAGGACTATGGGGTTAACATACAT
The DNA here is from genome assembly GCF_965194825.1 of Balaenoptera physalus. Lineage (NCBI taxonomy): Eukaryota > Metazoa > Chordata > Mammalia > Artiodactyla > Balaenopteridae > Balaenoptera > Balaenoptera physalus. The sequence continues at coordinate 69,546,225 of NC_138882.1, forward strand.
ATACTAATGTAAGTTAAATGTATATAAACATATAACATATAAACGATATGAATTATATAATCACCAATACCTTCAAAATATATATTCTGTGATCACATACATGGTAACAGGATCCGAAGATGAACAGACATATGTATGAATCATTGAGCAGATTCTGTACAGCCAGACAATCAAAACACTCTAATCAAATTTACTCCGATAAGAAATAGAAATTAAATTTAAAAAAAAAACATAAGTTAGGAGACATAAACTTCTGGGGGCTTGTCCCAGCACATTGCACTCTAATTTACAACCTCAGAACACTACCCCCAGGAAGACTCTGTTCTCCTAGTAACAAGACTTGAGAACGCAATAATGCTGCCGCCTTGTGGCTGCTTCCCACAACAGCACTTTAAACCCAGTGCCAATGATTGCTTATATAGTCACAAGGACTGCAGGTCTGTAAATGACACAAGCCCTCAAAATATGCCCTGGGGTAGGGAATTGGCAAGAACATTCAACACATGAGAAATTTCCAAGAAGTCAATAAAAGGAGGGAAGTTGTACTCACTCTTTAAAGAAAAAAGGAAAAGAAAAAAAAGGACATGCCTAAAGCTTAGTATAAGGAATTATGAGCCACATACAAATTCAAATTCAAAAAGGTTTCAGCTCACACCAATCATTACCATCAGCAAAATGTCTACAAACTATAAATGCTGAAGGGGTTTTAGAGATCTGTGTACCTTCTATCTGCTGGTGGGATGTAAAGTGGAAACAGCACTAACGCAAACTGAATCGAGCTGCTTGAAAAGGTAAAAATTGAGCTACCAAATGATGGGGCAGGGCACCTTTTGGGCCTATAACCTAAGACCACCAAAATTGGAAAGACAGAGGCAGGCAAATATGCACTGCAACAATACTGAAATAGCCAAGATATGGAAGCAAAAAAAAGGTCCATAAACAGATGAATGGACAAAGAAGAAGTGGTATACGGACAGAATGGAATAGTAGCCTCGGGAGAAAAATGAACAATGCTGTTTTCAGGACTACAGTTGAGCCTAGAAAAAATCATATAAGGTTAAGTAAGTCAAAAGGGTATGACAAATATCCTATGATATCATTTATACAAGTTTTCTTAAGATTGCTACCAATGAACATATTTCCACAGAAAAAGACACTCACAGACTTATCAAATAAACTAATGGTTAGCCAAAATGAAAGGTGGGGGGATGGGTAATTTAGGACTATGGGGTTAACATACATATACTAATGTAAGTTAAATGTATATAAACATATAACATATAAACGATATGAATTATATAATCACCAATACCTTCAAAATATATATTCTGTGATCACATACATGGTAACAGGATCCGAAGATGAACAGACATATGTATGAATCATTGAACAGATTCTGTACAGCGAGACAATCAAAACACTCTAATCAAATTTACTCCGATAAAAAATACAAATTAAATTTAAAAAACAAACATAAGTAAGGAGACATAAACTTCTGGGGGCTTGTCCCTGCACATTGCACTCTAATTTAAAAGCTCGGAACACTACCTCCAGGAAGACTCTGTTGTCCTAGTAACAAGAGTTGAGAACGTACTAATGCTGCCGCCTTGTGGCTGTCTCCAAAAACAGCAGCTTTAAACCCAATGACAATGGTTGCTTATATAATCACAAGGACTGCAGGGCTGTAAATGACACAGGCCCTCAAAAATTGCCCTGGGGTAGGGAATAGGCAAGAAAATTCAACACATAAGAAACTTTTCAAGAAATCAATAAGAGGAGGGAAGGTGTACTCACTCTTTTTAAAAAAAAGGAAAAGAAAAAATAGGACATGCCTAAAGCTCAGCATAAGGAATTATTAGCCACATGCGTATCCAACCTCCAAAAAGGTTTCAGCTCACACCAGTCATGACCATCAGCAAAAAGTCTACAAACTATAAATGCTGAAGGGGTTTTAGAGAAGTGTGTACCTTCTAGCTGCTGGTGGGATATAAAGTCGTAACAGCACTAATGCAAACTGAATCGAGCTGCTTGAAAACGTAAAAATTGAGCTACCATATGATGCGGCAGGGCACCTTTTGGGCCTATAACCTAAGACCACCAGAATCGGAAAGACAGAGGCAGGCAAATGTGCACTGCAACAATACTGAAATAGCAAAGACATGGAAGAAAAAAAAAGGTCCATAAACAGATGAATGGACAAAGACGAAGTGGGATACGTACCAAATGGAATAGTAGCCTCGGGAAAAAAATGAACAATGCCGTTTTCAGGACTACAGTTGAGCCTAGAAATAATCATAGAAGGTTAAGTAAGTCAAAAGGGTATGACAAATATCCTATGACATCATTTATACATGTTATCCTAAGATTGCTACCAATGAACATATTTCCACAGAAAAAGACAGTCACAGACTTATCAAAAATACTAACGGTTAGCCAAAATGAAAGGTGGGAGGATGGGTAAATTAGGACTATGGGGTTAACATACATATACTAATGTATGTTAAATGTATATAAACATATAACATATGAACTATATAAATTATATAATCACCAAACCTTTAAAATATACATTCTGTAATCACATACATAATAACAGGTTCCGAAGATGAACAGATATATGTATGAATCATTGAGCAGATTCTGTACAGCCAATCAAAACACTCTAATCAAATTTACTCCGATAAGAAATAGAAATTAAATTTAAAAAGCAAACATAAGTTAGGAGACATAAACTTCTGGGGGCTTGTCCCAGCACATTCCACTCTAATTTTCAACCTTGGAAAACTACCTCCAGGAAGACTCTGTTGCCCTAGTAAGAAGAGGTGAGAACGTAATAATGCTGCCGCCTTGTGGCTGTTTCCCACAACAGCAGCTTTAAACCCAGTGCCAAAGGTTGCTTAATAGTCACAAGGACTGAAGGGCTCTAAATGACACCTGCCTTCAAAAAATGCCCTGGGGTAGGGAATAGGCAAAAAAATTCAACACATGAGAAACTTTTCAAGAAGTCAATAAGAGGAGGGAAGTTGTACTCACTCTTTAAAACAAAAGGAAAAGAAAAAAATGACATGCCTAAAGCTGAGTATAAGGAATTATTAGCCACATGCAAATTCAAATTCAAAAAGGTTTCAGGTAACACCAGTCATGACCATCATCAAAAAGTCTACAAACTATAAATACTGAAGGGGTTTTAGAGGAATGTGTACCTTCTAGCTGCTGGTGGGATGTAAAGAAGTAATACCACTAATGCAAACTGAATGGAGCTGCTTGAAAAGGTAAAAATTGAGTTACCACACGATGCGGCAGGGCACCTTTTGGGCCTATAACCTAAGACCACCAGAATCGGAAAGACAGAGGCAGGCAAATGTGCACTGCAACAATACTGAAATAGCCAAGACATGGAAGCAAAAAAAAAGGTCCATAAACAGATGAATGGACAAAGAAGAAGTGGGATACGTACCAAATGGAATAGTAGCCTCGGGAAAAAAATGAACAATGCCGTTTTCAGGACTACAGTTGAGCCTAGAAATAATCATATAAGGTTAAGTAAGTCAAAAGGGTATGACAAATATCCTATGACATCATTTATACATGTTATCCTAAGATTGCTACCAATGAACATATTTCAACAGAAAAAGACACTCACAGACTTATCAAATAAACTAATGGCTAGCCAAAATGAAAGGTGGGAGGATGGGTAAATTAGGACTATGGGGTTAAAATACATATACTAATGTATGTTAAATGTATATAAACATATAACATATGAAATATATAAATTATATAATCACCAATACCTTTTAAATATACATTCTGTAATCACATACATGCTAACAGGTTCGAAGATGAACAGACATATGTATGAATCATTGAGCAGATTCTGTACAGCCAGAAAACCACAACACTCTAATCAAATTTACTCCGATAAGAAATAGAAATTAAATTTAAAAAACAAACATGAGTTAGGAGACATAAACTTCTGGGGGCTTGTCCCAGCACATTGCACTCTAATTTACAAGCTCGGAACACTACCTCCAGGAAGACTGTGTTGTCCTAGTAACAAGACTTGAGAACGTAATAATGCTGCCGCCTTGTGGCTGCTTCCCACAACAGTAGCTTTAAACCCAGTGCCAATGGTTGCTTATATAGTCACAAGGACTGCAGGGCTGTAAAAGACACAGGCCCTCAAAAAATGCCCTGGGGTATGGAATTGGCAAGAAAATTCAACACATGAGAAATTTTCAAGAAGTCAATAAGAGGAGGGAAGTTGTAGTCACTCTTTAAAAAAAAAGGAAAAGAAAAAAAGGACATGCCTAAAGCTCAGCATAAGGAATTATTAGCCACATGCGTATCCAACCTCCAAAAAGGTTTCAGCTCACACCAGTCATGACCATCAGCGAAAAGTCTACAAACTATAAATGCTGAAGGGGTTTTAGAGAACTGTGTACCTTCTAGCTGCTGGTGGGATGTAAAGTGGTAACAGCAGTAACGCAAACTGAATCGAGCTGCTTGAAAAGGTAAACATTGCGCTACCATATGATGCGGCAGGGCACATTTTGGGCCTATAACCTAAGACAACTGGATTCGGAAAGACAGAGGCAGGGAAATGTGCACTGCAACAATATTGAAATAGCCAAGACATGGAAGCAAAAAAAGGTCCATAAACAGATGAATGGACAAAGACGAAATGGTACACGTACCAAATGGAATAGAAGCCTCTGGAAAAAAATGAACAATGCCGTTTTCAGGACTAGAGTTGAGCCTAGAAATAATCATATAAGGTTAAGTAAGTCAAAAGGGTATGACAAATATCCTATGATATCATTTATACATGTTATCCTAAGATTGCTACCAATGAACATATTTCCACAGAAAAAGACACTCACAGACTTATCATATAAACTAATGGTTAGCCAAAATGAAAGGTGGGAGGATGGGTAAATTAGGACTATGGGGTTAACATACATATACTAATGTAAGTTAAATGTATATAAACATATAACATATAAACTATATAAATAATATAATCACCAATACCTTCAAAATATATATTCTGTGATCACATACATGGTAACAGGATCCGAGGATGAACAGACATATGTATGAATCATTGAGCAGATTCTGTACAGCCAGACAATCAAAACACTCTAATCAAATTTACTCCGATAAGAAATAGAAATTAAATTTAAAAAAAAAACATAAGTTAGGAGACATAAACTTCTGGGGGCTTGTCCCAGCATATTGCACTCTAATTTACAAGCTCAGAACACTACCCCCAGGAAGACTCTGTTCTCCTAGTAACAAGACTTGAGAACGCAATAATGCTGCCGCCTTGTGGCTGCTTCCCACAACAGCACTTTAAACCCAGTGCCAATGATTGCTTATATAGTCACAAGGACTGCAGGTCTGTAAATGACACAAGCCCTCAAAATATGCCCTGGGGTAGGGAATTGGCAAGAACATTCAACACATGAGAAATTTCCAAGAAGTCAATAAAAGGAGGGAAGTTGTACTCACTCTTTAAAGAAAAAAGGAAAAGAAAAAAAAGGACATGCCTAAAGCTTAGTATAAGGAATTATGAGCCACATACAAATTCAAATTCAAAAAGGTTTCAGCTCACACCAATCATTACCATCAGCAAAATGTCTACAAACTATAAATGCTGAAGGGGTTTTAGAGATCTGTGTACCTTCTATCTGCTGGTGGGATGTAAAGTGGAAACAGCACTAACGCAAACTGAATCGAGCTGCTTGAAAAGGTAAAAATTGAGCTACCAAATGATGGGGCAGGGCACCTTTTGGGCCTATAACCTAAGACCACCAAAATTGGAAAGACAGAGGCAGGCAAATATGCACTGCAACAATACTGAAATAGCCAAGATATGGAAGCAAAAAAAAGGTCCATAAACAGATGAATGGACAAAGAAGAAGTGGTATACGGACAGAATGGAATAGTAGCCTCGGGAGAAAAATGAACAATGCTGTTTTCAGGACTACAGTTGAGCCTAGAAAAAATCATATAAGGTTAAGTAAGTCAAAAGGGTATGACAAATATCCTATGATATCATTTATACAAGTTTTCTTAAGATTGCTACCAATGAACATATTTCCACAGAAAAAGACACTCACAGACTTATCAAATAAACTAATGGTTAGCCAAAATGAAAGGTGGGGGGATGGGTAATTTAGGACTATGGGGTTAACATACATATACTAATGTAAGTTAAATGTATATAAACATATAACATATAAACGATATGAATTATATAATCACCAATACCTTCAAAATATATATTCTGTGATCACATACATGGTAACAGGATCCGAAGATGAACAGACATATGTATGAATCATTGAACAGATTCTGTACAGCGAGACAATCAAAACACTCTAATCAAATTTACTCCGATAAAAAATACAAATTAAATTTAAAAAACAAACATAAGTAAGGAGACATAAACTTCTGGGGGCTTGTCCCAGCACATTCCACTCTAATTTACAACCTTGGAAAACTACCTCCAGGAAGACTCTGTTGCCCTAGTAACAAGAGTTGAGAACGTAATAATGCTGCCACCTTGTGGCTGTTTCCCACAACAGCAGCTTTAAACCCAGTGCCAAAGGTTGCTTAATAGTCACAAGGACTGCAGGGCTCTAAATGACACCGGCCCTCAAAGAATGCCCTGGAGTAGGGAATAGGCAAAAAAATTCAACACATGAGTGACTTTTCAAGAAGTCAATAAGAGGAGGGAAGTTGTACTCACTCTTTAAAAAAAAAGGAAAAGAAAAAAAAGGACATGCCTAAAGCTCAGTATAAGGAATTATTAGCCACATGCAAATTCAAATTCAAAAAGGTTTCAGGTGACACCAGTCATGACCATCAGCAAAAAGTCTACAAACTATAAATGCTGAAGGGGTTTTAGAGAATTGTGTACATTCTAGCTGCTGGTGGGATGTAAAGTGGTAACAGCACTAACGCATACTGAATGGAGCTGCTTGAAAAGGTAAAAATTGAGTTACCATATGATGCGGCAGGGCACCTTTTGGGCCTATAACCTAAGACCACCAAAATCGGAAATACAGAGGCAGGCAAATGTGCACTGCAACAATACTGAAATACCCAAGACATGGAAGCAAAAAATGGTCCATAAACAGGTGAATGGACAAAGAAGAAGTGGTATATGGACAGAATGGAAGAGTAGCCTCGGGAAAAAAATGAACAATGCCGTTTTCAGAACTACAGTTGAGACTAGAAATAGTCATATAAGGTTAAGTAAGTCAAAAGGGTGTGACAAATATCCTATGAAATCATTTATACATGTTTTCCTAAGATTACTACCAATGAACATATTTCCACAGAAAAAGACAGTCACAGACTTATCAAAAATACTAACGGTTAGCCAAAATGAAAGGTGGGAGGATGGGTAAATTAGGACTATGGGGTTAACCAACATATACTAATGTATGTTAAATGTATATAAACATATAACATATGAACTATATAAATTATATAATCACCAAACCTTTAAAATATACATTCTGTAATCACATACATAATAACAGGTTCCGAAGATGAACAGATATATGTATGAATCATTGAGCAGATTCTGTACAGCCAATCAAAACACTCTAATCAAATTTACTCCGATAAGAAATAGAAATTAAATTTAAAAAGCAAACATAAGTTAGGAGACATAAACTTCTGGGGGCTTGTCCCAGCACATTCCACTCTAATTTACAACCTTGGAAAACTACCTCCAGGAAGACTCTGTTGCCCTAGTAACAAGAGTTGAGAACGTAATAATGCTGCCGCCTTGTGGCTGTTTCCCACAACAGCAGCTTTAAACCCAGTGCCAAAGGTTGCTTAATAGTCACAAGGACTGAAGGGCTCTAAATGACACCTGCCTTCAAAAAATGCCCTGGGGTAGGGAATAGGCAAAAAAATTCAACACATGAGAAACTTTTCAAGAAGTCAATAAGAGGAGGGAAGTTGTACTCACTCTTTAAAACAAAAGGAAAAGAAAAAAATGACATGCCTAAAGCTCAGTATAAGGAATTATTAGCCACATGCAAATTCAAATTCAAAAAGGTTTCAGGTAACACCAGTCATGACCATCATCAAAAAGTCTACAAACTATAAATGCTGAAGGGGTTTTAGAGGAATGTGTACCTTCTAGCTGCTGGTGGGATGTAAAGAAGTAATACCACTAATGAAACTGAATGGAGCTGCTTGAAAAGGTAAAAATTGAGTTACCATACGATGCAGCAGGGCACCTTTTGGGCCTATAACCTAAGACCACCAGAATCGGAAAGACAGAGGCAGGCAAATGTGCACTGCAACAATACTGAAATAGCCAAGACATGGAAGCAAAAAAAGGTCCATAAACAGATGAATGGACAAAGACGAAATGGTATACATACCAAATGGAATAGTAGCCTCTGGAAAACAATGAACAATGCCGTTTTCAGGACTAGAGTTGAGCCTAGAAATAATCATATAAGGTTAAGTAAGTCAAAAGGGTATGACAAATATCCTATGATATCATTTATACATGTTATCCTAAGATTGCTACCAATGAACATATTTCCACAGAAAAAGACACTCACAGACTTATCAAATAAACTAATGGTTAGCCAAAATGAAAGGTGGGGGGATGGGTAAATTAGGACTATGGGGTTAACATACATATACTAATATAAGTTAAATGTATATAAACATATAACATATAAATGATATGAATTATATAATCACCAATACCTTCAAAATATACATTCTGTAATCACATACATGGTAACAGGATCCGAAGATGAACAGACATATGTATGAATCATTGAACAGATTCTGTACAGCCAGACAGTCAAAACACTCTAATCAAATTTACTCCGATAAAAAATACAAATTAAATTTAAAAAACAAACATAAGTAAGGAGACATAAACTTCTGGGGGCTTGTCCCAGCACATTGCACTCTAATTTAAAAGCTCGGAACACTACCTCCAGGAAGACTCTGTTGTCCTAGTAACAAGACTTGAGAACGTAATAATGCTGCCGCCTTGTGGCTGTCTCCAAAAACAGCACCTTTAAACCCAGTGCCAATGGTTGCTTATATAGTCACAAGGACTGTACGGTTGTAAATGACACAGGCACTCAAAAAATGCCCTGGGGCAGGGAATAGGCAAGAAAATTCAACACATAAGAAACTTTTCAAGAAATCAATAAGAGGAGGGAAGTTGTACTCACTCTTTTTAAAAAAAAGGAAAAGAAAAAATAGGACATGCCTAAAGCTCAGCATAAGGAATTATTAGCCATATGCGTATCCAACCTCCAAAAAGGTTTCAGCTCACACCAGTCATGACCATCAGCAAAAAGTCTACAAACTATAAATGCTGAAGGGGTTTTAGAGAAGTGTGTACCTTCTAGCTGCTGGTGGGATATAAAGTTGTAACAGCACTAAAGCAAACTGAATCGAGCTGCTTGAAAACGTAAAAATTGAACTACCATATGATGCGGCAGGGCACCTTTTGGGCCTATAACCTAAGACCACCAGAATCGGAAAGACAGAGGCAGGCAAATGTGCACTGCAACAATACTGAAATAGCAAAGACATGGAAGCAAAAAAAAGGTCCATAAACAGGTGAATGGACAAAGAAGAAGTGGTATATGGACAGAATGGAAGAGTAGCCTCGGGAAAAAAATGAACAATGCCGTTTTCAGGACTAGAGTTGAGACTAGAAATAATCATATAAGGTTAAGTAAGACAAAAGGGTATTACAAATATCCTATGATATCATTTATACAAGTTTTCCTAAGATTGCGACCAATGAACATATTTCCACAGAAAAAGACACTCACAGACTTATCAAATAAACTAATGGTTAGCCAAAATGAAAGGTGGGAGGATGGGTAAATTAGGACTATGGGGTTAACATACATATACTAATATAAGTTAAATGTATATAAACATATAACATATAAATGATATGAATTATATAATCACCAATACCTTCAAAATATACATTCTGTAATCACATACATGGTAACAGGATCCGAAGATGAACAGACATATGTATGAATCATTGAACAGATTCTGTACAGCCAGACAATCAAAACACTCTAATCAAATTTACTCCGATAAAAAATACAAATTAAATTTAAAAAACAAACATAAGTAAGGAGACATAAACTTCTGGGGGCTTGTCCCAGCACATTGCACTCTAATTTACAAGCTCGGAACACTACCTCCAGGAAGACTCTGTTGTCCTAGGAACAAGACTTGAGAACGTAATAATGCTGCCGCCTTGTGGCTGTCTCCCAAAACAGCAGCTTTAATCCCAGTGACAATGGTTGCTTATATAGTCACAAGGACTGAAGGGCTGTAAATGACACAGTCCCTCAAAAATTGCCCTGGGGTAGGGAATAGGCACGAAAATCCAACACATGAGAAATTTTTCAAGAAGTCAATAAGAGGAGGGGAGTTGTACTCACTCTTTAAAAAAAAAAAGGAAAAGAAAAAAAAGGACATGCCTAAAGCTTAGTATAAGGAATTATTAGCCACATACAAATTCAAATTCAAAAAGGTTTCAGCTCACACCAGTCATTACCATCAGCAAAATGTCTACAAACTATAAATGCTGAAGGGGTTTTAGAGATCTGTGTACCTTCTAGCTGCTGGTGGGATGTAAAGTGGAAACAGTACTAACGCAAACTGAATCGAGCTGCTTGAAAAGGTAAAAATTGAGCTACCAAATGATGCGGCAGGGCACCTTTTGGGCCTATAACCTAAGACCACCAAAATTGGAAAGACAGAGGCAGGCAAATATGCACTGCAACAATACTGAAATAGCCAAGATATGGAAGCAAAAAAAAGGTCCATAAACAGATGAATGGACAAAGAAGAAGTGGTATACGGACAGAATGGAATAGTAGCCTCGGGAGAAAAATGAACAATGCTGTTTTCAGGACTACAGTTGAGCCTAGAAAAAATCATATAAGGTTAAGTAAGTCAAAAGGGTATGACAAATATCCTATGATATCATTTATACAAGTTTTCTTAAGATTGCTACCAATGAACATATTTCCACAGAAAAAGACACTCACAGACTTATCAAATAAACTAATGGTTAGCCAAAATGAAAGGTGGGGGGATGGGTAAGTTAGGACTATGGGGTTAACATACATATACTAATGTAAGTTAAATGTATATAAACATATAACATATAAACGATATGAATTATATAATCACCAATACCTTCAAAATATATATTCTGTGATCACATACATGGTAACAGGATCCGAAGATGAACAGACATATGTATGAATCATTGAGCAGATTCTGTACAGCCAGACAATCAAAACACTCTAATCAAATTTACTCCGATAAGAAATAGAAATTAAATTTAAAAAAAAACATAAGTTAGGAGACATAAACTTCTGGGGGCTTGTCCCAGCATATTGCACTCTAATTTACAAGCTCAGAACACTACCTCCAGGAAGACTCTGTTCTCCTAGTAACAAGACTTGAGAACGCAATAATGCTGCCGCCTTGTGACTGCTTCCCACAACAGCACTTTAAACCCAGTGCCAATGATTGCTTACATAGTCACAAGGACTGCAGGGCTGTAAATGACACAAGCCCTCAAAATATGCCCTGGGGTAGGGAATTGGCAAGAACATTCAACACATGAGAAATTTCCAAGAAGTCAATAAGAGGAGGGAAGTTGTACTCACTCTTTAAAAAAAAAAAGGAAAAGAAAAAAAAGGACATGCCTAAAGCTTAGTATAAGGAATTATTAGCCACATACAAATTCAAATTCAAAAAGGTTTCAGCTCACACCAGTCATTACCATCAGCAAAATGTCTACAAACTATAAATGCTGAAGGGGTTTTAGAGATCTGTGTACCTTCTAGCTGCTGGTGGGATGTAAAGTGGAAACAGCACTAACGCAAACTGAATCGAGCTGCTTGAAAAGGTAAAAATTGAGCTACCAAATGATGCGGCAGGGCACCTTTTGGGCCTATAACCTAAGACCACCAAAATTGGAAAGACAGAGGCAGGCAAATATGCATTGCAACAATACTGAAATAGCCAAGATATGGAAGCAAAAAAAAGGTCCATAAACAGATGAATGGACAAAGAAGAACTGGTATACGGACAGAATGGAATAGTAGCCTTGGGAGAAAAATGAACAATGCTGTTTTCAGGACTACAGTTGAGCCTAGAAAAAATCATATAAGGTTAAGTAAGTCAAAAGGGTATGACAAATATCCTATGATATCATTTATACAAGTTTTCTTAAGATTGCTACCAATGAACATATTTCCACAGAAAAAGACACTCACAGACTTATCAAATAAACTAATGGTTAGCCAAAATGAAAGGTGGGGGGATGGGTAAGTTAGGACTACGGGGTTAACATACATATACTAATGTAAGTTAAATGTATATAAACATATAACATATAAACGATATGAATTATATAATCACCAATACCTTCAAATTATATATTCTGTGATCACATACATGGTAACAGGATCCGAAGATGAACAGACATATGTATGAATCATTGAGCAGATTCTGTACAGCCAGACAATCAAAACACTCTAATCAAATTTACTCCGATAAGAAATAGAAATTAAATTTAAAAAAAAACATAAGTTAGGAGACATAAACTTCTGGGGGCTTGTCCCAGCATATTGCACTCTAATTTACAAGCTCAGAACACTACCTCCAGGAAGACTCTGTTCTCCTAGTAACAAGACTTCAGAATGCAATAATGCTGCCGCCTTGTGGCTGCTTCCCACAACAGCACTTTAAACCCAGTGCCAATGATTGCTTATATAGTCACAAGGACTGCAGGGCTGTAAATGACACAAGCCCTCAAAATATGCCCTGGGGTAGGGAATTGGCAAGAACATTCAACACATGAGAAATTTCCAAGAAGTCAATAAGAGGAGGGAAGTTGTACTCACTCTTTAAAAAAAAAGGAAAAGAAAAAAAGGACATGCCTAAAGCTCAGCATAAGGAAATATTAGCCACATGCGTATCCAACCTCCAAAAAGGTTTCAGCTCACACCAGTCATGACCATCAGCAAAAAGTCTACAAACTATAAATGCTGAAGGGGTTTTAGAGAAGTGTGTACATTCTAGCTGCTGGTGGGATGTAAAGTGGTAACAGCACTAACGCATACTGAATGGAGCTGCTTGAAAAGGTAAAAATTGAGTTACCATATGATGCGGCAGGGCACCTTTTGGGCCTATAACCTACGACCACCAAAATCGGAAATACAGAGGCAGGCAAATGTGCACTGCAACAATACTGAAATACCCAAGACATGGAAGCAAAAAATGGTCCATAAACAGGTGAATGGACAAAGAAGAAGTGGTATATGGACAGAATGGAAGAGTAGCCTCGGGAAAAAAATGAACAATGCCGTTTTCAGAACTACAGTTGAGACTAGAAATAGTCATATAAGGTTAAGTAAGTCAAAAGGGTGTGACAAATATCCTATGAAATCATTTATACATGTTTTCCTAAGATTACTACCAATGAACATATTTCCACAGAAAAAGACAGTCACAGACTTATCAAAAATACTAACGGTTAGCCAAAATGAAAGGTGGGAGGATGGGTAAATTAGGACTATGGGGTTAACATACATATACTAATGTAAGTTAAATGTATATAAACATATAACAGATAAATGATATGAATTATATAATCACCAATCCCTCCAAAATATACATTCTGTAATCACATACATGGTAAAAGGATCCGCAGATGAACAGACATATGTATGAATCATTGAGCAGATTCTGTACAGCCAGACAATCAAAACACTCTAATCAAATTTACTCCGATAAAAAGTAGAAGTTAAATTTAAAAAACAAACATAAGTAAGGAGACATAAACTTCTGGGGGCTTGTCCCAGCACATTCCACTCTAATTTACAACCTCGGAACACTACCTCCAGGAAGACTCTGCTGCCCTATTAACAAGAGTTGAGAACCTAATAATGCTGCTGCCTTGTGGCTATTTCCCACAACAGCAGCTTTAAACCCAGTGCCAATGGTTGCTTATATTGTCACAAGGACTGCAGGGCTGTAAATGATACAGGCCCTCAAAAAATGGCTTGGGGTAGGGAATAGGCAAGAAAATTCAACACATGAGAAATTTTTCAAGAAGTCAATAAGAGGAGGGAGGTTGTATGCACTCTCTAAAAAAGAAAGGAAAAGAAAAAAAAGGGCATGCCTAAAGCTCAGTAAAGGAAATTATTAGGCACATGCAAATTCAAATTCAATAAGGTTTCAGCTCACACCAGTCATGACCATCAGCAAAAAATCTACAAACTATAAATGCTGAACGGGTTTTAGAGAACTGTGTACCTTCTAGCTGCTGGTGGGATGTAAAGTGGTAACAGCAGTAACGCAAACTGAATCGAGCTGCTTGAAAAGGTAAACATTGAGCTACCATATGATGCGGCAGGGCACATTTTGGGCCTATAACCTAAGATCACTGGATTCGGAAAGACAGAGGCAGGCAAATGTGCACTGCAACAATATTGAAATAGCCAAGACATGGAAGCAAAAAAAAGGTCCATAAACAGATGAATGGACAAAGACGAAATGGTACACGTACCAAATGGAATAGAAGCCTCTGGAAAAAAATGAACAATGCCGTTTTCAGGACTAGAGTTGAGCCCAGAAATAATCATATAAGGTTAAGTAAGTCAAAAGGGTATGACAAATATCCTATGATATCATTAATACATGTTATCCTAAGATTGCTACCAATGAACATATTTCCACAGAAAAAGACACTCACAGACTTATCAAATAAACTAATGGTTAGCCAAAATGAAAGGTGGGAGGATGGGTAAATTAGGACAATGGGGTTAACATACATATACTAATGTATGTTAAATGTATATAAACATATAATATATAAACTATATAAATAATATAATGACCAATACCTTTAAAATATACATTCTGTAATCACATACATGCTAACAGGTTCCGAAGATGAACAGATATATGTATGAATCATTGAGCAGATTCTGTACAGTCAAACAATAAAAACACTCTAATCAAATTTACTCCGAGAAGAAATAGAAATTAAATTTTAAAAAAAAACATAAGTTAGGAGACATAAACTTCTGGGGGCTTGTCCCAGCATATTGCACTCTAATTTACAAGCTCAGAAACCTACCCCCAGGAAGACTCTGTTCTCCTAGTAACAAGACTTGAGAACGCAATAATGCTGCCGCCTTGTGGCTGCTTCCCACAACAGCACTTTAAACCCAGTGCCAATGATTGCTTATATAGTCACAAGGACTGCAGGGCTGTAAATGACACAAGCCCTCAAAATATGCCCTGGGGTAGGGAATTGGCAAGAACATTCAACACATGAGAAATTTCCAAGAAGTCAATAAGAGGAGGGAAGTTGTACTCACTCTTTAAAAAAAAAAGGAAAAGAAAAAAAAGGACATGCCTAAAGCTTAGTATAAGGAATTATTAGCCACATACAAATTCAAATTCAAAAAGGTTTCAGCTCACACCAGTCATTACCATCAGCAAAATGTCTACAAACTATAAATGCTGAAGGGGTTTTAGAGATCTGTGTACCTTCTAGCTGCTGGTGGGATGTAAAGTGGAAACAGCACTAACGCAAACTGAATCGAGCTGCTTGAAAAGGTAAAAATTGAGCTACCAAATGATGGGGCAGGGCACCTTTTGGGCCTATAACCTAAGACTACCAAAATTGGAAAGACAGAGGCAGGCAAATATGCACTGCAACAATACTGAAATAGCCAAGATATGGAAGCAAAAAAAAGGTCCATAAACAGATGAATGGACAAAGAAGAAGTGGTATACGGACAGAATGGAATAGTAGCCTCGGGAGAAAAATGAACAATGCTGTTTTCAGGACTACAGTTGAGCCTAGAAAAAATCATATAAGGTTAAGTAAGTCAAAAGGGTATGACAAATATCCTATGATATCATTTATACAAGTTTTCTTAAGATTGCTACCAATGAACATATTTCCACAGAAAAAGACACTCACAGACTTATCAAATAAACTAATGTTTAGCCAAAATGAAAGGTGGGGGGATGGGTAAGTTAGGACTATGGGGTTAACACACATATACTAATGTAAGTTAAATGTATATAAACATATAACATATAAACGATATGAATTATATAATCACCAATACCTTCAAAATATATATTCTGTGATCACATACATGGTAACAGGATCCGAAGATGAACAGACATATGTATGAATCATTGAACAGATTCTGTACAGCCAGACAATCAAAACACTCTAATCAAATTTACTCCGATAAAAAATACAAATTAAATTTAAAAAACAAACATAAGTAAGGAGACATAAACTTCTGGGGGCTTGTCCCAGCACATTGCACTCTAATTTAAAAGCTCGGAACACTACCTCCAGGAAGACTCTGTTGTCCTAGTAACAAGACTTGAGAACGTAATAATGCTGCCGCCTTGTGGCTGTCTCCAAAAACAGCACCTTTAAACCCAGTGCCAATGGTTGCTTATATAGTCACAAGGACTGCACGGTTGTAAATGACACCTGCCCTCAAAAAATGCCCTGGGGTAGGGAATAGGCAAGAAAATTCAACACATAAGAAACTTTTCAAGAAATCAATAAGAGGAGGGAAGTTGTACTCACTCATTTTAAAAAAAAGGAAAAGAAAAAATAGGACATGCCTAAAGCTCAGCATAAGGAATTATTAGCCACATGCGTATCCAACCTCCAAAAAGGTTTCAGCTCACACCAGTCATGACCATCAGCAAAAAGTCTACAAACTATAAATGCTGAAGGGGTTTTAGAGAAGTGTGTACCTTCTAGCTGCTGGTGGGTTATAAAGTCGTAACAGCACTAATGCAAACTGAATCGAGCTGCTTGAAAACGTAAAAATTGAGCTACCATATGATGCGGCAGGGCACCTTTTGGGCCTATAACCTAAGACCACCAGAATCGGAAAGACAGAGGCAGGCAAATGTGCACTGCAACAATACTGAAATAGCAAAGACATGGAAGCAAAAAAAAAGGTCCATAAACAGATGAATGGACAAAGACGAAGTGGGATACGTACCAAATGGAATAGTAGCCTCGGGAAAAAAATGAACAATGCCGTTTTCAGGACTACAGTTGAGCCTAGAAATAATCATATAAGGTTAAGTAAGTCAAAAGGGTATGACAAATATCCTATGACATCATTTATACATGTTATCCTAAGATTGCTACCAATGAACATATTTCCACAGAAAAAGACACTCACAGACTTATCAAATAAACTAATGGCTAGCCAAAATGAAAGGTGGGAGGATGGGTAAATTAGGACAATGGGGTTAAAATACATATACTAATGTATGTTAAATGTATATAAACATATAACATATGAAATATATAAATTATATAATCACCAATACCTTTAAAATATACATTCTGTAATCACATACATGCTAACAGGTTCGAAGATGAACAGACATATGTATGAATCATTGAGCAGATTCTGTACAGCCAGAAAACCACAACACTCTAATCAAATTTACTCCGATAAGAAATAGAAATTAAATTTAAAAAACAAACATAAGTTAGGAGACATAAACTTCTGGGGGCTTGTCCCAGCACATTGCACTCTAATTTACAAGCTCGGAACACTACCTCCAGGAAGACTGTGTTGTCCTAGTAACAAGACTTGAGAACGTAATAATGCTGCCGCCTTGTGGCTGCTTCCCACAACAGTAGCTTTAAACCCAGTGCCAATGGTTGCTTATATAGTCACAAGGACTGCAGGGCTGTAAAAGACACAGGCCCTCAAAAAATTCCCTGGGGTATGGAATTGGCAAGAAAATTCAACACATGAGAAATTTTCAAGAAGTCAATAAGAGGAGGGAAGTTGTAGTCACTCTTTAAAAAAAAAGGAAAAGAAAAAAAGGACATGCCTAAAGCTCAGCATAAGGAATTATTAGCCACATGCGTATCCAACCTCCAAAAAGGTTTCAGCTCACACCAGTCATGACCATCAGCAAAAAGTCTACAAACTATAAATGCTGAAGGGGTTTTAGAGAACTGTGTACCTTCTAGCTGCTGGGGGGATGTAAAGTGGTAACAGCAGTAACGCAAACTGAATCGAGCTGCTTGAAAAGGTAAACACTGAGCTACCATATGATGCGGCAGGGCACATTTTGGGCCTATAACCTAAGATCACTGGATTCGGAAAGACAGAGGCAGGCAAATGTGCACTGCAACAATATTGAAATAGCCAAGACATGGAAGCAAAAAAAAGGTCCATAAACAGATGAATGGACAAAGACGAAATGGTACACGTACCAAATGGAATAGAAGCCTCTGGAAAAAAATGAACAATGCCGTTTTCAGGACTAGAGTTGAGCCTAGAAATAATCATATAAGGTTAAGTAAGTCAAAAGGGTATGACAAATATCCTATGATATCATTAATACATGTTATCCTAAGATTGCTACCAATGAACATATTTCCACAGAAAAAGACACTCACAGACTTATCAAATAAACTAATGTTTAGCCAAAATGAAAGGTGGGGGGATGGGTAAGTTAGGACTATGGGGTTAACATACATATACTAATGTAAGTTAAATGTATATAAACATATAACATATAAACGATATGAATTATATAATCACCAATACCTTCAAAATATATATTCTGTGATCACATACATGGTAACAGGATCCGAAGATGAACAGACATATGTATGAATCATTGAACAGATTCTGTACAGCCAGACAATCAAAACACTCTAATCAAATTTACTCCGATAAAAAATACAAATTAAATTTAAAAAACAAACATAAGTAAGGAGACATAAACTTCTGGGGGCTTGTCCCAGCACATTGCACTCTAATTTAAAAGCTCGGAACACTACCTCCAGGAAGACTCTGTTGTCCTAGTAACAAGACTTGAGAACGTAATAATGCTGCCGCCTTGTGGCTGTCTCCAAAAACAGCACCTTTAAACCCAGTGCCAATGGTTGCTTATATAGTCACAAGGACTGCACGGTTGTAAATGACACAGGCACTCAAAAAATGCCCTGGGGTAGGGAATAGGCAAGAAAATTCAACACATAAGAAACTTTTCAAGAAATCAATAAGAGGAGGGAAGTTGTACTCACTCATTTTAAAAAAAAGGAAAAGAAAAAATAGGACATGCCTAAAGCTCAGCATAAGGAATTATTAGCCACATGCGTATCCAACCTCCAAAAAGGTTTCAGCTCACACCAGTCATGACCATCAGCAAAAAGTCTACAAGCTATAAATGCTGAAGGGGTTTTAGAGAAGTGTGTACCTTCTAGCTGCTGGTGGGATATAAAGTCGTAACAGCACTAATGCAAACTGAATCGAGCTGCTTGAAAACGTAAAAATTGAGCTACCATATGATGCGGCAGGGCATCTTTTGGGCCTATAACCTAAGACCACCAGAATCGGAAAGACAGAGGCAGGCAAATGTGCACTGCAACAATACTGAAATAGCAAAGACATGGAAGCAAAAAAAAAGGTCCATAAACAGATGAATGGACAAAGACGAAGTGGGATACGTACCAAATGGAATAGTAGCCTCGGGAAAAAAATGAACAATGCCGTTTTCAGGACTACAGTTGAGCCTAGAAATAATCATATAAGGTTAAGTAAGTCAAAAGGGTATGACAAATATCCTATGACATCATTTATACATGTTATCCTAAGATTGCTACCAATGAACATATTTCCACAGAAAAAGACACTCACAGACTTATCAAATAAACTAATGGCTAGCCAAAATGAAAGGTGGGAGGATGGGTAAATTAGGACAATGGGGTTAAAATACATATACTAATGTATGTTAAATGTATATAAACATATAACATATGAAATATATAAATTATATAATCACCAATACCTTTAAAATATACATTCTGTAATCACATACATGCTAACAGGTTCGAAGATGAACAGACATATGTATGAATCATTGAGCAGATTCTGTACAGCCAGAAAACCACAACACTCTAATCAAATTTACTCCAATAAGAAATAGAAATTAAATTTAAAAAACAAACATAAGTTAGGAGACATAAACTTCTGGGTGCTTGTCCCAGCACATTGCACTCTAATTTACAAGCTCGGAACACTACCTCCAGGAAGACTGTGTTGTCCTAGTAACAAGACTTGAGAACGTAATAATGCTGCCGCCTTGTGGCTGCTTCCCACAACAGTAGCTTTAAACCCAGTGCCAATGGTTGCTTATATAGTCACAAGGACTGCAGGGCTGTAAAAGACACAGGCCCTCAAAAAATGCCCTGGGGTATGGAATTGGCAAGAAAATTCAACACATGAGAAATTTTCAAGAAGTCAATAAGAGGAGGGAAGTTGTAGTCACTCTTTAAAAAAAAAGGAAAAGAAAAAAAGGACATGCCTAAAGCTCAGCATAAGGAATTATTAGCCACATGCGTATCCAACCTCCAAAAAGGTTTCAGCTCACACCAGTCATGACCATCAGCAAAAAGTCTACAAACTATAAATGCTGAAGGGGTTTTAGAGAACTGTGTACCTTCTAGCTGCTGGTGGGATGTAAAGTGGTAACAGCAGTAACGCAAACTGAATCGAGCTGCTTGAAAAGGTAAACATTGAGCTACCATATGATGCGGCAGGGCACATTTTGGGCCTATAACCTAAGACAACTGGATTCGGAAAGACAGAGGCAGGCAAATGTGCACTGCAACAATATTGAAATAGCCAAGACATGGAAGCAAAAAAAAGGTCCATAAACAGATGAATGGACAAAGACGAAATGGTACACGTACCAAATGGAATAGAAGCCTCTGGAAAAAAATGAACAATGCCGTTTTCAGGACTAGAGTTGAGCCTAGAAATAATCATATAAGGTTAAGTAAGTCAAAAGGGTATGACAAATATCCTATGATATCATTAATACATGTTATCCTAAGATTGCTACCAATGAACATATTTCCACAGAAAAAGACACTCACAGACTTATCAAATAAACTAATGGTTAGCCAAAATGAAAGGTGGGAGGATGGGTAAATTAGGACAATGGGGTTAACATACATATACTAATGTATGTTAAATGTATATAAACATATAATATATAAACTATATAAATAATATAATCACCAATACCTTTAAAATATACATTCTGTAATCACATACATGCTAACAGGTTCCGAAGATGAACAGATATATGTATGAATCATTGAGCAGATTCTGTACAGGCAGAAAACCACAACACTCTAATCAAATTTACTCCGATAAGAAATAGAAATTAAATTTAAAAAACAAACATAAGTTAGGAGACATAAACTTCTGGGGGCTTGTCCCAGCACACTGCACTCTAATTTACAAGCTCGGAACACTACCTCCAGGAAGACTGTGTTGTCCTAGTAACAAGACTTGAGAACGTAATAATGCTGCCGCCTTGTGGCTGCTTCCCACAACAGTAGCTTTAAACCCAGTGCCAATGGTTGCTTATATACTCACAAGGACTGCAGGGCTGTAAAAGACACAGGCCCTCAAAAAATGCCCTGGGGTATGGAATTGGCAAGAAAATTCAACACATGAGTAACTTTTCAAGAAGTCAATAAGAGGAGGGAAGTTGTACTCACTCTTTAAAAAAAAAGGAAAAGAAAAAAAAAGGACATGCCTAAAGCTCAGTATAAGGAATTATTAGCCACATGCAAATTCAAATTCAAAAAGGTTTCAGGTGACACCAGTCATGACCATCAGCAAAAAGTCTACAAACTATAAATGCTGAAGGGGTTTTAGAGAATTGTGTACATTCTAGCTGCTGGTGGGATGTAAAGTGGTAACAGCACTAACGCATACTGAATGGAGCTGCTTGAAAAGGTAAAAATTGAGTTACCATATGATGCGGCAGGGCACCTTTTGGGCCTATAACCTAAGACCACCAAAATCGGAAATACAGAGGCAGGCAAATGTGCACTGCAACAATACTGAAATACCCAAGACATGGAAGCAAAAAATGGTCCATAAACAGGTGAATGGACAAAGAAGAAGTGGTATATGGACAGAATGGAAGAGTAGCCTCGGGAAAAAAATGAACAATGCCGTTTTCAGAACTACAGTTGAGACTAGAAATAGTCATATAAGGTTAAGTAAGTCAAAAGGGTGTGACAAATATCCTATGAAATCATTTATACATGTTTTCCTAAGATTACTACCAATGAACATATTTCCACAGAAAAAGACAGTCACAGACTTATCAAAAATACTAACGGTTAGCCAAAATGAAAGGTGGGAGGATGGGTAAATTAGGACTATGGGGTTAACCAACATATACTAATGTATGTTAAATGTATATAAACATATAACATATGAACTATATAAATTATATAATCACCAAACCTTTAAAATATACATTCTGTAATCACATACATAATAACAGGTTCCGAAGATGAACAGATATATGTATGAATCATTGAGCAGATTCTGTACAGCCAATCAAAACACTCTAATCAAATTTACTCCGATAAGAAATAGAAATTAAATTTAAAAAGCAAACATAAGTTAGGAGACATAAACTTCTGGGGGCTTGTCCCAGCACATTCCACTCTAATTTACAACCTTGGAAAACTACCTCCAGGAAGACTCTGTTGCCCTAGTAACAAGAGTTGAGAACGTAATAATGCTGCCGCCTTGTGGCTGTTTCCCACAACAGCAGCTTTAAACCCAGTGCCAAAGGTTGCTTAATAGTCACAAGGACTGAAGGGCTCTAAATGACACCTGCCTTCAAAAAATGCCCTGGGGTAGGGAATAGGCAAAAAAATTCAACACATGAGAAACTTTTCAAGAAGTCAATAAGAGGAGGGAAGTTGTACTCACTCTTTAAAACAAAAGGAAAAGAAAAAAATGACATGCCTAAAGCTCAGTATAAGGAATTATTAGCCACATGCAAATTCAAATTCAAAAAGGTTTCAGGTAACACCAGTCATGACCATCATCAAAAAGTCTACAAACTATAAATGCTGAAGGGGTTTTAGAGGAATGTGTACCTTCTAGCTGCTGGTGGGATGTAAAGAAGTAATACCACTAATGAAACTGAATGGAGCTGCTTGAAAAGGTAAAAATTGAGTTACCATACGATGCAGCAGGGCACCTTTTGGGCCTATAACCTAAGACCACCAGAATCGGAAAGACAGAGGCAGGCAAATGTGCACTGCAACAATACTGAAATAGCCAAGACATGGAAGCAAAAAAAGGTCCATAAACAGATGAATGGACAAAGACGAAATGGTATACATACCAAATGGAATAGTAGCCTCTGGAAAACAATGAACAATGCCGTTTTCAGGACTAGAGTTGAGCCTAGAAATAATCATATAAGGTTAAGTAAGTCAAAAGGGTATGACAAATATCCTATGATATCATTTATACATGTTATCCTAAGATTGCTACCAATGAACATATTTCCACAGAAAAAGACACTCACAGACTTATCAAATAAACTAATGGTTAGCCAAAATGAAAGGTGGGGGGATGGGTAAATTAGGACTATGGGGTTAACATACATATACTAATATAAGTTAAATGTATATAAACATATAACATATAAATGATATGAATTATATAATCACCAATACCTTCAAAATATACATTCTGTAATCACATACATGGTAACAGGATCCGAAGATGAACAGACATATGTATGAATCATTGAACAGATTCTGTACAGCCAGACAGTCAAAACACTCTAATCAAATTTACTCCGATAAAAAATACAAATTAAATTTAAAAAACAAACATAAGTAAGGAGACATAAACTTCTGGGGGCTTGTCCCAGCACATTGCACTCTAATTTAAAAGCTCGGAACACTACCTCCAGGAAGACTCTGTTGTCCTAGTAACAAGACTTGAGAACGTAATAATGCTGCCGCCTTGTGGCTGTCTCCAAAAACAGCACCTTTAAACCCAGTGCCAATGGTTGCTTATATAGTCACAAGGACTGTACGGTTGTAAATGACACAGGCACTCAAAAAATGCCCTGGGGCAGGGAATAGGCAAGAAAATTCAACACATAAGAAACTTTTCAAGAAATCAATAAGAGGAGGGAAGTTGTACTCACTCTTTTTAAAAAAAAGGAAAAGAAAAAATAGGACATGCCTAAAGCTCAGCATAAGGAATTATTAGCCATATGCGTATCCAACCTCCAAAAAGGTTTCAGCTCACACCAGTCATGACCATCAGCAAAAAGTCTACAAACTATAAATGCTGAAGGGGTTTTAGAGAAGTGTGTACCTTCTAGCTGCTGGTGGGATATAAAGTTGTAACAGCACTAAAGCAAACTGAATCGAGCTGCTTGAAAACGTAAAAATTGAACTACCATATGATGCGGCAGGGCACCTTTTGGGCCTATAACCTAAGACCACCAGAATCGGAAAGACAGAGGCAGGCAAATGTGCACTGCAACAATACTGAAATAGCAAAGACATGGAAGCAAAAAAAAGGTCCATAAACAGGTGAATGGACAAAGAAGAAGTGGTATATGGACAGAATGGAAGAGTAGCCTCGGGAAAAAAATGAACAATGCCGTTTTCAGGACTAGAGTTGAGCCTAGAAATAATCATATAAGGTTAAGTAAGACAAAAGGGTATTACAAATATCCTATGATATCATTTATACAAGTTTTCCTAAGATTGCGACCAATGAACATATTTCCACAGAAAAAGACACTCACAGACTTATCAAATAAACTAATGGTTAGCCAAAATGAAAGGTGGGAGGATGGGTAAATTAGGACTATGGGGTTAACATACATATACTAATATAAGTTAAATGTATATAAACATATAACATATAAATGATATGAATTATATAATCACCAATACCTTCAAAATATACATTCTGTAATCACATACATGGTAACAGGATCCGAACATGAACAGACATATGTATGAATCATTGAACAGATTCTGTACAGCCAGACAATCAAAACACTCTAATCAAATTTACTCCGATAAAAAATACAAATTAAATTTAAAAAACAAACATAAGTAAGGAGACATAAACTTCTGGGGGCTTGTCCCAGCACATTGCACTCTAATTTACAAGCTCGGAACACTACCTCCAGGAAGACTCTGTTGTCCTAGGAACAAGACTTGAGAACGTAATAATGCTGCCGCCTTGTGGCTGTCTCCCAAAACAGCAGCTTTAATCCCAGTGACAATGGTTGCTTATATAGTCACAAGGACTGAAGGGCTGTAAATGACACAGTCCCTCAAAAATTGCCCTGGGGTAGGGAATAGGCACGAAAATCCAACACATGAGAAATTTTTCAAGAAGTCAATAAGAGGAGGGGAGTTGTACTCACTCTTTAAAAAAAAAAAGGAAAAGAAAAAAAAGGACATGCCTAAAGCTTAGTATAAGGAATTATTAGCCACATACAAATTCAAATTCAAAAAGGTTTCAGCTCACACCAGTCATTACCATCAGCAAAATGTCTACAAACTATAAATGCTGAAGGGGTTTTAGAGATCTGTGTACCTTCTAGCTGCTGGTGGGATGTAAAGTGGAAACAGTACTAACGCAAACTGAATCGAGCTGCTTGAAAAGGTAAAAATTGAGCTACCAAATGATGCGGCAGGGCACCTTTTGGGCCTATAACCTAAGACCACCAAAATTGGAAAGACAGAGGCAGGCAAATATGCACTGCAACAATACTGAAATAGCCAAGATATGGAAGCAAAAAAAAGGTCCATAAACAGATGAATGGACAAAGAAGAAGTGGTATACGGACAGAATGGAATAGTAGCCTCGGGAGAAAAATGAACAATGCTGTTTTCAGGACTACAGTTGAGCCTAGAAAAAATCATATAAGGTTAAGTAAGTCAAAAGGGTATGACAAATATCCTATGATATCATTTATACAAGTTTTCTTAAGATTGCTACCAATGAACATATTTCCACAGAAAAAGACACTCACAGACTTATCAAATAAACTAATGGTTAGCCAAAATGAAAGGTGGGGGGATGGGTAAGTTAGGACTATGGGGTTAACATACATATACTAATGTAAGTTAAATGTATATAAACATATAACATATAAACGATATGAATTATATAATCACCAATACCTTCAAAATATATATTCTGTGATCACATACATGGTAACAGGATCCGAAGATGAACAGACATATGTATGAATCATTGAGCAGATTCTGTACAGCCAGACAATCAAAACACTCTAATCAAATTTACTCCGATAAGAAATAGAAATTAAATTTAAAAAAAAACATAAGTTAGGAGACATAAACTTCTGGGGGCTTGTCCCAGCATATTGCACTCTAATTTACAAGCTCAGAACACTACCTCCAGGAAGACTCTGTTCTCCTAGTAACAAGACTTGAGAACGCAATAATGCTGCCGCCTTGTGACTGCTTCCCACAACAGCACTTTAAACCCAGTGCCAATGATTGCTTACATAGTCACAAGGACTGCAGGGCTGTAAATGACACAAGCCCTCAAAATATGCCCTGGGGTAGGGAATTGGCAAGAACATTCAACACATGAGAAATTTCCAAGAAGTCAATAAGAGGAGGGAAGTTGTACTCACTCTTTAAAAAAAAAAAGGAAAAGAAAAAAAAGGACATGCCTAAAGCTTAGTATAAGGAATTATTAGCCACATACAAATTCAAATTCAAAAAGGTTTCAGCTCACACCAGTCATTACCATCAGCAAAATGTCTACAAACTATAAATGCTGAAGGGGTTTTAGAGATCTGTGTACCTTCTAGCTGCTGGTGGGATGTAAAGTGGAAACAGCACTAACGCAAACTGAATCGAGCTGCTTGAAAAGGTAAAAATTGAGCTACCAAATGATGCGGCAGGGCACCTTTTGGGCCTATAACCTAAGACCACCAAAATTGGAAAGACAGAGGCAGGCAAATATGCATTGCAACAATACTGAAATAGCCAAGATATGGAAGCAAAAAAAAGGTCCATAAACAGATGAATGGACAAAGAAGAAGTGGTATACGGACAGAATGGAATAGTAGCCTTGGGAGAAAAATGAACAATGCTGTTTTCAGGACTACAGTTGAGCCTAGAAAAAATCATATAAGGTTAAGTAAGTCAAAAGGGTATGACAAATATCCTATGATATCATTTATACAAGTTTTCTTAAGATTGCTACCAATGAACATATTTCCACAGAAAAAGACACTCACAGACTTATCAAATAAACTAATGGTTAGCCAAAATGAAAGGTGGGGGGATGGGTAAGTTAGGACTACGGGGTTAACATACATATACTAATGTAAGTTAAATGTATATAAACATATAACATATAAACGATATGAATTATATAATCACCAATACCTTCAAATTATATATTCTGTGATCACATACATGGTAACAGGATCCGAAGATGAACAGACATATGTATGAATCATTGAGCAGATTCTGTACAGCCAGACAATCAAAACACTCTAATCAAATTTACTCCGATAAGAAATAGAAATTAAATTTAAAAAAAAAACATAAGTTAGGAGACATAAACTTCTGGGGGCTTGTCCCAGCATATTGCACTCTAATTTACAAGCTCAGAACACTACCTCCAGGAAGACTCTGTTCTCCTAGTAACAAGACTTCAGAATGCAATAATGCTGCCGCCTTGTGGCTGCTTCCCACAACAGCACTTTAAACCCAGTGCCAATGATTGCTTATATAGTCACAAGGACTGCAGGGCTGTAAATGACACAAGCCCTCAAAATATGCCCTGGGGTAGGGAATTGGCAAGAACATTCAACACATGAGAAATTTCCAAGAAGTCAATAAGAGGAGGGAAGTTGTACTCACTCTTTAAAAAAAAAAGGAAAAGAAAAAAAGGACATGCCTAAAGCTCAGCATAAGGAAATATTAGCCACATGCGTATCCAACCTCCAAAAAGGTTTCAGCTCACACCAGTCATGACCATCAGCAAAAAGTCTACAAACTATAAATGCTGAAGGGGTTTTAGAGAAGTGTGTACATTCTAGCTGCTGGTGGGATGTAAAGTGGTAACAGCACTAACGCATACTGAATGGAGCTGCTTGAAAAGGTAAAAATTGAGTTACCATATGATGCGGCAGGGCACCTTTTGGGCCTATAACCTACGACCACCAAAATCGGAAATACAGAGGCAGGCAAATGTGCACTGCAACAATACTGAAATACCCAAGACATGGAAGCAAAAAATGGTCCATAAACAGGTGAATGGACAAAGAAGAAGTGGTATATGGACAGAATGGAAGAGTAGCCTCGGGAAAAAAATGAACAATGCCGTTTTCAGAACTACAGTTGAGACTAGAAATAGTCATATAAGGTTAAGTAAGTCAAAAGGGTGTGACAAATATCCTATGAAATCATTTATACATGTTTTCCTAAGATTACTACCAATGAACATATTTCCACAGAAAAAGACAGTCACAGACTTATCAAAAATACTAACGGTTAGCCAAAATGAAAGGTGGGAGGATGGGTAAATTAGGACTATGGGGTTAACATACATATACTAATGTAAGTTAAATGTATATAAACATATAACAGATAAATGATATGAATTATATAATCACCAATCCCTCCAAAATATACATTCTGTAATCACATACATGGTAAAAGGATCCGCAGATGAACAGACATATGTATGAATCATTGAGCAGATTCTGTACAGCCAGACAATCAAAACACTCTAATCAAATTTACTCCGATAAAAAGTAGAAGTTAAATTTAAAAAACAAACATAAGTAAGGAGACATAAACTTCTGGGGGCTTGTCCCAGCACATTCCACTCTAATTTACAACCTCGGAACACTACCTCCAGGAAGACTCTGCTGCCCTATTAACAAGAGTTGAGAACCTAATAATGCTGCTGCCTTGTGGCTATTTCCCACAACAGCAGCTTTAAACCCAGTGCCAATGGTTGCTTATATTGTCACAAGGACTGCAGGGCTGTAAATGATACAGGCCCTCAAAAAATGGCTTGGGGTAGGGAATAGGCAAGAAAATTCAACACATGAGAAATTTTTCAAGAAGTCAATAAGAGGAGGGAGGTTGTATGCACTCTCTAAAAAAGAAAGGAAAAGAAAAAAAAGGGCATGCCTAAAGCTCAGTAAAGGAAATTATTAGGCACATGCAAATTCAAATTCAATAAGGTTTCAGCTCACACCAGTCATGACCATCAGCAAAAAATCTACAAACTATAAATGCTGAACGGGTTTTAGAGAACTGTGTACCTTCTAGCTGCTGGTGGGATGTAAAGTGGTAACAGCAGTAACGCAAACTGAATCGAGCTGCTTGAAAAGGTAAACATTGAGCTACCATATGATGCGGCAGGGCACATTTTGGGCCTATAACCTAAGATCACTGGATTCGGAAAGACAGAGGCAGGCAAATGTGCACTGCAACAATATTGAAATAGCCAAGACATGGAAGCAAAAAAAAGGTCCATAAACAGATGAATGGACAAAGACGAAATGGTACACGTACCAAATGGAATAGAAGCCTCTGGAAAAAAATGAACAATGCCGTTTTCAGGACTAGAGTTGAGCCCAGAAATAATCATATAAGGTTAAGTAAGTCAAAAGGGTATGACAAATATCCTATGATATCATTAATACATGTTATCCTAAGATTGCTACCAATGAACATATTTCCACAGAAAAAGACACTCACAGACTTATCAAATAAACTAATGGTTAGCCAAAATGAAAGGTGGGAGGATGGGTAAATTAGGACAATGGGGTTAACATACATATACTAATGTATGTTAAATGTATATAAACATATAATATATAAACTATATAAATAATATAATGACCAATACCTTTAAAATATACATTCTGTAATCACATACATGCTAACAGGTTCCGAAGATGAACAGATATATGTATGAATCATTGAGCAGATTCTGTACAGTCAAACAATAAAAACACTCTAATCAAATTTACTCCGAGAAGAAATAGAAATTAAATTTTAAAAAAAAACATAAGTTAGGAGACATAAACTTCTGGGGGCTTGTCCCAGCATATTGCACTCTAATTTACAAGCTCAGAAACCTACCCCCAGGAAGACTCTGTTCTCCTAGTAACAAGACTTGAGAACGCAATAATGCTGCCGCCTTGTGGCTGCTTCCCACAACAGCACTTTAAACCCAGTGCCAATGATTGCTTATATAGTCACAAGGACTGCAGGGCTGTAAATGACACAAGCCCTCAAAATATGCCCTGGGGTAGGGAATTGGCAAGAACATTCAACACATGAGAAATTTCCAAGAAGTCAATAAGAGGAGGGAAGTTGTACTCACTCTTTAAAAAAAAAAGGAAAAGAAAAAAAAGGACATGCCTAAAGCTTAGTATAAGGAATTATTAGCCACATACAAATTCAAATTCAAAAAGGTTTCAGCTCACACCAGTCATTACCATCAGCAAAATGTCTACAAACTATAAATGCTGAAGGGGTTTTAGAGATCTGTGTACCTTCTAGCTGCTGGTGGGATGTAAAGTGGAAACAGCACTAACGCAAACTGAATCGAGCTGCTTGAAAAGGTAAAAATTGAGCTACCAAATGATGGGGCAGGGCACCTTTTGGGCCTATAACCTAAGACCACCAAAATTGGAAAGACAGAGGCAGGCAAATATGCACTGCAACAATACTGAAATAGCCAAGATATGGAAGCAAAAAAAAGGTCCATAAACAGATGAATGGACAAAGAAGAAGTGGTATACGGACAGAATGGAATAGTAGCCTCGGGAGAAAAATGAACAATGCTGTTTTCAGGACTACAGTTGAGCCTAGAAAAAATCATATAAGGTTAAGTAAGTCAAAAGGGTATGACAAATATCCTATGATATCATTTATACAAGTTTTCTTAAGATTGCTACCAATGAACATATTTCCACAGAAAAAGACACTCACAGACTTATCAAATAAACTAATGTTTAGCCAAAATGAAAGGTGGGGGGATGGGTAAGTTAGGACTATGGGGTTAACACACATATACTAATGTAAGTTAAATGTATATAAACATATAACATATAAACGATATGAATTATATAATCACCAATACCTTCAAAATATATATTCTGTGATCACATACATGGTAACAGGATCCGAAGATGAACAGACATATGTATGAATCATTGAACAGATTCTGTACAGCCAGACAATCAAAACACTCTAATCAAATTTACTCCGATAAAAAATACAAATTAAATTTAAAAAACAAACATAAGTAAGGAGACATAAACTTCTGGGGGCTTGTCCCAGCACATTGCACTCTAATTTAAAAGCTCGGAACACTACCTCCAGGAAGACTCTGTTGTCCTAGTAACAAGACTTGAGAACGTAATAATGCTGCCGCCTTGTGGCTGTCTCCAAAAACAGCACCTTTAAACCCAGTGCCAATGGTTGCTTATATAGTCACAAGGACTGCAGGGCTGTAAAAGACACAGGCCCTCAAAAAATGCCCTGGGGTATGGAATTGGCAAGAAAATTCAACACATGAGAAATTTTCAAGAAGTCAATAAGAGGAGGGAAGTTGTAGTCACTCTTTAAAAAAAAAGGAAAAGAAAAAAAGGACATGCCTAAAGCTCAGCATAAGGAATTATTAGCCACATGCGTATCCAACCTCCAAAAAGGTTTCAGCTCACACCAGTCATGACCATCAGCAAAAAGTCTACAAACTATAAATGCTGAAGGGGTTTTAGAGAACTGTGTACCTTCTAGCTGCTGGTGGGATGTAAAGTGGTAACAGCAGTAACGCAAACTGAATCGAGCTGCTTGAAAAGGTAAACATTGAGCTACCATATGATGCGGCAGGGCACATTTTGGGCCTATAACCTAAGACAACTGGATTCGGAAAGACAGAGGCAGGCAAATGTGCACTGCAACAATATTGAAATAGCCAAGACATGGAAGCAAAAAAAAGGTCCATAAACAGATGAATGGACAAAGACGAAATGGTACACGTACCAAATGGAATAGAAGCCTCTGGAAAAAAATGAACAATGCCGTTTTCAGGACTAGAGTTGAGCCTAGAAATAATCATATAAGGTTAAGTAAGTCAAAAGGGTATGACAAATATCCTATGATATCATTAATACATGTTATCCTAAGATTGCTACCAATGAACATATTTCCACAGAAAAAGACACTCACAGACTTATCAAATAAACTAATGGTTAGCCAAAATGAAAGGTGGGAGGATGGGTAAATTAGGACAATGGGGTTAACATACATATACTAATGTATGTTAAATGTATATAAACATATAATATATAAACTATATAAATAATATAATCACCAATACCTTTAAAATATACATTCTGTAATCACATACATGCTAACAGGTTCCGAAGATGAACAGATATATGTATGAATCATTGAGCAGATTCTGTACAGTCAGAAAACCACAACACTCTAATCAAATTTACTCCGATAAGAAATAGAAATTAAATTTAAAAAACAAACATAAGTTAGGAGACATAAACTTCTGGGGGCTTGTCCCAGCACACTGCACTCTAATTTACAAGCTCGGAACACTACCTCCAGGAAGACTGTGTTGTCCTAGTAACAAGACTTGAGAACGTAATAATGCTGCCGCCTTGTGGCTGCTTCCCACAACAGTAGCTTTAAACCCAGTGCCAATGGTTGCTTATATACTCACAAGGACTGCAGGGCTGTAAAAGACACAGGCCCTCAAAAAATGCCCTGGGGTATGGAATTGGCAAGAAAATTCAACACATGAGTAACTTTTCAAGAAGTCAATAAGAGGAGGGAAGTTGTACTCACTCTTTAAAAAAAAAGGAAAAGAAAAAAAAAGGACATGCCTAAAGCTCAGTATAAGGAATTATTAGCCACATGCAAATTCAAATTCAAAAAGGTTTCAGGTGACACCAGTCATGACCATCAGCAAAAAGTCTACAAACTATAAATGCTGAAGGGGTTTTAGAGAATTGTGTACATTCTAGCTGCTGGTGGGATGTAAAGTGGTAACAGCACTAACGCATACTGAATGGAGCTGCTTGAAAAGGTAAAAATTGAGTTACCATATGATGCGGCAGGGCACCTTTTGG
The DNA here is from genome assembly GCF_965194825.1 of Balaenoptera physalus. Taxonomy (NCBI): domain Eukaryota; kingdom Metazoa; phylum Chordata; class Mammalia; order Artiodactyla; family Balaenopteridae; genus Balaenoptera; species Balaenoptera physalus. The sequence goes on from NC_138882.1 coordinate 69,579,351, forward strand.
GCCTATAACCTAAGACCACCAAAATCGGAAATACAGAGGCAGGCAAATGTGCACTGCAACAATACTGAAATACCCAAGACATGGAAGCAAAAAATGGTCCATAAACAGGTGAATGGACAAAGAAGAAGTGGTATATGGACAGAATGGAAGAGTAGCCTCGGGAAAAAAATGAACAATGCCGTTTTCAGAACTACAGTTGAGACTAGAAATAGTCATATAAGGTTAAGTAAGTCAAAAGGGTGTGACAAATATCCTATGAAATCATTTATACATGTTTTCCTAAGATTACTACCAATGAACATATTTCCACAGAAAAAGACAGTCACAGACTTATCAAAAATACTAACGGTTAGCCAAAATGAAAGGTGGGAGGATGGGTAAATTAGGACTATGGGGTTAACCAACATATACTAATGTATGTTAAATGTATATAAACATATAACATATGAACTATATAAATTATATAATCACCAAACCTTTAAAATATACATTCTGTAATCACATACATAATAACAGGTTCCGAAGATGAACAGATATATGTATGAATCATTGAGCAGATTCTGTACAGCCAATCAAAACACTCTAATCAAATTTACTCCGATAAGAAATAGAAATTAAATTTAAAAAGCAAACATAAGTTAGGAGACATAAACTTCTGGGGGCTTGTCCCAGCACATTCCACTCTAATTTACAACCTTGGAAAACTACCTCCAGGAAGACTCTGTTGCCCTAGTAACAAGAGTTGAGAACGTAATAATGCTGCCGCCTTGTGGCTGTTTCCCACAACAGCAGCTTTAAACCCAGTGCCAAAGGTTGCTTAATAGTCACAAGGACTGAAGGGCTCTAAATGACACCTGCCTTCAAAAAATGCCCTGGGGTAGGGAATAGGCAAAAAAATTCAACACATGAGAAACTTTTCAAGAAGTCAATAAGAGGAGGGAAGTTGTACTCACTCTTTAAAACAAAAGGAAAAGAAAAAAATGACATGCCTAAAGCTCAGTATAAGGAATTATTAGCCACATGCAAATTCAAATTCAAAAAGGTTTCAGGTAACACCAGTCATGACCATCATCAAAAAGTCTACAAACTATAAATGCTGAAGGGGTTTTAGAGGAATGTGTACCTTCTAGCTGCTGGTGGGATGTAAAGAAGTAATACCACTAATGAAACTGAATGGAGCTGCTTGAAAAGGTAAAAATTGAGTTACCATACGATGCAGCAGGGCACCTTTTGGGCCTATAACCTAAGACCACCAGAATCGGAAAGACAGAGGCAGGCAAATGTGCACTGCAACAATACTGAAATAGCCAAGACATGGAAGCAAAAAAAGGTCCATAAACAGATGAATGGACAAAGACGAAATGGTATACATACCAAATGGAATAGTAGCCTCTGGAAAACAATGAACAATGCCGTTTTCAGGACTAGAGTTGAGCCTAGAAATAATCATATAAGGTTAAGTAAGTCAAAAGGGTATGACAAATATCCTATGATATCATTTATACATGTTATCCTAAGATTGCTACCAATGAACATATTTCCACAGAAAAAGACACTCACAGACTTATCAAATAAACTAATGGTTAGCCAAAATGAAAGGTGGGGGGATGGGTAAATTAGGACTATGGGGTTAACATACATATACTAATATAAGTTAAATGTATATAAACATATAACATATAAATGATATGAATTATATAATCACCAATACCTTCAAAATATACATTCTGTAATCACATACATGGTAACAGGATCCGAAGATGAACAGACATATGTATGAATCATTGAACAGATTCTGTACAGCCAGACAGTCAAAACACTCTAATCAAATTTACTCCGATAAAAAATACAAATTAAATTTAAAAAACAAACATAAGTAAGGAGACATAAACTTCTGGGGGCTTGTCCCAGCACATTGCACTCTAATTTAAAAGCTCGGAACACTACCTCCAGGAAGACTCTGTTGTCCTAGTAACAAGACTTGAGAACGTAATAATGCTGCCGCCTTGTGGCTGTCTCCAAAAACAGCACCTTTAAACCCAGTGCCAATGGTTGCTTATATAGTCACAAGGACTGTACGGTTGTAAATGACACAGGCACTCAAAAAATGCCCTGGGGCAGGGAATAGGCAAGAAAATTCAACACATAAGAAACTTTTCAAGAAATCAATAAGAGGAGGGAAGTTGTACTCACTCTTTTTAAAAAAAAGGAAAAGAAAAAATAGGACATGCCTAAAGCTCAGCATAAGGAATTATTAGCCATATGCGTATCCAACCTCCAAAAAGGTTTCAGCTCACACCAGTCATGACCATCAGCAAAAAGTCTACAAACTATAAATGCTGAAGGGGTTTTAGAGAAGTGTGTACCTTCTAGCTGCTGGTGGGATATAAAGTTGTAACAGCACTAAAGCAAACTGAATCGAGCTGCTTGAAAACGTAAAAATTGAACTACCATATGATGCGGCAGGGCACCTTTTGGGCCTATAACCTAAGACCACCAGAATCGGAAAGACAGAGGCAGGCAAATGTGCACTGCAACAATACTGAAATAGCAAAGACATGGAAGCAAAAAAAAGGTCCATAAACAGGTGAATGGACAAAGAAGAAGTGGTATATGGACAGAATGGAAGAGTAGCCTCGGGAAAAAAATGAACAATGCCGTTTTCAGGACTAGAGTTGAGACTAGAAATAATCATATAAGGTTAAGTAAGACAAAAGGGTATTACAAATATCCTATGATATCATTTATACAAGTTTTCCTAAGATTGCGACCAATGAACATATTTCCACAGAAAAAGACACTCACAGACTTATCAAATAAACTAATGGTTAGCCAAAATGAAAGGTGGGAGGATGGGTAAATTAGGACTATGGGGTTAACATACATATACTAATATAAGTTAAATGTATATAAACATATAACATATAAATGATATGAATTATATAATCACCAATACCTTCAAAATATACATTCTGTAATCACATACATGGTAACAGGATCCGAACATGAACAGACATATGTATGAATCATTGAACAGATTCTGTACAGCCAGACAATCAAAACACTCTAATCAAATTTACTCCGATAAAAAATACAAATTAAATTTAAAAAACAAACATAAGTAAGGAGACATAAACTTCTGGGGGCTTGTCCCAGCACATTGCACTCTAATTTACAAGCTCGGAACACTACCTCCAGGAAGACTCTGTTGTCCTAGGAACAAGACTTGAGAACGTAATAATGCTGCCGCCTTGTGGCTGTCTCCCAAAACAGCAGCTTTAATCCCAGTGACAATGGTTGCTTATATAGTCACAAGGACTGAAGGGCTGTAAATGACACAGTCCCTCAAAAATTGCCCTGGGGTAGGGAATAGGCACGAAAATCCAACACATGAGAAATTTTTCAAGAAGTCAATAAGAGGAGGGGAGTTGTACTCACTCTTTAAAAAAAAAAAGGAAAAGAAAAAAAAGGACATGCCTAAAGCTTAGTATAAGGAATTATTAGCCACATACAAATTCAAATTCAAAAAGGTTTCAGCTCACACCAGTCATTACCATCAGCAAAATGTCTACAAACTATAAATGCTGAAGGGGTTTTAGAGATCTGTGTACCTTCTAGCTGCTGGTGGGATGTAAAGTGGAAACAGTACTAACGCAAACTGAATCGAGCTGCTTGAAAAGGTAAAAATTGAGCTACCAAATGATGCGGCAGGGCACCTTTTGGGCCTATAACCTAAGACCACCAAAATTGGAAAGACAGAGGCAGGCAAATATGCACTGCAACAATACTGAAATAGCCAAGATATGGAAGCAAAAAAAAGGTCCATAAACAGATGAATGGACAAAGAAGAAGTGGTATACGGACAGAATGGAATAGTAGCCTCGGGAGAAAAATGAACAATGCTGTTTTCAGGACTACAGTTGAGCCTAGAAAAAATCATATAAGGTTAAGTAAGTCAAAAGGGTATGACAAATATCCTATGATATCATTTATACAAGTTTTCTTAAGATTGCTACCAATGAACATATTTCCACAGAAAAAGACACTCACAGACTTATCAAATAAACTAATGGTTAGCCAAAATGAAAGGTGGGGGGATGGGTAAGTTAGGACTATGGGGTTAACATACATATACTAATGTAAGTTAAATGTATATAAACATATAACATATAAACGATATGAATTATATAATCACCAATACCTTCAAAATATATATTCTGTGATCACATACATGGTAACAGGATCCGAAGATGAACAGACATATGTATGAATCATTGAGCAGATTCTGTACAGCCAGACAATCAAAACACTCTAATCAAATTTACTCCGATAAGAAATAGAAATTAAATTTAAAAAAAAACATAAGTTAGGAGACATAAACTTCTGGGGGCTTGTCCCAGCATATTGCACTCTAATTTACAAGCTCAGAACACTACCTCCAGGAAGACTCTGTTCTCCTAGTAACAAGACTTGAGAACGCAATAATGCTGCCGCCTTGTGACTGCTTCCCACAACAGCACTTTAAACCCAGTGCCAATGATTGCTTACATAGTCACAAGGACTGCAGGGCTGTAAATGACACAAGCCCTCAAAATATGCCCTGGGGTAGGGAATTGGCAAGAACATTCAACACATGAGAAATTTCCAAGAAGTCAATAAGAGGAGGGAAGTTGTACTCACTCTTTAAAAAAAAAAGGAAAAGAAAAAAAGGACATGCCTAAAGCTCAGCATAAGGAAATATTAGCCACATGCGTATCCAACCTCCAAAAAGGTTTCAGCTCACACCAGTCATGACCATCAGCAAAAAGTCTACAAACTATAAATGCTGAAGGGGTTTTAGAGAAGTGTGTACATTCTAGCTGCTGGTGGGATGTAAAGTGGTAACAGCACTAACGCATACTGAATGGAGCTGCTTGAAAAGGTAAAAATTGAGTTACCATATGATGCGGCAGGGCACCTTTTGGGCCTATAACCTACGACCACCAAAATCGGAAATACAGAGGCAGGCAAATGTGCACTGCAACAATACTGAAATACCCAAGACATGGAAGCAAAAAATGGTCCATAAACAGGTGAATGGACAAAGAAGAAGTGGTATATGGACAGAATGGAAGAGTAGCCTCGGGAAAAAAATGAACAATGCCGTTTTCAGAACTACAGTTGAGACTAGAAATAGTCATATAAGGTTAAGTAAGTCAAAAGGGTGTGACAAATATCCTATGAAATCATTTATACATGTTTTCCTAAGATTACTACCAATGAACATATTTCCACAGAAAAAGACACTCACAGACTTATCAAAAATACTAACGGTTAGCCAAAATGAAAGGTGGGAGGATGGGTAAATTAGGACTATGGGGTTAACATACATATACTAATGTAAGTTAAATGTATATAAACATATAACAGATAAATGATATGAATTATATAATCACCAATCCCTCCAAAATATACATTCTGTAATCACATACATGGTAAAAGGATCCGCAGATGAACAGACATATGTATGAATCATTGAGCAGATTCTGTACAGCCAGACAATCAAAACACTCTAATCAAATTTACTCCGATAAAAAGTAGAAGTTAAATTTAAAAAACAAACATAAGTAAGGAGACATAAACTTCTGGGGGCTTGTCCCAGCACATTCCACTCTAATTTACAACCTCGGAACACTACCTCCAGGAAGACTCTGCTGCCCTATTAACAAGAGTTGAGAACCTAATAATGCTGCTGCCTTGTGGCTATTTCCCACAACAGCAGCTTTAAACCCAGTGCCAATGGTTGCTTATATTGTCACAAGGACTGCAGGGCTGTAAATGATACAGGCCCTCAAAAAATGGCTTGGGGTAGGGAATAGGCAAGAAAATTCAACACATGAGAAATTTTTCAAGAAGTCAATAAGAGGAGGGAGGTTGTATGCACTCTCTAAAAAAGAAAGGAAAAGAAAAAAAAGGGCATGCCTAAAGCTCAGTAAAGGAAATTATTAGGCACATGCAAATTCAAATTCAATAAGGTTTCAGCTCACACCAGTCATGACCATCAGCAAAAAATCTACAAACTATAAATGCTGAACGGGTTTTAGAGAACTGTGTACCTTCTAGCTGCTGGTGGGATGTAAAGTGGTAACAGCAGTAACGCAAACTGAATCGAGCTGCTTGAAAAGGTAAACATTGAGCTACCATATGATGCGGCAGGGCACATTTTGGGCCTATAACCTAAGATCACTGGATTCGGAAAGACAGAGGCAGGCAAATGTGCACTGCAACAATATTGAAATAGCCAAGACATGGAAGCAAAAAAAAGGTCCATAAACAGATGAATGGACAAAGACGAAATGGTACACGTACCAAATGGAATAGAAGCCTCTGGAAAAAAATGAACAATGCCGTTTTCAGGACTAGAGTTGAGCCCAGAAATAATCATATAAGGTTAAGTAAGTCAAAAGGGTATGACAAATATCCTATGATATCATTAATACATGTTATCCTAAGATTGCTACCAATGAACATATTTCCACAGAAAAAGACACTCACAGACTTATCAAATAAACTAATGGTTAGCCAAAATGAAAGGTGGGAGGATGGGTAAATTAGGACAATGGGGTTAACATACATATACTAATGTATGTTAAATGTATATAAACATATAATATATAAACTATATAAATAATATAATGACCAATACCTTTAAAATATACATTCTGTAATCACATACATGCTAACAGGTTCCGAAGATGAACAGATATATGTATGAATCATTGAGCAGATTCTGTACAGTCAAACAATAAAAACACTCTAATCAAATTTACTCCGAGAAGAAATAGAAATTAAATTTTAAAAAAAAACATAAGTTAGGAGACATAAACTTCTGGGGGCTTGTCCCAGCATATTGCACTCTAATTTACAAGCTCAGAAACCTACCCCCAGGAAGACTCTGTTCTCCTAGTAACAAGACTTGAGAACGCAATAATGCTGCCGCCTTGTGGCTGCTTCCCACAACAGCACTTTAAACCCAGTGCCAATGATTGCTTATATAGTCACAAGGACTGCAGGGCTGTAAATGACACAAGCCCTCAAAATATGCCCTGGGGTAGGGAATTGGCAAGAACATTCAACACATGAGAAATTTCCAAGAAGTCAATAAGAGGAGGGAAGTTGTACTCACTCTTTAAAAAAAAAAGGAAAAGAAAAAAAAGGACATGCCTAAAGCTTAGTATAAGGAATTTTTAGCCACATACAAATTCAAATTCAAAAAGGTTTCAGCTCACACCAGTCATTACCATCAGCAAAATGTCTACAAACTATAAATGCTGAAGGGGTTTTAGAGATCTGTGTACCTTCTAGCTGCTGGTGGGATGTAAAGTGGAAACAGCACTAACGCAAACTGAATCGAGCTGCTTGAAAAGGTAAAAATTGAGCTACCAAATGATGGGGCAGGGCACCTTTTGGGCCTATAACCTAAGACCACCAAAATTGGAAAGACAGAGGCAGGCAAATATGCACTGCAACAATACTGAAATAGCCAAGATATGGAAGCAAAAAAAAGGTCCATAAACAGATGAATGGACAAAGAAGAAGTGGTATACGGACAGAATGGAATAGTAGCCTCGGGAGAAAAATGAACAATGCTGTTTTCAGGACTACAGTTGAGCCTAGAAAAAATCATATAAGGTTAAGTAAGTCAAAAGGGTATGACAAATATCCTATGATATCATTTATACAAGTTTTCTTAAGATTGCTACCAATGAACATATTTCCACAGAAAAAGACACTCACAGACTTATCAAATAAACTAATGTTTAGTCAAAATGAAAGGTGGGGGGATGGGTAAGTTAGGACTATGGGGTTAACACACATATACTAATGTAAGTTAAATGTATATAAACATATAACATATAAACGATATGAATTATATAATCACCAATACCTTCAAAATATATATTCTGTGATCACATACATGGTAACAGGATCCGAAGATGAACAGACATATGTATGAATCATTGAACAGATTCTGTACAGCCAGACAATCAAAACACTCTAATCAAATTTACTCCGATAAAAAATACAAATTAAATTTAAAAAACAAACATAAGTAAGGAGACATAAACTTCTGGGGGCTTGTCCCAGCACATTGCACTCTAATTTAAAAGCTCGGAACACTACCTCCAGGAAGACTCTGTTGTCCTAGTAACAAGACTTGAGAACGTAATAATGCTGCCGCCTTGTGGCTGTCTCCAAAAACAGCACCTTTAAACCCAGTGCCAATGGTTGCTTATATAGTCACAAGGACTGCACGGTTGTAAATGACACCTGCCCTCAAAAAATGCCCTGGGGTAGGGAATAGGCAAGAAAATTCAACACATAAGAAACTTTTCAAGAAATCAATAAGAGGAGGGAAGTTGTACTCACTCATTTTAAAAAAAAGGAAAAGAAAAAATAGGACATGCCTAAAGCTCAGCATAAGGAATTATTAGCCACATGCGTATCCAACCTCCAAAAAGGTTTCAGCTCACACCAGTCATGACCATCAGCAAAAAGTCTACAAACTATAAATGCTGAAGGGGTTTTAGAGAAGTGTGTACCTTCTAGCTGCTGGTGGGATATAAAGTCGTAACAGCACTAATGCAAACTGAATCGAGCTGCTTGAAAACGTAAAAATTGAGCTACCATATGATGCGGCAGGGCACCTTTTGGGCCTATAACCTAAGACCACCAGAATCGGAAAGACAGAGGCAGGCAAATGTGCACTGCAACAATACTGAAATAGCAAAGACATGGAAGCAAAAAAAAAGGTCCATAAACAGATGAATGGACAAAGACGAAGTGGGATACGTACCAAATGGAATAGTAGCCTCGGGAAAAAAATGAACAATGCCGTTTTCAGGACTACAGTTGAGCCTAGAAATAATCATATAAGGTTAAGTAAGTCAAAAGGGTATGACAAATATCCTATGACATCATTTATACATGTTATCCTAAGATTGCTACCAATGAACATATTTCCACAGAAAAAGACACTCACAGACTTATCAAATAAACTAATGGCTAGCCAAAATGAAAGGTGGGAGGATGGGTAAATTAGGACAATGGGGTTAAAATACATATACTAATGTATGTTAAATGTATATAAACATATAACATATGAAATATATAAATTATATAATCACCAATACCTTTAAAATATACATTCTGTAATCACATACATGCTAACAGGTTCGAAGATGAACAGACATATGTATGAATCATTGAGCAGATTCTGTACAGCCAGAAAACCACAACACTCTAATCAAATTTACTCCGATAAGAAATAGAAATTAAATTTAAAAAACAAACATAAGTTAGGAGACATAAACTTCTGGGGGCTTGTCCCAGCACATTGCACTCTAATTTACAAGCTCGGAACACTACCTCCAGGAAGACTGTGTTGTCCTAGTAACAAGACTTGAGAACGTAATTATGCTGCCGCCTTGTGGCTGCTTCCCACAACAGTAGCTTTAAACCCAGTGCCAATGGTTGCTTATATAGTCACAAGGACTGCAGGGCTGTAAAAGACACAGGCCCTCAAAAAATGCCCTGGGGTATGGAATTGGCAAGAAAATTCAACACATGAGAAATTTTCAAGAAGTCAATAAGAGGAGGGAAGTTGTAGTCACTCTTTAAAAAAAAGGAAAAGAAAAAAAGGACATGCCTAAAGCTCAGCATAAGGAATTATTAGCCACATGCGTATCCAACCTCCAAAAAGGTTTCAGCTCACACCAGTCATGACCATCAGCAAAAAGTCTACAAACTATAAATGCTGAAGGGGTTTTAGAGAACTGTGTACCTTCTAGCTGCTGGTGGGATGTAAAGTGGTAACAGCAGTAACGCAAACTGAATCGAGATGCTTGAAAAGGTAAACATTGAGCTACCATATGATGCGGCAGGGCACATTTTGGGCCTATAACCTAAGACCACCGGAATCGGAAAGACAGAGGCAGGCAAATGTGCACTGCAACAATACTGAAATAGCCAAGACATGGAAGCAAAAAAAAAGGTCCATAAACAGATGAATGGACAAAGACGAAGTGGGATACGTACCAAATGGAATAGTAGCCTCGGGAAAAAAATGAACAATGCCGTTTTCAGGACTACAGTTGAGCCTAGAAATAATCATATAAGGTTAAGTAAGTCAAAAGGGTATGACAAATATCCTATGACATCATTTATACATGTTATCCTAAGATTGCTACCAATGAACATATTTCCACAGAAAAAGACACTCACAGACTTATCAAATAAACTAATGGCTAGCCAAAATGAAAGGTGGGAGGATGGGTAAATTAGGACAATGGGGTTAAAATACATATACTAATGTATGTTAAATGTATATAACCATATAACATATGAAATATATAAATTATATAATCACCAATAACTTTAAAATATACATTCTGTAATCACATACATGCTAACAGGTTCGAAGATGAACAGACATATGTATGAATCATTGAGCAGATTCTGTACAGCCAGAAAACCACAACACTCTAATCAAATTTACTGCGATAAGAAATAGAAATTAAATTTAAAAAACAAACATAAGTTAGGAGACATAAACTTCTGGGGGCTTGTCCCAGCACATTGCACTCTAATTTACAAGCTCGGAACACTACCTCCAGGAAGACTGTGTTGTCCTAGTAACAAGACTTGAGAACGTAATAATGCTGCCGCCTTGTGGCTGCTTCCCACAACAGTAGCTTTAAACCCAGTGCCAATGGTTGCTTATATAGTCACAAGGACTGCAGGGCTGTAAAAGACACAGGCCCTCAAAAAATGCCCTGGGGTATGGAATTGGCAAGAAAATTCAACACATGAGAAATTTTCAAGAAGTCAATAAGAGGAGGGAAGTTGTAGTCACCCTTTAAAAAAAAAGGAAAAGAAAAAAAGGACATGCCTAAAGCTCAGCATAAGGAATTATTAGCCACATGTGTATCCAACCTCCAAAAAGGTTTCAGCTCACACCAGTCATGACCATCAGCAAAAAGTCTACAAACTATAAATGCTGAAGGGGTTTTAGAGAACTGTGTACCTTCTAGCTGCTGGTGGGATGTAAAGTGGTAACAGCAGTAACGCAAACTGAATCGAGCTGCTTGAAAAGGTAAACATTGAGCTACCATATGATGCGGCAGGGCACATTTTGGGCCTATAACCTAAGACAACTGGATTCGGAAAGACAGAGGCAGGCAAATGTGCACTGCAACAATATTGAAATAGCCAAGACATGGAAGCAAAAAAAAGGTCCATAAACAGATGAATGGACAAAGACGAAATGGTACACGTACCAAATGGAATAGAAGCCTCTGGAAAAAAATGAACAATGCCGTTTTCAGGACTAGAGTTGAGCCTAGAAATAATCATATAAGGTTAAGTAAGTCAAAAGGGTATGACAAATATCCTATGATATCATTAATACATGTTATCCTAAGATTGCTACCAATGAACATATTTCCACAGAAAAAGACACTCACAGACTTATCAAATAAACTAATGGTTAGCCAAAATGAAAGGTGGGAGGATGGGTAAATTAGGACAATGGGGTTAACATACATATACTAATGTATGTTAAATGTATATAAACATATAATATATAAACTATATAAATAATATAATTACCAATACCTTTAAAATATACATTCTGTAATCACATACATGCTAACAGGTTCCGAAGATGAACAGATATATGTATGAATCATTGAACAGATTCTGTACAGCCAGACAATCAAAACACTCTAATCAAATTTACTCCGATAAAAAATACAAATTAAATTTAAAAAACAAACATAAGTAAGGAGACATAAACTTCTGGGGGCTTGTCCCAGCACATTGCACTCTAATTTAAAAGCTCGGAACACTACCTCCAGGAAGACTCTGTTGTCCTAGTAACAAGACTTGAGAACGTAATAATGCTGCCGCCTTGTGGCTGTCTCCAAAAACAGCACCTTTAAACCCAGTGCCAATGGTTGCTTATATAGTCACAAGGACTGCACGGTTGTAAATGACACAGGCACTCAAAAAATGCCCTGGGGTAGGGAATAGGCAAGAAAATTCAACACATAAGAAACTTTTCAAGAAATCAATAAGAGGAGGGAAGTTGTACTCACTCATTTTAAAAAAAAGGAAAAGAAAAAATAGGACATGCCTAAAGCTCAGCATAAGGAATTATTAGCCACATGCGTATCCAACCTCCAAAAAGGTTTCAGCTCACACCAGTCATGACCATCAGCAAAAAGTCTACAAACTATAAATGCTGAAGGGGTTTTAGAGAAGTGTGTACCTTCTAGCTGCTGGTGGGATATAAAGTCGTAACAGCACTAATGCAAACTGAATCGAGCTGCTTGAAAACGTAAAAATTGAGCTACCATATGATGCGGCAGGGCACCTTTTGGGCCTATAACCTAAGACCACCAGAATCGGAAAGACAGAGGCAGGCAAATGTGCACTGCAACAATACTGAAATAGCAAAGACATGGAAGCAAAAAAAAAGGTCCATAAACAGATGAATGGACAAAGACGAAGTGGGATACGTACCAAATGGAATAGTAGCCTCGGGAAAAAAATGAACAATGCCGTTTTCAGGACTACAGTTGAGCCTAGAAATAATCATATAAGGTTAAGTAAGTCAAAAGGGTATGACAAATATCCTATGACATCATTTATACATGTTATCCTAAGATTGCTACCAATGAACATATTTCCACAGAAAAAGACACTCACAGACTTATCAAATAAACTAATGGCTAGCCAAAATGAAAGGTGGGAGGATGGGTAAATTAGGACAATGGGGTTAAAATACATATACTAATGTATGTTAAATGTATATAAACATATAACATATGAAATATATAAATAATATAATCACCAACACCTTTAAAATATACATTCTGTAATCACATACATGCTAACAGGTTCGAAGATGAACAGACATATGTATGAATCATTGAGCAGATTCTGTACAGCCAGAAAACCACAACACTCTAATCAAATTTACTCCGATAAGAAATAGAAATTAAATTTAAAAAACAAACATAAGTTAGGAGACATAAACTTCTGGGGGCTTGTCCCAGCACATTGCACTCTAATTTACAAGCTCGGAACACTACCTCCAGGAAGACTGTGTTGTCCTAGTAACAAGATTTGAGAACGTAATAATGCTGCCGCCTTTTGGCTGCTTCCCACAACAGTAGCTTTAAACCCAGTGCCAATGGTTGCTTATATAGTCACAAGGACTGCAGGGCTGTAAAAGACACAGGCCCTCAAAAAATGCCCTGGGGTATGGAATTGGCAAGAAAATTCAACACATGAGTAACTTTTCAAGAAGTCAATAAGAGGAGGGAAGTTGTACTCACTCTTTAAAAAAAAAGGAAAAGAAAAAAAAAGGACATGCCTAAAGCTCAGTATAAGGAATTATTAGCCACATGCAAATTCAAATTCAAAAAGGTTTCAGGTGACACCAGTCATGACCATCAGCAAAAAGTCTACAAACTATAAATGCTGAAGGGGTTTTAGAGAATTGTGTACATTCTACCTGCTGGTGGGATGTAAAGTGGTAACAGCACTAACGCATACTGAATGGAGCTGCTTGAAAAGGTAAAAATTGAGTTACCATATGATGCGGCAGGGCACCTTTTGGGCCTATAACCTAAGACCACCAAAATCGGAAATACAGAGGCAGGCAAATGTGCACTGCAACAATACTGAAATACCCAAGACATGGAAGCAAAAAATGGTCCATAAACAGGTGAATGGACAAAGAAGAAGTGGTATATGGACAGAATGGAAGAGTAGCCTCGGGAAAAAAATGAACAATGCCGTTTTCAGAACTACAGTTGAGACTAGAAATAGTCATATAAGGGTAAGTTAGTCAAAAGGGTATGACAAATATCCTATGATATCATTTATACATGTTATCCTAAGATTGCTACCAATGAACATATTTCCACAAAAAAAGACACTCACAGACTTATCAAATAAACTAATGGTTAGCCAAAATGAAAGGTGGGAGGATGGGTAAATTAGGACTATGGGGTTAACATACATATACTAATGTATGTTAAATGTATATAAACATATAACATATGAACTATATAAAATATATAATCACCAAACCTTTAAAATATACATTCTGTAATCACATACATGATAACAGGTTCCGAAGATGAACAGATATATGTATGAATCATTGAGCAGATTCTGTACAGCCAATCAAAACACTCTAATCAAATTTACTCCGATAAGAAATAGAAATTAAATTTAAAAAGCAAACATAAGTTAGGAGACATAAACTTCTGGGGGCTTGTCCCAGCACATTCCACTCTAATTTACAACCTTGGAAAACTACCTCCAGGAAGACTCTGTTGCCCTAGTAAGAAGAGTGGAGAACGTAATAATGCTGCCGCCTTGTGGCTGTTTCCCACAACAGCAGCTTTAAACCCAGTGCCAAAGGTTGCTTAATAGTCACAAGGACTCAAGGGCTCTAAATGACACCTGCATTCAAAAAATGCCCTGGGGTAGGGAATAGGCAAAAAAATTCAACACATGAGAAACTTTTCAAGAAGTCAATAAGAGGAGGGAAGTTGTACTCACTCTTTAAAACAAAAGGAAAAGAAAAAAATGACATGCCTAAAGCTCAGTATAAGGAATTATTAGCCACATGCAAATTCAAATTCAAAAAGGTTTCAGGTAACACCAGTCATGACCATCATCAAAAAGTCTACAAACTATAAATGCTGAAGGGGTTTTAGAGGAATGTGTACCTTCTAGCTGCTGGTGGGATGTAAAGAAGTAATACCACTAATGCAAACTGAATGGAGCTGCTTCAAAAGGTAAAAATTGAGTTACCATACGATGCGGCAGGGCACCTTTTGGGCCTATAACCTAAGACCACCAGAATCGGAAAGACAGAGGCAGGCAAATGTGCACTGCAACAATACTGAAATAGCCAAGACATGGAAGCAAAAAAAGGTCCATAAACAGATGAATGGACAAAGACGAAGTGGGATACGTACCAAATGGAATAGTAGCCTCGGGAAAAAAATGAACAATGCCGTTTTCAGGACTACAGTTGAGCCTAGAAATAATCATATAAGGTTAAGTAAGTCAAAAGGGTATGACAAATATCCTAGGACATCATTTATACATGTTATCCTAAGATTGCTACCAATGAACATATTTCCACAGAAAAAGACACTCACAGACTTATCAAATAAACTAATTGCTAGCCAAAATGAAAGGTGGGAGGATGGGTAAATTAGGACTATGGGGTTAAAATACATATACTAATGTATGTTAAATGTATATAAACATATAACATATGAAATATATAAATTATATAATCACCAATACCTTTAAAATATACATTCTGTAATCACATACATGCTAACAGGTTCGAAGATGAACAGACATATGTATGAATCATTGAGCAGATTCTGTACAGCCAGAAAACCACAACACTCTAATCAAATTTACTCCGATAAGAAATAGAAATTAAATTTAAAAAACAAACATAAGTTAGGAGACATAAACTTCTGGGGGCTTGTCCCAGCATATTGCACTCTAATTTACAAGCTCAGAACACTACCTCCAGGAAGACTCTGTTCTCCTAGTAACAAGACTTGAGAACGCAATAATGCTGCCGCCTTGTGGCTGCTTCCCACAACAGCACTTTAAACCCAGTGCCAATGATTGCTTATATAGTCACAAGGACTGCAGGGCTGTAAATGACACAAGCCCTCAAAATATGCCCTGGGGTAGGGAATTGGCAAGAACATTCAACACATGAGAAATTTCCAAGAAGTCAATAAGAGGAGGGAAGTTGTACTCACTCTTTAAAAAAAAAAGGAAAAGAAAAAAAAGGACATGCCTAAAGCTTAGTATAAGGAATTATTAGCCACATACAAATTCAAATTCAAAAAGGTTTCAGCTCACACCAGTCATTACCATCAGCAAAATGTCTACAAACTATAAATGCTGAAGGGGTTTTAGAGATCTGTGTACCTTCTAGCTGCTGGTGGGATGTAAAGTGGAAACAGCACTAACGCAACCTGAATCGAGCTGCTTGAAAAGGTAAAAATTGAGCTACCAAATGATGCGGCAGGGCACCTTTTGGGCCTATAACCGAAGAACACCAAAATTGGAAAGACAGAGGCAGGCAAATATGCACTGCAACAATACTGAAATAGCCAAGATATGGAAGCAAAAAAAAGGTCCATAAACAGATGAATGGACAAAGAAGAAGTGGTATACGGACAGAATGGAATAGTAGCCTCGGGAGAAAAATGAACAATGCCATTTTCAGGACTAGAGTTGAGCCTAGAAATAATCATATAAGGTTAAGTAAGCCAAAAGGGTATGACAAATATCCTATGACATCATTTATACATGTTATCCTAAGATTGCTACCAATGAACATATTTCCACAGAAAAAGACACTCACAGACTTATCATATAAACTAATGGTTAGCCAAAATGAAAGGTGGGAGGATGGGTAAATTAGGACTATGGGGTTAACATACATATACTAATGTATGTTAAATGTATATAAACATATAACATATAAATGATATGAATTATATATTCACCAATACCTTCAAAATATACATTCTGTAATCACATACATGGTAGCAGGATCCGAAGATGAACAGACATATGTATGAATCATTGAGCAGATTCTGTACAGCCAGACAATCAAAACACTCTAATCAAATTTACTCCGATAAGAAATAGAAATTAAATTTAAAAAACAAACATAAGTTAGGAGACATAAACTTTTGGGGGCTTGTCCCAGCACATTGCACTCTAATTTACAAGCTCGGAACACTACCTCCAGGAAGACTGTGTTGTCCTAGTAACAAGACTTGAGAACGTAATAATGCTGCCGCCTTGTGGCTGCTTCCCACAACAGTAGCTTTAAACCCAGTGCCAATGGTTGCTTATATAGTCACAAGGACTGCAGGGCTGTAAAAGACACAGGCCCTCAAAAAATACCCTGGTGTAGGGAATTGGCAAGAAAATTCAACACATGAGAAATTTTCAAGAAGTCAATAAGAGTACGGAAGTTGTACTCACTCTTTAAAAAAAAGGAAAAGAAAAAAAGGACATGCCTAAAGCTCAGCATAAGGAATTATTAGCCACATGCGTATCCAACCTCCAAAAAGGTTTCAGCTCACACCAGTCATGACCATCAGCAAAAAGTCTACAAACTATAAATGCTGAAGGGGTTTTAGAGAACTGTGTACCTTCTAGCTGCTGTTTGGATGTAAAGTGGTAACAGCAGTAACGCAAACTGAATCGAGCTGCTTGAAAAGGTAAACACTGAGCTACCATATGATGCGGCAGGGCACCTTTTGGGCCTATAACCTAAGACCACCGGATTCGGAAAGACAGAGGCAGGCAAATGTGCACTGCAACAATATTGAAATAGCCAAGACATGGAAGCAAAAAAAAGGTCCATAAACAGATGAATGGACAAAGACGAAATGGTATACGTACCAAATGGAATAGTAGCCTCTGGAAAAAAATGAACAATGCCGTTTTCAGGACTAGAGTTGAGCCTAGAAATAATCATATAAGGTTAAGTAAGTCAAAAGGGTATGACAAATATCCTATGATATCATTTATACATGTTATCCTAAGATTGCTACCAATGAACATATTTCCACAGAAAAAGACACTCACAGACTTATCAAATAAACTAATGGTTAGCCAAAATGAAAGGTGGGGGGATGGGTAAATTAGGACTATGGGGTTAACATACATATACTAATATAAGTTAAATGTATATAAACATATAACATATAAATGATATGAATTATATAATCACCAATACCTTCAAAATATACATTCTGTAATCACATACATGGTAACAGGATCCGAAGATGAACAGACATATGTATGAATCATTGAACAGATTCTGTACAGCCAGACAATCAAAACACTCTAATCAAATTTACTCCGATAAAAAATACAAATTAAATTTAAAAAACAAACATAAGTAAGGAGACATAAACTTCTGGGGGCTTGTCCCAGCACATTGCACTCTAATTTAAAAGCTCGGAACACTACCTCCAGGAAGACTGTGTTGTCCTAGTAACAAGACTTGAGAACGTAATAATGCTGCCGCCTTGTGGCTGTCTCCAAAAACAGCACCTTTAAACCCAGTGCCAATGGTTGCTTATATAGTCACAAGGACTGTACGGTTGTAAATGACACAGGCACTCAAAAAATGCCCTGGGGTAGGGAATAGGCAAGAAAATTCAACACATAAGAAACTTTTCAAGAAATCAATAAGAGGAGGGAAGTTGTACTCACTCTTTTTAAAAAAAAGGAAAAGAAAAAATAGGACATGCCTAAAGCTCAGCATAAGGAATTATTAGCCACATGCGTATCCAACCTCCAAAAAGGTTTCAGCTCACACCAGTCATGACCATCAGCAAAATGTCTACAAAGTATAAATGCTGAAGGGGTTTTAGAGATCTGTGTACCTTCTAGCTGCTGGTGGGATGTAAAGTGGCAACAGCACTAACGCAAACTGAATGGAGCTGCTTGAAAAGGTAAAAATTGAGCTACCATATGATGCGGCAGGGCACCTTTTGGGCCTATAACCTAAGACCACCAGATTCGGAAAGAGAGAGGCAGGCAAATGTGCATTGCAACAATATTGAAATAGCCAAGTCATGGAAGCAAAAAAAAGGTCCATAAACAGATGAATGGAGAAAGACGAAGTGGGATACGTACCAAATGGAATAGTAGCCTCGGGAAAAAAATGAACAATGCCGTTTTCAGGACTACAGTTGAGCCTAGAAATAATCATATAAGGTTAAGTAAGTCAAAAGGGTATGACAAATATCCTAGGACATCATTTATACATGTTATCCTAAGATTGCTACCAATGAACATATTTCCACAGAAAAAGACACTCACAGACTTATCAAATAAACTAATGGCTAGCCAAAATGAAAGGTGGGAGGATGGGTAAATTAGGACTATGGGGTTAAAATACATATACTAATGTATGTTAAATGTATATAAACATATAACATATGAAATATATAAATTATATAATCACCAATACCTTTAAAATATACATTCTGTAATCACATACATGCTAACAGGTTCGAAGATGAACAGACATATGTATGAATCATTGAGCAGATTCTGTACAGCCAGAAAACCACAACACTCTAATCAAATTTACTCCGATAAGAAATAGAAATTAAATTTAAAAAACAAACATAAGTTAGGAGACATAAACTTCTGGGGGCTTGTCCCAGCACATTGCACTCTAATTTACAAGCTCGGAACACTACCTCCAGGAAGACTGTGTTGTCCTAGTAACAAGACTTGAGAACGTAATAATGCTGCCGCCTTGTGGCTGCTTCCAACAACAGTAGCTTTAAACCCAGTGCCAATGGTTGCTTATATAGTCACAAGGACTGCAGGGCTGTAAAAGACACAGGCCCTCAAAAAATGCCCTGGGGTATGGAATTGGCAAGAAAATTCAACACATGAGAAATTTTCAAGAAGTCAATAAGAGGAGGGAAGTTGTAGTCACTCTTTAAAAAAAAAGGAAAAGAAAAAAAGGACATGCCTAAAGCTCAGCATAAGGAATTATTAGCCACATGCGTATCCAACCTCCAAAAAGGTTTCAGCTCACACCAGTCATGACCATCAGCAAAAAGTCTACAAACTATAAATGCTGAAGGGGTTTTAGAGAACTGTGTACCTTCTAGCTGCTGGTGGGATGTAAAGTGGTAACAGCAGTAACGCAAACTGAATCGAGCTGCTTGAAAAGGTAAACATTGAGCTACCATATGATGCGGCAGGGCACATTTGGGGCCTATAACCTAAGACAACTGGATTCGGAAAGACAGAGGCAGGCAAATGTGCACTGCAACAATATTGAAATAGCCAAGACATGGAAGCAAAAAAAAGGTCCATAAACAGATGAATGGACAAAGACGAAATGGTACACGTACCAAATGGAATAGAAGCCTCTGGAAAAAAATGAACAATGCCGTTTTCAGGACTAGAGTTGAGCCTAGAAATAATCATATAAGGTTAAGTAAGTCAAAAGGGTATGACAAATATCCTATGATATCATTAATACATGTTATCCTAAGATTGCTACCAATGAACATATTTCCACAGAAAAAGACACTCACAGACTTATCAAATAAACTAATGGTTAGCCAAAATGAAAGGTGGGAGGATGGGTAAATTAGGACAATGGGGTTAACATACATATACTAATGTATGTTAAATGTATATAAACATATCACATATAAACTATATGCATTATATCATCACCAATAGCTTCAAAAATATACATTCTGTAATCACGTACATGGTAGCAGGATCCGAAGATGAACAGACATATGTATGAATCATTGAGCAGATTCTGTACAGCCAGACAATCAAAACACTCTAAGCAAACTGACTCTGATAAGAAATAGAAATTAAATTTAAAAAGCAAACATAAGTTAGGAGACATAAACTTCTGGGGGCTTGTCCCAGCACATTCCACTCTAATTTACAACCTTGGAAAACTACCTCCAGGAAGACTCTGTTGCCCTAGTAACAAGAGTTGAGAACGTAATAATGCTGCCACCTTGTGGCTGTTTCCCACAACAGCAGCTTTAAACCCAGTGCCAAAGGTTGCTTAATAGTCACAAGGACTGCAGGGCTCTAAATGACACCGGCCCTCAAAGAATGCCCTGGAGTAGGGAATAGGCAAAAAAATTCAACACATGAGTAAATTTTCAAGAAGTCAATAAGAGGAGGGAAGTTGTACTCACTCTTTAAAAAAAAAAGGAAAAGAATAAAAAAGGACATGCCTAAAGCTCAGTATAAGGAATTATTAGCCACATGCAAATTCAAATTCAAAAAGGTTTCAGGTGACACCAGTCATGACCATCAGCAAAAAGTCTACAAACTATAAATGCTGAAGGGGTTTTAGAGCATTGTGTACCTTCTAGCTGCTGGTGGGATGTAAAGTGGAAACAGCACTAACGCAAAATGAATCGAGCTGCTTGAAAAGGTAAAAATTGAGCTACCAAATGATGGGGCAGGGCACCTTTTGGGCCTATAACCTAAGACCACCAAAATTGGAAAGACAGAGGCAGGCAAATATGCACTGCAACAATACTGAAATAGCCAAGATATGGAAGCAAAAAAAAGGTCCATAAACAGATGAATGGACAAAGAAGAAGTGGTATACGGACAGAATGGAATAGTAGCCTCGGGAGAAAAATGAACAATGCTGTTTTCAGGACTACAGTTGAGCCTAGAAAAAATCATATAAGGTTAAGTAAGTCAAAAGGGTATGACAAATATCCTATGATATCATTTATACAAGTTTTCTTAAGATTGCTACCAATGAACATATTTCCACAGAAAAAGACACTCACAGACTTATCAAATAAACTAATGGTTAGCCAAAATGAAAGGTGGGGGGATGGGTAAGTTAGGACTATGGGGTTAACATACATATACTAATGTAAGTTAAATGTATATAAACATATCACATATAAACGATATGAATTATATAATCACCAATACCTTCAAAATATATATTCTGTGATCACATACATGGTAACAGGATCCGAAGATGAACAGACATATGTATGAATCATTGAACAGATTCTGTACAGCCAGACAATCAAAACACTCTAATCAAATTTACTCCGATAAAAAATACAAATTAAATTTAAAAAACAAACATAAGTAAGGAGACATAAACTTCTGGGGGCTTGTCCCAGCACATTGCACTCTAATTTAAAAGCTCGGAACACTACCTCCAGGAAGACTGTGTTGTCCTAGTAACAAGACTTGAGAACGTAATAATGCTGCTGCCTTGTGGCTGCTTCCCACAACAGTAGCTTTAAACCCAGTGCCAATGGTTGCTTATATAGTCACAAGGACTGCAGGGCTGTAAAAGACACAGGCCCTCAAAAAATGCCCTGGGGTATGGAATTGGCAAGAAAATTCAACACATGAGAAATTTTCAAGAAGTCAATAAGAGGAGGGAAGTTGTAGTCACTCTTTAAAAAAAAAGGAAAAGAAAAAAAGGACATGCCTAAAGCTCAGCATAAGGAATTATTAGCCACATGCGTATCCAACCTCCAAAAAGGTTTCAGCTCACACCAGTCATGACCATCAGCAAAAAGTCTACAAACTATAAATGCTGAAGGGGTTTTAGAGAACTGTGTACCTTCTAGCTGCTGGTGGGATGTAAAGTGGTAACAGCAGTAACGCAAACTGAATCGAGCTGCTTGAAAAGGTAAACATTGAGCTACCATATGATGCGGCAGGGCACATTTTGGGCCTATAACCTAAGACAACTGGATTCGGAAAGACAGAGGCAGGCAAATGTGCACTGCAACAATATTGAAATAGCCAAGACATGGAAGCAAAAAAAAGGTCCATAAACAGATGAATGGACAAAGACGAAATGGTACACGTACCAAATGGAATAGAAGCCTCTGGAAAAAAATGAACAATGCCGTTTTCAGGACTAGAGATGAGCCTAGAAATAATCATATAAGGTTAAGTAAGTCAAAAGGGTATGACAAATATCCTATGATATCATTAATACATGTTATCCTAAGATTGCTACCAATGAACATATTTCCACAGAAAAAGACACTCACAGACTTATCAAATAAACTAATGGTTAGCCAAAATGAAAGGTGGGAGGATGGGTAAATTAGGACAATGGGGTTAACATACATATACTAATGTATGTTAAATGTATATAAACATATCACATATAAACTATATGCATTATATCATCACCAATAGCTTCAAAAATATACATTCTGTAATCACGTACATGGTAGCAGGATCCGAAGATGAACAGACATATGTATGAATCATTGAACAGATTCTGTACAGCCAGACAATCAAAACACTCTAAGCAAATTGACTCTGATAAGAAATAGAAATTATATTTAAAAAGCAAACATAAGTTAGGAGACATAAACTTCTGGGGGCTTGTCCCAGCACATTGCACTCTAATTTAAAAGCTCGGAACACTACTTCCAGGAAGACTGTGTTGTCCTAGTAACAAGACTTGAGAACGTAATAATGCTGCTGCCTTGTGGCTGCTTCCCACAACAGTAGCTTTAAACCCAGTGCCAATGGTTGCTTATATAGTCACAAGGACTGCACGGTTGTAAATGACACAGGCACTCAAAAAATGCCCTGGGGTAGGGAATAGGCAAGAAAATTCAACACATAAGAAACTTTTCAAGAAATCAATAAGAGGAGGGAAGTTGTACTCACTCATTTTAAAAAAAAGGAAAAGAAAAAATAGGACATGCCTAAAGCTCAGCATAAGGAATTATTAGCCACATGCGTATCCAACCTCCAAAAAGGTTTCAGCTCACACCAGTCATGACCATCAGCAAAAAGTCTACAAACTATAAATGCTGAAGGGGTTTTAGAGAAGTGTGTACCTTCTAGCTGCTGGTGGGATATAAAGTCGTAACAGCACTAATGCAAACTGAATCGAGCTGCTTGAAAACGTAAAAATTGAGCTACCATATGATGCGGCAGGGCACCTTTTGGGCCTATAACCTAAGACCACCAGAATCGGAAAGACAGAGGCAGGCAAATGTGCACTGCAACAATACTGAAATAGCAAAGACATGGAAGCAAAAAAAAAGGTCCATAAACAGATGAATGGACAAAGACGAAGTGGGATACGTACCAAATGGAATAGTAGCCTCGGGAAAAAAATGAACAATGCCGTTTTCAGGACTACAGTTGAGCCTAGAAATAATCATATAAGGTTAAGTAAGTCAAAAGGGTATGACAAATATCCTATGACATCATTTATACATGTTATCCTAAGATTGCTACCAATGAACATATTTCCACAGAAAAAGACACTCACAGACTTATCAAATAAACTAATGGCTAGCCAAAATGAAAGGTGGGAGGATGGGTAAATTAGGACAATGGGGTTAAAATACATATACTAATGTATGTTAAATGTATATAAACATATAACATATGAAATATATAAATAATATAATCACCAATACCTTTAAAATATACATTCTGTAATCACATACATGCTAACAGGTTCGAAGATGAACAGACATATGTATGAATCATTGAGCAGATTCTGTACAGCCAGAAAACCACAACACTCTAATCAAATTTACTCCGATAAGAAATAGAAATTAAATTTAAAAAACAAACATAAGTTAGGAGACATAAACTTCTGGGGGCTTGTCCCAGCACATTGCACTCTAATTTACAAGCTCGGAACACTACCTCCAGGAAGACTGTGTTGTCCTAGTAACAAGACTTGAGAACGTAATAATGCTGCCGCCTTTTGGCTGCTTCCCACAACAGTAGCTTTAAACCCAGTGCCAATGGTTGCTTATATAGTCACAAGGACTGCAGGGCTGTAAAAGACACAGGCCCTCAAAAAATGCCCTGGAGTAGGGAATAGGCAAAAAAATTCAACACATGAGTAAATTTTCAAGAAGTCAATAAGAGGAGGGAAGTTGTACTCACTCTTTAAAAAAAAAAGGAAAAGAATAAAAAAGGACATGCCTAAAGCTCAGTATAAGGAATTATTAGCCACATGCAAATTCAAATTCAAAAAGGTTTCAGGTGACACCAGTCATGACCATCAGCAAAAAGTCTACAAACTATAAATGCTGAAGGGGTTTTAGAGCATTGTGTACCTTCTAGCTGCTGGTGGGATGTAAAGTGGAAACAGCACTAACGCAAAATGAATCGAGCTGCTTGAAAAGGTAAAAATTGAGCTACCAAATGATGGGGCAGGGCACCTTTTGGGCCTATAACCTAAGACCACCAAAATTGGAAAGACAGAGGCAGGCAAATATGCACTGCAACAATACTGAAATAGCCAAGATATGGAAGCAAAAAAAAGGTCCATAAACAGGTGAATGGACAAAGAAGAAGTGGTATACGGACAGAATGGAATAGTAGCCTCGGGAAAAAATGAACAATGCTGTTTTCAGGACTACAGTTGAGCCTAGAAAAAATCATATAAGGTTAAGTAAGTCAAAAGGGTATGACAAATATCCTATGATATCATTTATACAAGTTTTCTTAAGATTGCTACCAATGAACATATTTCCACAGAAAAAGACACTCACAGACTTATCAAATAAACTAATGGTTAGCCAAAATGAAAGGTGGGGGGATGGGTAAATTAGGACTATGGGGTTAACATACATATACTAATGTAAGTTAAATGTATATAAACATATAACATATAAACGATATGAATTATATAATCACCAATACCTTCAAAATATATATTCTGTGATCACATACATGGTAACAGGATCCGAAGATGAACAGACATATGTATGAATCATTGAACAGATTCTGTACAGCCAGACAATCAAAACACTCTAATCAAATTTACTCCGATAAAAAATACAAATTAAATTTAAAAAACAAACATAAGTAAGGAGACATAAACTTCTGGGGGCTTGTCCCAGCACATTGCACTCTAATTTAAAAGCTCGGAACACTACCTCCAGGAAGACTGTGTTGTCCTAGTAACAAGACTTGAGAACGTAATAATGCTGCTGCCTTGTGGCTGCTTCCCACAACAGTAGCTTTAAACCCAGTGCCAATGGTTGCTTATATAGTCACAAGGACTGCAGGGCTGTAAAAGACACAGGCCCTCAAAAAATGCCCTGGGGTATGGAATTGGCAAGAAAATTCAACACATGAGAAATTTTCAAGAAGTCAATAAGAGGAGGGAAGTTGTAGTCACTCTTTAAAAAAAAAGGAAAAGAAAAAAAGGACATGCCTAAAGCTCAGCATAAGGAATTATTAGCCACATGCGTATCCAACCTCCAAAAAGGTTTCAGCTCACACCAGTCATGACCATCAGCAAAAAGTCTACAAACTATAAATGCTGAAGGGGTTTTAGAGAACTGTGTACCTTCTAGCTGCTGGTGGGATGTAAAGTGGTAACAGCAGTAACGCAAACTGAATCGAGCTGCTTGAAAAGGTAAACATTGAGCTACCATATGATGCGGCAGGGCACATTTTGGGCCTATAACCTAAGACAACTGGATTCGGAAAGACAGAGGCAGGCAAATGTGCACTGCAAAAATATTGAAATAGCCAAGACATGGAAGCAAAAAAAAGGTCCATAAACAGATGAATGGACAAAGACGAAATGGTACACGTACCAAATGGAATAGAAGCCTCTGGAAAAAAATGAACAATGCCGTTTTCAGGACTAGAGATGAGCCTAGAAATAATCATATAAGGTTAAGTAAGTCAAAAGGGTATGACAAATATCCTATGATATCATTAATACATGTTATCCTAAGATTGCTACCAATGAACATATTTCCACAGAAAAAGACACTCACAGACTTATCAAATAAACTAATGGTTAGCCAAAATGAAAGGTGGGAGGATGGGTAAATTAGGACAATGGGGTTAACATACATATACTAATGTATGTTAAATGTATATAAACATATCACATATAAACTATATGCATTATATCATCACCAATAGCTTCAAAAATATACATTCTGTAATCACGTACATGGTAGCAGGATCCGAAGATGAACAGACATATGTATGAATCATTGAACAGATTCTGTACAGCCAGACAATCAAAACACTCTAAGCAAATTGACTCTGATAAGAAATAGAAATTATATTTAAAAAGCAAACATAAGTTAGGAGACATAAACTTCTGGGGGCTTGTCCCAGCACATTGCACTCTAATTTAAAAGCTCGGAACACTACCTCCAGGAAGACTCTGTTGCCCTAGTAACAAGAGTTGAGAACGTAATAATGCTGCCGCCTTGTGGCTGTCTCCAAAAACAGCACCTTTAAACCCAGTGCCAATGGTTACTTATATAGTCACAAGGACTGTACGGTTGTAAATGACACAGGCACTCAAAAAATGCCCTGGGGTAGGGAATAGGCAAGAAAATTCAACACATAAGAAACTTTTCAAGAAATCAATAAGAGGAGGGAAGTTGTACTCACTCTTTTTAAAAAAAAGGAAAAGAAAAAATAGGACATGCCTAAAGCTCAGCATAAGGAATTATTAGCCACATGCATATCCAACCTCCAAAAAGGTTTCAGCTCACACCAGTCATGACCATCAGCAAAAAGTCTACAAACTATAAATGCTGAAGGGGTTTTAGAGAAGTGTGTACCTTCTAGCTGCTGGTGGGATATAAAGTCGTAACATCACTAATGCAAACTGAATCGAGCTGCTTGAAAACGTAAAAATTGACCTACCATATGATGCGGCAGGGCACCTTTTCGGCCTATAACCTAAGACCACCAGAATCGGAAAGACAGAGGCAGACAAATGTGCACTGCAACAATACTGAAATAGCCAAGATATGGAAGCAAAAAAAAGGTCCATAAACAGATGAATGGACAAAGAAGAAGTGGTATACGGACAGAATGGAATAGTAGCCTCGGGAGAAAAATGAACAATGCTGTTTTCAGGACTACAGTTGAGCCTAGAAAAAATCATATAAGGTTAAGTAAGTCAAAAGGGTATGACAAATATCCTATGATATCATTTATACAAGTTTTCTTAAGATTGCTACCAATGAACATATTTCCACAGAAAAAGACACTCACAGACTTATCAAATAAACTAATGGTTAGCCAAAATGAAAGGTGGGGGGATGGGTAAGTTAGGACTATGGGGTTAACATACATATACTAATGTAAGTTAAATGTATATAAACATATAACATATAAACGATATGAATTATATAATCACCAATACCTTCAAAATATATATTCTGTGATCACATACATGGTAACAGGATCCGAAGATGAACAGACATATGTATGAATCATTGAGCAGATTCTGTACAGCCAGACAATCAAAACACTCTAATGAAATTTACTCCGATAAGAAATAGAAATTAAATTTAAAAAAAAAACATAAGTTAGGAGACATAAACTTCTGGGGGCTTGTCCCAGCATATTGCACTCTAATTTACAAGCTCAGAACACTACCTCCAGGAAGACTCTGTTCTCCTAGTAACAAGACTTGAGAACGCAATAATGCTGCCGCCTTGTGGCTGCTTCCCACAACAGCACTTTAAACCCAGTGCCAATGATTGCTTATATAGTCACAAGGACTGCAGGGCTGTAAATGACACAAGCCCTCAAAATATGCCCTGGGGTAGGGAATTGGCAAGAACATTCAACACATGAGAAATTTCCAAGAAGTCAATAAGAGGAGGGAAGTTGTACTCACTCTTTAAAAAAAAAAGGAAAAGAAAAAAAAGGACATGCCTAAAGCTTAGTATAAGGAATTATGAGCCACATACAAATTCAAATTCAAAAAGGTTTCAGCTCACACCAGTCATTACCATCAGCAAAATGTCTACAAACTATAAATGCTGAAGGGGTTTTAGAGATCTGTGTACCTTCTAGCTGCTGGTGGGGTGTAAAGTGGAAACAGCACTAACGCAAACTGAATCGAGCTGCTTGAAAAGGTAAAAATTGAGCTACCAAATGATGGGGCAGGGCACCTTTTGGGCCTATAACCTAAGACCACCAAAATTGGAAAGACAGAGGCAGGCAAATATGCACTGCAACAATACTGAAATAGCCAAGATATGGAAGCAAAAAAAAGGTCCATAAACAGATGAATGGACAAAGAAGAAGTGGTATACGGACAGAATGGAATAGTAGCCTCGGGAGAAAAATGAACAATGCTGTTTTCAGGACTACAGTTGAGCCTAGAAAAAATCATATAAGGTTAAGTAAGTCAAAAGGGTATGACAAATATCCTATGATATCATTTATACAAGTTTTCTTAAGATTGCTACCAATGAACATATTTCCACAGAAAAAGACACTCACAGACTTATCAAATAAACTAATGGTTAGCCAAAATGAAAGGTGGGGGGATGGGTAAGTTAGGACTATGGGGTTAACATACATATACTAATGTAAGTTAAATGTATATAAACATATAACATATAAACGATATGAATTATATAATCACCAATACCTTCAAAATATATATTCTGTGATCACATACATGGTAACAGGATCCGAAGATGAACAGACATATGTATGAATCATTGAACAGATTCTGTACAGCCAGACAATCAAAACACTCTAATCAAATTTACTCCGATAAGAAATACAAATTAAATTTAAAAAACAAACATAAGTAAGGAGACATAAACTTCTGGGGGCTTGTCCCAGCACATTGCACTCTAATTTAAAAGCTCGGAACACTACCTCCAGGAAGACTCTGTTGTCCTAGTAACAAGACTTGAGAACGTAATAATGCTGCCGCCTTGTGGCTGTCTCCAAAAACAGCACCTTTAAACCCAGTGCCAATGGTTGCTTATATAGTCACAAGGACTGCACGGTTGTAAATGACACAGGCACTCAAAAAATGCCCTGGGGTAGGGAATAGGCAAGAAAATTCAACACATAAGAAACTTTTCAAGAAATCAATAAGAGGAGGGAAGTTGTACTCACTCTTTTTAAAAAACAGGAAAAGAAAAAATAGGACATGCCTAAAGCTCAGCATAAGGAATTATTAGCCACATGCGTATCCAACCTCCAAAAAGGTTTCAGCTCACACCAGTCATGACCATCAGCAAAAAGTCTACAAACTATAAATGCTGAAGGGGTTTTAGAGAAGTGTGTACCTTCTAGCTGCTGGTGGGATATAAAGTCGTAACAGCACTAATGCAAACTGAATCGAGCTGCTTGAAAACGTAAAAATTGAGCTACCATATGATGCGGCAGGGCACCTTTTGGGCCTATAATCTAAGACCACCAGAATCGGAAAGACAGAGGCAGGCAAATGTGCACTGCAACAATACTGAAATAGCCAAGACATGGAAGCAAAAAAAAGGTCCATAAACAGGTGAATGGACAAAGAAGAAGTGGTATATGGACAGAATGGAAGAGTAGCCTCGGGAAAAAAATGAACAATGCCGTCTTCAGGACTAGAGTTGAGACTAGAAATAATCATATAAGGTTAAGTAAGACAAAAGGGTATTACAAATATCCTATGATATTATTTATACAAGTTTTCCTAAGATTGCTACCAATGAACATATTTCCACAGAAAAAGACACTCACAGACTTATCAAATAAACTACTGGTTAGCCAAAATGAAAGGTGGGAGGATGGGTAAATTAGGACTATGGGGTTAACATACATATACTAATGTAAGTTAAATGTATATAAACATATAACATATAAATGATATGAATTATATATTCACCAATACCTTCAAAATATACATTCTGTAATCACATACATGGTAACAGGATCCGAAGATGAACAGACATATGTGTGAATCATTGAGCAGATTCTGTACAGCCAGACAATCAAAACACTCTAATCAAATTTACTCCGATAAGAAAGACAAATTAAATTTAAAAAACAAACATAAGTAAGGAGACATAAACTTCTGGGGGCTTGTCCCAGCACATTGCACTCTAATTTACAAGCTCGGAACACTACCTCCAGGAAGACTCTGTAGTCCTAGTAACAAGGCTTGAGAACGTAATAATGCTGCCGCCTTGTGGCTGTCTCCCAAAACAGCAGCTTTAAACCCAATGACAATGGTTGCTTATATAGTCACAAGGACTGCAGGGCTGTAAATGACACAGGCCCTCAAAAATTGCCCTGGGGTAGGGAATAGGCAAGAAAATCCAACACATGAGAAATTTTTCAAGAAGTCAATAAGAGGAGGGGAGTTGTACTCACTCTTTAAAAAAAAAAAGTAAAAGAAAAAAAAGGACATGCCTAAAGCTTAGTATAAGGAATTATTAGCCACATACAAATTCAAATTCAAAAAGGTTTCAGCTCACACCAGTCATTACCATCAGCAAAATGTCTACAAACTAAAATGCTGAAGGGGTTTTAGAGATCTGTGTACCTTCTAGCTGCTGGTGGGATGTAAAGTGGAAACAGCAGTAACGCAAACTGAATCGAGCTGCTTGAAAAGGTAAAAATTGAGCTACCAAATGATGCGGCAGGGCACCTTTTGGGCCTATAACCTAAGACCACCAAAATTGGAAAGACAGAGGCAGGCAAATATGCACTGCAACAATACTGAAATAGCCAAGATATGGAAGCAAAAAAAAGTCCATAAACAGATGAATGGACAAAGAAGAAGTGGTATACGGACAGAATGGAATAGTAGCCTCGGGAGAAAAATGAACAATGCTGTTTTCAGGACTACAGTTGAGCCTAGAAAAAATCATATAAGGTTAAGTAAGTCAAAAGGGTATGACAAATATCCTATGATATCATTTATACAAGTTTTCTTAAGATTGCTACCAATGAACATATTTCCCCAGAAAAAGACACTCACAGACTTATCAAATAAACTAATGGTTAGCCAAAATGAAAGGTGGGGGGATGGGTAAGTTAGGACTATGGGGTTAACATACATATACTAATGTAAGTTAAATGTATATAAACATATAACATATAAACGATATGAATTATATAATCACCAATACCTTCAAAATATATATTCTGTGATCACATACATGGTAACAGGATCCGAAGATGAACAGACATATGTATGAATCATTGAGCAGATTCTGTACAGCCAGACAATCAAAACACTCTAATCAAATTTACTCCGATAAGAAATAGAAATTAAATTTAAAAAAAAAAACATAAGTTAGGAGACATAAACTTCTGGGGGCTTGTCCCAGCATATTGCACTCTAATTTACAAGCTCAGAACACTACCTCCAGTAAGACTCTGTTCTCCTAGTAACAAGATTTGAGAACGCAATAATGCTGCCGCCTTGTGGCTGCTTCCCACAACAGCACTTTAAACCCAGTGCCAATGATTGCTTATATAGTCACAAGGACTGCAGGGCTGTAAATGACACAAGCCCTCAAAATGTGCCCTGGGGTAGGGAATTGGCAAGAACATTCAACACATGAGAAATTTCCAAGAAGTCAATAAGAGGAGGGAAGTTGTACTCACTCTTTAAAAAAAAAAGGAAAAGAAAAAAAAGGACATGCCTAAAGCTTAGTATAAGGAATTATTAGCCACATACAAATTCAAATTCAAAAAGGTTTCAGCTCACACCAGTCATTACCATCAGCAAAATGTCTACAAACTATAAATGCTGAAGGGGTTTTAGAGATCTGTGTACCTTCTAGCTGCTGGTGGGATGTAAAGTGCAAACAGCACTAACGCAAACTGAATCGAGCTGCTTGAAAAGGTAAAAATTGAGCTACCAAATGATGCGGCAGGGCACCTTTTGGGCCTATAACCTAAGAACACCAAAATTGGAAAGACAGAGGCAGGCAAATATGCACTGCAACAATACTGAAATAGCCAAGATATGGAAGCAAAAAAAAGGTCCATAAACAAATGAATGGACAAAGAAGAAGTGGTATACGGACAGAATGGAATAGTAGCCTCGGGAGAAAAATGAACAATGCCATTTTCAGGACTAGAGTTGAGCCTAGAAATAATCATATAAGGTTAAGTAAGTCAAAAGGGTATGACAAATATCCTATGACATCATTTATACATGTTATCCTAAGATTGCTACCAATGAACATATTTCCACAGAAAAAGACACTCACAGACTTATCATATAAACTAATGGTTAGCCAAAATGAAAGGTGGGAGGATGGGTAAATTAGGACTATGGGGTTAACATACATATACTAATGTATGTTAAATGTATATAAACATATAACATATAAATGATATGAATTATATATTCACCAATACCTTCAAAATATACATTCTGTAATCACATACATGGTAACAGGATCCGAAGATGAACAGACATATGTATGAATCATTGAGCAGATTCTGTACAGCCAGACAATCAAAACACTCTAATCAAATTTACTCCGATAAGAAATAGAAATTAAATTTAAAAAACAAACATAAGTTAGGAGACATAAACTTTTGGGGGCTTGTCCCAGCACATTGCACTCTAATTTACAAGCTCGGAACACTACCTCCAGGAAGACTGTGTTGTCCTAGTAACAAGACTTGAGAACGTAATAATGCTGCCGCCTTGTGGCTGCTTCCCACAACAGTAGCTTTAAACCCAGTGCCAATGGTTGCTTATATAGTCACAAGGACTGCAGGGCTGTAAAAGACACAGGCCCTCAAAAAATACCCTGGTGTAGGGAATTGGCAAGAAAATTCAACACATGAGAAATTTTCAAGAAGTCAATAAGAGTACGGAAGTTGTACTCACTCTTTAAAAAAAAGGAAAAGAAAAAAAGGACATGCCTAAAGCTCAGCATAAGGAATTATTAGCCACATGCGTATCCAACCTCCAAAAAGGTTTCAGCTCACACCAGTCATGACCATCAGCAAAAAGTCTACAAACTATAAATGCTGAAGGGGTTTTAGAGAACTGTGTACCTTCTAGCTGCTGTTTGGATGTAAAGTGGTAACAGCAGTAACGCAAACTGAATCGAGCTGCTTGAAAAGGTAAACACTGAGCTACCATATGATGCGGCAGGGCACCTTTTGGGCCTATAACCTAAGACCACCGGATTCGGAAAGACAGAGGCAGGCAAATGTGCACTGCAACAATATTGAAATAGCCAAGACATGGAAGCAAAAAAAAGGTCCATAAACAGATGAATGGACAAAGACGAAATGGTATACGTACCAAATGGAATAGTAGCCTCTGGAAAAAAATGAACAATACCGTTTTCAGGACTAGAGTTGAGCCTAGAAATAATCATATAAGGTTAAGTAAGTCAAAAGGGTATGACAAATATCCTATGATATCATTTATACATGTTATCCTAAGATTGCTACCAATGAACATATTTCCACAGAAAAAGACACTCACAGACTTATCAAATAAACTAATGGTTAGCCAAAATGAAAGGTGGGGGGATGGGTAAATTAGGACTATGGGGTTAACATACATATACTAATATAAGTTAAATGTATATAAACATATAACATATAAATGATATGAATTATATAATCACCAATACCTTCAAAATATACATTCTGTAATCACATACATGGTAACAGGATCCGAAGATGAACAGACATATGTATGAATCATTGAACAGATTCTGTACAGCCAGACAATCAAAACACTCTAATCAAATTTACTCCGATAAAAAATACAAATTAAATTTAAAAAACAAACATAAGTAAGGAGACATAAACTTCTGGGGGCTTGTCCCAGCACATTGCACTCTAATTTAAAAGCTCGGAACACTACCTCCAGGAAGACTCTGTTGTCCTAGTAACAAGACTTGAGAACGTAATAATGCTGCCGCCTTGTGGCTGTCTCCAAAAACAGCACCTTTAAACCCAGTGCCAATGGTTGCTTATATAGTCACAAGGACTGTACGGTTGTAAATGACACAGGCACTCAAAAAATGCCCTGGGGTAGGGAATAGGCAAGAAAATTCAACACATAAGAAACTTTTCAAGAAATCAATAAGAGGAGGGAAGTTGTACTCACTCTTTTTAAAAAAAAGGAAAAGAAAAAATAGGACATGCCTAAAGCTCAGCATAAGGAATTATTAGCCACATGCGTATCCAACCTCCAAAAAGGTTTCAGCTCACACCAGTCATGACCATCAGCAAAAAGTCTACAAACTATAAATGCTGAAGGGGTTTTAGAGAAGTGTGTACCTTCTAGCTGCTGGTGGGATATAAAGTCGTAACAGCACTAATGCAAACTGAATCGAGCTGCTTGAAAACGTAAAAATTGAGCTACCATATGATGCGGCAGGGCACCTTTTGGGCCTATAACCTAAGACCACCAGATTCGGAAAGAGAGAGGCAGGCAAATGTGCATTGCAACAATATTGAAATAGCCAAGACATGGAAGCAAAAAAAAGGTCCATAAACAGATGAATGGAGAAAGACGAAGTGGGATACGTACCAAATGGAATAGTAGCCTCGGGAAAAAAATGAACAATGCCGTTTTCAGGACTACAGTTGAGCCTAGAAATAATCATATAAGGTTAAGTAAGTCAAAAGGGTATGACAAATATCCTAGGACATCATTTATACATGTTATCCTAAGATTGCTACCAATGAACATATTTCCACAGAAAAAGACACTCACAGACTTATCAAATAAACTAATGGCTAGCCAAAATGAAAGGTGGGAGGATGGGTAAATTAGGACAATGGGGTTAAAATACATATACTAATGTATGTTAAATGTATATAAACATATAACATGAAATATATAAATTATATAATCACCAATACCTTTAAAATATACATTCTGTAATCACATACATGCTAACAGGTTCGAAGATGAACAGACATATGTATGAATCATTGAGCAGATTCTGTACAGCCAGAAAACCACAACACTCTAATCAAATTTACTCCGATAAGAAATAGAAATTAAATTTAAAAAACAAACATAAGTTAGGAGACATAAACTTCTGGGGGCTTGTCCCAGCACATTGCACTCTAATTTACAAGCTCGGAACACTACCTCCAGGAAGACTGTGTTGTCCTAGTAACAAGACTTGAGAACGTAATAATGCTGCCGCCTTGTGGCTGCTTCCCACAACAGTAGCTTTAAACCCAGTGCCAATGGTTGCTTATATAGTCACAAGGACTGCAGGGCTGTAAAAGACACAGGCCCTCAAAAAATGCCCTGGGGTATGGAATTGGCAAGAAAATTCAACACATGAGAAATTTTCAAGAAGTCAATAAGAGGAGGGAAGTTGTAGTCACTCTTTAAAAAAAAAGGAAAAGAAAAAAAGGACATGCCTAAAGCTCAGCATAAGGAATTATTAGCCACATGCGTATCCAACCTCCAAAAAGGTTTCAGCTCACACCAGTCATGACCATCAGCAAAAAGTCTACAAACTATAAATGCTGAAGGGGTTTTAGAGAACTGTGTACCTTCTAGCTGCTGGTGGGATGTAAAGTGGTAACAGCAGTAACGCAAACTGAATCGAGCTGCTTGAAAAGGTAAACATTGAGCTACCATATGATGCGGCAGGGCACATTTTGGGCCTATAACCTAAGACAACTGGATTCGGAAAGACAGAGGCAGGCAAATGTGCACTGCAACAATATTGAAATAGCCAAGACATGGAAGCAAAAAAAAGGTCCATAAACAGATGAATGGACAAAGACGAAATGGTACACGTACCAAATGGAATAGAAGCCTCTGGAAAAAAATGAACAATGCCGTTTTCAGGACTAGAGTTGAGCCTAGAAATAATCATATAAGGTTAAGTAAGTCAAAAGGGTATGACAAATATCCTATGATATCATTAATACATGTTATCCTAAGATTGCTACCAATGAACATATTTCCACAGAAAAAGACACTCACAGACTTATCAAATAAACTAATGGTTAGCCAAAATGAAAGGTGGGAGGATGGGTAAATTAGGACAATGGGGTTAACATACATATACTAATGTATATTAAATGTATATAAACATATCACATATAAACTATATGCATTATATCATCACCAATAGCTTCAAAAATATACATTCTGTAATCACGTACATGGTAGCAGGATCCGAAGATGAACAGACATATGTATGAATCATTGAGCAGATTCTGTACAGCCAGACAATCAAAACACTCTAAGCAAACTGACTCTGATAAGAAATAGAAATTAAATTTAAAAAGCAAACATAAGTTAGGAGACATAAACTTCTGGGGGCTTGTCCCAGCACATTCCACTCTAATTTACAACCTTGGAAAACTACCTCCAGGAAGACTCTGTTGCCCTAGTAACAAGAGTTGAGAACGTAATAATGCTGCCACCTTGTGGCTGTTTCCCACAACAGCAGCTTTAAACCCAGTGCCAAAGGTTGCTTAATAGTCACAAGGACTGCAGGGCTCTAAATGACACCGGCCCTCAAAGAATGCCCTGGAGTAGGGAATAGGCAAAAAAATTCAACACATGAGTAAATTTTCAAGAAGTCAATAAGAGGAGGGAAGTTGTACTCACTCTTTAAAAAAAAAAGGAAAAGAATAAAAAAGGACATGCCTAAAGCTCAGAATAAGGAATTATTAGCCACATGCGTATCCAACCTCCAAAAAGGTTTCAGGTGACACCAGTCATGACCATCAGCAAAAAGTCTACAAACTATAAATGCTGAAGGGGTTTTAGAGCATTGTGTACCTTCTAGCTGCTGGTGGGATGTAAAGTGGAAACAGCACTAACGCAAAATGAATCGAGCTGCTTGAAAAGGTAAAAATTGAGCTACCAAATGATGGGGCAGGGCACCTTTTGGGCCTATAACCTAAGACCACCAAAATTGGAAAGACAGAGGCAGGCAAATATGCACTGCAACAATACTGAAATAGCCAAGATATGGAAGCAAAAAAAAGGTCCATAAACAGATGAATGGACAAAGAAGAAGTGGTATACGGACAGAATGGAATAGTAGCCTCGGGAGAAAAATGAACAATGCTGTTTTCAGGACTACAGTTGAGCCTAGAAAAAATCATATAAGGTTAAGTAAGTCAAAAGGGTATGACAAATATCCTATGATATCATTTATACAAGTTTTCTTAAGATTGCTACCAATGAACATATTTCCACAGAAAAAGACACTCACAGACTTATCAAATAAACTAATGGTTAGCCAAAATGAAAGGTGGGGGGATGGGTAAGTTAGGACTATGGGGTTAACATACATATACTAATGTAAGTTAAATGTATATAAACATATCACATATAAACGATATGAATTATATAATCACCAATACCTTCAAAATATATATTCTGTGATCACATACATGGTAACAGGATCCGAAGATGAACAGACATATGTATGAATCATTGAACAGATTCTGTACAGCCAGACAATCAAAACACTCTAATCAAATTTACTCCGATAAAAAATACAAATTAAATTTAAAAAACAAACATAAGTAAGGAGACATAAACTTCTGGGGGCTTGTCCCAGCACATTGCACTCTAATTTAAAAGCTCGGAACACTACCTCCAGGAAGACTGTGTTGTCCTAGTAACAAGACTTGAGAACGTAATAATGCTGCTGCCTTGTGGCTGCTTCCCACAACAGTAGCTTTAAACCCAGTGCCAATGGTTGCTTATATAGTCACAAGGACTGCAGGGCTGTAAAAGACACAGGCCCTCAAAAAATGCCCTGGGGTATGGAATTGGCAAGAAAATTCAACACATGAGAAATTTTCAAGAAGTCAATAAGAGGAGGGAAGTTGTAGTCACTCTTTAAAAAAAAAGGAAAAGAAAAAAAGGACATGCCTAAAGCTCAGCATAAGGAATTATTAGCCACATACAAATTCAAATTCAAAAAGGTTTCAGCTCACACCAGTCATTACCATCAGCAAAATGTCTACAAACTATAAATGCTGAAGGGGTTTTAGAGATCTGTGTACCTTCTAGCTGCTGGTGGGATGTAAAGTGGAAACAGCACTAACGCAAACTGAATCGAGCTGCTTGAAAAGGTAAAAATTGAGCTACCAAATGATGCGGCAGGGCACATTTTGGGCGTATAACCTAAGACCACCAAAATTGGAAAGACAGAGGCAGGCAAATATGCACTGCAACAATACTGAAATAGCCAAGATATGGAAGCAAAAAAAAGGTCCATAAACAGATGAATGGACAAAGAAGAAGTGGTATACGGACAGAATGGAATAGTAGCCTCGGGAGAAAAATGAACAATGCTGTTTTCAGGACTACAGTTGAGCCTAGAAAAAATCATATAAGGTTAAGTAAGTCAAAAGGGTATGACAAATATCCTATGATATCATTTATACAAGTTTTCTTAAGATTGTACCAATGAACATATTTCCACAGAAAAAGACACTCACAGACTTATCAAAGAAACTAATGGTTAGCCAAAATGAAAGGTGGGGGGATGGGTAAGTTAAGACTATGGGGTTAACATACATATACTAATGTAAGTTAAATGTATATAAACATATAACATATAAACGATATGAATTATATAATCACCAATACCTTCAAAATATATATTCTGTAATCACATACTTGATAACAGGTTCCGAAGATGAACAGATATATGTATGAATCATTGAACAGATTCTGTACAGCCAATCAAAACACTCTAATCAAATTTACTCCGATAAGAAATAGAAATTAAATTTAAAAAGCAAACATAAGTTAGGAGACATAAACTTCTGGGGGCTTGTCCCAGCACATTCCACTCTAATTTACAACCTTGGAAAACTACCTCCAGGAAGACTCTGTTGCCCTAGTAACAAGAGTTGAGAACGTAATAATGCTGCCGCCTTGTGGCTGTTTCCCACAACAGCAGCTTTAAACCCAGTGCCAAAGGTTGCTTAATAGTCACAAGGACTGAAGGGCTCTAAATGACACCTGCCTTCAAAAAATGCCCTGGGGTAGGGAATAGGCAAAAAAATTCAACACATGAGAAATTTCCAGGAAGTCAATAAGAGGAGGGAAGTTGTACTCACTCTTTAAAAAAAAAAGGAAAAGAAAAAAAAGGAGATGCCTAAAGCTTAGTATAAGGAATTATTAGCCACATAAAAATTCAAATTCAAAAAGGTTTCAGCTCACACCAGTCATTACCATCAGCAAAATGTCTACAAACTATAAATGCTGAAGGGGTTTTAGAGATCTGTGTACCTTCTAGCTGCTGGTGGGATGTAAAGTGGAAACAGCACTAACGCAAACTGAATCGAGCTGCTTGAAAAGGTAAAAATTGACCTACCAAATGATGCGGCAGGGCACCTTTTGGGCCTATAACCTAAGACCACCAAAATTGGAAAGACAGAGGCAGGCAAATATGCACTGCAACAATACTGAAATAGCCAAGATATGGAAGCAAAAAAAAGGTCCATAAACAGATGAATGGACAAAGAAGAAGTGGTATACGGACAGAATGTAATAGTAGCCTCGGGAGAAAAATGAACAATGCTGTTTTCAGGACTACAGTTGAGCCTAGAAAAAATCATATAAGGTCAAGTAAGTCAAAAGGGTATGACAAATAGCCTATGATATCATTTATACAAGTTTTCTTAAGATTGCTACCAATGAACATATTTCCACAGAAAAAGACACTCACAGACTTATCAAATAAACTAATGGTTAGTCAAAATGAAAGGTGGGGGGATGGGTAAGTTAGGACTATGGGGTTAACATACATATACTAATGTAAGTTAAATGTATATAAACATATAACATATAAACGATATGAATTATATAATCACCAATACCTTCAAAATATATATTCTGTAATCACATACTTGATAACAGGTTCCGAAGATGAACAGATATATGTATGAATCATTGAGCAGATTCTGTACAGCCAATCAAAACACTCTAATCAAATTTACTCCGATAAGAAATAGAAATTAAATTTAAAAAGCAAACATAAGTTAGGAGACATAAACTTCTGGGGGCTTGTCCCAGCACATTCCACTCTAATTTACAACCTTGGAAAACTACCTCCAGGAAGACTCTGTTGCCCTAGTAACAAGAGTTGAGAACGTAATAATGCTGCCACCTTGTGGCTGTTTCCCACAACAGCAGCTTTAAACCCAGTGCCAAAGGTTGCTTAATAGTCACAAGGACTGCAGGGCTCTAAATGACACCGGCCCTCAAAGAATGCCCTGGAGTAGGGAATAGGCAAAAAAATTCAACACATGAGTAAATTTTCAAGAAGTCAATAAGAGGAGGGAAGTTGTACTCACTCTTTAAAACAAAAGGAAAAGAAAAAAATGACATGCCTAAAGCTCAGTATAAGGAATTATTAGCCACATGCAAATTCAAATTCAAAAAGGTTTCAGGTAACACCACTCATGACCATCATCAAAAAGTCTACAAACTATAAATGCTGAAGGGGTTTTAGAGGAATGTGTACCTTCTAGCTGCTGGTGGGATGTAAAGAAGTAATACCACTAATGCAAACTGAATGGAGCTGCTTGAAAAGGTAAAAATTGAGTTACCATACGATGCGGCAGGGCACCTTTTGGGCCTATAACCTAAGACCACCAGAATCGGAAAGACAGAGGCAGGCAAATGTGCACTGCAACAATACTGAAATAGCCAAGACATGGAAGCAAAAAAAGGTCCATAAACAGATGAATGGACAAAGACGAAATGGTATATGTACCAAATGGAATAGTAGCCTCTGGAAAAAAATGAACAATGCTGTTTTCAGGACTAGAGTTGAGCCTAGAAATAATCATATAAGGTTAAGTAAGTCAAAAGGGTATGACAAATATCCTATGACATCATTTATACATGTTATCCTAAGATTGCTACCAATGAACATATTTCCACAGAAAAAGACACTCACAGACTTATCATATAAACTAAGGGTTAGCCAAAATGAAAGGTGGGAGGATGGGTAAATTAGGACTATGGGGTTAACATACATATACTAATGTATGTTAAATGTATATAAACATATAACATATAAATGATATGAATTATATATTCACCAATACCTTCAAAATATACATTCTGTAATCACATACATGGTAACAGGATCCGAAGATGAACAGACATATGTATGAATCATTGAGCATATTCTGTACAGCCAGAAAACCACAACACTCTAATCAAATTTACTCCGATAAGAAATAGAAATTAAATTTAAAAAACAAACATAAGTTAGGAGACATAAACTTCTGGGGGCTTGTCCCAGGACATTGCACTCTAATTTACAGGCTCGGAACACTACCTCCAGGAAGACTGTGTTGTCCTAGTAACAAGACTTGAGAACGTAATAATGCTGCCGCCTTGTGGCTGCTTCCCACAACAGTAGCTTTAAACCCAGTACCAATGGTTGCTTATATAGTCACAAGGACTGCAGGGCTGTAAAA
This sequence comes from Balaenoptera physalus, assembly GCF_965194825.1. Lineage (NCBI taxonomy): Eukaryota > Metazoa > Chordata > Mammalia > Artiodactyla > Balaenopteridae > Balaenoptera > Balaenoptera physalus. The sequence goes on from NC_138882.1 coordinate 69,621,198, forward strand.
GACACAGGCCCTCAAAAAATGCCCTGGGGTAGGGAATAGGCAAGGAAATTCAACACATGAGAAATTTTCAAGAAGTCAATAAGAGTACGGAAGTTGTACTCACTCTAAAAAAAAAGGAAAAGAAAAAAAGGACATGCCTAAAGCTCAGCATAAGGAATTATTAGCCACATGCGTATCCAACCTCCAAAAAGGTTTCAGCTCACACCAGTCATGACCATCAGCAAAAGGTCTACAAACTATAAATGCTGAAGGGGTTTTAGAGAACTGTGTACCTTCTAGCTGCTGGTGGGATGTAAAGTGGTAACAGCAGTAACGCAAAATGAATCGAGCTGCTTGAAAAGGTAAACATTGAGCTACCATATGATGCGGCAGGGCACATTTTGGGCCTATAACCTAAGACAACTGGATTCGGAAAGACAGAGGCAGGCAAATGTGCACTGCAACAATATTGAAGTAGCCAAGACATGGAAGCAAAAAAAAGGTCCATAAACAGATGAATGGACAAAGACGAAATGGTACACGTACCAAATGGAATACAAGCCTCTGGAAAAAAATGAACAATGCCGTTTTCAGGACTAGAGTTGAGCCTAGAAATAATCATATAAGGTTAAGTAAGTCAAAAGGGTATGACAGATATCCTATGATATCATTAATACATGTTATCCTAAGATTGCTACCAATGAACATATTTCCACAGAAAAAGACACTCACAGACTTATCAAATAAACTAGTGGTTAGCCAAAATGAAAGGTGGGAGGATGGGTAAATTAGGACAATGGGGTTAACATACATATACTAATGTATGTTAAATGTATATAAACATATCACATATAAACTATATGCATTATATCATCACCAATAGCTTCAAAAATATACATTCTGTAATCACGTACATGGTAGCAGGATCCGAAGATGAACAGACATATGTATGAATCATTGAGCAGATTCTGTACAGCCAGACAATCAAAACACTCTAAGCAAACTGACTCTGATAAGAAATAGAAATTAAATTTAAAAAGCAAACATAAGTTAGGAGACATAAACTTCTGGGGGCTTGTCCCAGCACATTCCACTCTAATTTACAACCTTGGAAAACTACCTCCAGGAAGACTCTGTTGCCCTAGTAACAAGAGTTGAGAACGTAATAATGCTGCCACCTTGTGGCTGTTTCCCACAACAGCAGCTTTAAACCCAGTGCCAAAGGTTGCTTAATAGTCACAAGGACTGCAGGGCTCTAAATGACACCGGCCCTCAAAGAATGCCCTGGAGTAGGGAATAGGCAAGAAAATTCAACACATGAGTAACTTTTCAAGAATTCAATAAGAGGAGGGAAGTTGTACTCACTCTTTAAAAAAAAAGGAAAAGAAAAAAAGGACATGCCTAAAGCTCAGCATAAGGAATTATTAGCCACATGCAAATTCAAATTCAAAAAGGTTTCAGGTGACACCAGTCATGACCATCAGCAAAAAGTCTACAAACTATAAATGCTGAAGGGGTTTTAGAGAATTGTGTACCTTCTAGCTGCTGGTGGGATGTAAAGTGGAAACAGCACTAACGCAAACTGAATCGAGCTGCTTGAAAAGGTAAAAATTGAGCTACCAAATGATGGGGCAGGGCACCTTTTGGGCCTATAACCTAAGACCACCAAAATTGGAAAGACAGAGGCAGGCAAATATGCACTGCAACAATACTGAAATAGCCAAGATATGGAAGCAAAAAAAAGGTCCATAAACAGATGAATGGACAAAGAAGAAGTGGTATACGGACAGAATGGAATAGTAGCCTCGGGAGAAAAATGAACACTGCTGTTTTCAGGACTACAGTTGAGCCTAGAAAAAATCATATAAGGTTAAGTAAGTCAAAAGGGTATGACAAATATTCTATGATATCATTTATACAAGTTTTCTTAAGATTGCTACCAATGAACATATTTCCACAGAAAAAGACACTCACAGACTTATCAAATAAACTAATGGTTAGCCAAAATGAAAGGTGGGGGGATGGGTAAGTTAGGACTATGGGGTTAACATACATATACTAATGTAAGTTAAATGTATATAAACATATAACATATAAACGATATGAATTATATAATCACCAATACCTTCAAAATATATATTCTGTGATCACATACATGGTAACAGGATCCGAAGATGAACAGACATATGTATGAATCATTGAACAGATTCTGTACAGCCAGACAATCAAAACACTCTAATCAAATTTACTCCGATAAAAAATACAAATTAAATTTAAAAAACAAACATAAGTAAGGAGACATAAACTTCTGGGGGCTTGTCCCAGCACATTGCACTCTAATTTAAAAGCTCGGAACACTACCTCCAGGAAGACTCTGTTGTCCTAGTAACAAGACTTGAGAACGTAATAATGCTGCCGCCTTGTGGCTGTCTCCAAAAACAGCACCTTTAAACCCAGTGCCAATGGATGCTTATATAGTCACAAGGACTGCACGGTTGTAAATGACACAGGCACTCAAAAAATGCCCTGGGGTAGGGAATAGGCAAGAAAATTCAACACATAAGAAACTTTTCAAGAAATCAATAAGAGGAGGGAAGTTGTACTCACTCTTTTTAAAAAAAAGGAAAAGAAAAAATAGGACATGCCTAAAGCTCAGCATAAGGAATTATTAGCCACATGCGTATCCAACCTCCAAAAAGGTTTCAGCTCACACCAGTCATGACCATCAGCAAAAAGTCTACAAACTATAAATGCTGAAGGGGTTTTAGAGAAGTGTGTACCTTCTAGCTGCTGGTGGGATATAAAGTCGTAACAGCACTAATGCAAACTGAATCGAGCTGCTTGAAAACGTAAAAATTGAGCTACCATATGATGCGGCAGGGCACCTTTTGGGCCTATAACCTAAGACCACCAGAATCGGAAAGACAGAGGCAGGCAAATGTGCACTGCAACAATACTGAAATAGCAAAGACATGGAAGCAAAAAAAAGGTCCATAAACAGGTGAATGGACAAAGAAGAAGTGGTATATGGACAGAATGGAAGAGTAGCCTCGGGAAAAAAATGAACAATGCCGTTTTCAGGACTAGAGTTGAGACTAGAAATAATCATATAAGGTTAAGTAAGACAAAAGGGTATTACAAATATCCTATGATATTATTTATACAAGTTTTCCTAAGATTGCTACCAATGAACATATTTCCACAGAAAAAGACACTCACAGACTTATCAAATAAACTAATGGTTAGCCAAAATGAAAGGTGGGAGGATGGGTAAATTAGGACTATGGGGTTAACATACATATACTAATGTAAGTTAAATGTATATAAACATATAACATATAAATGATATGAATTATATATTCACCAATACCTTCAAAATATACATTCTGTAATCACATACATGGTAACAGGATCCGAAGATGAACAGACATATGTGTGAATCATTGAGCAGATTCTGTACAGCCAGACAATCAAAACACTCTAATCAAATTTACTCCGATAAGAAAGACAAATTAAATTTAAAAAACAAACATAAGTAAGGAGACATAAACTTCTGGGGGCTTGTCCCAGCACATTGCACTCTAATTTACAAGCTCGGAACACTACCTCCAGGAAGACTCTGTTGTCCTAGTAACAAGACTTGAGAACGTAATAATGCTGCCGCCTTGTGGCTGTCTCCCAAAACAGCAGCTTTAAACCCAGTGACAATGGTTGCTTATATAGTCACAAGGACTGCAGGGCTGTAAATGACACAGGCCCTCAAAAATTGCCCTGGGGTAGGGAATAGGCAAGAAAATCCAACACATGAGAAATTTTTCAAGAAGTCAATAAGAGGAGGGGAGTTGTACTCACTCTTTAAAAAAAAAAAGGAAAAGAAAAAAAAGGACATGCCAAAAGCTTAGTATAAGGAATTATTAGCCACATACAAATTCAAATTCAAAAAGGTTTCAGCTCACACCAGTCATTACCATCAGCAAAATGTCTACAAACTATAAATGCTGAAGGGGTTTTAGAGATCTGTGTACCTTCTAGCTGCTGGTGGGATGTAAAGTGGCAACAGCAGTAACGCAAACTGAATCGAGCTGCTTGAAAAGGTAAAAATTGAGTTACCATATGGTGCGGCAGGGCACCTTTTGGGCCTATAACCTAAGACCACCAGATTCGGAAAGAGAGAGGCAGGCAAAAGTGCATTGCAACAATATTGAAATAGCCAAGACATGGAAGCAAAAAAAAAGGTCCATAAACAGATGAATGGACAAAGACGAAGTGGGATACGTACCAAATGGAATAGTAGCCTCGGGAAAAAAATGAACAATGCCGTTTTCAGGACTACAGTTGAGCCTAGAAATAATCATATAAGGTTAAGTAAGTCAAAAGGGTATGACAAATATCCTATGACATCATTTATACATGTTATCCTAAGATTGCTACCAATGAACATATTTCCACAGATAAAGACACTCACAGACTTATCAAATAAACTAATGGCTAGCCAAAATGAAAGGTGGGAGGATGGGTAAATTAGGACTATGGGGTTAAAATACATATACTAATGTATGTTAAATGTATATAAACATATAACATATGAAATATATAAATTATATAATCACCAATACCTTTAAAATATACATTCTGTAATCACATACATGCTAACAGGTTCGAAGATGAACAGACATATGTATGAATCATTGAGCAGATTCTGTACAGCCAGAAAACCACAACACTCTAATCAAATTTACTGCGATAAGAAATAGAAATTAAATTTAAAAAACAAACATAAGTTAGGAGACATAAACTTCTGGGGGCTTGTCCCAGCACATTGCACTCTAATTTACAAGCTCGGAACACTACCTCCAGGAAGACTGTGTTGTCCTAGTAACAAGACTTGAGAACGTAATAATGCTGCCGCCTTGTGGCTGCTTCCCACAACAGTAGCTTTAAACCCAGTGCCAATGGTTGCTTATATAGTCACAAGGACTGCAGGGCTGTAAAAGACACAGGCCCTCAAAAAATGCCCTGGGGTATGGAATTGGCAAGAAAATTCAACACATGAGAAATTTTCAAGAAGTCAATAAGAGGAGGGAAGTTGTAGTCACTCTTTAAAAAAAAAGGAAAAGAAAAAAAGGACATGCCTAAAGCTCAGCATAAGGAATTATTAGCCACATGCGTATCCAACCTCCAAAAAGGTTTCAGCTCACACCAGTCATGACCATCAGCAAAAAGTCTACAAACTATAAATGCTGAAGGGGTTTTAGAGAACTGTGTACCTTCTAGCTGCTGGTGGGATGTAAAGTGGTAACAGCAGTAACGCAAAATGAATCGAGCTGCTTGAAAAGGTAAACATTGAGCTACCATATGATGCGGCAGGGCACATTTTGGGCCTATAACCTAAGACAACTGGATTCGGAAAGACAGAGGCAGGCAAATGTGCACTGCAACAATATTGAAATAGCCAAGACATGGAAGCAAAAAAAAGGTCCATAAACAGATGAATGGACAAAGACGAAATGGTACACGTACCAAATGGAATACAAGCCTCTGGAAAAAAATGAACAATGCCGTTTTCAGGACTAGAGTTGAGCCTAGAAATAATCATCTAAGGTTAAGTAAGTCAAAAGGGTATGACAAATATCCTATGATATCATTAATACATGCTATCCTAAGATTGCTACCAATGAACATATTTCCACAGAAAAAGACACTCACAGACTTATCAAAAAAACTAATGGTTAGCCAAAATGAAAGGTGGGAGGATGGGTAAATTAGGACAATGGGGTTAACATACATATACTAATGTATGTTAAATGTATATAAACATATCACATATAAACTATATGCATTATATCATCACCAATAGCTTCAAAAATATACATTCTGTAATCACGTACATGGTAGCAGGATCCGAAGATGAACAGACATATGTATGAATCATTGAGCAGATTCTGTACAGCCAGACAATCAAAACACTCTAAGCAAACTGACTCTGATAAGAAATAGAAATTAAATTTAAAAAGCAAACATAAGTTAGGAGACATAAACTTCTGGGGGCTTGTCCCAGCACATTCCACTCTAATTTACAACCTTGGAAAACTACCTCCAGGAAGACTCTGTTGCCCTAGTAACAAGAGTTGAGAACGTAATAATGCTGCCACCTTGTGGCTGTTTCCCACAACAGCAGCTTTAAACCCAGTGCCAATGGTTGCTTAATAGTCACAAGGACTGCAGGGCTCTAAATGACACCGGCCCTCAAAGAATGCCCTGGAGTAGGGAATAGGCAAAAAAATTCAACACATGAGTAACTTTTCAAGAAGTCAATAAGAGGAGGGAAGTTGTACTCACTCTTTAAAAAAAAAAGGAAAAGAATAAAAAAGGACATGCCTAAAGCTTAGTATAAGGAATTATTAGCCACATACAAATTCAAATTCAAAAAGGTTTCAGGTGACACCAGTCATTACCATCAGCAAAATGTCTACAAAGTATAAATGCTGAAGGGGTTTTAGAGATCTGTGTACCTTCTAGCTGCTGGTGGGATGTAAAGTGGAAACAGCACTAACGCAAATTGAATCGAGCTGCTTGAAAAGGTAAAAATTGAGCTACCAAATGATGCGGCAGGGCACCTTTTGGGCCTATAACCTAAGACCACCAAAATTGGAAAGACAGAGGCAGGCAAATATGCACTGCAACAATACTGAAATAGCCAAGATATGGAAGCAAAAAAAAGGTCCATAAACAGATGAATGGACAAAGAAGAAGTGGTATACGGACAGAATGGAATAGTAGCCTCGGGAGAAAAATGAACAATGCTGTTTTCAGGACTACAGTTGAGCCTAGAAAAAATCATATAAGTTTAAGTAAGTCAAAAGGGTATGACAAATATCCTATGATATCATTTATACAAGTTTTCTTAAGATTGCTACCAATGAACATATTTCCACAGAAAAAGACACTCACAGACTTATCAAATAAACTAATGGTTAGCCAAAATGAAAGGTGGGGGGATGGGTAAGTTAGGACTATGGGGTTAACATACATATACTAATGTAAGTTAAATGTATATAAACATATAACATATAAAAGATATGAATTATATAATCACCAATACCTTCAAAATATATATTCTGTAATCACATACTTGATAACAGGTTCCGAAGATAAACAGACATAGGTATGAATCATTGAGCAGATTTTGTACAGCCAATCCAAACACTCTAATCAAATTTACTCCGATAAGAAATAGAAATTAAATTTAAAAAGCAAACATAAGTTAGGAGACATAAACTTCTGGGGGCTTGTCCCAGCACATTCCACTCTAATTTACAACCTTGGAAAACTACCTCCAGGAAGACTCTGTTGCCCTAGTAACAAGAGTTGAGAACGTAATAATGCTGCCGCCTTGTGGCTGTTTCCCACAACAGCAGCTTTAAACCCAGTGCCAAAGGTTGCTTAATAGTCACAAGGACTGAAGGGCTCTAAATGACACCTGCCTTCAAAAAATGCCCTGGGGTAGGGAATAGGCAAAAAAATTCAACACATGAGAAATTTCCAAGAAGTCAATAAGAGGAGGGAAGTTGTACTCACTCTTTAAAAAAAAAAGGAAAAGAAAAAAAAGGAGATGCCTAAAGCTTAGTATAAGGAATTATTAGCCACATACAAATTCAAATTCAAAAAGGTTTCAGCTCACACCAGTCATTACCATCAGCAAAATGTCTACAAACTATAAATGCTGAAGGGGTTTTAGAGATCTGTGTACCTTCTAGCTGCTGGTGGGATGTAAAGTGGAAACAGCACTAACGCAAACTGAATCGAGCTGCTTGAAAAGGTAAAAATTGAGCTACCAAATGATGCGGCAGGGCACCTTTTGGGCCTATAACCTAAGACCACCAAAATTGGAAAGACAGAGGCAGGCAAATATGCACTGCAACAATACTGAAATAGTCAAGATATGGAAGCAAAAAAAAGGTCCATAAACAGATGAATGGACAAAGAAGAAGTGGTATACGGACAGAATGTAATAGTAGCCTCGGGAGAAAAATGAACAATGCTGTTTTCAGGACTACAGTTGAGCCTAGAAAAAATCATATAAGGTCAAGTAAGTCAAAAGGGTATGACAAATATCCTATGATATCATTTATACAAGTTTTCTTAAGATTGCTACCAATGAACATATTTCCACAGAAAAAGACACTCACAGACTTATCAAATAAACTAATGGTTAGTCAAAATGAAAGGTGGGGGGATGGGTAAGTTAGGACTATGGGGTTAACATACATATACTAATGTAAGTTAAATGTATATAAACATATAACATATAAACGATATGAATTATATAATCACCAATACCTTCAAAATATATATTCTGTAATCACATACTTGATAACAGGTTCCGAAGATGAACAGATATATGTATGAATCATTGAGCAGATTCTGTACAGCCAATCAAAACACTCTAATCAAATTTACTCCGATAAGAAATAGAAATTAAATTTAAAAAGCAAACATAAGTTAGGAGACATAAACTTCTGGGGGCTTGTCCCAGCACATTCCACTCTAATTTACAACCTTGGAAAACTACCTCCAGGAAGACTCTGTTGCCCTAGTAACAAGAGTTGAGAACGTAATAATGCTGCCACCTTGTGGCTGTTTCCCACAACAGCAGCTTTAAACCCAGTGCCAACGGTTGCTTAATAGTCACAAGGACTGCAGGGCTCTAAATGACACCGGCCCTCAAAGAATGCCCTGGAGTAGGGAATAGGCAAAAAAATTCAACACATGAGTAAATATTCAAGAAGTCAATAAGAGGAGGGAAGTTGTACTCACTCTTTAAAACAAAAGGAAAAGAAAAAAATGACATGCCTAAAGCTCAGTATAAGGAATTATTAGCCACATGCAAATTCAAATTCAAAAAGGTTTCAGGTAACACCACTCATGACCATCATCAAAAAGTCTACAAACTATAAATGCTGAAGGGGTTTTAGAGGAATGTGTACCTTCTAGCTGCTGGTGGGATGTAAAGAAGTAATACCACTAATGCAAACTGAATGGAGCTGCTTGAAAAGGTAAAAATTGAGTTACCATACGATGCGGCACGGCACCTTTTGGGCCTATAACCTAAGACCACCAGAATCGGAAAGACAGAGGCAGGCAAATGTGCACTGCAACAATACTGAAATAGCCAAGACATGGAAGCAAAAAAAGGTCCATAAACAGATGAATGGACAAAGACGAAATGGTATATGTACCAAATGGAATAGTAGCCTCTGGAAAAAAATGAACAATGCTGTTTTCAGGACTAGAGTTGAGCCTAGAAATAATCATATAAGGTTAAGTAAGTCAAAAGGGTATAACAAATATCCTATGACATCATTTATACATGTTATCCTAAGATTGCTAGCAATGAACATATTTCCACAGAAAAAGACACTCACAGACTTATCATATAAACTAAGGGTTAGCCAAAATGAAAGGTGGGAGGATGGGTAAATTAGGACTATGGGGTTAACATACATATACTAATGTATGTTAAATGTATATAAACATATAACATATAAATGATATGAATTATATATTCACCAATACCTTCAAAATATACATTCTGTAATCACATACATGGTAACAGGATCCGAAGATGAACAGACATATGTATGAATCATTGAGCATATTCTGTACAGCCAGAAAACCACAACACTCTAATCAAATTTACTCCGATAAGAAATAGAAATTAAATTTAAAAAACAAACATAAGTTAGGAGACATAAACTTCTGGGGGCTTGTCCCAGGACATTGCACTCTAATTTACAGGCTCGGAACACTACCTCCAGGAAGACTGTGTTGTCCTAGTAACAAGACTTGAGAACGTAATAATGCTGCCGCCTTGTGGCTGCTTCCCACAACAGTAGCTTTAAACCCAGTACCAATGGTTGCTTATATAGTCACAAGGACTGCAGGGCTGTAAAAGACACAGGCCCTCAAAAAATGCCCTGGTGTAGGGAATAGGCAAGGAAATTCAACACGTGAGAAATTTTCAAGAAGTCAATAAGAGTACGGAAGTTGTACTCACTCTAAAAAAAAAGGAAAAGAAAAAAAGGACATGCCTAAAGCTCAGCATAAGGAATTATTAGCCACATGCGTATCCAACCTCCAAAAAGGTTTCAGCTCACACCAGTCATGACCATCAGCAAAAGGTCTACAAACTATAAATGCTGAAGGGGTTTTAGAGAACTGTGTACCTTCTAGCTGCTGGTGGGATGTAAAGTGGTAACAGCAGTAACGCAAACTGAATCGAGCTGCTTGAAAAGGTAAACATTGAGCTACCATATGATGCGGCAGGGGACATTTTGGGCCTATAACCTAAGACAACTGGATTCGGAAAGACAGAGGCAGGCAAATGTGCACTGCAACAATATTGAAATAGCCAAGACATGGAAGCAAAAAAAAGGTCCATAAACAGATGAATGGACAAAGACGAAATGGTACACGTACCAAATGGAATACAAGCCTCTGGAAAAAAATGAACAATGCCGTTTTCAGGACTAGAGTTGAGCCTAGAAATAATCATATAAGGTTAAGTAAGTCAAAAGGGTATGACAAATATCCTATGATATCATTAATACATGTTATCCTAAGATTGCTACCAATGAACATATTTCCACAGAAAAAGACACTCACAGACTTATCAAATAAACTAGTGGTTAGCCAAAATGAAAGGTGGGAGGATGGGTAAATTAGGACAATGGGGTTAACATACATATACTAATGTATGTTAAATGTATATAAACATATCACATATAAACTATATGCATTATATCATCACCAATAGCTTCAAAAATATACATTCTGTAATCACGTACATGGTAGCAGGATCCGAAGATGAACAGACATATGTATGAATCATTGAGCAGATTCTGTACAGCCAGACAATCAAAACACTCTAAGCAAACTGACTCTGATAAGAAATAGAAATTAAATTTAAAAAGCAAACATAAGTTAGGAGACATAAACTTCTGGGGGCTTATCCCAGCACATTCCACTCTAATTTACAACCTTGGAAAACTACCTCCAGGAAGACTCTGTTGCCCTAGTAACAAGAGTTGAGAACGTAATAATGCTGCCACCTTGTGGCTGTTTCCCACAACAGCAGCTTTAAACCCAGTGCCAAAGGTTGCTTAATAGTCACAAGGACTGCAGGGCTCTAAATGACACCGGCCCTCAAAGAATGCCCTGGAGTAGGGAATAGGCAAAAAAATTCAACACATGAATAACTTTTCAAGAATTCAATAAGAGGAGGGAAGTTGTACTCACTCTTTAAAAAAAAAGGAAAAGAAAAAAAGGACATGCCTAAAGCTCAGCATAAGGAATTATTAGCCACATGCAAATTCAAATTCAAAAAGGTTTCAGGTGACACCAGTCATGACCATCAGCAAAAAGTCTACAAACTATAAATGCTGAAGGGGTTTTAGAGAATTGTGTACCTTCTAGCTGCTGGTGGGATGTAAAGTGGAAACAGCACTAACGCAAACTGAATCGAGCTGCTTGAAAAGGTAAAAATTGAGCTACCAAATGATGGGGCAGGGCACCTTTTGGGCCTATAACCTAAGACCACCAAAATTGGAAAGACAGAGGCAGGCAAATATGCACTGCAACAATACTGAAATAGCCAAGATATGGAAGCAAAAAAAAGGTCCATAAACAGATGAATGGACAAAGAAGAAGTGGTATACGGACAGAATGGAATAGTAGCCTCGGGAGAAAAATGAACAATGCTGTTTTCAGGACTACAGTTGAGCCTAGAAAAAAATCATATAAGGTTAAGTAAGTCAAAAGGGTATGACAAATATTCTATGATATCATTTATACAAGTTTTCTTAAGATTGCTACCAATGAACATATTTCCACAGAAAAAGACACTCACAGACTTATCAAATAAACTAATGGTTAGCCAAAATGAAAGGTGGGGGGATGGGTAAGTTAGGACTATGGGGTTAACATACATATACTAATGTAAGTTAAATGTATATAAACATATAACATATAAACGATATGAATTATATAATCACCAATACCTTCAAAATATATATTCTGTGATCACATACATGGTAACAGGATCCGAAGATGAACAGACATATGTATGAATCATTGAACAGATTCTGTACAGCCAGACAATCAAAACACTCTAATCAAATTTACTCCGATAAAAAATACAAATTAAATTTAAAAAACAAACATAAGTAAGGAGACATAAACTTCTGGGGGCTTGTCCCAGCACATTGCACTCTAATTTAAAAGCTCGGAACACTACCTCCAGGAAGACTCTGTTGTCCTAGTAACAAGACTTGAGAACGTAATAATGCTGCCGCCTTGTGGCTGTCTCCAAAAACAGCACCTTTAAACCCAGTGCCAATGGTTGCTTATATAGTCACAAGGACTGCACGGTTGTAAATGACACAGGCACTCAAAAAATGCCCTGGGGTAGGGAATAGGCAAGAAAATTCAACACATAAGAAACTTTTCAAGAAATCAATAAGAGGAGGGAAGTTGTACTCACTCTTTTTAAAAAAAAGGAAAAGAAAAAATAGGACATGCCTAAAGCTCAGCATAAGGAATTATTAGCCACATGCGTATCCAACCTCCAAAAAGGTTTCAGCTCACACCAGTCATGACCATCAGCAAAAAGTCTACAAACTATAAATGCTGAAGGGGTTTTAGAGAAGTGTGTACCTTCTAGCTGCTGGTGGGATATAAAGTCGTAACAGCACTAATGCAAACTGAATCGAGCTGCTTGAAAACGTAAAAATTGAGCTACCATATGATGCGGCAGGGCACCTTTTGGGCCTATAACCTAAGACCACCAGAATCGGAAAGACAGAGGCAGGCAAATGTGCACTGCAACAATACTGAAATAGCAAAGACATGGAAGCAAAAAAAAGGTCCATAAACAGGTGAATGGACAAAGAAGAAGTGGTATATGGACAGAATGGAAGAGTAGCCTCGGGAAAAAAATGAACAATGCCGTTTTCAGGACTAGAGTTGAGCCTAGAAATAATCATATAAGGTTAAGTAAGTCAAAAGGGTATGACAAATATCCTATGATATCATTAATACATGTTATCCTAAGATTGCTACCAATGAACATATTTCCACAGAAAAAGACACTCACAGACTTATCAAAAAAACTAATGGTTAGCCAAAATGAAAGGTGGGAGGATGGGTAAATTAGGACAATGGGGTTAACATACATATACTAATGTATGTTAAATGTATATAAACATATCACATATAAACTATATGCATTATATCATCACCAATAGCTTCAAAAATATACATTCTGTAATCACGTACATGGTAGCAGGATCCGAAGATGAACAGACATATGTATGAATCATTGAGCAGATTCTGTACAGCCAGACAATCAAAACACTCTAAGCAAACTGACTCTGATAAGAAATAGAAATTAAATTTAAAAAGCAAACATAAGTTAGGAGACATAAACTTCTGGGGGCTTGTCCCAGCACATTCCACTCTAATTTACAACCTTGGAAAACTACCTCCAGGAAGACTCTGTTGCCCTAGTAACAAGAGTTGAGAACGTAATAATGCTGCCACCTTGTGGCTGTTTCCCACAACAGCAGCTTTAAACCCAGTGCCAAAGGTTGCTTAATAGTCACAAGGACTGCAGGGCTCTAAATGACACCGGCCCTCAAAGAATGCCCTGGAGTAGGGAATAGGCAAAAAAATTCAACACATGAGTAACTTTTCAAGAAGTCAATAAGAGGAGGGAAGTTGTACTCACTCTTTAAAAAAAAAAGGAAAAGAATAAAAAAGGACATGCCTAAAGCTCAGTATAAGGAATTATTAGCCACATGCAAATTCAAATTCAAAAAGGTTTCAGGTGACACCAGTCATGACCATCAGCAAAAAGTCTACAAACTATAAATGCTGAAGGGGTTTTAGAGCATTGTGTACCTTCTAGCTGCTGGTGGGACGTAAAGTGGAAACAGCACTAACGCAAACTGAATCGAGCTGCTTGAAAAGGTAAAAATTGAGCTACCAAATGATGGGGCAGGGCACATTTTGGGCCTATAACCTAAGACCACCAAAATTGGAAAGACAGAGGCAGGCAAATATGCACTGCAACAATACTGAAATAGCCAAGATATGGAAGCAAAAAAAAGGTCCATAAACAGATGAATGGACAAAGAAGAAGTGGTATATGGACAGAATGGAAGAGTAGCCTCGGGAAAAAAATGAACAATGCCGTTTTCAGGAGTAGAGTTGAGACTAGAAATAATCATATAAGGTTAAGTAAGACAAAAGGGTATTACAAATATCCTATGATATTATTAATACATGTTATCCTAAGATTGCTACCAATGAACATATTTCCACAGAAAAAGACACTCACAGACTTATCAAATAAACTAATGGTTAGCGAAAATGAAAGGTGGGAGGATGGGTAAATTAGGACTATGGGGTTAACATACATATACTAATGTAAGTTAAATGTATATAAACATATAACATATAAATGATATGAATTATATATTCACCAATACCTTCAAAATATACATTCTGTAATCACATACATGGTAACAGGATCCGAAGATGAACAGACATATGTGTGAATCATTGAGCAGATTCTGTACAGCCAGACAATCAAAACACTCTAATCAAATTTACTCCGATAAGAAAGACAAATTAAATTTAAAAAACAAACATAAGTAAGGAGACATAAACTTCTGGGGGCTTGTCCCAGCACATTGCACTCTAATTTACAAGCTCGGAACACTACCTCCAGGAAGACTCTGTTGTCCTAGTAACAAGACTTGAGAACGTAATAATGCTGCCGCCTTGTGGCTGTCTCCCAAAACAGCAGCTTTAAACCCAATGACAATGGTTGCTTATATAGTCAAAAGGACTGCAGGGCTGTAAATGACACAGGCCCTCAAAAATTGCCCTGGGGTAGGGAATAGGCAAGAAAATCCAACACATGAGAAATTTTTCAAGAAGTCAATAAGAGGAGGGGAGTTGTACTCACTCTTTAAAAAAAAAAGGAAAAAAAAAGAAGGACATGCCTAAAGCTTAGTATAAGGAATTATTAGCCACATACAAATTCAAATTCAAAAACGTTTCAGCTCACACCAGTCATTACCATCAGCAAAATGTCTACAAACTATAAATGCTGAAGGGGTTTTAGAGATCTGTGTACCTTCTAGCTGCTGGTGGGATGTAAAGTGGAAACAGCACTAACGCAAACTGAATCGAGCTGCTTGAAAAGGTAAAAATTGAGCTACCAAATGATGCGGCAGGGCACCTTTTGGGCCTATAACCTAAGACCACCAAAATTGGAAAGACAGAGGCAGGCAAATATGCACTGCAACAATACTGAAATAGCCAAGATATGGAAGCAAAAAAAAGGTCCATAAACAGATGAATGGACAAAGAAGAAGTGGTATATGGACAGAATGGAATAGTAGCCTCGGGAGAAAAATGAACAATGCTGTTTTCAGGACTACAGTTGAGCCTAGAAAAAATCATATAAGGTTAAGTAAGTCAAAAGGGTATGACAAATATCCTATGATATCATTTATACAAGTTTTCTTAAGATTGCTACCAATGAACATATTTCCACAGAAAAAGACACTCACAGACTTATCAAATAAACTAATGGTTAGCCAAAATGAAAGGTGGGGGGATGGGTAAGTTAGGACTATGGGGTTAACATACATATACTAATGTAAGTTAAATGTATATAAACATATAACATATAAACGATATGAATTATATAATCACCAATACCTTCAAAATATATATTCTGTGATCACATACATGGTAACAGGATCCGAAGATGAACAGACATATGTATGAATCATTGAGCAGATTCTGTACAGCCAGATAATCAAAACACTCTAATCAAATTTACTCCGATAAGAAATAGAAATTAAATTTTAAAAAGAAAACATAAGTTAGGAGACATAAACTTCTGGGGGCTTGTCCCAGCATATTGCACTCTAATTTACAAGCTCAGAACACTACCTCCAGTAATACTCTGTTCTCCTAGTAACAAGACTTGAGAACACAATAATGCTGCCGCCTTGAGGCTGCTTCCCACAACAGCACTTTAAACCAAGTGCCAATGATTGCTTATATAGTCACAAGGAGTGCAGGGCTGTAAATGACACAAGCCCTCAAAATATGCCCTGGGGTAGGGAATTGGCAAGAACATTCAACACATGAGAAATTTCCAAGAAGTCAATAAGAGGAGGGAAGTTGTACTCACTCTTTAAAAAAAAAAGGAAAAGAAAAAAAAGGACATGCCTAAAGCTTAGTATAAGGAATTATTAGCCACATACAAATTCAAATTCAAAAAGGTTTCAGCTCACACCAGTCATTACCATCAGCAAAATGTCTACAAACTATAAATGCTGAAGGGGTTTTAGAGATCTGTGTACCTTCTAGCTGCTGGTGGGATGTAAAGTGGAAACAGCACTAACGCAAACTGAATCGAGCTGCTTGAAAAGGTAAAAATTGAGCTACCAAATGATGCGGCAGGGCACCTTTTGGGCCTATAACCTAAGACCACCAAAATTGGAAAGACAGAGGCAGGCAAATATGCACTGCAACAATACTGAAATAGCCAAGATATGGAAGCAAAAAAAAGGTCCATAAACAGATGAATGGACAAAGAAGAAGTGGTATACGGACAGAATGGAATAGTAGCCTTGGGAGAAAAATGAACAATGCTGTTTTCAGGACTACAGTTGAGCCTAGAAAAAATCATATAAGGTTAAGTAAGTCAAAAGGGTATGACAAATATCCTATGATATCATTTATACAAGTTTTCTTAAGATTGCTACCAATGAACATATTTCCACAGAAAAAGACACTCACAGACTTATCAAATAAACTAATGGTTAGCCAAAATGAAAGGTGGGGGGATGGGTAAGTTAGGACTATGGGGTTAACATACATATACTAATGTAAGTTAAATGTATATAAACATATAACATATAAATGATATGAATTATATAATCACCAATACTTTCAAAATATATATTCTGTGATCACATACTTGATAACAGGTTCCGAAGATGAACAGATATATGTATGAATCATTGAGCAGATTCTGTACAGCCAATCAAAACACTCTAATCAAATTTACTCCGATAAGAAATAGAAATTAAATTTAAAAAGCAAACATAAGTTAGGAGACATAAACTTCTGGGGGCTTGTCCCAGCACATTCCACTCTAATTTACAACCTTGGAAAACTACCTCCAGGAAGACTCTGTTGCCCTAGTAACAAGAGTTGAGAACGTAATAATGCTGCCGCCTTGTGGCTGTTTCCCACAACAGCAGCTTTAAACCCAGTGCCAAAGGTTGCTTAATAGTCACAAGGACTGAAGGGCTCTAAATGACACCTGCCTTCAAAAAATGACCTGGGGTAGGGAATAGGCAAAAAAATTCAACACATGAGAAACTTTTCAAGAAGTCAATAAGAGGAGGGAAGTTGTACTCACTCTTTAAAACAAAAGGAAAAGAAAAAAATGACATGCCTAAAGCTCAGTATAAGGAATTATTAGCCACATGCAAATTCAAATTCAAAAAGGTTTCAGGTAACACCACTCATGACCATCATCAAAAAGTCTACAAACTATAAATGCTGAAGGGGTTTTAGAGGAATGTGTACCTTCTAGCTGCTGGTGGGATGTAAAGAAGTAATACCACTAATGCAAACTGAATGGAGCTGCTTGAAAAGGTAAAAATTGAGTTACCATACGATGCGGCAGGGCACCTTTTGGGCCTATAACCTAAGACCACCAGAATCGGAAAGACAGAGGCAGGCAAATGTGCACTGCAACAATACTGAAATAGCCAAGACATGGAAGCAAAAAAAGGTCCATAAACAGATGAATGGACAAAGACGAAATGGTATACGTACCAAATGGAATAGTAGTCTCTGGAAAAAAATGAACAATGCTGTTTTCAGGAGTAGAGTTGATTCTAGAAATAATCATATATGGTTAAGTAAGTCAAAAGGGTATGAAATATCCTATGATATCATTTATACATGTTATCCTAAGATTGCTACCAATGAACATATTTCCACAGAAAAAGACACTCACAGACTTATCATATAAACTAATGGTTAGCCAAAATGAAAGGTGGGAGGATGGGTAAATTAGGACTATGGGGTTAACATACATATACTAATGTATGTTAAATGTATATAAACATATAACATATAAATGATATGAATTATATATTCACCAATACCTTCAAAATATACATTCTGTAATCACATACATGGTAACAGGATCCGAAGATGAACAGACATATGTATGAATCATTGAGCAGATTCTGTACAGCCAGAAAACCACAACACTCTAATCAAATTTACTCCGATAAGAAATAGAAATTAAATTTAAAAAACAAACATAAGTTAGGAGACATAAACTTCTGGGGGCTTGTCCCAGGACATTGCACTCTAATTTACAGGCTCGGAACACTACCTCCAGGAAGACTGTGTTGTCCTAGTAACAAGACTTGAGAACGTAATAATGCTGCCGCCTTGTGGCTGCTTCCCACAACAGTAGCTTTAAACCCAGTACCAATGGTTGCTTATATAGTCACAAGGACTGCAGGGCTGTAAAAGACACAGGCCCTCAAAAAATGCCCTGGAGTAGGGAATAGGCAAGGAAATTGAACACATGAGAAATTTTCAAGAAGTCAATAAGAGTACGGAAGTTGTACTCACTCTAAAAAAAAAGTAAAAGAAAAAAAGGACATGCCTAAAGCTCAGCATAAGGAATTATTAGCCACATGTGTATCCAACCTCCAAAAAGGTTTCAGCTCACAACAGTCATGACCATCAGCAAAAAGTCTACAAACTATAAATGCTGAAGGGGTTTTAGAGAACTGTGTACCTTCTAGCTGCTGTTTGGATGTAAAGTGGTAACAGCAGTAACGCAAACTGAATTGAGCTGCTTGAAAAGGTAAACATTGAGCTACCATATGATGCGGTAGGGCACCTTTTGGGCCTATAACCTAAGACCACCGGATTCGGAAAGACAGAGGCAGGCAAATGTGCACTGCAACAATATTGAAATAGCCAAGACATGGAAGCAAAAAAAAGGTCCATAAACAGATGAAAGGACAAAGACGAAATGGTATACGTACCAAATGGAATAGTAGCCTCTGGAAAAAAATGAACAATGCCGTTTTCAGGACTAGAGTTGAGCCTAGAAATAATCATATAAGGTTAAGTAAGTCAAAAGGGTATGACAAATATCCTATGATATCATTTATACATGTTATCCTAAGATTGCTACCAATGAACATATTTCCACTGAAAAAGACACTCACAGACTTATCAAATAAACTAATGGTTAGCCAAAATGAAAGGTGGGGGGATGGGTAAATTAGGACTATGGGGTTAACATACATATACTAATATAAGTTAAATGTATATAAACATATAACATATAAATGATATGAATTATATAATCACCAATACCTTCAAAATATACATTCTGTAATCACATACATGGTAACAGGATCCGAAGATGAACAGACATATGTATGAATCATTGAACAGATTCTGTACAGCCAGACAATCAAAACACTCTAATCAAATTTACTCCGATAAAAAATACAAATTAAATTTAAAAAACAAACATAAGTAAGGAGACATAAACTTCTGGGGGCTTGTCCCAGCACATTGCACTCTAATTTAAAAGCTCGGAACACTACCTCCAGGAAGACTCTGTTGCCCTAGTAACAAGACTTGAGAACGTAATAATGCTGCCGCCTTGTGGCTGTCTCCAAAAACAGCACCTTTAAACCCAGTGCCAATGGTAGCTTATATAGTCACAAGGACTGCACGGTTGTAAATGACACAGGCACTCAAAAAATGCCCTGGGGTAGGGAATAGGCAAGAAAATTCAACACATAAGAAACTTTTCAAGAAATCAATAAGAGGAGGGAAGTTGTACTCACTCTTTTTAAAAAAAAGGAAAAGAAAAAATAGGACATGCCTAAAGCTCAGCATAAGGAATTATTAGCCACATGCGTATCCAACCTCCAAAAAGGTTTCAGCTCACACCAGTCATGACCATCAGCAAAAAGTCTACAAACTATAAATGCTGAAGGGGTTTTAGAGAAGTGTGTACCTTCTAGCTGCTGGTGGGATATAAAGTCGTAACAGCACTAATGCAAACTGAATCGAGCTGCTTGAAAACGTAAAAATTGAGCTACCATATGATGCGGCAGGGCACCTTTTGGGCCTATAACCTAAGACCACCAGAATCGGAAAGACAGAGGCAGGCAAATGTGCACTGCAGCAATACTGAAATAGCAAAGACATGGAAGCAAAAAAAAGGTCCATAAACAGGTGAATGGACAAAGAAGAAGTGGTATATGGACAGAATGGAAGAGTAGCCTCGGGAAAAAAATGAACAATGCCGTTTTCAGGACTAGAGTTGAGACTAGAAATAATCATATAAGGTTAAGTAAGACAAAAGGGTATTACAAATATCCTATGATATTATTTATACAAGTTTTCCTAAGATTGTTACCAATGAACATATTTCCACAGAAAAAGACACTCACAGACTTATCAAATAAACTAATGGTTAGCCAAAATGAAAGGTGGGAGGATGGGTAAATTAGGACTATGGGGTTAACATACATATACTAATGTAAGTTAAATGTATATAAACATATAACATATAAATGATATGAATTATATATTCACCAATACCTTCAAAATATACATTCTGTAATCACATACATGGTAACAGGATCCGAAGATGAACAGACATATGTGTGAATCATTGAGCAGATTCTGTACAGCCAGACAATCAAAACACTCTAATCAAATTTACTCCGATAAGAAAGACAAATTAAATTTAAAAAACAAACATAAGTAAGGAGACATAAACTTCTGGGGGCTTGTCCCAGCACATTGCACTCTAATTTACAAGCTCGGAACACTACCTCCAGGAAGACTCTGTTGTCCTAGTAACAAGACTTGAGAACGTAATAATGCTGCCGCCTTGTGGCTGTCTCCCAAAACAGCAGCTTTAAACCCAGTGACAATGGTTGCTTATATAGTCACAAGGACTGCAGGGCTGTAAATGACACAGGCCCTCAAAAATTGCCCTGGGGTAGGGAATAGGCAAGAAAATCCAACACATGAGAAATTTTTCAAGAAGTCAATAAGAGGAGGGGAGTTGTACTCACTCTTTAAAAAAAAAAAGGAAAAGAAAAAAAAGGACATGCCTAAAGCTCAGTATAAGGAATTATTAGCCACATACAAATTCAAATTCAAAAAGGTTTCAGCTCACACCAGTCATTACCATCAGCAAAATGTCTACAAACTATAAATGCTGAAGGGGTTTTAGAGATCTGTGTACCTTCTAGCTGCTGGTGGGATGTAAAGTGGCAACAGCACTAACGCAAACTGAATGGAGCTGCTTGAAAAGGTAAAAATTGAGCTACCATATGATGCGGCAGGGCACCTTTTGGGCCTATAACCTAAGACCACCAGATTCGGAAAGAGAGAGGCAGGCAAATGTGCATTGCAACAATATTGAAATAGCCAAGACATGGAAGCAAAAAAAAGGTCCATAAACAGATGAATGGACAAAGACGAAGTGGGATACGTACCAAATGGAATAGTAGCCTCGGGAAAAAAATGAACAATGCCGTTTTCAGGACTACAGTTGAGCCTAGAAATAATCATATAAGGTTAAGTAAGTCAAAAGGGTATGACAAATATCCTAGGACATCATTTATACATGTTATCCTAAGATTGCTACCAATGAACATATTTCCACAGAAAAAGACACTCACAGACTTACCAAATAAACTAATGGCTAGCCAAAATGAAAGGTGGGAGGATGGGTAAATTAGGACTATGGGGTTAAAATACATATACTAATGTATGTTAAATGTATATAAACATATAACATATGAAATATATAAATTATATAATCACCAATACCTTTAAAATATACATTCTGTAATCACATACATGCTAACAGGTTCGAAGATGAACAGACATATGTATGAATCATTGAGCAGATTCTGTACAGCCAGAAAACCACAACACTCTAATCAAATTTACTCCGATAAGAAATAGAAATTAAATTTAAAAAAAAAACATAAGTTAGGAGACATAAACTTCTGGGGGCTTGTCCCAGCATATTGCACTCTAATTTACAAGCTCAGAACACTACCTCCAGGAAGACTCTGTTCTCCTAGTAACAAGACTTGAGAACGCAATAATGCTGCCGCCTTGTGGCTGCTTCCCACAACAGTAGCTTTAAACCCAGTGCCAATGGTTGCTTATATAGTCACAAGGACTGCAGGGCTGTAAAAGACACAAGCCCTCAAAATATGCCCTGGGGTAGGGAATTGGCAAGAACATTCAACACATGAGAAATTTCCAAGAAGTCAATAAGAGGAGGGAAGTTGTACTCACTCTTTAAAAAAAAAAGGAAAAGAAAAAAAGGACATGCCTAAAGCTCAGTATAAGGAATTATTAGCCACATGCAAATTCAAATTCAAAAAGGTTTCAGCTCACTCCAGTCATGACCATCAGCAAAAAGTCTACAAACAATAAATGCTGAAGGGGTTTTAGAGAAGTGTGTACCTTCTAGCTGCTGGTGGGATGTAAAGTGGTAACAGCAGTAACGCAAACTGAATCGAGCTGCTTGAAAAGGTAAACATTGAGCTACCATATGATGAGGCAGGGCACATTTTGGGCCTATAACCTAAGACAACTGGATTCGGAAAGACAGAGGCAGGCAAATGTGCACTGCAACAATATTGAAATAGCCAAGACATGGAAGCAAAAAAAAGGTCCATAAACAGATGAATGGACAAAGACGAAATGGTACACGTACCAAATGGAATAGAAGCCTCTGGAAAAAAATGAACAATGCCGTTTTCAGGACTAGAGTTGAGCCTAGAAATAATCATATAAGGTTAAGTAAGTCAAAAGGGTATGACAAATATCCTATGATATCATAAATACATGTTATCCTAAGATTGCTACCAATGAACATATTTCCACAGAAAAAGACACTCACAGACTTATCAAATAAACTAATGGTTAGCCAAAATGAAAGGTGGGAGTATGGGTAAATTAGGACAATGGGGTTAACATACATATACTAATGTATGTTAAATGTATATAAACATATAATATATAAACTATATAAATAATATAATCACCAATACCTTTAAAATATACATTCTGTAATCACATACATGCTAACAGGTTCCGAAGATGAACAGATATATGTATGAATCATTGAACAGATTCTGTAAAGCCAGACAATCAAAACACTCTAATCAAATTTACTCCGATAAAAAATACAAATTAAATTTAAAAAACAAACATAAGTAAGGAGACATAAACTTCTGGGGGCTTGTCCCAGCACATTGCACTCTAATTTAAAAGCTCGGAACACTACCTCCAGGAAGACTCTGTTGTCCTAGTAACAAGACTTGAGAACGTAATAATGCTGCCGCCTTGTGGCTGTCTCCAAAAACAGCACCTTTAAACCTAGTGCCAATGGTTGCTTATATAGTCACAAGGACTGCACGGTTGTAAATGACACAGGCACTCAAAAAATACCCTGGGGTAGGGAATAGGCAAGAAAATTCAACACATAAGAAACTTTTCAAGAAATCAATAAGAGGAGGGAAGTTGTACTCACTCATTTTAAAAAAAAGGAAAAGAAAAAATAGGACATGCCTAAAGCTCAGCATAAGGAATTATTAGCCACATGCGTATCCAACCTCCAAAAAGGTTTCAGCTCACACCAGTCATGACCATCAGCAAAAAGTCTACAAACTATAAATGCTGAAGGGGTTTTAGAGAAGTGTGTACCTTCTAGCTGCTGGTGGGATATAAAGTCGTAACAGCACTAATGCAAACTGAATCGAACTGCTTGAAAACGTAAAAATTGAGCTACCATATGATGCGGCAGGGCACCTTTTGGGCCTATAACCTAAGACCACCAGAATCGGAAAGACAGAGGCAGGCAAATGTGCACTGCAACAATACTGAAATAGCAAAGACATGGAAGCAAAAAAAAAGGTCCATAAACAGATGAATGGACAAAGACGAAGTGGGATACGTACCAAATGGAATAGTAGCCTCGGGAAAAAAATGAACAATGCCGTTTTCAGGACTACAGTTGAGCCTAGAAATGATCATATAAGGTTAAGTAAGTCAAAAGGGTATGACAAATATCCTATGACATCATTTATACATGTTATCCTAAGATTGCTACCAATGAACATATTTCCACAGAAAAAGACACTCACAGACTTATCAAATAAACTAATGGCTAGCCAAAATGAAAGGTGGGAGGATGGGTAAATTAGGACAATGGGGTTAAAATACATATACTAATGTATGTTAAATGTATATAAACATATAACATATGAAATATATAAATAATATAATCACCAATACCTTTAAAATATACATTCTGTAATCACATACATGCTAACAGGTTCGAAGATGAACAGACATATGTATGAATCATTGAGCAGATTCTGTACAGCCAGAAAACCACAACACTCTAATCAAATTTACTCCGATAAGAAATAGAAATTAAATTTAAAAAACAAACATAAGTTAGGAGACATAAACTTCTGGGGGCTTGTCCCAGCACATCGCACTCTAATTTACAAGCTCGGAACACTACCTCCAGGAAGACTGTGTTGTCCTAGTAACAAGACTTGAGAACGTAATAATGCTGCCGCCTTGTGGCTGCTTCCCACAACAGTAGCTTTAAACCCAGTGCCAATGGTTGCTTATATAGTCACAAGGACTGCAGGGCTGTAAAAGACACAGGCCCTCAAAAAATGCCCTGGGGTATGGAATTGGCAAGAAAATTCAACACATGAGTAACTTTTCAAGAAGTCAATACGAGGAGGGAAGTTGTACTCACTCTTTAAAAAAAAAGGAAAAGAAAAAAAAGGACATGCCTAAAGCTCAGTATAAGGAATTATTAGCCACATGCAAATTCAAATTCAAAAAGGTTTCAGGTGACACCAGTCATGACCATCAGCAAAAAGTCTACAAACTATAAATGCTGAAGGGGTTTTAGAGAATTGTGTACATTCTAGCTGCTGGTGGGATGTAAAGTGGTAACAGCACTAACGCATACTGAATGGAGCTGCTTGAAAAGGTAAAAATTGAGTTACCATATGATGCGGCAGGGCACCTTTTGGGCCTATAACCTAAGACCACCAAAATCGGAAATACAGAGGCAGGCAAATGTGCACTGCAACAATACTGAAATACCCAAGACATGGAAGCAAAAAATGGTCAATAAACAGGTGAATGGACAAAGAAGAAGTGGTATATGGACAGAATGGAAGAGTAGCCTCGGGAAAAAAATGAACAATGCCGTTTTCAGAACTACAGTTGAGACTAGAAATAGTCATATAAGGTTAAGTAAGTCAAAAGGGTGTGACAAATATCCTATGAAATCATTTATACATGTTTTCCTAAGATTACTACCAATGAACATATTTCCACAGAAAAAGACAGTCACAGACTTATCAAAAATACTAACGGTTAGCCAAAATGAAAGGTGGGAGGATGGGTAAATTAGGACTATGGGGTTAACATACATATACTAATGTAAGTTAAATGTATATAAACATATAACATATAAATGATATGAATTATATAATCACCAATCCCTTCAAAATATACATTCTGTAATCACATACATGGTAACAGGATCCACAGATGAACAGACATATGTATGAATCATTGAGCAGATTCTGTACAGCCAGACAATCAAAACACTCTAATCAAATTTACTCCGATAAAAAGTAGAAGTTAAATTTAAAAAACAAACATAAGTAAGGAGACATAAACTTCTGGGGGCTTGTCCCAGCACATTCCACTCTAATTTACAACCTCGGAACACTACCTCCAGGAAGACTCTGCTTCCCTATTAACAAGAGTTGAGAACCTAATAATGCTGCTGCCTTGTGGCTATTTCCCACAACAGCAGCTTTAAACCCAGTGCAAATGGTTGCTTATATTGTCACAAGGACTGCAGGGCTGTAAATGATACAGGCCCTCAAAAAATGCCTTGGGGTAGGGAATAGGCAAGAAAATTCAACACATGAGAAATTTTTCAAGAAGTCAATAAGAGGAGGGAGGTTGTACTCACTCTCTAAAAAAGAAAGGAAAAGAAAAAAAACGGCATGCCTAAAGCTCAGTAAAGGAAATTATTAGGCACATGCAAATTCAAATTCAATAAGGTTTCAGCTCACACCAGTCATGACCATCAGCAAAAAATCTACAAACTATAAATTCTGAACGGGTTTTAGAGAACTGTGTACCTTCTAGGTTCCGGTGGGATGTAAACTGGTAAGAGCACTAACGAAAACTGAATGCAGCTACTTGAAAAGGTAAAAATTGAGTTACCGTATGATGCGGCAGGGCACCTTTTGGGCCTATAATATAAGACCACCAAAATCGGAAAGACAGATGCAGGCAAATATGCACTGCAACAATATTGAAATAGCCAAGACATAGAAGCAAAAAAAAGCTCCATAAACAAATGAATGGACAAAGACGAAGTGGTATACGTACCAAATGGAATAGTAGCCTCGGGAAAAAAATGAACAATGCCGTTTTCATGACTACAGTTGAGCCTAGAAATAATCATATAAGGGTAAGTTAGTCAAAAGGGTATGACAAATATCCTATGATATCATTTATACATGTTATCCTAAGATTGCTACCAATGAACATATTTCCACAAAAAAAGACACTCACAGACTTATCAAATAAACTAATGGTTAGCCAAAATGAAAGGTGGGAGGATGGGTAAATTAGGACTATGGGGTTAACATACATATACTAATGTATGTTAAATGTATATAAACATATAACATATGAACTATATAAAATATATAATCACCAATCCTTTAAAATATACATTCTGTAATCACATACATGATAACAGGTTCCGAAGATGAACAGATATATGTATGAATTATTGAGCAGATTCTGTACAGCCAATCAAAACACTCTAATCAAATTTACTCCGATAAGAAATAGAAATTAAATTTAAAAAGCAAACATAAGTTAGGAGACATAAACTTCTGGGGGCTTGTCACAGCACATTCCACTCTAATTTACAACCTTGGAAAACTACCTCCAGGAAGACTCTGTTGCCCTAGTAAGAAGAGTTGAGAATGTAATAATGCTGCCGCCTTGTGGCTGTTTCCCACAACAGCAGCTTTAAACCCAGTGCCAAAGGTTGCTTAATAGTCACAAGGACTGAAGGGCTCTAAATGACACCTGCCTTCAAAAAATGCCCTGGGGTAGGGAATAGGCAAAAAAATTCAACACATGAGAAACTTTTCAAGAAGTCAATAAGAGGAGGGAAGTTGTACTCACTCTTTAAAACAAAAGGAAAAGAAAAAAATGACATGCCTAAAGCTCAGTATAAGGAATTATTAGCCACATGCAAATTCAAATTCAAAAAGGTTTCAGGTAACACCAGTCATGACCATCATCAAAAAGTCTACAAACTATAAATGCTGAAGGGGTTTTAGAGGAATGTGTACCTTCTAGCTGCTGGTGGGATGTAAAGAAGCAATACCACTAATGCAAACTGAATGGAGCTGCTTGAAAAGGTAAAAATTGAGTTACCATACGATGCGGCAGGGCACCTTTTGGGCCTATAACCTAAGACCACCAGAATCGGAAAGACAGAGGCAGGCAAATGTGCACTGCAACAATACTGAAATAGCCAAGACATGGAAGCAAAAAAAGGTCCATAAACAGATGAATAAACAAAGACGAAATGGTATACGTACCAAATGGAATAGTAGCCTCTGGAAAAAAATGAACAATGCTGTTTTCAGGACTAGAGTTGAGCCTAGAAATAATCATATAAGGTTAAGTAAGTCAAAAGGGTATGACAAATATCCTATGATATCATTTATACATGTTATCCTAAGATTGCTACCAATGAACATATTTCCACAGAAAAAGACACTCACAGACTTATCATATAAACTAATGGTTAGCCAATATGAAAGGTGGGAGGATGGGTAAATTAGGACTATGGGGTTAACATACATATACTAATGTATGTTAAATGTATATAAACATATAACATATAAATGATATGAATTATATATTCACCAATACCTTCAAAATATACATTCTGTAATCACATACATGGTAACAGGATCCGAAGATGAACAGACATATGTATGAATCATTGAGCAGATTCTGTACAGCCAGACAATCAAAACACTCTAATCAAATTTACTCTGATAAGAAATAGAAATTAAATTTAAAAAACAAACATAAGTTAGGAGACATAAACTTTTGGGGGCTTGTCCCAGCACATTGCACTCTAATTTACAAGCTCGGAACACTACCTCCAGGAAGACTGTGTTGTCCTAGTAACAAGACTTGAGAACGTAATAATGCTGCCGCCTTGTGGCTGCTTCCCACCACAGTAGCTTTAAACCCAGTGCCAATGGTTGCTTATATAGTCACAAGGACTGCAGGGCTGTAAAAGACACAGGCCCTCAAAAAATGCCCTAGGGTAGGGAATTGGCAAGAAAATTCAACACATGAGAAATTTTGAAAAGTCAATAAGAGTACGGAAGTTGAACTCACTCTTTAAAAAAAAAGGAAAAGAAAAAAAGGACATGCCTAAAGCTCAGCATAAGGAATTATTAGCCACATGCGTATCCAACCTCCAAAAAGGTTTCAGCTCACACCAGTCATGACCATCAGCAAAAAGTCTACAAACTATAAATGCTGAAGGGGTTTTAGAGAAGTGTGTACCTTCTAGCTGCTGGTGGGATATAAAGTCGTAACAGCACTAATGCAAACTGAATCGAGCTGCTTGAAAACGTAAAAATTGAGCTACCATATGATGCGGCAGGGCACCTTTTGGGCCTATAACCTAAGACCACCAGAATCGGAAAGACAGAGGCAGGCAAATGTGCACTGCAACAATACTGAAATAGCAAAGACATGGAAGCAAAAAAAAGGTCCATAAACAGGTGAATGGACAAAGAAGAAGTGGTATATGGACAGAATGGAAGAGTAGCCTCGGGAAAAAAATGAACAATGCCGTTTTCAGGACTAGAGTTGAAACTAGAAATAATCATATAAGGTTAAGTAAGACAAAAGGGTATTACAAATATCCTATGATATTATTTATACAAGTTTTCCTAAGATTGCTACCAATGAACATATTTCCACAGCAAAAGACACTCACAGACTTATCAAATAAACTAATGGTTAGCCAAAATGAAAGGTGGGAGGATGGGTAAATTAGGACTATGGGGTTAACATACATATACTAATGTAAGTTAAATGTATATAAACATATAACATATAAATGATATGAATTATATATTCACCAATACCTTCAAAATATACATTCTGTAATCACATACATGGTAACAGGATCCGAAGATGAACAGACGTATGTGTGAATCATTGAGCAGATTCTGTACAGCCAGACAATCAAAACACTCTAATCAAATTTACTCCGATAAGAAAGACAAATTAAATTTAAAAAACAAACATAAGTAAGGAGACATAAACTTCTGGGGGCTTGTCCCAGCACATTGCACTCTAATTTACAAGCTCGGAACACTACCTCCAGGAAGACTCTGTTGTCCTAGTAACAAGACTTGAGAACGCAATAATGCTGCCGCCTTGCGGCTGCTTCCCAAAACAGCACTTTAAACCCAGTGCCAATGATTGCTTATATAGTCACAAGGACTGCAGGGCTGTAAATGACACAAGCCCTCAAAATATGCCCTGGGGTAGGGAATTGGCAAGAACATTCAACACATGAGAAATTTCCAAGAAGTCAATAAGAGGAGGGAAGTTGTACTCACTCTTTAAAAAAAAAAGGAAAAGAAAAAACAGGACATGCCTAAAGCTTAGTATAAGGAATTATTAGCCACATACAAATTCAAATTCAAAAAGGTTTCAGCTCACACCAGTCATTACCATCAGCAAAATGTCTACAAACTATAAATGCTGAAGGGGTTTTAGAGATCTGTGTACCTTCTAGCTGCTGGTGGGATGTAAAGTGGAAACAGCACTAACGCAAACTGAATCGAGCTGCTTGAAAAGGTAAAAATTGAGCTACCAAATGATGCGGCAGGGCACCTTTTGGGCCTATAACCTAAGACCACCAAAATTGGAAAGACAGAGGCAGGCAAATATGCACTGCAACAATACTGAAATAGCCAAGATATGGAAGCAAAAAAAAGGTCCATAAACAGATGAATGGACAAAGAAGAAGTGGTATACGGACAGAATGGAATAGTAGCCTCGGGAGAAAAATGAACAATGCTGTTTTCAGGACTACAGTTGAGCCTAGAAAAAATCATATAAGGTTAAGTAAGTCAAAAGGGTATGACAAATATCCTATGATATCATTTATACAAGTTTTCTTAAGATTGCTACCAATGAACATATTTCCACAGAAAAAGACACTCACAGACTTATCAAATAAACTAATGGTTAGCCAAAATGAAAGGTGGGGGGATGGGTAAGTTAGGACTATGGGGTTAACATACATATACTAATGTAAGTTAAATGTATATAAACATATAACATATAAACGATATGAATTATATAATCACCAATACCTTCAAAATATATATTCTGTGATCACATACATGGTAACAGGATCCGAAGATGAACAGACATATGTAAAAATCATTGAGCAGATTCTGTACAGCCAGACAATCAAAACACTCTAATCAAATTTACTCCGATAAGAAATAGAAATTAAATTTAAAAAAAAACATAAGTTAGGAGACATAAACTTTTGGGGGCTTGTCCCAGCACATTGCACTCTAATTTACAAGCTCAGAACACTACCCCAAGGAAGACTCTGTTCTCCTAGTAACAAGACTTGAGAACGCAATAATGCTGCCGCCTTGTGGCTGCTTCCCACAACAGCACTTTAAACCCAGTGCCAATGATTGCTTATATAGTCACAAGGACTGCAGGGCTGTAAATGACACAAGCCCTCAAAATATGCCCTGGGGTAGGGAATTGGCAAGAACATTCAACACATGAGAAATTTCCAAGAAGTCAATAAGAGGAGGGAAGTTGTACTCAGTCTTTAAAAAAAAAAGGAAAAGAAAAAAAGGACATGCCTAAAGCTCAGTATAAGGAATTATTAGCCACATGCAAATTCAAATTCAAAAAGGTTTCAGCTCACTCCAGTCATGACCATCAGCAAAAAGTCTACAAACCATAAATGCTGAAGGGGTTTTAGAGAAGTGTGTACCTTGTAGCTGCTGGTGGGATGTAAAGTGGTAACAGCAGTAACGCAAACTGAATCGAGCTGCTTGAAAAGGTAAAAATTGAGTTACCATATGGTGCGGCAGGGCACCTTTTGGGCCTATAACCTAAGACCACCAGATTCGGAAAGAGAGAGGCAGGCAAATGTGCATTGCAACAATATTGAAATAGCCAAGACATGGAAGCAAAAAAAAAGGTCCATAAACAGATGAATGGACAAAGACGAAGTGGGATACGTACCAAATGGAATAGTAGCCTCGGGAAAAAAATGAACAATGCCGTTTTCAGGACTACAGTTGAGCCTAGAAATAATCATATAAGGTTAAGTAAGTCAAAAGGGTATGACAAATATCCTATGACATCTTTTATCCATGTTATCCTAAGATTGCTACCAATGAACATATTTCCACAGAAAAAGACACTCACAGACTTATCAAATAAACTAATGGCTAGCCAAAATGAAAGGTGGGAGGATGGGTAAATTAGGACTATGGTGTTAAAATACATATACTAATGTATGTTAAATGTATATAAACATATAACATATGAAATATATAAATTATATAATCACCAATACCTTTTAAATATACATTCTGTAATCACATACATGCTAACAGGTTCGAAGATGAACAGACATATGTATGAATCATTGAGCAGATTCTGTACAGCCAGAAAACCACAACACTCTAATCAAATTTACTCCGATAAGAAATAGAAATTAAATTTAAAAAACAAACATAAGTTAGGAGACATAAACTTCTGGGGGCTTGTCCCAGCACATTGCACTCTAATTTACAAGCTCGGAACACTACCTCCAGGAAGACTGTGTTGTCCTAGTAACAAGACTTGAGAACGTAATAATGCTGCCGCCTTGTGGCTGCTTCCCACAACAGTAGCTTTAAACCCAGTGCCAATGGTTGCTTATATAGTCACAAGGACTGCAGGGCTGTAAAAGACACAGGCCCTCAAAAAATGCCCTGGGGTATGGAATTGGCAAGAAAATTCAACATATGAGAAATTTTCAAGAAGTCAATAAGAGGAGGGAAGTTGTAGTCACTCTTTAAAAAAAAAGGAAAAGAAAAAAAGGACATGCCTAAAGCTCAGCATAAGGAATTATTAGCCACATGCGTATCCAACCTCCAAAAAGGTTTCAGCTCACACCAGTCATGACCATCAGCAAAAAGTCTACAAACTATAAATGCTGAAGGGGTTTTAGAGAACTGTGTACCTTCTAGCTGCTGGTGGGATGTAAAGTGGTAACAGCAGTAACGCAAACTGAATCGAGCTGCTTGAAAAGGTAAACATTGAGCTACCATATGATGCGGCAGGGCACATTTTGGGCCTATAACCTAAGACAACTGGATTCGGAAAGACAGAGGCAGGCAAATGTGCACTGCAACAATATTGAAATAGCCAAGACTTGGAAGCAAAAAAAAGGTCCATAAACAGATGAATGGACAAAGACGAAATGGTACACGTACCAAATGGAATAGTAGCCTCTGGAAAAAAATGAAAAATGCCGTTTTCAGGACTAGAGTTGAGCCTAGAAATAATCATATAAGGTTAAGTAAGTCAAAAGGGTATGACAAATATCCTATGATATCATTAATACATGTTATCCTAAGATTGCTACCAATGAACATATTTCCACAGAAAAAGACACTCACAGACTTATCAAACTAATGGTTAGCCAAAATGAAAGGTGGGAGGATGGGTAAATTAGGACAATGGGGTTAACATACATATACTAATGTATGTTAAATGTATATAAACATATAATATATAAACTATATAAATAATATAATCACCAATACCTTTAAAATATACATTCTGTAATCACATACATGCTAACAGGTTCCGAAGATGAACAGATATATGTATGAATCATTGAGCAGATTCTGTACAGCCAGACAATCAAAACACTCTAATCAAATTTACTCCGATAAGAAATAGAAATTAAATTTAAAAAGCAAACATAAGTTAGGAGACATAAACTTCTGGGGACTTCTCCCAGAACATTCCACTCTAATTTACAACCTTGGAAAACTACCTCCAGGAAGACTCTGTTGCCCTAGTAACAAGAGTTGAGAACGTAATAATGCTGCCGCCTTGTGGCTGTTTCCCACAACAGCAGCTTTAAACCCAGTGCCAATGGTTGCTTAATAGTCACAAGGACTGCAGGGCTCTAAATGACACCTGCCCTCAAAAAATGCCCTGGGCAAGGGAATAGGCAAGAAAATTCAACACATGAGAAACTTTTCAAGAAGTCAATAAGAGGAGGGAAGTTGTACTCACTCTTTAAAAAAAAAAGGAAAAGAAAAAATAGGACATGCCTAAAGCTCAGTATAAGGAATTATTACTAACATGCAATTTCAAATTCAAAAAGGTTTCAGCTGACACCAGTCATGACCATCAGGAAAAAGTCTACAAACTATAAATGGTGAAGGGGTTGTAGAGAACTGTGTACCTTCTAGCTGCTGGGGGGATGTAAAGTGGTAACAGCAGTAACACAACCTGAATCGAGCTGCTTGAAAACGTAAAAATTGAGCAACCATATGATGCGGCAGGGCACCTTTTGGGCCTATAACCTAAGACCACCAGATTCGGAAAGACAGAGGCAGGCAAATGTGCACTGCAGCAATACTGAAATAGCCAAGACATGGAAGCAAAAAAAAGGTCCATAAACAGATGAATGGACAAAGACGAAGTGGTATACGTACCACATGGAATAGTAGCCTCGGAAAAAAAATGAACATTGCCGTTTCCAGGACTACAGTTGAGACTAGAAATAATTATATAAGGTTAAGTAAGTCAAAAGGGTATGACAAATATCCTACGATATCATTTATAAAAGTTATCCTAAGATTGCTACCCATGAACATATTTCCACAGAAAAAGACACTCACAGACTAATCAAATAAACTAATGGTTAGCCAAAATGAAAGGTGGGAGAATAGGTAATTTAGGACTATGGGGTTAACATACATATACTAATGTATGTTAAATGTATATAAACATATCACATATAAACTATATGCATTATATCATCACCAATAGCTTTAAAATATACATTCTGTAATCACGTACATGGTAGCAGGATCCGAAGATGAACAGACATATGTATGAATCATTGAGCAGATTCTGTACAGCCAGACAATCAAAACACTCTAATCAAATTGACTCTGATAAGAAATAGAAATTAAATTTAAAAAGCAAACATAAGTTAGGAGACATAAACTTCTGGGGGCTTGTCCCAGCACATTCCACTCTAATTTACAACCTTGGAAAACTACCTCCAGGAAGACTCTGTTGCCCTAGTAACAAGAGTTGAGAACGTAATAATGCTGCCACCTTGTGGCTGTTTCCCACAACAGCAGCTTTAAACCCAGTGCCAAAGGTTGCTTAATAGTCACAAGGACTGCAGGGCTCTAAATGACACCGGCCCTCAAAGAATGCCCTGGAGTAGGGAATAGGCAAAAAAATTCAACACATGAGTAACTTTTCAAGAAGTCAATAAGAGGAGGGAAGTTGCACTCACTCTTTAAAAAAAAGGAAAAGAAAAAAAAGGACATGCCTAAAGCTCAGTATAAGGAATTATTAGCCACATGCAAATTCAAATTCAAAAAGGCTTCAGGTGACACCAGTCATGACCATCATCAAAAAGTCTACAAACTATAAATGCTGAAGGGGTTTTAGAGAATTGTGTACATTCTAGCTGCTGGTGGGATGTAAAGTGGTAACAGCACTAACGCATACTGAATGGAGCTGCTTGAAAAGGTAAAAATTGAGTTACCATATGGTGCGGCAGGGCACCTTTTGGGCCTATAACCTAAGACCACCAGATTCGGAAAGAGAGAGGCAGGCAAATGTGCATTGCAACAATATTGAAATAGCCAAGACATGGAAGCAAAAAAAAAGGTCCATAAACAGATGAATGGACAAAGACGAAGTGGGATACGTACCAAATGGAATAGTAGCCTCGGGAAAAAAATGAACAATGCCGTTTTCAGGACTACAGTTGAGCCTAGAAATAATCATATAAGGTTAAGTAAGTCAAAAGGGTATGACAAATATCCTATGACATCTTTTATCCATGTTATCCTAAGATTGCTACCAATGAACATATTTCCACAGAAAAAGACACTCACAGACTTATCAAATAAACTAATGGCTAGCCAAAATGAAAGGTGGGAGGATGGGTAAATTAGGACTATGGGGTTAAAATACATATACTAATGTATGTTAAATGTATATAAACATATAACATATGAAATATATAAATTATATAATCACCAATACCTTTTAAATATACATTCTGTAATCACATACATGCTAACAGGTTCGAAGATGAACAGACATATGTATGAATCATTGAGCAGATTCTGTACAGCCAGAAAACCACAACACTCTAATCAAATTTACTCCGATAAGAAATAGAAATTAAATTTAAAAAACAAACATAAGTTAGGAGACATCAACTTCTGGGGGCTTGTCCCAGCACATTGCACTCTAATTTAGAAGCTCGGAACACTACCTCCAGGAAGACTGTGTTGTCCTAGTAACAAGACTTGAGAACGTAATAATGCTGCCGCCTTGTGGCTGCTTCCCACAACAGTAGCTTTAAACCCAGTGCCAATGGTTGCTTATATAGTCACAAGAACTGCAGGGCTGTAAAAGACACAGGCCCTCAAAAAATGCCCTGGGGTATGGAATTGGCAAGAAAATTCAACATATGAGAAATTTTCAAGAAGTCAATAAGAGGAGGGAAGTTGTAGTCACTCTTTAAAAAAAAAGGAAAAGAAAAAAAGGACATGCCTAAAGCTCAGCATAAGGAATTATTAGCCACATGCGTATCCAACCTCCAAAAAGGTTTCAGCTCACACCAGTCATGACCATCAGCAAAAAGTCTACAAACTATAAATGCTGAAGGGGTTTTAGAGAACTGTGTACCTTCTAGCTGCTGGTGGGATGTAAAGTGGTAACAGCAGTAACGCAAACTGAATCGAGCTGCTTGAAAAGGTAAACATTGAGCTACCATATGATGCGGCAGGGCACATTTTGGGCCTATAACCTAAGACAACTGGATTCGGAAAGACAGAGGCAGGCAAATGTGCACTGCAACAATATTGAAATAGCCAAGACTTGGAAGCAAAAAAAAGGTCCATAAACAGATGAATGGACAAAGACGAAATGGTACACGTACCAAATGGAATAGTAGCCTCTGGAAAAAAATGAAAAATGCCGTTTTCAGGACTAGAGTTGAGCCTAGAAATAATCATATAAGGTTAAGTAAGTCAAAAGGGTATGACAAATATCCTATGATATCATTAATACATGTTATCCTAAGATTGCTACCAATGAACATATTTCCACAGAAAAAGACACTCACAGACTTATCAAACTAATGGTTAGCCAAAATGAAAGGTGGGAGGATGGGTAAATTAGGACAATGGGGTTAACATACATATACTAATGTATGTTAAATGTATATAAACATATAATATATAAACTATATAAATAATATAATCACCAATACCTTTAAAATATACATTCTGTAATCACATACATGCTAACAGGTTCCGAAGATGAACAGATATATGTATGAATCATTGAGCAGATTCTGTACAGCCAGACAATCAAAACACTCTAATCAAATTTACTCCGATAAGAAATAGAAATTAAATTTAAAAAGCAAACATAAGTTAGGAGACATAAACTTCTGGGGACTTCTCCCAGAACATTCCACTCTAATTTACAACCTTGGAAAACTACCTCCAGGAAGACTCTGTTGCCCTAGTAACAAGAGTTGAGAACGTAATAATGCTGCCGCCTTGTGGCTGTTTCCCACAACAGCAGCTTTAAACCCAGTGCCAATGGTTGCTTAATAGTCACAAGGACTGCAGGGCTCTAAATGACACCTGCCCTCAAAAAATGCCCTGGGCAAGGGAATAGGCAAGAAAATTCAACACATGAGAAACTTTTCAAGAAGTCAATAAGAGGAGGGAAGTTGTACTCACTCTTTAAAAAAAAAAGGAAAAGAAAAAATAGGACATGCCTAAAGCTCAGTATAAGGAATTATTACTAACATGCAATTTCAAATTCAAAAAGGTTTCAGCTGACACCAGTCATGACCATCAGGAAAAAGTCTACAAACTATAAATGGTGAAGGGGTTGTAGAGAACTGTGTACCTTCTAGCTGCTGGGGGGATGTAAAGTGGTAACAGCAGTAACACAACCTGAATCGAGCTGCTTGAAAACGTAAAAATTGAGCAACCATATGATGCGGCAGGGCACCTTTTGGGCCTATAACCTAAGACCACCAGATTCGGAAAGACAGAGGCAGGCAAATGTGCACTGCAGCAATACTGAAATAGCCAAGACATGGAAGCAAAAAAAAGGTCCATAAACAGATGAATGGACAAAGACGAAGTGGTATACGTACCACATGGAATAGTAGCCTCGGAAAAAAAATGAACATTGCCGTTTCCAGGACTACAGTTGAGACTAGAAATAATTATATAAGGTTAAGTAAGTCAAAAGGGTATGACAAATATCCTACGATATCATTTATAAAAGTTATCCTAAGATTGCTACCCATGAACATATTTCCACAGAAAAAGACACTCACAGACTAATCAAATAAACTAATGGTTAGCCAAAATGAAAGGTGGGAGAATAGGTAAATTAGGACTATGGGGTTAACATACATATACTAATGTATGTTAAATGTATATAAACATATCACATATAAACTATCTGCATTATATCATCACCAATAGCTTTAAAATATACATTCTGTAATCACGTACATGGTAGCAGGATCCGAAGATGAACAGACATATGTATGAATCATTGAGCAGATTCTGTACAGCCAGACAATCAAAACACTCTAATCAAATTGACTCTGATAAGAAATAGAAATTAAATTTAAAAAGCAAACATAAGTTAGGAGACATAAACTTCTGGGGGCTTGTCCCAGCACATTCCACTCTAATTTACAACCTTGGAAAACTACCTCCAGGAAGACTCTGTTGCCCTAGTAACAAGAGTTGAGAACGTAATAATGCTGCCACCTTGTGGCTGTTTCCCACAACAGCAGCTTTAAACCCAGTGCCAAAGGTTGCTTAATAGTCACAAGGACTGCAGGGCTCTAAATGACACCGGCCCTCAAAGAATGCCCTGGAGTAGGGAATAGGCAAAAAAATTCAACACATGAGTAACTTTTCAAGAAGTCAATAAGAGGAGGGAAGTTGCACTCACTCTTTAAAAAAAAGGAAAAGA
The DNA here is from genome assembly GCF_965194825.1 of Balaenoptera physalus. Lineage (NCBI taxonomy): Eukaryota > Metazoa > Chordata > Mammalia > Artiodactyla > Balaenopteridae > Balaenoptera > Balaenoptera physalus. Next base: position 69,659,811 of record NC_138882.1, read on the forward strand.
AAAAAAAGGACATGCCTAAAGCTCAGTATAAGGAATTATTAGCCACATGCAAATTCAAATTCAAAAAGGTTTCAGGTGACACCAGTCATGACCATCATCAAAAAGTCTACAAACTATAAATGCTGAAGGGGTTTTAGAGAATTGTGTACATTCTAGCTGCTGGTGGGATGTAAAGTGGTAACAGCACTAACGCATACTGAATGGAGCTGCTTGAAAAGGTAAAAATTGAGTTACCATATGATGCGGCAGGGCACCTTTTGGGCCTATAACCTAAGACCACCAAAATCGGAAATACAGAGGCAGGCAAATGTGCACTGCAACAATACTGAAATACCCAAGACATGGAAGCAAAAAATGGTCCATAAACAGGTGAATGGACAAAGAAGAAGTGGTATATGGACAGAATGGAAGAGTAGCCTCGGGAAAAAAAGGAACAATGCCGTTTTCAGAACTACAGTTGAGACTAGAAATAGTCATATAAGGTTAAGTAAGTCAAAAGGGTGTGACAAATATCCTATGAAATCATTTATACATGTTTTCCTAAGATTACTACCAATGAACATATTTCCACAGAAAAAGACAGTCACAGACTTATCAAAAATACTAACGGTTAGCCAAAATGAAAGGTGGGAGGATGGGTAAATTAGGACTATGGGGTTAACATACATATACTAATGTAAGTTAAATGTATATAAACATATAACATATAAATGATATGAATTATATAATCACCAATCCCTTCAAAATATACATTCTGTAATCACATACATGGTAACAGGATCCGCAGATGAACAGACATATGTATGAATCATTGAGCAGATTCTGTACAGCCAGACAATCAAAACACTCTAATCAAATTTAGTCCGATAAAAAGTAGAAGTTAAATTTAAAAAACAAACATAAGTAAGGAGACATAAACTTCTGGGGGCTTGTCCCAGCACATTCCACTCTAATTTACAACCTCGGAACACTACCTCCAGGAAGACTCTGCTTCCCTATTAACAAGAGTTGAGAACCTAATAATGCTGCTGCCTTGTGGCTATTTCCCACAACAGCAGCTTTAAACCCAGTGCAAATGGTTGCTTATATTGTCACAAGGACTGCAGGGCTGTAAATGATACAGGCCCTCAAAAAATGCCTTGGGGTAGGGAATAGGCAAGAAAATTCAACACATGAGAAATTTTTCAAGAAGTCAATAAGAGGAGGGAGGTTGTACTCACTCTCTAAAAAAGAAAGGAAAAGAAAAAAAACGGCATGCCTAAAGCTCAGTAAAGGAAATTATTAGGCACATGCAAATTCAAATTCAATAAGGTTTCAGCTCACACCAGTCATGACCATCAGCAAAAAATCTACAAACTATAAATGCTGAACGGGTTTTAGAGAACTGTGTACCTTCTAGGTTCCGGTGGGATGTAAACTGGTAAGAGCACTAACGAAAACTGAATGCAGCTACTTGAAAAGGTAAAAATTGAGTTACCGTATGATGCGGCAGGGCACCTTTTGGGCCTATAATATAAGACCACCAAAATCGGAAAGACAGATGCAGGCAAATATGCACTGCAACAATATTGAAATAGCCAAGACATAGAAGCAAAAAAAAGCTCCATAAACAAATGAATGGACAAAGACGAAGTGGTATACGTACCAAATGGAATAGTAGCCTCGGGAAAAAAATGAACAATGCCGTTTTCATGACTACAGTTGAGCCTAGAAATAATCATATAAGGGTAAGTTAGTCAAAAGGGTATGACAAATATCCTATGATATCATTTATACATGTTATCCTAAGATTGCTACCAATGAACATATTTCCACAAAAAAAGACACTCACAGACTTATCAAATAAACTAATGGTTAGCCAAAATGAAAGGTGGGAGGATGGGTAAATTAGGACTATGGGGTTAACATACATATACTAATGTATGTTAAATGTATATAAACATATAACATATGAACTATATAAAATATATAATCACCAAACCTTTAAAATATACATTCTGTAATCACATACATGATAACAGGTTCCGAAGATGAACAGATATATGTATGAATCATTGAGCAGATTCTGTACAGCCAATCAAAACACTCTAATCAAATTTACTCCGATAAGAAATAGAAATTAAATTTAAAAAGCAAACATAAGTTAGGAGACATAAACTTCTGGGGGCTTGTCACAGCACATTCCACTCTAATTTACAACCTTGGAAAACTACCTCCAGGAAGACTCTGTTGCCCTAGTAAGAAGAGTTGAGAATGTAATAATGCTGCCGCCTTGTGGCTGTTTCCCACAACAGCAGCTTTAAACCCAGTGCCAAAGGTTGCTTAATAGTCACAAGGACTGAAGGGCTCTAAATGACACCTGCCTTCAAAAAATGCCCTGGGGTAGGGAATAGGCAAAAAAATTCAACACATGAGAAACTTTTCAAGAAGTCAATAAGAGGAGGGAAGTTGTACTCACTCTTTAAAACAAAAGGAAAAGAAAAAAATGACATGCCTAAAGCTCAGTATAAGGAATTATTAGCCACATGCAAATTCAAATTCAAAAAGGTTTCAGGTAACACCAGTCATGACCATCATCAAAAAGTCTACAAACTATAAATGCTGAAGGGGTTTTAGAGGAATGTGTACCTTCTAGCTGCTGGTGGGATGTAAAGAAGTAATACCACTAATGCAAACTGAATGGAGCTGCTTGAAAAGGTAAAAATTGAGTTACCATACGATGCGGCAGGGCACCTTTTGGGACTATAACCTAAGACCACCAGAATCGGAAAGACAGAGGCAGGCAAATGTGCACTGCAACAATACTGAAATAGCCAAGACATGGAAGCAAAAAAAGGTCCATAAACAGATGAATGAACAAAGACGAAAGGGTATACGTACCAAATGGAATAGTAGCCTCTGGAAAAAAATGAACAATGCTGTTTTCAGGACTAGAGTTGAGCCTAGAAATAATCATATAAGGTTAAGTAAGTCAAAAGGGTATGACAAATATCCTATGATATCATTTATACATGTTATCCTAAGATTGCTACCAATGAACATATTTCCACAGAAAAAGACACTCACAGACTTATCATATAAACTAATGGTTAGCCAATATGAAAGGTGGGAGGATGGGTAAATTAGGACTATGGGGTTAACATACATATACTAATGTATGTTAAATGTATATAAACATATAACATATAAATGATATGAATTATATATTCACCAATACCTTCAAAATATACATTCTGTAATCACATACATGGTAACAGGATCCGAAGATGAACAGACATATGTATGAATCATTGAGCAGATTCTGTACAGGCAGACAATCAAAACACTCTAATCAAATTTACTCTGATAAGAAATAGAAATTAAATTTAAAAAACAAACATAAGTTAGGAGACATAAACTTTTGCGGGCTTGTCCCAGCACATTGCACTCTAATTTACAAGCTCGGAACACTACCTCCAGGAAGACTGTGTTGTCCTAGTAACAAGACTTGAGAACGTAATAATGCTGCCGCCTTGTGGCTGCTTCCCACAACAGTAGCTTTAAACCCAGTGCCAATGGTTGCTTATATAGTCACAAGGACTGCAGGGCTGTAAAAGACACAGGCCCTCAAAAAATGCCCTAGGGTAGGGAATTGGCAAGAAAATTCAACACATGAGAAATTTTGAAAAGTCAATAAGAGTACGGAAGTTGAACTCACTCTTTAAAAAAAAAGGAAAAGAAAAAAAGGACATGCCTAAAGCTCAGCATAAGGAATTATTAGCCACATGCGTATCCAACCTCCAAAAAGGTTTCAGCTCACACCAGTCATGACCATCAGCAAAAAGTCTACAAACTATAAATGCTGAAGGGGTTTTAGAGAAGTGTGTACCTTCTAGCTGCTGGTGGGATATAAAGTCGTAACATCACTAATGCAAACTGAATCGAGCTGCTTGAAAACGTAAAAATTGAGCTACCATATGATGCGGCAGGGCACCTTTTGGGCCTATAACCTAAGACCACCAGAATCGGAAAGACAGAGGCAGGCAAATGTGCACTGCAACAATACTGAAATAGCCAAGATATGGAAGCAAAAAAAAGGTCCATAAACAGATGAATGGACAAAGAAGAAGTGGTATACGGACAGAATGGAATAGTAGCCTCGGGAGAAAAATGAACAATGCTGTTTTCAGGACTACAGTTGAGCCTAGAAAAAATCATATAAGGTTAAGTAAGTCAAAAGGGTATGACAAATATCCTATGATATCATTTATACAAGTTTTCTTAAGATTGCTACCAATGAACATATTTCCACAGAAAAAGACACTCACAGACTTATCAAATAAACTAATGGTTAGCCAAAATGAAAGTTGGGGGGATGGGTAAGTTAGGACTATGGGGTTAACATACATATACTAATGTAAGTTAAATGTATATAAACATATAACATATAAACGATATGAATTATATAATCACCAATACCTTCAAAATATATATTCTGTGATCACATACATGGTAACAGGATCCGAAGATGAACAGACATATGTATGAATCATTGAGCAGATTCTGTACAGCCAGACAATCAAAACACTCTAATCAAATTTACTCCGATAAGAAATAGAAATCAAATTTAAAAAAAAAACATAAGTTAGGAGACATAAACTTCTGGGGGCTTGTCCCAGCACATTGCACTCTAATTTAAAAGCTCGGAACACTACCTCCAGGAAGACTCTGTTGTCCTAGTAACAAGACTTGAGAACGTAATAATGCTGCCGCCTTGTGGCTGTCTCCAAAAACAGCACCTTTAAACCCAGTGCCAATGGTTGCTTATATAGTCACAAGGACTGCACGGTTGTAAATGACACAGGCACTCAAAAAATGCCCTGGGGTAGGGAATAGGCAAGAAAATTCAACACATAAGAAACTTTTCAAGAAATCAATAAGAGGAGGGAAGTTGTACTCACTCTTTTTAAAAAAAAGGAAAAGAAAAAATAGGACATGCCTAAAGCTCAGCATAAGGAATTATTAGCCACATGCGTATCCAACCTCCAAAAAGGTTTCAGCTCACACCAGTCATGACCATCAGCAAAAAGTCTACAAACTATAAATGCTGAAGGGGTTTTAGAGAAGTGTGTACATTCTAGCTGCTGGTGGGATATAAAGTCGTAACAGCACTAATGCAAACTGAATCGAGCTGCTTGAAAACGTAAAAATTGAGCTACCATATGATGCGGCAGGGCACCTTTTGGGCCTATAATCTAAGACCACCAGAATCGGAAAGACAGAGGCAGGCAAATGTGCACTGCAACAATACTGAAATAGCAAAGACATGGAAGCAAAAAAAAGGTCCATAAACAGGTGAATGGACAAAGAAGAAGTGGTATATGGACAGAATGGAAGAGTAGCCTCGGGAAAAAAATGAACAATGCCGTCTTCAGGACTAGAGTTGAGACTAGAAATAATCATATAAGGTTAAGTAAGACAAAAGGGTATTACAAATATCCTATGATATTATTTATACAAGTTTTCCTAAGATTGCTACCAATGAACATATTTCCACAGAAAAAGACACTCACAGACTTATCAAATAAACTACTGGTTAGCCAAAATGAAAGGTGGGAGGTTGGGTAAATTAGGACTATGGGGTTAACATACATATACTAATGTAAGTTAAATGTATATAAACATATAACATATAAATGATATGAATTATATATTCACCAATACCTTCAAAATATACATTCTGTAATCACATACATGGTAACAGGATCCGAAGATGAACAGACATATGTGTGAATCATTGAGCAGATTCTGTACAGCCAGACAATCAAAACACTCTAATCAAATTTACTCCGATAAGAAAGACAAATTAAATTTAAAAAACAAACATAAGTAAGGAGACATAAACTTCTGGGGGCTTGTCCCAGCACATTGCACTCTAATTTACAAGCTCGGAACACTACCTCCAGGAAGACTCTGTTGTCCTAGTAACAAGGCTTGAGAACGTAATAATGCTGCCGCCTTGTGGCTGTCTCCCAAAACAGCAGCTTTAAACCCAATGACAATGGTTGCTTATATAGTCACAAGGACTGCAGGGCTGTAAATGACACAGGCCCTCAAAAATTGCCCTGGGGTAGGGAATAGGCAAGAAAATCCAACACATGAGAAATTTTTCAAGAAGTCAATAAGAGGAGGGGAGTTGTACTCACTCTTTAAAAAAAAAAAAGTAAAAGAAAAAAAAGGACATGCCTAAAGCTTAGTATAAGGAATTATTAGCCACATACAAATTCAAATTCAAAAAGGTTTCAGCTCACACCAGTCATTACCATCAGCAAAATGTCTACAAACTAAAATGCTGAAGGGGTTTTAGAGATCTGTGTACCTTCTAGCTGCTGGTGGGATGTAAAGTGGAAACAGCACTAACGCAAACTGAATCGAGCTGCTTGAAAAGGTAAAAATTGAGCTACCAAATGATGCGGCAGGGCACCTTTTGGGCCTATAACCTAAGACCACCAAAATTGGAAAGACAGAGGCAGGCAAATATGCACTGCAACAATACTGAAATAGCCAAGATATGGAAGCAAAAAAAAGTCCATAAACAGATGAATGGACAAAGAAGAAGTGGTATACGGACAGAATGGAATAGTAGCCTCGGGAGAAAAATGAACAATGCTGTTTTCAGGACTACAGTTGAGCCTAGAAAAAATCATATAAGGTTAAGTAAGTCAAAAGGGTATGACAAATATCCTATGATATCATTTATACAAGTTTTCTTAAGATTGCTACCAATGAACATATTTCCCCAGAAAAAGACACTCACAGACTTATCAAATAAACTAATGGTTAGCCAAAATGAAAGGTGGGGGGATGGGTAAGTTAGGACTATGGGGTTAACATACATATACTAATGTAAGTTAAATGTATATAAACATATAACATATAAACGATATGAATTATATAATCACCAATACCTTCAAAATATATATTCTGTGATCACATACATGGTAACAGGATCCGAAGATGAACAGACATATGTATGAATCATTGAGCAGATTCTGTACAGCCAGACAATCAAAACACTCTAATCAAATTTACTCCGATAAGAAATAGAAATTAAATTAAAAAAAAAAAACATAAGTTAGGAGACATAAACTTCTGGGGGCTTGTCCCAGCATATTGCACTCTAATTTACAAGCTCAGAACACTACCTCCAGTAAGACTCTGTTCTCCTAGTAACAAGACTTGAGAACGCAATAATGCTGCCGCCTTGTGGCTGCTTCCCACAACAGCACTTTAAACCCAGTGCCAATGATTGCTTATATAGTCACAAGGACTGCAGGGCTGTAAATGACACAAGCCCTCAAAATGTGCCCTGGGGTAGGGAATTGGCAAAAACATTCAACACATGAAAAATTTCCAAGAAGTCAATAAGAGGAGGGAAGTTGTACTCACTCTTTAAAAAAAAAAGGAAAAGAAAAAAAAGGACATGCCTAAAGCTTAGTATAAGGAATTATTAGCCACATACAAATTCAAATTCAAAAAGGTTTCAGCTCACACCAGTCATTACCATCAGCAAAATGTCTACAAACTATAAATGCTGAAGGGGTTTTAGAGATCTGTGTACCTTCTAGCTGCTGGTGGGATGTAAAGTGCAAACAGCACTAACGCAAACTGAATCGAGCTGCTTGAAAAGGTAAAAATTGAGCTACCAAATGATGCGGCAGGGCACCTTTTGGGCCTATAACCTAAGAACACCAAAATTGGAAAGACAGAGGCAGGCAAATATGCACTGCAACAATACTGAAATAGCCAAGATATGGAAGCAAAAAAAAGGTCCATAAACAGATGAATGGACAAAGAAGAAGTGGTATACGGACAGAATGGAATAGTAGCCTCGGGAGAAAAATGAACAATGCCATTTTCAGGACTAGAGTTGAGCCTAGAAATAATCATATAAGGTTAAGTAAGTCAAAAGGGTATGACAAATATCCTATGACATCATTTATACCTGTTATCCTAAGATTGCTACCAATGAACATATTTCCACAGAAAAAGACACTCACAGACTTATCATATAAACTAATGGTTAGCCAAAATGAAAGGTGGGAGGATGGGTAAATTAGGACTATGGGGTTAACATACATATACTAATGTATGTTAAATGTATATAAACATATAACATATAAATGATATGAATTATATAATCACCAATACCTTCAAAATATACATTCTGTAATCACATACATGGTAACAGGATCCGAAGATGAACAGACATATGTATGAATCATTGAGCAGATTCTGTACAGCCAGACAATCAAAACACTCTAATCAAATTTACTCCGATAAAAAATAGAAATTAAATTTAAAAAACAAACATAAGTTAGGAGACATAAACTTTTGGGGGCTTGTCCCAGCACATTGCACTCTAATTTACAAGCTCGGAACACTACCTCCAGGAAGACTGTGTTGTCCTAGTAACAAGACTTGAGAACGTAATAATGCTGCCGCCTTGTGGCTGCTTCCCACAACAGTAGCTTTAAACCCAGTGCCAATGGTTGCTTATATAGTCACAAGGACTGCAGGGCTGTAAAAGACACAGGCCCTCAAAAAATACCCTGGTGTAGGGAATTGGCAAGAAAATTCAACACATGAGAAATTTTCAAGAAGTCAATAAGAGGAGGGAAGTTGTAGTCACTCTTTAAAAAAAAAGGAAAAGAAAAAAAGGACATGCCTAAAGCTCAGCATAAGGAATTATTAGCCACATGCGTATCCAACCTCCAAAAAGGTTTCAGCTCACACCAGTCATGACCATCAGCAAAAAGTCTACAAACTATAAATGCTGAAGGGGTTTTAGAGAAGTGTGTACCTTCTAGCTGCTGGTGGGATATAAAGTCGTAACATCACTAATGCAAACTGAATCGAGCTGCTTGAAAACGTAAAAATTGAGCTACCATATGATGCGGCAGGGCACCTTTTGGGCCTATAACCTAAGACCACCAGAATCGGAAAGACAGAGGCAGGCAAATGTGCACTGCAACAATACTGAAATAGCCAAGATATGGAAGCAAAAAAAAGGTCCATAAACAGATGAATGGACAAAGAAGAAGTGGTATACGGACAGAATGGAATAGTAGCCTCGGGAGAAAAATGAACAATGCTGTTTTCAGGACTACAGTTGAGCCTAGAAAAAATCATATAAGGTTAAGTAAGTCAAAAGGGTATGACAAATATCCTATGATATAATTTATACAAGTTTTCTTAAGATTGCTACCAATGAACATATTTCCACAGAAAAAGACACTCACAGACTTATCAAATAAACTAATGGTTAGCCAAAATGAAAGTTGGGGGGATGGGTAAGTTAGGACTATGGGGTTAACATACATATACTAATGTAAGTTAAATGTATATAAACATATAACATATAAACGATATGAATTATATAATCACCAATACCTTCAAAATATATATTCTGTGATCACATACATGGTAACAGGATCCGAAGATGAACAGACATATGTATGAATCATTGAGCAGATTCTGTACAGCCAGACAATCAAAACACTCTAATCAAATTTACTCCGATAAGAAATAGAAATCAAATTTAAAAAAAAAACATAAGTTAGGAGACATAAACTTCTGGGGGCTTGTCCCAGCACATTGCACTCTAATTTAAAAGCTCGGAACACTACCTCCAGGAAGACTCTGTTGTCCTAGTAACAAGACTTGAGAACGTAATAATGCTGCCGCCTTGTGGCTGTCTCCAAAAACAGCACCTTTAAACCCAGTGCCAATGGTTGCTTATATAGTCACAAGGACTGCACGGTTGTAAATGACACAGGCACTCAAAAAATGCCCTGGGGTAGGGAATAGGCAAGAAAATTCAACACATAAGAAACTTTTCAAGAAATCAATAAGAGGAGGGAAGTTGTACTCACTCTTTTTAAAAAAAAGGAAAAGAAAAAATAGGACATGCCTAAAGCTCAGCATAAGGAATTATTAGCCACATGCGTATCCAACCTCCAAAAAGGTTTCAGCTCACACCAGTCATGACCATCAGCAAAAAGTCTACAAACTATAAATGCTGAAGGGGTTTTAGAGAAGTGTGTACCTTCTAGCTGCTGGTGGGATATAAAGTCGTAACAGCACTAATGCAAACTGAATCGAGCTGCTTGAAAACGTAAAAATTGAGCTACCATATGATGCGGCAGGGCACCTTTTGGGCCTATAATCTAAGACCACCAGAATCGGAAAGACAGAGGCAGGCAAATGTGCACTGCAACAATACTGAAATAGCAAAGACATGGAAGCAAAAAAAAGGTCCATAAACAGGTGAATGGACAAAGAAGAAGTGGTATATGGACAGAATGGAAGAGTAGCCTCGGGAAAAAAATGAACAATGCCGTCTTCAGGACTAGAGTTGAGACTAGAAATAATCATATAAGGTTAAGTAAGACAAAAGGGTATTACAAATATCCTATGATATTATTTATACAAGTTTTCCTAAGATTGCTACCAATGAACATATTTCCACAGAAAAAGACACTCACAGACTTATCAAATAAACTACTGGTTAGCCAAAATGAAAGGTGGGAGGTTGGGTAAATTAGGACTATGGGGTTAACATACATATACTAATGTAAGTTAAATGTATATAAACATATAACATATAAATGATATGAATTATATATTCACCAATACCTTCAAAATATACATTCTGTAATCACATACATGGTAACAGGATCCGAAGATGAACAGACATATGTGTGAATCATTGAGCAGATTCTGTACAGCCAGACAATCAAAACACTCTAATCAAATTTACTCCGATAAGAAAGACAAATTAAATTTAAAAAACAAACATAAGTAAGGAGACATAAACTTCTGGGGGCTTGTCCCAGCACATTGCACTCTAATTTACAAGCTCGGAACACTACCTCCAGGAAGACTCTGTTGTCCTAGTAACAAGGCTTGAGAACGTAATAATGCTGCCGCCTTGTGGCTGTCTCCCAAAACAGCAGCTTTAAACCCAATGACAATGGTTGCTTATATAGTCACAAGGACTGCAGGGCTGTAAATGACACAGGCCCTCAAAAATTGCCCTGGGGTAGGGAATAGGCAAGAAAATCCAACACATGAGAAATTTTTCAAGAAGTCAATAAGAGGAGGGGAGTTGTACTCACTCTTTAAAAAAAAAAGTAAAAGAAAAAAAAGGACATGCCTAAAGCTTAGTATAAGGAATTATTAGCCACATACAAATTCAAATTCAAAAAGGTTTCAGCTCACACCAGTCATTACCATCAGCAAAATGTCTACAAACTAAAATGCTGAAGGGGTTTTAGAGATCTGTGTACCTTCTAGCTGCTGGTGGGATGTAAAGTGGAAACAGCACTAACGCAAACTGAATCGAGCTGCTTGAAAAGGTAAAAATTGAGCTACCAAATGATGCGGCAGGGCACCTTTTGGGCCTATAACCTAAGACCACCAAAATTGGAAAGACAGAGGCAGGCAAATATGCACTGCAACAATACTGAAATAGCCAAGATATGGAAGCAAAAAAAAGTCCATAAACAGATGAATGGACAAAGAAGAAGTGGTATACGGACAGAATGGAATAGTAGCCTCGGGAGAAAAATGAACAATGCTGTTTTCAGGACTACAGTTGAGCCTAGAAAAAATCATATAAGGTTAAGTAAGTCAAAAGGGTATGACAAATATCCTATGATATCATTTATACAAGTTTTCTTAAGATTGCTACCAATGAACATATTTCCCCAGAAAAAGACACTCACAGACTTATCAAATAAACTAATGGTTAGCCAAAATGAAAGGTGGGGGGATGGGTAAGTTAGGACTATGGGGTTAACATACATATACTAATGTAAGTTAAATGTATATAAACATATAACATATAAACGATATGAATTATATAATCACCAATACCTTCAAAATATATATTCTGTGATCACATACATGGTAACAGGATCCGAAGATGAACAGACATATGTATGAATCATTGAGCAGATTCTGTACAGCCAGACAATCAAAACACTCTAATCAAATTTACTCCGATAAGAAATAGAAATTAAATTAAAAAAAAAAAACATAAGTTAGGAGACATAAACTTCTGGGGGCTTGTCCCAGCATATTGCACTCTAATTTACAAGCTCAGAACACTACCTCCAGTAAGACTCTGTTCTCCTAGTAACAAGACTTGAGAACGCAATAATGCTGCCGCCTTGTGGCTGCTTCCCACAACAGCACTTTAAACCCAGTGCCAATGATTGCTTATATAGTCACAAGGACTGCAGGGCTGTAAATGACACAAGCCCTCAAAATGTGCCCTGGGGTAGGGAATTGGCAAGAACATTCAACACATGAAAAATTTCCAAGAAGTCAATAAGAGGAGGGAAGTTGTACTCACTCTTTAAAAAAAAAAGGAAAAGAAAAAAAAGGACATGCCTAAAGCTTAGTATAAGGAATTATTAGCCACATACAAATTCAAATTCAAAAAGGTTTCAGCTCACACCAGTCATTACCATCAGCAAAATGTCTACAAACTATAAATGCTGAAGGGGTTTTAGAGATCTGTGTACCTTCTAGCTGCTGGTGGGATGTAAAGTGCAAACAGCACTAACGCAAACTGAATCGAGCTGCTTGAAAAGGTAAAAATTGAGCTACCAAATGATGCGGCAGGGCACCTTTTGGGCCTATAACCTAAGAACACCAAAATTGGAAAGACAGAGGCAGGCAAATATGCACTGCAACAATACTGAAATAGCCAAGATATGGAAGCAAAAAAAAGGTCCATAAACAGATGAATGGACAAAGAAGAAGTGGTATACGGACAGAATGGAATAGTAGCCTCGGGAGAAAAATGAACAATGCCATTTTCAGGACTAGAGTTGAGCCTAGAAATAATCATATAAGGTTAAGTAAGTCAAAAGGGTATGACAAATATCCTATGACATCATTTATACCTGTTATCCTAAGATTGCTACCAATGAACATATTTCCACAGAAAAAGACACTCACAGACTTATCATATAAACTAATGGTTAGCCAAAATGAAAGGTGGGAGGATGGGTAAATTAGGACTATGGGGTTAACATACATATACTAATGTATGTTAAATGTATATAAACATATAACATATAAATGATATGAATTATATAATCACCAATACCTTCAAAATATACATTCTGTAATCACATACATGGTAACAGGATCCGAAGATGAACAGACATATGTATGAATCATTGAGCAGATTCTGTACAGCCAGACAATCAAAACACTCTAATCAAATTTACTCCGATAAAAAATAGAAATTAAATTTAAAAAACAAACATAAGTTAGGAGACATAAACTTTTGGGGGCTTGTCCCAGCACATTGCACTCTAATTTACAAGCTCGGAACACTACCTCCAGGAAGACTGTGTTGTCCTAGTAACAAGACTTGAGAACGTAATAATGCTGCCGCCTTGTGGCTGCTTCCCACAACAGTAGCTTTAAACCCAGTGCCAATGGTTGCTTATATAGTCACAAGGACTGCAGGGCTGTAAAAGACACAGGCCCTCAAAAAATACCCTGGTGTAGGGAATTGGCAAGAAAATTCAACACATGAGAAATTTTCAAGAAGTCAATAAGAGGAGGGAAGTTGTAGTCACTCTTTAAAAAAAAAGGAAAAGAAAAAAAGGACATGCCTAAAGCTCAGCATAAGGAATTATTAGCCACATGCGTATCCAACCTCCAAAAAGGTTTCAGCTCACACCAGTCATGACCATCAGCAAAAAGTCTACAAACTATAAATGCTGAAGGGGTTTTAGAGAAGTGTGTACCTTCTAGCTGCTGGTGGGATGTAAAGAAGTAATACCACTAATGAAACTGAATGGAGCTGCTTGAAAAGGTAAAAATTGAGTTACCATACGATGCAGCAGGGCACCTTTTGGGCCTATAACCTAAGACCACCAGAATCGGAAAGACAGAGGCAGGCAAATGTGCACTGCAACAATACTGAAATAGCCAAGACATGGAAGCAAAAAAAGGTCCATAAACAGATGAATGGACAAAGACGAAATGGTATACATACCAAATGGAATAGTAGCCTCTGGAAAACAATGAACAATGCCGTTTTCAGGACTAGAGTTGAGCCTAGAAATAATCATATAAGGTTAAGTAAGTCAAAAGGGTATGACAAATATCCTATGATATCATTTATACATGTTATCCTAAGATTGCTACCAATGAACATATTTCCACAGAAAAAGACACTCACAGACTTATCAAATAAACTAATGGTTAGCCAAAATGAAAGGTGGGGGGATGGGTAAATTAGGACTATGGGGTTAACATACATATACTAATATAAGTTAAATGTATATAAACATATAACATATAAATGATATGAATTATATAATCACCAATACCTTCAAAATATACATTCTGTAATCACATACATGGTAACAGGATCCGAAGATGAACAGACATATGTATGAATCATTGAACAGATTCTGTACAGCCAGACAGTCAAAACACTCTAATCAAATTTACTCCGATAAAAAATACAAATTAAATTTAAAAAACAAACATAAGTAAGGAGACATAAACTTCTGGGGGCTTGTCCCAGCACATTGCACTCTAATTTAAAAGCTCGGAACACTACCTCCAGGAAGACTCTGTTGTCCTAGTAACAAGACTTGAGAACGTAATAATGCTGCCGCCTTGTGGCTGTCTCCAAAAACAGCACCTTTAAACCCAGTGCCAATGGTTGCTTATATAGTCACAAGGACTGTACGGTTGTAAATGACACAGGCACTCAAAAAATGCCCTGGGGCAGGGAATAGGCAAGAAAATTCAACACATAAGAAACTTTTCAAGAAATCAATAAGAGGAGGGAAGTTGTACTCACTCTTTTTAAAAAAAAGGAAAAGAAAAAATAGGACATGCCTAAAGCTCAGCATAAGGAATTATTAGCCATATGCGTATCCAACCTCCAAAAAGGTTTCAGCTCACACCAGTCATGACCATCAGCAAAAAGTCTACAAACTATAAATGCTGAAGGGGTTTTAGAGAAGTGTGTACCTTCTAGCTGCTGGTGGGATATAAAGTTGTAACAGCACTAAAGCAAACTGAATCGAGCTGCTTGAAAACGTAAAAATTGAACTACCATATGATGCGGCAGGGCACCTTTTGGGCCTATAACCTAAGACCACCAGAATCGGAAAGACAGAGGCAGGCAAATGTGCACTGCAACAATACTGAAATAGCAAAGACATGGAAGCAAAAAAAAGGTCCATAAACAGGTGAATGGACAAAGAAGAAGTGGTATATGGACAGAATGGAAGAGTAGCCTCGGGAAAAAAATGAACAATGCCGTTTTCAGGACTAGAGTTGAGCCTAGAAATAATCATATAAGGTTAAGTAAGACAAAAGGGTATTACAAATATCCTATGATATCATTTATACAAGTTTTCCTAAGATTGCGACCAATGAACATATTTCCACAGAAAAAGACACTCACAGACTTATCAAATAAACTAATGGTTAGCCAAAATGAAAGGTGGGAGGATGGGTAAATTAGGACTATGGGGTTAACATACATATACTAATGTAAGTTAAATGTATATAAACATATAACATATAAATGATATGAATTATATAATCACCAATACCTTCAAAATATACATTCTGTAATCACATACATGGTAACAGGATCCGAACATGAACAGACATATGTATGAATCATTGAACAGATTCTGTACAGCCAGACAATCAAAACACTCTAATCAAATTTACTCCGATAAAAAATACAAATTAAATTTAAAAAACAAACATAAGTAAGGAGACATAAACTTCTGGGGGCTTGTCCCAGCACATTGCACTCTAATTTACAAGCTCGGAACACTACCTCCAGGAAGACTCTGTTGTCCTAGGAACAAGACTTGAGAACGTAATAATGCTGCCGCCTTGTGGCTGTCTCCCAAAACAGCAGCTTTAATCCCAGTGACAATGGTTGCTTATATAGTCACAAGGACTGAAGGGCTGTAAATGACACAGTCCCTCAAAAATTGCCCTGGGGTAGGGAATAGGCACGAAAATCCAACACATGAGAAATTTTTCAAGAAGTCAATAAGAGGAGGGGAGTTGTACTCACTCTTTAAAAAAAAAAAGGAAAAGAAAAAAAAGGACATGCCTAAAGCTTAGTATAAGGAATTATTAGCCACATACAAATTCAAATTCAAAAAGGTTTCAGCTCACACCAGTCATTACCATCAGCAAAATGTCTACAAACTATAAATGCTGAAGGGGTTTTAGAGATCTGTGTACCTTCTAGCTGCTGGTGGGATGTAAAGTGGAAACAGTACTAACGCAAACTGAATCGAGCTGCTTGAAAAGGTAAAAATTGAGCTACCAAATGATGCGGCAGGGCACCTTTTGGGCCTATAACCTAAGACCACCAAAATTGGAAAGACAGAGGCAGGCAAATATGCACTGCAACAATACTGAAATAGCCAAGATATGGAAGCAAAAAAAAGGTCCATAAACAGATGAATGGACAAAGAAGAAGTGGTATACGGACAGAATGGAATAGTAGCCTCGGGAGAAAAATGAACAATGCTGTTTTCAGGACTACAGTTGAGCCTAGAAAAAATCATATAAGGTTAAGTAAGTCAAAAGGGTATGACAAATATCCTATGATATCATTTATACAAGTTTTCTTAAGATTGCTACCAATGAACATATTTCCACAGAAAAAGACACTCACAGACTTATCAAATAAACTAATGGTTAGCCAAAATGAAAGGTGGGGGGATGGGTAAGTTAGGACTATGGGGTTAACATACATATACTAATGTAAGTTAAATGTATATAAACATATAACATATAAACGATATGAATTATATAATCACCAATACCTTCAAAATATATATTCTGTGATCACATACATGGTAACAGGATCCGAAGATGAACAGACATATGTATGAATCATTGAGCAGATTCTGTACAGCCAGACAATCAAAACACTCTAATCAAATTTACTCCGATAAGAAATAGAAATTAAATTTAAAAAAAAACATAAGTTAGGAGACATAAACTTCTGGGGGCTTGTCCCAGCATATTGCACTCTAATTTACAAGCTCAGAACACTACCTCCAGGAAGACTCTGTTCTCCTAGTAACAAGACTTGAGAACGCAATAATGCTGCCGCCTTGTGACTGCTTCCCACAACAGCACTTTAAACCCAGTGCCAATGATTGCTTACATAGTCACAAGGACTGCAGGGCTGTAAATGACACAAGCCCTCAAAATATGCCCTGGGGTAGGGAATTGGCAAGAACATTCAACACATGAGAAATTTCCAAGAAGTCAATAAGAGGAGGGAAGTTGTACTCACTCTTTAAAAAAAAAAAGGAAAAGAAAAAAAAGGACATGCCTAAAGCTTAGTATAAGGAATTATTAGCCACATACAAATTCAAATTCAAAAAGGTTTCAGCTCACACCAGTCATTACCATCAGCAAAATGTCTACAAACTATAAATGCTGAAGGGGTTTTAGAGATCTGTGTACCTTCTAGCTGCTGGTGGGATGTAAAGTGGAAACAGCACTAACGCAAACTGAATCGAGCTGCTTGAAAAGGTAAAAATTGAGCTACCAAATGATGCGGCAGGGCACCTTTTGGGCCTATAACCTAAGACCACCAAAATTGGAAAGACAGAGGCAGGCAAATATGCATTGCAACAATACTGAAATAGCCAAGATATGGAAGCAAAAAAAAGGTCCATAAACAGATGAATGGACAAAGAAGAAGTGGTATACGGACAGAATGGAATAGTAGCCTTGGGAGAAAAATGAACAATGCTGTTTTCAGGACTACAGTTGAGCCTAGAAAAAATCATATAAGGTTAAGTAAGTCAAAAGGGTATGACAAATATCCTATGATATCATTTATACAAGTTTTCTTAAGATTGCTACCAATGAACATATTTCCACAGAAAAAGACACTCACAGACTTATCAAATAAACTAATGGTTAGCCAAAATGAAAGGTGGGGGGATGGGTAAGTTAGGACTACGGGGTTAACATACATATACTAATGTAAGTTAAATGTATATAAACATATAACATATAAACGATATGAATTATATAATCACCAATACCTTCAAATTATATATTCTGTGATCACATACATGGTAACAGGATCCGAAGATGAACAGACATATGTATGAATCATTGAGCAGATTCTGTACAGCCAGACAATCAAAACACTCTAATCAAATTTACTCCGATAAGAAATAGAAATTAAATTTAAAAAAAAAACATAAGTTAGGAGACATAAACTTCTGGGGGCTTGTCCCAGCATATTGCACTCTAATTTACAAGCTCAGAACACTACCTCCAGGAAGACTCTGTTCTCCTAGTAACAAGACTTCAGAATGCAATAATGCTGCCGCCTTGTGGCTGCTTCCCACAACAGCACTTTAAACCCAGTGCCAATGATTGCTTATATAGTCACAAGGACTGCAGGGCTGTAAATGACACAAGCCCTCAAAATATGCCCTGGGGTAGGGAATTGGCAAGAACATTCAACACATGAGAAATTTCCAAGAAGTCAATAAGAGGAGGGAAGTTGTACTCACTCTTTAAAAAAAAAAGGAAAAGAAAAAAAGGACATGCCTAAAGCTCAGCATAAGGAAATATTAGCCACATGCGTATCCAACCTCCAAAAAGGTTTCAGCTCACACCAGTCATGACCATCAGCAAAAAGTCTACAAACTATAAATGCTGAAGGGGTTTTAGAGAAGTGTGTACATTCTAGCTGCTGGTGGGATGTAAAGTGGTAACAGCACTAACGCATACTGAATGGAGCTGCTTGAAAAGGTAAAAATTGAGTTACCATATGATGCGGCAGGGCACCTTTTGGGCCTATAACCTACGACCACCAAAATCGGAAATACAGAGGCAGGCAAATGTGCACTGCAACAATACTGAAATACCCAAGACATGGAAGCAAAAAATGGTCCATAAACAGGTGAATGGACAAAGAAGAAGTGGTATATGGACAGAATGGAAGAGTAGCCTCGGGAAAAAAATGAACAATGCCGTTTTCAGAACTACAGTTGAGACTAGAAATAGTCATATAAGGTTAAGTAAGTCAAAAGGGTGTGACAAATATCCTATGAAATCATTTATACATGTTTTCCTAAGATTACTACCAATGAACATATTTCCACAGAAAAAGACAGTCACAGACTTATCAAAAATACTAACGGTTAGCCAAAATGAAAGGTGGGAGGATGGGTAAATTAGGACTATGGGGTTAACATACATATACTAATGTAAGTTAAATGTATATAAACATATAACAGATAAATGATATGAATTATATAATCACCAATCCCTCCAAAATATACATTCTGTAATCACATACATGGTAAAAGGATCCGCAGATGAACAGACATATGTATGAATCATTGAGCAGATTCTGTACAGCCAGACAATCAAAACACTCTAATCAAATTTACTCCGATAAAAAGTAGAAGTTAAATTTAAAAAACAAACATAAGTAAGGAGACATAAACTTCTGGGGGCTTGTCCCAGCACATTCCACTCTAATTTACAACCTCGGAACACTACCTCCAGGAAGACTCTGCTGCCCTATTAACAAGAGTTGAGAACCTAATAATGCTGCTGCCTTGTGGCTATTTCCCACAACAGCAGCTTTAAACCCAGTGCCAATGGTTGCTTATATTGTCACAAGGACTGCAGGGCTGTAAATGATACAGGCCCTCAAAAAATGGCTTGGGGTAGGGAATAGGCAAGAAAATTCAACACATGAGAAATTTTTCAAGAAGTCAATAAGAGGAGGGAGGTTGTATGCACTCTCTAAAAAAGAAAGGAAAAGAAAAAAAAGGGCATGCCTAAAGCTCAGTAAAGGAAATTATTAGGCACATGCAAATTCAAATTCAATAAGGTTTCAGCTCACACCAGTCATGACCATCAGCAAAAAATCTACAAACTATAAATGCTGAACGGGTTTTAGAGAACTGTGTACCTTCTAGCTGCTGGTGGGATGTAAAGTGGTAACAGCAGTAACGCAAACTGAATCGAGCTGCTTGAAAAGGTAAACATTGAGCTACCATATGATGCGGCAGGGCACATTTTGGGCCTATAACCTAAGATCACTGGATTCGGAAAGACAGAGGCAGGCAAATGTGCACTGCAACAATATTGAAATAGCCAAGACATGGAAGCAAAAAAAAGGTCCATAAACAGATGAATGGACAAAGACGAAATGGTACACGTACCAAATGGAATAGAAGCCTCTGGAAAAAAATGAACAATGCCGTTTTCAGGACTAGAGTTGAGCCCAGAAATAATCATATAAGGTTAAGTAAGTCAAAAGGGTATGACAAATATCCTATGATATCATTAATACATGTTATCCTAAGATTGCTACCAATGAACATATTTCCACAGAAAAAGACACTCACAGACTTATCAAATAAACTAATGGTTAGCCAAAATGAAAGGTGGGAGGATGGGTAAATTAGGACAATGGGGTTAACATACATATACTAATGTATGTTAAATGTATATAAACATATAATATATAAACTATATAAATAATATAATGACCAATACCTTTAAAATATACATTCTGTAATCACATACATGCTAACAGGTTCCGAAGATGAACAGATATATGTATGAATCATTGAGCAGATTCTGTACAGTCAAACAATAAAAACACTCTAATCAAATTTACTCCGAGAAGAAATAGAAATTAAATTTTAAAAAAAAACATAAGTTAGGAGACATAAACTTCTGGGGGCTTGTCCCAGCATATTGCACTCTAATTTACAAGCTCAGAAACCTACCCCCAGGAAGACTCTGTTCTCCTAGTAACAAGACTTGAGAACGCAATAATGCTGCCGCCTTGTGGCTGCTTCCCACAACAGCACTTTAAACCCAGTGCCAATGATTGCTTATATAGTCACAAGGACTGCAGGGCTGTAAATGACACAAGCCCTCAAAATATGCCCTGGGGTAGGGAATTGGCAAGAACATTCAACACATGAGAAATTTCCAAGAAGTCAATAAGAGGAGGGAAGTTGTACTCACTCTTTAAAAAAAAAAGGAAAAGAAAAAAAAGGACATGCCTAAAGCTTAGTATAAGGAATTTTTAGCCACATACAAATTCAAATTCAAAAAGGTTTCAGCTCACACCAGTCATTACCATCAGCAAAATGTCTACAAACTATAAATGCTGAAGGGGTTTTAGAGATCTGTGTACCTTCTAGCTGCTGGTGGGATGTAAAGTGGAAACAGCACTAACGCAAACTGAATCGAGCTGCTTGAAAAGGTAAAAATTGAGCTACCAAATGATGGGGCAGGGCACATTTTGGGCCTATAACCTAAGACCACCAAAATTGGAAAGACAGAGGCAGGCAAATATGCACTGCAACAATACTGAAATAGCCAAGATATGGAAGCAAAAAAAAGGTCCATAAACAGATGAATGGACAAAGAAGAAGTGGTATACGGACAGAATGGAATAGTAGCCTCGGGAGAAAAATGAACAATGCTGTTTTCAGGACTACAGTTGAGCCTAGAAAAAATCATATAAGGTTAAGTAAGTCAAAAGGGTATGACAAATATCCTATGATATCATTTATACAAGTTTTCTTAAGATTGCTACCAATGAACATATTTCCACAGAAAAAGACACTCACAGACTTATCAAATAAACTAATGTTTAGCCAAAATGAAAGGTGGGGGGATGGGTAAGTTAGGACTATGGGGTTAACACACATATACTAATGTAAGTTAAATGTATATAAACATATAACATATAAACGATATGAATTATATAATCACCAATACCTTCAAAATATATATTCTGTGATCACATACATGGTAACAGGATCCGAAGATGAACAGACATATGTATGAATCATTGAACAGATTCTGTACAGCCAGACAATCAAAACACTCTAATCAAATTTACTCCGATAAAAAATACAAATTAAATTTAAAAAACAAACATAAGTAAGGAGACATAAACTTCTGGGGGCTTGTCCCAGCACATTGCACTCTAATTTAAAAGCTCGGAACACTACCTCCAGGAAGACTCTGTTGTCCTAGTAACAAGACTTGAGAACGTAATAATGCTGCCGCCTTGTGGCTGTCTCCAAAAACAGCACCTTTAAACCCAGTGCCAATGGTTGCTTATATAGTCACAAGGACTGCAGGGCTGTAAAAGACACAGGCCCTCAAAAAATGCCCTGGGGTATGGAATTGGCAAGAAAATTCAACACATGAGAAATTTTCAAGAAGTCAATAAGAGGAGGGAAGTTGTAGTCACTCTTTAAAAAAAAAGGAAAAGAAAAAAAGGACATGCCTAAAGCTCAGCATAAGGAATTATTAGCCACATGCGTATCCAACCTCCAAAAAGGTTTCAGCTCACACCAGTCATGACCATCAGCAAAAAGTCTACAAACTATAAATGCTGAAGGGGTTTTAGAGAACTGTGTACCTTCTAGCTGCTGGTGGGATGTAAAGTGGTAACAGCAGTAACGCAAACTGAATCGAGCTGCTTGAAAAGGTAAACATTGAGCTACCATATGATGCGGCAGGGCACATTTTGGGCCTATAACCTAAGACAACTGGATTCGGAAAGACAGAGGCAGGCAAATGTGCACTGCAACAATATTGAAATAGCCAAGACATGGAAGCAAAAAAAAGGTCCATAAACAGATGAATGGACAAAGACGAAATGGTACACGTACCAAATGGAATAGAAGCCTCTGGAAAAAAATGAACAATGCCGTTTTCAGGACTAGAGTTGAGCCTAGAAATAATCATATAAG
Organism: Balaenoptera physalus; assembly: GCF_965194825.1. NCBI lineage: Eukaryota > Metazoa > Chordata > Mammalia > Artiodactyla > Balaenopteridae > Balaenoptera > Balaenoptera physalus. The sequence goes on from NC_138882.1 coordinate 69,682,658, forward strand.
GTTAAGTAAGTCAAAAGGGTATGACAAATATCCTATGATATCATTAATACATGTTATCCTAAGATTGCTACCAATGAACATATTTCCACAGAAAAAGACACTCACAGACTTATCAAATAAACTAATGGTTAGCCAAAATGAAAGGTGGGAGGATGGGTAAATTAGGACAATGGGGTTAACATACATATACTAATGTATGTTAAATGTATATAAACATATAATATATAAACTATATAAATAATATAATCACCAATACCTTTAAAATATACATTCTGTAATCACATACATGCTAACAGGTTCCGAAGATGAACAGATATATGTATGAATCATTGAGCAGATTCTGTACAGTCAGAAAACCACAACACTCTAATCAAATTTACTCCGATAAGAAATAGAAATTAAATTTAAAAAACAAACATAAGTTAGGAGACATAAACTTCTGGGGGCTTGTCCCAGCACACTGCACTCTAATTTACAAGCTCGGAACACTACCTCCAGGAAGACTGTGTTGTCCTAGTAACAAGACTTGAGAACGTAATAATGCTGCCGCCTTGTGGCTGCTTCCCACAACAGTAGCTTTAAACCCAGTGCCAATGGTTGCTTATATACTCACAAGGACTGCAGGGCTGTAAAAGACACAGGCCCTCAAAAAATGCCCTGGGGTATGGAATTGGCAAGAAAATTCAACACATGAGTAACTTTTCAAGAAGTCAATAAGAGGAGGGAAGTTGTACTCACTCTTTAAAAAAAAAGGAAAAGAAAAAAAAAGGACATGCCTAAAGCTCAGTATAAGGAATTATTAGCCACATGCAAATTCAAATTCAAAAAGGTTTCAGGTGACACCAGTCATGACCATCAGCAAAAAGTCTACAAACTATAAATGCTGAAGGGGTTTTAGAGAATTGTGTACATTCTAGCTGCTGGTGGGATGTAAAGTGGTAACAGCACTAACGCATACTGAATGGAGCTGCTTGAAAAGGTAAAAATTGAGTTACCATATGATGCGGCAGGGCACCTTTTGGGCCTATAACCTAAGACCACCAAAATCGGAAATACAGAGGCAGGCAAATGTGCACTGCAACAATACTGAAATACCCAAGACATGGAAGCAAAAAATGGTCCATAAACAGGTGAATGGACAAAGAAGAAGTGGTATATGGACAGAATGGAAGAGTAGCCTCGGGAAAAAAATGAACAATGCCGTTTTCAGAACTACAGTTGAGACTAGAAATAGTCATATAAGGTTAAGTAAGTCAAAAGGGTGTGACAAATATCCTATGAAATCATTTATACATGTTTTCCTAAGATTACTACCAATGAACATATTTCCACAGAAAAAGACAGTCACAGACTTATCAAAAATACTAACGGTTAGCCAAAATGAAAGGTGGGAGGATGGGTAAATTAGGACTATGGGGTTAACCAACATATACTAATGTATGTTAAATGTATATAAACATATAACATATGAACTATATAAATTATATAATCACCAAACCTTTAAAATATACATTCTGTAATCACATACATAATAACAGGTTCCGAAGATGAACAGATATATGTATGAATCATTGAGCAGATTCTGTACAGCCAATCAAAACACTCTAATCAAATTTACTCCGATAAGAAATAGAAATTAAATTTAAAAAGCAAACATAAGTTAGGAGACATAAACTTCTGGGGGCTTGTCCCAGCACATTCCACTCTAATTTACAACCTTGGAAAACTACCTCCAGGAAGACTCTGTTGCCCTAGTAACAAGAGTTGAGAACGTAATAATGCTGCCGCCTTGTGGCTGTTTCCCACAACAGCAGCTTTAAACCCAGTGCCAAAGGTTGCTTAATAGTCACAAGGACTGAAGGGCTCTAAATGACACCTGCCTTCAAAAAATGCCCTGGGGTAGGGAATAGGCAAAAAAATTCAACACATGAGAAACTTTTCAAGAAGTCAATAAGAGGAGGGAAGTTGTACTCACTCTTTAAAACAAAAGGAAAAGAGAAAAATGACATGCCTAAAGCTCAGTATAAGGAATTATTAGCCACATGCAAATTCAAATTCAAAAAGGTTTCAGGTAACACCAGTCATGACCATCATCAAAAAGTCTACAAACTATAAATGCTGAAGGGGTTTTAGAGGAATGTGTACCTTCTAGCTGCTGGTGGGATGTAAAGAAGTAATACCACTAATGAAACTGAATGGAGCTGCTTGAAAAGGTAAAAATTGAGTTACCATACGATGCAGCAGGGCACCTTTTGGGCCTATAACCTAAGACCACCAGAATCGGAAAGACAGAGGCAGGCAAATGTGCACTGCAACAATACTGAAATAGCCAAGACATGGAAGCAAAAAAAGGTCCATAAACAGATGAATGGACAAAGACGAAATGGTATACATACCAAATGGAATAGTAGCCTCTGGAAAACAATGAACAATGCCGTTTTCAGGACTAGAGTTGAGCCTAGAAATAATCATATAAGGTTAAGTAAGTCAAAAGGGTATGACAAATATCCTATGATATCATTTATACATGTTATCCTAAGATTGCTACCAATGAACATATTTCCACAGAAAAAGACACTCACAGACTTATCAAATAAACTAATGGTTAGCCAAAATGAAAGGTGGGGGGATGGGTAAATTAGGACTATGGGGTTAACATACATATACTAATATAAGTTAAATGTATATAAACATATAACATATAAATGATATGAATTATATAATCACCAATACCTTCAAAATATACATTCTGTAATCACATACATGGTAACAGGATCCGAAGATGAACAGACATATGTATGAATCATTGAACAGATTCTGTACAGCCAGACAGTCAAAACACTCTAATCAAATTTACTCCGATAAAAAATACAAATTAAATTTAAAAAACAAACATAAGTAAGGAGACATAAACTTCTGGGGGCTTGTCCCAGCACATTGCACTCTAATTTAAAAGCTCGGAACACTACCTCCAGGAAGACTCTGTTGTCCTAGTAACAAGACTTGAGAACGTAATAATGCTGCCGCCTTGTGGCTGTCTCCAAAAACAGCACCTTTAAACCCAGTGCCAATGGTTGCTTATATAGTCACAAGGACTGTACGGTTGTAAATGACACAGGCACTCAAAAAATGCCCTGGGGCAGGGAATAGGCAAGAAAATTCAACACATAAGAAACTTTTCAAGAAATCAATAAGAGGAGGGAAGTTGTACTCACTCTTTTTAAAAAAAAGGAAAAGAAAAAATAGGACATGCCTAAAGCTCAGCATAAGGAATTATTAGCCATATGCGTATCCAACCTCCAAAAAGGTTTCAGCTCACACCAGTCATGACCATCAGCAAAAAGTCTACAAACTATAAATGCTGAAGGGGTTTTAGAGAAGTGTGTACCTTCTAGCTGCTGGTGGGATATAAAGTTGTAACAGCACTAAAGCAAACTGAATCGAGCTGCTTGAAAACGTAAAAATTGAACTACCATATGATGCGGCAGGGCACCTTTTGGGCCTATAACCTAAGACCACCAGAATCGGAAAGACAGAGGCAGGCAAATGTGCACTGCAACAATACTGAAATAGCAAAGACATGGAAGCAAAAAAAAGGTCCATAAACAGGTGAATGGACAAAGAAGAAGTGGTATATGGACAGAATGGAAGAGTAGCCTCGGGAAAAAAATGAACAATGCCGTTTTCAGGACTAGAGTTGAGCCTAGAAATAATCATATAAGGTTAAGTAAGACAAAAGGGTATTACAAATATCCTATGATATCATTTATACAAGTTTTCCTAAGATTGCGACCAATGAACATATTTCCACAGAAAAAGACACTCACAGACTTATCAAATAAACTAATGCTTAGCCAAAATGAAAGGTGGGAGGATGGGTAAATTAGGACTATGGGGTTAACATACATATACTAATATAAGTTAAATGTATATAAACATATAACATATAAATGATATGAATTATATAATCACCAATACCTTCAAAATATACATTCTGTAATCACATACATGGTAACAGGATCCGAACATGAACAGACATATGTATGAATCATTGAACAGATTCTGTACAGCCAGACAATCAAAACACTCTAATCAAATTTACTCCGATAAAAAATACAAATTAAATTTAAAAAACAAACATAAGTAAGGAGACATAAACTTCTGGGGGCTTGTCCCAGCACATTGCACTCTAATTTACAAGCTCGGAACACTACCTCCAGGAAGACTCTGTTGTCCTAGGAACAAGACTTGAGAACGTAATAATGCTGCCGCCTTGTGGCTGTCTCCCAAAACAGCAGCTTTAATCCCAGTGACAATGGTTGCTTATATAGTCACAAGGACTGAAGGGCTGTAAATGACACAGTCCCTCAAAAATTGCCCTGGGGTAGGGAATAGGCACGAAAATCCAACACATGAGAAATTTTTCAAGAAGTCAATAAGAGGAGGGGAGTTGTACTCACTCTTTAAAAAAAAAAAGGAAAAGAAAAAAAAGGACATGCCTAAAGCTTAGTATAAGGAATTATTAGCCACATACAAATTCAAATTCAAAAAGGTTTCAGCTCACACCAGTCATTACCATCAGCAAAATGTCTACAAACTATAAATGCTGAAGGGGTTTTAGAGATCTGTGTACCTTCTAGCTGCTGGTGGGATGTAAAGTGGAAACAGTACTAACGCAAACTGAATCGAGCTGCTTGAAAAGGTAAAAATTGAGCTACCAAATGATGCGGCAGGGCACCTTTTGGGCCTATAACCTAAGACCACCAAAATTGGAAAGACAGAGGCAGGCAAATATGCACTGCAACAATACTGAAATAGCCAAGATATGGAAGCAAAAAAAAGGTCCATAAACAGATGAATGGACAAAGAAGAAGTGGTATACGGACAGAATGGAATAGTAGCCTCGGGAGAAAAATGAACAATGCTGTTTTCAGGACTACAGTTGAGCCTAGAAAAAATCATATAAGGTTAAGTAAGTCAAAAGGGTATGACAAATATCCTATGATATCATTTATACAAGTTTTCTTAAGATTGCTACCAATGAACATATTTCCACAGAAAAAGACACTCACAGACTTATCAAATAAACTAATGGTTAGCCAAAATGAAAGGTGGGGGGATGGGTAAGTTAGGACTATGGGGTTAACATACATATACTAATGTAAGTTAAATGTATATAAACATATAACATATAAACGATATGAATTATATAATCACCAATACCTTCAAAATATATATTCTGTGATCACATACATGGTAACAGGATCCGAAGATGAACAGACATATGTATGAATCATTGAGCAGATTCTGTACAGCCAGACAATCAAAACACTCTAATCAAATTTACTCCGATAAGAAATAGAAATTAAATTTAAAAAAAAACATAAGTTAGGAGACATAAACTTCTGGGGGCTTGTCCCAGCATATTGCACTCTAATTTACAAGCTCAGAACACTACCTCCAGGAAGACTCTGTTCTCCTAGTAACAAGACTTGAGAACGCAATAATGCTGCCGCCTTGTGACTGCTTCCCACAACAGCACTTTAAACCCAGTGCCAATGATTGCTTACATAGTCACAAGGACTGCAGGGCTGTAAATGACACAAGCCCTCAAAATATGCCCTGGGGTAGGGAATTGGCAAGAACATTCAACACATGAGAAATTTCCAAGAAGTCAATAAGAGGAGGGAAGTTGTACTCACTCTTTAAAAAAAAAAGGAAAAGAAAAAAAGGACATGCCTAAAGCTCAGCATAAGGAAATATTAGCCACATGCGTATCCAACCTCCAAAAAGGTTTCAGCTCACACCAGTCATGACCATCAGCAAAAAGTCTACAAACTATAAATGCTGAAGGGGTTTTAGAGAAGTGTGTACATTCTAGCTGCTGGTGGGATGTAAAGTGGTAACAGCACTAACGCATACTGAATGGAGCTGCTTGAAAAGGTAAAAATTGAGTTACCATATGATGCGGCAGGGCACCTTTTGGGCCTATAACCTACGACCACCAAAATCGGAAATACAGAGGCAGGCAAATGTGCACTGCAACAATACTGAAATACCCAAGACATGGAAGCAAAAAATGGTCCATAAACAGGTGAATGGACAAAGAAGAAGTGGTATATGGACAGAATGGAAGAGTAGCCTCGGGAAAAAAATGAACAATGCCGTTTTCAGAACTACAGTTGAGACTAGAAATAGTCATATAAGGTTAAGTAAGTCAAAAGGGTGTGACAAATATCCTATGAAATCATTTATACATGTTTTCCTAAGATTACTACCAATGAACATATTTCCACAGAAAAAGACAGTCACAGACTTATCAAAAATACTAACGGTTAGCCAAAATGAAAGGTGGGAGGATGGGTAAATTAGGACTATGGGGTTAACATACATATACTAATGTAAGTTAAATGTATATAAACATATAACAGATAAATGATATGAATTATATAATCACCAATCCCTCCAAAATATACATTCTGTAATCACATACATGGTAAAAGGATCCGCAGATGAACAGACATATGTATGAATCATTGAGCAGATTCTGTACAGCCAGACAATCAAAACACTCTAATCAAATTTACTCCGATAAAAAGTAGAAGTTAAATTTAAAAAACAAACATAAGTAAGGAGACATAAACTTCTGGGGGCTTGTCCCAGCACATTCCACTCTAATTTACAACCTCGGAACACTACCTCCAGGAAGACTCTGCTGCCCTATTAACAAGAGTTGAGAACCTAATAATGCTGCTGCCTTGTGGCTATTTCCCACAACAGCAGCTTTAAACCCAGTGCCAATGGTTGCTTATATTGTCACAAGGACTGCAGGGCTGTAAATGATACAGGCCCTCAAAAAATGGCTTGGGGTAGGGAATAGGCAAGAAAATTCAACACATGAGAAATTTTTCAAGAAGTCAATAAGAGGAGGGAGGTTGTATGCACTCTCTAAAAAAGAAAGGAAAAGAAAAAAAAGGGCATGCCTAAAGCTCAGTAAAGGAAATTATTAGGCACATGCAAATTCAAATTCAATAAGGTTTCAGCTCACACCAGTCATGACCATCAGCAAAAAATCTACAAACTATAAATGCTGAACGGGTTTTAGAGAACTGTGTACCTTCTAGCTGCTGGTGGGATGTAAAGTGGTAACAGCAGTAACGCAAACTGAATCGAGCTGCTTGAAAAGGTAAACATTGAGCTACCATATGATGCGGCAGGGCACATTTTGGGCCTATAACCTAAGATCACTGGATTCGGAAAGACAGAGGCAGGCAAATGTGCACTGCAACAATATTGAAATAGCCAAGACATGGAAGCAAAAAAAAGGTCCATAAACAGATGAATGGACAAAGACGAAATGGTACACGTACCAAATGGAATAGAAGCCTCTGGAAAAAAATGAACAATGCCGTTTTCAGGACTAGAGTTGAGCCCAGAAATAATCATATAAGGTTAAGTAAGTCAAAAGGGTATGACAAATATCCTATGATATCATTAATACATGTTATCCTAAGATTGCTACCAATGAACATATTTCCACAGAAAAAGACACTCACAGACTTATCAAATAAACTAATGGTTAGCCAAAATGAAAGGTGGGAGGATGGGTAAATTAGGACAATGGGGTTAACATACATATACTAATGTATGTTAAATGTATATAAACATATAATATATAAACTATATAAATAATATAATGACCAATACCTTTAAAATATACATTCTGTAATCACATACATGCTAACAGGTTCCGAAGATGAACAGATATATGTATGAATCATTGAGCAGATTCTGTACAGTCAAACAATAAAAACACTCTAATCAAATTTACTCCGAGAAGAAATAGAAATTAAATTTTAAAAAAAAACATAAGTTAGGAGACATAAACTTCTGGGGGCTTGTCCCAGCATATTGCACTCTAATTTACAAGCTCAGAAACCTACCCCCAGGAAGACTCTGTTCTCCTAGTAACAAGACTTGAGAACGCAATAATGCTGCCGCCTTGTGGCTGCTTCCCACAACAGCACTTTAAACCCAGTGCCAATGATTGCTTATATAGTCACAAGGACTGCAGGGCTGTAAATGACACAAGCCCTCAAAATATGCCCTGGGGTAGGGAATTGGCAAGAACATTCAACACATGAGAAATTTCCAAGAAGTCAATAAGAGGAGGGAAGTTGTACTCACTCTTTAAAAAAAAAAGGAAAAGAAAAAAAAGGACATGCCTAAAGCTTAGTATAAGGAATTTTTAGCCACATACAAATTCAAATTCAAAAAGGTTTCAGCTCACACCAGTCATTACCATCAGCAAAATGTCTACAAACTATAAATGCTGAAGGGGTTTTAGAGATCTGTGTACCTTCTAGCTGCTGGTGGGATGTAAAGTGGAAACAGCACTAACGCAAACTGAATCGAGCTGCTTGAAAAGGTAAAAATTGAGCTACCAAATGATGGGGCAGGGCACCTTTTGGGCCTATAACCTAAGACCACCAAAATTGGAAAGACAGAGGCAGGCAAATATGCACTGCAACAATACTGAAATAGCCAAGATATGGAAGCAAAAAAAAGGTCCATAAACAGATGAATGGACAAAGAAGAAGTGGTATACGGACAGAATGGAATAGTAGCCTCGGGAGAAAAATGAACAATGCTGTTTTCAGGACTACAGTTGAGCCTAGAAAAAATCATATAAGGTTAAGTAAGTCAAAAGGGTATGACAAATATCCTATGATATCATTTATACAAGTTTTCTTAAGATTGCTACCAATGAACATATTTCCACAGAAAAAGACACTCACAGACTTATCAAATAAACTAATGTTTAGTCAAAATGAAAGGTGGGGGGATGGGTAAGTTAGGACTATGGGGTTAACACACATATACTAATGTAAGTTAAATGTATATAAACATATAACATATAAACGATATGAATTATATAATCACCAATACCTTCAAAATATATATTCTGTGATCACATACATGGTAACAGGATCCGAAGATGAACAGACATATGTATGAATCATTGAACAGATTCTGTACAGCCAGACAATCAAAACACTCTAATCAAATTTACTCCGATAAAAAATACAAATTAAATTTAAAAAACAAACATAAGTAAGGAGACATAAACTTCTGGGGGCTTGTCCCAGCACATTGCACTCTAATTTAAAAGCTCGGAACACTACCTCCAGGAAGACTCTGTTGTCCTAGTAACAAGACTTGAGAACGTAATAATGCTGCCGCCTTGTGGCTGTCTCCAAAAACAGCACCTTTAAACCCAGTGCCAATGGTTGCTTATATAGTCACAAGGACTGCACGGTTGTAAATGACACCTGCCCTCAAAAAATGCCCTGGGGTAGGGAATAGGCAAGAAAATTCAACACATAAGAAACTTTTCAAGAAATCAATAAGAGGAGGGAAGTTGTACTCACTCATTTTAAAAAAAAGGAAAAGAAAAAATAGGACATGCCTAAAGCTCAGCATAAGGAATTATTAGCCACATGCGTATCCAACCTCCAAAAAGGTTTCAGCTCACACCAGTCATGACCATCAGCAAAAAGTCTACAAACTATAAATGCTGAAGGGGTTTTAGAGAAGTGTGTACCTTCTAGCTGCTGGTGGGATATAAAGTCGTAACAGCACTAATGCAAACTGAATCGAGCTGCTTGAAAACGTAAAAATTGAGCTACCATATGATGCGGCAGGGCACCTTTTGGGCCTATAACCTAAGACCACCGGAATCGGAAAGACAGAGGCAGGCAAATGTGCACTGCAACAATACTGAAATAGCAAAGACATGGAAGCAAAAAAAAAGGTCCATAAACAGATGAATGGACAAAGACGAAGTGGGATACGTACCAAATGGAATAGTAGCCTCGGGAAAAAAATGAACAATGCCGTTTTCAGGACTACAGTTGAGCCTAGAAATAATCATATAAGGTTAAGTAAGTCAAAAGGGTATGACAAATATCCTATGACATCATTTATACATGTTATCCTAAGATTGCTACCAATGAACATATTTCCACAGAAAAAGACACTCACAGACTTATCAAATAAACTAATGGCTAGCCAAAATGAAAGGTGGGAGGATGGGTAAATTAGGACAATGGGGTTAAAATACATATACTAATGTATGTTAAATGTATATAAACATATAACATATGAAATATATAAATTATATAATCACCAATACCTTTAAAATATACATTCTGTAATCACATACATGCTAACAGGTTCGAAGATGAACAGACATATGTATGAATCATTGAGCAGATTCTGTACAGCCAGAAAACCACAACACTCTAATCAAATTTACTCCGATAAGAAATAGAAATTAAATTTAAAAAACAAACATAAGTTAGGAGACATAAACTTCTGGGGGCTTGTCCCAGCACATTGCACTCTAATTTACAAGCTCGGAACACTACCTCCAGGAAGACTGTGTTGTCCTAGTAACAAGACTTGAGAACGTAATAATGCTGCCGCCTTGTGGCTGCTTCCCACAACAGTAGCTTTAAACCCAGTGCCAATGGTTGCTTATATAGTCACAAGGACTGCAGGGCTGTAAAAGACACAGGCCCTCAAAAAATGCCCTGGGGTATGGAATTGGCAAGAAAATTCAACACATGAGAAATTTTCAAGAAGTCAATAAGAGGAGGGAAGTTGTAGTCACCCTTTAAAAAAAAAGGAAAAGAAAAAAAGGACATGCCTAAAGCTCAGCATAAGGAATTATTAGCCACATGTGTATCCAACCTCCAAAAAGGTTTCAGCTCACACCAGTCATGACCATCAGCAAAAAGTCTACAAACTATAAATGCTGAAGGGGTTTTAGAGAACTGTGTACCTTCTAGCTGCTGGTGGGATGTAAAGTGGTAACAGCAGTAACGCAAACTGAATCGAGCTGCTTGAAAAGGTAAACATTGAGCTACCATATGATGCGGCAGGGCACATTTTGGGCCTATAACCTAAGACAACTGGATTCGGAAAGACAGAGGCAGGCAAATGTGCACTGCAACAATATTGAAATAGCCAAGACATGGAAGCAAAAAAAAGGTCCATAAACAGATGAATGGACAAAGACGAAATGGTACACGTACCAAATGGAATAGAAGCCTCTGGAAAAAAATGAACAATGCCGTTTTCAGGACTAGAGTTGAGCCTAGAAATAATCATATAAGGTTAAGTAAGTCAAAAGGGTATGACAAATATCCTATGATATCATTAATACATGTTATCCTAAGATTGCTACCAATGAACATATTTCCACAGAAAAAGACACTCACAGACTTATCAAATAAACTAATGGTTAGCCAAAATGAAAGGTGGGAGGATGGGTAAATTAGGACAATGGGGTTAACATACATATACTAATGTATGTTAAATGTATATAAACATATAATATATAAACTATATAAATAATATAATTACCAATACCTTTAAAATATACATTCTGTAATCACATACATGCTAACAGGTTCCGAAGATGAACAGATATATGTATGAATCATTGAACAGATTCTGTACAGCCAGACAATCAAAACACTCTAATCAAATTTACTCCGATAAAAAATACAAATTAAATTTAAAAAACAAACATAAGTAAGGAGACATAAACTTCTGGGGGCTTGTCCCAGCACATTGCACTCTAATTTAAAAGCTCGGAACACTACCTCCAGGAAGACTCTGTTGTCCTAGTAACAAGACTTGAGAACGTAATAATGCTGCCGCCTTGTGGCTGTCTCCAAAAACAGCACCTTTAAACCCAGTGCCAATGGTTGCTTATATAGTCACAAGGACTGCACGGTTGTAAATGACACAGGCACTCAAAAAATGCCCTGGGGTAGGGAATAGGCAAGAAAATTCAACACATAAGAAACTTTTCAAGAAATCAATAAGAGGAGGGAAGTTGTACTCACTCATTTTAAAAAAAAGGAAAAGAAAAAATAGGACATGCCTAAAGCTCAGCATAAGGAATTATTAGCCACATGCGTATCCAACCTCCAAAAAGGTTTCAGCTCACACCAGTCATGACCATCAGCAAAAAGTCTACAAACTATAAATGCTGAAGGGGTTTTAGAGAAGTGTGTACCTTCTAGCTGCTGGTGGGATATAAAGTCGTAACAGCACTAATGCAAACTGAATCGAGCTGCTTGAAAACGTAAAAATTGAGCTACCATATGATGCGGCAGGGCACCTTTTGGGCCTATAACCTAAGACCACCAGAATCGGAAAGACAGAGGCAGGCAAATGTGCACTGCAACAATACTGAAATAGCAAAGACATGGAAGCAAAAAAAAAGGTCCATAAACAGATGAATGGACAAAGACGAAGTGGGATACGTACCAAATGGAATAGTAGCCTCGGGAAAAAAATGAACAATGCCGTTTTCAGGACTACAGTTGAGCCTAGAAATAATCATATAAGGTTAAGTAAGTCAAAAGGGTATGACAAATATCCTATGACATCATTTATACATGTTATCCTAAGATTGCTACCAATGAACATATTTCCACAGAAAAAGACACTCACAGACTTATCAAATAAACTAATGGCTAGCCAAAATGAAAGGTGGGAGGATGGGTAAATTAGGACAATGGGGTTAAAATACATATACTAATGTATGTTAAATGTATATAAACATATAACATATGAAATATATAAATAATATAATCACCAACACCTTTAAAATATACATTCTGTAATCACATACATGCTAACAGGTTCGAAGATGAACAGACATATGTATGAATCATTGAGCAGATTCTGTACAGCCAGAAAACCACAACACTCTAATCAAATTTACTCCGATAAGAAATAGAAATTAAATTTAAAAAACAAACATAAGTTAGGAGACATAAACTTCTGGGGGCTTGTCCCAGCACATTGCACTCTAATTTACAAGCTCGGAACACTACCTCCAGGAAGACTGTGTTGTCCTAGTAACAAGATTTGAGAACGTAATAATGCTGCCGCCTTTTGGCTGCTTCCCACAACAGTAGCTTTAAACCCAGTGCCAATGGTTGCTTATATAGTCACAAGGACTGCAGGGCTGTAAAAGACACAGGCCCTCAAAAAATGCCCTGGGGTATGGAATTGGCAAGAAAATTCAACACATGAGTAACTTTTCAAGAAGTCAATAAGAGGAGGGAAGTTGTACTCACTCTTTAAAAAAAAAGGAAAAGAAAAAAAAAGGACATGCCTAAAGCTCAGTATAAGGAATTATTAGCCACATGCAAATTCAAATTCAAAAAGGTTTCAGGTGACACCAGTCATGACCATCAGCAAAAAGTCTACAAACTATAAATGCTGAAGGGGTTTTAGAGAATTGTGTACATTCTACCTGCTGGTGGGATGTAAAGTGGTAACAGCACTAACGCATACTGAATGGAGCTGCTTGAAAAGGTAAAAATTGAGTTACCATATGATGCGGCAGGGCACCTTTTGGGCCTATAACCTAAGACCACCAAAATCGGAAATACAGAGGCAGGCAAATGTGCACTGCAACAATACTGAAATACCCAAGACATGGAAGCAAAAAATGGTCCATAAACAGGTGAATGGACAAAGAAGAAGTGGTATATGGACAGAATGGAAGAGTAGCCTCGGGAAAAAAATGAACAATGCCGTTTTCAGAACTACAGTTGAGACTAGAAATAGTCATATAAGGGTAAGTTAGTCAAAAGGGTATGACAAATATCCTATGATATCATTTATACATGTTATCCTAAGATTGCTACCAATGAACATATTTCCACAAAAAAAGACACTCACAGACTTATCAAATAAACTAATGGTTAGCCAAAATGAAAGGTGGGAGGATGGGTAAATTAGGACTATGGGGTTAACATACATATACTAATGTATGTTAAATGTATATAAACATATAACATATGAACTATATAAAATATATAATCACCAAACCTTTAAAATATACATTCTGTAATCACATACATGATAACAGGTTCCGAAGATGAACAGATATATGTATGAATCATTGAGCAGATTCTGTACAGCCAATCAAAACACTCTAATCAAATTTACTCCGATAAGAAATAGAAATTAAATTTAAAAAGCAAACATAAGTTAGGAGACATAAACTTCTGGGGGCTTGTCCCAGCACATTCCACTCTAATTTACAACCTTGGAAAACTACCTCCAGGAAGACTCTGTTGCCCTAGTAAGAAGAGTGGAGAACGTAATAATGCTGCCGCCTTGTGGCTGTTTCCCACAACAGCAGCTTTAAACCCAGTGCCAAAGGTTGCTTAATAGTCACAAGGACTCAAGGGCTCTAAATGACACCTGCATTCAAAAAATGCCCTGGGGTAGGGAATAGGCAAAAAAATTCAACACATGAGAAACTTTTCAAGAAGTCAATAAGAGGAGGGAAGTTGTACTCACTCTTTAAAACAAAAGGAAAAGAAAAAAATGACATGCCTAAAGCTCAGTATAAGGAATTATTAGCCACATGCAAATTCAAATTCAAAAAGGTTTCAGGTAACACCAGTCATGACCATCATCAAAAAGTCTACAAACTATAAATGCTGAAGGGGTTTTAGAGGAATGTGTACCTTCTAGCTGCTGGTGGGATGTAAAGAAGTAATACCACTAATGCAAACTGAATGGAGCTGCTTCAAAAGGTAAAAATTGAGTTACCATACGATGCGGCAGGGCACCTTTTGGGCCTATAACCTAAGACCACCAGAATCGGAAAGACAGAGGCAGGCAAATGTGCACTGCAACAATACTGAAATAGCCAAGACATGGAAGCAAAAAAAGGTCCATAAACAGATGAATGGACAAAGACGAAGTGGGATACGTACCAAATGGAATAGTAGCCTCGGGAAAAAAATGAACAATGCCGTTTTCAGGACTACAGTTGAGCCTAGAAATAATCATATAAGGTTAAGTAAGTCAAAAGGGTATGACAAATATCCTAGGACATCATTTATACATGTTATCCTAAGATTGCTACCAATGAACATATTTCCACAGAAAAAGACACTCACAGACTTATCAAATAAACTAATTGCTAGCCAAAATGAAAGGTGGGAGGATGGGTAAATTAGGACTATG
Source organism: Balaenoptera physalus (assembly GCF_965194825.1). NCBI lineage: Eukaryota > Metazoa > Chordata > Mammalia > Artiodactyla > Balaenopteridae > Balaenoptera > Balaenoptera physalus. The sequence goes on from NC_138882.1 coordinate 69,697,733, forward strand.
GGGTTAAAATACATATACTAATGTATGTTAAATGTATATAAACATATAACATATGAAATATATAAATTATATAATCACCAATACCTTTAAAATATACATTCTGTAATCACATACATGCTAACAGGTTCGAAGATGAACAGACATATGTATGAATCATTGAGCAGATTCTGTACAGCCAGAAAACCACAACACTCTAATCAAATTTACTCCGATAAGAAATAGAAATTAAATTTAAAAAACAAACATAAGTTAGGAGACATAAACTTCTGGGGGCTTGTCCCAGCATATTGCACTCTAATTTACAAGCTCAGAACACTACCTCCAGGAAGACTCTGTTCTCCTAGTAACAAGACTTGAGAACGCAATAATGCTGCCGCCTTGTGGCTGCTTCCCACAACAGCACTTTAAACCCAGTGCCAATGATTGCTTATATAGTCACAAGGACTGCAGGGCTGTAAATGACACAAGCCCTCAAAATATGCCCTGGGGTAGGGAATTGGCAAGAACATTCAACACATGAGAAATTTCCAAGAAGTCAATAAGAGGAGGGAAGTTGTACTCACTCTTTAAAAAAAAAAGGAAAAGAAAAAAAAGGACATGCCTAAAGCTTAGTATAAGGAATTATTAGCCACATACAAATTCAAATTCAAAAAGGTTTCAGCTCACACCAGTCATTACCATCAGCAAAATGTCTACAAACTATAAATGCTGAAGGGGTTTTAGAGATCTGTGTACCTTCTAGCTGCTGGTGGGATGTAAAGTGGAAACAGCACTAACGCAACCTGAATCGAGCTGCTTGAAAAGGTAAAAATTGAGCTACCAAATGATGCGGCAGGGCACCTTTTGGGCCTATAACCGAAGAACACCAAAATTGGAAAGACAGAGGCAGGCAAATATGCACTGCAACAATACTGAAATAGCCAAGATATGGAAGCAAAAAAAAGGTCCATAAACAGATGAATGGACAAAGAAGAAGTGGTATACGGACAGAATGGAATAGTAGCCTCGGGAGAAAAATGAACAATGCCATTTTCAGGACTAGAGTTGAGCCTAGAAATAATCATATAAGGTTAAGTAAGCCAAAAGGGTATGACAAATATCCTATGACATCATTTATACATGTTATCCTAAGATTGCTACCAATGAACATATTTCCACAGAAAAAGACACTCACAGACTTATCATATAAACTAATGGTTAGCCAAAATGAAAGGTGGGAGGATGGGTAAATTAGGACTATGGGGTTAACATACATATACTAATGTATGTTAAATGTATATAAACATATAACATATAAATGATATGAATTATATATTCACCAATACCTTCAAAATATACATTCTGTAATCACATACATGGTAGCAGGATCCGAAGATGAACAGACATATGTATGAATCATTGAGCAGATTCTGTACAGCCAGACAATCAAAACACTCTAATCAAATTTACTCCGATAAGAAATAGAAATTAAATTTAAAAAACAAACATAAGTTAGGAGACATAAACTTTTGGGGGCTTGTCCCAGCACATTGCACTCTAATTTACAAGCTCGGAACACTACCTCCAGGAAGACTGTGTTGTCCTAGTAACAAGACTTGAGAACGTAATAATGCTGCCGCCTTGTGGCTGCTTCCCACAACAGTAGCTTTAAACCCAGTGCCAATGGTTGCTTATATAGTCACAAGGACTGCAGGGCTGTAAAAGACACAGGCCCTCAAAAAATACCCTGGTGTAGGGAATTGGCAAGAAAATTCAACACATGAGAAATTTTCAAGAAGTCAATAAGAGTACGGAAGTTGTACTCACTCTTTAAAAAAAAGGAAAAGAAAAAAAGGACATGCCTAAAGCTCAGCATAAGGAATTATTAGCCACATGCGTATCCAACCTCCAAAAAGGTTTCAGCTCACACCAGTCATGACCATCAGCAAAAAGTCTACAAACTATAAATGCTGAAGGGGTTTTAGAGAACTGTGTACCTTCTAGCTGCTGTTTGGATGTAAAGTGGTAACAGCAGTAACGCAAACTGAATCGAGCTGCTTGAAAAGGTAAACACTGAGCTACCATATGATGCGGCAGGGCACCTTTTGGGCCTATAACCTAAGACCACCGGATTCGGAAAGACAGAGGCAGGCAAATGTGCACTGCAACAATATTGAAATAGCCAAGACATGGAAGCAAAAAAAAGGTCCATAAACAGATGAATGGACAAAGACGAAATGGTATACGTACCAAATGGAATAGTAGCCTCTGGAAAAAAATGAACAATGCCGTTTTCAGGACTAGAGTTGAGCCTAGAAATAATCATATAAGGTTAAGTAAGTCAAAAGGGTATGACAAATATCCTATGATATCATTTATACATGTTATCCTAAGATTGCTACCAATGAACATATTTCCACAGAAAAAGACACTCACAGACTTATCAAATAAACTAATGGTTAGCCAAAATGAAAGGTGGGGGGATGGGTAAATTAGGACTATGGGGTTAACATACATATACTAATATAAGTTAAATGTATATAAACATATAACATATAAATGATATGAATTATATAATCACCAATACCTTCAAAATATACATTCTGTAATCACATACATGGTAACAGGATCCGAAGATGAACAGACATATGTATGAATCATTGAACAGATTCTGTACAGCCAGACAATCAAAACACTCTAATCAAATTTACTCCGATAAAAAATACAAATTAAATTTAAAAAACAAACATAAGTAAGGAGACATAAACTTCTGGGGGCTTGTCCCAGCACATTGCACTCTAATTTAAAAGCTCGGAACACTACCTCCAGGAAGACTGTGTTGTCCTAGTAACAAGACTTGAGAACGTAATAATGCTGCCGCCTTGTGGCTGTCTCCAAAAACAGCACCTTTAAACCCAGTGCCAATGGTTGCTTATATAGTCACAAGGACTGTACGGTTGTAAATGACACAGGCACTCAAAAAATGCCCTGGGGTAGGGAATAGGCAAGAAAATTCAACACATAAGAAACTTTTCAAGAAATCAATAAGAGGAGGGAAGTTGTACTCACTCTTTTTAAAAAAAAGGAAAAGAAAAAATAGGACATGCCTAAAGCTCAGCATAAGGAATTATTAGCCACATGCGTATCCAACCTCCAAAAAGGTTTCAGCTCACACCAGTCATGACCATCAGCAAAATGTCTACAAAGTATAAATGCTGAAGGGGTTTTAGAGATCTGTGTACCTTCTAGCTGCTGGTGGGATGTAAAGTGGCAACAGCACTAACGCAAACTGAATGGAGCTGCTTGAAAAGGTAAAAATTGAGCTACCATATGATGCGGCAGGGCACCTTTTGGGCCTATAACCTAAGACCACCAGATTCGGAAAGAGAGAGGCAGGCAAATGTGCATTGCAACAATATTGAAATAGCCAAGTCATGGAAGCAAAAAAAAGGTCCATAAACAGATGAATGGAGAAAGACGAAGTGGGATACGTACCAAATGGAATAGTAGCCTCGGGAAAAAAATGAACAATGCCGTTTTCAGGACTACAGTTGAGCCTAGAAATAATCATATAAGGTTAAGTAAGTCAAAAGGGTATGACAAATATCCTAGGACATCATTTATACATGTTATCCTAAGATTGCTACCAATGAACATATTTCCACAGAAAAAGACACTCACAGACTTATCAAATAAACTAATGGCTAGCCAAAATGAAAGGTGGGAGGATGGGTAAATTAGGACTATGGGGTTAAAATACATATACTAATGTATGTTAAATGTATATAAACATATAACATATGAAATATATAAATTATATAATCACCAATACCTTTAAAATATACATTCTGTAATCACATACATGCTAACAGGTTCGAAGATGAACAGACATATGTATGAATCATTGAGCAGATTCTGTACAGCCAGAAAACCACAACACTCTAATCAAATTTACTCCGATAAGAAATAGAAATTAAATTTAAAAAACAAACATAAGTTAGGAGACATAAACTTCTGGGGGCTTGTCCCAGCACATTGCACTCTAATTTACAAGCTCGGAACACTACCTCCAGGAAGACTGTGTTGTCCTAGTAACAAGACTTGAGAACGTAATAATGCTGCCGCCTTGTGGCTGCTTCCCACAACAGTAGCTTTAAACCCAGTGCCAATGGTTGCTTATATAGTCACAAGGACTGCAGGGCTGTAAAAGACACAGGCCCTCAAAAAATGCCCTGGGGTATGGAATTGGCAAGAAAATTCAACACATGAGAAATTTTCAAGAAGTCAATAAGAGGAGGGAAGTTGTAGTCACTCTTTAAAAAAAAAGGAAAAGAAAAAAAGGACATGCCTAAAGCTCAGCATAAGGAATTATTAGCCACATGCGTATCCAACCTCCAAAAAGGTTTCAGCTCACACCAGTCATGACCATCAGCAAAAAGTCTACAAACTATAAATGCTGAAGGGGTTTTAGAGAACTGTGTACCTTCTAGCTGCTGGTGGGATGTAAAGTGGTAACAGCAGTAACGCAAACTGAATCGAGCTGCTTGAAAAGGTAAACATTGAGCTACCATATGATGCGGCAGGGCACATTTGGGGCCTATAACCTAAGACAACTGGATTCGGAAAGACAGAGGCAGGCAAATGTGCACTGCAACAATATTGAAATAGCCAAGACATGGAAGCAAAAAAAAGGTCCATAAACAGATGAATGGACAAAGACGAAATGGTACACGTACCAAATGGAATAGAAGCCTCTGGAAAAAAATGAACAATGCCGTTTTCAGGACTAGAGTTGAGCCTAGAAATAATCATATAAGGTTAAGTAAGTCAAAAGGGTATGACAAATATCCTATGATATCATTAATACATGTTATCCTAAGATTGCTACCAATGAACATATTTCCACAGAAAAAGACACTCACAGACTTATCAAATAAACTAATGGTTAGCCAAAATGAAAGGTGGGAGGATGGGTAAATTAGGACAATGGGGTTAACATACATATACTAATGTATGTTAAATGTATATAAACATATCACATATAAACTATATGCATTATATCATCACCAATAGCTTCAAAAATATACATTCTGTAATCACGTACATGGTAGCAGGATCCGAAGATGAACAGACATATGTATGAATCATTGAGCAGATTCTGTACAGCCAGACAATCAAAACACTCTAAGCAAACTGACTCTGATAAGAAATAGAAATTAAATTTAAAAAGCAAACATAAGTTAGGAGACATAAACTTCTGGGGGCTTGTCCCAGCACATTCCACTCTAATTTACAACCTTGGAAAACTACCTCCAGGAAGACTCTGTTGCCCTAGTAACAAGAGTTGAGAACGTAATAATGCTGCCACCTTGTGGCTGTTTCCCACAACAGCAGCTTTAAACCCAGTGCCAAAGGTTGCTTAATAGTCACAAGGACTGCAGGGCTCTAAATGACACCGGCCCTCAAAGAATGCCCTGGAGTAGGGAATAGGCAAAAAAATTCAACACATGAGTAAATTTTCAAGAAGTCAATAAGAGGAGGGAAGTTGTACTCACTCTTTAAAAAAAAAAGGAAAAGAATAAAAAAGGACATGCCTAAAGCTCAGTATAAGGAATTATTAGCCACATGCAAATTCAAATTCAAAAAGGTTTCAGGTGACACCAGTCATGACCATCAGCAAAAAGTCTACAAACTATAAATGCTGAAGGGGTTTTAGAGCATTGTGTACCTTCTAGCTGCTGGTGGGATGTAAAGTGGAAACAGCACTAAAGCAAAATGAATCGAGCTGCTTGAAAAGGTAAAAATTGAGCTACCAAATGATGGGGCAGGGCACCTTTTGGGCCTATAACCTAAGACCACCAAAATTGGAAAGACAGAGGCAGGCAAATATGCACTGCAACAATACTGAAATAGCCAAGATATGGAAGCAAAAAAAAGGTCCATAAACAGATGAATGGACAAAGAAGAAGTGGTATACGGACAGAATGGAATAGTAGCCTCGGGAGAAAAATGAACAATGCTGTTTTCAGGACTACAGTTGAGCCTAGAAAAAATCATATAAGGTTAAGTAAGTCAAAAGGGTATGACAAATATCCTATGATATCATTTATACAAGTTTTCTTAAGATTGCTACCAATGAACATATTTCCACAGAAAAAGACACTCACAGACTTATCAAATAAACTAATGGTTAGCCAAAATGAAAGGTGGGGGGATGGGTAAGTTAGGACTATGGGGTTAACATACATATACTAATGTAAGTTAAATGTATATAAACATATCACATATAAACGATATGAATTATATAATCACCAATACCTTCAAAATATATATTCTGTGATCACATACATGGTAACAGGATCCGAAGATGAACAGACATATGTATGAATCATTGAACAGATTCTGTACAGCCAGACAATCAAAACACTCTAATCAAATTTACTCCGATAAAAAATACAAATTAAATTTAAAAAACAAACATAAGTAAGGAGACATAAACTTCTGGGGGCTTGTCCCAGCACATTGCACTCTAATTTAAAAGCTCGGAACACTACCTCCAGGAAGACTGTGTTGTCCTAGTAACAAGACTTGAGAACGTAATAATGCTGCTGCCTTGTGGCTGCTTCCCACAACAGTAGCTTTAAACCCAGTGCCAATGGTTGCTTATATAGTCACAAGGACTGCAGGGCTGTAAAAGACACAGGCCCTCAAAAAATGCCCTGGGGTATGGAATTGGCAAGAAAATTCAACACATGAGAAATTTTCAAGAAGTCAATAAGAGGAGGGAAGTTGTAGTCACTCTTTAAAAAAAAAGGAAAAGAAAAAAAGGACATGCCTAAAGCTCAGCATAAGGAATTATTAGCCACATGCGTATCCAACCTCCAAAAAGGTTTCAGCTCACACCAGTCATGACCATCAGCAAAAAGTCTACAAACTATAAATGCTGAAGGGGTTTTAGAGAACTGTGTACCTTCTAGCTGCTGGTGGGATGTAAAGTGGTAACAGCAGTAACGCAAACTGAATCGAGCTGCTTGAAAAGGTAAACATTGAGCTACCATATGATGCGGCAGGGCACATTTTGGGCCTATAACCTAAGACAACTGGATTCGGAAAGACAGAGGCAGGCAAATGTGCACTGCAACAATATTGAAATAGCCAAGACATGGAAGCAAAAAAAAGGTCCATAAACAGATGAATGGACAAAGACGAAATGGTACACGTACCAAATGGAATAGAAGCCTCTGGAAAAAAATGAACAATGCCGTTTTCAGGACTAGAGATGAGCCTAGAAATAATCATATAAGGTTAAGTAAGTCAAAAGGGTATGACAAATATCCTATGATATCATTAATACATGTTATCCTAAGATTGCTACCAATGAACATATTTCCACAGAAAAAGACACTCACAGACTTATCAAATAAACTAATGGTTAGCCAAAATGAAAGGTGGGAGGATGGGTAAATTAGGACAATGGGGTTAACATACATATACTAATGTATGTTAAATGTATATAAACATATCACATATAAACTATATGCATTATATCATCACCAATAGCTTCAAAAATATACATTCTGTAATCACGTACATGGTAGCAGGATCCGAAGATGAACAGACATATGTATGAATCATTGAACAGATTCTGTACAGCCAGACAATCAAAACACTCTAAGCAAATTGACTCTGATAAGAAATAGAAATTATATTTAAAAAGCAAACATAAGTTAGGAGACATAAACTTCTGGGGGCTTGTCCCAGCACATTGCACTCTAATTTAAAAGCTCGGAACACTACTTCCAGGAAGACTGTGTTGTCCTAGTAACAAGACTTGAGAACGTAATAATGCTGCTGCCTTGTGGCTGCTTCCCACAACAGTAGCTTTAAACCCAGTGCCAATGGTTGCTTATATAGTCACAAGGACTGCACGGTTGTAAATGACACAGGCACTCAAAAAATGCCCTGGGGTAGGGAATAGGCAAGAAAATTCAACACATAAGAAACTTTTCAAGAAATCAATAAGAGGAGGGAAGTTGTACTCACTCATTTTAAAAAAAAGGAAAAGAAAAAATAGGACATGCCTAAAGCTCAGCATAAGGAATTATTAGCCACATGCGTATCCAACCTCCAAAAAGGTTTCAGCTCACACCAGTCATGACCATCAGCAAAAAGTCTACAAACTATAAATGCTGAAGGGGTTTTAGAGAAGTGTGTACCTTCTAGCTGCTGGTGGGATATAAAGTCGTAACAGCACTAATGCAAACTGAATCGAGCTGCTTGAAAACGTAAAAATTGAGCTACCATATGATGCGGCAGGGCACCTTTTGGGCCTATAACCTAAGACCACCAGAATCGGAAAGACAGAGGCAGGCAAATGTGCACTGCAACAATACTGAAATAGCAAAGACATGGAAGCAAAAAAAAAGGTCCATAAACAGATGAATGGACAAAGACGAAGTGGGATACGTACCAAATGGAATAGTAGCCTCGGGAAAAAAATGAACAATGCCGTTTTCAGGACTACAGTTGAGCCTAGAAATAATCATATAAGGTTAAGTAAGTCAAAAGGGTATGACAAATATCCTATGACATCATTTATACATGTTATCCTAAGATTGCTACCAATGAACATATTTCCACAGAAAAAGACACTCACAGACTTATCAAATAAACTAATGGCTAGCCAAAATGAAAGGTGGGAGGATGGGTAAATTAGGACAATGGGGTTAAAATACATATACTAATGTATGTTAAATGTATATAAACATATAACATATGAAATATATAAATAATATAATCACCAATACCTTTAAAATATACATTCTGTAATCACATACATGCTAACAGGTTCGAAGATGAACAGACATATGTATGAATCATTGAGCAGATTCTGTACAGCCAGAAAACCACAACACTCTAATCAAATTTACTCCGATAAGAAATAGAAATTAAATTTAAAAAACAAACATAAGTTAGGAGACATAAACTTCTGGGGGCTTGTCCCAGCACATTGCACTCTAATTTACAAGCTCGGAACACTACCTCCAGGAAGACTGTGTTGTCCTAGTAACAAGACTTGAGAACGTAATAATGCTGCCGCCTTTTGGCTGCTTCCCACAACAGTAGCTTTAAACCCAGTGCCAATGGTTGCTTATATAGTCACAAGGACTGCAGGGCTGTAAAAGACACAGGCCCTCAAAAAATGCCCTGGAGTAGGGAATAGGCAAAAAAATTCAACACATGAGTAAATTTTCAAGAAGTCAATAAGAGGAGGGAAGTTGTACTCACTCTTTAAAAAAAAAAGGAAAAGAATAAAAAAGGACATGCCTAAAGCTCAGTATAAGGAATTATTAGCCACATGCAAATTCAAATTCAAAAAGGTTTCAGGTGACACCAGTCATGACCATCAGCAAAAAGTCTACAAACTATAAATGCTGAAGGGGTTTTAGAGCATTGTGTACCTTCTAGCTGCTGGTGGGATGTAAAGTGGAAACAGCACTAACGCAAAATGAATCGAGCTGCTTGAAAAGGTAAAAATTGAGCTACCAAATGATGGGGCAGGGCACCTTTTGGGCCTATAACCTAAGACCACCAAAATTGGAAAGACAGAGGCAGGCAAATATGCACTGCAACAATACTGAAATAGCCAAGATATGGAAGCAAAAAAAAGGTCCATAAACAGGTGAATGGACAAAGAAGAAGTGGTATACGGACAGAATGGAATAGTAGCCTCGGGAAAAAATGAACAATGCTGTTTTCAGGACTACAGTTGAGCCTAGAAAAAATCATATAAGGTTAAGTAAGTCAAAAGGGTATGACAAATATCCTATGATATCATTTATACAAGTTTTCTTAAGATTGCTACCAATGAACATATTTCCACAGAAAAAGACACTCACAGACTTATCAAATAAACTAATGGTTAGCCAAAATGAAAGGTGGGGGGATGGGTAAGTTAGGACTATGGGGTTAACATACATATACTAATGTAAGTTAAATGTATATAAACATATAACATATAAACGATATGAATTATATAATCACCAATACCTTCAAAATATATATTCTGTGATCACATACATGGTAACAGGATCCGAAGATGAACAGACATATGTATGAATCATTGAACAGATTCTGTACAGCCAGACAATCAAAACACTCTAATCAAATTTACTCCGATAAAAAATACAAATTAAATTTAAAAAACAAACATAAGTAAGGAGACATAAACTTCTGGGGGCTTGTCCCAGCACATTGCACTCTAATTTAAAAGCTCGGAACACTACCTCCAGGAAGACTGTGTTGTCCTAGTAACAAGACTTGAGAACGTAATAATGCTGCTGCCTTGTGGCTGCTTCCCACAACAGTAGCTTTAAACCCAGTGCCAATGGTTGCTTATATAGTCACAAGGACTGCAGGGCTGTAAAAGACACAGGCCCTCAAAAAATGCCCTGGGGTATGGAATTGGCAAGAAAATTCAACACATGAGAAATTTTCAAGAAGTCAATAAGAGGAGGGAAGTTGTAGTCACTCTTTAAAAAAAAAGGAAAAGAAAAAAAGGACATGCCTAAAGCTCAGCATAAGGAATTATTAGCCACATGCGTATCCAACCTCCAAAAAGGTTTCAGCTCACACCAGTCATGACCATCAGCAAAAAGTCTACAAACTATAAATGCTGAAGGGGTTTTAGAGAACTGTGTACCTTCTAGCTGCTGGTGGGATGTAAAGTGGTAACAGCAGTAACGCAAACTGAATCGAGCTGCTTGAAAAGGTAAACATTGAGCTACCATATGATGCGGCAGGGCACATTTTGGGCCTATAACCTAAGACAACTGGATTCGGAAAGACAGAGGCAGGCAAATGTGCACTGCAAAAATATTGAAATAGCCAAGACATGGAAGCAAAAAAAAGGTCCATAAACAGATGAATGGACAAAGACGAAATGGTACACGTACCAAATGGAATAGAAGCCTCTGGAAAAAAATGAACAATGCCGTTTTCAGGACTAGAGATGAGCCTAGAAATAATCATATAAGGTTAAGTAAGTCAAAAGGGTATGACAAATATCCTATGATATCATTAATACATGTTATCCTAAGATTGCTACCAATGAACATATTTCCACAGAAAAAGACACTCACAGACTTATCAAATAAACTAATGGTTAGCCAAAATGAAAGGTGGGAGGATGGGTAAATTAGGACAATGGGGTTAACATACATATACTAATGTATGTTAAATGTATATAAACATATCACATATAAACTATATGCATTATATCATCACCAATAGCTTCAAAAATATACATTCTGTAATCACGTACATGGTAGCAGGATCCGAAGATGAACAGACATATGTATGAATCATTGAACAGATTCTGTACAGCCAGACAATCAAAACACTCTAAGCAAATTGACTCTGATAAGAAATAGAAATTATATTTAAAAAGCAAACATAAGTTAGGAGACATAAACTTCTGGGGGCTTGTCCCAGCACATTGCACTCTAATTTAAAAGCTCGGAACACTACCTCCAGGAAGACTCTGTTGCCCTAGTAACAAGAGTTGAGAACGTAATAATGCTGCCGCCTTGTGGCTGTCTCCAAAAACAGCACCTTTAAACCCAGTGCCAATGGTTACTTATATAGTCACAAGGACTGTACGGTTGTAAATGACACAGGCACTCAAAAAATGCCCTGGGGTAGGGAATAGGCAAGAAAATTCAACACATAAGAAACTTTTCAAGAAATCAATAAGAGGAGGGAAGTTGTACTCACTCTTTTTAAAAAAAAGGAAAAGAAAAAATAGGACATGCCTAAAGCTCAGCATAAGGAATTATTAGCCACATGCATATCCAACCTCCAAAAAGGTTTCAGCTCACACCAGTCATGACCATCAGCAAAAAGTCTACAAACTATAAATGCTGAAGGGGTTTTAGAGAAGTGTGTACCTTCTAGCTGCTGGTGGGATATAAAGTCGTAACATCACTAATGCAAACTGAATCGAGCTGCTTGAAAACGTAAAAATTGACCTACCATATGATGCGGCAGGGCACCTTTTCGGCCTATAACCTAAGACCACCAGAATCGGAAAGACAGAGGCAGACAAATGTGCACTGCAACAATACTGAAATAGCCAAGATATGGAAGCAAAAAAAAGGTCCATAAACAGATGAATGGACAAAGAAGAAGTGGTATACGGACAGAATGGAATAGTAGCCTCGGGAGAAAAATGAACAATGCTGTTTTCAGGACTACAGTTGAGCCTAGAAAAAATCATATAAGGTTAAGTAAGTCAAAAGGGTATGACAAATATCCTATGATATCATTTATACAAGTTTTCTTAAGATTGCTACCAATGAACATATTTCCACAGAAAAAGACACTCACAGACTTATCAAATAAACTAATGGTTAGCCAAAATGAAAGGTGGGGGGATGGGTAAGTTAGGACTATGGGGTTAACATACATATACTAATGTAAGTTAAATGTATATAAACATATAACATATAAACGATATGAATTATATAATCACCAATACGTTCAAAATGCCCTGGGGTAGGGAATTGGCAAGAACATTCAACACATGAGAAATTTCCAAGAAGTCAATAAGAGGAGGGAAGTTGTACTCACTCTTTAAAAAAAAAAGGAAAAGAAAAAAAAGGACATGCCTAAAGCTTAGTATAAGGAATTATGAGCCACATACAAATTCAAATTCAAAAAGGTTTCAGCTCACACCAGTCATTACCATCAGCAAAATGTCTACAAACTATAAATGTTGAAGGGGTTTTAGAGATCTGTGTACATTCTACCTGCTGGTGGGATGTAAAGTGGTAACAGCACTAACGCATACTGAATGGAGCTGCTTGAAAAGGTAAAAATTGAGTTACCATATGATGCGGCAGGGCACCTTTTGGGCCTATAACCTAAGACCACCAAAATCGGAAATACAGAGGCAGGCAAATGTGCACTGCAACAATACTGAAATACCCAAGACATGGAAGCAAAAAATGGTCCATAAACAGGTGAATGGACAAAGAAGAAGTGGTATATGGACAGAATGGAAGAGTAGCCTCGGGAAAAAAATGAACAATGCCGTTTTCAGAACTACAGTTGAGACTAGAAATAGTCATATAAGGGTAAGTTAGTCAAAAGGGTATGACAAATATCCTATGATATCATTTATACATGTTATCCTAAGATTGCTACCAATGAACATATTTCCACAAAAAAAGACACTCACAGACTTATCAAATAAACTAATGGTTAGCCAAAATGAAAGGTGGGAGGATGGGTAAATTAGGACTATGGGGTTAACATACATATACTAATGTATGTTAAATGTATATAAACATATAACATATGAACTATATAAAATATATAATCACCAAACCTTTAAAATATACATTCTGTAATCACATACATGATAACAGGTTCCGAAGATGAACAGATATATGTATGAATCATTGATCAGATTCTGTACAGCCAATCAAAACACTCTAATCAAATTTACTCCGATAAGAAATAGAAATTAAATTTAAAAAGCAAACATAAGTTAGGAGACATAAACTTCTGGGGGCTTGTCCCAGCACATTCCACTCTAATTTACAACCTTGGAAAACTACCTCCAGGAAGACTCTGTTGCCCTAGTAAGAAGAGTGGAGAACGTAATAATGCTGCCGCCTTGTGGCTGTTTCCCACAACAGCAGCTTTAAACCCAGTGCCAAAGGTTGCTTAATAGTCACAAGGACTCAAGGGCTCTAAATGACACCTGCCTTCAAAAAATGCCCTGGGGTAGGGAATAGGCAAAAAAATTCAACACATGAGAAACTTTTCAAGAAGTCAATAAGAGGAGGGAAGTTGTACTCACTCTTTAAAACAAAAGGAAAAGAAAAAAATGACATGCCTAAAGCTCAGTATAAGGAATTATTAGCCACATGCAAATTCAAATTCAAAAAGGTTTCAGGTAACACCAGTCATGACCATCATCAAAAAGTCTACAAACTATAAATGCTGAAGGGGTTTTAGAGATCTGTGTACCTTCTAGCTGCTGGTGGGATGTAAAGTGGAAACAGCACTAACGCAAACTGAATCGAGCTGCTTGAAAAGGTAAAAATTGAGCTACCAAATGATGCGGCAGGGCACCTTTTGGGCCTATAACCTAAGAACACCAAAATTGGAAAGACAGAGGCAGGCAAATATGCACTGCAACAATACTGAAATAGCCAAGATATGGAAGCAAAAAAAAGGTCCATAAACAGATGAATGGACAAAGAAGAAGTGGTATACGGACAGAATGGAATAGTAGCCTCGGGAGAAAAATGAACAATGCTGTTTTCAGGACTACAGTTGAGCCTAGAAAAAATCATATAAGGTTAAGTAAGTCAAAAGGGTATGACAAATATCCTATGATATCATTTATACAAGTTTTCTTAAGATTGCTACCAATGAACATATTTCCACAGAAAAAGACACTCACAGACTTATCAAATAAACTAATGGTTAGCCAAAATGAAAGGTGGGGGGATGGGTAAGTTAGGACTATGGGGTTAACATACATATACTAATGTAAGTTAAATGTATATAAACATATAACATATAAACGATATGAATTATATAATCACCAATACCTTCAAAATATATATTCTGTGATCACATACATGGTAACAGGATCCGAAGATGAACAGACATATGTATGAATCATTGAGCAGATTCTGTACAGCCAGACAATCAAAACACTCTAATCAAATTTACTCCGATAAGAAATAGAAATTAAATTTAAAAAAACAAACATAAGTTAGGAGATATAAACTTTTGGGGGCTTGTCCGAGCACATTGCACTCTAATTTACAAGCTCAGAACACTACCTCCAGGAAGACTCTGTTCTCCTAGTAACAAGACTTGAGAACGCAATAATGCTGCCGCCTTGTGGCTGCTTCCCACAACAGCACTTTAAACCCAGTGCCAATGATTGCTTATATAGTCACAAGGACTGCAGGGCTGTAAATGACACAAGCCCTCAAAATATGCCCTGGGGTAGGGAATTGGCAAGAACATTCAACACATGAGAAATTTCCAAGAAGTCAATAAGAGGAGGGAAGTTGTACTCACTCTTTAAAAAAAAAAGGAAAAGAAAAAAAAGGACATGCCTAAAGCTTAGTATAAGGAATTATTAGCCACATACAAATTCAAATTCAAAAATGTTTCAGCTCACACCAGTCATTACCATCAGCAAAATGTCTACAAACTATAAATGCTGAAGGGGTTTTAGAGATCTGTGTACCTTCTAGCTGCTGGTGGGATGTAAAGTGGAAACAGCACTAACGCAAACTGAATCGAGCTGCTTGAAAAGGTAAAAATTGAGCTACCAAATGATGCGGCAGGGCACCTTTTGGGCCTATAACCTAAGAACACCAAAATTGGAAAGACAGAGGCAGGCAAATATGCACTGCAACAATACTGAAATAGCCAAGATATGGAAGCAAAAAAAAGGTCCATAAACAGATGAATGGACAAAGAAGAAGTGGTATACGGACAGAATGGAATAGTAGCCTCGGGAGAAAAATGAACAATGCCATTTTCAGGACTAGAGTTGAGCCTAGAAATAATCATATAAGGTTAAGTAAGTCAAAAGGGTATGACAAATATCCTATGACATCATTTATACATGTTATCCTAAGATTGCTACCAATGAACATATTTCCACAGAAAAAGACACTCACAGACTTATCATATAAACTAATGGTTAGCCAAAATGAAAGGTGGGAGGATGGGTAAATTAGGACAATGGGGTTAACATACATATACTAATGTATGTTAAATGTATATAAACATATAACATATAAATGATATGAATTATATATTCACCAATACCTTCAAAATATACATTCTGTAATCACATACATGGTAACAGGATCCGAAGATGAACAGACATATGTATGAATCATTGAGCAGATTCTGTACAGCCAGACAATCAAAACACTCTAATCAAATTTACTCCGATAAGAAATAGAAATTAAATTTAAAAAACAAACATAAGTTAGGAGACATAAACTTTTGGGGGCTTGTCCCAGCACATTGCACTCTAATTTAAAAGCTCGGAACACTACCTCCAGGAAGACTGTGTTGTCCTAGTAACAAGACTTGAGAACGTAATAATGCTGCCGCCTTGTGGCTGCTTCCCACAACAGTAGCTTTAAACCCAGTGCCAATGGTTGCTTATATAGTCACAAGGACTGCAGGGCTGTAAAAGACACAGGCCCTCAAAAAATACCCTGGTGTAGGGAATTGGCAAGAAAATTCAACACATGAGAAATTTTCAAGAAGTCAATAAGAGTACGGAAGTTGTACTCACTCTTTAAAAAAAAGGAAAAGAAAAAAAGGACATGCCTAAAGCTCAGCATAAGGAATTATTAGCCACATGCGTATCCAACCTCCAAAAAGGTTTCAGCTCACACCAGTCATGACCATCAGCAAAAAGTCTACAAACTATAAATGCTGAAGGGGTTTTAGAGAACTGTGTACCTTCTAGCTGCTGTTTGGATGTAAAGTGGTAACAGCAGTAACGCAAACTGAATCGAGCTGCATGATAAGGTAAACACTGAGCTACCATATGATGCGGCAGGGCACCTTTTGGGCCTATAACCTAAGACCACCGGATTCGGAAAGACAGAGGCAGGCAAATGTGCACTGCAACATTATTGAAATAGCCAAGACATGGAAGCAAAAAAAAGGTCCATAAACAGATGAATGGACAAAGACGGAATGGTACACGTACCAAATGGAATAGAAGCCTCTGGAAAAAAATGAACAATGCCGTTTTCAGGACTAGAGTTGAGCCTAGAAATAATCATAAAAGGTTAAGTAAGTCAAAAGGGTATGACAAATATCCTATGATATCATTAATACATGTTATCCTAAGATTGCTACCAATGAACATATTTCCACAGAAAAAGACACTCACAGACTTATCAAATAAACTAATGGTTAGCCAAAATGAAAGGTGGGAGGATGGGTAAATTAGGACAATGGGGTTAACATACATATACTAATGTATGTTAAATGTATATAAACATATAATATATAAACTATATAAATAATATAATCACCAATACCTTTAAAATATACATTCTGTAATCACATACATGCTAACAGGTTCCGAAGATGAACAGATATATGTATGAATCATTGAACAGATTCTGTACAGCCAGACAATCAAAACACTCTAATCAAATTTACTCCGATAAAAAATACAAATTAAATTTAAAAAACAAACATAAGTAAGGAGACATAAACTTCTGGGGGCTTGTCCCAGCACATTGCACTCTAATTTAAAAGCTCGGAACACTACCTCCAGGAAGACTCTGTTGTCCTAGTAACAAGACTTGAGAACGTAATAATGCTGCCGCCTTGTGGCTGTCTTCAAAAACAGCACCTTTAAACCCAGTGCCAATGGTTGCTTATATAGTCACAAGGACTGCACGGTTGTAAATGACACAGGCACTCAAAAAATGCCCTGGGGTAGGGAATAGGCAAGAAAATTCAACACATAAGAAACTTTTCAAGAAATCAATAAGAGGAGGGAAGTTATACTCACTCATTTTAAAAAAAAGGAAAAGAAAAAATAGGACATGCCTAAAGCTCAGCATAAGGAATTATTAGCCACATGCGTATCCAACCTAGAAAAAGGTTTCAGCTCACACCAGTCATGACCATCAGCAAAAAGTCTACAAACTATAAATGCTGAAGGGGTTTTAGAGAAGTGTGTACCTTCTAGCTGCTGGTGGGATATAAAGTCGTAACAGCACTAATGCAAACTGAATCGAGCTGCTTGAAAACGTAAAAATTGAGCTACCATATGATGCGGCAGGGCACCTTTTGGGCCTATAACCTAAGACCACCGGAATCGGAAAGACAGAGGCAGGCAAATGTGCACTGCAACAATATTGAAATAGCCAAGACATGGAAGCAAAAAAAAGGTCCATAAACAGATGAATGGACAAAGACGAAATGGTATACGTACCAAATGGAATAGTAGCCTCTGGAAAAAAATGAACAATGCCGTTTTCAGGACTAGAGTTGAGCCTAGAAATAATCATATAAGGTTAAGTAAGTCAAAAGGGTATGACAAATATCCTATGATATCATTTATACATGTTATCCTAAGATTGCTACCAATGAACATATTTCCACAGAAAAAGACACTCACAGACTTATCAAATAAACTAATGGTTAGCCAAAATGAAAGGTGGGGGGATGGGTAAATTAGGACTATGGGGTTAACATACATATACTAATATAAGTTAAATGTATATAAACATATAACATATAAATGATATGAATTATATAATCACCAATACCTTCAAAATATACATTCTGTAATCACATACATGCTAACAGGTTCCGAAGATGAACAGATATATGTATGAATCATTGAACAGATTCTGTACAGCCAGACAATCAAAACACTCTAATCAAATTTACTCCGATAAAAAATACAAATTAAATTTAAAAAACAAACATAAGTAAGGAGACATAAACTTCTGGGGGCTTGTCCCAGCACATTGCACTCTAATTTAAAAGCTCGGAACACTACCTCCAGGAAGACTCTGTTGTCCTAGTAACAAGACTTGAGAACGCAATAATGCTGCCGCCTTGTGGCTGCTTCCCACAACAGCACTTTAAACCCAGTGTCAATGATTGCTTATATAGTCACAAGGACTGCAGGGCTGTAAATGACACAAGCCCTCAAAATATGCCCTGGGGTAGGGAATTGGCAAGAACATTCAACACATGAGAAATTTCCAAGAAGTCAATAAGAGGAGGGAAGTTGTACTCACTCTTTAAAAGAAAAAGGAAAAGAAAAAAAAGGACATGCCTAAAGCTTAGTATAAGGAATTATTAGCCACATACAAATTCAAATTCAAAAAGGTTTCAGCTCACACCAGTCATTACCATCAGCAAAATGTCTACAAACTATAAATGCTGAAGGGGTTTTAGAGATCTGTGTACCTTCTAGCTGCTGGTGGGATGTAAAGTGGAAACAGCACTAACGCAAACTGAATCGAGCTGCTTGAAAAGGTAAAAATTGAGCTACCAAATGATGCGGCAGGGCACCTTTTGGGCCTATAACCTAAGAACACCAAAATTGGAAAGACAGAGGCAGGCAAATATGCACTGCAACAATACTGAAATAGCCAAGATATGGAAGCAAAAAAAAGGTCCATAAACAGATGAATGGACAAAGAAGAAGTGGTATACGGACAGAATGGAATAGTAGCCTCGGGAGAAAAATGAACAATGCTGTTTTCAGGACTACAGTTGAGCCTAGAAAAAATCATATAAGGTTAAGTAAGTCAAAAGGGTATGACAAATATCCTATGATATCATTTATACAAGTTTTCTTAAGATTGCTACCAATGAACATATTTCCACAGAAAAAGACACTCACAGACTTATCAAATAAACTAATGGTTAGCCAAAATGAAAGGTGGGGGGATGGGTAAGTTAGGACTATGGGGTTAACATACATATACTAATGTAAGTTAAATGTATATAAACATATAACATATAAACGATATGAATTATATAATCACCAATACCTTCAAAATATATATTCTGTGATCACATACATGGTAACAGGATCCGAAGATGAACAGACATATGTATGAATCATTGAGCAGATTCTGTACAGCCAGACAATCAAAACACTCTAATCAAATTTACTCCGATAAGAAATAGAAATTAAATTTAAAAAAACAAACATAAGTTAGGAGATATAAACTTTTGGGGGCTTGTCCGAGCACATTGCACTCTAATTTACAAGCTCAGAACACTACCTCCAGGAAGACTCTGTTCTCCTAGTAACAAGACTTGAGAACGCAATAATGCTGCCGCCTTGTGGCTGCTTCCCACAACAGCACTTTAAACCCAGTGCCAATGATTGCTTATATAGTCACAAGGACTGCAGGGCTGTAAATGACACAAGCCCTCAAAATATGCCCTGGGGTAGGGAATTGGCAAGAACATTCAACACATGAGAAATTTCCAAGAAGTCAATAAGAGGAGGGAAGTTGTACTCACTCTTTAAAAAAAAAAGGAAAAGAAAAAAAGGACATGCCTAAAGCTCAGTATAAGGAATTATTAGCCACATGCAAATTCAAATTCAAAAAGGTTTCAGCTCACTCCAGTCATGACCATCAGCAAAAAGTCTACAAACAATAAATGCTGAAGGGGTTTTAGAGAAGTGTGTACCTTCTAGCTGCTGGTGGAATGTAAAGTGGTACCAGCAGTAACGCAAACTGAATCGAGCTGCTTGAAAAGGTAAAAATTGAGTTACCATATGGTGCGGCAGGGCACCTTTTGGGCCTATAACCTAAGACCACCAGATTCGGAAAGAGAGAGGCAGGCAAATGTGCATTGCAACAATATTGAAATAGCCAAGACATGGAAGCAAAAAAAAAGGTCCATAAACAGATGAATGGACAAAGACGAAGTGGGATACGTACCAAATGGAATAGTAGCCTCGGGAAAAAAATGAACAATGCCGTTTTCAGGACTACAGTTGAGCCTAGAAATAATCATATAAGGTTAAGTAAGTCAAAAGGGTATGACAAATATCCTATGATATCATTTATACATGTTATCCTAAGATTGCTGCCAATGAACATATTTCCACAGAAAAACACACTCACAGACTTATCAAATAAACTAATGGCTAGCCAAAATGAAAGGTGGGAGGATGGGTAAATTAGGACAATGGGGTTAAAATACATATACTAATGTATGTTAAATGTATATAAACATATAACATATGAAATATATAAATTATATAATCACCAATACCTTTAAAATATACATTCTGTAATCACATACATGCTAACAGGTTCGAAGATGAACAGACATATGTATGAATCATTGAGCAGATTCTGTACAGCCAGAAAACCACAACACTCTAATCAAATTTACTCCGATAAGAAATAGAAATTAAATTTAAAAAACAAACATAAGTTAGGAGACATAAACTTCTGGGGGCTTGTCCCAGCACATTGCACTCTAATTTACAAGCTCGGAACACTACCTCCAGGAAGACTGTGTTGTCCTAGTAACAAGACTTGAGAACGTAATAATGCTGCCGCCTTGTGGCTGCTTCCCACAACAGTAGCTTTAAACCCAGTGCCAATGGTTGCTTATATAGTCACAAGGACTGCAGGGCTGTAAAAGACACAGGCCCTCAAAAAATGCCCTGGGGTATGGAATTGGCAAGAAAATTCAACACATGAGAAATTTTCAAGAAGTCAATAAGAGGAGGGAAGTTGTAGTCACTCTTTAAAAAAAAAGGAAAAGAAAAAAAGGACATGCCTAAAGCTCAGCATAAGGAATTATTAGCCACATGCGTATCCAACCTCCAAAAAGGTTTCAGCTCACACCAGTCATGACCATCAGCAAAAAGTCTACAAACTATAAATGCTGAAGGGGTTTTAGAGAACTGTGTACCTTCTAGCTGCTGGTGGGATGTAAAGTGGTAACAGCAGTAACGCAAACTGAATCGAGCTGCTTGAAAAGGTAAACATTGAGCTACCATATGATGCGGCAGGGCACATTTTGGGCCTATAACCTAAGACAACTGGATTCGGAAAGACAGAGGCAGGCAAATGTGCACTGCAACAATATTGAAATAGCCAAGACATGGAAGCAAAAAAAAGGTCCATAAACAGATGAATGGACAAAGACGAAATGGTACACGTACCAAATGGAATAGAAGGCTCTGGAAAAAAATGAACAATGCCGTTTTCAGGACTAGAGTTGAGCCTAGAAATAATCATATAAGGTTAAGTAAGTCAAAAGGGTATGACAAATATCCTATGATATCATTAATACATGTTATCCTAAGATTGCTACCAATGAACATATTTCCACAGAAAAAGACACTCACAGACTTATCAAATAAACTAATGGTTAGCCAAAATGAAAGGTGGGAGGATGGGTAAATTAGGACAATGGGGTTAACATACATATACTAATGTATGTTAAATGTATATAAACATATAATATATAAACTATATAAATAATATAATCACCAATACCTTTAAAATATACATTCTGTAATCACATACATGCTAACAGGTTCCGAAGATGAACAGATATATGTATGAATCATTGAACAGATTCTGTACAGCCAGACAATCAAAACACTCTAATCAAATTTACTCCGATAAAAAATACAAATTAAATTTAAAAAACAAACATAAGTAAGGAGACATAAACTTCTGGGGGCTTGTCCCAGCACATTGCACTCTAATTTAAAAGCTCGGAACACTACCTCCAGGAAGACTCTGTTGTCCTAGTAACAAGACTTGAGAACGTAATAATGCTGCCGCCTTGTGGCTGTCTCCAAAAACAGCACCTTTAAACCCAGTGCCAATGGTTGCTTATATAGTCACAAGGACTGCACGGTTGTAAATGACACAGGCACTCAAAAAATGCCCTGGGGTAGGGAATAGGCAAGAAAATTCAACACATAAGAAACTTTTCAAGAAATCAATAAGAGGAGGGAAGTTGTACTCACTCATTTTAAAAAAAAGGAAAAGAAAAAATAGGACATGCCTAAAGCTCAGCATAAGGAATTATTAGCCACATGCGTATCCAACCTAGAAAAAGGTTTCAGCTCACACCAGTCATGACCATCAGCAAAAAGTCTACAAACTATAAATGCTGAAGGGGTTTTAGAGAAGTGTGTACCTTCTAGCTGCTGGTGGGATATAAAGTCGTAACAGCACTAATGCAAACTGAATCGAGCTGCTTGAAAACGGAAAAATTGAGCTACCATATGATGCGGCAGGGCACCTTTTGGGCCTATAACCTAAGACCACCAGAATCGGAAAGACAGAGGCAGGCAAATGTGCACTGCAACAATACTGAAATAGCAAAGACATGGAAGCAAAAAAAAAGGTCCATAAACAGATGAATGGACAAAGACGAAGTGGGATACGTACCAAATGGAATAGTAGCCTCGGGAAAAAAATGAACAATGCCGTTTTCAGGACTACAGTTGAGCCTAGAAATAATCATATAAGGTTAAGTAAGTCCAAAGGGTATGACAAATATCCTATGACATCATTTATACATGTTACCCTAAGATTGCTACCAATGAACATATTTCCACAGAAAAAGACACTCACAGACTTATCAAATAAACTAATGGCTAGCCAAAATGAAAGGTGGGAGGATGGGTAAATTAGGACAATGGGGTTAAAATACATATACTAATGTATGTTAAATGTATATAAACATATAACATATGAAATATATAAATTATATAATCACCAATACCTTTAAAATATACATTCTGTAATCACATACATGCTAACAGGTTCGAAGATGAACAGACATATGTATGAATCATTGAGCAGATTCTGTACAGCCAGAAAACCACAACACTCTAATCAAATTTACTCCGATAAGAAATAGAAATTAAATTTAAAAAACAAACATAAGTTAGGAGACATAAACTTCTGGGGGCTTGTCCCAGCACATTGCACTCTAATTTACAAGCTCGGAACACTACCTCCAGGAAGACTGTGTTGTCCTAGTAACAAGACTTGAGAACGTAATAATGCTGCCGCCTTGTGGCTGCTTCCCACAACAGTAGCTTTAAACCCAGTGCCAATGGTTGCTTATATAGTCACAAGGACTGCAGGGCTGTAAAAGACACAGGCCCTCAAAAAATGTCCTGGGGTATGGAATTGGCAAGAAAATTCAACATATGAGAAAT
This sequence comes from Balaenoptera physalus, assembly GCF_965194825.1. Lineage (NCBI taxonomy): Eukaryota > Metazoa > Chordata > Mammalia > Artiodactyla > Balaenopteridae > Balaenoptera > Balaenoptera physalus. Next base: position 69,721,482 of record NC_138882.1, read on the forward strand.
TTTCAAGAAGTCAATAAGAGGAGGGAAGTTGTAGTCACTCTTTAAAAAAAAAGGAAAAGAAAAAAAGGACATGCCTAAAGCTCAGCATAAGGAATTATTAGCCACATGCGTATCCAACCTCCAAAAAGGTTTCAGCTCACACCAGTCATGACCATCAGCAAAAAGTCTACAAACTATAAATGCTGAAGGGGTTTTAGAGAACTGTGTACCTTCTAGCTGCTGGTGGGATGTAAAGTGGTAACAGCAGTAACGCAAACTGAATCGAGCTGCTTGAAAAGGTAAACATTGAGCTACCATATGATGCGGCAGGGCACATTTTGGGCCTATAACCTAAGACAACTGGATTCGGAAAGACAGAGGCAGGCAAATGTGCACTGCAACAATATTGAAATAGCCAAGACATGGAAGCAAAAAAAAGGTCCATAAACAGATGAATGGACAAAGACGAAATGGTACACGTACCAAATGGAATAGAAGCCTCTGGAAAAAAATGAACAATGCCGTTTTCAGGACTAGAGTTGAGCCTAGAAATAATCATATAAGGTTAAGTAAGTCAAAAGGGTATGACAAATATCCTATGATATCATTAATACATGTTATCCTAAGATTGCTACCAATGAACATATTTCCACAGAAAAAGACACTCACAGACTTATCAAATAAACTAATGGTTAGCCAAAATGAAAGGTGGGAGGATGGGTAAATTAGGACAATGGGGTTAACATACATATACTAATGTATGTTAAATGTATATAAACATATAATATATAAACTATATAAATAATATAATCACCAATACCTTTAAAATATACATTCTGTAATCACATACATGCTAACAGGTTCCGAAGATGAACAGATATATGTATGAATCATTGAACAGATTCTGTACAGCCAGACAATCAAAACACTCTAATCAAATTTACTCCGATAAAAAATACAAATTAAATTTAAAAAACAAACATAAGTAAGGAGACATAAACTTCTGGGGGCTTGTCCCAGCACATTGCACTCTAATTTAAAAGCTCGGAACACTACCTCCAGGAAGACTCTGTTGTCCTAGTAACAAGACTTGAGAACGTAATAATGCTGCCGCCTTGTGGCTGTCTCCAAAAACAGCACCTTTAAACCCAGTGCCAATGGTTGCTTATATAGTCACAAGGACTGCACGGTTGTAAATGACACAGGCACTCAAAAAATGCCCTGGGGTAGGGAATAGGCAAGAAAATTCAACACATAAGAAACTTTTCAAGAAATCAATAAGAGGAGGGAAGTTGTACTCACTCATTTTAAAAAAAAGGAAAAGAAAAAATAGGACATGCCTAAAGCTCAGCATAAGGAATTATTAGCCACATGCGTATCCAACCTAGAAAAAGGTTTCAGCTCACACCAGTCATGACCATCAGCAAAAAGTCTACAAACTATAAATGCTGAAGGGGTTTTAGAGAAGTGTGTACCTTCTAGCTGCTGGTGGGATATAAAGTCGTAACAGCACTAATGCAAACTGAATCGAGCTGCTTGAAAACGTAAAAATTGAGCTACCATATGATGCGGCAGGGCACCTTTTGGGCCTATAACCTAAGACCACCAGAATCGGAAAGACAGAGGCAGGCAAATGTGCACTGCAACAATACTGAAATAGCAAAGACATGGAAGCAAAAAAAAAGGTCCATAAACAGATGAATGGACAAAGACGAAGTGGGATACGTACCAAATGGAATAGTAGCCTCGGAAAAAAAATGAACATTGCCGTTTCCAGGACTACAGTTGAGACTAGAAATAATTATATAAGGTTAAGTAAGTCAAAAGGGTATCACAAATATCCTACGATATCATTTATAAAAGTTATCCTAAGATTGCTACCCATGAACATATTTCCACAGAAAAAGACACTCACAGACTAATCAAATAAACTAATGGTTAGCCAAAATGAAAGGTGGGAGAATAGGTAAATTAACACTATGGGGTTAACATACATATACTAATGTATGTTAAATGTATATAAACATATCACATATAAACTATATGCATTATATCATCACCAATAGCTTTAAAATATACATTCTGTAATCACGTACATGGTAGCAGGATCCGAAGATGAACAGACATATGTATGAATCATTGAGCAGATTCTGTACAGCCAGACAATCAAAACACTCTAATCAAATTGACTCTGATAAGAAATAGCAATTAAATTTAAAAAGCAAACATAAGTTAGGAGACATAAACTTCTGGGGGCTTGTCCCAGCACATTCCACTCTAATTTACAACCTTGGAAAACTACCTCCAGGAAGACTCTGTTGCCCTAGTAACAAGAGTTGAGAACGTAATAATGCTGCCACCTTGTGGCTGTTTCCCACAAGAGCAGCTTTAAACCCAGTGCCAAAGGTTGCTTAATAGTCACAAGGACTGCAGGGCTCTAAATGACACCGGCCCTCAAAGAATGCCCTGGAGTAGGGAATAGGCAAAAAAATTCAACACATGAGTAACTTTTCAAGAAGTCAATAAGAGGAGGGAAATTGTACTCACTCTTTAAAAAAAAAGGAAAAGAAAAAAAAAGGACATGCCTAAAGCTCAGTATAAGGAATTATTAGCCACATGCAAATTCAAATTCAAAAAGGTTTCAGGTGACACCAGTCATGACCATCAGCAAAAAGTCTACAAACTATAAATGCTGAAGGGGTTTTAGAGAATTGTGTACATTCTAGCTGCTGGTGGGATGTAAAGTGGTAACAGCACTAACGCATACTGAATGGAGCTGCTTGAAAAGGTAAAAATTGAGTTACCATATGATGCGGCAGGGCACCTTTTGGGCCTATAACCTAAGACCACCAAAATCGGAAAGACAGAGGCAGGCAAATGTGCACTGCAACAATACTGAAATACCCAAGATATGGAAGCAAAAAATGGTCCATAAACAGGTGAATGGACAAAGAAGAAGTGGTATATGGACAGAATGGAAGAGTAGCCTCGGGAAAAAAATGAACAATGCCGTTTTCAGAACTACAGTTGAGACTAGAAATAGTCATATAAGGTTAAGTAAGTCAAAAGGGTGTGACAAATATCCTATGAAATCATTTATACATGTTTTCCTAAGATTACTACCAATTAACATATTTCCACAGAAAAAGACAGTCACAGACTTATCAAAAATACTAACGGTTAGCCAAAATGAAAGGTGGGAGGATGGGTAAATTAGGACTATGGGGTTAACATACATATACTAATGTAAGTTAAATGTATATAAACATATAACATATAAATGATATGAATTATATAATCACCAATCCCTTCAAAATATACATTCTGTAATCACATACATGGTAACAGGATCCGCAGATGAACAGACATATGTATGAATCATTGAGCAGATTCTGTACAGCCAGACAATCAAAACACTCTAATCAAATTTACTCCGATAAAAAGTAGAAGTTAAATTTAAAAAAAAAACATAAGTAAGGAGACATAAACTTCTGGGGGCTTGTCCCAGCACATTCCACTCTAATTTACAACCTCGGAACACTACCTCCAGGAAGACTCTGCTGCCCTATTAACAAGAGTTGAGAACCTAATAATACTGCTGCCTTGTGGCTATTTCCCACAACAGCAGCTTTAAACCCAGTGCAAATGGTTGCTTATATTGTCACAAGGACTGCAGGGCTGTAAATGATACAGGCCCTCAAAAAATGCCTTGGGGTAGGGAATAGGCAAGAAAATTCAACACATGAGAAATTTTTCAAGAAGTCAATAAGAGGAGGGAGGTTGTACTCACTCTCTAAAAAAGAAAGGAAAAGAAAAAAAAGGGCATGCCTAAAGCTCAGTAAAGGAAATTATTAGGCACATACAAATTCAAATTCAATAAGGTTTCAGCTCACACCAGTCATGACCATCAGCAAAAAATCTACAAACTATAAATGCTGAACGGGTTTTAGAGAACTGTGTACCTTCCGGGTTCCGGTGGGATGTAAACTGGTAAGAGCACTAACGAAAACTGAATGCAGCTACTTGAAAAGGTAAAAATTGAGTTACCGTATGATGCGGCAGGGCACCTTTTGGGCCTATAATATAAGACCACCAAAATCGGAAAGACAGATGCAGGCAAATATGCACTGCAACAATATTGAAATAGCCAAGACATAGAAGCAAAAAAAAGCTCCATAAAAAAATGAATGGACAAAGACGAAGTGGTATACGTACCAAATGGAATAGTAGCCTCGGGAAAAAAATGAACAATGCCGTTTTCATGACTACAGTTGAGCCTAGAAATAATCATATAAGGGTAAGTTAGTCAAAAGGGTATGACAAATATCCTATGATATCATTTATACATGTTATCCTAAGATTGCTACCAATGAACATATTTCCACAAAAAAAGACACTCACAGACTTATCAAATAAACTAATGGTTAGCCAAAATGAAAGGTGGGAGGATGGGTAAATTAGGACTATGGGGTTAACATACATATACTAATGTATGTTAAATGTATATAAACATATAACATATGAACTATATAAAATATATAATCACCAAACCTTTAAAATATACATTCTGTAATCACATACATGATAACAGGTTCCGAAGATGAACAGATATATGTATGAATCATTGAGCAGATTCTGTACAGCCAATCAAAACACTCTAATCAAATTTACTCCGATAAGAAATAGAAATTAAATTTAAAAAGCAAACATAAGTTAGGAGACATAAACTTCTGGGGGCTTGTCCCAGCACATTCCACTCTAATTTACAACCTTGGAAAACTACCTCCAGGAAGACTCTGTTGCCCTAGTAAGAAGAGTTCAGAATGTAATAATGCTGCCGCCTTGTGGCTGTTTCCCACAACAGCAGCTTTAAACCCAGTGCCAAAGGTTGCTTAATAGTCACAAGGACTGAAGGGCTCTAAATGACACCTGCCTTCAAAAAATGCCCTGGGGTAGGGAATAGGCAAAAAAATTCAACACATGAGAAACTTTTCAAGAAGTCAATAAGAGGAGGGAAGTTGTACTCACTCTTTAAAACAAAAGGAAAAGAAAAAAATGACATGCCTAAAGCTCAGTATAAGGAATTATTAGCCACATGCAAATTCAAATTCAAAAAGGTTTCAGGTAACACCAGTCATGACCATCATCAAAAAGTCTACAAACTATAAATGCTGAAGGGGTTTTAGAGGAATGTGTACCTTCTAGCTGCTGGTGGGATGTAAAGAAGTAATACCACTAATGCAAACTGAATGGAGCTGCTTGAAAAGGTAAAAATTGAGTTACCATACGATGCGGCAGGGCACCTTTTGGGCCTATAACCTAAGACCACCAGAATCGGAAAGACAGAGGCAGGCAAATGTGCACTGCAACAATACTGAAATAGCCAAGACATGGAAGCAAAAAAAGGTCCATAAACAGATGAATGAACAAAGACGAAATGGTATACGTACCAAATGGAATAGTAGCCTCTGGAAAAAAATGAACAATGCTGTTTTCAGGACTAGAGTTGAGCCTAGAAATAATCATATAAGGTTAAGTAAGTCAAAAGGGTATGACAAATATCCTATGATATCATTTATACATGTTATCCTAAGATTGCTACCAATGAACATATTTCCACAGAAAAAGACACTCACAGACTTATCATATAAACTAATGGTTAGCCAAAATGAAAGGTGGGAGGATGGGTAAATTAGGACTATGGGGTTAACATACATATACTAATGTATGTTAAATGTATATAAACATATAACATATAAATGATATGAATTATATATTCACCAATACCTTCAAAATATACATTCTGTAATCACATACATGGTAACAGGATCCGAAGATGAACAGACATATGTATGAATCATTGAGCAGATTCTGTACAGCCAGACAATCAAAACACTCTAATCAAATTTACTCCGATAAGAAATAGAAATTAAATTTAAAAAACAAACATAAGTTAGGAGACATAAACTTTTGGGGGCTTGTCCCAGCACATTGCACTCTAATTTACAAGCTCGGAACACTACCTCCAGGAAGACTGTGTTGTCCTAGTAACAAGACTTGAGAACGTAATAATGCTGCCGCCTTGTGGCTGCTTCCCACAACAATAGCTTTAAACCCAGTGCCAATGGTTGCTTATATAGTCACAAGGACTCCAGGGCTGTAAAAGACACAGGCCCTCAAAAAATGCCCTGGGGTATGGAATTGGCAAGAAAATTCAACACATGAGTAACTTTTCAAGAAGTCAATAAGAGGAGGGAAGTTGTACTCACTCTTTAAAAAAAAAGGAAAAGAAAAAAAAAGGACATGCCTAAAGCTCAGTATAAGGAATTATTAGCCACATGCAAATTCAAATTCAAAAAGGTTTCAGGTGACACCAGTCATGACCATCAGCAAAAAGTCTACAAACTATAAATGCTGAAGGGGTTTTAGAGAATTGTGTACATTCTAGCTGCTGGTGGGATGTAAAGTGGTAACAGCACTAACGCATACTGAATGGAGCTGCTTGAAAAGGTAAAAATTGAGTTACCATATGATGCGGCAGGGCACCTTTTGGGCCTATAACCTAAGACCACCAAAATCGGAAATACAGAGGCAGGCAAATGTGCACTGCAACAATACTGAAATACCCAAGACATGGAAGCAAAAAATGGTCCATAAACAGGTGAATGGACAAAGAAGAAGTGGTATATGGACAGAATGGAAGAGTAGCCTCGGGAAAAAAATGAACAATGCCGTTTTCAGAACTACAGTTGAGACTAGAAATAGTCATATAAGGTTAAGTAAGTCAAAAGGGTGTGACAAATATCCTATGAAATCATTTATACATGTTTTCCTAAGATTACTACCAATGAACATATTTCCACAGAAAAAGACAGTCACAGACTTATCAAAAATACTAACGGTTAGCCAAAATGAAAGGTGGGAGGATGGGTAAATTAGGACTATGGGGTTAACCAACATATACTAATGTATGTTAAATGTATATAAACATATAACATATGAACTATATAAATTATATAATCACCAAACCTTTAAAATATACATTCTGTAATCACATACATAATAACAGGTTCCGAAGATGAACAGATATATGTATGAATCATTGAGCAGATTCTGTACAGCCAATCAAAACACTCTAATCAAATTTACTCCGATAAGAAATAGAAATTAAATTTAAAAAGCAAACATAAGTTAGGAGACATAAACTTCTGGGGGCTTGTCCCAGCACATTGCACTCTAATTTACAACCTTGGAAAACTACCTCCAGGAAGACTCTGTTCTCCTAGTAACAAGACTTGAGAACGCAATAATGCTGCCGCCTTGTGGCTGCTTCCCACAACAGCACTTTAAACCCAGTGCCAATGATTGCTTATATAGTCACAAGGACTGCAGGGCTGTAAATGACACAAGCCCTCAAAATATGCCCTGGGGTAGGGAATAGGCAAGAAAATCCAACACATGAGAAATTTTTCAAGAAGTCAATAAGAGGAGGGGAGTTGTACTCACTCTTTAAAAAAAAAAAGGAAAAGAAAAAAAAGTACATGCCTAAAGCTTAGTATAAGGAATTATTAGCCACATACAAATTCAAATTCAAAAAGGTTTCAGCTCACACCAGTCATTACCATCAGCAAAATGTCTACAAACTATAAATGCTGAAGGGGTTTTAGAGATCTGTGTACCTTCTAGCTGCTGGTGGGTTGTAAAGTGGAAACAGCACTAACGCAAACTGAATCGAGCTGCTTGAAAAGGTAAAAATTGATCTACCAAATGATGCGGCAGGGCACCTTTTGGGCCTATAACCTAAGACCACCAAAATTGGAAAGACAGAGGCAGGCAAATATGCACTGCAACAATACTGAAATAGCCAAGATATGGAAGCAAAAAAAAGGTCCATAAACAGATGAATGGACAAAGAAGAAGTGGTATACGGACAGAATGGAATAGTAGCCTCGGGAGAAAAATGAACAATGCTGTTTTCAGGACTACAGTTGAGCCTAGAAAAAATCATATAAGGTTAAGTAAGTCAAAAGGGTATGACAAATATCCTATGATATCATTTATACAAGTTTTCTTAAGATTGCTACCAATGAACATATTTCCACAGAAAAAGACACTCACAGACTTATCAAATAAACTAATGGTTAGCCAAAATGAAAGGTGGGGGGATGGGTAAGTTAGGACTATGGGGTTAACATACATATACTAATGTAAGTTAAATGTATATAAACATATAACATATAAACGATATGAATTATATAATCACCAATACCTTCAAAATATATATTCTGTGATCACATACATGGTAACAGGATCCGAAGATGAACAGACATATGTATGAATCATTGAGCAGATTCTGTACAGCCAGACAATCAAAACACTCTAATCAAATTTACTCCGATAAGAAATAGAAATTAAATTTAAAAAAAAAACATAAGTTAGGAGACATAAACTTCTGGGGGCTTGTCCCAGCATATTGCACTCTAATTTACAAGCTCAGAACACTACCTCCAGGAAGACTCTGTTCTCCTAGTAACAAGACTTGAGAACGCAATAATGCTGCCGCCTTGTGGCTGCTTCCCACAACAGTAGCTTTAAACCCAGTGCCAATGGTTGCTTATATAGTCACAAGGACTGCAGGGCTGTAAAAGACACAGGCCCTCAAAAAATGCCCTGGGGTATGGAATTGGCAAGAAAATTCAACACATGAGAAATTTTCAAGAAGTCAATAAGAGGAGGGAAGTTGTAGTCACTCTTTAAAAAAAAGAAAAAGAAAAAAAGGACATGCCTAAAGCTCAGCATAAGGAATTATTAGCCACATGCGTATCCAACCTCCAAAAAGGTTTCAGCTCACACCAGTCATGACCATCAGCAAAAAGTCTACAAACTATAAATGCTGAAGGGGTTTTAGAGAACTGTGTACCTTCTAGCTGCTGGTGGGATGTAAAGTGGTAACAGCAGTAACGCAAACTGAATCGAGCTGCTTGAAAAGGTAAACATTGAGCTACCATATGATGCGGCAGGGCACATTTTGGGCTTATAACCTAAGACCACCGGAATCGGAAAGACAGAGGCAGGCAAATGTGCACTGCAACAATACTGAAATAGCCAAGACATGCAAGCAAAAAAAAAGGTCCATAAACAGATGAATGGACAAAGAAGAAGTGGGATACGTACCAAATGGAATAGTAGCCTCCGGAAAAAAATGAACAATGCCGTTTTCAGGACTACAGTTGAGCCTAGAAATAATCATATAAGGTTAAGTAAGTCAAAAGGGTATGACAAATATCCTATGACATCATTTATACATGTTATCCTAAGATTGCTACCAATGAACATATTTCCACAGAAAAAGACACTCACAGACTTATCAAATAAACTAATGGCTAGCCAAAATGAAAGGTGGGAGGATGGGTAAATTAGGACAATGGGGTTAAAATACATATACTAATGTATGTTAAATGTATATAAACATATAACATATGAAATATATAAATTATATAATCACCAATACCTTTAAAATATACATTCTGTAATCACATACATGCTAACAGGTTCGAAGATGAACAGACATATGTATGAATCATTGAGCAGATTCTGTACAGCCAGAAAACCACAACACTCTAATCAAATTTACTCCGATAAGAAATAGAAATTAAATTTAAAAAACAAACATAAGTTAGGAGACATAAACTTTTGGGGGCTTGTCCCAGCACATTGCACTCTAATTTACAAGCTCGGAACACTACCTCCAGGAAGACTGTGTTGTCCTAGTAACAAGACTTGAGAACGTAATAATGCTGCCGCCTTGTGGCTGCTTCCCACAACAGTAGCTTTAAACCCAGTGCCAATGGTTGCTTATATAGTCACAAGGACTGCAGGGCTGTAAAAGACACAGGCCCTCAAAAAATGCCCTAGGGTAGGGAATTGGCAAGAAAATTCAACACATGAGAAATTTTCAAAAGTCAATAAGAGTACGGAAGTTGAACTCACTCTTTAAAAAAAAAGGAAAAGAAAAAAAGGACATGCCTAAAGCTCAGCATAAGGAATTATTAGCCACATGCGTATCCAACCTCCAAAAAGGTTTCAGCTCACACCAGTCATGACCATCAGCAAAAAGTCTACAAACTATAAATGCTGAAGGGGTTTTAGAGAAGTGTGTACCTTCTAGCTGCTGGTGGGATATAAAGTCGTAACAGCACTAATGCAAACTGAATCGAGCTGCTTGAAAACGTAAAAATTGAGCTACCATATGATGCGGCAGGGCACCTTTTGGGCCTATAACCTAAGACCACCAGAATCGGAAAGACAGAGGCAGGCAAATGTGCACTGCAACAATACTGAAATAGCAAAGACATGGAAGCAAAAAAAAAGGTCCATAGACAGATGAATGGACAAAGACGAAGTGGGATACGTACCAAATGGAATAGTAGCCTCGGGAAAAAAATGAACAATGCCGTTTTCAGGACTACAGTTGAGCCTAGAAATAATCATATAAGGTTAAGTAAGTCAAAAGGGTATGACAAATATCCTATGACATCATTTATACATGTTACCCTAAGATTGCTACCAATGAACATATTTCCACAGAAAAAGACACTCACAGACTTATCAAATAAACTAATGGCTAGCCAAAATGAAAGGTGGGAGGATGGGTAAATTAGGACAATGGGGTTAAAATACATATACTAATGTATGTTAAATGTATATAAACATATAACATATGAAATATATAAATAATATAATCACCAATACCTTTAAAATATACATTCTGTAATCACATACATGCTAACAGGTTCGAAGATGAACAGACATATGTATGAATCATTGAGCAGATTCTGTACACTCAGAAAACCACAACACTCTAATCAAATTTACTCCGATAAGAAATAGAAATTAAATTTAAAAAACAAACATAAGTTAGGAGACATAAACTTCTGGGGGCTTGTCCTAGCACATTGCACTCTAATTTACAAGCTCGGAACACTACCTCCAGGAAGACTGTGTTGTCCTAGTAACAAGACTTGAGAACGTAATAATGCTGCCGCCATGTGGCTGCTTCCCACAACAGTAGCTTTAAACCCAGTGCCAATGGTTGCTTATATAGTCACAAGGACTCCAGGGCTGTAAAAGACACAGGCCCTCAAAAATTGCCCTGGGGTAGGGAATAGGCAAGAAAATCCAACACATGAGAAATTTTTCAAGAAGTCAATAAGAGGAGGGGAGTTGTACTCACTCTTTAAAAAAAAAAAGGAAAAGAAAAAAAAGGACATGCCTAAAGCTTAGTATAAGGAATTATTAGCCACATACAAATTCAAATTCAAAAAGGTTTCAGCTCACACCAGTCATTACCATCAGCAAAATGTCTACAAACTATAAATGCTGAAGGGGTTTTAGAGATCTGTGTACCTTCTAGCTGCTGGTGGGATGTAAAGTGGAAACAGCACTAACGCAAACTGAATCGAGCTGCTTGAAAAGGTAAAAATTGAGCTACCAAATGATGCGGCAGGGCACCTTTTGGGCCTATAACCTAAGACCACCAAAATTGGAAAGACAGAGGCAGGCAAATATGCACTGCAACAATACTGAAATAGCCAAGATATGGAAGCAAAAAAAAGGTCCATAAACAGATGAATGGACAAAGAAGAAGTGGTATACGGACAGAATGGAATAGTAGCCTCGGGAGAAAAATGAACAATGCTGTTTTCAGGACTACAGTTGAGCCTAGAAAAAATCATATAAGGTTAAGTAAGTCAAAAGGGTATGACAAATATCCTATGATATCATTTATACAAGTTTTCTTAAGATTGCTACCAATGAACATATTTCCACAGAAAAAGACACTCACAGACTTATCAAATAAACTAATGGTTAGCCAAAATGAAAGGTGGGGGGATGGGTAAGTTAGGACTATGGGGTTAACATACATATACTAATGTAAGTTAAATGTATATAAACATATAACATATAAACGATATGAATTATATAATCACCAATACCTTCAAAATATATATTCTGTGATCACATACATGGTAACAGGATCCGAAGATGAACAGACATATGTAAGAATCATTGAGCAGATTCTGTACAGCCAGACAATCAAAACACTCTAATCAAATTTACTCCGATAAGAAATAGAAATTAAATTTAAAAAAAAACATAAGTTAGGAGACATAAACTTTTGGGGGCTTGTCCCAGCACATTGCACTCTAATTTACAAGCTCAGAACACTACCTCCAGGAAGACTCTGTTCTCCTAGTAACAAGACTTGAGAACGCAATAATGCTCCCGCCTTGCGGCTGCTTCCCACAACAGCACTTTAAACCCAGTGCCAATGATTGCTTATATAGTCACAAGGACTGCAGGGCTGTAAATGACACAAGCCCTCAAAATATGCCCTGGGGTAGGGAATTGGCAAGAACATTCAACACATAAGAAATTTCCAAGAAGTCAATAAGAGGAGGGAAGTTGTACTCACTCTTTAAAAAAAAAAGGAAAAGAAAAAAAAGGACATGCCTAAAGCTCAGCATAAGGAATTATTAGCCACATGCGTATCCAACCTCCAAAAAGGTTTCAGCTCACACCAGTCATGACCATCAGCAAAAAGTCTACAAACTATAAATGCTGAAGGGGTTTTAGAGAACTGTGTACCTTCTAGCTGCTGGTGGGATGTAAAGTGGTAACAGCAGTAACGCAAACTGAATCGAGCTGCTTGAAAAGGTAAACATTGAGCTACCATATGATGCGGCAGGGCACATTTTGGGCCTATAACCTAAGACAACTGGATTCGGAAAGACAGAGGCAGGCAAATGTGCACTGCAACAATATTGAAATAGCCAAGACATGGAAGCAAAAAAAAGGTCCATAAACAGATGAATGGACAAAGACGAAATGGTACACGTACCAAATGGAATAGTAGCCTCTGGAAAAAAATGAACAATGCCGTTTTCAGGACTAGAGTTGAGCCTAGAAATAATCATATAAGGTTAAGTAAGTCAAAAGGGTATGACAAATATCCTATGATATCATTAATACATGTTATCCTAAGATTGCTACCAATGAACATATTTCCACAGAAAAAGACACTCACAGACTTATCAAATAAACTAATGGTTAGCCAAAATGAAAGGTGGGAGGATGGGTAAATTAGGACAATGGGGTTAACATACATATACTAATGTATGTTAAATGTATATAAACATATAATATATAAACTATATAAATAATATAATCACCAATACCTTTAAAATATACATTCTGTAATCACATACATGCTAACAGGTTCCGAAGATGAACAGATATATGTATGAATCATTGAGCAGATTCTGTACAGTCAAACAATAAAAACACTCTAATCAAATTTACTCCGATAAGAAATAGAAATTAAATTTAAAAAGCAAACATAAGTTAGGAGACATAAACTTCTGGGGACTTCTCCCAGAACATTCCACTCTAATTTACAACCTTGGAAAACTACCTCCAGGAAGACTCTGTTGCCCTAGTAACAAGAGTTGAGAACGTAATAATGCTGCCGCCTTGTGGCTGTTTCCCACAACAGCAGCTTTAAACCCAGTGCCAATGGTTGCTTAATAGTCACAAGGACTGCACGGTTGTAAATGACACAGGCACTCAAAAAATGCCCTGGGCAAGGGAATAGGCAAGAAAATTCAACACATGAGAAACTTTTCAAGAAGTCAATAAGAGGAGGGAAGTTGTACTCACTCTTTAAAAAAAAAAGGAAAAGAAAAAAAAGGACATGCCTAAAGCTTAGTATAAGGAATTATTAGCCACATACAAATTCAAATTCAAAAAGGTTTCAGCTCACACCAGTCATTACCATCAGCAAAATGTCTACAAACTATAAATGCTGAAGGGGTTTTAGAGATCTGTGTACCTTCTAGCTGCTGGTGGGATGTAAAGTGGAAACAGCACTAACGCAAACTGAATCGAGCTGCTTGAATAGGTAAAAATTGAGCTACCATATGATGCGGCAGGGCACCTTTTGGGCCTATAACCTAAGACCACCAGAATCGGAAAGACAGAGGCAGGCAAATGTGCACTGCAACAATACTGAAATAGCAAAGACATGGAAGCAAAAAAAAGGTCCATAAACAGGTGAATGGACAAAGAAGAAGTGGTATATGGACAGAATGGAAGAGTAGCCTCTGGAAAAAAATGAACAATGCCGTTTTCAGGACTAGAGTTGAGACTAGAAATAATCATATAAGGTTAAGTAAGACAAAAGGGTATTACAAATATCCTATGATATTATTTATACAAGTTTTCCTAAGATTGCTACCAATGAACATATTTCCACAGAAAAAGACACTCACAGACTTATCAAATAAACTAATGGTTAGCCAAAATGAAAGGTGGGAGGATGGGTAAATTAGGACTATGGGGTTAACATACATATACTAATGTAAGTTAAATGTATATAAACATATAACATATAAATGATATGAATTATATATTCACCAATACCTTCAAAATATACATTCTGTAATCACATACATGGTAACAGGATCCGAAGATGAACAGACATATGTGTGAATCATTGAGCAGATTCTGTACAGCCAGACAATCAAAACACTCTAATCAAATTTACTCCGATAAGAAAGACAAATTAAATTTAAAAAACAAACATAAGTTAGGAGACATAAACTTTTGGGGGCTTGTCCCAGCACATTGCACTCCAATTTACAAGCTCAGAACACTACCTCCAGGAAGACTCTGTTCTCCTAGTAACAAGACTTGAGAACGCAATAATGCTGCCGCCTTGCGGCTGCTTCCCACAACAGCACTTTAAACCCAGTGCCAATGATTGCTTATATAGTCACAAGGACTGCAGGGCTGTAAATGACACAAGCCCTCAAAATATGCCCTGGGGTAGGGAATTGGCAAGAACATTCAACACATGAGAAATTTCCAAGAAGTCAATAAGAGGAGGGAAGTTGTACTCACTCTTTAAAAAAAAAAGGAAAAGAAAAAACAGGACATGCCTAAAGCTTAGTATAAGGAATTATTAGCCACATACAAATTCAAATTCAAAAAGGTTTCAGCTCACACCAGTCATTACCATCAGCAAAATGTCTACAAACTATAAATGCTGAAGGGGTTTTAGAGATCTGTGTACCTTCTAGCTGCTGGTGGGATGTAAAGTGGAAACAGCACTAACGCAAACTGAATCGAGCTGCTTGAAAAGGTAAAAATTGAGCTACCAAATGATGCGGCAGGGCACCTTTTGGGCCTATAACCTAAGACCACCAAAATTGGAAAGACAGAGGCAGGCAAATATGCACTGCAACAATACTGAAATAGCCAAGATATGGAAGCAAAAAAAAGGTCCATAAACAGATGAATGGACAAAGAAGAAGTGGTATACGGACAGAATGGAAAAGTAGCCTCGGGAGAAAAATGAACAATGCTGTTTTCAGGACTACAGTTGAGCCTAGAAAAAATCATATAAGGTTAAGTAAGTCAAAAGGGTATGACAAATATCCTATGATATCATTTATACAAGTTTTCTTAAGATTGCTACCAATGAACATATTTCCACAGAAAAAGACACTCACAGACTTATCAAATAAACTAATGGTTAGCCAAAATGAAAGGTGGGGGGATGGGTAAGTTAGGACTATGGGGTTAACATACATATACTAATGTAAGTTAAATGTATATAAACATATAACATATAAACGATATGAATTATATAATCACCAATACCTTCAAAATATATATTCTGTGATCACATACATGGTAACAGGATCCGAAGATGAACAGACATATGTAAGAATCATTGAGCAGATTCTGTACAGCCAGACAATCAAAACACTCTAATCAAATTTACTCCGATAAGAAATAGAAATTAAATTTAAAAAAAAACATAAGTTAGGAGACATAAACTTTTGGGGGCGTGTCCCAGCACATTGCACTCTAATTTACAAGCTCAGAACACTACCTCCAGGAAGACTCTGTTCTCCTAGTAACAAGACTTGAGAACGCAATAATGCTGCCGCCTTGTGGCTGCTTCCCACAACAGCACTTTAAACCCAGTGCCAATGATTGCTTATATAGTCACAAGGACTGCAGGGCTGTAAATGACACAAGCCCTCAAAATATGCCCTGGGGTAGGGAATTGGCAAGAACATTCAACACATGAGAAATTTCCAAGAAGTCAATAAGAGGAGGGAAGTTGTACTCACTCTTTAAAAAAAAAAGGAAAAGAAAAAAAGGACATGCCTAAAGCTCAGTATAAGGAATTATTAGCCACATGCAAATTCAAATTCAAAAAGGTTTCAGCTCACTCCAGTCATGACCATCAGCAAAAAGTCTACAAACCATAAATGCTGAAGGGGTTTTAGAGAAGTGTGTACCTTCTAGCTGCTGGTGGGATGTAAAGTGGTAACAGCAGTAACGCAAACTGAATCGAGCTGCTTGAAAAGGTAAAAATTGAGTTACCATATGGTGCGGCAGGGCACCTTTTGGGCCTATAACCTAAGACCACCAGATTCGGAAAGAGAGAGGCAGGCAAATGTGCATTGCAACAATATTGAAATAGCCAAGACATGGAAGCAAAAAAAAATGTCCATAAACAGATGAATGGACAAAGACGAAGTGGGATACGTACCAAATGGAATAGTAGCCTCGGGAAAAAAATGAACAATGCCGTTTTCAGGACTACAGTTGAGCCTAGAAATAATCATATAAGGTTAAGTAAGTCAAAAGGGTATGACAAATATCCTATGACATCTTTTATACATGTTATCCTAAGATTGCTACCAATGCACATATTTCCACAGAAAAAGACACTCACAGACTTATCAAATAAACTAATGGCTAGCCAAAATGAAAGGTGGGAGGATGGGTAAATTAGGACTATGGGGTTAACATACATATACTAATGTATGTTAAATGTATATAAACATATAACATATGAACTATATAAATTATATAATCACCAATACCTTTAAAATATACATTCTGTAATCACATACATGCTAACAGGTTCGAAGATGAACAGACATATGTATGAATCATTGAGCAGATTCTGTACAGCCAGAAAACCACAACACTCTAATCAAATTTACTCCGATAAGAAATAGAAATTAAATTTAAAAAACAAACATGAGTTAGGAGACATAAACTTCTGGGGGCTTGTCCCAGCACATTGCACTCTAATTTACAGGCTCGGAACACTACCTCCAGGAAGACTGTGTTGTCCTAGTAACAAGACTTGAGAACGTAATAATGCTGCCGCCTTGTGGCTGCTTCTCACAACAGTAGCTTTAAACCCAGTGCCAATGGTTGCTTATATAGTCACAAGGACTGCAGGGCTGTAAAAGACACAGGCCCTCAAAAAATGC
This sequence comes from Balaenoptera physalus, assembly GCF_965194825.1. Classification (NCBI taxonomy): domain Eukaryota; kingdom Metazoa; phylum Chordata; class Mammalia; order Artiodactyla; family Balaenopteridae; genus Balaenoptera; species Balaenoptera physalus. The sequence goes on from NC_138882.1 coordinate 69,738,824, forward strand.
CCTGGGGTAGGGAATTGGCAAGAAAATTCAACACATGAGAAATTTTCAAGAAGTCAATAAGAGTACGGAAGTTGTACTGACTCTTTAAAAAAAAAGGAAAAGAAAAAAAGGACATGCCTAAAGCTCAGCATAAGGAATTATTAGCCACATGCGTATCCAACCTCCAAAAAGGTTTCAGCTCACACCAGTCATGACCATCAGCAAAAAGTCTACAAACTATAAATGCTGAAGGGGTTTTAGAGAACTGTGTACCTTCTAGCTGCTGTTTGGATGTAAAGTGGTAACAGCAGTAACGCAAACTGAATCGAGCTGCTTGAAAAGGTAAACATTGAGCTACCATATGATGTGGCAGGGCACCTTTTGGGCCTATAACCTAAGACCACCGGATTCGGAAAGACAGAGGCAGGCAAATGTGCACTGCAACAATATTGAAATAGCCAAGACATGGAAGCAAAAAAAAGGTCCATAAACAGATGAATGGACAAAGACGAAATGGTATACGTACCAAATGGAATAGTAGCCTCTGGAAAAAAATGAACAATGCCGTTTTCAGGACTAGAGTTGAGCCTAGAAATAATCATATAAGGTTAAGAAAGTCAAAAGGGTATGACAAATATCCTATGATATCATTTATACATGTTATCCTAAGATTGCTACCAATGAAAATATTTCCACAGAAAAAGACACTCACAGACTTATCAAATAAACTAATGGTTAGCCAAAATGAAAGGTGGGGGGATGGGTAAATTAGGACTATGGGGTTAACATACATATACTAATGTAAGTTAAATGTATATAAACATATAACATATAAATGATATGAATTATATAATCACCAATACCTTCAAAATATACATTCTGTAATCACATACATGGTAACAGGATCCGAAGATGAACAGACATATGTGTGAATCATTGAGCAGATTCTGTACAGCCAGACAATCAAAACACTCTAATCAAATTTACTCCGATAAGAAAGACAAATTAAATTTAAAAAACAAACATAAGTAAGGAGACATAAACTTCTGGGGGCTTGTCCCAGCACATTGCACTCTAATTTACAAGCTCAGAACACTACCTCCAGGAAGACTGTGTTGTCCTTGTAACAAGACTTGAGAACGTAATAATGCTGCCGCCTTGTGGCTGCTTCCCACAACAGTAGCTTTAAACCCAGTGCCAATGGTTGCTTATATAGTCACAAGGACTGCAGGGCTGTAAAAGACACAGGCCCTCAAAAAATGCCCTAGGGTAGGGAATTGGCAAGAAAATTCAACACATGAGAAATTTTCAAAAGTCAATAAGAGTACGGAAGTTGAACTCACTCTTTAAAAAAAAAGGAAAAGAAAAAAAGGACATGCCTAAAGGTCAGCAAAAGGAATTATTAGCCACATGCGTATCCAACCTCCAAAAAGGTTTCAGCTCACACCAGTCATGACCATCAGCAAAAAGTATACAAAGTATAAATGCTGAAGGGGTTTTAGAGAAGTGTTTACCTTCTAGCTGCTGGTGGGATATAAAGTCGTAACAGCACTAATGCAAACTGAATCGAGCTGCTTGAAAACGTAAAAATTGAGCTACCATATGATGCGGCAGGGCACCTTTTGGGCCTATAACCTAAGACCACCAGAATCGGAAAGACAGAGGCAGGCAAATGTGCACTGCAACAATACTGAAATAGCAAAGACATGGAAGCAAAAAAAAGATCCATAAACAGGTGAATGGACAAAGAAGAAGTGGTATATGGACAGAATGGAAGAGTAGCCTCGGGAAAAAAATGAACAATGCCGTTTTCAGGACTAGAGTTGAGACTAGAAATAATCATATAAGGTTAAGTAAGACAAAAGGGTATTACAAATATCCTATGATATTATTTATACAAGTTTTCCTAAGATTGCTACCAATGAACATATTTCCACAGAAAAAGACACTCACAGACTTATCAAATAAACTAATGGTTAGCCAAAATGAAAGGTGGGAGGATGGGTAAATTAGGACTATGGGGTTAACATACATATACTAATGTAAGTTAAATGTATATAAACATATAACATATAAATGATATGAATTATATATTCACCAATACCTTCAAAATATACATTCTGTAATCACATACATGGTAACAGGATCCGAAGATGAACAGACATATGTGTGAATCATTGAGCAGATTCTGTACAGCCAGACAATCAAAACACTCTAATCAAATTTACTCCGATAAGAAAGACAAATTAAATTTAAAAAACAAACATAAGTAAGGAGACATAAACTTCTGGGGGCTTGTCCCAGCACATTGCACTCTAATTTACAAGCTCGGAACACTACCTCCAGGAAGACTCTGTTGTCCTAGTAACAAGACTTGAGAACGCAATAATGCTGCCGCCTTGCGGCTGCTTCCCACAACAGCACTTTAAACCCAGTGCCAATGATTGCTTATATAGTCACAAGGACTGCAGGGCTGTAAATGACACAAGCCCTCAAAATATGCCCTGGGGTAGGGAATTGGCAAGAACATTCAACACATGAGAAATTTCCAAGAAGTCAATAAGAGGAGGGAAGTTGTACTCACTCTTTAAAAAAAAAAGGAAAAGAAAAAACAGGACATGCCTAAAGCTTAGTATAAGGAATTATTAGCCACATACAAATTCAAATTCAAAAAGGTTTCAGCTCACACCAGTCATTACCATCAGCAAAATGTCTACAAACTATAAATGCTGAAGGGGTTTTAGAGATCTGTGTACCTTCTAGCTGCTGGTGGGATGTAAAGTGGAAATAGCACTAACGCAAACTGAATCGAGCTGCTTGAAAAGGTAAAAATTGAGCTACCAAATGATGCGGCAGGGCACCTTTTGGGCCTATAACCTAAGACCACCAAAATTGGAAAGACAGAGGCAGGCAAATATGCACTGCAACAATACTGAAATAGCCAAGATATGGAAGCAAAAAAAAGGTCCATAAACAGATGAATGGACAAAGAAGAAGTGGTATACGGACAGAATGGAATAGAAGCCTCGGGAAAAAAATGAACAATGCCGTTTTCAGGACTACAGTTGAGCCTAGAAATAATCATATAAGGTTAAGTAAGTCAAAAGGGTATGACAAATATCCTATGACATCTTTTATACATGTTATCCTAAGATTGCTACCAATGAACATATTTCCACAGAAAAAGACACTCACAGACTTATCAAATAAACTAATGGCTAGCCAAAATGAAAGGTGGGAGGATGGGTAAATTAGGACTATGGGGTTAAAATACATATACTAATGTATGTTAAATGTATATAAACATATAACATATGAAATATATAAATTATATAATCACCAATACCTTTAAAATATACATTCTGTAATCACATACATGCTAACAGGTTCGAAGATGAACAGACATATGTATGAATCATTGAGCAGATTCTGTACAGCCAGAAAACCACAACACTCTAATCAAATTTACTCCGATAAGAAATAGAAATTAAATTTAAAAAACAAACATAAGTTAGGAGACATAAACTTCTGGGGGCTTGTCCCAGCACATTGCACTCTAATTTACAAGCTCGGAACACTACCTCCAGGAAGACTGTGTTGTCCTAGTAACAAGACTTGAGAACGTAATAATGCTGCCGCCTTGTGGCTGCTTCCCACAACAGTAGCTTTAAACCCAGTGCCAATGGTTGCTTATATAGTCACAAGGACTGCAGGGCTGTAAAAGACACAGGCCCTCAAAAAATGTCCTGGGGTATGGAATTGGCAAGAAAATTCAACATATGAGAAATTTTCAAGAAGTCAATAAGAGGAGGGAAGTTGTAGTCACTCTTTAAAAAAAAAGGAAAAGAAAAAAAGGACATGCCTAAAGCTCAGCATAAGGAATTATTAGCCACATGCGTATCCAACCTCCAAAAAGGTTTCAGCTCACACCAGTCATGACCATCAGCAAAAAGTCTACAAACTATAAATGCTGAAGGGGTTTTAGAGAACTGTGTACCTTCTAGCTGCTGGTGGGATGTAAAGTGGTAACAGCAGTAACGCAAACTGAATCGAGCTGCTTGAAAAGGTAAACATTGAGCTACCATATGATGCGGCAGGGCACATTTTGGGCCTATAACCTAAGACAACTGGATTCGGAAAGACAGAGGCAGGCAAATGTGCACTGCAACAATATTGAAATAGCCAAGACATGGAAGCAAAAAAAAGGTCCATAAACAGATGAATGGACAAAGACGAAATGGTACACGTACCAAATGGAATAGTAGCCTCTGGAAAAAAATGAACAATGCCGTTTTCAGGACTAGAGTTGAGCCTAGAAATAATCATATAAGGTTAAGTAAGTCAAAAGGGTATGACAAATATCCTATGATATCATTAATACATGTTATCCTAAGATTGCTACCAATGAACATATTTCCACAGAAAAAGACACTCACAGACTTATCAAATAAACTAATGGTTAGCCAAAATGAAAGGTGGGAGGATGGGTAAATTAGGACAATGGGGTTAACATACATATACTAATGTATGTTAAATGTATATAAACATATAATATATAAACTATATAAATAATATAATCACCAATACCTTTAAAATATACATTCTGTAATCACATACATGCTAACAGGTTCCGAAGATGAACAGATATATGTATGAATCATTGAGCAGATTCTGTACAGTCAAACAATAAAAACACTCTAATCAAATTTACTCCGATAAGAAATAGAAATTAAATTTAAAAAGCAAACATAAGTTAGGAGACATAAACTTCTGGGGACTTCTCCCAGAACATTCCACTCTAATTTACAACCTTGGAAAACTACCTCCAGGAAGACTCTGTTGCCCTAGTAACAAGAGTTGAGAACGTAATAATGCTGCCGCCTTGTGGCTGTTTCCCACAACAGCAGCTTTAAACCCAGTGCCAATGGTTGCTTAATAGTCACAAGGACTGCACGGTTGTAAATGACACAGGCACTCAAAAAATGCCCTGGGCAAGGGAATAGGCAAGAAAATTCAACACATGAGAAACTTTTCAAGAAGTCAATAAGAGGAGGGAATTTGTACTCAATCTTTAAAAAAAAAAGGAAAAGAAAAAAAAGGACATGCCTAAAGCTTAGTATAAGGAATTATTAGCCACATACAAATTCAAATTCAAAAAGGTTTCAGCTCACACCAGTCATTACCATCAGCAAAATGTCTACAAACTATAAATGCTGAAGGGGTTTTAGAGATCTGTGTACCTTCTAGCTGCTGGTGGGATGTAAAGTGGAAACAGCACTAACGCAAACTGAATCGAGCTGCTTGAATAGGTAAAAATTGAGCTACCATATGATGCGGCAGGGCACCTTTTGGGCCTATAACCTAAGACCACCAGAATCGGAAAGACAGAGGCAGGCAAATGTGCACTGCAACAATACTGAAATAGCAAAGACATGGAAGCAAAAAAAAGGTCCATAAACAGGTGAATGGACAAAGAAGAAGTGGTATATGGACAGAATGGAAGAGTAGCCTCGGGAAAAAAATGAACAATGCCGTTTTCAGGACTAGAGTTGAGACTAGAAATAATCATATAAGGTTAAGTAAGACAAAAGGGTATTACAAATATCCTATGATATTATTTATACAAGTTTTCCTAAGATTGCTACCAATGAACATATTTCCACAGAAAAAGACACTCACAGACTTATCAAATAAACTAATGGTTAGCCAAAATGAAAGGTGGGAGGATGGGTAAATTAGGACTATGGGGTTAACATACATATACTAATGTAAGTTAAATGTATATAAACATATAACATATAAATGATATGAATTATATATTCACCAATACCTTCAAAATATACATTCTGTAATCACATACATGGTAACAGGATCCGAAGATGAACAGACATATGTGTGAATCATTGAGCAGATTCTGTACAGCCAGACAATCAAAACACTCTAATCAAATTTACTCCGATAAGAAAGACAAATTAAATTTAAAAAACAAACATAAGTAAGGAGACATAAACTTCTGGGGGCTTGTCCCAGCACTTTGCACTCTAATTTACAAGCTCGGAACACTACCTCCAGGAAGACTCTGTTGTCCTAGTAACAAGACTTGAGAACGCAATAATGCTGCCGCCTTGCGGCTGCTTCCCACAACAGCACTTTAAACCCAGTGCCAATGATTGCTTATATAGTCACAAGGACTGCAGGGCTGTAAATGACACAAGCCCTCAAAATATGCCCTGGGGTAGGGAATTGGCAAGAACATTCAACACATGAGAAATTTCCAAGAAGTCAATAAGAGGAGGGAAGTTGTACTCACTCTTTAAAAAAAAAAGGAAAAGAAAAAACAGGACATGCCTAAAGCTTAGTATAAGGAATTATTAGCCACATACAAATTCAAATTCAAAAAGGTTTCAGCTCACACCAGTCATTACCATCAGCAAAATGTCTACAAACTATAAATGCTGAAGGGGTTTTAGAGATCTGTGTACCTTCTAGCTGCTGGTGGGATGTAAAGTGGAAACAGCACTAACGCAAACTGAATCGAGCTGCTTGAAAAGGTAAAAATTGAGCTACCAAATGATGCGGCAGGGCACCTTTTGGGCCTATAACCTAAGACCACCAAAATTGGAAAGACAGAGGCAGGCAAATATGCACTGCAACAATACTGAAATAGCCAAGATATGGAAGCAAAAAAAAGGTCCATAAACAGATGAATGGACAAAGAAGAAGTGGTATACGGACAGAATGGAATAGAAGCCTCGGGAAAAAAATGAACAATGCCGTTTTCAGGACTACAGTTGAGCCTAGAAATAATCATATAAGGTTAAGTAAGTCAAAAGGGTATGACAAATATCCTATGATATCATTTATACAAGTTTTCTTAAGATTGCTACCAATGAACATATTTCCACAGAAAAAGACACTCACAGACTTATCAAATAAACTAATGGTTAGCCAAAATGAAAGGTGGGGGGATGGGTAAGTTAGGACTATGGGGTTAACATACATATACTAATGTAAGTTAAATGTATATAAACATATAACATATAAACGATATGAATTATATAATCACCAATACCTTCAAAATATATATTCTGTGATCACATACATGGTAACAGGATCCGAAGATGAACAGACATATGTAAGAATCATTGAGCAGATTCTGTACAGCCAGACAATCAAAACACTCTAATCAAATTTACTCCGATAAGAAATAGAAATTAAATTTAAAAAAAAACATAAGTTAGGAGACATAAACTTTTGGGGGCTTGTCCCAGCACATTGCACTCTAATTTACAAGCTCAGAACACTACCTCCAGGAAGACTCTGTTCTCCTAGTAACAAGACTTGAGAACGCAATAATGCTGCCGCCTTGCGGCTGCTTCCCACAACAGCACTTTAAACCCAGTGCCAATGATTGCTTATATAGTCACAAGGACTGCAGGGCTGTAAATGACACAAGCCCTCAAAATATGCCCTGGGGTAGGGAATTGGCAAGAACATTCAACACATAAGAAATTTCCAAGAAGTCAATAAGAGGAGGGAAGTTGTACTCACTCTTTAAAAAAAAAAGGAAAAGAAAAAAAAGGACATGCCTAAAGCTCAGCATAAGGAATTATTAGCCACATGCGTATCCAACCTCCAAAAAGGTTTCAGCTCACACCAGTCATGACCATCAGCAAAAAGTCTACAAACTATAAATGCTGAAGGGGTTTTAGAGAACTGTGTACCTTCTAGCTGCTGGTGGGATGTAAAGTGGTAACAGCAGTAACGCAAACTGAATCGAGCTGCTTGAAAAGGTAAACATTGAGCTACCATATGATGCGGCAGGGCACATTTTGGGCCTATAACCTAAGACAACTGGATTCGGAAAGACAGAGGCAGGCAAATGTGCACTGCAACAATATTGAAATAGCCAAGACATGGAAGCAAAAAAAAGGTCCATAAACAGATGAATGGACAAAGACGAAATGGTACACGTACCAAATGGAATAGTAGCCTCTGGAAAAAAATGAACAATGCCGTTTTCAGGACTAGAGTTGAGCCTAGAAATAATCATATAAGGTTAAGTAAGTCAAAAGGGTATGACAAATATCCTATGATATCATTAATACATGTTATCCTAAGATTGCTACCAATGAACATATTTCCACAGAAAAAGACACTCACAGACTTATCAAATAAACTAATGGTTAGCCAAAATGAAAGGTGGGAGGATGGGTAAATTAGGACAATGGGGTTAACATACATATACTAATGTATGTTAAATGTATATAAACATATAATATATAAACTATATAAATAATATAATCACCAATACCTTTAAAATATACATTCTGTAATCACATACATGCTAACAGGTTCCGAAGATGAACAGATATATGTATGAATCATTGAGCAGATTCTGTACAGTCAAACAATAAAAACACTCTAATCAAATTTACTCCGATAAGAAATAGAAATTAAATTTAAAAAGCAAACATAAGTTAGGAGACATAAACTTCTGGGGACTTCTCCCAGAACATTCCACTCTAATTTACAACCTTGGAAAACTACCTCCAGGAAGACTCTGTTGCCCTAGTAACAAGAGTTGAGAACGTAATAATGCTGCCGCCTTGTGGCTGTTTCCCACAACAGCAGCTTTAAACCCAGTGCCAATGGTTGCTTAATAGTCACAAGGACTGCACGGTTGTAAATGACACAGGCACTCAAAAAATGCCCTGGGCAAGGGAATAGGCAAGAAAATTCAACACATGAGAAACTTTTCAAGAAGTCAATAAGAGGAGGGAAGTTGTACTCACTCTTTAAAAAAAAAAGGAAAAGAAAAAAAAGGACATGCCTAAAGCTTAGTATAAGGAATTATTAGCCACATACAAATTCAAATTCAAAAAGGTTTCAGCTCACACCAGTCATTACCATCAGCAAAATGTCTACAAACTATAAATGCTGAAGGGGTTTTAGAGATCTGTGTACCTTCTAGCTGCTGGTGGGATGTAAAGTGGAAACAGCACTAACGCAAACTGAATCGAGCTGCTTGAATAGGTAAAAATTGAGCTACCATATGATGCGGCAGGGCACCTTTTGGGCCTATAACCTAAGACCACCAGAATCGGAAAGACAGAGGCAGGCAAATGTGCACTGCAACAATACTGAAATAGCAAAGACATGGAAGCAAAAAAAAGGTCCATAAACAGGTGAATGGACAAAGAAGAAGTGGTATATGGACAGAATGGAAGAGTAGCCTCTGGAAAAAAATGAACAATGCCGTTTTCAGGACTAGAGTTGAGACTAGAAATAATCATATAAGGTTAAGTAAGACAAAAGGGTATTACAAATATCCTATGATATTATTTATACAAGTTTTCCTAAGATTGCTACCAATGAACATATTTCCACAGAAAAAGACACTCACAGACTTATCAAATAAACTAATGGTTAGCCAAAATGAAAGGTGGGAGGATGGGTAAATTAGGACTATGGGGTTAACATACATATACTAATGTAAGTTAAATGTATATAAACATATAACATATAAATGATATGAATTATATATTCACCAATACCTTCAAAATATACATTCTGTAATCACATACATGGTAACAGGATCCGAAGATGAACAGACATATGTGTGAATCATTGAGCAGATTCTGTACAGCCAGACAATCAAAACACTCTAATCAAATTTACTCCGATAAGAAAGACAAATTAAATTTAAAAAACAAACATAAGTAAGGAGACATAAACTTCTGGGGGCTTGTCCCAGCACTTTGCACTCTAATTTACAAGCTCGGAACACTACCTCCAGGAAGACTCTGTTGTCCTAGTAACAAGACTTGAGAACGCAATAATGCTGCCGCCTTGCGGCTGCTTCCCACAACAGCACTTTAAACCCAGTGCCAATGATTGCTTATATAGTCACAAGGACTGCAGGGCTGTAAATGACACAAGCCCTCAAAATATGCCCTGGGGTAGGGAATTGGCAAGAACATTCAACACATGAGAAATTTCCAAGAAGTCAATAAGAGGAGGGAAGTTGTACTCACTCTTTAAAAAAAAAAGGAAAAGAAAAAACAGGACATGCCTAAAGCTTAGTATAAGGAATTATTAGCCACATACAAATTCAAATTCAAAAAGGTTTCAGCTCACACCAGTCATTACCATCAGCAAAATGTCTACAAACTATAAATGCTGAAGGGGTTTTAGAGATCTGTGTACCTTCTAGCTGCTGGTGGGATGTAAAGTGGAAACAGCACTAACGCAAACTGAATCGAGCTGCTTGAAAAGGTAAAAATTGAGCTACCAAATGATGCGGCAGGGCACCTTTTGGGCCTATAACCTAAGACCACCAAAATTGGAAAGACAGAGGCAGGCAAATATGCACTGCAACAATACTGAAATAGCCAAGATATGGAAGCAAAAAAAAGGTCCATAAACAGATGAATGGACAAAGAAGAAGTGGTATACGGACAGAATGGAATAGTAGCCTCGGGAGAAAAATGAACAATGCTGTTTTCAGGACTACAGTTGAGCCTAGAAAAAATCATATAAGGTTAAGTAAGTCAAAAGGGTATGACAAATATCCTATGATATCATTTATACAAGTTTTCTTAAGATTGCTACCAATGAACATATTTCCACAGAAAAAGACACTCACAGACTTATCAAATAAACTAATGGTTAGCCAAAATGAAAGGTGGGGGGATGGTTAAGTTAGGACTATGGGGTTAACATACATATACTAATGTAAGTTAAATGTATATAAACATATAACATATAAACGATATGAATTATATAATCACCAATACCTTCAAAATATATATTCTGTGATCACATACATGGTAACAGGATCCGAAGATGAACAGACATATGTAAGAATCATTGAGCAGATTCTGTACAGCCAGACAATCAAAACACTCTAATCAAATTTACTCCGATAAGAAATAGAAATTAAATTTAAAAAAAAACATAAGTTAGGAGACATAAACTTTTGGGGGCTTGTCCCAGCACATTGCACTCTAATTTACAAGCTCAGAACACTACCTCCAGGAAGACTCTGTTCTCCTAGTAACAAGACTTGAGAACGCAATAATGCTGCCGCCTTGCGGCTGCTTCCCACAACAGCACTTTAAACCCAGTGCCAATGATTGCTTATATAGTCACAAGGACTGCAGGGCTGTAAATGACACAAGCCCTCAAAATATGCCCTGGGGTAGGGAATTGGCAAGAACATTCAACACATAAGAAATTTCCAAGAAGTCAATAAGAGGAGGGAAGTTGTACTCACTCTTTAAAAAAAAAAGGAAAAGAAAAAAAAGGACATGCCTAAAGCTCAGCATAAGGAATTATTAGCCACATGCGTATCCAACCTCCAAAAAGGTTTCAGCTCACACCAGTCATGACCATCAGCAAAAAGTCTACAAACTATAAATGCTGAAGGGGTTTTAGAGAACTGTGTACCTTCTAGCTGCTGGTGGGATGTAAAGTGGTAACAGCAGTAACGCAAACTGAATCGAGCTGCTTGAAAAGGTAAACATTGAGCTACCATATGATGCGGCAGGGCACATTTTGGGCCTATAACCTAAGACAACTGGATTCGGAAAGACAGAGGCAGGCAAATGTGCACTGCAACAATATTGAAATAGCCAAGACATGGAAGCAAAAAAAAGGTCCATAAACAGATGAATGGACAAAGACGAAATGGTACACGTACCAAATGGAATAGTAGCCTCTGGAAAAAAATGAACAATGCCGTTTTCAGGACTAGAGTTGAGCCTAGAAATAATCATATAAGGTTAAGTAAGTCAAAAGGGTATGACAAATATCCTATGATATCATTAATACATGTTATCCTAAGATTGCTACCAATGAACATATTTCCACAGAAAAAGACACTCACAGACTTATCAAATAAACTAATGGTTAGCCAAAATGAAAGGTGGGAGGATGGGTAAATTAGGACAATGGGGTTAACATACATATACTAATGTATGTTAAATGTATATAAACATATAATATATAAACTATATAAATAATATAATCACCAATACCTTTAAAATATACATTCTGTAATCACATACATGCTAACAGGTTCCGAAGATGAACAGATATATGTATGAATCATTGAGCAGATTCTGTACAGTCAAACAATAAAAACACTCTAATCAAATTTACTCCGATAAGAAATAGAAATTAAATTTAAAAAGCAAACATAAGTTAGGAGACATAAACTTCTGGGGACTTCTCCCAGAACATTCCACTCTAATTTACAACCTTGGAAAACTACCTCCAGGAAGACTCTGTTGCCCTAGTAACAAGAGTTGAGAACGTAATAATGCTGCCGCCTTGTGGCTGTTTCCCACAACAGCAGCTTTAAACCCAGTGCCAATGGTTGCTTAATAGTCACAAGGACTGCACGGTTGTAAATGACACAGGCACTCAAAAAATGCCCTGGGCAAGGGAATAGGCAAGAAAATTCAACACATGAGAAACTTTTCAAGAAGTCAATAAGAGGAGGGAAGTTGTACTCACTCTTTAAAAAAAAAAGGAAAAGAAAAAAAAGGACATGCCTAAAGCTTAGTATAAGGAATTATTAGCCACATACAAATTCAAATTCAAAAAGGTTTCAGCTCACACCAGTCATTACCATCAGCAAAATGTCTACAAACTATAAATGCTGAAGGGGTTTTAGAGATCTGTGTACCTTCTAGCTGCTGGTGGGATGTAAAGTGGAAACAGCACTAACGCAAACTGAATCGAGCTGCTTGAATAGGTAAAAATTGAGCTACCATATGATGCGGCAGGGCACCTTTTGGGCCTATAACCTAAGACCACCAGAATCGGAAAGACAGAGGCAGGCAAATGTGCACTGCAACAATACTGAAATAGCAAAGACATGGAAGCAAAAAAAAGGTCCATAAACAGGTGAATGGACAAAGAAGAAGTGGTATATGGACAGAATGGAAGAGTAGCCTCGGGAAAAAAATGAACAATGCCGTTTTCAGGACTAGAGTTGAGACTAGAAATAATCATATAAGGTTAAGTAAGACAAAAGGGTATTACAAATATCCTATGATATTATTTATACAAGTTTTCCTAAGATTGCTACCAATGAACATATTTCCACAGAAAAAGACACTCACAGACTTATCAAATAAACTAATGGTTAGCCAAAATGAAAGGTGGGAGGATGGGTAAATTAGGACTATGGGGTTAACATACATATACTAATGTAAGTTAAATGTATATAAACATATAACATATAAATGATATGAATTATATATTCACCAATACCTTCAAAATATACATTCTGTAATCACATACATGGTAACAGGATCCGAAGATGAACAGACATATGTGTGAATCATTGAGCAGATTCTGTACAGCCAGACAATCAAAACACTCTAATCAAATTTACTCCGATAAGAAAGACAAATTAAATTTAAAAAACAAACATAAGTAAGGAGACATAAACTTCTGGGGGCTTGTCCCAGCACTTTGCACTCTAATTTACAAGCTCGGAACACTACCTCCAGGAAGACTCTGTTGTCCTAGTAACAAGACTTGAGAACGCAATAATGCTGCCGCCTTGCGGCTGCTTCCCACAACAGCACTTTAAACCCAGTGCCAATGATTGCTTATATAGTCACAAGGACTGCAGGGCTGTAAATGACACAAGCCCTCAAAATATGCCCTGGGGTAGGGAATTGGCAAGAACATTCAACACATGAGAAATTTCCAAGAAGTCAATAAGAGGAGGGAAGTTGTACTCACTCTTTAAAAAAAAAGGAAAAGAAAAAACAGGACATGCCTAAAGCTTAGTATAAGGAATTATTAGCCACATACAAATTCAAATTCAAAAAGGTTTCAGCTCACACCAGTCATTACCATCAGCAAAATGTCTACAAACTATAAATGCTGAAGGGGTTTTAGAGATCTGTGTACCTTCTAGCTGCTGGTGGGATGTAAAGTGGAAACAGCACTAACGCAAACTGAATCGAGCTGCTTGAAAAGGTAAAAATTGAGCTACCAAATGATGCGGCAGGGCACCTTTTGGGCCTATAACCTAAGACCACCAAAATTGGAAAGACAGAGGCAGGCAAATATGCACTGCAACAATACTGAAATAGCCAAGATATGGAAGCAAAAAAAAGGTCCATAAACAGATGAATGGACAAAGAAGAAGTGGTATACGGACAGAATGGAATAGTAGCCTCGGGAGAAAAATGAACAATGCTGTTTTCAGGACTACAGTTGAGCCTAGAAAAAATCATATAAGGTTAAGTAAGTCAAAAGGGTATGACAAATATCCTATGATATCATTTATACAAGTTTTCTTAAGATTGCTACCAATGAACATATTTCCACAGAAAAAGACACTCACAGACTTATCAAATAAACTAATGGTTAGCCAAAATGAAAGGTGGGGGGATGGGTAAGTTAGGACTATGGGGTTAACATACATATACTAATGTAAGTTAAATGTATATAAACATATAACATATAAACGATATGAATTATATAATCACCAATACCTTCAAAATATATATTCTGTGATCACATACATGGTAACAGGATCCGAAGATGAACAGACATATGTAAGAATCATTGAGCAGATTCTGTACAGCCAGACAATCAAAACACTCTAATCAAATTTACTCCGATAAGAAATAGAAATTAAATTTAAAAAAAAACATAAGTTAGGAGACATAAACTTTTGGGGGCTTGTCCCAGCACATTGCACTCTAATTTACAAGCTCAGAACACTACCTCCAGGAAGACTCTGTTCTCCTAGTAACAAGACTTGAGAACGCAATAATGCTGCCGCCTTGCGGCTGCTTCCCACAACAGCACTTTAAACCCAGTGCCAATGATTGCTTATATAGTCACAAGGACTGCAGGGCTGTAAATGACACAAGCCCTCAAAATATGCCCTGGGGTAGGGAATTGGCAAGAACATTCAACACATAAGAAATTTCCAAGAAGTCAATAAGAGGAGGGAAGTTGTACTAACTCTTTAAAAAAAAAAGGAAAAGAAAAAAAAGGACATGCCTAAAGCTTAGTATAAGGAATTATTAGCCACATACAAATTCAAATTCAAAAAGGTTTCAGCTCACACCAGTCATGACCATCAGCAAAAAGTCTACAAACTATAAATGCTGAAGGGGTTTTAGAGAAGTGTGTACCTTCTAGCTGCTGGTGGGATATAAAGTCGTAACAGCACTAATGCAAACTGAATCGAGCTGCTTGAAAACGTAAAAATTGAGCTACCATATGATGGGGCAGGGCACCTTTTGGGCCTATAACCTAAGACCACCAGAATCGGAAAGACAGAGGCAGGCAAATGTGCACTGCAACAATACTGAAATAGCAAAGACATGGAAGCAAAAAAAAGGTCCATAAACAGGTGAATGGACAAAGAAGAAGTGGTATATGGACAGAATGGAAGAGTAGCCTCGGGAAAAAAATGAACAATGCCGTTTTCAGGACTAGAGTTGAGACTAGAAATAATCATATAAGGTTAAGTAAGACAAAAGGGTATTACAAATATCCTATGATATTATTTATACAAGTTTTCCTAAGATTGCTACCAATGAACATATTTCCACAGAAAAAGACACTCACAGACTTATCAAATAAACTAATGGTTAGCCAAAATGAAAGGTGGGAGGATGGGTAAATTAGGACTATGGGGTTAACATACATATACTAATGTAAGTTAAATGTATATAAACATATAACATATAAATGATATGAATTATATATTCACCAATACCTTCAAAATATACATTCTGTAATCACATACATGGTAACAGGATCCGAAGATGAACAGACATATGTGTGAATCATTGAGCAGATTCTGTACAGCCAGACAATCAAAACACTCTAATCAAATTTACTCCGATAAGAAAGACAAATTAAATTTAAAAAACAAACATAAGTAAGGAGACATAAACTTCTGGGGGCTTGTCCCAGCACATTGCACTCTAATTTAAAAGCTCGGAACACTACCTCCAGGAAGACTCTGTTGTCCTAGTAACAAGACTTGAGAACGTAATAATGCTGCCGCCTTGTGGCTGTCTCCCAAAACAGCAGCTTTAAACCCATTGACAATGGTTGCTTATATAGTCACAAGGACTGCAGGGCTGTAAATGACACAGGCCCTCAAAAACTGCCCTGGGGTAGGGAATAGGCAAGAAAATCCAACACATGAGAAATTTTTCAAGAAGTCAATAAGAGGAGGGGAGTTGTACTCACTCTTTAAAAAAAAAAAAGGAAAAGAAAAAAAAGGACATGCCTAAAGCTTAGTATAAGGAATTATTAGCCACATACAAATTCAAATTCAAAAAGGTTTCAGCTCACACCAGTCATTACCATCAGCAAAATGTCTACAAAGTATAAATGCTGAAGGGGTTTTAGAGATCTGTGTACCTTCTAGCTGCTGGTGGGATGTAAAGTGGAAACAGCACTAACGCAAACTGAATCGAGCTGCTTGAAAAGGTAAAAATTGAGCTACCAAATGATGCGGCAGGGCACCTTTTGGGCCTATAAACTAAGACCACCAAAATTGGAAAGACAGAGGCAGGCAAATATGCACTGCAACAATACTGAAATAGCCAAGATATGGAAGCAAAAAAAAGGTCCATAAACAGATGAATGGACAAAGAAGAAGTGGTATACGGACAGAATGGAATAGTAGCCTCGGGAGAAAAATGAACAATGCTGTTTTCAGGACTACAGTTGAGCCTAGAAAAAATCATATAAGGTTAAGTAAGTCAAAAGGGTATGATAAATATCCTATGATATCATTTATACAAGTTTTCTTAAGATTGCTACCAATGAACATATTTCCACAGAAAAAGACACTCACAGACTTATCAAATAAACTAATGGTTAGCCAAAATGAAAGGTGGGGGGATGGGTAAGTTAGGACTATGGGGTTAACATACATATACTAATGTAAGTTAAATGTATATAAACATATAACATATAAACGATATGAATTATATAATCACCAATACGTTCAAAATATATATTCTGTGATCACATACATGGTAACAGGATCCGAAGATGAACAGACATATGTATGAATCATTGAGCAGATTCTGTACAGCCAATCAAAACACTCTAATCAAATTTACTCCGATAAGAAATAGAAATTAAATTTAAAAAAAAACATAAGTTAGGAGACATAAACTGCTGGGGGCTTGTCCCAGCATATTGCACTCTAATTTACAAGCTCAGAACACTACCTCCAGGAAGACTCTGTTCTCCTAGTAACAAGACTTGAGAACGCAATAATGCTGCCGCCTTGCGGCTGCTTCCCACAACAGAACTTTAAACCCAGTGCCAATGATAGCTTATATAGTCACAAGGACTGCAGGGCTGTAAATGACACAAGCCCTCAAAATATGCCATGGGGTAGGGAATTGGCAAGAACATTCAACACATGAGAAATTTCCAAGAAGTCAATAAGAGGAGGGAAGTTGTACTCACTCTTTAAAAAAAAAAGGAAAAGAAAAAAAAGGACATGCCTAAAGCTTAGTATAAGGAATTATTAGCCACATACAAATTCAAATTCAAAAAGGTTTCAGCTCACACCAGTCATTACCATCAGCAAAATGTCTACAAACTATAAATGCTGAAGAGGTTTTAGAGATCTGTGTACCTTCTAGCTGCTGGTTGGATGTAAAGTGGAAACAGCAGTAACGCAAACTGAATCGAGCTGCTTGAAAAGGTAAAAATTGAGCTACCAAATGATGCGGCAGGGCACCTTTTAGGCCTATAACCTAAGACCACCAAAATTGGAAAGACAGAGGCAGGCAAATATGCACTGCAACAATACTGAAATAGCCAAGATATGGAAGCAAAAAAAAGGTCCATAAACAGATGAATGGACAAAGAAGAAGTGGTATACGGACAGAATGGAATAGTAGCCTCGGGAGAAAAATGAACAATGCTGTTTTCAGGACTACAGTTGAGCCTAGAAAAAATCATATAAGGTTAAGTAAGTCAAAAGGGTATGACAAATATCCTATGATATCATTTATACAAGTTTTCTTAAGATTGCTACCAATGAACATATTTCCACAGAAAAAGACACTCACAGACTTATCAAATAAACTAATGGTTAGCCAAAATGAAAGGCGGGGGGATGGGTAAGTTAGGACTATGGGGTTTACATACATATACTAATGTAAGTTAAATGTATATAAACATATAACATATAAACGATATGAATTATATAATCACCAATACCTTCAAAATATATATTCTGTAATCACATACTTGATAACAGGTTCCGAAGATGAACAGATATATGTATGAATCATTGAGCAGATTCTGTACAGCCAATCAAAACACTCTAATCAAATTTACTCCGATAAGAAATAGAAATTAAATTTAAAAAGCAAACATAAGTTAGGAGACATAAACTTCTGGGGGCTTGTCCCAGCACATTCCACTCTAATTTACAACCTTGGAAAACTACCTCCAGGAAGACTCTGTTGCCCTAGTAACAAGAGTTGAGAACGTAATAATGCTGCCGCCTTGTGGCTGTTTCCCACAACAGCAGCTTTAAACCCAGTGCCAAAGGTTGCTTAATAGTCACAAGGACTCAAGGGCTCTAAATGACACCTGCATTCAAAAAATGCCCTGGGGTAGGAAATAGGCAAAAAAATTCAACACATGAGAAACTTTTCAAGAAGTCAATAAGAGGAGGGAAGTTGTACTCACTCTTTAAAACAAAAGGAAAAGAAAAAAATGACATGCCTAAAGCTCAGTATAAGGAATTATTAGCCACATGCAAATTCAAATTCAAAAAGGTTTCAGGTAACACCACTCATGACCATCATCAAAAAGTCTACAAACTATAAATGCTGAAGGGGTTTTAGAGGAATGTGTACCTTCTAGCTGCTGGTGGGATGTAAAGAAGTAATACCACTAATGCAAACTGAATGGAGCTGCTTGAAAAGGTAAAAATTGAGTTACCATACGATGCGGCAGGGCACCTTTTGGGCCTATAACCTAAGACCACCAGAATCGGAAAGACAGAGGCAGGCAAATGTGCACTGCAACAATACTGAAATAGCCAAGACATGGAAGCAAAAAAAGGTCCATAAACAGGTGAATGGACAAAGAAGAAGTGGTATATGGACAGAATGGAAGAGTAGCCTCTGGAAAAAAATGAACAATGCCGTTTTCAGGACTAGAGTTGAGACTAGAAATAATCATATAAGGTTAAGTAAGACAAAAGGGTATTACAAATATCCTATGATATTATTTATACAAGTTTTCCTAAGATTGCTACCAATGAACATATTTCCACAGAAAAAGACACTCACAGACTTATCAAATAAACTAATGGTTAGCCAAAATGAAAGGTGGGAGGATGGGTAAATTAGGACTATGGGGTTAACATACATATACTAATGTAAGTTAAATGTATATAAACATATAACATATAAATGATATGAATTATATATTCACCAATACCTTCAAAATATACATTCTGTAATCACATACATGGTAACAGGATCCGAAGATGAACAGACATATGTGTGAATCATTGAGCAGATTCTGTACAGCCAGACAATCAAAACACTCTAATCAAATTTACTCCGATAAGAAAGACAAATTAAATTTAAAAAACAAACATAAGTAAGGAGACATAAACTTCTGGGGGCTTGTCCCAGCACTTTGCACTCTAATTTACAAGCTCGGAACACTACCTCCAGGAAGACTCTGTTGTCCTAGTAACAAGACTTGAGAACGCAATAATGCTGCCGCCTTGCGGCTGCTTCCCACAACAGCACTTTAAACCCAGTGCCAATGATTGCTTATATAGTCACAAGGACTGCAGGGCTGTAAATGACACAAGCCCTCAAAATATGCCCTGGGGTAGGGAATTGGCAAGAACATTCAACACATGAGAAATTTCCAAGAAGTCAATAAGAGGAGGGAAGTTGTACTCACTCTTTAAAAAAAAAAGGAAAAGAAAAAACAGGACATGCCTAAAGCTTAGTATAAGGAATTATTAGCCACATACAAATTCAAATTCAAAAAGGTTTCAGCTCACACCAGTCATTACCATCAGCAAAATGTCTACAAACTATAAATGCTGAAGGGGTTTTAGAGATCTGTGTACCTTCTAGCTGCTGGTGGGATGTAAAGTGGAAACAGCACTAACGCAAACTGAATCGAGCTGCTTGAAAAGGTAAAAATTGAGCTACCAAATGATGCGGCAGGGCACCTTTTGGGCCTATAACCTAAGACCACCAAAATTGGAAAGACAGAGGCAGGCAAATATGCACTGCAACAATACTGAAATAGCCAAGATATGGAAGCAAAAAAAAGGTCCATAAACAGATGAATGGACAAAGAAGAAGTGGTATACGGACAGAATGGAATAGTAGCCTCGGGAGAAAAATGAACAATGCTGTTTTCAGGACTACAGTTGAGCCTAGAAAAAATCATATAAGGTTAAGTAAGTCAAAAGGGTATGACAAATATCCTATGATATCATTTATACAAGTTTTCTTAAGATTGCTACCAATGAACATATTTCCACAGAAAAAGACACTCACAGACTTATCAAATAAACTAATGGTTAGCCAAAATGAAAGGTGGGGGGATGGTTAAGTTAGGACTATGGGGTTAACATACATATACTAATGTAAGTTAAATGTATATAAACATATAACATATAAACGATATGAATTATATAATCACCAATACCTTCAAAATATATATTCTGTGATCACATACATGGTAACAGGATCCGAAGATGAACAGACATATGTAAGAATCATTGAGCAGATTCTGTACAGCCAGACAATCAAAACACTCTAATCAAATTTACTCCGATAAGAAATAGAAATTAAATTTAAAAAAAAACATAAGTTAGGAGACATAAACTTTTGGGGGCTTGTCCCAGCACATTGCACTCTAATTTACAAGCTCAGAACACTACCTCCAGGAAGACTCTGTTCTCCTAGTAACAAGACTTGAGAACGCAATAATGCTGCCGCCTTGCGGCTGCTTCCCACAACAGCACTTTAAACCCAGTGCCAATGATTGCTTATATAGTCACAAGGACTGCAGGGCTGTAAATGACACAAGCCCTCAAAATATGCCCTGGGGTAGGGAATTGGCAAGAACATTCAACACATAAGAAATTTCCAAGAAGTCAATAAGAGGAGGGAAGTTGTACTCACTCTTTAAAAAAAAAAGGAAAAGAAAAAAAAGGACATGCCTAAAGCTCAGCATAAGGAATTATTAGCCACATGCGTATCCAACCTCCAAAAAGGTTTCAGCTCACACCAGTCATGACCATCAGCAAAAAGTCTACAAACTATAAATGCTGAAGGGGTTTTAGAGAACTGTGTACCTTCTAGCTGCTGGTGGGATGTAAAGTGGTAACAGCAGTAACGCAAACTGAATCGAGCTGCTTGAAAAGGTAAACATTGAGCTACCATATGATGCGGCAGGGCACATTTTGGGCCTATAACCTAAGACAACTGGATTCGGAAAGACAGAGGCAGGCAAATGTGCACTGCAACAATATTGAAATAGCCAAGACATGGAAGCAAAAAAAAGGTCCATAAACAGATGAATGGACAAAGACGAAATGGTACACGTACCAAATGGAATAGTAGCCTCTGGAAAAAAATGAACAATGCCGTTTTCAGGACTAGAGTTGAGCCTAGAAATAATCATATAAGGTTAAGTAAGTCAAAAGGGTATGACAAATATCCTATGATATCATTAATACATGTTATCCTAAGATTGCTACCAATGAACATATTTCCACAGAAAAAGACACTCACAGACTTATCAAATAAACTAATGGTTAGCCAAAATGAAAGGTGGGAGGATGGGTAAATTAGGACAATGGGGTTAACATACATATACTAATGTATGTTAAATGTATATAAACATATAATATATAAACTATATAAATAATATAATCACCAATACCTTTAAAATATACATTCTGTAATCACATACATGCTAACAGGTTCCGAAGATGAACAGATATATGTATGAATCATTGAGCAGATTCTGTACAGTCAAACAATAAAAACACTCTAATCAAATTTACTCCGATAAGAAATAGAAATTAAATTTAAAAAGCAAACATAAGTTAGGAGACATAAACTTCTGGGGACTTCTCCCAGAACATTCCACTCTAATTTACAACCTTGGAAAACTACCTCCAGGAAGACTCTGTTGCCCTAGTAACAAGAGTTGAGAACGTAATAATGCTGCCGCCTTGTGGCTGTTTCCCACAACAGCAGCTTTAAACCCAGTGCCAATGGTTGCTTAATAGTCACAAGGACTGCACGGTTGTAAATGACACAGGCACTCAAAAAATGCCCTGGGCAAGGGAATAGGCAAGAAAATTCAACACATGAGAAACTTTTCAAGAAGTCAATAAGAGGAGGGAAGTTGTACTCACTCTTTAAAAAAAAAAGGAAAAGAAAAAAAAGGACATGCCTAAAGCTTAGTATAAGGAATTATTAGCCACATACAAATTCAAATTCAAAAAGGTTTCAGCTCACACCAGTCATTACCATCAGCAAAATGTCTACAAACTATAAATGCTGAAGGGGTTTTAGAGATCTGTGTACCTTCTAGCTGCTGGTGGGATGTAAAGTGGAAACAGCACTAACGCAAACTGAATCGAGCTGCTTGAATAGGTAAAAATTGAGCTACCATATGATGCGGCAGGGCACCTTTTGGGCCTATAACCTAAGACCACCAGAATCGGAAAGACAGAGGCAGGCAAATGTGCACTGCAACAATACTGAAATAGCAAAGACATGGAAGCAAAAAAAAGGTCCATAAACAGGTGAATGGACAAAGAAGAAGTGGTATATGGACAGAATGGAAGAGTAGCCTCGGGAAAAAAATGAACAATGCCGTTTTCAGGACTAGAGTTGAGACTAGAAATAATCATATAAGGTTAAGTAAGACAAAAGGGTATTACAAATATCCTATGATATTATTTATACAAGTTTTCCTAAGATTGCTACCAATGAACATATTTCCACAGAAAAAGACACTCACAGACTTATCAAATAAACTAATGGTTAGCCAAAATGAAAGGTGGGAGGATGGGTAAATTAGGACTATGGGGTTAACATACATATACTAATGTAAGTTAAATGTATATAAACATATAACATATAAATGATATGAATTATATATTCACCAATACCTTCAAAATATACATTCTGTAATCACATACATGGTAACAGGATCCGAAGATGAACAGACATATGTGTGAATCATTGAGCAGATTCTGTACAGCCAGACAATCAAAACACTCTAATCAAATTTACTCCGATAAGAAAGACAAATTAAATTTAAAAAACAAACATAAGTAAGGAGACATAAACTTCTGGGGGCTTGTCCCAGCACTTTGCACTCTAATTTACAAGCTCGGAACACTACCTCCAGGAAGACTCTGTTGTCCTAGTAACAAGACTTGAGAACGCAATAATGCTGCCGCCTTGCGGCTGCTTCCCACAACAGCACTTTAAACCCAGTGCCAATGATTGCTTATATAGTCACAAGGACTGCAGGGCTGTAAATGACACAAGCCCTCAAAATATGCCCTGGGGTAGGGAATTGGCAAGAACATTCAACACATGAGAAATTTCCAAGAAGTCAATAAGAGGAGGGAAGTTGTACTCACTCTTTAAAAAAAAAGGAAAAGAAAAAACAGGACATGCCTAAAGCTTAGTATAAGGAATTATTAGCCACATACAAATTCAAATTCAAAAAGGTTTCAGCTCACACCAGTCATTACCATCAGCAAAATGTCTACAAACTATAAATGCTGAAGGGGTTTTAGAGATCTGTGTACCTTCTAGCTGCTGGTGGGATGTAAAGTGGAAACAGCACTAACGCAAACTGAATCGAGCTGCTTGAAAAGGTAAAAATTGAGCTACCAAATGATGCGGCAGGGCACCTTTTGGGCCTATAACCTAAGACCACCAAAATTGGAAAGACAGAGGCAGGCAAATATGCACTGCAACAATACTGAAATAGCCAAGATATGGAAGCAAAAAAAAGGTCCATAAACAGATGAATGGACAAAGAAGAAGTGGTATACGGACAGAATGGAATAGTAGCCTCGGGAGAAAAATGAACAATGCTGTTTTCAGGACTACAGTTGAGCCTAGAAAAAATCATATAAGGTTAAGTAAGTCAAAAGGGTATGACAAATATCCTATGATATCATTTATACAAGTTTTCTTAAGATTGCTACCAATGAACATATTTCCACAGAAAAAGACACTCACAGACTTATCAAATAAACTAATGGTTAGCCAAAATGAAAGGTGGGGGGATGGGTAAGTTAGGACTATGGGGTTAACATACATATACTAATGTAAGTTAAATGTATATAAACATATAACATATAAACGATATGAATTATATAATCACCAATACCTTCAAAATATATATTCTGTGATCACATACATGGTAACAGGATCCGAAGATGAACAGACATATGTAAGAATCATTGAGCAGATTCTGTACAGCCAGACAATCAAAACACTCTAATCAAATTTACTCCGATAAGAAATAGAAATTAAA
The DNA here is from genome assembly GCF_965194825.1 of Balaenoptera physalus. Lineage (NCBI taxonomy): Eukaryota > Metazoa > Chordata > Mammalia > Artiodactyla > Balaenopteridae > Balaenoptera > Balaenoptera physalus. The sequence goes on from NC_138882.1 coordinate 69,763,403, forward strand.
TTTAAAAAAAAACATAAGTTAGGAGACATAAACTTTTGGGGGCTTGTCCCAGCACATTGCACTCTAATTTACAAGCTCAGAACACTACCTCCAGGAAGACTCTGTTCTCCTAGTAACAAGACTTGAGAACGCAATAATGCTGCCGCCTTGCGGCTGCTTCCCACAACAGCACTTTAAACCCAGTGCCAATGATTGCTTATATAGTCACAAGGACTGCAGGGCTGTAAATGACACAAGCCCTCAAAATATGCCCTGGGGTAGGGAATTGGCAAGAACATTCAACACATAAGAAATTTCCAAGAAGTCAATAAGAGGAGGGAAGTTGTACTAACTCTTTAAAAAAAAAAGGAAAAGAAAAAAAAGGACATGCCTAAAGCTTAGTATAAGGAATTATTAGCCACATACAAATTCAAATTCAAAAAGGTTTCAGCTCACACCAGTCATGACCATCAGCAAAAAGTCTACAAACTATAAATGCTGAAGGGGTTTTAGAGAAGTGTGTACCTTCTAGCTGCTGGTGGGATATAAAGTCGTAACAGCACTAATGCAAACTGAATCGAGCTGCTTGAAAACGTAAAAATTGAGCTACCATATGATGGGGCAGGGCACCTTTTGGGCCTATAACCTAAGACCACCAGAATCGGAAAGACAGAGGCAGGCAAATGTGCACTGCAACAATACTGAAATAGCAAAGACATGGAAGCAAAAAAAAGGTCCATAAACAGGTGAATGGACAAAGAAGAAGTGGTATATGGACAGAATGGAAGAGTAGCCTCGGGAAAAAAATGAACAATGCCGTTTTCAGGACTAGAGTTGAGACTAGAAATAATCATATAAGGTTAAGTAAGACAAAAGGGTATTACAAATATCCTATGATATTATTTATACAAGTTTTCCTAAGATTGCTACCAATGAACATATTTCCACAGAAAAAGACACTCACAGACTTATCAAATAAACTAATGGTTAGCCAAAATGAAAGGTGGGAGGATGGGTAAATTAGGACTATGGGGTTAACATACATATACTAATGTAAGTTAAATGTATATAAACATATAACATATAAATGATATGAATTATATATTCACCAATACCTTCAAAATATACATTCTGTAATCACATACATGGTAACAGGATCCGAAGATGAACAGACATATGTGTGAATCATTGAGCAGATTCTGTACAGCCAGACAATCAAAACACTCTAATCAAATTTACTCCGATAAGAAAGACAAATTAAATTTAAAAAACAAACATAAGTAAGGAGACATAAACTTCTGGGGGCTTGTCCCAGCACATTGCACTCTAATTTAAAAGCTCGGAACACTACCTCCAGGAAGACTCTGTTGTCCTAGTAACAAGACTTGAGAACGTAATAATGCTGCCGCCTTGTGGCTGTCTCCCAAAACAGCAGCTTTAAACCCATTGACAATGGTTGCTTATATAGTCACAAGGACTGCAGGGCTGTAAATGACACAGGCCCTCAAAAACTGCCCTGGGGTAGGGAATAGGCAAGAAAATCCAACACATGAGAAATTTTTCAAGAAGTCAATAAGAGGAGGGGAGTTGTACTCACTCTTTAAAAAAAAAAAAGGAAAAGAAAAAAAAGGACATGCCTAAAGCTTAGTATAAGGAATTATTAGCCACATACAAATTCAAATTCAAAAAGGTTTCAGCTCACACCAGTCATTACCATCAGCAAAATGTCTACAAAGTATAAATGCTGAAGGGGTTTTAGAGATCTGTGTACCTTCTAGCTGCTGGTGGGATGTAAAGTGGAAACAGCACTAACGCAAACTGAATCGAGCTGCTTGAAAAGGTAAAAATTGAGCTACCAAATGATGCGGCAGGGCACCTTTTGGGCCTATAAACTAAGACCACCAAAATTGGAAAGACAGAGGCAGGCAAATATGCACTGCAACAATACTGAAATAGCCAAGATATGGAAGCAAAAAAAAGGTCCATAAACAGATGAATGGACAAAGAAGAAGTGGTATACGGACAGAATGGAATAGTAGCCTCGGGAGAAAAATGAACAATGCTGTTTTCAGGACTACAGTTGAGCCTAGAAAAAATCATATAAGGTTAAGTAAGTCAAAAGGGTATGATAAATATCCTATGATATCATTTATACAAGTTTTCTTAAGATTGCTACCAATGAACATATTTCCACAGAAAAAGACACTCACAGACTTATCAAATAAACTAATGGTTAGCCAAAATGAAAGGTGGGGGGATGGGTAAGTTAGGACTATGGGGTTAACATACATATACTAATGTAAGTTAAATGTATATAAACATATAACATATAAACGATATGAATTATATAATCACCAATACGTTCAAAATATATATTCTGTGATCACATACATGGTAACAGGATCCGAAGATGAACAGACATATGTATGAATCATTGAGCAGATTCTGTACAGCCAATCAAAACACTCTAATCAAATTTACTCCGATAAGAAATAGAAATTAAATTTAAAAAAAAACATAAGTTAGGAGACATAAACTGCTGGGGGCTTGTCCCAGCATATTGCACTCTAATTTACAAGCTCAGAACACTACCTCCAGGAAGACTCTGTTCTCCTAGTAACAAGACTTGAGAACGCAATAATGCTGCCGCCTTGCGGCTGCTTCCCACAACAGAACTTTAAACCCAGTGCCAATGATAGCTTATATAGTCACAAGGACTGCAGGGCTGTAAATGACACAAGCCCTCAAAATATGCCATGGGGTAGGGAATTGGCAAGAACATTCAACACATGAGAAATTTCCAAGAAGTCAATAAGAGGAGGGAAGTTGTACTCACTCTTTAAAAAAAAAAGGAAAAGAAAAAAAAGGACATGCCTAAAGCTTAGTATAAGGAATTATTAGCCACATACAAATTCAAATTCAAAAAGGTTTCAGCTCACACCAGTCATTACCATCAGCAAAATGTCTACAAACTATAAATGCTGAAGAGGTTTTAGAGATCTGTGTACCTTCTAGCTGCTGGTTGGATGTAAAGTGGAAACAGCAGTAACGCAAACTGAATCGAGCTGCTTGAAAAGGTAAAAATTGAGCTACCAAATGATGCGGCAGGGCACCTTTTAGGCCTATAACCTAAGACCACCAAAATTGGAAAGACAGAGGCAGGCAAATATGCACTGCAACAATACTGAAATAGCCAAGATATGGAAGCAAAAAAAAGGTCCATAAACAGATGAATGGACAAAGAAGAAGTGGTATACGGACAGAATGGAATAGTAGCCTCGGGAGAAAAATGAACAATGCTGTTTTCAGGACTACAGTTGAGCCTAGAAAAAATCATATAAGGTTAAGTAAGTCAAAAGGGTATGACAAATATCCTATGATATCATTTATACAAGTTTTCTTAAGATTGCTACCAATGAACATATTTCCACAGAAAAAGACACTCACAGACTTATCAAATAAACTAATGGTTAGCCAAAATGAAAGGCGGGGGGATGGGTAAGTTAGGACTATGGGGTTTACATACATATACTAATGTAAGTTAAATGTATATAAACATATAACATATAAACGATATGAATTATATAATCACCAATACCTTCAAAATATATATTCTGTAATCACATACTTGATAACAGGTTCCGAAGATGAACAGATATATGTATGAATCATTGAGCAGATTCTGTACAGCCAATCAAAACACTCTAATCAAATTTACTCCGATAAGAAATAGAAATTAAATTTAAAAAGCAAACATAAGTTAGGAGACATAAACTTCTGGGGGCTTGTCCCAGCACATTCCACTCTAATTTACAACCTTGGAAAACTACCTCCAGGAAGACTCTGTTGCCCTAGTAACAAGAGTTGAGAACGTAATAATGCTGCCGCCTTGTGGCTGTTTCCCACAACAGCAGCTTTAAACCCAGTGCCAAAGGTTGCTTAATAGTCACAAGGACTCAAGGGCTCTAAATGACACCTGCATTCAAAAAATGCCCTGGGGTAGGAAATAGGCAAAAAAATTCAACACATGAGAAACTTTTCAAGAAGTCAATAAGAGGAGGGAAGTTGTACTCACTCTTTAAAACAAAAGGAAAAGAAAAAAATGACATGCCTAAAGCTCAGTATAAGGAATTATTAGCCACATGCAAATTCAAATTCAAAAAGGTTTCAGGTAACACCACTCATGACCATCATCAAAAAGTCTACAAACTATAAATGCTGAAGGGGTTTTAGAGGAATGTGTACCTTCTAGCTGCTGGTGGGATGTAAAGAAGTAATACCACTAATGCAAACTGAATGGAGCTGCTTGAAAAGGTAAAAATTGAGTTACCATACGATGCGGCAGGGCACCTTTTGGGCCTATAACCTAAGACCACCAGAATCGGAAAGACAGAGGCAGGCAAATGTGCACTGCAACAATACTGAAATAGCCAAGACATGGAAGCAAAAAAAGGTCCATAAACAGATGAATGGACAAAGACGAAATGGTATACGTACCAAATGGAATAGTAGCCTCTGGAAAAAAATGAACAATGCTGTTTTCAGGACTAGAGTTGAGCCTAGAAATAATCATATAAGGTTAAGTAAGTCAAAAGGGTATGACAAATATCCTATGATATCATTTATACATGTTATCCTAAGATTGCTACCAATGAACATATTTCCACAGAAAAAGACACTCACAGACTTATCATATAAACTAATGGTTAGCCAAAATGAAAGGTGGGAGGATGGGTAAATTAGGACTATGGGGTTAACATACATATACTAATGTATGTTAAATGTATATGAACATATAACATATAAATGATATGAATTATATATTCACCAATACCTTCAAAATATACATTCTGTAATCACATACATGGTAACAGGATCCGAAGATGAACAGACATATGTATGAATCATTGAGCAGATTCTGTACAGCCAGAAAACCACAACACTCTAATCAAATTTACTCTGATAAGAAATAGAAATTAAATTTAAAACACAAACATAAGTTAGGAGACATAAACTTCTGGGGGCTTCTCCCAGGACATTGCACTCTAATTTACAGGCTCGGAACACTACCTCCAGGAAGACTGTGTTGTCCTAGTAACAAGACTTGAGAACGTAATAATGCTGCCGCCTTGTGGCTGCTTCCCACAACAGTAGCTTTAAACCCAGTACCAATGGTTGCTTATATAGTCACAAGGACTGCAGGGCTGTAAAAGACACAGGCCCTCAAAAAATGCTCTGGTGTAGGGAATAGGCAAGGAAATTCAACACATGAGAAATTTTCAAGAAGTCAATAAGAGTACGGAAGTTGTACTCACTCGAAAAAAAAAGGAAAAGAAAAAAAGGACATGCCTAAAGCTCAGCATAAGGAATTATTAGCCACATGTGTATCCAACCTCCAAAAAGGTTTCAGCTCACACCAGTCATGACCATCAGCAAAAAGTCTACAAACTATAAATGCTGAAGGGGTTTTAGAGAACTGTGTACCTTCTAGCTGCTGTTTGGATGTAAAGTGGTAACAGCAGTAACGCAAACTGAATTGAGCTGCTTGAAAAGGTAAACATTGAGCTACCATATGATGCGGCAGGGCACCTTTTGGGCCTATAACCTAAGACCACCGGATTCGGAAAGACAGAGGCAGGCAAATGTGCACTGCAACAATATTGAAATAGCCAAGACATGGAAGCAAAAAAAAGGTCCATAAACAGATGAAAGGACAAAGACGAAATGGTATACGTACCAAATGGAATAGTAGCCTCTGGAAAAAAATGAACAATGCCGTTTTCAGGACTAGAGTTGAGCCTAGAAATAATCATATAAGGTTAAGTAAGTCAAAAGGGTATGACAAATATCCTATGATATCATTTATACATGTTATCCTAAGATTGCTACCAATGAACATATTTCCACTGAAAAAGACACTCACAGACTTATCAAATAAACTAATGGTTAGCCAAAATGAAAGGTGGGGGGATGGGTAAATTAGGACTATGGGGTTAACATACATATACTAATATAAGTTAAATGTATATAAACATATAACATATAAATGATATGAATTATATAATCACCAATACCTTCAAAATATACATTCTGTAATCACATACATGGTAACAGGATCCGAAGATGAACAGACATATGTATGAATCATTGAACAGATTCTGTACAGCCAGACAATCAAAACACTCTAATCAAATTTACTCCGATAAAAAATACAAATTAAATTTAAAAAACAAACATAAGTAAGGAGACATAAACTTCTGGGGGCTTGTCCCAGCACATTGCACTCTAATTTACAAGCTCGGAACACTACCCCCAGGAAGACTCTGTTGTCCTAGTAACAAGACTTGAGAACGTAATAATGCTGCCGCCTTGTGGCTGTCTCCAAAAACAGCACCTTTAAACCCAGTGCCAATGGTTGCTTATATAGTCACAAGGACTGTACGGTTGTAAATGACACAGGCACTCAAAAAATGCCCTGGGGTAGGGAATAGGCAAGAAAATTCAACACATAAGAAACTTTTCAAGAAATCAATAAGAGGAGGGAAGTTGTACTCACTCTTTAAAAAAAAAAGGAAAAGAAAAAAAAGGACATGCCTAAAGCTTAGTATAAGGAATTATGAGCCACATACAAATTCAAATTCAAAAAGGTTTCAGCTCACACCAGTCATTACCATCAGCAAAATGTCTACAAACTATAAATGCTGAAGGGGTTTTAGAGATCTGTGTACCTTCTAGCTGCTGGTGGGATGTAAAGTGGAAACAGCACTAACGCAAACTGAATCGAGCTGCTTGAAAAGGTAAAAATTGAGCTACCAAATGATGGGGCAGGGCACCTTTTGGGCCTATAACCTAAGACCACCAAAATTGGAAAGACAGAGGCAGGCAAATATGCACTGCAACAATACTGAAATAGCCAAGATATGGAAGCAAAAAAAAGGTCCATAAACAGATGAATGGACAAAGAAGAAGTGGTATACGGACAGAATGGAATAGTAGCCTCGGGAGAAAAATGAACAATGCTGTTTTCAGGACTACAGTTGAGCCTAGAAAAAATCATATAAGGTTAAGTAAGTCAAAAGGGTATGACAAATATCCTATGATATCATTTATACAAGTTTTCTTAAGATTGCTACCAATGAACATATTTCCACAGAAAAAGACACTCACAGACTTATCAAATAAACTAATGGTTAGCCAAAATGAAAGGTGGGGCGATGGGTAATTTAGGACTATGGGGTTAACATACATATACTAATGTAAGTTAAAGGTATATAAACATATAACATATAAACGATATGAATTATATAATCACCAATACCTTCAAAATATATATTCTGTGATCACATACATGGTAACAGGATCCGAAGATGAACAGACATATGTATGAATCATTGAACAGATTCTGTACAGCCAGAAAACCACAACACTCTAATCAAATTTACTCCGATAAGAAATAGAAATTAAATTTAAAAAACAAACATAAGTTAGGAGACATAAACTTCTGGGGGCTTGTCCCAGCACATTGTACTCTAATTTACAAGCTCGGAACACTACCTCCAGCAAGACTGTGTTGTCCTAGTAACAAGACTTGAGAACGTAATACTGCTGCCGCCTTGTGGCTGCTTCCCACAACAGCAGCTTTAAACCCAGTGCCAATGGTTGCTTATATAGTCACAAGGACTGCAGGGCTGTAAAAGACACAGGCCCTCAAAAAATGCCCTGGGGTATGGAATTGGCAAGAAAATTCAACACATGAGTAACTTGTCAAGAAGTCAATAAGAGGAGGGAATTTGTACTCACTCTTTAAAAAAAAAGGAAAAGAAAAAAAAAGGACATGCCTAAAGCTCAGCATAAGGAATTATTAGCCACATGCGTATCCAACCTCCAAAAAGGTTTCAGCTCACACCAGTCATGACCATCAGCAAAAAGTCTACAAACTATAAATGCTGAAGGGGTTTTAGAGAATTGTGTACATTCTAGCTGCTGGTGGGATGTAAAGTGGTAACAGCACTAACGCATACTGAATGGAGCTGCTTGAAAAGGTAAAAATTGAGTTACCATATGATGCGGCAGGGCACCTTTTGGGCCTATAACCTAAGACCACCAAAATCGGAAATACAGAGGCAGGCAAATGTGCACTGCAACAATACTGAAATACCCAAGACATGGAAGCAAAAAATGGTCCATAAACAGGTGAATGGACAAAGAAGAAGTGGTATATGGACAGAATGGAAGAGTAGCCTCGGGAAAAAAATGAACAATGCCGTTTTCAGAACTACAGTTGAGACTAGAAATAGTCATATAAGGTTAAGTAAGTCAAAAGGGTGTGACAAATATCCTATGAAATCATTTATACATGTTTTCCTAAGATTACTACCAATGAACATATTTCCACAGAAAAAGACAGTCACAGACTTATCAAAAATACTAACGGTTAGCCAAAATGAAAGGTGGGAGGATGGGTAAATTAGGACTATGGGGTTAACATACATATACTAATGTATGTTAAATGTATATAAACATATAACATATGAACTATATAAATTATATAATCACCAAACCTTTAAAATATACATTCTGTAATCACATACATAATAACAGGTTCCGAAGATGAACAGATATATGTATGAATCATTGAGCAGATTCTGTACAGCCAATCAAAACACTCTAATCAAATTTACTCCGATAAGAAATAGAAATTAAATTTAAAAAGCAAACATAAGTTAGGAGACATAAACTTCTGGGGGCTTGTCCCAGCACATTCCACTCTAATTTACAACCTTGGAAAACTACCTCCAGGAAGACTCTGTTGCCCTAGTAAGAAGAGTTGAGAACGTAATAATGCTGCCGCCTTGTGGCTGTTTCCCACAACAGCAGCTTTAAACCCAGTGCCAAAGGTTGCTTAATAGTCACAAGGACTGAAGGGCTCTAAATGACACCTGCCTTCAAAAAATGCCCTGGGGTAGGGAATAGGCAAAAAAATTCAACACATGAGAAACTTTTCAAGAAGTCAATAAGAGGAGGGAAGTTGTAGTCACTCTTTAAAAAAAAGGAAAAGAAAAAAAGGACATGCCTAAAGCTCAGCATAAGGAATTATTAGCCACATGCGTATCCAACCTCCAAAAAGGTTTCAGCTCACACCAGTCATGACCATCAGCAAAAAGTCTACAAACTATAAATGCTGAAGGGGTTTTAGAGAACTGTGTACCTTCTAGCTGCTGGTGGGATGTAAAGTGGTAACAGCAGTAACGCAAACTGAATCGAGCTGCTTGAAAAGGTAAACATTGAGCTACCATATGATGCGGCAGGGCACATTTTGGGCCTATAACCTAAGACCACCGGAATCGGAAAGACAGAGGCAGGCAAATGTGCACTGCAACAATACTGAAATAGCCAAGACATGGAAGCAAAAAAAAAGGTCCATAAACAGATGAATGGACAAAGACGAAGTGGGATACGTACCAAATGGAATAGTAGCCTCGGGAAAAAAATGAACAATGCCGTTTTCAGGACTACAGTTGAGCCTAGAAATAATCATATAAGGTTAAGTAAGTCAAAAGGGTATGACAAATATCCTATGACATCATTTATACATGTTATCCTAAGATTGCTACCAATGAACATATTTCCACAGAAAAAGACACTCACAGACTTATCAAATAAACTAATGGCTAGCCAAAATGAAAGGTGGGAGGATGGGTAAATTAGGACAATGGGGTTAAAATACATATACTAATGTATGTTAAATGTATATAACCATATAACATATGAAATATATAAATTATATAATCACCAATAACTTTAAAATATACATTCTGTAATCACATACATGCTAACAGGTTCGAAGATGAACAGACATATGTATGAATCATTGAGCAGATTCTGTACAGCCAGAAAACCACAACACTCTAATCAAATTTACTCCGATAAGAAATAGAAATTAAATTTAAAAAACAAACATAAGTTAGGAGACATAAACTTCTGGGGGCTTGTCCCAGCACATTGCACTCTAATTTACAAGCTCGGAACACTACCTCCAGGAAGACTGTGTTGTCCTAGTAACAAGACTTGAGAACGTAATAATGCTGCCGCCTTGTGGCTGCTTCCCACAACAGTAGCTTTAAACCCAGTGCCAATGGTTGCTTATATAGTCACAAGGACTGCAGGGCTGTAAAAGACACAGGCCCTCAAAAAATGCCCTGGGGTATGGAATTGGCAAGAAAATTCAACACATGAGAAATTTTCAAGAAGTCAATAAGAGGAGGGAAGTTGTAGTCACCCTTTAAAAAAAAAGGAAAAGAAAAAAAGGACATGCCTAAAGCTCAGCATAAGGAATTATTAGCCACATGTGTATCCAACCTCCAAAAAGGTTTCAGCTCACACCAGTCATGACCATCAGCAAAAAGTCTACAAACTATAAATGCTGAAGGGGTTTTAGAGAACTGTGTACCTTCTAGCTGCTGGTGGGATGTAAAGTGGTAACAGCAGTAACGCAAACTGAATCGAGCTGCTTGAAAAGGTAAACATTGAGCTACCATATGATGCGGCAGGGCACATTTTGGGCCTATAACCTAAGACAACTGGATTCGGAAAGACAGAGGCAGGCAAATGTGCACTGCAACAATATTGAAATAGCCAAGACATGGAAGCAAAAAAAAGGTCCATAAACAGATGAATGGACAAAGACGAAATGGTACACGTACCAAATGGAATAGAAGCCTCTGGAAAAAAATGAACAATGCCGTTTTCAGGACTAGAGTGGAGCCTAGAAATAATCATATAAGGTTAAGTAAGTCAAAAGGGTATGACAAATATCCTATGATATCATTAATACATGTTATCCTAAGATTGCTACCAATGAACATATTTCCACAGAAAAAGACACTCACAGACTTATCAAATAAACTAATGGTTAGCCAAAATGAAAGGTGGGAGGATGGGTAAATTAGGACAATGGGGTTAACATACATATACTAATGTATGTTAAATGTATATAAACATATAATATATAAACTATATAAATAATATAATCACCAATACCTTTAAAATATACATTCTGTAATCACATACATGCTAACAGGTTCCGAAGATGAACAGATATATGTATGAATCATTGAACAGATTCTGTACAGCCAGACAATCAAAACACTCTAATCAAATTTACTCCGATAAAAAATACAAATTAAATTTAAAAAACAAACATAAGTAAGGAGACATAAACTTCTGGGGGCTTGTCCCAGCACATTGCACTCTAATTTAAAAGCTCGGAACACTACCTCCAGGAAGACTCTGTTGTCCTAGTAACAAGACTTGAGAACGTAATAATGCTGCCGCCTTGTGGCTGTCTCCAAAAACAGCACCTTTAAACCCAGTGCCAATGGTTGCTTATATAGTCACAAGGACTGCACGGTTGTAAATGACACAGGCACTCAAAAAATGCCCTGGGGTAGGGAATAGGCAAGAAAATTCAACACATAAGAAACTTTTCAAGAAATCAATAAGAGGAGGGAAGTTGTACTCACTCATTTTAAAAAAAAGGAAAAGAAAAAATAGGACATGCCTAAAGCTCAGCATAAGGAATTATTAGCCACATGCATATCCAACCTCCAAAAAGGTTTCAGCTCACACCAGTCATGACCATCAGCAAAAAGTCTACAAACTATAAATGCTGAAGGGGTTTTAGAGAAGTGTGTACCTTCTAGCTGCTGGTGGGATATAAAGTCGTAACAGCACTAATGCAAACTGAATCGAGCTGCTTGAAAACGTAAAAATTGAGCTACCATATGATGCGGCAGGGCACCTTTTGGGCCTATAACCTAAGACCACCAGAATCGGAAAGACAGAGGCAGGCAAATGTGCACTGCAACAATACTGAAATAGCAAAGACATGGAAGCAAAAAAAAAGGTCCATAAACAGATGAATGGACAAAGACGAAGTGGGATACGTACCAAATGGAATAGTAGCCTCGGGAAAAAAATGAACAATGCCGTTTTCAGGACTACAGTTGAGCCTAGAAATAATCATATAAGGTTAAGTAAGTCAAAAGGGTATGACAAATATCCTATGACATCATTTATACATGTTATCCTAAGATTGCTACCAATGAACATATTTCCACAGAAAAAGACACTCACAGACTTATCAAATAAACTAATGGCTAGCGAAAATGAAAGGTGGGAGGATGGGTAAATTAGGACAATGGGGTTAAAATACATATACTAATGTATGTTAAATGTATATAAACATATAACATATGAAATATATAAATAATATAATCACCAATACCTTTAAAATATACATTCTGTAATCACATACATGCTAACAGGTTCGAAGATGAACAGACATATGTATGAATCATTCAGCAGATTCTGTACAGCCAGAAAACCACAACACTCTAATCAAATTTACTCCGATAAGAAATAGAAATTAAATTTAAAAAACAAACATAAGTTAGGAGACATAAACTTCTGGGGGCTTGTCCCAGCACATTGCACTCTAATTTACAAGCTCGGAACACTACCTCCAGGAAGACTGTGTTGTCCTAGTAACAAGACTTGAGAACGTAATAATGCTGCCGCCTTGTGCCTGCTTCCCACAACAGTAGCTTTAAACCCAGTGCCAATGGTTGCTTATATAGTCACAAGGACTGCAGGGCTGTAAAAGACACAGGCCCTCAAAAAATGCCCTGGGGTATGGAATTGGCAAGAAAATTCAACACATGAGTAACTTTTCAAGAAGTCAATAAGAGGAGGGAAGTTGTACTCACTCTTTAAAAAAAAAGGAAAAGAAAAAAAAAGGACATGCCTAAAGCTCAGTATAAGGAATTATTAGCCACATGCAAATTCAAATTCAAAAAGGTTTCAGGTGACACCAGTCATGACCATCAGCAAAAAGTCTACAAACTATAAATGCTGAAGGGGTTTTAGAGAATTGTGTACATTCTACCTGCTGGTGGGATGTAAAGTGGTAACAGCAGTAACGCATACTGAATGGAGCTGCTTGAAAAGGTAAAAATTGAGTTACCATATGATGCGGCAGGGCACCTTTTGGGCCTATAACCTAAGACCACCAAAATCGGAAATACAGAGGCAGGCAAATGTGCACTGCAACAATACTGAAATACCCAAGACATGGAAGCAAAAAATGGTCCATAAACAGGTGAATGGACAAAGAAGAAGTGGTATATGGACAGAATGGAAGAGTAGCCTCGGGAAAAAAATGAACAATGCCGTTTTCAGAACTACAGTTGAGACTAGAAATAGTCATATAAGGGTAAGTTAGTCAAAAGGGTATGACAAATATCCTATGATATCATTTATACATGTTATCCTAAGATTGCTACCAATGAACATATTTCCACAAAAAAAGACACTCACAGACTTATCAAATACACTAACGGTTAGCCAAAATGAAAGGTGGGAGGATGGGTAAATTAGGACTATGGGGTTAACATACATATACTAATGTATGTTAAATGTATATAAACATATAACATATGAACTATATAAAATATATAATCACCAAACCTTTAAAATATACATTCTGTAATCACATACATGATAACAGATTCCGAAGATGAACAGATATATGTATGAATCATTGAGCAGATTCTGTACAGCCAATCAAAACACTCTAATCAAATTTACTCCGATAAGAAATAGAAATTAAATTTAAAAAGCAAACATAAGTTAGGAGACATAAACTTCTGGGGGCTTGTCCCAGCACATTCCACTCTAATTTACAACCTTGGAAAACTACCTCCAGGAAGACTCTGTTGCCCTAGTAAGAAGAGTGGAGAACGTAATAATGCTGCCGCCTTGTGGCTGTTTCCCACAACAGCAGCTTTAAACCCAGTGCCAAAGGTTGCTTAATAGTCACAAGGACTGAAGGGCTCTAAATGACACCTGCCTTCAAAAAATGCCCTGGGGTAGGGAATAGGCAAAAAAATTCAACACATGAGAAACTTTTCAAGAAGTCAATAAGAGGAGGGAAGTTGTACTCACTCTTTAAAACAAAAGGAAAAGAAAAAAATGACATGCCTAAAGCTCAGTATAAGGAATTATTAGCCACATGCAAATTCAAATTCAAAAAGGTTTCAGGTAACACCAGTCATGACCATCATCAAAAAGTCTACAAACTATAAATGCTGAAGGGGTTTTAGAGGAATGTGTACCTTCTAGCTGCTGGTGGGATGTAAAGAAGTAATACCACTAATGCAAACTGAATGGAGCTGCTTGAAAAGGTAAAAATTGAGTTACCATACGATGCAGCAGGGCACCTTTTGGGCCTATAACCTAAGACCACCAGAATCGGAAAGACAGAGGCAGGCAATTGTGCACTGCAACAATACTGAAATAGCCAAGACATGGAAGCAAAAAAAGGTCCATAAACAGATGAATGGACAAAGACGAAATGGTATACGTACCAAATGGAATAGTAGCCTCTGGAAAAAAATGAACAATGCCGTTTTCAGGACTAGAGTTGAGCCTAGAAATAATCATATAAGGTTAAGTAAGTCAAAAGGGTATGACAAATATCCTATGATATCATTTATACATGTTATCCTAAGATTGCTACCAATGAACATATTTCCACAGAAAAAGACACTCACAGACTTATCAAATAAACTAATGGTTAGCCAAAATGAAAGGTGGGGGGATGGGTAAATTAGGACTATGGGGTTAACATACATATACTAATATAAGTTAAATGTATATAAACATATAACATATAAATGATATGAATTATATAATCACCAATACCTTCAAAATATACATTCTGTAATCACATACATGGTAACAGGATCCGAAGACGAACAGACATATGTGTGAATCATTGAACAGATTCTGTACAGCCAGACAATCAAAACACTCTAATCAAATTTACTCCGATAAAAAATACAAATTAAATTTAAAAAACAAACATAAGTAAGGAGACATAAACTTCTGGGGGCTTGTCCCAGCACATTGCACTCTAATTTACAAGCTCGGAACACTACCTCCAGGAAGACTCTGTTGTCCTAGTAACAAGACTTGAGAACGTAATAATGCTGCCGCCTTGTGGCTGTCTCCCAAAACAGCAGCTTTAAACCCAGTGACAATGGTTGCTTATATAGTCCCAAGGACTGCAGGGCTGTAAATGACACAGGCCCTCAAAAATTGCCCTGGGGTAGGGACTAGGCAAGAAAATCCAACACATGAGAAATTTTTCAAGAAGTCAATAAGAGGAGGGGAGTTGTACTCACTCTTTAAAAAAAAAAAGGAAAAGAAAAAAAAGTACATGCCTAAAGCTTAGTATAAGGAATTATTAGCCACATACAAATTCAAATTCAAAAAGGTTTCAGCTCACACCAGTCATTACCATCAGCAAAATGTCTACAAACTATAAATGCTGAAGGGGTTTTAGAGATCTGTGTACCTTCTAGCTGCTGGTGGGTTGTAAAGTGGAAACAGCACTAACGCAAACTGAATCGAGCTGCTTGAAAAGGTAAAAATTGAGCTACCAAATGATGCGGCAGGGCACCTTTTGGGCCTATAACCTAAGACCACCAAAATTGGAAAGACAGAGGCAGGCAAATATGCACTGCAACAATACTGAAATAGCCAAGATATGGAAGCAAAAAAAAGGTCCATAAACAGATGAATGGACAAAGAAGAAGTGGTATACGGACAGAATGGAATAGTAGCCTCGGGAGAAAAATGAACAATGCTGTTTTCAGGACTACAGTTGAGCCTAGAAAAAATCATATAAGGTTAAGTAAGTCAAAAGGGTATGACAAATATCCTATGATATCATTTATACAAGTTTTCTTAAGATTGCTACCAATGAACATATTTCCACAGAAAAAGACACTCACAGACTTATCAAATAAACTAATGGTTAGCCAAAATGAAAGGTGGGGGGATGGGTAAGTTAGGACTATGGGGTTAACATACATATACTAATGTAAGTTAAATGTATATAAACATATAACATATAAACGATATGAATTATATAATCACCAATACATTCAAAATATATATTCTGTGATCACATACATGGTAACAGGATCCGAAGATGAACAGACATATGTATGAATCATTGAGCAGATTCTGTACAGCCAGACAATCAAAACACTCTAATCAAATTTACTCCGATAAGAAATAGAAATTAAATTTAAAAAAAAAACATAAGTTAGGAGACATAAACTTCTGGGGGCTTGTCCCAGCATATTGCACTCTAATTTACAAGCTCAGAACACTACCTCCAGGAAGACTCTGTTCTCCTAGTAACAAGACTTGAGAACGCAATAATGCTGCCGCCTTGTGGCTGCTTCCCACAACAGCACTTTGAACCCAGTGCCAATGATTGCTTATATAGTCACAAGGACTGCAGGGCTGTAAATGACACAAGCCCTCAAAATATGCCCTGGGGTAGGGAATTGGCAAGAACATTCAACACATGAGAAATTTCCAAGAAGTCAATAAGAGGAGGGAAGTTGTACTCACTCTTTAAAAAAAAAAGGAAAAGAAAAAAAAGGACATGCCTAAAGCTTAGTATAAGGAATTATTAGCCACATACAAATTCAAATTCAAAAAGGTTTCAGCTCACACCAGTCATTACCATCAGCAAAATGTCTACAAACTATAAATGCTGAAGGGGTTTTAGAGATCTGTGTACCTTCTAGCTGCTGGTGGGATGTAAAGTGGTAACAGCAGTAACGCAAACTGAATCGAGCTGCTTGAAAAGGTAAAAATTGAGTTACCATATGGTGCGGCAGGGCACCTTTTGGGCCTATAACCTAAGACCACCAGATTCGGAAAGAGAGAGGCAGGCAAATGTGCATTGCAACAATATTGAAATAGCCAAGACATGGAAGCAAAAAAAAAGGTCCATAAACAGATGAATGGACAAAGACGAAGTGGGATACGTACCAAATGGAATAGTAGCCTCGGGAAAAAAATGAACAATGCCGTTTTCAGGACTACAGTTGAGCCTAGAAATAATCATATAAGGTTAAGTAAGTCAAAAGGGTATGACAAATATCCTATGACATCATTTATACATGTTATCCTAAGATTGCTACCAATGAACATATTTCCACAGAAAAAGACACTCACAGACTTATCAAATAAACTAATGGCTAGCCAAAATGAAAGGTGGGAGGATGGGTAATTTAGGACTATGGGGTTAACATACATATACTAATGTATGTTAAATGTATATAAACATATAACATATGAACTATATAAATTATATAATCACCAATACCTTTAAAATATACATTCTGTAATCACATACATGCTAACAGGTTCGAAGATGAACAGACATATGTATGAATCATTGAGCAGATTCTGTACAGCCAGAAAACCACAACACTCTAATCAAATTTACTCCGATAAGAAATAGAAATTAAATTTAAAAAACAAACATGAGTTAGGAGACATAAACTTCTGGGGGCTTGTCCCAGGACATTGCACTCTAATTTACAGGCTCGGAACACTACCTCCAGGAAGACTGTGTTGTCCTAGTAACAAGACTTGAGAACGTAATAATGCTGCCGCCTTGTGGCTGCTTCTC
This sequence comes from Balaenoptera physalus, assembly GCF_965194825.1. Lineage (NCBI taxonomy): Eukaryota > Metazoa > Chordata > Mammalia > Artiodactyla > Balaenopteridae > Balaenoptera > Balaenoptera physalus. The sequence goes on from NC_138882.1 coordinate 69,780,942, forward strand.
ACAACAGTAGCTTTAAACCCAGTGCCAATGGTTGCTTATATAGTCACAAGGACTGCAGGGCTGTAAAAGACACAGGCCCTCAAAAAATGCCCTGGGGTAGGGAATTGGCAAGAAAATTCAACACATGAGAAATTTTCAAGAAGTCAATAAGAGTACGGAAGTTGTACTCACTCTTTAAAAAAAAAGGAAAAGAAAAAAAGGACATGCCTAAAGCTCAGCATAAGGAATTATTAGCCACATGCGTATCCAACCTCCAAAAAGGTTTCAGCTCACACCAGTCATGACCATCAGCAAAAAGTCTACAAACTATAAATGCTGAAGGGGTTTTAGAGAACTGTGTACCTTCTAGCTGCTGTTTGGATGTAAAGTGGTAACAGCAGTAACGCAAACTGAATCGAGCTGCTTGAAAAGGTACACATTGAGCTACCATATGATGTGGCAGGGCACCTTTTGGGCCTATAACCTAAGACCACCGGATTCGGAAAGACAGAGGCAGGCAAATGTGCACTGCAACAATATTGAAATAGCCAAGACATGGAAGCAAAAAAAAGGTCCATAAACAGATGAATGGACAAAGACGAAATGGTATACGTACCAAATGGAATAGTAGCCTCTGGAAAAAAATGAACAATGCCGTTTTCAGGACTAGAGTTGAGCCTAGAAATAATCATATAAGGTTAAGTAAGTCAAAAGGGTATGACAAATATCCTATGATATCATTCATACATGTTATCCTAAGATTGCTACCAATGAAAATATTTCCACAGAAAAAGACACTCACAGACTTATCAAATAAACTAATGGTTAGCCAAAATGAAAGGTGGGGGGATGGGTAAATTAGGACTATGGGGTTAACATACATATACTAATATAAGTTAAATGTATATAAACATATAACATATAAATGATATGAATTATATAATCACCAATACCTTCAAAATATACATTCTGTAATCACATACATGCTAACAGGTTCCGAAGATGAACAGATATATGTATGAATCATTGAACAGATTCTGTACAGCCAGACAATCAAAACACTCTAATCAAATTTACTCCGATAAAAAATACAAATTAAATTTAAAAAACAAACATAAGTAAGGAGACATAAACTTCTGGGGGCTTGTCCCAGCATATTGCACTCTAATTTAAAAGCTCTGAACACTACCTCCAGGAAGACTCTGTTCTCCTAGTAACAAGACTTGAGAACGCAATAATGCTGCCGCCTTGTGGCTGCTTCCCACAACAGTAGCTTTAAACCCAGTACCAATGGTTGCTTATATAGTCACAAGGACTGCAGGGCTGTAAAAGACACAGGCCCTCAAAAAATGCCCTGGTGTAGGGAATAGGCAAGAAAATCCAACACATGAGAAATTTTTCAAGAAGTCAATAAGAGGAGGGGAGTTGTACTCACTCTTTAAAAAAAAAAAGGAAAAGAAAAAAAAGGACATGCCTAAAGCTCAGTATAAGGAATTATTAGCCACATACAAATTCAAATTCAAAAAGGTTTCAGCTCACACCAGTCATTACCATCAGCAAAATGTCTACAAACTATAAATGCTGAAGGGGTTTTAGAGATCTGTGTACCTTCTAGCTGCTGGTGGGATGTAAAGTGGCAACAGCACTAACGCAAACTGAATGGAGCTGCTTGAAAAGGTAAAAATTGAGCTACCATATGATGCGGCAGGGCACCTTTTGGGCCTATAACCTAAGACCACCAGATTCGGAAAGAGAGAGGCAGGCAAATGTGCATTGCAACAATATTGAAATAGCCAAGACATGGAAGCAAAAAAAAGGTCCATAAACAGATGAATGGACAAAGACGAAGTGGGATACGTACCAAATGGAATAGTAGCCTCGGGAAAAAAATGAACAATGCCGTTTTCAGGACTACAGTTGAGCCTAGAAATAATCATATAAGGTTAAGTAAGTCAAAAGGGTATGACAAATATCCTAGGACATCATTTATACATGTTATCCTAAGATTGCTACCAATGAACATATTTCCACAGAAAAAGACACTCACAGACTTATCAAATAAACTAATGGCTAGCCAAAATGAAAGGTGGGAGGATGGGTAAATTAGGACTATGGGGTTAAAATACATATACTAATGTATGTTAAATGTATATAAACATATAACATATGAAATATATAAATTATATAATCACCAATACCTTTAAAATATACATTCTGTAATCACATACATGCTAACAGGTTCGAAGATGAACAGACATATGTATGAATCATTGAGCAGATTCTGTACAGCCAGAAAACCACAACACTCTAATCAAATTTACTCCGATAAGAAATATAAATTAAATTTAAAAAAAAAACATAAGTTAGGAGACATAAACTTCTGGGGGCTTGTCCCAGCATATTGCACTCTAATTTACAAGCTCAGAACACTACCTCCAGGAAGACTCTGTTCTCCTAGTAACAAGACTTGAGAACGCAATAATGCTGCCGCCTTGTGGCTGCTTCCCACAACAGCACTTTAAACCCAGTGCCAATGATTGCTTATATAGTCACAAGGACTGCAGGGCTGTAAATGACACAAGTCCTCAAAATATGCCCTGGGGTAGGGAATTGGCAAGAACATTCAACACATGAGAAATTTCCAAGAAGTCAATAAGAGGAGGGAAGTTGTACTCACTCTTTAAAAAAAAAAGGAAAAGAAAAAAAAGGACATGCCTAAAGCTTAGTATAAGGAATTATTAGCCACATACAAATTCAAATTCAAAAAGGTTTCAGCTCACACCAGTCATTACCATCAGCAAAATGTCTACAAACTATAAATGCTGAAGGGGTTTTAGAGATCTGTGTACCTTCTAGCTGCTGGTGGGATGTAAAGTGGTAACAGCAGTAACGCAAACTGAATCGAGCTGCTTGAAAAGGTAAAAATTGAGTTACCATATGGTGCGGCAGGGCACCTTTTGGGCCTATAACCTAAGACCACCAGATTCGGAAAGAGAGAGGCAGGCAAATGTGCATTGCAACTATATTGAAATAGCCAAGACATGGAAGCAAAAAAAAAGGTCCATAAACAGATGAATGGACAAAGACGAAGTGGGATACGTACCAAATGGAATAGTAGCCTCGGGAAAAAAATGAACAATGCCGTTTTCAGGACTACAGTTGAGCCTAGAAATAATCATATAAGGTTAAGTAAGTCAAAAGGGTATGACAAATATCCTATGACATCATTTATACATGTTATCCTAAGATTGCTACCAATGAACATATTTCCACAGAAAAAGACACTCACAGACTTATCAAATAAACTAATGGCTAGCCAAAATGAAAGGTGGGAGGATGGGTAAATTAGGACTATGGGGTTAACATACATATACTAATGTATGTTAAATGTATATAAACATATAACATATGAACTATATAAAGTATATAATCACCAATACCTTTAAAATATACATTCTGTAATCACATACATGCTAACAGGTTCGAAGATGAACAGACATATGTATGAATCATTGAGCAGATTCTGTACAGCCAGAAAACCACAACACTCTAATCAAATTTACTCCGATAAGAAATAGAAATTAAATTTAAAAAACAAACATGAGTTAGGAGACATAAACTTCTGGGGGCTTGTCCCAGGACATTTCACTCTAATTTACAGGCTCGGAACACTACCTCCAGGAAGACTGTGTTGTCCTAGTAACAAGACTTGAGAACGTAATAATGCTGCCGCCTTGTGGCTGCTTCTCACAACAGTAGCTTTAAACCCAGTGCCAATGGTTGCTTATATAGTCACAAGGACTGCAGGGCTGTAAAAGACACAGGCCCTCAAAAAATGCCCTGGGGTAGGGAATTGGCAAGAAAATTCAACACATGAGAAATTTTCAAGAAGTCAATAAGAGTACGGAAGTTGTACTCACTCTTTAAAAAAAAAGGAAAAGAAAAAAAGGACATGCCTAAAGCTCAGCATAAGGAATTATTAGCCACATGCATATCCAACCTCCAAAAAGGTTTCAGCTCACACCAGTCATGACCATCAGCAAAAAGTCTACAAACTATAAATGCTGAAGGGGTTTTAGAGAACTGTGTACCTTCTAGCTGCTGTTTGGATGTAAAGTGGTAACAGCAGTAACGCAAACTGAATCGAGCTGCTTGAAAAGGTACACATTGAGCTACCATATGATGTGGCAGGGCACCTTTTGGGCCTATAACCTAAGACCACCGGATTCGGAAAGACAGAGGCAGGCAAATGTGCACTGCAACAATATTGAAATAGCCAAGACATGGAAGCAAAAAAAAGGTCCATAAACAGATGAATGGACAAAGACGAAATGGTATACGTACCAAATGGAATAGTAGCCTCTGGAAAAAAATGAACAATGCCGTTTTCAGGACTAGAGTTGAGCCTAGAAATAATCATATAAGGTTAAGTAAGTCAAAAGGGTATGACAAATATCCTATGATATCATTTATACATGTTATCCTAAGATTGCTACCAATGAAAATATTTCCACAGAAAAAGACACTCACAGACTTATCAAATAAACTAATGGTTAGCCAAAATGAAAGGTGGGGGGATGGGTAAATTAGGACTATGGGGTTAACATACATATACTAATATAAGTTAAATGTATATAAACATATAACATATAAATGATATGAATTATATAGTCACCAATACCTTCAAAATATACATTCTGTAATCACATACATGCTAACAGGTTCCGAAGATGAACAGATATATGTATGAATCATTGAACAGATTCTGTACAGCCAGACAATCAAAACACTCTAATCAAATTTACTCCGATAAAAAATACAAATTAAATTTAAAAAACAAACATAAGTAAGGAGACATAAACTTCTGGGGGCTTGTCCCAGCATATTGCACTCTAATTTAAAAGCTCTGAACACTACCTCCAGGAAGACTCTGTTCTCCTAGTAACAAGACTTGAGAACGCAATAATGCTGCCGCCTTGTGGCTGCTTCCCACAACAGTAGCTTTAAACCCAGTACCAATGGTTGCTTATATAGTCACAAGGACTGCAGGGCTGTAAAAGACACAGGCCCTCAAAAAATGCCCTGGTGTAGGGAATAGGCAAGAAAATCCAACACATGAGAAATTTTTCAAGAAGTCAATAAGAGGAGGGGAGTTGTACTCACTCTTTAAAAAAAAAAAGGAAAAGAAAAAAAAGGACATGCCTAAAGCTCAGTATAAGGAATTATTAGCCACATACAAATTCAAATTCAAAAAGGTTTCAGCTCACACCAGTCATTACCATCAGCAAAATGTCTACAAACTATAAATGCTGAAGGGGTTTTAGAGATCTGTGTACCTTCTAGCTGCTGGTGGGATGTAAAGTGGCAACAGCACTAACGCAAACTGAATGGAGCTGCTTGAAAAGGTAAAAATTGAGCTACCATATGATGCGGCAGGGCACCTTTTGGGCCTATAACCTAAGACCACCAGATTCGGAAAGAGAGAGGCAGGCAAATGTGCATTGCAACAATATTGAAATAGCCAAGACATGGAAGCAAAAAAAAGGTCCATAAACAGATGAATGGACAAAGACGAAGTGGGATACGTACCAAATGGAATAGTAGCCTCGGGAAAAAAATGAACAATGCCGTTTTCAGGACTACAGTTGAGCCTAGAAATAATCATATAAGGTTAAGTAAGTCAAAAGGGTATGACAAATATCCTAGGACATCATTTATACATGTTATCCTAAGATTGCTACCAATGAACATATTTCCACAGAAAAAGACACTCACAGACTTATCAAATAAACTAATGGCTAGCCAAAATGAAAGGTGGGAGGATGGGTAAATTAGGACTATGGGGTTAAAATACATATACTAATGTATGTTAAATGTATATAAACATATAACATATGAAATATATAAATTATATAATCACCAATACCTTTAAAATATACATTCTGTAATCACATACATGCTAACAGGTTCGAAGATGAACAGACATATGTATGAATCATTGAGCAGATTCTGTACAGCCAGAAAACCACAACACTCTAATCAAATTTACTCCGATAAGAAATAGAAATTAAATTTAAAAAAAAAACATAAGTTAGGAGACATAAACTTCTGGGGGCTTGTCCCAGCATATTGCACTCTAATTTACAAGCTCAGAACACTACCTCCAGGAAGACTCTGTTCTCCTAGTAACAAGACTTGAGAACGCAATAATGCTGCCGCCTTGTGGCTGCTTCCCACAACAGCACTTTAAACCCAGTGCCAATGATTGCTTATATAGTCACAAGGACTGCAGGGCTGTAAATGACACAAGCCCTCAAAATATGCCCTGGGGTAGGGAATTGGCAAGAACATTCAACACATGAGAAATTTCCAAGAAGTCAATAAGAGGAGGGAAGTTGTACTCACTCTTTAAAAAAAAAAGGAAAAGAAAAAAAGGACATGCCTAAAGCTCAGTATAAGGAATTATTAGCCACATGCAAATACAAATTCAAAAAGGTTTCAGCTCACTCCAGTCATGACCATCAGCAAAAAGTCTACAAACAATAAATGCTGAAGGGGTTTTAGAGAAGTGTGTACCTTCTAGCTGCTGGTGGGATGTAAAGTGGTAACAGCAGTAACGCAAACTGAATCGAGCTGCTTGAAAAGGTAAAAATTGAGTTACCATATGGTGCGGCAGGGCACCTTTTGGGCCTATAACCTAAGACCACCAGATTCGGAAAGAGAGAGGCAGGCAAATGTGCATTGCAACAATATTGAAATAGCCAAGACATGGAAGCAAAAAAAAAGGTCCATAAACAGATGAATGGACAAAGACGAAGTGGGATACGTACCAAATGGAATAGTAGCCTCGGGAAAAAAATGAACAATGCCGTTTTCAGGACTACAGTTGAGCCTAGAAATAATCATATAAGGTTAAGTAAGTCAAAAGGGTATGACAAATATACTATGACATCATTTATACATGTTATCCTAAGATTGCTACCAATGAACATATTTCCACAGAAAAAGACACTCACAGACTTATCAAATAAACTAATGGCTAGCCAAAATGAAAGGTGGGAGGATGGGTAAATTAGGACTATGGGGTTAACATACATATACTAATGTATGTTAAATGTATATAAACATATAACATATGAACTATATAAATTATATAATCACCAATACCTTTAAAATATACATTCTGTAATCACATACATGCTAACAGGTTCGAAGATGAACAGACCTATGTATGAATCATTGAGCAGATTCTGTACAGCCAGAAAACCACAACACTCTAATCAAATTTACTCCGATAAGAAATAGAAATTAAATTTAAAAAACAAACATGAGTTAGGAGACATAAACTTCTGGGGGCTTGTCCCAGGACATTGCACTCTAATTTACAGGCTCGGAACACTACCTCCAGGAAGACTGTGTTGTCCTAGTAACAAGACTTGAGAACGTAATAATGCTGCCGCCTTGTGGCTGCTTTTCACAACAGTAGCTTTAAACCCAGTGCCAATGGTTGCTTATATAGTCACAAGGACTGCAGGGCTGTAAAAGACACAGGCCCTCAAAAAATGCCCTGGGGTAGGGAATTGGCAAGAAAATTCAACACATGAGAAATTTTCAAGAAGTCAATAAGAGTACGGAAGTTGTACTCACTCTTTAAAAAAAAAGGAAAAGAAAAAAAGGACATGCCTAAAGCTCAGCATAAGGAATTATTAGCCACATGCGTATCCAACCTCCAAAAAGGTTTCAGCTCACACCAGTCATGACCATCAGCAAAAAGTCTACAAACTATAAATGCTGAAGGGGTTTTAGAGAACTGTGTACCTTCTAGCTGCTGTTTGGATGTAAAGTGGTAACAGCAGTAACGCAAACTGAATCGAGCTGCTTGAAAAGGTACACATTGAGCTACCATATGATGTGGCAGGGCACCTTTTGGGCCTATAACCTAAGACCACCGGATTCGGAAAGACAGAGGCAGGCAAATGTGCACTGCAACAATATTGAAATAGCCAAGACATGGAAGCAAAAAAAAGGTCCATAAACAGATGAATGGACAAAGACGAAATGGTATACGTACCAAATGGAATAGTAGCCTCTGGAAAAAAATGAACAATGCCGTTTTCAGGACTAGAGTTGAGCCTAGAAATAATCATATAAGGTTAAGTAAGTCAAAAGGGTATGACAAATATCCTATGATATCATTTATACATGTTATCCTAAGATTGCTACCAATGAAAATATTTCCACAGAAAAAGACACTCACAGACTTATCAAATAAACTAATGGTTAGCCAAAATGAAAGGTGGGGGGATGGGTAAATTAGGACTATGGGGTTAACATACATATACTAATATAAGTTAAATGTATATAAACATATAACATATAAATGATATGAATTATATAATCACCAATACCTTCAAAATATACATTCTGTAATCACATACATGGTAACAGGATCCGAAGATGAACAGACATATGTATGAATCATTGAACAGATTCTGTACAGCCAGACAATCAAAACACTCTAATCAAATTTACTCCGATAAAAAATACAAATTAAATTTAAAAAACAAACATAAGTAAGGAGACATAAACTTCTGGGGGCTTGTCCCAGCACATTGCACTCTAATTTACAAGCTCGGAACACTACCTCCAGGAAGACTCTGTTGTCCTAGTAACAAGACTTGAGAACGTAATAATGCTGCCGCCTTGTGGCTGTCTCCCAAAACAGCAGCTTTAAACCCAGTGACAATGGTTGCTTATATAGTCCCAAGGACTGCAGGGCTGTAAATGACACAGGCCCTCAAAAATTGCCCTGGAGTAGGGAATAGGCAAGAAAATCCAACACATGAGAAATTTTTCAAGAAGTCAATAAGAGGAGGGGAGTTGTACTCACTCTTTAAAAAAAAAAAGGAAAAGAAAAAAAAGGGCATGCCTAAAGCTTAGTATAAGGAATTATCAGCCACATACAAATTCAAATTCAAAAAGGTTTCAGCTCACACCAGTCATTACCATCAGCAAAATGTCTACAAACTATAAATGCTGAAGGGGTTTTAGAGATCTGTGTACCTTCTAGCTGCTGGTGGGATGTAAAGTGGAAACAGCACTAACGCAAACTGAATCGAGCTGCTTCAAAAGGTAAACATTGAGCTACCATATGATGCGGCAGGGCACATTTTGGGCCTATAACCTAAGACAACTGGATTCGGAAAGACAGAGGCAGGCAAATGTGCACTGCAACAATATTGAAATAGCCAAGACATGGAAGCAAAAAAAAGATCCATAAACAGATGAATGGACAAAGACGAAATGGTACACGTACCAAATGGAATAGTAGCCTCTGGAAAAAAATGAACAATGCCGTTTTCAGGACTAGAGTTGAGCCTAGAAATAATCATATAAGGTTAAGTAAGTCAAAAGGGTATGACAAATATCCTATGATATCATTAATACATGTTATCCTAAGATTGCTACCAATGAACATATTTCCACAGAAAAAGACACTCACAGACTTATCAAATAAACTAATGGTTAGCCAAAATGAAAGGTGGGAGGATGGGTAAATTAGGACAATGGGGTTAACATACATATACTAATGTATGTTAAATGTATATAAACATATAATATATAAACTATATAAATAATATAATCACCAATACCTTTAAAATATACATTCTGTAATCACATACATGCTAACAGGTTCCGAAGATGAACAGATATATGTATGAATCATTGAGCAGATTCTGTACAGTCAAACAATAAAAACACTCTAATCAAATTTACTCCGATAAGAAATAGAAATTAAATTTAAAAAGCAAACATAAGTTAGGAGACATAAACTTCTGGGGACTTCTCCCAGAACATTCCACTCTAATTTACAACCTTGGAAAACTACCTCCAGGAAGACTTTGTTGCCCTAGTAACAAGAGTTGAGAACGTAATAATGCTGCCGCCTTGTGGCTGTTTCCCACAACAGCAGCTTTAAACCCAGTGCCAATGGTTGCTTAATAGTCACAAGGACTGCAGGGCTCTAAATGACACCTGCCCTCAAAAAATGCCCTGGGCAAGGGAATAGGCAAGAAAATTCAACACATGAGAAACTTTTCAAGAAGTCAATAAGAGGAGGGAAGTTGTACTCACTCTTTAAAAAAAAAAGGAAAAGAAAAAATAGGACATGCCTAAAGCTCAGTATAAGGAATTATTACTAACATGCAATTTCAAATTCAAAAAGGTTTCAGCTCACACCAGTCATGACCATCAGGAAAAAGTCTACAAACTATAAATGGTGAAGGGGTTGTAGAGAACTGTGTACCTTCTAGCTGCTGGGGGGCTGTAAAGTGGTAACAGCAGTAACGCAACCTGAATCGAGCTGCTTGAAAACGTAAAAATTGAGCAACCATATGATGCGGCAGGGCACCTTTGGGGCCTATAACCTAAGACCACCAGATTCGGAAAGACAGAGGCAGGCAAATGTGCACTGCAGCAATACTGAAATAGCCAAGACATGGAAGCAAAAAAAAGGTCCATAAACAGATGAATGGACAAAGACGAAGTGGGATACGTACCAAATGGAATAGTAGCCTGGGAAAAAAAATGAACATTGCCGTTTCCAGGACTACAGTTGAGACTAGAAATAATTATATAAGGTTAAGTAAGTCAAAAGGGTATCACAAATATCCTACGATATCATTTATAAAAGTTATCCTAAGATTGCTACCCATGAACATATTTCCACAGAAAAAGACACTCACAGACTTATCAAATAAACTAATGGTTAGCCAAAATGAAAGGTGGGAGAATAGGTAAATTAGGACTATGGGGTTAACATACATATACTAATGTATGTTAAATGTATATAAACATATCACATATAAACTATATGCATTATATCATCACCAATAGCTTTAAAATATACATTCTGTAATCACGTACATGGTAGCAGGATCCGAAGATGAACAGACATATGTATGAATCATTGAGCAGATTCTGTACAGCCAGACAATCAAAACACTCTAATCAAATTGACTCTGATAAGAAATAGCAATTAAATTTAAAAAGCAAACATAAGTTAGGAGACATAAACTTCTGGGGGCTTGTCCCAGCACATTCCACTCTAATTTACAACCTTGGAAAACTACCTCCAGGAAGACTCTGTTGCCCTAGTAACAAGAGTTGAGAACGTAATAATGCTGCCACCTTGTGGCCGTTTCCCACAACAGCAGCTTTAAACCCAGTGCCAAAGGTTGCTTAATAGTCAAAAGGACTGCAGGGCTCTAAATGACACCGGCCCTCAAAGAATGCCCTGGAGTAGGGAATAGGCAAAAAAATTCAACACATGAGTAACTTTTCAAGAAGTCAATAAGAGGAGGGAAATTGTACTCACTCTTTAAAAAAAAAGGAAAAGAAAAAAAAAGGACATGCCTAAAGCTCAGTATAAGGAATTATTAGCCACATGCAAATTCAAATTCAAAAAGGTTTCAGGTGACACCAGTCATGACCATCAGCAAAAAGTCTACAAACTATAAATGCTGAAGGGGTTTTAGAGAATTGTGTACATTCTAGCTGCTGGTGGGATGTAAAGTGGTAACAGCACTAACGCATACTGAATGGAGCTGCTTGAAAAGGTAAAAATTGAGTTACCATATGATGCGGCAGGGCACCTTTTGGGCCTATAACCTAAGACCACCAAAATCGGAAATACAGAGGCAGGCAAATGTGCACTGCAACAATACTGAAATACCCAAGACATGGAAGCAAAAAATGGTCCATAAACAGGTGAATGGACAAAGAAGAAGTGGTATATGGACAGAATGGAAGAGTAGCCTCGGGAAAAAAATGAACAATGCCGTTTTCAGAACTACAGTTGAGACTAGAAATAGTCATATAAGGTTAAGTAAGTCAAAAGGGTGTGACAAATATCCTATGAAATCATTTATACATGTTTTCCTAAGATTACTACCAATGAACATATTTCCACAGAAAAAGACAGTCACAGACTTATCAAAAATACTAACGGTTAGCCAAAATGAAAGGTGGGAGGATGGGTAAATTAGGACTATGGGGTTAACATACATATACTAATGTAAGTTAAATGTATATAAACATATAACATATAAATGATATGAATTATATAATCACCAATCCCTTCAAAATATACATTCTGTAATCACATACATGGTAACAGGATCCGCAGATGAACAGACATATGTATGAATCATTGAGCAGATTCTGTACAGCCAGACAATCAAAACACTCTAATCAAATTTACTCCGATAAAAAGTAGAAGTTAAATTTAAAAAACAAACATAAGTAAGGAGACATAAACTTCTGGGGGCTTGTCCCAGCACATTCCACTCTAATTTACAACCTCGGAACACTACCTCCAGGAAGACTCTGCTGCCCTATTAACAAGAGTTGAGAACCTAATAATACTGCTGCCTTGTGGCTATTTCCCACAACAGCAGCTTTAAACCCAGTGCAAATGGTTGCTTATATTGTCACAAGGACTGCAGGGCTGTAAATGATACAGGCCCTCAAAAAATGCCTTGGGGTAGGGAATAGGCAAGAAAATTCAACACATGAGAAATTTTTCAAGAAGTCAATAAGAGGAGGGAGGTTGTACTCACTCTCTAAAAAAGAAAGGAAAAGAAAAAAAAGGGCATGCCTAAACCTCAGTAAAGGAAATTATTAGGCACATACAAATTCAAATTCAATAAGGTTTCAGCTCACACCAGTCATGACCATCAGCAAAAAATCTACAAACTATAAATGCTGAACGGGTTTTAGAGAACTGTGTACCTTCTAGGTTCCGGTGGGATGTAAACTGGTAAGAGCACTAACGAAAACTGAATGCAGCTACTTGAAAAGGTAAAAATTGAGTTACCGTATGATGCGGCAGGGCACCTTTTGGGCCTATAATATAAGACCACCAAAATCGGAAAGACAGATGCAGGCAAATATGCACTGCAACAATATTGAAATAGCCAAGACATAGAAGCAAAAAAAAGCTCCATAAAAAAATGAATGGACAAAGACGAAGTGGTATACGTACCAAATGGAATAGTAGCCTCGGGAAAAAAATGAACAATGCCGTTTTCATGACTACAGTTGAGCCTAGAAATAATCATATAAGGGTAAGTTAGTCAAAAGGGTATGACAAATATCCTATGATATCATTTATACATGTTATCCTAAGATTGCTACCAATGAACATATTTCCACAAAAAAAGACACTCACACACTTATCAAATAAACTAATGGTTAGCCAAAATGAAAGGTGGGAGGATGGGTAAATTAGGACTATGGGGTTAACATACATATACTAATGTATGTTAAATGTATATAAACATATAACATATGAACTATATAAAATATATAATCACCAAACCTTTAAAATATACATTCTGTAATCACATACATGATAACAGGTTCCGAAGATGAACAGATATATGTATGAATCATTGAGCAGATTCTGTACAGCCAATCAAAACACTCTAATCAAATTTACTCCGATAAGAAATAGAAATTAAATTTAAAAAGCAAACATAAGTTAGGAGACATAAACTTCTGGGGGCTTGTCCCAGCACATTCCACTCTAATTTACAACCTTGGAAAACTACCTCCAGGAAGACTCTGTTGCCCTAGTAAGAAGAGTTCAGAATGTAATAATGCTGCCGCCTTGTGGCTGTTTCCCACAACAGCAGCTTTAAACCCAGTGCCAAAGGTTGCTTAATAGTCACAAGGACTGAAGGGCTCTAAATGACACCTGCCTTCAAAAAATGCCCTGGGGTAGGGAATAGGCAAAAAAATTCAACACATGAGAAACTTTTGAAGAAGTCAATAAGAGGAGGGAAGTTGTACTCACTCTTTAAAACAAAAGGAAAAGAAAAAAATGACATGCCTAAAGCTCAGTATAAGGAATTATTAGCCACATGCAAATTCAAATTCAAAAAGGTTTCAGGTAACACCAGTCATGACCATCATCAAAAAGTCTACAAACTATAAATGCTGAAGGGGTTTTAGAGGAATGTGTACCTTCTAGCTGCTGGTGGGATGTAAAGAAGTAATACCACTAATGCAAACTGAATGGAGCTGCTTGAAAAGGTAAAAATTGAGTTACCATACGATGCGGCAGGGCACCTTTTGGGCCTATAACCTAAGACCACCAGAATCGGAAAGACAGAGGCAGGCAAATGTGCACTGCAACAATACTGAAATAGCCAAGACATGGAAGCAAAAAAAGGTCCATAAACAGATGAATGAACAAAGACGAAATGGTATACGTACCAAATGGAATAGTAGCCTCTGGAAAAAAATGAACAATGCTGTTTTCAGGACTAGAGTTGAGCCTAGAAATAATCATATAAGGTTAAGTAAGTCAAAAGGGTATGACAAATATCCTATGATATCATTTATACATGTTATCCTAAGATTGCTACCAATGAACATATTTCCACAGAAAAAGACACTCACAGACTTATCATATAAACTAATGGTTAGCCAAAATGAAAGGTGGGAGGATGGGTAAATTAGGACTATGGGGTTAACATACATATACTAATGTATGTTAAATGTATATAAACATATAACATATAAATGATATGAATTATATATTCACCTAATACCTTCAAAATATACATTCTGTAATCACATACATGGTAACAGGATCCGAAGATGAACAGATATATGTATGAATCATTGAACAGATTCTGTACAGCCAGACAATCAAAACACTCTAATCAAATTTACTCCGATAAAAAATACAAATTAAATTTAAAAAACAAACATAAGTAAGGAGACATAATCTTCTGGGGGCTTGTCCCAGCACATTGCACTCTAATTTAAAAGCTCGGAACACTACCTCCAGGAAGACTCTGTTCTCCTAGTAACAAGACTTGAGAACGCAATAATGCTGCCGCCTTGTGGCTGCTTCCCACAACAGCACTTTAAACCCAGTGCCAATGATTGCTTATATAGTCACAAGGACTGCAGGGCTGTAAATGACACAAGCCCTCAAAATATGCCCTGGGGTAGGGAATTAGCAAGAACATTCAACACATGAGAAATTTCCAAGAAGTCAATAAGAGGAGGGAAGTTGTACTCACTCTTTAAAAAAAAAAGGAAAAGAAAAAAAAGGACATGCCTAAAGCTTAGTATAAGGAAATATTAGCCACATACAAATTCAAATTCAAAAAGGTTTCAGCTCACACCAGTCATTACCATCAGCAAAATGTCTACAAACTATAAATGCTGAAGGGGTTTTAGACATCTGTGTACCTTCTAGCTGCTGGTGGGATGTAAAGTGGAAACAGCACTAACGCAAACTGAATCGAGCTGCTTGAAAAGGTAAAAATTGAGCTACCAAATGATGGGGCAGGGCACCTTTTGGGCCTATAACCTAAGACCACCAAAATTGGAAAGACAGAGGCAGGCAAATATGCACTGCAACAATACTGAAATAGCCAAGATATGGAAGCAAAAAAAAGGTCCATAAACAGATGAATGGACAAGGAAGAAGTGGTATACGGACAGAATGGAATAGTAGCCTCGGGAGAAAAATGAACAATGCTGTTTTCAGGACTACAGTTGAGCCTAGAAAAAATCATATAAGGTTAAGTAAGTCAAAAGGGTATGACAAATATCCTATGATATCATTTATACAAGTTTTCTTAAGATTGCTACCAATGAACATATTTCCACAGAAAAAGACACTCACAGACTTATCAAATAAACTAATGGTTAGCCAAAATGAAAGGTGGGGGGATGGGTAAGTTAGGACTATGGGGTTAACATACATATACTAATGTAAGTTAAATGTATATAAACATATAACATATAAACGATATGAATTATATAATTACCAATACCTTCAAAATATATATTCTGTGATCACATACATGGTAACAGGACCCGAAGATGAACAGACATATGTATGAATCATTGAACAGATTCTGTACAGCCAGACAATCAAAACACTCTAATCAAATTTACTCCGATAAAAAATACAAATTAAATTTAAAAAACAAACATAAGTAAGGAGACATAAACTTCTGGGGGCTTGTCCCAGCACATTGCACTCTAATTTAAAAGCTCGGAACACTACCTCCAGGAAGAGTCTGTTGTCCTAGTAACAAGACTTGAGAACGTAATAATGCTGCCGCCTTGTGGCTGTCTCCAAAAACAGCACCTTTAAACCCAGTGCCAATGGTTGCTTATATAGTCACAAGGACTGCACGGTTGTAAATGACACAGGCACTCAAAAAATGCCCTGGGGTAGGGAATAGGCAAGAAAATTCAACACATAAGAAACTTTTCAAGAAATCAATAAGAGGAGGGAAGTTGTACTCACTCATTTTAAAAAAAAGGAAAAGAAAAAATAGGACATGCCTAAAGCTCAGCATAAGGAATTATTAGCCACATGCGTATCCAACCTCCAAAAAGGTTTCAGCTCACACCAGTCATGACCATCAGCAAAAAGTCTACAAACTATAAATGCTGAAGGGGTTTTAGAGAAGTGTGTACCTTCTAGCTGCTGGTGGGATATAAAGTCGTAACAGCACTAATGCAAACTGAATCGAGCTGCTTGAAAACGTAAAAATTGAGCTACCATATGATGCGGCAGGGCACCTTTTGGGCCTATAACCTAAGACCACCAGAATCGGAAAGACAGAGGCAGGCAAATGTGCACTGCAACAATACTGAAATAGCAAAGACATGGAAGCAAAAAAAAAGGTCCATAAACAGATGAATGGACAAAGACGAAGTGGGATACGTACCAAATGGAATAGTAGCCTCGGGAAAAAAATGAACAATGCCGTTTTCAGGACTACAGTTGAGCCTAGAAATAATCATATAAGGTTAAGTAAGTCAAAAGGGTATGACAAATATCCTATGACATCATTTATACATGTTATCCTAAGATTGCTACCAATGAACATATTTCCACAGAAAAAGACACTCACAGACTTATCAAATAAACTAATGGCTAGCCAAAATGAAAGGTGGGAGGATGGGTAAATTAGGACAATGGGGTTAAAATACATATACTAATGTATGTTAAATGTATATAAACATATAACATATGAAATATATAAATTATATAATCACCAATACCTTTAAAATATACATTCTGTAATCACATACATGCTAACAGGTTCGAAGATGAACAGACATATGTATGAATCATTGAGCAGATTCTGTACAGCCAGAAAACCACAACACTCTAATCAAATTTACTCCGATAAGAAATAGAAATTAAATTTAAAAAACAAACATAAGTTAGGAGACATAAACTTCTGGGGGCTTGTCCCAGCACATTGCACTCTAATTTACAAGCTCGGAACACTACCTCCAGGAAGACTGTGTTGTCCTAGTAACAAGACTTGAGAACGTAATAATGCTGCCGCCTTGTGGCTGCTTCCCACAACAGTAGCTTTAAACCCAGTGCCAATGGTTGCTTATATAGTCACAAGGACTGCAGGGCTGTAAAAGACACAGGCCCTCAAAAAATTCCCTGGGGTATGGAATTGGCAAGAAAATTCAACACATGAGAAATTTTCAAGAAGTCAATAAGAGGAGGGAAGTTGTAGTCACTCTTTAAAAAAAAAGGAAAAGAAAAAAAGGACATGCCTAAAGCTCAGCATAAGGAATTATTAGCCACATGCGTATCCAACCTCCAAAAAGGTTTCAGCTCACACCAGTCATGACCATCAGCAAAAAGTCTACAAACTATAAATGCTGAAGGGGTTTTAGAGAACTGTGTACCTTCTAGCTGCTGGGGGGATGTAAAGTGGTAACAGCAGTAACGCAAACTGAATCGAGCTGCTTGAAAAGGTAAACATTGAGCTACCATATGATGCGGCAGGGCACATTTTGGGCCTATAACCTAAGACCACCGGAATCGGAAAGACAGAGGCAGGCAAATGTGCACTGCAACAATACTGAAATAGCCAAGACATGGAAGCAAAAAAAAAGGTCCATAAACAGATGAATGGACAAAGAAGAAGTGGGATACGTACCAAATGGAATAGTAGCCTCGGGAAAAAAATGAACAATGCCGTTTTCAGGACTACAGTTGAGCCTAGAAATAATCATATAAGGTTAAGTAAGTCAAAAGGGTATGACAAATATCCTATGACATCATTTATACATGTTATCCTAAGATTGCTACCAATGAACATATTTCCACAGAAAAAGACACTCACAGACTTATCAAATAAACTAATGGCTAGCCAAAATGAAAGGTGGGAGGATGGGTAAATTAGGACTATGGGGTTAAAATACATATACTAATGTATGTTAAATGTATATAAACATATAACATATGAAATATATAAATTATATAATCACCAATACATTTAAAATATACATTCTGTAATCACATACATGCTAACAGGTTCGAAGATGAACAGACATATGTATGAATCATTGAGCAGATTCTGTACAGCCAGAAAACCACAACACTCTAATCAAATTTACTCCGATAAGAAATAGAAATTAAATTTAAAAAACAAACATAAGTTAGGAGACATAAACTTCTGGGGGCTTCTCCCAGCACATTGCACTCTAATTTACAAGCTCGGAACACTACCTCCAGGAAGACTGTGTTGTCCTAGTAACAAGACTTGAGAACGTAATAATGCTGCCGCCTTGTGGCTGCTTCCCACAACAGTAGCTTTAAACCCAGTGCCAATGGTTGCTTATATAGTCACAAGGACTGCAGGGCTGTAAAAGACACAGGCCCTCAAAAAATGCCCTGGGGTATGGAATTGGCAAGAAAATTCAACACATGAGAAATTTTCAAGAAGTCAATAAGAGGAGAGAAGTTGTAGTCACTCTTTAAAAAAAAAGGAAAAGAAAAAAAGGACATGCCTAAAGCTCAGCATAAGGAATTATTAGCCACATGCGTATCCAACCTCCAAAAAGGTTTCAGCTCACACCAGTCATGACCATCAGCAAAAAGTCTACAAACTATAAATGCTGAAGGGGTTTTAGAGAACTGTGTACCTTCTAGCTGCTGGTGGGATGTAAAGTGGTAACAGCAGTAACGCAAACTGAATCGAGCTGCTTGAAAAGGTAAACATTGAGCTACCATATGATGCGGCAGGGCACATTTTGGGCCTATAACCTAAGACAACGGGATTCGGAAAGACAGAGGCAGGCAAATGTGCACTGCAACAATATTGAAATAGCCAAGACATGGAAGCAAAAAAAAGGTCCATAAACAGATGAATGGACAAAGACGAAATGGTACACGTACCAAATGGAATAGAAGCCTCTGGAAAAAAATGAACAATGCCGTTTTCAGGACTAGAGTTGAGCCTAGAAATAATCATATAAGGTTAAGTAAGTCAAAAGGGTATGACAAATATCCTATGATATCATTAATACATGTTATCCTAAGATTGCTACCAATGAACATATTTCCACAGAAAAAGACACTCACAGACTTATCAAATAAACTAATGGTTAGCCAAAATGAAAGGTGGGAGTATGGGTAAATTAGGACAATGGGGTTAACATACATATACTAATGTATGTTAAATGTATATAAACATATAATATATAAACTATATAAATAATATAATCACCAATACCTTTAAAATATACATTCTGTAATCACATACATGCTAACAGGTTCCGAAGATGAACAGATATATGTATGAATCATTGAACAGATTCTGTACAGCCAGACAATCAAAACACTCTAATCAAATTTACTCCGATAAAAAATACAAATTAAATTTAAAAAACAAACATAAGTAAGGAGACATAAACTTCTGGGGGCTTGTCCCAGCACATTGCACTCTAATTTAAAAGCTCGGAACACTACCTCCAGGAAGACTCTGTTGTCCTAGTAACAAGACTTGAGAACGTAATAATGCTGCCGCCTTGTGGCTGTCTCCAAAAACAGCACCTTTAAACCCAGTGCCAATGGTTGCTTATATAGTCACAAGGACTGCACGGTTGTAAATGACACAGGCACTCAAAAAATGCCCTGGGGTAGGGAATAGGCAAGAAAATTCAACACATAAGAAACTTTTCAAGAAATCAATAAGAGGAGGGAAGTTGTACTCACTCATTTTAAAAAAAAGGAAAAGAAAAAATAGGACATGCCTAAAGCTCAGCATAAGGAATTATTAGCCACATGCGTATCCAACCTCCAAAAAGGTTTCAGCTCACACCAGACATGACCATCAGCAAAAAGTCTACAAACTATAAATGCTGAAGGGGTTTTAGAGAAGTGTGTACCTTCT
The DNA here is from genome assembly GCF_965194825.1 of Balaenoptera physalus. Classification (NCBI taxonomy): domain Eukaryota; kingdom Metazoa; phylum Chordata; class Mammalia; order Artiodactyla; family Balaenopteridae; genus Balaenoptera; species Balaenoptera physalus. Next base: position 69,801,170 of record NC_138882.1, read on the forward strand.
AGCTGCTGGTGGGATATAAAGTCGTAAGAGCACTAATGCAAACTGAATCGAACTGCTTGAAAACGTAAAAATTGAGCTACCATATGATGCGGCAGGGCACCTTTTGGGCCTATAACCTAAGACCACCAGAATCGGAAAGACAGAGGCAGGCAAATGTGCACTGCAACAATACTGAAATAGCAAAGACATGGAAGCAAAAAAAAGGTCCATAAACAGATGAATGGACAAAGACGAAGTGGGATACGTACCAAATGGAATAGTAGCCTCGGGAAAAAAATGAACAATGCCGTTTTCAGGACTACAGTTGAGCCTAGAAATGATCATATAAGGTTAAGTAAGTCAAAAGGGTATGACAAATATCCTATGACATCATTTATACATGTTATCCTAAGATTGCTACCAATGAACATATTTCCACAGAAAAAGACACTCACAGACTTATCAAATAAACTAATGGCTAGCCAAAATGAAAGGTGGGAGGATGGGTAAATTAGGACAATGGGGTTAAAATATATATACTAATGTATGTTAAATGTATATAAACATATAACATATGAAATATATAAATTATATAATCACCAATAACTTTAAAATATACATTCTGTAATCACATACATGCTAACAGTTTCGAAGATGAACAGACATATGTATGAATCATTGAGCAGATTCTGTACAGCCAGAAAACCACAACACTCTAATCAAATTTACTCCGATAAGAAATAGAAATTAAATTTAAAAAACAAACATAAGTTAGGAGACATAAACTTCTGGGGGCTTGTCCCAGCACATTGCACTCTAATTTACAAGCTCGGAACACTACCTCCAGGAAGACTGTGTTGTCCTAGTAACAAGACTTGAGAACGTAATAATGCTGCCGCCTTGTGGCTGCTTCCCACAACAGTAGCTTTAAACCCAGTGCCAATGGTTGCTTATATAGTCACAAGGACTGCAGGGCTGTAAAAGACACAGGCCCTCAAAAAATGCCCTGGGGTATGGAATTGGCAAGAAAATTCAACACATGAGTAACTTTTCAAGAAGTCAATAAGAGGAGGGAAGTTGTACTCACTCTTTAAAAAAAAAGGAAAAGAAAAAAAAAGGACATGCCTAAAGCTCAGTATAAGGAATTATTAGCCACATGCAAATTCAAATTCAAAAAGGTTTCAGGTGACACCAGTCATGACCATCAGCAAAAAGTCTACAAACTATAAATGCTGAAGGGGTTTTAGAGAATTGTGTACATTCTAGCTGCTGGTCGGATGTAAAGTGGTAACAGCACTAACGCATACTGAATGGAGCTGCTTGAAAAGGTAAAAATTGAGTTACCATATGATGCGGCAGGGCACCTATTGGGCCTATAACCTAAGACCACCAAAATCGGAAATACAGAGGCAGGCAAATGTGCACTGCAACAATACTGAAATACCCAAGACATGGAAGCAAAAAATGGTCCATAAACAGGTGAATGGACAAAGAAGAAGTGGTATATGGACAGAATGGAAGAGTAGCCTCGGGAAAAAAATGAACAATGCCGTTTTCAGAACTACAGTTGAGACTAGAAATAGTCATATAAGGTTAAGTAAGTCAAAAGGGTGTGACAAATATCCTATGAAATCATTTATACATGTTTTCCTAAGATTACTACCAATGAACATATTTCCACAGAAAAAGACAGTCACAGACTTATCAAAAATACTAACGGTTAGCCAAAATGAAAGGTGGGAGGATGGGTAAATTAGGACTATGGGGTTAACATACATATACTAATGTATGTTAAATGTATATAAACATATAACATATGAACTATATAAATTATATAATCACCAAACCTTTAAAATATACATTCTGTAATCACATACATAATAACAGGTTCCGAAGATGAACAGATATATGTATGAATCATTGAGCAGATTCTGTACAGCCAATCAAAACACTCTAATCAAATTTACTCCGATAAGAAATAGAAATTAAATTTAAAAAGCAAACATAAGTTAGGAGACATAAACTTCTGGGGGCTTGTCCCAGCACATTCCACTCTAATTTACAACCTTGGAAAACTACCTCCAGGAAGACTCTGTTGCCCTAGTAAGAAGAGGTGAGAACGTAATAATGCTGCCGCCTTGTGGCTGTTTCCCACAACAGCAGCTTTAAACCCAGTGCCAAAGGTTGCTTAATAGTCACAAGGACTGAAGGGCTCTAAATGACACCTGCCTTCAAAAAATGCCCTGGGGTAGGGAATAGGCAAAAAAATTCAACACATGAGAAACTTTTCAAGAAGTCAATAAGAGGAGGGAAGTTGTACTCACTCTTTAAAACAAAAGGAAAAGAAAAAAATGACATGCCTAAAGCTCAGTATAAGGAATTATTAGCCACATGCAAATTCAAATTCAAAAAGGTTTCAGGTAACACCAGTCATGACCATCATCAAAAAGTCTACAAACTATAAATGCTGAAGGGGTTTTAGAGGAATGTGTACCTTCTAGCTGCTGGTGGGATGTAAAGAAGTAATACCACTAATGCAAACTGAATGGAGCTGCTTGAAAAGGTAAAAATTGAGTTACCATACGATGCAGCAGGGCACCTTTTGGGCCTATAACCTAAGACCACCAGAATCGGAAAGACAGAGGCAGGCAATTGTGCACTGCAACAATACTGAAATAGCCAAGACATGGAAGCAAAAAAAGGTCCATAAACAGATGAATGGACAAAGACGAAATGGTATACGTACCAAATGGAATAGTAGCCTCTGGAAAAAAATGAACAATGCCGTTTTCAGGACTAGAGTTGAGCCTAGAAATAATCATATAAGGTTAAGTAAGTCAAAAGGGTATGACAAATATCCTATGATATCATTTATACATGTTATCCTAAGATTGCTACCAATGAACATATTTCCACAGAAAAAGACACTCACAGACTTATCAAATAAACTAATGGTTAGCCAAAATGAAAGGTGGGGGGATGGGTAAATTAGGACTATGGGGTTAACATACATATACTAATATAAGTTAAATGTATATAAACATATAACATATAAATGATATGAATTATATAATCACCAATACCTTCAAAATATACATTCTGTAATCACATACATGGTAACAGGATCCGAAGACGAACAGACATATGTGTGAATCATTGAACAGATTCTGTACAGCCAGACAATCAAAACACTCTAATCAAATTTACTCCGATAAAAAATACAAATTAAATTTAAAAAACAAACATAAGTAAGGAGACATAAACTTCTGGGGGCTTGTCCCAGCACATTGCACTCTAATTTACAAGCTCGGAACACTACCTCCAGGAAGACTCTGTTGTCCTAGTAACAAGACTTGAGAACGTAATAATGCTGCCGCCTTGTGGCTGTCTCCCAAAACAGCAGCTTTAAACCCAGTGACAATGGTTGCTTATATAGTCCCAAGGACTGCAGGGCTGTAAATGACACAGGCCCTCAAAAATTGCCCTGGGGTAGGGACTAGGCAAGAAAATCCAACACATGAGAAATTTTTCAAGAAGTCAATAAGAGGAGGGGAGTTGTACTCACTCTTTAAAAAAAAAAAGGAAAAGAAAAAAAAGTACATGCCTAAAGCTTAGTATAAGGAATTATTAGCCACATACAAATTCAAATTCAAAAAGGTTTCAGCTCACACCAGTCATTACCATCAGCAAAATGTCTACAAACTATAAATGCTGAAGGGGTTTTAGAGATCTGTGTACCTTCTAGCTGCTGGTGGGTTGTAAAGTGGAAACAGCACTAACGCAAACTGAATCGAGCTGCTTGAAAAGGTAAAAATTGAGCTACCAAATGATGCGGCAGGGCACCTTTTGGGCCTATAACCTAAGACCACCAAAATTGGAAAGACAGAGGCAGGCAAATATGCACTGCAACAATACTGAAATAGCCAAGATATGGAAGCAAAAAAAAGGTCCATAAACAGATGAATGGACAAAGAAGAAGTGGTATACGGACAGAATGGAATAGTAGCCTCGGGAGAAAAATGAACAATGCTGTTTTCAGGACTACAGTTGAGCCTAGAAAAAATCATATAAGGTTAAGTAAGTCAAAAGGGTATGACAAATATCCTATGATATCATTTATACAAGTTTTCTTAAGATTGCTACCAATGAACATATTTCCACAGAAAAAGACACTCACAGACTTATCAAATAAACTAATGGTTAGCCAAAATGAAAGGTGGGGGGATGGGTAAGTTAGGACTATGGGGTTAACATACATATACTAATGTAAGTTAAATGTATATAAACATATAACATATAAACGATATGAATTATATAATCACCAATACATTCAAAATATATATTCTGTGATTACATACATGGTAACAGGATCCGAAGATGAACAGACATATGTATGAATCATTGAGCAGATTCTGTACAGCCAGACAATCAAAACACTCTAATCAAATTTACTCCGATAAGAAATAGAAATTAAATTTAAAAAAAAAACATAAGTTAGGAGACATAAACTTCTGGGGGCTTGTCCCAGCATATTGCACTGTAATTTACAAGCTCAGAACACTACCTCCAGGAAGACTCTGTTCTCCTAGTAACAAGACTTGAGAACGCAATAATGCTGCCGCCTTGTGGCTGCTTCCCACAACAGCACTTTAAACCCAGTGCCAATGATTGCTTATATAGTCACAAGGACTGCAGGGCTGTAAATGACACAAGCCCTCAAAATATGCCCTGGGGTAGGGAATTGGCAAGAACATTCAACACATGAGAAATTTCCAAGAAGTCAATAAGAGGAGGGAAGTTGTACTCACTCTTTAAAAAAAAAAGGAAAAGAAAAAAAAGGACATGCCTAAAGCTTAGTATAAGGAATTATTAGCCACATACAAATTCAAATTCAAAAAGGTTTCAGCTCACACCAGTCATTACCATCAGCAAAATGTCTACAAACTATAAATGCTGAAGGGGTTTTAGAGATCTGTGTACCTTCTAGCTGCTGGTGGGATGTAAAGTGGTAACAGCAGTAACGCAAACTGAATCGAGCTGCTTGAAAAGGTAAAAATTGAGTTACCGTATGATGCGGCAGGGCACCTTTTGGGCCTATAATATAAGACCACCAAAATCGGAAAGACAGATGCAGGCAAATATGCACTGCAACAATATTGAAATAGCCAAGACATAGAAGCAAAAAAAAGCTCCATAAACAAATGAATGGACAAAGACGAAGTGGTATACGTACCAAATGGAACAGTAGCCTCGGGAAAAAAATGAACAATGCCGTTTTCATGACTACAGTTGAGCCTAGAAATAATCATATAAGGGTAAGTTAGTCAAAAGGGTATGACAAATATCCTATGATATCATTTATACATGCTATCCTAAGATTGCTACCAATGAACATATTTCCACAAAAAAAGACACTCACAGACTTATCAAATAAACTAATGGTTAGCCAAAATGAAAGGTGGGAGGATGGGTAAATTAGGACTATGGGGTTAACATACATATACTAATGTATGTTAAATGTATATAAACATATAACATATGAACTATATAAAATATATAATCACCAAACCTTTAAAATATACATTCTGTAATCACATACATGATAACAGGTTCCGAAGATGAACAGATATATGTATGAATCATTGAACAGATTCTGTACAGCCAGACAATCAAAACACTCTAATCAAATTTACTCCGATAAAAAATACAAATTAAATTTAAAAAACAAACATAAGTAAGGAGACATAAACTTCTGGGGGCTTGTCCCAGCACATTGCACTCTAATTTACAAGCTCGGAACACTACCTCCAGGAAGACTCTGTTGTCCTAGTAACAAGACTTGAGAACGTAATAATGCTGCCGCCTTGTGGCTGTCTCCAAAAACAGCACCTTTAAACCCAGTGCCAATGGTTGCTTATATAGTCACAAGGACTGCACGGTTGTAAATGACACAGGCACTCAAAAAATGCCCTGGGGTAGGGAATAGGCAAAAAAATTCAACACATGAGAAACTTTTCAAGAAGTCAATAAGAGGAGGGAAGTTGTACTCACTCTTTAAAACAAAAGGAAAAGAAAAACATGACATGCCTAAAGCTCAGTATAAGGAATTATTAGCCACATGCAAATTCAAATTCAAAAAGGTTTCAGGTAACACCAGTCATGACCATCATCAAAAAGTCTACAAACTATAAATGCTGAAGGGGTTTTAGAGGAATGTGTACCTTCTAGCTGCTGGTGGGATGTAAAGAAGTAATACCACTAATGCAAACTGAATGGAGCTGCTTGAAAAGGTAAAAATTGAGTTACCATACGATGCGGCAGGGCACCTTTTGGGCCTATAACCTAAGACCACCAGAATCGGAAAGACAGAGGCAGGCAAATGTGCACTGCAACAATACTGAAATAGCCAAGACATGGAAGCAAAAAAAGGTCCATAAACAGATGAATGAACAAAGACGAAATGGTATACGTACCAAATGGAATAGTAGCCTCTGGAAAAAAATGAACAATGCTGTTTTCAGGACTAGAGTTGAGCCTAGAAATAATCATATAAGGTTAAGTAAGTCAAAAGGGTATGACAAATATCCTATGATATCATTTATACATGTTATCCTAAGATTGCTACCAATGAACATATTTCCACAGAAAAAGACACTCACAGACTTATCATATAAACTAATGGTTAGCCAATATGAAAGGTGGGAGGATGGGTAAATTAGGACTATGGGGTTAACATACATATACTAATGTATGTTAAATGTATATAAACATATAACATATAAATGATATGAATTATATATTCACCAATACCTTCAAAATATACATTCTGTAATCACATACATGGTAACAGGATCCGAAGATGAACAGACATATGTATGAATCATTGAGCAGATTCTGTACAGCCAGACAATCAAAACACTCTAATCAAATTTACTCTGATAAGAAATAGAAATTAAATTTAAAAAACAAACATAAGTTAGGAGACATAAACTTTTGGGGGCTTGTCCCAGCACATTGCACTCTAATTTACAAGCTCGGAACACTACCTCCAGGAAGACTGTGTTGTCCTAGTAACAAGACTTGAGAACGTAATAATGCTGCCGCCTTGTGGCTGCTTCCCACAACAGTAGCTTTAAACCCAGTGCCAATGGTTGCTTATATAGTCACAAGGACTGCAGGGCTGTAAAAGACACAGGCCCTCAAAAAATGCCCTAGGGTAGGGAATTGGCAAGAAAATTCAACACATGAGAAATTTTCAAAAGTCAATAAGAGTACGGAAGTTGAACTCACTCTTTAAAAAAAAAGGAAAAGAAAAAAAGGACATGCCTAAAGCTCAGCATAAGGAATTATTAGCCACATGCGTATCCAACCTCCAAAAAGGTTTCAGCTCACACCAGTCATGACCATCAGCAAAAAGTCTACAAACTATAAATGCTGAAGGGGTTTTAGAGAAGTGTGTACCTTCTAGCTGCTGGTGGGATATAAAGTCGTAACAGCACTAATGCAAACTGAATCGAGCTGCTTGAAAACGTAAAAATTGAGCTACCATATGATGGGGCAGGGCACCTTTTGGGCCTATAACCTAAGACCACCAGAATCGGAAAGACAGAGGCAGGCAAATGTGCACTGCAACAATACTGAAATAGCAAAGACATGGAAGCAAAAAAAAGGTCCATAAACAGGTGAATGGACAAAGAAGAAGTGGTATATGGACAGAATGGAAGAGTAGCCTCGGGAAAAAAATGAACAATGCCGTTTTCAGGACTAGAGTTGAGACTAGAAATAATCATATAAGGTTAAGTAAGACAAAAGGGTATTACAAATATCCTATGATATTATTTATACAAGTTTTCCTAAGATTGCTACCAATGAACATATTTCCACAGAAAAAGACACTCACAGACTTATCAAATAAACTAATGGTTAGCCAAAATGAAAGGTGGGAGGATGGGTAAATTAGGACTATGGGGTTAACATACATATACTAATGTAAGTTAAATGTATATAAACATATAACATATAAATGATATGAATTATATATTCACCAATACCTTCAAAATATACATTCTGTAATCACATACATGGTAACAGGATCCGAAGATGAACAGACATATGTGTGAATCATTGAGCAGATTCTGTACAGCCAGACAATCAAAACACTCTAATCAAATTTACTCCGATAAGAAAGACAAATTAAATTTAAAAAACAAACATAAGTAAGGAGACATAAACTTCTGGGGGCTTGTCCCAGCACATTGCACTCTAATTTAAAAGCTCGGAACACTACCTCCAGGAAGACTCTGTTGTCCTAGTAACAAGACTTGAGAACGTAATAATGCTGCCGCCTTGTGGCTGTCTCCCAAAACAGCAGCTTTAAACCCATTGACAATGGTTGCTTATATAGTCACAAGGACTGCAGGGCTGTAAATGACACAGGCCCTCAAAAACTGCCCTGGGGTAGGGAATAGGCAAGAAAATCCAACACATGAGAAATTTTTCAAGAAGTCAATAAGAGGAGGGGAGTTGTACTCACTCTTTAAAAAAAAAAAAGGAAAAGAAAAAAAAGGACATGCCTAAAGCTTAGTATAAGGAATTATTAGCCACATACAAATTCAAATTCAAAAAGGTTTCAGCTCACACCAGTCATTACCATCAGCAAAATGTCTACAAAGTATAAATGCTGAAGGGGTTTTAGAGATCTGTGTACCTTCTAGCTGCTGGTGGGATGTAAAGTGGAAACAGCACTAACGCAAACTGAATCGAGCTGCTTGAAAAGGTAAAAATTGAGCTACCAAATGATGCGGCAGGGCACCTTTTGGGCCTATAAACTAAGACCACCAAAATTGGAAAGACAGAGGCAGGCAAATATGCACTGCAACAATACTGAAATAGCCAAGATATGGAAGCAAAAAAAAGGTCCATAAACAGATGAATGGACAAAGAAGAAGTGGTATACGGACAGAATGGAATAGTAGCCTCGGTAGAAAAATGAACAATGCTGTTTTCAGGACTACAGTTGAGCCTAGAAAAAATCATATAAGGTTAAGTAAGTCAAAAGGGTATGATAAATATCCTATGATATCATTTATACAAGTTTTCTTAAGATTGCTACCAATGAACATATTTCCACAGAAAAAGACACTCACAGACTTATCAAATAAACTAATGGTTAGCCAAAATGAAAGGTGGGGGGATGGGTAAGTTAGGACTATGGGGTTAACATACATATACTAATGTAAGTTAAATGTATATAAACATATAACATATAAACGATATGAATTATATAATCACCAATACGTTCAAAATATATATTCTGTGATCACATACATGGTAACAGGATCCGAAGATGAACAGACATATGTATGAATCATTGAGCAGATTCTGTACAGCCAATCAAAACACTCTAATCAAATTTACTCCGATAAGAAATAGAAATTAAATTTAAAAAAAAACATAAGTTAGGAGACATAAACTGCTGGGGGCTTGTCCCAGCATATTGCACTCTAATTTACAAGCTCAGAACACTACCTCCAGGAAGACTCTGTTCTCCTAGTAACAAGACTTGAGAACGCAATAATGCTGCCGCCTTGCGGCTGCTTCCCACAACAGAACTTTAAACCCAGTGCCAATGATAGCTTATATAGTCACAAGGACTGCAGGGCTGTAAATGACACAAGCCCTCAAAATATGCCATGGGGTAGGGAATTGGCAAGAACATTCAACACATGAGAAATTTCCAAGAAGTCAATAAGAGGAGGGAAGTTGTACTCACTCTTTAAAAAAAAAAGGAAAAGAAAAAAAAGGACATGCCTAAAGCTTAGTATAAGGAATTATTAGCCACATACAAATTCAAATTCAAAAAGGTTTCAGCTCACACCAGTCATTACCATCAGCAAAATGTCTACAAACTATAAATGCTGAAGAGGTTTTAGAGATCTGTGTACCTTCTAGCTGCTGGTTGGATGTAAAGTGGAAACAGCAGTAACGCAAACTGAATCGAGCTGCTTGAAAAGGTAAAAATTGAGCTACCAAATGATGCGGCAGGGCACCTTTTAGGCCTATAACCTAAGACCACCAAAATTGGAAAGACAGAGGCAGGCAAATATGCACTGCAACAATACTGAAATAGCCAAGATATGGAAGCAAAAAAAAGGTCCATAAACAGATGAATGGACAAAGAAGAAGTGGTATACGGACAGAATGGAATAGTAGCCTCGGGAGAAAAATGAACAATGCTGTTTTCAGGACTACAGTTGAGCCTAGAAAAAATCATATAAGGTTAAGTAAGTCAAAAGGGTATGACAAATATCCTATGATATCATTTATACAAGTTTTCTTAAGATTGCTACCAATGAACATATTTCCACAGAAAAAGACACTCACAGACTTATCAAATAAACTAATGGTTAGCCAAAATGAAAGGCGGGGGGATGGGTAAGTTAGGACTATGGGGTTTACATACATATACTAATGTAAGTTAAATGTATATAAACATATAACATATAAACGATATGAATTATATAATCACCAATACCTTCAAAATATATATTCTGTAATCACATACTTGATAACAGGTTCCGAAGATGAACAGATATATGTATGAATCATTGAGCAGATTCTGTACAGCCAATCAAAACACTCTAATCAAATTTACTCCGATAAGAAATAGAAATTAAATTTAAAAAGCAAACATAAGTTAGGAGACATAAACTTCTGGGGGCTTGTCCCAGCACATTCCACTCTAATTTACAACCTTGGAAAACTACCTCCAGGAAGACTCTGTTGCCCTAGTAACAAGAGTTGAGAACGTAATAATGCTGCCGCCTTGTGGCTGTTTCCCACAACAGCAGCTTTAAACCCAGTGCCAAAGGTTGCTTAATAGTCACAAGGACTGAAGGGCTCTAAATGACACCTGCCTTCAAAAAATGCCCTGGGGTAGGAAATAGGCAAAAAAATTCAACACATGAGAAACTTTTCAAGAAGTCAATAAGAGGAGGGAAGTTGTACTCACTCTTTAAAACAAAAGGAAAAGAAAAAAATGACATGCCTAAAGCTCAGTATAAGGAATTATTAGCCACATGCAAATTCAAATTCAAAAAGGTTTCAGGTAACACCACTCATGACCATCATCAAAAAGTCTACAAACTATAAATGCTGAAGGGGTTTTAGAGGAATGTGTACCTTCTAGCTGCTGGTGGGATGTAAAGAAGTAATACCACTAATGCAAACTGAATGGAGCTGCTTGAAAAGGTAAAAATTGAGTTACCATACGATGCGGCAGGGCACCTTTTGGGCCTATAACCTAAGACCACCAGAATCGGAAAGACAGAGGCAGGCAAATGTGCACTGCAACAATACTGAAATAGCCAAGACATGGAAGCAAAAAAAGGTCCATAAACAGATGAATGGACAAAGACGAAATGGTATACGTACCAAATGGAATAGTAGCCTCTGGAAAAAAATGAACAATGCTGTTTTCAGGACTAGAGTTGAGCCTAGAAATAATCATATAAGGTTAAGTAAGTCAAAAGGGTATGACAAATATCCTATGATATCATTTATACATGTTATCCTAAGATTGCTACCAATGAACATATTTCCACAGAAAAAGACACTCACAGACTTATCATATAAACTAATGGTTAGCCAAAATGAAAGGTGGGAGGATGGGTAAATTAGGACTATGGGGTTAACATACATATACTAATGTATGTTAAATGTATATGAACATATAACATATAAATGATATGAATTATATATTCACCAATACCTTCAAAATATACATTCTGTAATCACATACATGGTAACAGGATCCGAAGATGAACAGACATATGTATGAATCATTGAGCAGATTCTGTACAGCCAGAAAACCACAACACTCTAATCAAATTTACTCTGATAAGAAATAGAAATTAAATTTAAAACACAAACATAAGTTAGGAGACATAAACTTCTGGGGGCTTCTCCCAGGACATTGCACTCTAATTTACAGGCTCGGAACACTACCTCCAGGAAGACTGTGTTGTCCTAGTAACAAGACTTGAGAACGTAATAATGCTGCCGCCTTGTGGCTGCTTCCCACAACAGTAGCTTTAAACCCAGTACCAATGGTTGCTTATATAGTCACAAGGACTGCAGGGCTGTAAAAGACACAGGCCCTCAAAAAATGCTCTGGTGTAGGGAATAGGCAAGGAAATTCAACACATGAGAAATTTTCAAGAAGTCAATAAGAGTACGGAAGTTGTACTCACTCGAAAAAAAAAGGAAAAGAAAAAAAGGACATGCCTAAAGCTCAGCATAAGGAATTATTAGCCACATGTGTATCCAACCTCCAAAAAGGTTTCAGCTCACACCAGTCATGACCATCAGCAAAAAGTCTACAAACTATAAATGCTGAAGGGGTTTTAGAGAACTGTGTACCTTCTAGCTGCTGTTTGGATGTAAAGTGGTAACAGCAGTAACGCAAACTGAATTGAGCTGCTTGAAAAGGTAAACATTGAGCTACCATATGATGCGGCAGGGCACCTTTTGGGCCTATAACCTAAGACCACCGGATTCGGAAAGACAGAGGCAGGCAAATGTGCACTGCAACAATATTGAAATAGCCAAGACATGGAAGCAAAAAAAAGGTCCATAAACAGATGAAAGGACAAAGACGAAATGGTATACGTACCAAATGGAATAGTAGCCTCTGGAAAAAAATGAACAATGCCGTTTTCAGGACTAGAGTTGAGCCTAGAAATAATCATATAAGGTTAAGTAAGTCAAAAGGGTATGACAAATATCCTATGATATCATTTATACATGTTATCCTAAGATTGCTACCAATGAACATATTTCCACTGAAAAAGACACTCACAGACTTATCAAATAAACTAATGGTTAGCCAAAATGAAAGGTGGGGGGATGGGTAAATTAGGACTATGGGGTTAACATACATATACTAATATAAGTTAAATGTATATAAACATATAACATATAAATGATATGAATTATATAATCACCAATACCTTCAAAATATACATTCTGTAATCACATACATGGTAACAGGATCCGAAGATGAACAGACATATGTATGAATCATTGAACAGATTCTGTACAGCCAGACAATCAAAACACTCTAATCAAATTTACTCCGATAAAAAATACAAATTAAATTTAAAAAACAAACATAAGTAAGGAGACATAAACTTCTGGGGGCTTGTCCCAGCACATTGCACTCTAATTTACAAGCTCGGAACACTACCCCCAGGAAGACTCTGTTGTCCTAGTAACAAGACTTGAGAACGTAATAATGCTGCCGCCTTGTGGCTGTCTCCAAAAACAGCACCTTTAAACCCAGTGCCAATGGTTGCTTATATAGTCACAAGGACTGTACGGTTGTAAATGACACAGGCACTCAAAAAATGCCCTGGGGTAGGGAATAGGCAAGAAAATTCAACACATAAGAAACTTTTCAAGAAATCAATAAGAGGAGGGAAGTTGTACTCACTCTTTAAAAAAAAAAGGAAAAGAAAAAAAAGGACATGCCTAAAGCTTAGTATAAGGAATTATGAGCCACATACAAATTCAAATTCAAAAAGGTTTCAGCTCACACCAGTCATTACCATCAGCAAAATGTCTACAAACTATAAATGCTGAAGGGGTTTTAGAGATCTGTGTACCTTCTAGCTGCTGGTGGGATGTAAAGTGGAAACAGCACTAACGCAAACTGAATCGAGCTGCTTGAAAAGGTAAAAATTGAGCTACCAAATGATGGGGCAGGGCACCTTTTGGGCCTATAACCTAAGACCACCAAAATTGGAAAGACAGAGGCAGGCAAATATGCACTGCAACAATACTGAAATAGCCAAGATATGGAAGCAAAAAAAAGGTCCATAAACAGATGAATGGACAAAGAAGAAGTGGTATACGGACAGAATGGAATAGTAGCCTCGGGAGAAAAATGAACAATGCTGTTTTCAGGACTACAGTTGAGCCTAGAAAAAATCATATAAGGTTAAGTAAGTCAAAAGGGTATGACAAATATCCTATGATATCATTTATACAAGTTTTCTTAAGATTGCTACCAATGAACATATTTCCACAGAAAAAGACACTCACAGACTTATCAAATAAACTAATGGTTAGCCAAAATGAAAGGTGGGGCGATGGGTAATTTAGGACTATGGGGTTAACATACATATACTAATGTAAGTTAAAGGTATATAAACATATAACATATAAACGATATGAATTATATAATCACCAATACCTTCAAAATATATATTCTGTGATCACATACATGGTAACAGGATCCGAAGATGAACAGACATATGTATGAATCATTGAACAGATTCTGTACAGCCAGAAAACCACAACACTCTAATCAAATTTACTCCGATAAGAAATAGAAATTAAATTTAAAAAACAAACATAAGTTAGGAGACATAAACTTCTGGGGGCTTGTCCCAGCACATTGTACTCTAATTTACAAGCTCGGAACACTACCTCCAGCAAGACTGTGTTGTCCTAGTAACAAGACTTGAGAACGTAATACTGCTGCCGCCTTGTGGCTGCTTCCCACAACAGCAGCTTTAAACCCAGTGCCAATGGTTGCTTATATAGTCACAAGGACTGCAGGGCTGTAAAAGACACAGGCCCTCAAAAAATGCCCTGGGGTATGGAATTGGCAAGAAAATTCAACACATGAGTAACTTGTCAAGAAGTCAATAAGAGGAGGGAATTTGTACTCACTCTTTAAAAAAAAAGGAAAAGAAAAAAAAAGGACATGCCTAAAGCTCAGTATAAGGAATTATTAGCCACATGCAAATTCAAATTCAAATAGGTTTCAGGTGACACCAGTCATGACCATCAGCAAAAAGTCTACAAACTATAAATGCTGAAGGGGTTTTAGAGAATTGTGTACATTCTAGCTGCTGGTGGGATGTAAAGTGGTAACAGCACTAACGCATACTGAATGGAGCTGCTTGAAAAGGTAAAAATTGAGTTACCATATGATGCGGCAGGGCACCTTTTGGGCCTATAACCTAAGACCACCAAAATCGGAAATACAGAGGCAGGCAAATGTGCACTGCAACAATACTGAAATACCCAAGACATGGAAGCAAAAAATGGTCCATAAACAGGTGAATGGACAAAGAAGAAGTGGTATATGGACAGAATGGAAGAGTAGCCTCGGGAAAAAAATGAACAATGCCGTTTTCAGAACTACAGTTGAGACTAGAAATAGTCATATAAGGTTAAGTAAGTCAAAAGGGTGTGACAAATATCCTATGAAATCATTTATACATGTTTTCCTAAGATTACTACCAATGAACATATTTCCACAGAAAAAGACAGTCACAGACTTATCAAAAATACTAACGGTTAGCCAAAATGAAAGGTGGGAGGATGGGTAAATTAGGACTATGGGGTTAACATACATATACTAATGTATGTTAAATGTATATAAACATATAACATATGAACTATATAAATTATATAATCACCAAACCTTTAAAATATACATTCTGTAATCACATACATAATAACAGGTTCCGAAGATGAACAGATATATGTATGAATCATTGAGCAGATTCTGTACAGCCAATCAAAACACTCTAATCAAATTTACTCCGATAAGAAATAGAAATTAAATTTAAAAAGCAAACATAAGTTAGGAGACATAAACTTCTGGGGGCTTGTCCCAGCACATTCCACTCTAATTTACAACCTTGGAAAACTACCTCCAGGAAGACTCTGTTGCCCTAGTAAGAAGAGTTGAGAACGTAATAATGCTGCCGCCTTGTGGCTGTTTCCCACAACAGCAGCTTTAAACCCAGTGCCAAAGGTTGCTTAATAGTCACAAGGACTGAAGGGCTCTAAATGACACCTGCCTTCAAAAAATGCCCTGGGGTAGGGAATAGGCAAAAAAATTCAACACATGAGAAACTTTTCAAGAAGTCAATAAGAGGAGGGAAGTTGTAGTCACTCTTTAAAAAAAAGGAAAAGAAAAAAAGGACATGCCTAAAGCTCAGCATAAGGAATTATTAGCCACATGCGTATCCAACCTCCAAAAAGGTTTCAGCTCACACCAGTCATGACCATCAGCAAAAAGTCTACAAACTATAAATGCTGAAGGGGTTTTAGAGAACTGTGTACCTTCTAGCTGCTGGTGGGATGTAAAGTGGTAACAGCAGTAACGCAAACTGAATCGAGCTGCTTGAAAAGGTAAACATTGAGCTACCATATGATGCGGCAGGGCACATTTTGGGCCTATAACCTAAGACCACCGGAATCGGAAAGACAGAGGCAGGCAAATGTGCACTGCAACAATACTGAAATAGCCAAGACATGGAAGCAAAAAAAAAGGTCCATAAACAGATGAATGGACAAAGACGAAGTGGGATACGTACCAAATGGAATAGTAGCCTCGGGAAAAAAATGAACAATGCCGTTTTCAGGACTACAGTTGAGCCTAGAAATAATCATATAAGGTTAAGTAAGTCAAAAGGGTATGACAAATATCCTATGACATCATTTATACATGTTATCCTAAGATTGCTACCAATGAACATATTTCCACAGAAAAAGACACTCACAGACTTATCAAATAAACTAATGGCTAGCCAAAATGAAAGGTGGGAGGATGGGTAAATTAGGACAATGGGGTTAAAATACATATACTAATGTATGTTAAATGTATATAACCATATAACATATGAAATATATAAATTATATAATCACCAATAACTTTAAAATATACATTCTGTAATCACATACATGCTAACAGGTTCGAAGATGAACAGACATATGTATGAATCATTGAGCAGATTCTGTACAGCCAGAAAACCACAACACTCTAATCAAATTTACTCCGATAAGAAATAGAAATTAAATTTAAAAAACAAACATAAGTTAGGAGACATAAACTTCTGGGGGCTTGTCCCAGCACATTGCACTCTAATTTACAAGCTCGGAACACTACCTCCAGGAAGACTGTGTTGTCCTAGTAACAAGACTTGAGAACGTAATAATGCTGCCGCCTTGTGGCTGCTTCCCACAACAGTAGCTTTAAACCCAGTGCCAATGGTTGCTTATATAGTCACAAGGACTGCAGGGCTGTAAAAGACACAGGCCCTCAAAAAATGCCCTGGGGTATGGAATTGGCAAGAAAATTCAACACATGAGAAATTTTCAAGAAGTCAATAAGAGGAGGGAAGTTGTAGTCACCCTTTAAAAAAAAAGGAAAAGAAAAAAAGGACATGCCTAAAGCTCAGCATAAGGAATTATTAGCCACATGTGTATCCAACCTCCAAAAAGGTTTCAGCTCACACCAGTCATGACCATCAGCAAAAAGTCTACAAACTATAAATGCTGAAGGGGTTTTAGAGAACTGTGTACCTTCTAGCTGCTGGTGGGATGTAAAGTGGTAACAGCAGTAACGCAAACTGAATCGAGCTGCTTGAAAAGGTAAACATTGAGCTACCATATGATGCGGCAGGGCACATTTTGGGCCTATAACCTAAGACAACTGGATTCGGAAAGACAGAGGCAGGCAAATGTGCACTGCAACAATATTGAAATAGCCAAGACATGGAAGCAAAAAAAAGGTCCATAAACAGATGAATGGACAAAGACGAAATGGTACACGTACCAAATGGAATAGAAGCCTCTGGAAAAAAATGAACAATGCCGTTTTCAGGACTAGAGTGGAGCCTAGAAATAATCATATAAGGTTAAGTAAGTCAAAAGGGTATGACAAATATCCTATGATATCATTAATACATGTTATCCTAAGATTGCTACCAATGAACATATTTCCACAGAAAAAGACACTCACAGACTTATCAAATAAACTAATGGTTAGCCAAAATGAAAGGTGGGAGGATGGGTAAATTAGGACAATGGGGTTAACATACATATACTAATGTATGTTAAATGTATATAAACATATAATATATAAACTATATAAATAATATAATTACCAATACCTTTAAAATATACATTCTGTAATCACATACATGCTAACAGGTTCCGAAGATGAACAGATATATGTATGAATCATTGAACAGATTCTGTACAGCCAGACAATCAAAACACTCTAATCAAATTTACTCCGATAAAAAATACAAATTAAATTTAAAAAACAAACATAAGTAAGGAGACATAAACTTCTGGGGGCTTGTCCCAGCACATTGCACTCTAATTTAAAAGCTCGGAACACTACCTCCAGGAAGACTCTGTTGTCCTAGTAACAAGACTTGAGAACGTAATAATGCTGCCGCCTTGTGGCTGTCTCCAAAAACAGCACCTTTAAACCCAGTGCCAATGGTTGCTTATATAGTCACAAGGACTGCACGGTTGTAAATGACACAGGCACTCAAAAAATGCCCTGGGGTAGGGAATAGGCAAGAAAATTCAACACATAAGAAACTTTTCAAGAAATCAATAAGAGGAGGGAAGTTGTACTCACTCATTTTAAAAAAAAGGAAAAGAAAAAATAGGACATGCCTAAAGCTCAGCATAAGGAATTATTAGCCACATGCGTATCCAACCTCCAAAAAGGTTTCAGCTCACACCAGTCATGACCATCAGCAAAAAGTCTACAAACTATAAATGCTGAAGGGGTTTTAGAGAAGTGTGTACCTTCTAGCTGCTGGTGGGATATAAAGTCGTAACAGCACTAATGCAAACTGAATCGAGCTGCTTGAAAACGTAAAAATTGAGCTACCATATGATGCGGCAGGGCACCTTTTGGGCCTATAACCTAAGACCACCAGAATCGGAAAGACAGAGGCAGGCAAATGTGCACTGCAACAATACTGAAATAGCAAAGACATGGAAGCAAAAAAAAAGGTCCATAAACAGATGAATGGACAAAGACGAAGTGGGATACGTACCAAATGGAATAGTAGCCTCGGGAAAAAAATGAACAATGCCGTTTTCAGGACTACAGTTGAGCCTAGAAATAATCATATAAGGTTAAGTAAGTCAAAAGGGTATGACAAATATCCTATGACATCATTTATACATGTTATCCTAAGATTGCTACCAATGAACATATTTCCACAGAAAAAGACACTCACAGACTTATCAAATAAACTAATGGCTAGCCAAAATGAAAGGTGGGAGGATGGGTAAATTAGGACAATGGGGTTAAAATACATATACTAATGTATGTTAAATGTATATAACCATATAACATATGAAATATATAAATTATATAATCACCAATAACTTTAAAATATACATTCTGTAATCACATACATGCTAACAGGTTCGAAGATGAACAGACATACGTATGAATCATTGAGCAGATTCTGTACAGCCAGAAAACCACAACACTCTAATCAAATTTACTCCGATAAGAAATAGAAATTAAATTTAAAAAACAAACATAAGTTAGGAGACATAAACTTCTGGGGGCTTGTCCCAGCACATTGCACTCTAATTTACAAGCTCGGAACACTACCTCCAGGAAGACTGTGTTGTCCTAGTAACAAGACTTGAGAACGTAATAATGCTGCCGCCTTGTGGCTGCTTCCCACAACAGTAGCTTTAAACCCAGTGCCAATGGTTGCTTATATAGTCACAAGGACTGCAGGGCTGTAAAAGACACAGGCCCTCAAAAAATGCCCTGGGGTATGGAATTGGCAAGAAAATTCAACACATGAGAAATTTTCAAGAAGTCAATAAGAGGAGGGAAGTTGTAGTCACCCTTTAAAAAAAAAGGAAAAGAAAAAAAGGACATGCCTAAAGCTCAGCATAAGGAATTATTAGCCACATGTGTATCCAACCTCCAAAAAGGTTTCAGCTCACACCAGTCATGACCATCAGCAAAAAGTCTACAAACTATAAATGCTGAAGGGGTTTTAGAGAACTGTGTACCTTCTAGCTGCTGGTGGGATGTAAAGTGGTAACAGCAGTAACGCAAACTGAATCGAGCTGCTTGAAAAGGTAAACATTGAGCTACCATATGATGCGGCAGGGCACATTTTGGGCCTATAACCTAAGACAACTGGATTCGGAAAGACAGAGGCAGGCAAATGTGCACTGCAACAATATTGAAATAGCCAAGACATGGAAGCAAAAAAAAGGTCCATAAACAGATGAATGGACAAAGACGAAATGGTACACGTACCAAATGGAATAGAAGCCTCTGGAAAAAAATGAACAATGCCGTTTTCAGGACTAGAGTGGAGCCTAGAAATAATCATATAAGGTTAAGTAAGTCAAAAGGGTATGACAAATATCCTATGATATCATTAATACATGTTATCCTAAGATTGCTACCAATGAACATATTTCCACAGAAAAAGACACTCACAGACTTATCAAATAAACTAATGGTTAGCCAAAATGAAAGGTGGGAGGATGGGTAAATTAGGACAATGGGGTTAACATACATATACTAATGTATGTTAAATGTATATAAACATATAATATATAAACTATATAAATAATATAATTACCAATACCTTTAAAATATACATTCTGTAATCACATACATGCTAACAGGTTCCGAAGATGAACAGATATATGTATGAATCATTGAACAGATTCTGTACAGCCAGACAATCAAAACACTCTAATCAAATTTACTCCGATAAAAAATACAAATTAAATTTAAAAAACAAACATAAGTAAGGAGACATAAACTTCTGGGGGCTTGTCCCAGCACATTGCACTCTAATTTAAAAGCTCGGAACACTACCTCCAGGAAGACTCTGTTGTCCTAGTAACAAGACTTGAGAACGTAATAATGCTGCCGCCTTGTGGCTGTCTCCAAAAACAGCACCTTTAAACCCAGTGCCAATGGTTGCTTATATAGTCACAAGGACTGCACGGTTGTAAATGACACAGGCACTCAAAAAATGCCCTGGGGTAGGGAATAGGCAAGAAAATTCAACACATAAGAAACTTTTCAAGAAATCAATAAGAGGAGGGAAGTTGTACTCACTCATTTTAAAAAAAAGGAAAAGAAAAAATAGGACATGCCTAAAGCTCAGCATAAGGAATTATTAGCCACATGCATATCCAACCTCCAAAAAGGTTTCAGCTCACACCAGTCATGACCATCAGCAAAAAGTCTACAAACTATAAATGCTGAAGGGGTTTTAGAGAAGTGTGTACCTTCTAGCTGCTGGTGGGATATAAAGTCGTAACAGCACTAATGCAAACTGAATCGAGCTGCTTGAAAACGTAAAAATTGAGCTACCATATGATGCGGCAGGGCACCTTTTGGGCCTATAACCTAAGACCACCAGAATCGGAAAGACAGAGGCAGGCAAATGTGCACTGCAACAATACTGAAATAGCAAAGACATGGAAGCAAAAAAAAAGGTCCATAAACAGATGAATGGACAAAGACGAAGTGGGATACGTACCAAATGGAATAGTAGCCTCGGGAAAAAAATGAACAATGCCGTTTTCAGGACTACAGTTGAGCCTAGAAATAATCATATAAGGTTAAGTAAGTCAAAAGGGTATGACAAATATCCTATGACATCATTTATACATGTTATCCTAAGATTGCTACCAATGAACATATTTCCACAGAAAAAGACACTCACAGACTTATCAAATAAACTAATGGCTAGCGAAAATGAAAGGTGGGAGGATGGGTAAATTAGGACAATGGGGTTAAAATACATATACTAATGTATGTTAAATGTATATAAACATATAACATATGAAATATATAAATAATATAATCACCAATACCTTTAAAATATACATTCTGTAATCACATACATGCTAACAGGTTCGAAGATGAACAGACATATGTATGAATCATTCAGCAGATTCTGTACAGCCAGAAAACCACAACACTCTAATCAAATTTACTCCGATAAGAAATAGAAATTAAATTTAAAAAACAAACATAAGTTAGGAGACATAAACTTCTGGGGGCTTGTCCCAGCACATTGCACTCTAATTTACAAGCTCGGAACACTACCTCCAGGAAGACTGTGTTGTCCTAGTAACAAGACTTGAGAACGTAATAATGCTGCCGCCTTGTGCCTGCTTCCCACAACAGTAGCTTTAAACCCAGTGCCAATGGTTGCTTATATAGTCACAAGGACTGCAGGGCTGTAAAAGACACAGGCCCTCAAAAAATGCCCTGGGGTATGGAATTGGCAAGAAAATTCAACACATGAGTAACTTTTCAAGAAGTCAATAAGAGGAGGGAAGTTGTACTCACTCTTTAAAAAAAAAGGAAAAGAAAAAAAAAGGACATGCCTAAAGCTCAGTATAAGGAATTATTAGCCACATGCAAATTCAAATTCAAAAAGGTTTCAGGTGACACCAGTCATGACCATCAGCAAAAAGTCTACAAACTATAAATGCTGAAGGGGTTTTAGAGAATTGTGTACATTCTACCTGCTGGTGGGATGTAAAGTGGTAACAGCAGTAACGCATACTGAATGGAGCTGCTTGAAAAGGTAAAAATTGAGTTACCATATGATGCGGCAGGGCACCTTTTGGGCCTATAACCTAAGACCACCAAAATCGGAAATACAGAGGCAGGCAAATGTGCACTGCAACAATACTGAAATACCCAAGACATGGAAGCAAAAAATGGTCCATAAACAGGTGAATGGACAAAGAAGAAGTGGTATATGGACAGAATGGAAGAGTAGCCTCGGGAAAAAAATGAACAATGCCGTTTTCAGAACTACAGTTGAGACTAGAAATAGTCATATAAGGGTAAGTTAGTCAAAAGGGTATGACAAATATCCTATGATATCATTTATACATGTTATCCTAAGATTGCTACCAATGAACATATTTCCACAAAAAAAGACACTCACAGACTTATCAAATAAACTAATGGTTAGCCAAAATGAAAGGTGGGAGGATGGGTAAATTAGGACTATGGGGTTAACATACATATACTAATGTATGTTAAATGTATATAAACATATAACATATGAACTATATAAAATATATAATCACCAAACCTTTAAAATATACATTCTGTAATCACATACATGATAACAGATTCCGAAGATGAACAGATATATGTATGAATCATTGAGCAGATTCTGTACAGCCAATCAAAACACTCTAATCAAATTTACTCCGATAAGAAATAGAAATTAAATTTAAAAAGCAAACATAAGTTAGGAGACATAAACTTCTGGGGGCTTGTCCCAGCACATTCCACTCTAATTTACAACCTTGGAAAACTACCTCCAGGAAGACTCTGTTGCCCTAGTAAGAAGAGTGGAGAACGTAATAATGCTGCCGCCTTGTGGCTGTTTCCCACAACAGCAGCTTTAAACCCAGTGCCAAAGGTTGCTTAATAGTCACAAGGACTGAAGGGCTCTAAATGACACCTGCCTTCAAAAAATGCCCTGGGGTAGGGAATAGGCAAAAAAATTCAACACATGAGAAACTTTTCAAGAAGTCAATAAGAGGAGGGAAGTTGTACTCACTCTTTAAAACAAAAGGAAAAGAAAAAAATGACATGCCTAAAGCTCAGTATAAGGAATTATTAGCCACATGCAAATTCAAATTCAAAAAGGTTTCAGGTAACACCAGTCATGACCATCATCAAAAAGTCTACAAACTATAAATGCTGAAGGGGTTTTAGAGGAATGTGTACCTTCTAGCTGCTGGTGGGATGTAAAGAAGTAATACCACTAATGCAAACTGAATGGAGCTGCTTGAAAAGGTAAAAATTGAGTTACCATACGATGCAGCAGGGCACCTTTTGGGCCTATAACCTAAGACCACCAGAATCGGAAAGACAGAGGCAGGCAATTGTGCACTGCAACAATACTGAAATAGCCAAGACATGGAAGCAAAAAAAGGTCCATAAACAGATGAATGGACAAAGACGAAATGGTATACGTACCAAATGGAATAGTAGCCTCTGGAAAAAAATGAACAATGCCGTTTTCAGGACTAGAGTTGAGCCTAGAAATAATCATATAAGGTTAAGTAAGTCAAAAGGGTATGACAAATATCCTATGATATCATTTATACATGTTATCCTAAGATTGCTACCAATGAACATATTTCCACAGAAAAAGACACTCACAGACTTATCAAATAAACTAATGGTTAGCCAAAATGAAAGGTGGGGGGATGGGTAAATTAGGACTATGGGGTTAACATACATATACTAATGTAAGTTAAATGTATATAAACATATAACATATAAATGATATGAATTATATAATCACCAATACCTTCAAAATATACATTCTGTAATCACATACATGGTAACAGGATCCGAAGACGAACAGACATATGTGTGAATCATTGAACAGATTCTGTACAGCCAGACAATCAAAACACTCTAATCAAATTTACTCCGATAAAAAATACAAATTAAATTTAAAAAACAAACATAAGTAAGGAGACATAAACTTCTGGGGGCTTGTCCCAGCACATTGCACTCTAATTTACAAGCTCGGAACACTACCTCCAGGAAGACTCTGTTGTCCTAGTAACAAGACTTGAGAACGTAATAATGCTGCCGCCTTGTGGCTGTCTCCCAAAACAGCAGCTTTAAACCCAGTGACAATGGTTGCTTATATAGTCCCAAGGACTGCAGGGCTGT
Source organism: Balaenoptera physalus (assembly GCF_965194825.1). Lineage (NCBI taxonomy): Eukaryota > Metazoa > Chordata > Mammalia > Artiodactyla > Balaenopteridae > Balaenoptera > Balaenoptera physalus. Next base: position 69,825,708 of record NC_138882.1, read on the forward strand.
AAATGACACAGGCCCTCAAAAATTGCCCTGGGGTAGGGACTAGGCAAGAAAATCCAACACATGAGAAATTTTTCAAGAAGTCAATAAGAGGAGGGGAGTTGTACTCACTCTTTAAAAAAAAAAAGGAAAAGAAAAAAAAGTACATGCCTAAAGCTTAGTATAAGGAATTATTAGCCACATACAAATTCAAATTCAAAAAGGTTTCAGCTCACACCAGTCATTACCATCAGCAAAATGTCTACAAACTATAAATGCTGAAGGGGTTTTAGAGATCTGTGTACCTTCTAGCTGCTGGTGGGTTGTAAAGTGGAAACAGCACTAACGCAAACTGAATCGAGCTGCTTGAAAAGGTAAAAATTGAGCTACCAAATGATGCGGCAGGGCACCTTTTGGGCCTATAACCTAAGACCACCAAAATTGGAAAGACAGAGGCAGGCAAATATGCACTGCAACAATACTGAAATAGCCAAGATATGGAAGCAAAAAAAAGGTCCATAAACAGATGAATGGACAAAGAAGAAGTGGTATACGGACAGAATGGAATAGTAGCCTCGGGAGAAAAATGAACAATGCTGTTTTCAGGACTACAGTTGAGCCTAGAAAAAATCATATAAGGTTAAGTAAGTCAAAAGGGTATGACAAATATCCTATGATATCATTTATACAAGTTTTCTTAAGATTGCTACCAATGAACATATTTCCACAGAAAAAGACACTCACAGACTTATCAAATAAACTAATGGTTAGCCAAAATGAAAGGTGGGGGGATGGGTAAGTTAGGACTATGGGGTTAACATACATATACTAATGTAAGTTAAATGTATATAAACATATAACATATAAACGATATGAATTATATAATCACCAATACATTCAAAATATATATTCTGTGATCACATACATGGTAACAGGATCCGAAGATGAACAGACATATGTATGAATCATTGAGCAGATTCTGTACAGCCAGACAATCAAAACACTCTAATCAAATTTACTCCGATAAGAAATAGAAATTAAATTTAAAAAAAAAACATAAGTTAGGAGACATAAACTTCTGGGGGCTTGTCCCAGCATATTGCACTCTAATTTACAAGCTCAGAACACTACCTCCAGGAAGACTCTGTTCTCCTAGTAACAAGACTTGAGAACGCAATAATGCTGCCGCCTTGTGGCTGCTTCCCACAACAGCACTTTGAACCCAGTGCCAATGATTGCTTATATAGTCACAAGGACTGCAGGGCTGTAAATGACACAAGCCCTCAAAATATGCCCTGGGGTAGGGAATTGGCAAGAACATTCAACACATGAGAAATTTCCAAGAAGTCAATAAGAGGAGGGAAGTTGTACTCACTCTTTAAAAAAAAAAGGAAAAGAAAAAAAAGGACATGCCTAAAGCTTAGTATAAGGAATTATTAGCCACATACAAATTCAAATTCAAAAAGGTTTCAGCTCACACCAGTCATTACCATCAGCAAAATGTCTACAAACTATAAATGCTGAAGGGGTTTTAGAGATCTGTGTACCTTCTAGCTGCTGGTGGGATGTAAAGTGGTAACAGCAGTAACGCAAACTGAATCGAGCTGCTTGAAAAGGTAAAAATTGAGTTACCATATGGTGCGGCAGGGCACCTTTTGGGCCTATAACCTAAGACCACCAGATTCGGAAAGAGAGAGGCAGGCAAATGTGCATTGCAACAATATTGAAATAGCCAAGACATGGAAGCAAAAAAAAAGGTCCATAAACAGATGAATGGACAAAGACGAAGTGGGATACGTACCAAATGGAATAGTAGCCTCGGGAAAAAAATGAACAATGCCGTTTTCAGGACTACAGTTGAGCCTAGAAATAATCATATAAGGTTAAGTAAGTCAAAAGGGTATGACAAATATCCTATGACATCATTTATACATGTTATCCTAAGATTGCTACCAATGAACATATTTCCACAGAAAAAGACACTCACAGACTTATCAAATAAACTAATGGCTAGCCAAAATGAAAGGTGGGAGGATGGGTAATTTAGGACTATGGGGTTAACATACATATACTAATGTATGTTAAATGTATATAAACATATAACATATGAACTATATAAATTATATAATCACCAATACCTTTAAAATATACATTCTGTAATCACATACATGCTAACAGGTTCGAAGATGAACAGACATATGTATGAATCATTGAGCAGATTCTGTACAGCCAGAAAACCACAACACTCTAATCAAATTTACTCCGATAAGAAATAGAAATTAAATTTAAAAAACAAACATGAGTTAGGAGACATAAACTTCTGGGGGCTTGTCCCAGGACATTGCACTCTAATTTACAGGCTCGGAACACTACCTCCAGGAAGACTGTGTTGTCCTAGTAACAAGACTTGAGAACGTAATAATGCTGCCGCCTTGTGGCTGCTTCTCACAACAGTAGCTTTAAACCCAGTGCCAATGGTTGCTTATATAGTCACAAGGACTGCAGGGCTGTAAAAGACACAGGCCCTCAAAAAATGCCCTGGGGTAGGGAATTGGCAAGAAAATTCAACACATGAGAAATTTTCAAGAAGTCAATAAGAGTACGGAAGTTGTACTGACTCTTTAAAAAAAAAGGAAAAGAAAAAAAGGACACGCCTAAAGCTCAGCATAAGGAATTATTAGCCACATGCGTATCCAACCTCCAAAAAGGTTTCAGCTCACACCAGTCATGACCATCAGCAAAAAGTCTACAAACTATAAATGCTGAAGGGGTTTTAGAGAACTGTGTACCTTCTAGCTGCTGGTGGGATATAAAGTCGTAACAGCACTAATGCAAACTGAATCGAGCTGCTTGAAAACGTAAAAATTGAGCTACCATATGATGCGGCAGGGCACCTTTTGGGCCTATAACCTAAGACCACCAGAATCGGAAAGACAGAGGCAGGCAAATGTGCACTGCAACAATACTGAAATAGCAAAGACATGGAAGCAAAAAAAAGATCCATAAACAGGTGAATGGACAAAGAAGAAGTGGTATATGGACAGAATGGAAGAGTAGCCTCGGGAAAAAAATGAACAATGCCGTTTTCAGGACTAGAGTTGAGACTAGAAATAATCATATAAGGTTAAGTAAGACAAAAGGGTATTACAAATATCCTATGATATTATTTATACAAGTTTTCCTAAGATTGCTACCAATGAACATATTTCCACAGAAAAAGACACTCACAGACTTATCAAATAAACTAATGGTTAGCCAAAATGAAAGGTGGGAGGATGGGTAAATTAGGACTATGGGGTTAACATACATATACTAATGTAAGTTAAATGTATATAAACATATAACATATAAATGATATGAATTATATATTCACCAATACCTTCAAAATATACATTCTGTAATCACATACATGGTAACAGGATCCGAAGATGAACAGACATATGTGTGAATCATTGAGCAGATTCTGTACAGCCAGACAATCAAAACACTCTAATCAAATTTACTCCGATAAGAAAGACAAATTAAATTTAAAAAACAAACATAAGTAAGGAGACATAAACTTCTGGGGGCTTGTCCCAGCACATTGCACTCTAATTTAAAAGCTCGGAACACTACCTCCAGGAAGACTCTGTTGTCCTAGTAACAAGACTTGAGAACGCAATAATGCTGCCGCCTTGCGGCTGCTTCCCACAACAGCACTTTAAACCCAGTGCCAATGATTGCTTATATAGTCACAAGGACTGCAGGGCTGTAAATGACACAAGCCCTCAAAATATGCCCTGGGGTAGGGAATTGGCAAGAACATTCAACACATGAGAAATTTCCAAGAAGTCAATAAGAGGAGGGAAGTTGTACTCACTCTTTAAAAAAAAAAGGAAAAGAAAAAACAGGACATGCCTAAAGCTTAGTATAAGGAATTATTAGCCACATACAAATTCAAATTCAAAAAGGTTTCAGCTCACACCAGTCATTACCATCAGCAAAATGTCTACAAACTATAAATGCTGAAGGGGTTTTAGAGATCTGTGTACCTTCTAGCTGCTGGTGGGATGTAAAGTGGAAACAGCACTAACGCAAACTGAATCGAGCTGCTTGAAAAGGTAAAAATTGAGCTACCAAATGATGCGGCAGGGCACCTTTTGGGCCTATAACCTAAGACCACCAAAATTGGAAAGACAGAGGCAGGCAAATATGCACTGCAACAATACTGAAATAGCCAAGATATGGAAGCAAAAAAAAGGTCCATAAACAGATGAATGGACAAAGAAGAAGTGGTATACGGACAGAATGGAATAGTAGCCTCGGGAGAAAAATGAACAATGCTGTTTTCAGGACTACAGTTGAGCCTAGAAAAAATCATATAAGGTTAAGTAAGTCAAAAGGGTATGACAAATATCCTATGATATCATTTATACAAGTTTTCTTAAGATTGCTACCAATGAACATATTTCCACAGAAAAAGACACTCACAGACTTATCAAATAAACTAATGGTTAGCCAAAATGAAAGGTGGGGGGATGGGTAAGTTAGGACTATGGGGTTAACATACATATACTAATGTAAGTTAAATGTATATAAACATATAACATATAAACGATATGAATTATATAATCACCAATACCTTCAAAATATATATTCTGTGATCACATACATGGTAACAGGATCCGAAGATGAACAGACATATGTAAGAATCATTGAGCAGATTCTGTACAGCCAGACAATCAAAACACTCTAATCAAATTTACTCCGATAAGAAATAGAAATTAAATTTAAAAAAAAACATAAGTTAGGAGACATAAACTTTTGGGGGCTTGTCCCAGCACATTGCACTCTAATTTACAAGCTCAGAACACTACCTCCAGGAAGACTCTGTTCTCCTAGTAACAAGACTTGAGAACGCAATAATGCTGCCGCCTTGTGGCTGCTTCCCACAACAGCACTTTAAACCCAGTGCCAATGATTGCTTATATAGTCACAAGGACTGCAGGGCTGTAAATGACACAAGCCCTCAAAATATGCCCTGGGGTAGGGAATTGGCAAGAACATTCAACACATGAGAAATTTCCAAGAAGTCAATAAGAGGAGGGAAGTTGTACTCACTCTTTAAAAAAAAAAGGAAAAGAAAAAAAGGACATGCCTAAAGCTCAGTATAAGGAATTATTAGCCACATGCAAATTCAAATTCAAAAAGGTTTCAGCTCACTCCAGTCATGACCATCAGCAAAAAGTCTACAAACCATAAATGCTGAAGGGGTTTTAGAGAAGTGTGTACCTTCTAGCTGCTGGTGGGATGTAAAGTGGTAACAGCAGTAACGCAAACTGAATCGAGCTGCTTGAAAAGGTAAAAATTGAGTTACCATATGGTGCGGCAGGGCACCTTTTGGGCCTATAACCTAAGACCACCAGATTCGGAAAGAGAGAGGCAGGCAAATGTGCATTGCAACAATATTGAAATAGCCAAGACATGGAAGCAAAAAAAAAGGTCCATAAACAGATGAATGGACAAAGACGAAGTGGGATACGTACCAAATGGAATAGTAGCCTCGGGAAAAAAATGAACAATGCCGTTTTCAGGACTACAGTTGAGCCTAGAAATAATCATATAAGGTTAAGTAAGTCAAAAGGGTATGACAAATATCCTATGACATCTTTTATACATGTTATCCTAAGATTGCTACCAATGAACATATTTCCACAGAAAAAGACACTCACAGACTTATCAAATAAACTAATGGCTAGCCAAAATGAAAGGTGGGAGGATGGGTAAATTAGGACAATGGGGTTAAAATACATATACTAATGTATGTTAAATGTATATAAACATATAACATATGAAATATATAAATTATATAATCACCAATACCTTTAAAATATACATTCTGTAATCACATACATGCTAACAGGTTCGAAGATGAACAGACATATGTATGAATCATTGAGCAGATTCTGTACAGCCAGAAAACCACAACACTCTAATCAAATTTACTCCGATAAGAAATAGAAATTAAATTTAAAAAACAAACATAAGTTAGGAGACATAAACTTCTGGGGGCTTGTCCCAGCACATTGCACTCTAATTTACAAGCTCGGAACACTACCTCCAGGAAGACTGTGTTGTCCTAGTAACAAGACTTGAGAACGTAATAATGCTGCCGCCTTGTGGCTGCTTCCCACAACAGTAGCTTTAAACCCAGTGCCAATGGTTGCTTATATAGTCACAAGGACTGCAGGGCTGTAAAAGACACAGGCCCTCAAAAAATGCCCTGGGGTATGGAATTGGCAAGAAAATTCAACACATGAGTAACTTTTCAAGAAGTCAATAAGAGGAGGGAAGTTGTACTCACTCTTTAAAAAAAAAGGAAAAGAAAAAAAAAGGACATGCCTAAAGCTCAGTATAAGGAATTATTAGCCACATGCAAATTCAAATTCAAAAAGGTTTCTGGTGACACTAGTCATGACCATCAGCAAAAAGTCTACAAACTATAAATGCTGAAGGGGTTTTAGAGAATTGTGTACATTCTAGCTGCTGGTGGGATGTAAAGTGGTAACAGCACTAACGCATACTGAATGGAGCTGCTTGAAAAGGTAAAAATTGAGTTACCATATGATGCGGCAGGGCACCTTTTGGGCCTATAACCTAAGACCACCAAAATCGGAAATACAGAGGCAGGCAAATATGCACTGCAACAATCCTGAAATACCCAAGACATGGAAGCAAAAAATGGTCCATAAACAGGTGAATGGACAAAGAAGAAGTGGTATATGGACAGAATGGAAGAGTAGCCTCGGGAAAAAAATGAACAATGCCGTTTTCAGAACTACAGTTGAGACTAGAAATAGTCATATAAGGTTAAGTAAGTCAAAAGGGTGTGACAAATATCCTATGAAATCATTTATACATGTTTTCCTAAGATTACTACCAATGAACATATTTCCACAGAAAAAGACAGTCACAGACTTATCAAAAATACTAACGGTTAGCCAAAATGAAAGGTGGGAGGATGGGTAAATTAGGACTATGGGGTTAACCAACATATACTAATGTATGTTAAATGTATATAAACATATAACATATGAACTATATAAATTATATAATCACCAAACCTTTAAAATATACATTCTGTAATCACATACATAATAACAGGTTCCGAAGATGAACAGATATATGTATGAATCATTGAGCAGATTCTGTACAGCCAATCAAAACACTCTAATCAAATTTACTCCGATAAGAAATAGAAATTAAATTTAAAAAGCAAACATAAGTTAGGAGACATAAACTTCTGGGGGCTTGTCCCAGCACATTCCACTCTAATTTACAACCTTGGAAAACTACCTCCAGGAAGACTCTGTTGCCCTAGTAAGAAGAGGTGAGAACGTAATAATGCTGCCGCCTTGTGGCTGTTTCCCACAACAGCAGCTTTAAACCCAGTGCCAAAGGTTGCTTAATAGTCACAAGGACTGAAGGGCTCTAAATGACACCTGCCTTCAAAAAATGCCCTGGGGTAGGGAATAGGCAAAAAAATTCAACACATGAGAAACTTTTCAAGAAGTCAATAAGAGGAGGGAAGTTGTACTCACTCTTTAAAACAAAAGGAAAAGAAAAAAATGACATGCCTAAAGCTCAGTATAAGGAATTATTAGCCACATGCAAATTCAAATTCAAAAAGGTTTCAGGTAACACCAGTCATGACCATCATCAAAAAGTCTACAAACTATAAATGCTGAAGGGGTTTTAGAGGAATGTGTACCTTCTAGCTGCTGGTGGGATGTAAAGAAGTAATACCACTAATGAAACTGAATGGAGCTGCTTGAAAAGGTAAAAATTGAGTTACCATACGATGCAGCAGGGCACCTTTTGGGCCTATAACCTAAGACCACCAGAATCGGAAAGACAGAGGCAGGCAAATGTGCACTGCAACAATACTGAAATAGCCAAGACATGGAAGCAAAAAAAGGTCCATAAACAGATGAATGGACAAAGACGAAATGGTATACATACCAAATGGAATAGTAGCCTCTGGAAAACAATGAACAATGCCGTTTTCAGGACTAGAGTTGAGCCTAGAAATAATCATATAAGGTTAAGTAAGTCAAAAGGGTATGACAAATATCCTATGATATCATTTATACATGTTATCCTAAGATTGCTACCAATGAACATATTTCCACAGAAAAAGACACTCACAGACTTATCAAATAAACTAATGGTTAGCCAAAATGAAAGGTGGGGGGATGGGTAAATTAGGACTATGGGGTTAACATACATATACTAATATAAGTTAAATGTATATAAACATATAACATATAAATGATATGAATTATATAATCACCAATACCTTCAAAATATACATTCTGTAATCACATACATGGTAACAGGATCCGAAGATGAACAGACATATGTATGAATCATTGAACAGATTCTGTACAGCCAGACAATCAAAACACTCTAATCAAATTTACTCCGATAAAAAATACAAATTAAATTTAAAAAACAAACATAAGTAAGGAGACATAAACTTCTGGGGGCTTGTCCCAGCACATTGCACTCTAATTTAAAAGCTCGGAACACTACCTCCAGGAAGACTCTGTTGTCCTAGTAACAAGACTTGAGAACGTAATAATGCTGCCGCCTTGTGGCTGTCTCCAAAAACAGCACCTTTAAACCCAGTGCCAATGGTTGCTTATATAGTCACAAGGACTGTACGGTTGTAAATGACACAGGCACTCAAAAAATGCCCTGGGGTAGGGAATAGGCAAGAAAATTCAACACATAAGAAACTTTTCAAGAAATCAATAAGAGGAGGGAAGTTGTACTCACTCATTTTAAAAAAAAGGAAAAGAAAAAATAGGACATGCCTAAAGCTCAGCATAAGGAATTATTAGCCATATGCGTATCCAACCTCCAAAAAGGTTTCAGCTCACACCAGTCATGACCATCAGCAAAAAGTCTACAAACTATAAATGCTGAAGGGGTTTTAGAGAAGTGTGTACCTTCTAGCTGCTGGTGGGATATAAAGTTGTAACAGCACTAAAGCAAACTGAATCGAGCTGCTTGAAAACGTAAAAATTGAGCTACCATATGATGCGGCAGGGCACCTTTTGGGCCTATAACCTAAGACCACCAGAATCGGAAAGACAGAGGCAGGCAAATGTGCACTGCAACAATACTGAAATAGCAAAGACATGGAAGCAAAAAAAAGGTCCATAAACAGGTGAATGGACAAAGAAGAACTGGTATATGGACAGAATGGAAGAGTAGCCTCGGGAAAAAAATGAACAATGCCGTTTTCAGGACTAGAGTTGAGACTAGAAATAATCATATAAGGTTAAGTAAGACAAAAGGGTATTACAAATATCCTATGATATTATTTATACAAGTTTTCCTAAGATTGCTACCAATGAACATATTTCCACAGAAAAAGACACTCACAGACTTATCAAATAAACTAATGGTTAGCCAAAATGAAAGGTGGGAGGATGGGTAAATTAGGACTATGGGGTTAACATACATATACTAATATAAGTTAAATGTATATAAACATATAACATATAAATGATATGAATTATATAATCACCAATACCTTCAAAATATACATTCTGTAATCACATACATGGTAACAGGATCCGAAGATGAACAGACATATGTGTGAATCATTGAACAGATTCTGTACAGCCAGACAATCAAAACACTCTAATCAAATTTACTCCGATAAAAAATACAAATTAAATTTAAAAAACAAACATAAGTAAGGAGACATAAACTTCTGGGGGCTTGTCCCAGCACATTGCACTCTAATTTACAAGCTCGGAACACTACCTCCAGGAAGACTCTGTTGTCCTAGTAACAAGACTTGAGAACGTAATAATGCTGCCGCCTTGTGGCTGTCTCCCAAAACAGCAGCTTTAAACCCAGTGACAATGGTTGCTTATATAGTCCCAAGGACTGCAGGGCTGTAAATGACACAGGCCCTCAAAAATTGCCCTGGGGTAGGGAATAGGCAAGAAAATCCAACACATGAGAAATTTTTCAAGAAGTCAATAAGAGGAGGGGAGTTGTACTCACTCTTTAAAAAAAAAAAGGAAAAGAAAAAAAAGGACATGCCTAAAGCTTAGTATAAGGAATTATTAGCCACATACAAATTCAAATTCAAAAAGGTTTCAGCTCACACCAGTCATTACCATCAGCAAAATGTCTACAAACTATAAATGCTGAAGGGGTTTTAGAGATCTGTGTACCTTCTAGCTGCTGGTGGGATGTAAAGTGGAAACAGCACTAACGCAAACTGAATCGAGCTGCTTGAAAAGGTAAAAATTGAGCTACCAAATGATGCGGCAGGGCACCTTTTGGGCCTATAACCTAAGACCACCAAAATTGGAAAGACAGAGGCAGGCAAATATGCACTGCAACAATACTGAAATAGCCAAGATATGGAAGCAAAAAAAAGGTCCATAAACAGATGAATGGACAAAGAAGAAGTGGTATACGGACAGAATGGAATAGTAGCCTCGGGAGAAAAATGAACAATGCTGTTTTCAGGACTACAGTTGAGCCTAGAAAAAATCATATAAGGTTAAGTAAGTCAAAAGGGTATGACAAATATCCTATGATATCATTTATACAAGTTTTCTTAAGATTGCTACCAATGAACATATTTCCACAGAAAAAGACACTCACAGACTTATCAAATAAACTAATGGTTAGCCAAAATGAAAGGTGGGGGGATGGGTAAGTTAGGACTATGGGGTTAACATACAAATACTAATGTAAGTTAAATGTATATAAACATATAACATATAAACGATATGAATTATATAATCACCAATACCTTCAAAATATATATTCTGTGATCACATACATGGTAACAGGATCCGAAGATGAACAGACATATGTATGAATCATTGAACAGATTCTGTACAGCCAGACAATCAAAACACTCTAATCAAATTTACTCCGATAAAAAAGACAAATTAAATTTAAAAAACAAACATAAGTAAGGAGACATAAACTTCTGGGGGCTTGTCCCAGCACATTGCACTCTAATTTAAAAGCTCGGAACACTACCTCCAGGAAGACTCTGTTGTCCTATTAACAAGACTTGAGAACGTAATAATGCTGCCGCCTTGTGGCTGTCTCCAAAAACAGCACCTTTAAACCCAGTGCCAATGGTTGCTTATATAGTCACAAGGACTGCACGGTTGTAAATGACACAGGCACTCAAAAAATGCCCTGGGGTAGGGAATAGGCAAGAAAATTCAACACATAAGAAACTTTTCAAGAAATCAATAAGAGGAGGGAAGTTGTACTCACTCATTTTAAAAAAAAGGAAAAGAAAAAATAGGACATGCCTAAAGCTCAGCATAAGGAATTATTAGCCACATGCGTATCCAACCTAGAAAAAGGTTTCAGCTCACACCAGTCATGACCATCAGCAAAAAGTCTACAAACTATAAATGCTGAAGAGGTTTTAGAGAAGTGTGTACCTTCTAGCTGCTGGTGGGATATAAAGTCGTAACAGCACTAATGCAAACTGAATCGAGCTGCTTGAAAACGTAAAAATTGAGCTACCATATGATGCGGCAGGGCACCTTTTGGGCCTATAACCTAAGACCACCAGAATCGGAAAGACAGAGGCAGGCAAATGTGCACTGCAACAATACTGAAATAGCAAAGACATGGAAGCAAAAAAAAAGGTCCATAAACAGATGAATGGACAAAGACGAAGTGGGATACGTACCAAATGGAATAGTAGCCTCGGGAAAAAAATGAACAATGCCGTTTTCAGGACTACAGTTGAGCCTAGAAATAATCATATAAGGTTAAGTAAGTCAAAAGGGTATGACAAATATCCTATGACATCATTTATACATGTTACCCTAAGATTGCTACCAATGAACATATTTCCACAGAAAAAGACACTCACAGACTTATCAAATAAACTAATGGCTAGCCAAAATGAAAGGTGGGAGGATGGGTAAATTAGGACAATGGGGTTAAAATACATATACTAATGTATGTTAAATGTATATAAACATATAACATATGAAATATATAAATAATATAATCACCAATACCTTTAAAATATACATTCTGTAATCACATACATGCTAACAGGTTCGAAGATGAACAGACATATGTATGAATCATTGAGCAGATTCTGTACAGTCAGAAAACCACAACACTCTAATCAAATTTACTCCGATAAGAAATAGAAATTAAATTTAAAAAACAAACATAAGTTAGGAGACATAAACTTCTGGGGGCTTGTCCCAGCACATTGCACTCTAATTTACAAGCTCGGAACACTACCTCCAGGAAGACTGTGTTGTCCTAGTAACAAGACTTGAGAACGTAATAATGCTGCCGCCTTGTGGCTGCTTCCCACAACAGTAGCTTTAAACCCAGTGCCAATGGTTGCTTATATAGTCACAAGGACTGCAGGGCTGTAAAAGACACAGGCCCTCAAAAAATGCCCTGGGGTATGGAATTGGCAAGAAAATTCAACACATGAGTAACTTTTCAAGAAGTCAATAAGAGGAGGGAAGTTGTACTCACTCTTTAAAAAAAAAGGAAAAGAAAAAAAAAGGACATGCCTAAAGCTCAGTATAAGGAATTATTAGCCACATGCAAATTCAAATTCAAAAAGGTTTCAGGTGACACCAGTCATGACCATCAGCAAAAAGTCTACAAACTATAAATGCTGAAGGGGTTTTAGAGAATTGTGTACATTCTAGCTGCTGGTGGGATGTAAAGTGGTAACAGCACTAACGCATACTGAATGGAGCTGCTTGAAAAGGTAAAAATTGAGTTACCATATGATGCGGCAGGGCACCTTTTGGGCCTATAACCTAAGACCACCAAAATCGGAAATACAGAGGCAGGCAAATGTGCACTGCAACAATCCTGAAATACCCAAGACATGGAAGCAAAAAATGGTCCATAAACAGGTGAATGGACAAAGAAGAAGTGGTATATGGACAGAATGGAAGAGTAGCCTCGGGAAAAAAATGAACAATGCCGTTTTCAGAACTACAGTTGAGACTAGAAATAGTCATATAAGGTTAAGTAAGTCAAAAGGGTGTGACAAATATCCTATGAAATCATTTATACATGTTTTCCTAAGATTACTACCAATGAACATATTTCCACAGAAAAAGACAGTCACAGACTTATCAAAAATACTAACGGTTAGCCAAAATGAAAGATGGGAGGATGGGTAAATTAGGACTATGGGGTTAACCAACATATACTAATGTATGTTAAATGTATATAAACATATAACATATGAACTATATAAATTATATAATCACCAAACCTTTAAAATATACATTCTGTAATCACATACATAATAACAGGTTCCGAAGATGAACAGATATATGTATGAATCATTGAGCAGATTCTGTACAGCCAATCAAAACACTCTAATCAAATTTACTCCGATAAGAAATAGAAATTAAATTTAAAAAGCAAACATAAGTTAGGAGACATAAACTTCTGGGGGCTTGTCCCAGCACATTCCACTCTAATTTACAACCTTGGAAAACTACCTCCAGGAAGACTCTGTTGCCCTAGTAAGAAGAGGTGAGAACGTAATAATGCTGCCGCCTTGTGGCTGTTTCCCACAACAGCAGCTTTAAACCCAGTGCCAAAGGTTGCTTAATAGTCACAAGGACTGAAGGGCTCTAAATGACACCTGCCTTCAAAAAATGCCCTGGGGTAGGGAATAGGCAAAAAAATTCAACACATGAGAAACTTTTCAAGAAGTCAATAAGAGGAGGGAAGTTGTACTCACTCTTTAAAACAAAAGGAAAAGAAAAAAATGACATGCCTAAAGCTCAGTATAAGGAATTATTAGCCACATGCAAATTCAAATTCAAAAAGGTTTCAGGTAACACCAGTCATGACCATCATCAAAAAGTCTACAAACTATAAATGCTGAAGGGGTTTTAGAGGAATGTGTACCTTCTAGCTGCTGGTGGGATGTAAAGAAGTAATACCACTAATGAAACTGAATGGAGCTGCTTGAAAAGGTAAAAATTGAGTTACCATACGATGCAGCAGGGCACCTTTTGGGCCTATAACCTAAGACCACCAGAATCGGAAAGACAGAGGCAGGCAAATGTGCACTGCAACAATACTGAAATAGCCAAGACATGGAAGCAAAAAAAGGTCCATAAACAGATGAATGGACAAAGACGAAATGGTATACATACCAAATGGAATAGTAGCCTCTGGAAAACAATGAACAATGCCGTTTTCAGGACTAGAGTTGAGCCTAGAAATAATCATATAAGGTTAAGTAAGTCAAAAGGGTATGACAAATATCCTATGATATCATTTATACATGTTATCCTAAGATTGCTACCAATGAACATATTTCCACAGAAAAAGACACTCACAGACTTATCAAATAAACTAATGGTTAGCCAAAATGAAAGGTGGGGGGATGGGTAAATTAGGACTATGGGGTTAACATACATATACTAATATAAGTTAAATGTATATAAACATATAACATATAAATGATATGAATTATATAATCACCAATACCTTCAAAATATACATTCTGTAATCACATACATGGTAACAGGATCCGAAGATGAACAGACATATGTATGAATCATTGAACAGATTCTGTACAGCCAGACAATCAAAACACTCTAATCAAATTTACTCCGATAAAAAATACAAATTAAATTTAAAAAACAAACATAAGTAAGGAGACATAAACTTCTGGGGGCTTGTCCCAGCACATTGCACTCTAATTTAAAAGCTCGGAACACTACCTCCAGGAAGACTCTGTTGTCCTAGTAACAAGACTTGAGAACGTAATAATGCTGCCGCCTTGTGGCTGTCTCCAAAAACAGCACCTTTAAACCCAGTGCCAATGGTTGCTTATATAGTCACAAGGACTGTACGGTTGTAAATGACACAGGCACTCAAAAAATGCCCTGGGGTAGGGAATAGGCAAGAAAATTCAACACATAAGAAACTTTTCAAGAAATCAATAAGAGGAGGGAAGTTGTACTCACTCTTTTTAAAAAAAAGGAAAAGAAAAAATAGGACATGCCTAAAGCTCAGCATAAGGAATTATTAGCCATATGCGTATCCAACCTCCAAAAAGGTTTCAGCTCACACCAGTCATGACCATCAGCAAAAAGTCTACAAACTATAAATGCTGAAGGGGTTTTAGAGAAGTGTGTACCTTCTAGCTGCTGGTGGGATATAAAGTTGTAACAGCACTAAAGCAAACTGAATCGAGCTGCTTGAAAACGTAAAAATTGAGCTACCATATGATGCGGCAGGGCACCTTTTGGGCCTATAACCTAAGACCACCAGAATCGGAAAGACAGAGGCAGGCAAATGTGCACTGCAACAATACTGAAATAGCAAAGACATGGAAGCAAAAAAAAGGTCCATAAACAGGTGAATGGACAAAGAAGAACTGGTATATGGACAGAATGGAAGAGTAGCCTCGGGAAAAAAATGAACAATGCCGTTTTCAGGACTAGAGTTGAGACTAGAAATAATCATATAAGGTTAAGTAAGACAAAAGGGTATTACAAATATCCTATGATATTATTTATACAAGTTTTCCTAAGATTGCTACCAATGAACATATTTCCACAGAAAAAGACACTCACAGACTTATCAAATAAACTAATGGTTAGCCAAAATGAAAGGTGGGAGGATGGGTAAATTAGGACTATGGGGTTAACATACATATACTAATATAAGTTAAATGTATATAAACATATAACATATAAATGATATGAATTATATAATCACCAATACCTTCAAAATATACATTCTGTAATCACATACATGGTAACAGGATCCGAAGATGAACAGACATATGTGTGAATCATTGAACAGATTCTGTACAGCCAGACAATCAAAACACTCTAATCAAATTTACTCCGATAAAAAATACAAATTAAATTTAAAAAACAAACATAAGTAAGGAGACATAAACTTCTGGGGGCTTGTCCCAGCACATTGCACTCTAATTTACAAGCTCGGAACACTACCTCCAGGAAGACTCTGTTGTCCTAGTAACAAGACTTGAGAACGTAATAATGCTGCCGCCTTGTGGCTGTCTCCCAAAACAGCAGCTTTAAACCCAGTGACAATGGTTGCTTATATAGTCCCAAGGACTGCAGGGCTGTAAATGACACAGGCCCTCAAAAATTGCCCTGGGGTAGGGAATAGGCAAGAAAATCCAACACATGAGAAATTTTTCAAGAAGTCAATAAGAGGAGGGGAGTTGTACTCACTCTTTAAAAAAAAAAAGGAAAAGAAAAAAAAGGACATGCCTAAAGCTTAGTATAAGGAATTATTAGCCACATACAAATTCAAATTCAAAAAGGTTTCAGCTCACACCAGTCATTACCATCAGCAAAATGTCTACAAACTATAAATGCTGAAGGGGTTTTAGAGATCTGTGTACCTTCTAGCTGCTGGTGGGATGTAAAGTGGAAACAGCACTAACGCAAACTGAATCGAGCTGCTTGAAAAGGTAAAAATTGAGCTACCAAATGATGCGGCAGGGCACCTTTTGGGCCTATAACCTAAGACCACCAAAATTGGAAAGACAGAGGCAGGCAAATATGCACTGCAACAATACTGAAATAGCCAAGATATGGAAGCAAAAAAAAGGTCCATAAACAGATGAATGGACAAAGAAGAAGTGGTATACGGACAGAATGGAATAGTAGCCTCGGGAGAAAAATGAACAATGCTGTTTTCAGGACTACAGTTGAGCCTAGAAAAAATCATATAAGGTTAAGTAAGTCAAAAGGGTATGACAAATATCCTATGATATCATTTATACAAGTTTTCTTAAGATTGCTACCAATGAACATATTTCCACAGAAAAAGACACTCACAGACTTATCAAATAAACTAATGGTTAGCCAAAATGAAAGGTGGGGGGATGGGTAAGTTAGGACTATGGGGTTAACATACATATACTAATGTAAGTTAAATGTATATAAACATATAACATATAAACGATATGAATTATATAATCACCAATACCTTCAAAATATATATTCTGTGATCACATACATGGTAACAGGATCCGAAGATGAACAGACATATGTATGAATCATTGAGCAGATTCTGTACAGCCAGACAATCAAAACACTCTAATCAAATTTACTCCGATAAGAAATAGAAATTAAATTTAAAAAAAAAACCTAAGTTAGGAGACATAAACTTCTGGGGGCTTGTCCCAGCATATTGCACTCTACTTTACAAGCTCAGAACAATACCTCCAGGAAGACTCTGTTCTCCTAGTAACAAGACTTGAGAACGCAATAATGCTGCCGCCTTGTGGCTGCTTCCCACAACAGCACTTTAAACCCAGTGCCAATGATTGCTTATATAGTCACAAGGACTGCAGGGTTGTAAATGACACAAGCCCTCAAAATATGCCCGGGGGTAGGGAATTGGCAAGAACATTCAACACATGAGAAATTTCCAAGAAGTCAATAAGAGGAGGGAAGTTGTACTCACTCTTTAAAAAAAAAAGGAAAAGAAAAAAAACGACATGCCTAAAGCTTAGTATAAGGAATTATTAGCAACATACAAATTCAAATTCAAAAAGGTTTCAGCTCACACCAGTCATTACCATCAGCAAAATGTCTACAAACTATAAATGCTGAAGGGGTTTTAGAGATCTGTGTACCTTCTAGCTGCTGGTGGGATGTAAAGTGGTAACAGTAGTAACGCAAACTGAATCGAGCTGATTGAAAAGGTAAAAATTGAGTTACCATATGGTGCGGCAGGGCACCTTTTGGGCCTATAACCTAAGACCACCAGATTCGGAAAGAGAGAGGCCGGCAAATGTGCATTGCAACAATATTGAAATAGCCAAGACATGGAAGCAAAAAAAAAGGTCCATAAACAGATGAATGGACAAAGACGAAGTGGGATACGTACCAAATGGAATAGTAGCCTCGGGAAAAAAATGAACAATGCCGTTTTCAGGACTACAGTTGAGCCTAGAAATAATCATATAAGGTTAAGTAAGTCAAAAGGGTATGACAAATATCCTATGACATCATTTATACATGTTATCCTAAGATTGCTACCAATGAACATATTTCCACAGAAAAAGACACTCACAGACTTATCAAATAAACTAATGGCTAGCCAAAATGAAAGGTGGGAGGATGGGTAAATTAGGACTATGGGGTTAACATACATATACTAATGTATGTTAAATGTATATAAACATATAACATATGAACTATATAAATTATATAATCACCAATACCTTTACAATATACATTCTGTAATCACAGACATGCTAACAGGTTCGAAGATGAACAGACATATGTATGAATCATTGAGCAGATTCTGTACAGCCAGAAAACCACAACACTCTAATCAAATTTACTCCGATAAGAAATAGAAATTAAATTTAAAAAACAAACATAAGTTAGGAGACATAAACTTCTGGGGGCTTGTCCCAGGACATTGCACTCTAATTTACAGGCTCGGAACACTACCTCCAGGAAGACTGTGTTGTCCTAGTAACAAGACTTGAGAACGTAATAATGCTGCCGCCTTGTGGCTGCTTCCCACAACAGTAGCTTTAAACCCAGTGCCAATGGTTGCTTATATAGTCACAAGGACTGCAGGGTTGTAAAAGACACAGGCCCTCAAAAAATGCCCTGGGGTAGGGAATTGGCAAGAAAATTCAACACATGAGAAATTTTCAAGAAGTCAATAAGAGTACGGAAGTTGTACTCACTCTTTAAAAAAAAAGGAAAAGAAAAAAAGGACATGCCTAAAGCTCAGCATAAGGAATTATTAGCCACATGCGTATCCAACCTCCAAAAAGGTTTCAGCTCACACCAGTCATGACCATCAGCAAAAAGTCTACAAACTATAAATGCTGAAGGGGTTTTAGAGAACTGTGTACCTTCTAGCTGCTGTTTGGATGTAAAGTGGTAACAGCAGTAACGCAAACTGAATCGAGCTGCTTGAAAAGGTAAACATTGAGCTACCATATGATGCGGCAGGGCACCTTTTGGGCCTATAACCTAAGACCACCGGATTCGGAAAGACAGAGGCAGGCAAATGTGCACTGCAACAATATTGAAATAGCCAAGGCATGGAAGCAAAAAAAAGGTCCATAAACAGATGAATGGACAAAGACGAAATGGTATACGTACCAAATGGAATAGTAGCCTCTGGAAAAAAATGAACAATGCCGTTTTCAGGACTAGAGTTGAGCCTAGAAATAATCATATAAGGTTAAGTAAGTCAAAAGGGTATGACAAATATCCTATGATATCATTTATACATGTTATCCTAAGATTGCTACCAATGAAAATATTTCCACAGAAAAAGACACTCACAGACTTATCAAATAAACTAATGGTTAGCCAAAATGAAAGGTGGGGGGATGGGTAAATTAGGACTATGGGGTTAACATACATATACTAATATAAGTTAAATGTATATAAACATATAACATATAAATGATATGAATTATATAATCACCAATACCTTCAAAATATACATTCTGTAATCACATACATGCTAACAGGTTCCGAAGATGAACAGATATATGTATGAATCATTGAACAGATTCTGTACAGCCAGACAATCAAAACACTCTAATCAAATTTACTCCGATAAAAAATACAAATTAAATTTAAAAAACAAACATAAGTAAGGAGACATAAACTTCTGGGGGCTTGTCCCAGCACATTGCACTCTAATTTACAAGCTCGGAACACTACCTCCAGGAAGACTCTGTTGTCCTAGTAACAAGACTTGAGAACGTAATAATGCTGCCGCCTTGTGGCTGTCTCCAAAAACAGCACCTTTAAACCCAGTGCCAATGGTTGCTTATATAGTCACAAGGACTGCACGGTTGTAAATGACACAGGCACTCAAAAAATGCCCTGGGGTAGGGAATAGGCAAGAAAATTCAACACATAAGAAACTTTTCAAGAAATCAATAAGAGGAGGGAAGTTGTACTCACTCTTTTTAAAAAAAAGGAAAAGAAAAAATAGGACATGCCTAAAGCTCAGCATAAGGAATTATTAGCCACATGCGTATCCAACCTCCAAAAAGGTTTCAGCTCACACCAGTCATGACCATCAGCAAAAAGTCTACAAACTATAAATGCTGAAGGGGTTTTAGAGAAGTGTGTACCTTCTAGCTGCTGGTGGGATATAAAGTCGTAACAGCACTAATGCAAACTGAATCGAGCTGCTTGAAAACGTAAAAATTGAGCTACCATATGATGCGGCAGGGCACCTTTTGGGCCTATAACCTAAGACCACCAGAATCGGAAAGACAGAGGCAGGCAAATGTGCACTGCAACAATACTGAAATAGCAAAGACATGGAAGCAAAAAAAAAGGTCCATAAACAGATGAATGGACAAAGACGAAGTGGGATACGTACCAAATGGAATAGTAGCCTCGGGAAAAAAATGAACAATGCCGTTTTCAGGACTACAGTTGAGCCTAGAAATAATCATATAAGGTTAAGTAAGTCAAAAGGGTATGACAAATATCCTATGACATCATTTATACATGTTATCCTAAGATTGCTACCAATGAACATATTTCCACAGAAAAAGACACTCACAGACTTATCAAATAAACTAATGGTTAGCCAAAATGAAAGGTGGGAGGATGGGTAAATTAGGACTATGGGGTTAACATACATATACTAATGTAAGTTAAATGTATATAAACATATAACATATAAATGATATGAATTATATATTCACCAATACCTTCAAAATATACATTCTGTAATCACATACATGGTAACAGGATCCGAAGATGAACAGACATATGTGTGAATCATTGAGCAGATTCTGTACAGCCAGACAATCAAAACACTCTAATCAAATTTACTCCGATAAGAAAGACAAATTAAATTTAAAAAACAAACATAAGTAAGGAGACATAAACGTCTGGGGGCTTGTCCCAGCACATTGCACTCTAATTTACAAGCTCGGAACACTACCTCCAGGAAGACTCTGTTGTCCTAGTAACAAGACTTGAGAACGTAATAATGCTGCCGCCTTGTGGCTGTCTCCCAAAACAGCAGCTTTAAACCCAGTGACAATGGTTGCTTATATAGTCACAAGGACTGCAGGGCTGTAAATGACACAGGCCCTCAAAAATTGCCCTGGGGTAGGGAATAGGCAAGAAAATCCAACACATGAGAAATTTTTCAAGAAGTCAATAAGAGGAGGGGAGTTGTACTCACTCTTTAAAAAAAAAAAGGAAAAGAAAAAAAAGGACATGCCTAAAGCTCAGTATAAGGAATTATTAGCCACATACAAATTCAAATTCAAAAAGGTTTCAGCTCACACCAGTCATTACCATCAGCAAAATGTCTACAAACTATAAATGCTGAAGGGGTTTTAGAGATCTGTGTACCTTCTAGCTGCTGGTGGGATGTAAAGTGGCAACAGCACTAACGCAAACTGAATGGAGCTGCTTGAAAAGGTAAAAATTGAGCTACCATATGATGCGGCAGGGCACCTTTTGGGCCTATAACCTACGACCACCAGATTCGGAAAGAGAGAGGCAGGCAAATGTGCATTGCAACAATATTGAAATAGCCAAGACATGGAAGCAAAAAAAAGGTCCATAAACAGATGAATGGACAAAGACGAAGTGGGATACGTACCAAATGGAATAGTAGCCTCGGGAAAAAAATGAACAATGCCGTTTTCAGGACTACAGTTGAGCCTAGAAATAATCATATAAGGTTAAGTAAGTCAAAAGGGTATGACAAATATCCTAGGACATCATTTATACATGTTATCCTAAGATTGCTACCAATGAACATATTTCCACAGAAAAAGACACTCACAGACTTATCAAATAAACTAATGGCTAGCCAAAATGAAAGGTGGGAGGATGGGTAAATTAGGACTATGGGGTTAAAATACATATACTAATGTATGTTAAATGTATATAAACATATAACATATGAAATATATAAATTATATAATCACCAATACCTTTAAAATATACATTCTGTAATCACATACATGCTAACAGGTTCGAAGATGAACAGACATATGTATGAATCATTGAGCAGATTCTGTACAGCCAGAAAACCACAACACTCTAATCAAATTTACTCCGATAAGAAATAGAAATTAAATTTAAAAAAAAAACATAAGTTAGGAGACATAAACTTCTGGGGGCTTGTCCCAGCATATTGCACTCTAATTTACAAGCTCAGAACACTACCTCCAGGAAGACTCTGTTCTCCTAGTAACAAGACTTGAGAACGCAATAATGCTGCCGCCTTGTGGCTGCTTCCCACAACAGCACTTTAAACCCAGTGCCAATGATTGCTTATATAGTCACAAGGACTGCAGGGCTGTAAATGACACAAGCCCTCAAAATATGCCCTGGGGTAGGGAATTGGCAAGAACATTCAACACATGAGAAATTTCCAAGAAGTCAATAAGAGGAGGGAAGTTGTACTCACTCTTTAAAAAAAAAAGGAAAAGAAAAAAAGGACATGCCTAAAGCTCAGTATAAGGAATTATTAGCCACATGCAAATTCAAATTCAAAAAGGTTTCAGCTCACTCCAGTCATGACCATCAGCAAAAAGTCTACAAACAATAAATGCTGAAGGGGTTTTAGAGAAGTGTGTACCTTCTAGCTGCTGGTGGGATGTAAAGTGGTAACAGCAGTAACGCAAACTGAATCGAGCTGCTTGAAAAGGTAAAAATTGAGTTACCATATGGTGCGGCAGGGCACCTTTTGGGCCTATAACCTAAGACCACCAGATTCGGAAAGAGAGAGGCAGGCAAATGTGCATTGCAACAATATTGAAATAGCCAAGACATGGAAGCAAAAAAAAAGGTCCATAAACAGATGAATGGAGAAAGACGAAGTGGGATACGTACCAAATGGAATAGTAGACTCGGGAAAAAAATGAACAATGCCGTTTTCAGGACTACAGTTGAGCCTAGAAATAATCATATAAGGTTAAGTAAGTCAAAAGGGTATGACAAATATCCTATGACATCATTTATACATGTTATCCTAAGATTGCTATCAATGAACATATTTCCACAGAAAAAGACACTCACAGACTTATCAAATAAACTAATGGCTAGCCAAAATGAAAGGTGGGAGGATGGGTAAATTAGGACTATGGGGTTAACATACATATACTAATGTATGTTAAATGTATATAAACATATAACATATGAACTATATAAATTATATAATCACCAATACATTTAAAATATACATTCTGTAATCACATACATGCTAACAGGTTCGAAGATGAACAGACATATGTATGAATCATTGAGCAGATTCTGTACAGCCAGAAAACCACAACACTCTAATCAAATTTACTCCGATAAGAAATAGAAATTAAATTTAAAAAACAAACATAAGTTAGGAGACATAAACTTCTGGGGGCTTGTCCCAGCACATTGCACTCTAATTTACAAGCTCGGAACACTACCTCCAGGAAGACTCTGTTGTCCTAGTAACAAGACTTGAGAACGTAATAATGCTGCCGCCTTGTGGCTGCTTCCCACAACAGTAGCTTTAAACCCAGTGCCAATGGTTGCTTATATAGTCACAAGGACTGCAGGGCTGTAAAAGACACAGGCCCTCAAAAAATTCCCTGGGGTATGGAATTGGCAAGAAAATTCAACACATGAGAAATTTTCAAGAAGTCAATAAGAGGAGGGAAGTTGTAGTCACTCTTTAAAAAAAAAGGAAAAGAAAAAAAGGACATGCCTAAAGCTCAGCATAAGGAATTATTAGCCACATGCGTATCCAACCTCCAAAAAGGTTTCAGCTCACACCAGTCATGACCATCAGCAAAAAGTCTACAAACTATAAATGCTGAAGGGGTTTTAGAGAACTGTGTACCTTCTAGCTGCTGGGGGGATGTAAAGTGGTAACAGCAGTAACGCAAACTGAATCGAGCTGCTTGAAAAGGTAAACATTGAGCTACCATATGATGCGGCAGGGCACATTTTGGGCCTATAACCTAAGACAACTGGATTCGGAAAGACAGAGGCAGGCAAATGTGCACTGCAACAATATTGAAATACCCAAGACATGGAAGCAAAAAAAAGGTCCATAAACAGATGAATGGACAAAGACGAAATGGTACACGTACCAAATGGAATAGAAGCCTCTGGAAAAAAATGAACAATGCCGTTTTCAGGACTAGAGTTGAGCCTAGAAATAATCATATAAGGTTAAGTAAGTCAAAAGGGTATGACAAATATCCTATGATATCATTAATACATGTTATCCTAAGATTGCTACCAATGAACATATTTCCACAGAAAAAGACACTCACAGACTTATCAAATAAACTAATGGTTAGCCAAAATGAAAGGTGGGAGGATGGGTAAATTAGGACAATGGGGTTAACATACATATACTAATGTATGTTAAATGTATATAAACATATAATATATAAACTATATAAATAATATAATCACCAATACCTTTAAAATATACATTCTGTAATCACATACATGCTAACAGGTTCCGAAGATGAACAGATATATGTATGAATCATTGAGCAGATTCTGTACAGTCAAACAATAAAAACACTCTAATCAAATTTACTCTGATAAGAAATAGAAATTAAATTTAAAAAGCAAACATAAGTTAGGAGACATAAACTTCTGGGGGCTTGTCCCAGCACATTCCACTCTAATTTACAACCTTGGAAAACTACCTCCAGGAAGACTCTGTTGCCCTAGTAAGAAGAGGTGAGAACGTAATAATGCTGCCTCCTTGTGGCTGTTTCCCACAACAGCAGCTTTAAACCCAGTGCCAAAGGTTGCTTAATAGTCACAAGGACTGAAGGGCTCTAAATGACACCTGCCTTCAAAAAATGCCCTGGGGTAGGGAATAGGCAAAAAAATTCAACACATGAGAAACTTTTCAAGAAGTCAATAAGAGGAGGGACGTTGTACTCACTCTTTAAAACAAAAGGAAAAGAAAAAAATGACATGCCTAAAGCTCAGTATAAGGAATTATTAGCCACATGCAAATTCAAATTCAAAAAGGTTTCAGGTAACACCAGTCATGACCATCATCAAAAAGTCTACAAACTATAAATGCTGAAGGGGTTTTAGAGGAATGTGTACCTTCTAGCTGCTGGTGGGATGTAAAGAAGTAATACCACTAATGCAAACTGAATGGAGCTGCTTGAAAAGGTAAAAATTGAGTTACCATACGATGCGGCAGGGCACCTTTTGGGCCTATAACCTAAGACCACCAGAATCGGAAAGACAGAGGCAGGCAATTGTGCACTGCAACAATACTGAAATAGCCAAGACATGGAAGCAAAAAAAGGTCCATAAACAGATGAATGGACAAAGACGAAATGGTATACGTACCAAATGGAATAGTAGCCTCTGGAAAAAAATGAACAATGCCGTTTTCAGGACTAGAGTTGAGCCTAGAAATAATCATATAAGGTTAAGTAAGTCAAAAGGGTATGACAAATATCCTATGATATCATTTATACATGTTATCCTAAGATTGCTACCAATGAACATATTTCCACAGAAAAAGACACTCACAGACTTATCAAATAAACTAATGGTTAGCCAAAATGAAAGGTGGGGGGATGGGTAAATTAGGACTATGGGGTTAACATACATATACTAATATAAGTTAAATGTATATAAACATATAACATATAAATGATATGAATTATATAATCACCAATACCTTCAAAATATACATTCTGTAATCACATACATGGTAACAGGATCCGAAGACGAACAGACATATGTGTGAATCATTGAACAGATTCTGTACAGCCAGACAATCAAAACACTCTAATCAAATTTACTCCGATAAAAAATACAAATTAAATTTAAAAAACAAACATAAGTAAGGAGACATAAACTTCTGGGGGCTTGTCCCAGCACATTGCACTCTAATTTACAAGCTCGGAACACTACCTCCAGGAAGACTCTGTTGTCCTAGTAACAAGACTTGAGAACGTAATAATGCTGCCGCCTTGTGGCTGTCTCCCAAAACAGCAGCTTTAAACCCAGTGACAATGGTTGCTTATATAGTCCCAAGGACTGCAGGGCTGTAAATGACACAGGCCCTCAAAAATTGCCCTGGGGTAGGGACTAGGCAAGAAAATCCAACACATGAGAAATTTTTCAAGAAGTCAATAAGAGGAGGGGAGTTGTACTCACTCTTTAAAAAAAAAAAGGAAAAGAAAAAAAAGTACATGCCTAAAGCTTAGTATAAGGAATTATTAGCCACATGCAAATTCAAATTGAAAAAGGTTTCAGGTGACACCAGTCATGACCATCAGCAAAAAGTCTACAAACTATAAATGCTGAAGGGGTTTTAGAGAATTGTGTACATTCTAGCTGCTGGTGGGATGTAAAGTGGTAACAGCACTAACGCATACTGAATGGAGCTGCTTGAAAAGGTAAAAATTGAGTTACCATATGATGCGGCAGGGCACCTTTTGGGCCTATAACCTAAGACCACCAAAATCGGAAATACAGAGGCAGGCAAATGTGCACTGCAACAATACTGAAATACCCAAGACATGGAAGCAAAAAATGGTCCATAAACAGGTGAATGGACAAAGAAGAAGTGGTATATGGACAGAATGGAAGAGTAGCCTCGGGAAAAAAATGAACAATGCCGTTTTCAGAACTACAGTTGAGACTAGAAATAGTCATATAAGGTTAAGTAAGTCAAAAGGGTGTGACAAATATCCTATGAAATCATTTATACATGTTTTCCTAAGATTACTACCAATGAACATATTTCCACAGAAAAAGACAGTCACAGACTTATCAAAAATACTAACGGTTAGCCAAAATGAAAGGTGGGAGGATGGGTAAATTAGGACTATGGGGTTAACATACATATACTAATGTAAGTTAAATGTATATAAACATATAACATATAAATGATATGAATTATATAATCACCAATCCCTTCAAAATATACATTCTGTAATCACATACATGGTAACAGGATCCGCAGATGAACAGACATATGTATGAATCATTGAGCAGATTCTGTACAGCCAGACAATCAAAACACTCTAATCAAATTTACTCCGATAAAAAGTAGAAGTTAAATTTAAAAAACAAACATAAGTAAGGAGACATAAACTTCTGGGGGCTTGTCCCAGCACATTCCACTCTAATTTACAACCTCGGAACACTACCTCCAGGAAGACTCTGCTGCCCTATTAACAAGAGTTGAGAACCTAATAATACTGCTGCCTTGTGGCTATTTCCCACAACAGCAGCTTTAAACCCAGTGCAAATGGTTGCTTATATTGTCACAAGGACTGCAGGGCTGTAAATGATACAGGCCCTCAAAAAATGCCTTGGGGTAGGGAATAGGCAAGAAAATTCAACACATGAGAAATTTTTCAAGAAGTCAATAAGAGGAGGGAGGTTGTACTCACTCTCTAAAAAAGAAAGGAAAAGAAAAAAAAGGGCATGCCTAAACCTCAGTAAAGGAAATTATTAGGCACATACAAATTCAAATTCAATAAGGTTTCAGCTCACACCAGTCATGACCATCAGCAAAAAATCTACAAACTATAAATGCTGAACGGGTTTTAGAGAACTGTGTACCTTCTAGGTTCCGGTGGGATGTAAACTGGTAAGAGCACTAACGAAAACTGAATGCAGCTACTTGAAAAGGTAAAAATTGAGTTACCGTATGATGCGGCAGGGCACCTTTTGGGCCTATAATATAAGACCACCAAAATCGGAAAGACAGATGCAGGCAAATATGCACTGCAACAATATTGAAATAGCCAAGACATAGAAGCAAAAAAAAGCTCCATAAAAAAATGAATGGACAAAGACGAAGTGGTATACGTACCAAATGGAATAGTAGCCTCGGGAAAAAAATGAACAATGCCGTTTTCATGACTACAGTTGAGCCTAGAAATAATCATATAAGGGTAAGTTAGTCAAAAGGGTATGACAAATATCCTATGATATCATTTATACATGTTATCCTAAGATTGCTACCAATGAACATATTTCCACAAAAAAAGACACTCACAGACTTATCAAATAAACTAATGGTTAGCCAAAATGAAAGGTGGGAGGATGGGTAAATTAGGACTATGGGGTTAACATACATATACTAATGTATGTTAAATGTATATAAACATATAACATATGAACTATATAAAATATATAATCACCAAACCTTTAAAATATACATTCTGTAATCACATACATGATAACAGGTTCCGAAGATGAACAGATATATGTATGAATCATTGAGCAGATTCTGTACAGCCAATCAAAACACTCTAATCAAATTTACTCCGATAAGAAATAGAAATTAAATTTAAAAAGCAAACATAAGTTAGGAGACATAAACTTCTGGGGGCTTGTCCCAGCACATTCCACTCTAATTTACAACCTTGGAAAACTACCTCCAGGAAGACTCTGTTGCCCTAGTAAGAAGAGTTCAGAATGTAATAATGCTGCCGCCTTGTGGCTGTTTCCCACAACAGCAGCTTTAAACCCAGTGCCAAAGGTTGCTTAATAGTCACAAGGACTGAAGGGCTCTAAATGACACCTGCCTTCAAAAAATGCCCTGGGGTAGGGAATAGGCAAAAAAATTCAACACATGAGAAACTTTTCAAGAAGTCAATAAGAGGAGGGAAGTTGTACTCACTCTTTAAAACAAAAGGAAAAGAAAAAAATGACATGCCTAAAGCTCAGTATAAGGAATTATTAGCCACATGCAAATTCAAATTCAAAAAGGTTTCAGGTAACACCACTCATGACCATCATCAAAAAGTCTACAAACTATAAATGCTGAAGGGGTTTTAGAGGAATGTGTACCTTCTAGCTGCTGGTGGGATGTAAAGAAGTAATACCACTAATGCAAACTGAATGGAGCTGCTTGAAAAGGTAAAAATTGAGTTACCATACGATGCGGCAGGGCACCTTTTGGGCCTATAACCTAAGACCACCAGAATCGGAAAGACAGAGGCAGGCAAATGTGCACTGCAACAATACTGAAATAGCCAAGACATGGAAGCAAAAAAAGGTCCATAAACAGATGAATGAACAAAGACGAAATGGTATACGTACCAAATGGAATAGTAGCCTCTGGAAAAAAATGAACAATGCTGTTTTCACGACTAGAGTTGAGCCTAGAAATAATCATATAAGGTTAAGTAAGACAAAAGGGTATGACAAATATCCTATGATATCATTTATACATGTTATCCTAAGATTGCTACCAATGAACATATTTCCACAGAAAAAGACACTCACAGACTTATCATATAAACTAATGGTTAGCCAAAATGAAAGGTGGGAGGATGGGTAAATTAGGACTATGGGGTTAACATACATATACTAATGTATGTTAAATGTATATAAACATATAACATATAAATGATATGAATTATATATTCACCAATACCTTCAAAATATACATTCTGTAATCACATACATGGTAACAGGATCCGAAGATGAACAGACATATGTATGAATCATTGAGCAGATTCTATACAGCCAGACAATCAAAACACTCTAATCAAATTTACTCCGATAAGAAATAGAAATTAAATTTAAAAAACAAACATAAGTTAGGAGACATAAACTTTTGGGGGCTTGTCCCAGCACATTGCACTCTAATTTACAAGCTCCGAACACTACCTCCAGGAAGACTGTGTTGTCCTAGTAACAAGACTTGAGAACGTAATAATGCTGCCGCCTTGTGGCTGCTTCCCACAACAGTAGCTTTAAACCCAGTGCCAATGGTTGCTTATATAGTCACAAGGACTGCAGGGCTGTAAAAGACACAGGCCCTCAAAAAATGCCCTAGGGTAGGGAATTGGCAAGAAAATTCAACACATGAGAAATTTTCAAAAGTCAATAAGAGTACGGAAGTTGAACTCACTCTTTAAAAAAAAAGGAAAAGAAAAAAAGGACATGCCTAAAGCTCAGCATAAGGAATTATTAGCCACATGCGTATCCAACCTCCAAAAAGGTTTCAGCTCACACCATTCATGACCATCAGCAAAAAGTCTACAAACTATAAATGCTGAAGGGGTTTTAGAGAAGTGTGTACCTTCTAGCTGCTGGTGGGATATAAAGTCGTAACAGCACTAATACAAACTGAATCGAGCTGCTTGAAAACGTAAAAATTGAGCTACCATATGATGCGGCAGGGCACCTTTTGGGCCTATAACCTAAGACCACCAGAATCGGAAAGACAGAGGCAGGCAAATGTGCACTGCAACAATACTGAAATAGCAAAGACATGGAAGCAAAAAAAAGGTCCATAAACAGGTGAATGGACAAAGAAGAAGTGGTATATGGACAGAATGGAAGAGTAGCCTCGGGAAAAAAATGAACAATGCCGTTTTCAGGACTAGAGTTGAGACTAGAAATAATCATATAAGGTTAAGTAAGACAAAAGGGTATTACAAATATCCTATGATATTATTTATACAAGTTTTCCTAAGATTGCTACCAATGAACATATTTCCACAGAAAAAGACACTCACAGACTTATCAAATAAACTAATGGTTAGCCAAAATGAAAGGTGGGAGGATGGGTAAATTAGGACTATGGGGTTAACATACATATACTAATGTAAGTTAAATGTATATAAACATATAACATATAAATGATATGAATTATATATTCACCAATACCTTCAAAATATACATTCTGTAATCACATACATGGTAACAGGATCCAAAGATGAACAGACATATGTGTGAATCATTGAGCAGATTCTGTACAGCCAGACAATCAAAACACTCTAATCAAATTTACTCCGATAAGAAAGACAAATTAAATTTAAAAAACAAACATAAGTAAGGAGACATAAACTTCTGGGGGCTTGTCCCAGCACATTGCACTCTAATTTAAAAGCTCGGAACACTACCTCCAGGAAGACTCTGTTGTCCTAGTAACAAGACTTGAGAACGTAATAATGCTGCCGCCTTGTGGCTGTCTCCCAAAACAGCAGGTTTAAACCCATTGAGAATGGTTGCTTATATAGTCACAAGGACTGCAGGGCTGTAAATGACACAGGCCCTCAAAAATTGCCCTGGGGTAGGGAATAGGCAAGAAAATCCAACACATGAGAAATTTTTCAAGAAGTCAATAAGAGGAGGGGAGTTGTACTCACTCTTTAAAAAAAAAAAAGGAAAAGAAAAAAAAGGACATGCCTAAAGCTTAGTATAAGGAATTATTAGCCACATACAAATTCAAATTCAAAAAGGTTTCAGCTCACACCAGTCATTACCATCAGCAAAATGTCTACAAAGTATAAATGCTGAAGGGGTTTTAGAGATCTGTGTACCTTCTAGCTGCTGGTGGGATGTAAAGTGGAAACAGCACTAACGCAAATTGAATCGAGCTGCTTGAAAAGGTAAAAATTGAGCTACCAAATGATGCGGCAGGGCACCTTTTGGGCCTATAACCTAAGACCACCAAAATTGGAAAGACAGAGGCAGGCAAATATGCACTGCAACAATACTGAAATAGCCAAGATATGGAAGCAAAAAAAAGGTCCATAAACAGATGAATGGACAAAGAAGAAGTGGTATACGGACAGAATGGAATAGTAGCCTCGGGAGAAAAATGAACAATGCTGTTTTCAGGACTACAGTTGAGCCTAGAAAAAATCATATAAGGTTAAGTAAGTCAAAAGGGTATGACAAATATCCTATGATATCATTTATACAAGTTTTCTTAAGATTGCTACCAATGAACATATTTCCACAGAAAAAGACACTCACAGACTTATCAAATAAACTAATGGTTAGCCAAAATGAAAGGTGGGGGGATGGGTAAGTTAGGACTATGGGGTTAACATACATATACTAATGTAAGTTAAATGTATATAAACATATAACATATAAACGATATGAATTATATAATCACCAATACCTTCAAAATATATATTCTGTAATCACATACTTGATAACAGGTTCCGAAGATGAACAGATATATGTATGAATCATTGAGCAGATTCTGTACAGCCAATCAAAACACTCTAATCAAATTTACTCCGATAAGAAATAGAAATTAAATTTAAAAAGCAAACATAAGTTAGGAGACATAAACTTCTGGGGGCTTGTCCCAGCACATTCCACTCTAATTTACAACCTTGGAAAACTACCTCCAGGAAGACTCTGTTGCCCTAGTAAGAAGAGTTGAGAACGTAATAATGCTGCCGCCTTGTGGCTGTTTCCCACAACAGCAGCTTTAAACCCAGTGCCAAAGGTTGCTTAATAGTCACAAGGACTGAAGGGCTCTAAATGACACCTGCCTTCAAAAAATGCCCTGGGGTAGGGAATAGGCAAAAAAATTCAACACATGAGAAACTTTTCAAGAAGTCAATAAGAGGAGGGAAGTTGTACTCACTCTTTAAAACAAAAGGAAAAGAAAAAAATGACATGCCTAAAGCTCAGTATAAGGAATTATTAGCCACATGCAAATTCAAATTCAAAAAGGTTTCAGGTAACACCACTCATGACCATCATCAAAAAGTCTACAAACTATAAATGCTGAAGGGGTTTTAGAGGAATGTGTACCTTCTAGCTGCTGGTGGGATGTAAAGAAGTAATACCACTAATGCAAACTGAATGGAGCTGCTTGAAAAGGTAAAAATTGAGTTACCATACGATGCGGCAGGGCACCTTTTGGGCCTATAACCTAAGACCACCAGAATCGGAAAGACAGAGGCAGGCAAATGTGCACTGCAACAATACTGAAATAGCCAAGACATGGAAGCAAAAAAAAAGGTCCATAAACAGATGAATGGACAAAGACGAAGTGGGATACGTACCAAATGGAATAGTAGCCTCGGGAAAAAAATGAACAATGCCGTTTTCAGGACTACAGTTGAGCCTAGAAATAATCATATAAGGTTAAGTAAGTCAAAAGGGTATGACAAATATCCTATGACATCATTTATACATGTTATCCTAAGATTGCTACCAATGAACATATTTCCACAGAAAAAGACACTCACAGACTTATCAAATAAACTAATGGCTAGCCAAAATGAAAGGTGGGAGGATGGGTAAATTAGGACTATGGGGTTAAAATACATATACTAATGTATGTTAAATGTATATAAACATATAACATATGAAATATATAAATTATATAATCACCAATACCTTTAAAATATACATTCTGTAATCACATACATGCTAACAGGTTCGAAGATGAACAGACATATGTATGAATCATTGAGCAGATTCTGTACAGCCAGAAAACCACAACACTCTAATCAAATTTACTCCGATAAAAAATACAAATTAAATTTAAAAAACAAACATAAGTTAGGAGACATAAACTTCTGGGGGCTTGTCCCAGCACATTGCACTCTAATTTACAAGCTCGGAACACTACCTCCAGGAAGACTGTGTTGTCCTAGTAACAAGACTTGAGAACTTAATAATGCTGCCGCCTTGTGGCTGCTTCCCACAACAGTAGCTTTAAACCCAGTGCCAATGGTTGCTTATATAGTCACAAGGACTGCAGGGCTGTAAAAGACACAGGCCCTCAAAAAATGCCCTGGGGTATGGAATTGGCAAGAAAATTCAACACATGAGAAATTTTCAAGAAGTCAATAAGAGGAGGGAAGTTGTAGTCACTCTTTAAAAAAAAAGGAAAAGAAAAAAAGGACATGCCTAAAGCTCAGCATAAGGAATTATTAGCCACATGCGTATCCAACCTCCAAAAAGGTTACAGCTCACACCAGTCATGACCATCAGCAAAAAGTCTACAAACTATAAATGCTGAAGGGGTTTTAGAGAACTGTGTACCTTCTAGCTGCTGGTGGGATGTAAAGTGGTAACAGCAGTAACGCAAAATGAATCGAGCTGCTTGAAAAGGTAAACATTGAGCTACCATATGATGCGGCAGGGCACATTTTGGGCCTATAACCTAAGACAACTGGATTCGGAAAGACAGAGGCAGGCAAATGTGCACTGCAACAATATTGAAATAGCCAAGACATGGAAGCAAAAAAAAGGTCCATAAACAGATGAATGGACAAAGACGAAATGGTACACGTACCAAATGGAATACAAGCCTCTGGAAAAAAATGAACAATGCCGTTTTCAGGACTAGAGTTGAGCCTAGAAATAATCATATAAGGTTAAGTAAGTCAAAAGGGTATGACAAATATCCTATGATATCATTAATACATGTTATCCTAAGATTGCTACCAATGAACATATTTCCACAGAAAAAGACACTCACAGACTTATCAAAAAAACTAATGGTTAGCCAAAATGAAAGGTGGGAGGCTGGGTAAATTAGGACAATGGGGTTAACATACATATACTAATGTATGTTAAATGTATATAAACATATCACATATAAACTATATGCATTATATCATCACCAATAGCTTCAAAAATATACATTCTGTAATCACGTACATGGTAGCAGGATCCGAAGATGAACAGACATATGTATGAATCATTGAGCAGATTCTGTACAGCCAGACAATCAAAACACTCTAAGCAAACTGACTCTGATAAGAAATAGAAATTAAATTTAAAAAGCAAACATAAGTTAGGAGACATAAACTTCTGGGGGCTTGTCCCAGCACATTCCACTCTAATTTACAACCTTGGAAAACTACCTCCAGGAAGACTCTGTTGCCCTAGTAACAAGAGTTGAGAACGTAATAATGCTGCCACCTTGTGGCTGTTTCCCACAACAGCAGCTTTAAACCCAGTGCCAAAGGTTGCTTAATAGTCACAAGGACTGCAGGGCTCTAAATGACACCGGCCCTCAAAGAATGCCCTGGAGTAGTGAATAGGCAAAAAAATTCAACACATGAGTAACTTTTCAAGAAGTCAATAAGAGGAGGGAAGTTGTACTCACTCTTTAAAAAAAAAGGAAAAGAATAAAAAAGGACATGCCTAAAGCTCAGTATAAGGAATTATTAGCCACATGCAAATTCAAATTCAAAAAGGTTTCAGGTGACACCAGTCATGACCATCAGCAAAAAGTCTACAAACTATAAATGCTGAAGGGGTTTTAGAGAATTGTGTACCTTCTAGCTGCTGGTGGGACGTAAAGTGGAAACAGCACTAACGCAAACTGAATCGAGCTGCTTGAAAAGGTAAAAATTGAGCTACCAAATGATGGGGCAGGGCACATTTTGGGCCTATAACCTAAGACCACCAAAATTGGAAAGACAGAGGCAGGCAAATATGCACTGCAACAATACTGAAATAGCCAAGATATGGAAGCAAAAAAAAGGTCCATAAACAGATGAATGGACAAAGAAGAAGTGGTATATGGACAGAATGGAAGAGTAGCCTCGGGAAAAAAATGAACAATGCCGTTTTCAGGAGTAGAGTTGAGACTAGAAATAATCATATAAGGTTAAGTAAGACAAAAGGGTATTACAAATATCCTATGATATTATTAATACATGTTATCCTAAGATTGCTACCAATGAACATATTTCCACAGAAAAAGACACTCACAGACTTATCAAATAAACTAATGGTTAGCCAAAATGAAAGGTGGGAGGATGGGTAAGTTAGGACTATGGGGTTAACATACATATACTAATATAAGTTAAATGTATATAAACATATAACATATAAATGATATGAATTATATAATCACCAATACCTTCAAAATATACATTCTGTAATCACATACATGGTAACAGGATCCGAAGATGAACAGACATATGTGTGAATCATTGAACAGATTCTGTACAGCCAGACAATCAAAACACTCTAATCAAATTTACTCCGATAAAAAATACAAATTAAATTTAAAAAACAAACATAAGTAAGGAGACATAAACTTCTGGGGGCTTGTCCCAGCACATTGCACTCTAATTTACAAGCTCGGAACACTACCTCCAGGAAGACTCTGTTGTCCTAGTAACAAGACTTGAGAACGTAATAATGCTGCCGCCTTGTGGCTGTCTCCCAAAACAGCAGCTTTAAACCCAGTGACAATGGTTGCTTATATAGTCCCAAGGACTGCAGGGCTGTAAATGACACAGGCCCTCAAAAATTGCCCTGGGGTAGGGAATAGGCAAGAAAATCCAACACATGAGAAATTTTTCAAGAAGTCAATAAGAGGAGGGGAGTTGTACTCACTCTTTAAAAAAAAAAAGGAAAAGAAAAAAAAGGACATGCCTAAAGCTTAGTATAAGGAATTATTAGCCACATACAAATTCAAATTCAAAAAGGTTTCAGCTCACACCAGTCATTACCATCAGCAAAATGTCTACAAACTATAAATGCTGAAGGGGTTTTAGAGATCTGTGTACCTTCTAGCTGCTGGTGGGATGTAAAGTGGAAACAGCACTAACGCAAACTGAATCGAGCTGCTTGAAAAGGTAAAAATTGAGCTACCAAATGATGCGGCAGGGCACCTTTTGGGCCTATAACCTAAGACCACCAAAATTGGAAAGACAGAGGCAGGCAAATATGCACTGCAACAATACTGAAATAGCCAAGATATGGAAGCAAAAAAAAGGTCCATAAACAGATGAATGGACAAAGAAGAAGTGGTATACGGACAGAATGGAATAGTAGCCTCGGGAGAAAAATGAACAATGCTGTTTTCAGGACTACAGTTGAGCCTAGAAAAAATCATATAAGGTTAAGTAAGTCAAAAGGGTATGACAAATATCCTATGATATCATTTATACAAGTTTTCTTAAGATTGCTACCAATGAACATATTTCCACAGAAAAAGACACTCACAGACTTATCAAATAAACTAATGGTTAGCCAAAATGAAAGGTGGGGGGATGGGTAAGTTAGGACTATGGGGTTAACATACATATACTAATGTAAGTTAAATGTATATAAACATATAACATATAAACGATATGAATTATATAATCACCAATACCTTCAAAATATATATTCTGTGATCACATACATGGTAACAGGATCCGAAGATGAACAGACATATGTATGAATCATTGAGCAGATTCTGTACAGCCAGACAATCAAAACACTCTAATCAAATTTACTCCGATAAGAAATAGAAATTAAATTTAAAAAAAAAACCTAAGTTAGGAGACATAAACTTCTGGGGGCTTGTCCCAGCATATTGCACTCTACTTTACAAGCTCAGAACAATACCTCCAGGAAGACTCTGTTCTCCTAGTAACAAGACTTGAGAACGCAATAATGCTGCCGCCTTGTGGCTGCTTCCCACAACAGCACTTTAAACCCAGTGCCAATGATTGCTTATATAGTCACAAGGACTGCAGGGTTGTAAATGACACAAGCCCTCAAAATATGCCCGGGGGTAGGGAATTGGCAAGAACATTCAACACATGAGAAATTTCCAAGAAGTCAATAAGAGGAGGGAAGTTGTACTCACTCTTTAAAAAAAAAAGGAAAAGAAAAAAAACGACATGCCTAAAGCTTAGTATAAGGAATTATTAGCAACATACAAATTCAAATTCAAAAAGGTTTCAGCTCACACCAGTCATTACCATCAGCAAAATGTCTACAAACTATAAATGCTGAAGGGGTTTTAGAGATCTGTGTACCTTCTAGCTGCTGGTGGGATGTAAAGTGGTAACAGTAGTAACGCAAACTGAATCGAGCTGATTGAAAAGGTAAAAATTGAGTTACCATATGGTGCGGCAGGGCACCTTTTGGGCCTATAACCTAAGACCACCAGATTCGGAAAGAGAGAGGCCGGCAAATGTGCATTGCAACAATATTGAAATAGCCAAGACATGGAAGCAAAAAAAAAGGTCCATAAACAGATGAATGGACAAAGACGAAGTGGGATACGTACCAAATGGAATAGTAGCCTCGGGAAAAAAATGAACAATGCCGTTTTCAGGACTACAGTTGAGCCTAGAAATAATCATATAAGGTTAAGTAAGTCAAAAGGGTATGACAAATATCCTATGACATCATTTATACATGTTATCCTAAGATTGCTACCAATGAACATATTTCCACAGAAAAAGACACTCACAGACTTATCAAATAAACTAATGGCTAGCCAAAATGAAAGGTGGGAGGATGGGTAAATTAGGACTATGGGGTTAACATACATATACTAATGTATGTTAAATGTATATAAACATATAACATATGAACTATATAAATTATATAATCACCAATACCTTTACAATATACATTCTGTAATCACAGACATGCTAACAGGTTCGAAGATGAACAGACATATGTATGAATCATTGAGCAGATTCTGTACAGCCAGAAAACCACAACACTCTAATCAAATTTACTCCGATAAGAAATAGAAATTAAATTTAAAAAACAAACATAAGTTAGGAGACATAAACTTCTGGGGGCTTGTCCCAGGACATTGCACTCTAATTTACAGGCTCGGAACACTACCTCCAGGAAGACTGTGTTGTCCTAGTAACAAGACTTGAGAACGTAATAATGCTGCCGCCTTGTGGCTGCTTCCCACAACAGTAGCTTTAAACCCAGTGCCAATGGTTGCTTATATAGTCACAAGGACTGCAGGGTTGTAAAAGACACAGGCCCTCAAAAAATGCCCTGGGGTAGGGAATTGGCAAGAAAATTCAACACATGAGAAATTTTCAAGAAGTCAATAAGAGTACGGAAGTTGTACTCACTCTTTAAAAAAAAAGGAAAAGAAAAAAAGGACATGCCTAAAGCTCAGCATAAGGAATTATTAGCCACATGCGTATCCAACCTCCAAAAAGGTTTCAGCTCACACCAGTCATGACCATCAGCAAAAAGTCTACAAACTATAAATGCTGAAGGGGTTTTAGAGAACTGTGTACCTTCTAGCTGCTGTTTGGATGTAAAGTGGTAACAGCAGTAACGCAAACTGAATCGAGCTGCTTGAAAAGGTAAACATTGAGCTACCATATGATGCGGCAGGGCACCTTTTGGGCCTATAACCTAAGACCACCGGATTCGGAAAGACAGAGGCAGGCAAATGTGCGCTGCAACAATATTGAAATAGCCAAGGCATGGAAGCAAAAAAAAGGTCCATAAACAGATGAATGGACAAAGACGAAATGGTATACGTACCAAATGGAATAGTAGCCTCTGGAAAAAAATGAACAATGCCGTTTTCAGGACTAGAGTTGAGCCTAGAAATAATCATATAAGGTTAAGTAAGTCAAAAGGGTATGACAAATATCCTATGATATCATTTATACATGTTATCCTAAGATTGCTACCAATGAAAATATTTCCACAGAAAAAGACACTCACAGACTTATCAAATAAACTAATGGTTAGCCAAAATGAAAGGTGGGGGGATGGGTAAATTAGGACTATGGGGTTAACATACATATACTAATATAAGTTAAATGTATATAAACATATAACATATAAATGATATGAATTATATAATCACCAATACCTTCAAAATATACATTCTGTAATCACATACATGCTAACAGGTTCCGAAGATGAACAGATATATGTATGAATCATTGAACAGATTCTGTACAGCCAGACAATCAAAACACTCTAATCAAATTTACTCCGATAAAAAATACAAATTAAATTTAAAAAACAAACATAAGTAAGGAGACATAAACTTCTGGGGGCTTGTCCCAGCACATTGCACTCTAATTTACAAGCTCGGAACACTACCTCCAGGAAGACTCTGTTGTCCTAGTAACAAGACTTGAGAACGTAATAATGCTGCCGCCTTGTGGCTGTCTCCAAAAACAGCACCTTTAAACCCAGTGCCAATGGTTGCTTATATAGTCACAAGGACTGCACGGTTGTAAATGACACAGGCACTCAAAAAATGCCCTGGGGTAGGGAATAGGCAAGAAAATTCAACACATAAGAAACTTTTCAAGAAATCAATAAGAGGAGGGAAGTTGTACTCACTCTTTTTAAAAAAAAGGAAAAGAAAAAATAGGACATGCCTAAAGCTCAGCATAAGGAATTATTAGCCACATGCGTATCCAACCTCCAAAAAGGTTTCAGCTCACACCAGTCATGACCATCAGCAAAAAGTCTACAAACTATAAATGCTGAAGGGGTTTTAGAGAAGTGTGTACCTTCTAGCTGCTGGTGGGATATAAAGTCGTAACAGCACTAATGCAAACTGAATCGAGCTGCTTGAAAACGTAAAAATTGAGCTACCATATGATGCGGCAGGGCACCTTTTGGGCCTATAACCTAAGACCACCAGAATCGGAAAGACAGAGGCAGGCAAATGTGCACTGCAACAATACTGAAATAGCAAAGACATGGAAGCAAAAAAAAAGGTCCATAAACAGATGAATGGACAAAGACGAAGTGGGATACGTACCAAATGGAATAGTAGCCTCGGGAAAAAAATGAACAATGCCGTTTTCAGGACTACAGTTGAGCCTAGAAATAATCATATAAGGTTAAGTAAGTCAAAAGGGTATGACAAATATCCTATGACATCATTTATACATGTTATCCTAAGATTGCTACCAATGAACATATTTCCACAGAAAAAGACACTCACAGACTTATCAAATAAACTAATGGTTAGCCAAAATGAAAGGTGGGAGGATGGGTAAATTAGGACTATGGGGTTAACATACATATACTAATGTAAGTTAAATGTATATAAACATATAACATATAAATGATATGAATTATATATTCACCAATACCTTCAAAATATACATTCTGTAATCACATACATGGTAACAGGATCCGAAGATGAACAGACATATGTGTGAATCATTGAGCAGATTCTGTACAGCCAGACAATCAAAACACTCTAATCAAATTTACTCCGATAAGAAAGACAAATTAAATTTAAAAAACAAACATAAGTAAGGAGACATAAACGTCTGGGGGCTTGTCCCAGCACATTGCACTCTAATTTACAAGCTCGGAACACTACCTCCAGGAAGACTCTGTTGTCCTAGTAACAAGACTTGAGAACGTAATAATGCTGCCGCCTTGTGGCTGTCTCCCAAAACAGCAGCTTTAAACCCAGTGACAATGGTTGCTTATATAGTCACAAGGACTGCAGGGCTGTAAATGACACAGGCCCTCAAAAATTGCCCTGGGGTAGGGAATAGGCAAGAAAATCCAACACATGAGAAATTTTTCAAGAAGTCAATAAGAGGAGGGGAGTTGTACTCACTCTTTAAAAAAAAAAAGGAAAAGAAAAAAAAGGACATGCCTAAAGCTCAGTATAAGGAATTATTAGCCACATACAAATTCAAATTCAAAAAGGTTTCAGCTCACACCAGTCATTACCATCAGCAAAATGTCTACAAACTATAAATGCTGAAGGGGTTTTAGAGATCTGTGTACCTTCTAGCTGCTGGTGGGATGTAAAGTGGCAACAGCACTAACGCAAACTGAATGGAGCTGCTTGAAAAGGTAAAAATTGAGCTACCATATGATGCGGCAGGGCACCTTTTGGGCCTATAACCTACGACCACCAGATTCGGAAAGAGAGAGGCAGGCAAATGTGCATTGCAACAATATTGAAATAGCCAAGACATGGAAGCAAAAAAAAGGTCCATAAACAGATGAATGGACAAAGACGAAGTGGGATACGTACCAAATGGAATAGTAGCCTCGGGAAAAAAATGAACAATGCCGTTTTCAGGACTACAGTTGAGCCTAGAAATAATCATATAAGGTTAAGTAAGTCAAAAGGGTATGACAAATATCCTAGGACATCATTTATACATGTTATCCTAAGATTGCTACCAATGAACATATTTCCACAGAAAAAGACACTCACAGACTTATCAAATAAACTAATGGCTAGCCAAAATGAAAGGTGGGAGGATGGGTAAATTAGGACTATGGGGTTAAAATACATATACTAATGTATGTTAAATGTATATAAACATATAACATATGAAATATATAAATTATATAATCACCAATACCTTTAAAATATACATTCTGTAATCACATACATGCTAACAGGTTCGAAGATGAACAGACATATGTATGAATCATTGAGCAGATTCTGTACAGCCAGAAAACCACAACACTCTAATCAAATTTACTCCGATAAGAAATAGAAATTAAATTTAAAAAAAAAACATAAGTTAGGAGACATAAACTTCTGGGGGCTTGTCCCAGCATATTGCACTCTAATTTACAAGCTCAGAACACTACCTCCAGGAAGACTCTGTTCTCCTAGTAACAAGACTTGAGAACGCAATAATGCTGCCGCCTTGTGGCTGCTTCCCACAACAGCACTTTAAACCCAGTGCCAATGATTGCTTATATAGTCACAAGGACTGCAGGGCTGTAAATGACACAAGCCCTCAAAATATGCCCTGGGGTAGGGAATTGGCAAGAACATTCAACACATGAGAAATTTCCAAGAAGTCAATAAGAGGAGGGAAGTTGTACTCACTCTTTAAAAAAAAAAGGAAAAGAAAAAAAGGACATGCCTAAAGCTCAGTATAAGGAATTATTAGCCACATGCAAATTCAAATTCAAAAAGGTTTCAGCTCACTCCAGTCATGACCATCAGCAAAAAGTCTACAAACAATAAATGCTGAAGGGGTTTTAGAGAAGTGTGTACCTTCTAGCTGCTGGTGGGATGTAAAGTGGTAACAGCAGTAACGCAAACTGAATCGAGCTGCTTGAAAAGGTAAAAATTGAGTTACCATATGGTGCGGCAGGGCACCTTTTGGGCCTATAACCTAAGACCACCAGATTCGGAAAGAGAGAGGCAGGCAAATGTGCATTGCAACAATATTGAAATAGCCAAGACATGGAAGCAAAAAAAAAGGTCCATAAACAGATGAATGGAGAAAGACGAAGTGGGATACGTACCAAATGGAATAGTAGACTCGGGAAAAAAATGAACAATGCCGTTTTCAGGACTACAGTTGAGCCTAGAAATAATCATATAAGGTTAAGTAAGTCAAAAGGGTATGACAAATATCCTATGACATCATTTATACATGTTATCCTAAGATTGCTATCAATGAACATATTTCCACAGAAAAAGACACTCACAGACTTATCAAATAAACTAATGGCTAGCCAAAATGAAAGGTGGGAGGATG
The DNA here is from genome assembly GCF_965194825.1 of Balaenoptera physalus. NCBI lineage: Eukaryota > Metazoa > Chordata > Mammalia > Artiodactyla > Balaenopteridae > Balaenoptera > Balaenoptera physalus. The sequence continues at coordinate 69,868,714 of NC_138882.1, forward strand.
GGTAAATTAGGACTATGGGGTTAACATACATATACTAATGTATGTTAAATGTATATAAACATATAACATATGAACTATATAAATTATATAATCACCAATACATTTAAAATATACATTCTGTAATCACATACATGCTAACAGGTTCGAAGATGAACAGACATATGTATGAATCATTGAGCAGATTCTGTACAGCCAGAAAACCACAACACTCTAATCAAATTTACTCCGATAAGAAATAGAAATTAAATTTAAAAAACAAACATAAGTTAGGAGACATAAACTTCTGGGGGCTTGTCCCAGCACATTGCACTCTAATTTACAAGCTCGGAACACTACCTCCAGGAAGACTCTGTTGTCCTAGTAACAAGACTTGAGAACGTAATAATGCTGCCGCCTTGTGGCTGCTTCCCACAACAGTAGCTTTAAACCCAGTGCCAATGGTTGCTTATATAGTCACAAGGACTGCAGGGCTGTAAAAGACACAGGCCCTCAAAAAATTCCCTGGGGTATGGAATTGGCAAGAAAATTCAACACATGAGAAATTTTCAAGAAGTCAATAAGAGGAGGGAAGTTGTAGTCACTCTTTAAAAAAAAAGGAAAAGAAAAAAAGGACATGCCTAAAGCTCAGCATAAGGAATTATTAGCCACATGCGTATCCAACCTCCAAAAAGGTTTCAGCTCACACCAGTCATGACCATCAGCAAAAAGTCTACAAACTATAAATGCTGAAGGGGTTTTAGAGAACTGTGTACCTTCTAGCTGCTGGGGGGATGTAAAGTGGTAACAGCAGTAACGCAAACTGAATCGAGCTGCTTGAAAAGGTAAACATTGAGCTACCATATGATGCGGCAGGGCACATTTTGGGCCTATAACCTAAGACAACTGGATTCGGAAAGACAGAGGCAGGCAAATGTGCACTGCAACAATATTGAAATACCCAAGACATGGAAGCAAAAAAAAGGTCCATAAACAGATGAATGGACAAAGACGAAATGGTACACGTACCAAATGGAATAGAAGCCTCTGGAAAAAAATGAACAATGCCGTTTTCAGGACTAGAGTTGAGCCTAGAAATAATCATATAAGGTTAAGTAAGTCAAAAGGGTATGACAAATATCCTATGATATCATTAATACATGTTATCCTAAGATTGCTACCAATGAACATATTTCCACAGAAAAAGACACTCACAGACTTATCAAATAAACTAATGGTTAGCCAAAATGAAAGGTGGGAGGATGGGTAAATTAGGACAATGGGGTTAACATACATATACTAATGTATGTTAAATGTATATAAACATATAATATATAAACTATATAAATAATATAATCACCAATACCTTTAAAATATACATTCTGTAATCACATACATGCTAACAGGTTCCGAAGATGAACAGATATATGTATGAATCATTGAGCAGATTCTGTACAGTCAAACAATAAAAACACTCTAATCAAATTTACTCTGATAAGAAATAGAAATTAAATTTAAAAAGCAAACATAAGTTAGGAGACATAAACTTCTGGGGGCTTGTCCCAGCACATTCCACTCTAATTTACAACCTTGGAAAACTACCTCCAGGAAGACTCTGTTGCCCTAGTAAGAAGAGGTGAGAACGTAATAATGCTGCCGCCTTGTGGCTGTTTCCCACAACAGCAGCTTTAAACCCAGTGCCAAAGGTTGCTTAATAGTCACAAGGACTGAAGGGCTCTAAATGACACCTGCCTTCAAAAAATGCCCTGGGGTAGGGAATAGGCAAAAAAATTCAACACATGAGAAACTTTTCAAGAAGTCAATAAGAGGAGGGACGTTGTACTCACTCTTTAAAACAAAAGGAAAAGAAAAAAATGACATGCCTAAAGCTCAGTATAAGGAATTATTAGCCACATGCAAATTCAAATTCAAAAAGGTTTCAGGTAACACCAGTCATGACCATCATCAAAAAGTCTACAAACTATAAATGCTGAAGGGGTTTTAGAGGAATGTGTACCTTCTAGCTGCTGGTGGGATGTAAAGAAGTAATACCACTAATGCAAACTGAATGGAGCTGCTTGAAAAGGTAAAAATTGAGTTACCATACGATGCGGCAGGGCACCTTTTGGGCCTATAACCTAAGACCACCAGAATCGGAAAGACAGAGGCAGGCAATTGTGCACTGCAACAATACTGAAATAGCCAAGACATGGAAGCAAAAAAAGGTCCATAAACAGATGAATGGACAAAGACGAAATGGTATACGTACCAAATGGAATAGTAGCCTCTGGAAAAAAATGAACAATGCCGTTTTCAGGACTAGAGTTGAGCCTAGAAATAATCATATAAGGTTAAGTAAGTCAAAAGGGTATGACAAATATCCTATGATATCATTTATACATGTTATCCTAAGATTGCTACCAATGAACATATTTCCACAGAAAAAGACACTCACAGACTTATCAAATAAACTAATGGTTAGCCAAAATGAAAGGTGGGGGGATGGGTAAAATAGGACTATGGGGTTAACATACATATACTAATATAAGTTAAATGTATATAAACATATAACATATAAATGATATGAATTATATAATCACCAATACCTTCAAAATATACATTCTGTAATCACATACATGGTAACAGGATCCGAAGACGAACAGACATATGTGTGAATCATTGAACAGATTCTGTACAGCCAGACAATCAAAACACTCTAATCAAATTTACTCCGATAAAAAATACAAATTAAATTTAAAAAACAAACATAAGTAAGGAGACATAAACTTCTGGGGGCTTGTCCCAGCACATTGCACTCTAATTTACAAGCTCGGAACACTACCTCCAGGAAGACTCTGTTGTCCTAGTAACAAGACTTGAGAACGTAATAATGCTGCCGCCTTGTGGCTGTCTCCCAAAACAGCAGCTTTAAACCCAGTGACAATGGTTGCTTATATAGTCCCAAGGACTGCAGGGCTGTAAATGACACAGGCCCTCAAAAATTGCCCTGGGGTAGGGACTAGGCAAGAAAATCCAACACATGAGAAATTTTTCAAGAAGTCAATAAGAGGAGGGGAGTTGTACTCACTCTTTAAAAAAAAAAAGGAAAAGAAAAAAAAGTACATGCCTAAAGCTTAGTATAAGGAATTATTAGCCACATGCAAATTCAAATTGAAAAAGGTTTCAGGTGACACCAGTCATGACCATCAGCAAAAAGTCTACAAACTATAAATGCTGAAGGGGTTTTAGAGAATTGTGTACATTCTAGCTGCTGGTGGGATGTAAAGTGGTAACAGCACTAACGCATACTGAATGGAGCTGCTTGAAAAGGTAAAAATTGAGTTACCATATGATGCGGCAGGGCACCTTTTGGGCCTATAACCTAAGACCACCAAAATCGGAAATACAGAGGCAGGCAAATGTGCACTGCAACAATACTGAAATACCCAAGACATGGAAGCAAAAAATGGTCCATAAACAGGTGAATGGACAAAGAAGAAGTGGTATATGGACAGAATGGAAGAGTAGCCTCGGGAAAAAAATGAACAATGCCGTTTTCAGAACTACAGTTGAGACTAGAAATAGTCATATAAGGTTAAGTAAGTCAAAAGGGTGTGACAAATATCCTATGAAATCATTTATACATGTTTTCCTAAGATTACTACCAATGAACATATTTCCACAGAAAAAGACAGTCACAGACTTATCAAAAATACTAACGGTTAGCCAAAATGAAAGGTGGGAGGATGGGTAAATTAGGACTATGGGGTTAACATACATATACTAATGTAAGTTAAATGTATATAAACATATAACATATAAATGATATGAATTATATAATCACCAATCCCTTCAAAATATACATTCTGTAATCACATACATGGTAACAGGATCCGCAGATGAACAGACATATGTATGAATCATTGAGCAGATTCTGTACAGCCAGACAATCAAAACACTCTAATCAAATTTACTCCGATAAAAAGTAGAAGTTAAATTTAAAAAACAAACATAAGTAAGGAGACATAAACTTCTGGGGGCTTGTCCCAGCACATTCCACTCTAATTTACAACCTCGGAACACTACCTCCAGGAAGACTCTGCTGCCCTATTAACAAGAGTTGAGAACCTAATAATACTGCTGCCTTGTGGCTATTTCCCACAACAGCAGCTTTAAACCCAGTGCAAATGGTTGCTTATATTGTCACAAGGACTGCAGGGCTGTAAATGATACAGGCCCTCAAAAAATGCCTTGGGGTAGGGAATAGGCAAGAAAATTCAACACATGAGAAATTTTTCAAGAAGTCAATAAGAGGAGGGAGGTTGTACTCACTCTCTAAAAAAGAAAGGAAAAGAAAAAAAAGGGCATGCCTAAACCTCAGTAAAGGAAATTATTAGGCACATACAAATTCAAATTCAATAAGGTTTCAGCTCACACCAGTCATGACCATCAGCAAAAAATCTACAAACTATAAATGCTGAACGGGTTTTAGAGAACTGTGTACCTTCTAGGTTCCGGTGGGATGTAAACTGGTAAGAGCACTAACGAAAACTGAATGCAGCTACTTGAAAAGGTAAAAATTGAGTTACCGTATGATGCGGCAGGGCACCTTTTGGGCCTATAATATAAGACCACCAAAATCGGAAAGACAGATGCAGGCAAATATGCACTGCAACAATATTGAAATAGCCAAGACATAGAAGCAAAAAAAAGCTCCATAAAAAAATGAATGGACAAAGACGAAGTGGTATACGTACCAAATGGAATAGTAGCCTCGGGAAAAAAATGAACAATGCCGTTTTCATGACTACAGTTGAGCCTAGAAATAATCATATAAGGGTAAGTTAGTCAAAAGGGTATGACAAATATCCTATGATATCATTTATACATGTTATCCTAAGATTGCTACCAATGAACATATTTCCACAAAAAAAGACACTCACAGACTTATCAAATAAACTAATGGTTAGCCAAAATGAAAGGTGGGAGGATGGGTAAATTAGGACTATGGGGTTAACATACATATACTAATGTATGTTAAATGTATATAAACATATAACATATGAACTATATAAAATATATAATCACCAAACCTTTAAAATATACATTCTGTAATCACATACATGATAACAGGTTCCGAAGATGAACAGATATATGTATGAATCATTGAGCAGATTCTGTACAGCCAATCAAAACACTCTAATCAAATTTACTCCGATAAGAAATAGAAATTAAATTTAAAAAGCAAACATAAGTTAGGAGACATAAACTTCTGGGGGCTTGTCCCAGCACATTCCACTCTAATTTACAACCTTGGAAAACTACCTCCAGGAAGACTCTGTTGCCCTAGTAAGAAGAGTTCAGAATGTAATAATGCTGCCGCCTTGTGGCTGTTTCCCACAACAGCAGCTTTAAACCCAGTGCCAAAGGTTGCTTAATAGTCACAAGGACTGAAGGGCTCTAAATGACACCTGCCTTCAAAAAATGCCCTGGGGTAGGGAATAGGCAAAAAAATTCAACACATGAGAAACTTTTCAAGAAGTCAATAAGAGGAGGGAAGTTGTACTCACTCTTTAAAACAAAAGGAAAAGAAAAAAATGACATGCCTAAAGCTCAGTATAAGGAATTATTAGCCACATGCAAATTCAAATTCAAAAAGGTTTCAGGTAACACCACTCATGACCATCATCAAAAAGTCTACAAACTATAAATGCTGAAGGGGTTTTAGAGGAATGTGTACCTTCTAGCTGCTGGTGGGATGTAAAGAAGTAATACCACTAATGCAAACTGAATGGAGCTGCTTGAAAAGGTAAAAATTGAGTTACCATACGATGCGGCAGGGCACCTTTTGGGCCTATAACCTAAGACCACCAGAATCGGAAAGACAGAGGCAGGCAAATGTGCACTGCAACAATACTGAAATAGCCAAGACATGGAAGCAAAAAAAGGTCCATAAACAGATGAATGAACAAAGACGAAATGGTATACGTACCAAATGGAATAGTAGCCTCTGGAAAAAAATGAACAATGCTGTTTTCACGACTAGAGTTGAGCCTAGAAATAATCATATAAGGTTAAGTAAGACAAAAGGGTATGACAAATATCCTATGATATCATTTATACATGTTATCCTAAGATTGCTACCAATGAACATATTTCCACAGAAAAAGACACTCACAGACTTATCATATAAACTAATGGTTAGCCAAAATGAAAGGTGGGAGGATGGGTAAATTAGGACTATGGGGTTAACATACATATACTAATGTATGTTAAATGTATATAAACATATAACATATAAATGATATGAATTATATATTCACCAATACCTTCAAAATATACATTCTGTAATCACATACATGGTAACAGGATCCGAAGATGAACAGACATATGTATGAATCATTGAGCAGATTCTATACAGCCAGACAATCAAAACACTCTAATCAAATTTACTCCGATAAGAAATAGAAATTAAATTTAAAAAACAAACATAAGTTAGGAGACATAAACTTTTGGGGGCTTGTCCCAGCACATTGCACTCTAATTTACAAGCTCCGAACACTACCTCCAGGAAGACTGTGTTGTCCTAGTAACAAGACTTGAGAACGTAATAATGCTGCCGCCTTGTGGCTGCTTCCCACAACAGTAGCTTTAAACCCAGTGCCAATGGTTGCTTATATAGTCACAAGGACTGCAGGGCTGTAAAAGACACAGGCCCTCAAAAAATGCCCTAGGGTAGGGAATTGGCAAGAAAATTCAACACATGAGAAATTTTCAAAAGTCAATAAGAGTACGGAAGTTGAACTCACTCTTTAAAAAAAAAGGAAAAGAAAAAAAGGACATGCCTAAAGCTCAGCATAAGGAATTATTAGCCACATGCGTATCCAACCTCCAAAAAGGTTTCAGCTCACACCATTCATGACCATCAGCAAAAAGTCTACAAACTATAAATGCTGAAGGGGTTTTAGAGAAGTGTGTACCTTCTAGCTGCTGGTGGGATATAAAGTCGTAACAGCACTAATACAAACTGAATCGAGCTGCTTGAAAACGTAAAAATTGAGCTACCATATGATGCGGCAGGGCACCTTTTGGGCCTATAACCTAAGACCACCAGAATCGGAAAGACAGAGGCAGGCAAATGTGCACTGCAACAATACTGAAATAGCAAAGACATGGAAGCAAAAAAAAGGTCCATAAACAGGTGAATGGACAAAGAAGAAGTGGTATATGGACAGAATGGAAGAGTAGCCTCGGGAAAAAAATGAACAATGCCGTTTTCAGGACTAGAGTTGAGACTAGAAATAATCATATAAGGTTAAGTAAGACAAAAGGGTATTACAAATATCCTATGATATTATTTATACAAGTTTTCCTAAGATTGCTACCAATGAACATATTTCCACAGAAAAAGACACTCACAGACTTATCAAATAAACTAATGGTTAGCCAAAATGAAAGGTGGGAGGATGGGTAAATTAGGACTATGGGGTTAACATACATATACTAATGTAAGTTAAATGTATATAAACATATAACATATAAATGATATGAATTATATATTCACCAATACCTTCAAAATATACATTCTGTAATCACATACATGGTAACAGGATCCAAAGATGAACAGACATATGTGTGAATCATTGAGCAGATTCTGTACAGCCAGACAATCAAAACACTCTAATCAAATTTACTCCGATAAGAAAGACAAATTAAATTTAAAAAACAAACATAAGTAAGGAGACATAAACTTCTGGGGGCTTGTCCCAGCACATTGCACTCTAATTTAAAAGCTCGGAACACTACCTCCAGGAAGACTCTGTTGTCCTAGTAACAAGACTTGAGAACGTAATAATGCTGCCGCCTTGTGGCTGTCTCCCAAAACAGCAGGTTTAAACCCATTGAGAATGGTTGCTTATATAGTCACAAGGACTGCAGGGCTGTAAATGACACAGGCCCTCAAAAATTGCCCTGGGGTAGGGAATAGACAAGAAAATCCAACACATGAGAAATTTTTCAAGAAGTCAATAAGAGGAGGGGAGTTGTACTCACTCTTTAAAAAAAAAAAAGGAAAAGAAAAAAAAGGACATGCCTAAAGCTTAGTATAAGGAATTATTAGCCACATACAAATTCAAATTCAAAAAGGTTTCAGCTCACACCAGTCATTACCATCAGCAAAATGTCTACAAAGTATAAATGCTGAAGGGGTTTTAGAGATCTGTGTACCTTCTAGCTGCTGGTGGGATGTAAAGTGGAAACAGCACTAACGCAAATTGAATCGAGCTGCTTGAAAAGGTAAAAATTGAGCTACCAAATGATGCGGCAGGGCACCTTTTGGGCCTATAACCTAAGACCACCAAAATTGGAAAGACAGAGGCAGGCAAATATGCACTGCAACAATACTGAAATAGCCAAGATATGGAAGCAAAAAAAAGGTCCATAAACAGATGAATGGACAAAGAAGAAGTGGTATACGGACAGAATGGAATAGTAGCCTCGGGAGAAAAATGAACAATGCTGTTTTCAGGACTACAGTTGAGCCTAGAAAAAATCATATAAGGTTAAGTAAGTCAAAAGGGTATGACAAATATCCTATGATATCATTTATACAAGTTTTCTTAAGATTGCTACCAATGAACATATTTCCACAGAAAAAGACACTCACAGACTTATCAAATAAACTAATGGTTAGCCAAAATGAAAGGTGGGGGGATGGGTAAGTTAGGACTATGGGGTTAACATACATATACTAATGTAAGTTAAATGTATATAAACATATAACATATAAACGATATGAATTATATAATCACCAATACCTTCAAAATATATATTCTGTAATCACATACTTGATAACAGGTTCCGAAGATGAACAGATATATGTATGAATCATTGAGCAGATTCTGTACAGCCAATCAAAACACTCTAATCAAATTTACTCCGATAAGAAATAGAAATTAAATTTAAAAAGCAAACATAAGTTAGGAGACATAAACTTCTGGGGGCTTGTCCCAGCACATTCCACTCTAATTTACAACCTTGGAAAACTACCTCCAGGAAGACTCTGTTGCCCTAGTAAGAAGAGTTGAGAACGTAATAATGCTGCCGCCTTGTGGCTGTTTCCCACAACAGCAGCTTTAAACCCAGTGCCAAAGGTTGCTTAATAGTCACAAGGACTGAAGGGCTCTAAATGACACCTGCCTTCAAAAAATGCCCTGGGGTAGGGAATAGGCAAAAAAATTCAACACATGAGAAACTTTTCAAGAAGTCAATAAGAGGAGGGAAGTTGTACTCACTCTTTAAAACAAAAGGAAAAGAAAAAAATGACATGCCTAAAGCTCAGTATAAGGAATTATTAGCCACATGCAAATTCAAATTCAAAAAGGTTTCAGGTAACACCACTCATGACCATCATCAAAAAGTCTACAAACTATAAATGCTGAAGGGGTTTTAGAGGAATGTGTACCTTCTAGCTGCTGGTGGGATGTAAAGAAGTAATACCACTAATGCAAACTGAATGGAGCTGCTTGAAAAGGTAAAAATTGAGTTACCATACGATGCGGCAGGGCACCTTTTGGGCCTATAACCTAAGACCACCAGAATCGGAAAGACAGAGGCAGGCAAATGTGCACTGCAACAATACTGAAATAGCCAAGACATGGAAGCAAAAAAAAAGGTCCATAAACAGATGAATGGACAAAGACGAAGTGGGATACGTACCAAATGGAATAGTAGCCTCGGGAAAAAAATGAACAATGCCGTTTTCAGGACTACAGTTGAGCCTAGAAATAATCATATAAGGTTAAGTAAGTCAAAAGGGTATGACAAATATCCTATGACATCATTTATACATGTTATCCTAAGATTGCTACCAATGAACATATTTCCACAGAAAAAGACACTCACAGACTTATCAAATAAACTAATGGCTAGCCAAAATGAAAGGTGGGAGGATGGGTAAATTAGGACTATGGGGTTAAAATACATATACTAATGTATGTTAAATGTATATAAACATATAACATATGAAATATATAAATTATATAATCACCAATACCTTTAAAATATACATTCTGTAATCACATACATGCTAACAGGTTCGAAGATGAACAGACATATGTATGAATCATTGAGCAGATTCTGTACAGCCAGAAAACCACAACACTCTAATCAAATTTACTCCGATAAAAAATACAAATTAAATTTAAAAAACAAACATAAGTTAGGAGACATAAACTTCTGGGGGCTTGTCCCAGCACATTGCACTCTAATTTACAAGCTCGGAACACTACCTCCAGGAAGACTGTGTTGTCCTAGTAACAAGACTTGAGAACTTAATAATGCTGCCGCCTTGTGGCTGCTTCCCACAACAGTAGCTTTAAACCCAGTGCCAATGGTTGCTTATATAGTCACAAGGACTGCAGGGCTGTAAAAGACACAGGCCCTCAAAAAATGCCCTGGGGTATGGAATTGGCAAGAAAATTCAACACATGAGAAATTTTCAAGAAGTCAATAAGAGGAGGGAAGTTGTAGTCACTCTTTAAAAAAAAAGGAAAAGAAAAAAAGGACATGCCTAAAGCTCAGCATAAGGAATTATTAGCCACATGCGTATCCAACCTCCAAAAAGGTTACAGCTCACACCAGTCATGACCATCAGCAAAAAGTCTACAAACTATAAATGCTGAAGGGGTTTTAGAGAACTGTGTACCTTCTAGCTGCTGGTGGGATGTAAAGTGGTAACAGCAGTAACGCAAAATGAATCGAGCTGCTTGAAAAGGTAAACATTGAGCTACCATATGATGCGGCAGGGCACATTTTGGGCCTATAACCTAAGACAACTGGATTCGGAAAGACAGAGGCAGGCAAATGTGCACTGCAACAATATTGAAATAGCCAAGACATGGAAGCAAAAAAAAGGTCCATAAACAGATGAATGGACAAAGACGAAATGGTACACGTACCAAATGGAATACAAGCCTCTGGAAAAAAATGAACAATGCCGTTTTCAGGACTAGAGTTGAGCCTAGAAATAATCATATAAGGTTAAGTAAGTCAAAAGGGTATGACAAATATCCTATGATATCATTAATACATGTTATCCTAAGATTGCTACCAATGAACATATTTCCACAGAAAAAGACACTCACAGACTTATCAAAAAAACTAATGGTTAGCCAAAATGAAAGGTGGGAGGCTGGGTAAATTAGGACAATGGGGTTAACATACATATACTAATGTATGTTAAATGTATATAAACATATCACATATAAACTATATGCATTATATCATCACCAATAGCTTCAAAAATATACATTCTGTAATCACGTACATGGTAGCAGGATCCGAAGATGAACAGACATATGTATGAATCATTGAGCAGATTCTGTACAGCCAGACAATCAAAACACTCTAAGCAAACTGACTCTGATAAGAAATAGAAATTAAATTTAAAAAGCAAACATAAGTTAGGAGACATAAACTTCTGGGGGCTTGTCCCAGCACATTCCACTCTAATTTACAACCTTGGAAAACTACCTCCAGGAAGACTCTGTTGCCCTAGTAACAAGAGTTGAGAACGTAATAATGCTGCCACCTTGTGGCTGTTTCCCACAACAGCAGCTTTAAACCCAGTGCCAAAGGTTGCTTAATAGTCACAAGGACTGCAGGGCTCTAAATGACACCGGCCCTCAAAGAATGCCCTGGAGTAGTGAATAGGCAAAAAAATTCAACACATGAGTAACTTTTCAAGAAGTCAATAAGAGGAGGGAAGTTGTACTCACTCTTTAAAAAAAAAGGAAAAGAATAAAAAAGGACATGCCTAAAGCTCAGTATAAGGAATTATTAGCCACATGCAAATTCAAATTCAAAAAGGTTTCAGGTGACACCAGTCATGACCATCAGCAAAAAGTCTACAAACTATAAATGCTGAAGGGGTTTTAGAGAATTGTGTACCTTCTAGCTGCTGGTGGGACGTAAAGTGGAAACAGCACTAACGCAAACTGAATCGAGCTGCTTGAAAAGGTAAAAATTGAGCTACCAAATGATGGGGCAGGGCACATTTTGGGCCTATAACCTAAGACCACCAAAATTGGAAAGACAGAGGCAGGCAAATATGCACTGCAACAATACTGAAATAGCCAAGATATGGAAGCAAAAAAAAGGTCCATAAACAGATGAATGGACAAAGAAGAAGTGGTATATGGACAGAATGGAAGAGTAGCCTCGGGAAAAAAATGAACAATGCCGTTTTCAGGAGTAGAGTTGAGACTAGAAATAATCATATAAGGTTAAGTAAGACAAAAGGGTATTACAAATATCCTATGATATTATTAATACATGTTATCCTAAGATTGCTACCAATGAACATATTTCCACAGAAAAAGACACTCACAGACTTATCAAATAAACTAATGGTTAGCCAAAATGAAAGGTGGGAGGATGGGTAAGTTAGGACTATGGGGTTAACATACATATACTAATGTAAGTTAAATGTATATAAACATATAACATATAAATGATATGAATTATATATTCACCAATACCTTCAAAATATACATTCTGTAATCACATACATGGTAACAGGATCCGAAGATGAACAGACATATGTGTGAATCATTGAGCAGATTCTGTACAGCCAGACAATCAAAACACTCTAATCAAATTTACTCCGATAAGAAAGACAAATTAAATTTAAAAAAGAAACATAAGTAAGGAGACATAAACTTCTGGGGGCTTGTCCCAGCACATTGCACTCTAATTTACAAGCTCGGAACACTACCTCCAGGAAGACTCTGTTGTCCTAGTAACAAGACTTGAGAACGTAATAATGCTGCCGCCTTGTGGCTGTCTCCCAAAACAGCAGCTTTAAACCCAATGACAATGGTTGCTTATATAGTCACAAGGACTGCAGGGCTGTAAATGACACAGGCCCTCAAAAATTGCCCTGGGGTAGGGAATAGGCAAGAAAATCCAACACATGAGAAATTTTTCAAGAAGTCAATAAGAGGAGGGGAGTTGTACTCACTCTTTAAAAAAAAAAGGAAAAAAAAAGAAGGACATGCCTAAAGCTTAGTATAAGGAATTATTAGCCACATACAAATTCAAATTCAAAAAGGTTTCAGCTCACACCAGTCATTACCATCAGCAAAATGTCTACAAACTATAAATGCTGAAGGGGTTTTAGAGATCTGTGTACCTTCTAGCTGCTGGTGGGATGTAAAGTGGAAACAGCACTAACGCAAACTGAATCGAGCTGCTTGAAAAGGTAAAAATTGAGCTACCAAATGATGCGGCAGGGCACCTTTTGGGCCTATAACCTAAGACCACCAAAATTGGAAAGACAGAGGCAGGCAAATATGCACTGCAACAATACTGAAATAGCCAAGATATGGAAGCAAAAAAAAGGTCCATAAACAGATGAATGGACAAAGAAGAAGTGGTATACGGACAGAATGGAATAGTAGCCTCGGGAGAAAAATGAACAATGCTGTTTTCAGGACTACAGTTGAGCCTAGAAAAAATCATATAAGGTTAAGTAAGTCAAAAGGGTATGACAAATATCCTATGATATCATTTATACAAGTTTTCTTAAGATTGCTACCAATGAACATATTTCCACAGAAAAAGACACTCACAGACTTATCAAATAAACTAATGGTTAGCCAAAATGAAAGGTGGGGGGATGGGTAAGTTAGGACTATGGGGTTAACATACATATACTAATGTAAGTTAAATGTATATAAACATATAACATATAAACGATATGAATTATATAATCACCAATACCTTCAAAATATATATTCTGTGATCACATACATGGTAACAGGATCCGAAGATGAACAGACATATGTATGAATCATTGAGCAGATTCTGTACAGCCAGACAATCAAAACACTCTAATCAAATTTACTCCGATAAGAAATAGAAATTAAATTTTAAAAAGAAAACATAAGTTAGGAGACATAAACTTCGGGGGGCTTGTCCCAGCATATTGCACTCTAATTTACAAGCTCAGAACACTACCTCCAGTAATACTCTGTTCTCCTAGTAACAAGACTTGAGAACACAATAATGCTGCCGCCTTGTGGCTGCTTCCCACAACAGCACTTTAAACCCAGTGCCAATGATTGCTTATATAGTCACAAGGACTGCAGGGCTGTAAATGACACAAGCCCTCAAAATATGCCCTGGGGTAGGGAATTGGCAAGAACATTCAACACATGAGAAATTTCCAAGAAGTCAATAAGAGGAGGGAAGTTGTACTCACTCTTTAAAAAAAAAAGGAAAAGAAAAAAAAGGACATGCCTAAAGCTTAGTATAAGGAATTATTAGCCACATACAAATTCAAATTCAAAAAGGTTTCAGCTCACACCAGTCATTACCATCAGCAAAATGTCTACAAACTATAAATGCTGAAGGGGTTTTAGAGATCTGTGTACCTTCTAGCTGCTGGTGGGATGTAAAGTGGTAACAGCAGTAACGCAAACTGAATCGAGCTGCTTGAAAAGGTAAAAATTGAGTTACCATATGGTGCGGCAGGGCACCTTTTGGGCCTATAACCTAAGACCACCAGATTCGGAAAGAGAGAGGCAGGCAAATGTGCATTGCAACTATATTGAAATAGCCAAGACATGGAAGCAAAAAAAAAGGTCCATAAACAGATGAATGGACAAAGACGAAGTGGGATACGTACCAAATGGAATAGTAGCCTCGGGAAAAAAATGAACAATGCCGTTTTCAGGACTACAGTTGAGCCTAGAAATAATCATATAAGGTTAAGTAAGTCAAAAGGGTATGACAAATATCCTATGACATCATTTATACATGTTATCCTAAGATTGCTACCAATGAACATATTTCCACAGAAAAAGACACTCACAGACTTATCAAATAAACTAATGGCTAGCCAAAATGAAAGGTGGGAGGATGGGTAAATTAGGACTATGGGGTTAACATACATATACTAATGTATGTTAAATGTATATAAACATATAACATATGAACTATATAAAGTATATAATCACCAATACCTTTAAAATATACATTCTGTAATCACATACATGCTAACAGGTTCGAAGATGAACAGACCTATGTATGAATCATTGAGCAGATTCTGTACAGCCAGAAAACCACAACACTCTAATCAAATTTACTCCGATAAGAAATAGAAATTAAATTTAAAAAACAAACATGAGTTAGGAGACATAAACTTCTGGGGGCTTGTCCCAGGACATTTCACTCTAATTTACAGGCTCGGAACACTACCTCCAGGAAGACTGTGTTGTCCTAGTAACAAGACTTGAGAACGTAATAATGCTGCCGCCTTGTGGCTGCTTCTCACAACAGTAGCTTTAAACCCAGTGCCAATGGTTGCTTATATAGTCACAAGGACTGCAGGGCTGTAAAAGACACAGGCCCTCAAAAAATGCCCTGGGGTAGGGAATTGGCAAGAAAATTCAACACATGAGAAATTTTCAAGAAGTCAATAAGAGTACGGAAGTTGTACTCACTCTTTAAAAAAAAAGGAAAAGAAAAAAAGGACATGCCTAAAGCTCAGCATAAGGAATTATTAGCCACATGCGTATCCAACCTCCAAAAAGGTTTCAGCTCACACCAGTCATGACCATCAGCAAAAAGTCTACAAACTATAAATGCTGAAGGGGTTTTAGAGAACTGTGTACCTTCTAGCTGCTGTTTGGATGTAAAGTGGTAACAGCAGTAACGCAAACTGAATCGAGCTGCTTGAAAAGGTACACATTGAGCTACCATATGATGTGGCAGGGCACCTTTTGGGCCTATAACCTAAGACCACCGGATTCGGAAAGACAGAGGCAGGCAAATGTGCACTGCAACAATATTGAAATAGCCAAGACATGGAAGCAAAAAAAAGGTCCATAAACAGATGAATGGACAAAGACGAAATGGTATACGTACCAAATGGAATAGTAGCCTCTGGAAAAAAATGAACAATGCCGTTTTCAGGACTAGAGTTGAGCCTAGAAATAATCATATAAGGTTAAGTAAGTCAAAAGGGTATGACAAATATCCTATGATATCATTTATACATGTTATCCTAAGATTGCTACCAATGAAAATATTTCCACAGAAAAAGACACTCACAGACTTATCAAATAAACTAATGGTTAGCCAAAATGAAAGGTGGGGGGATGGGTAAATTAGGACTATGGGGTTAACATACATATACTAATATAAGTTAAATGTATATAAACATATAACATATAAATGATATGAATTATATAATCACCAATACCTTCAAAATATACATTCTGTAATCACATACATGCTAACAGGTTCCGAAGATGAACAGATATATGTATGAATCATTGAACAGATTCTGTACAGCCAGACAATCAAAACACTCTAATCAAATTTACTCCGATAAAAAATACAAATTAAATTTAAAAAACAAACATAAGTAAGGAGACATAAACTTCTGGGGGCTTGTCCCAGCATATTGCACTCTAATTTAAAAGCTCTGAACACTACCTCCAGGAAGACTCTGTTCTCCTAGTAACAAGACTTGAGAACGCAATAATGCTGCCGCCTTGTGGCTGCTTCCCACAACAGTAGCTTTAAACCCAGTACCAATGGTTGCTTATATAGTCACAAGGACTGCAGGGCTGTAAAAGACACAGGCCCTCAAAAAATGCCCTGGTGTAGGGAATAGGCAAGAAAATCCAACACATGAGAAATTTTTCAAGAAGTCAATAAGAGGAGGGGAGTTGTACTCACTCTTTAAAAAAAAAAAGGAAAAGAAAAAAAAGGACATGCCTAAAGCTCAGTATAAGGAATTATTAGCCACATACAAATTCAAATTCAAAAAGGTTTCAGCTCACACCAGTCATTACCATCAGCAAAATGTCTACAAACTATAAATGCTGAAGGGGTTTTAGAGATCTGTGTACCTTCTAGCTGCTGGTGGGATGTAAAGTGGCAACAGCACTAACGCAAACTGAATGGAGCTGCTTGAAAAGGTAAAAATTGAGCTACCATATGATGCGGCAGGGCACCTTTTGGGCCTATAACCTAAGACCACCAGATTCGGAAAGAGAGAGGCAGGCAAATGTGCATTGCAACAATATTGAAATAGCCAAGACATGGAAGCAAAAAAAAGGTCCATAAACAGATGAATGGACAAAGACGAAGTGGGATACGTACCAAATGGAATAGTAGCCTCGGGAAAAAAATGAACAATGCCGTTTTCAGGACTACAGTTGAGCCTAGAAATAATCATATAAGGTTAAGTAAGTCAAAAGGGTATGACAAATATCCTAGGACATCATTTATACATGTTATCCTAAGATTGCTACCAATGAACATATTTCCACAGAAAAAGACACTCACAGACTTATCAAATAAACTAATGGCTAGCCAAAATGAAAGGTGGGAGGATGGGTAAATTAGGACTATGGGGTTAAAATACATATACTAATGTATGTTAAATGTATATAAACATATAACATATGAAATATATAAATTATATAATCACCAATACCTTTAAAATATACATTCTGTAATCACATACATGCTAACAGGTTCGAAGATGAACAGACATATGTATGAATCATTGAGCAGATTCTGTACAGCCAGAAAACCACAACACTCTAATCAAATTTACTCCGATAAGAAATATAAATTAAATTTAAAAAAAAAACATAAGTTAGGAGACATAAACTTCTGGGGGCTTGTCCCAGCATATTGCACTCTAATTTACAAGCTCAGAACACTACCTCCAGGAAGACTCTGTTCTCCTAGTAACAAGACTTGAGAACGCAATAATGCTGCCGCCTTGTGGCTGCTTCCCACAACAGCACTTTAAACCCAGTGCCAATGATTGCTTATATAGTCACAAGGACTGCAGGGCTGTAAATGACACAAGTCCTCAAAATATGCCCTGGGGTAGGGAATTGGCAAGAACATTCAACACATGAGAAATTTCCAAGAAGTCAATAAGAGGAGGGAAGTTGTACTCACTCTTTAAAAAAAAAAGGAAAAGAAAAAAAAGGACATGCCTAAAGCTTAGTATAAGGAATTATTAGCCACATACAAATTCAAATTCAAAAAGGTTTCAGCTCACACCAGTCATTACCATCAGCAAAATGTCTACAAACTATAAATGCTGAAGGGGTTTTAGAGATCTGTGTACCTTCTAGCTGCTGGTGGGATGTAAAGTGGTAACAGCAGTAACGCAAACTGAATCGAGCTGCTTGAAAAGGTAAAAATTGAGTTACCATATGGTGCGGCAGGGCACCTTTTGGGCCTATAACCTAAGACCACCAGATTCGGAAAGAGAGAGGCAGGCAAATGTGCATTGCAACTATATTGAAATAGCCAAGACATGGAAGCAAAAAAAAAGGTCCATAAACAGATGAATGGACAAAGACGAAGTGGGATACGTACCAAATGGAATAGTAGCCTCGGGAAAAAAATGAACAATGCCGTTTTCAGGACTACAGTTGAGCCTAGAAATAATCATATAAGGTTAAGTAAGTCAAAAGGGTATGACAAATATCCTATGACATCATTTATACATGTTATCCTAAGATTGCTACCAATGAACATATTTCCACAGAAAAAGACACTCACAGACTTATCAAATAAACTAATGGCTAGCCAAAATGAAAGGTGGGAGGATGGGTAAATTAGGACTATGGGGTTAACATACATATACTAATGTATGTTAAATGTATATAAACATATAACATATGAACTATATAAAGTATATAATCACCAATACCTTTAAAATATACATTCTGTAATCACATACATGCTAACAGGTTCGAAGATGAACAGACATATGTATGAATCATTGAGCAGATTCTGTACAGCCAGAAAACCACAACACTCTAATCAAATTTACTCCGATAAGAAATAGAAATTAAATTTAAAAAACAAACATGAGTTAGGAGACATAAACTTCTGGGGGCTTGTCCCAGGACATTTCACTCTAATTTACAGGCTCGGAACACTACCTCCAGGAAGACTGTGTTGTCCTAGTAACAAGACTTGAGAACGTAATAATGCTGCCGCCTTGTGGCTGCTTCTCACAACAGTAGCTTTAAACCCAGTGCCAATGGTTGCTTATATAGTCACAAGGACTGCAGGGCTGTAAAAGACACAGGCCCTCAAAAAATGCCCTGGGGTAGGGAATTGGCAAGAAAATTCAACACATGAGAAATTTTCAAGAAGTCAATAAGAGTACGGAAGTTGTACTCACTCTTTAAAAAAAAAGGAAAAGAAAAAAAGGACATGCCTAAAGCTCAGCATAAGGAATTATTAGCCACATGCGTATCCAACCTCCAAAAAGGTTTCAGCTCACACCAGTCATGACCATCAGCAAAAAGTCTACAAACTATAAATGCTGAAGGGGTTTTAGAGAACTGTGTACCTTCTAGCTGCTGTTTGGATGTAAAGTGGTAACAGCAGTAACGCAAACTGAATCGAGCTGCTTGAAAAGGTACACATTGAGCTACCATATGATGTGGCAGGGCACCTTTTGGGCCTATAACCTAAGACCACCGGATTCGGAAAGACAGAGGCAGGCAAATGTGCACTGCAACAATATTGAAATAGCCAAGACATGGAAGCAAAAAAAAGGTCCATAAACAGATGAATGGACAAAGACGAAATGGTATACGTACCAAATGGAATAGTAGCCTCTGGAAAAAAATGAACAATGCCGTTTTCAGGACTAGAGTTGAGCCTAGAAATAATCATATAAGGTTAAGTAAGTCAAAAGGGTATGACAAATATCCTATGATATCATTTATACATGTTATCCTAAGATTGCTACCAATGAAAATATTTCCACAGAAAAAGACACTCACAGACTTATCAAATAAACTAATGGTTAGCCAAAATGAAAGGTGGGGGGATGGGTAAATTAGGACTATGGGGTTAACATACATATACTAATATAAGTTAAATGTATATAAACATATAACATATAAATGATATGAATTATATAGTCACCAATACCTTCAAAATATACATTCTGTAATCACATACATGCTAACAGGTTCCGAAGATGAACAGATATATGTATGAATCATTGAACAGATTCTGTACAGCCAGACAATCAAAACACTCTAATCAAATTTACTCCGATAAAAAATACAAATTAAATTTAAAAAACAAACATAAGTAAGGAGACATAAACTTCTGGGGGCTTGTCCCAGCATATTGCACTCTAATTTAAAAGCTCTGAACACTACCTCCAGGAAGACTCTGTTCTCCTAGTAACAAGACTTGAGAACGCAATAATGCTGCCGCCTTGTGGCTGCTTCCCACAACAGTAGCTTTAAACCCAGTACCAATGGTTGCTTATATAGTCACAAGGACTGCAGGGCTGTAAAAGACACAGGCCCTCAAAAAATGCCCTGGTGTAGGGAATAGGCAAGAAAATCCAACACATGAGAAATTTTTCAAGAAGTCAATAAGAGGAGGGGAGTTGTACTCACTCTTTAAAAAAAAAAAGGAAAAGAAAAAAAAGGACATGCCTAAAGCTCAGTATAAGGAATTATTAGCCACATACAAATTCAAATTCAAAAAGGTTTCAGCTCACACCAGTCATTACCATCAGCAAAATGTCTACAAACTATAAATGCTGAAGGGGTTTTAGAGATCTGTGTACCTTCTAGCTGCTGGTGGGATGTAAAGTGGCAACAGCACTAACGCAAACTGAATGGAGCTGCTTGAAAAGGTAAAAATTGAGCTACCATATGATGCGGCAGGGCACCTTTTGGGCCTATAACCTAAGACCACCAGATTCGGAAAGAGAGAGGCAGGCAAATGTGCATTGCAACAATATTGAAATAGCCAAGACATGGAAGCAAAAAAAAGGTCCATAAACAGATGAATGGACAAAGACGAAGTGGGATACGTACCAAATGGAATAGTAGCCTCGGGAAAAAAATGAACAATGCCGTTTTCAGGACTACAGTTGAGCCTAGAAATAATCATATAAGGTTAAGTAAGTCAAAAGGGTATGACAAATATCCTAGGACATCATTTATACATGTTATCCTAAGATTGCTACCAATG
Source organism: Balaenoptera physalus (assembly GCF_965194825.1). Lineage (NCBI taxonomy): Eukaryota > Metazoa > Chordata > Mammalia > Artiodactyla > Balaenopteridae > Balaenoptera > Balaenoptera physalus. Next base: position 69,889,750 of record NC_138882.1, read on the forward strand.
AACATATTTCCACAGAAAAAGACACTCACAGACTTATCAAATAAACTAATGGCTAGCCAAAATGAAAGGTGGGAGGATGGGTAAATTAGGACTATGGGGTTAAAATACATATACTAATGTATGTTAAATGTATATAAACATATAACATATGAAATATATAAATTATATAATCACCAATACCTTTAAAATATACATTCTGTAATCACATACATGCTAACAGGTTCGAAGATGAACAGACATATGTATGAATCATTGAGCAGATTCTGTACAGCCAGAAAACCACAACACTCTAATCAAATTTACTCCGATAAGAAACAGAAATTAAATTTAAAAAAAAAACATAAGTTAGGAGACATAAACTTCTGGGGGCTTGTCCCAGCATATTGCACTCTAATTTACAAGCTCAGAACACTACCTCCAGGAAGACTCTGTTCTCCTAGTAACAAGACTTGAGAACGCAATAATGCTGCCGCCTTGTGGCTGCTTCCCACAACAGCACTTTAAACCCAGTGCCAATGATTGCTTATATAGTCACAAGGACTGCAGGGCTGTAAATGACACAAGCCCTCAAAATATGCCCTGGGGTAGGGAATTGGCAAGAACATTCAACACATGAGAAATTTCCAAGAAGTCAATAAGAGGAGGGAAGTTGTACTCACTCTTTAAAAAAAAAAGGAAAAGAAAAAAAGGACATGCCTAAAGCTCAGTATAAGGAATTATTAGCCACATGCAAATACAAATTCAAAAAGGTTTCAGCTCACTCCAGTCATGACCATCAGCAAAAAGTCTACAAACAATAAATGCTGAAGGGGTTTTAGAGAAGTGTGTACCTTCTAGCTGCTGGTGGGATGTAAAGTGGTAACAGCAGTAACGCAAACTGAATCGAGCTGCTTGAAAAGGTAAAAATTGAGTTACCATATGGTGCGGCAGGGCACCTTTTGGGCCTATAACCTAAGACCACCAGATTCGGAAAGAGAGAGGCAGGCAAATGTGCATTGCAACAATATTGAAATAGCCAAGACATGGAAGCAAAAAAAAAGGTCCATAAACAGATGAATGGACAAAGACGAAGTGGGATACGTACCAAATGGAATAGTAGCCTCGGGAAAAAAATGAACAATGCCGTTTTCAGGACTACAGTTGAGCCTAGAAATAATCATATAAGGTTAAGTAAGTCAAAAGGGTATGACAAATATACTATGACATCATTTATACATGTTATCCTAAGATTGCTACCAATGAACATATTTCCACAGAAAAAGACACTCACAGACTTATCAAATAAACTAATGGCTAGCCAAAATGAAAGGTGGGAGGATGGGTAAATTAGGACTATGGGGTTAACATACATATACTAATGTATGTTAAATGTATATAAACATATAACATATGAACTATATAAATTATATAATCACCAATACCTTTAAAATATACATTCTGTAATCACATACATGCTAACAGGTTCGAAGATGAACAGACCTATGTATGAATCATTGAGCAGATTCTGTACAGCCAGAAAACCACAACACTCTAATCAAATTTACTCCGATAAGAAATAGAAATTAAATTTAAAAAACAAACATGAGTTAGGAGACATAAACTTCTGGGGGCTTGTCCCAGGACATTGCACTCTAATTTACAGGCTCGGAACACTACCTCCAGGAAGACTGTGTTGTCCTAGTAACAAGACTTGAGAACGTAATAATGCTGCCGCCTTGTGGCTGCTTTTCACAACAGTAGCTTTAAACCCAGTGCCAATGGTTGCTTATATAGTCACAAGGACTGCAGGGCTGTAAAAGACACAGGCCCTCAAAAAATGCCCTGGGGTAGGGAATTGGCAAGAAAATTCAACACATGAGAAATTTTCAAGAAGTCAATAAGAGTACGGAAGTTGTACTCACTCTTTAAAAAAAAAGGAAAAGAAAAAAAGGACATGCCTAAAGCTCAGCATAAGGAATTATTAGCCACATGCGTATCCAACCTCCAAAAAGGTTTCAGCTCACACCAGTCATGACCATCAGCAAAAAGTCTACAAACTATAAATGCTGAAGGGGTTTTAGAGAACTGTGTACCTTCTAGCTGCTGTTTGGATGTAAAGTGGTAACAGCAGTAACGCAAACTGAATCGAGCTGCTTGAAAAGGTACACATTGAGCTACCATATGATGTGGCAGGGCACCTTTTGGGCCTATAACCTAAGACCACCGGATTCGGAAAGACAGAGGCAGGCAAATGTGCACTGCAACAATATTGAAATAGCCAAGACATGGAAGCAAAAAAAAGGTCCATAAACAGATGAATGGACAAAGACGAAATGGTATACGTACCAAATGGAATAGTAGCCTCTGGAAAAAAATGAACAATGCCGTTTTCAGGACTAGAGTTGAGCCTAGAAATAATCATATAAGGTTAAGTAAGTCAAAAGGGTATGACAAATATCCTATGATATCATTTATACATGTTATCCTAAGATTGCTACCAATGAAAATATTTCCACAGAAAAAGACACTCACAGACTTATCAAATAAACTAATGGTTAGCCAAAATGAAAGGTGGGGGGATGGGTAAATTAGGACTATGGGGTTAACATACATATACTAATATAAGTTAAATGTATATAAACATATAACATATAAATGATATGAATTATATAATCACCAATACCTTCAAAATATACATTCTGTAATCACATACATGGTAACAGGATCCGAAGATGAACAGACATATGTATGAATCATTGAACAGATTCTGTACAGCCAGACAATCAAAACACTCTAATCAAATTTACTCCGATAAAAAATACAAATTAAATTTAAAAAACAAACATAAGTAAGGAGACATAAACTTCTGGGGGCTTGTCCCAGCACATTGCACTCTAATTTACAAGCTCGGAACACTACCTCCAGGAAGACTCTGTTGTCCTAGTAACAAGACTTGAGAACGTAATAATGCTGCCGCCTTGTGGCTGTCTCCCAAAACAGCAGCTTTAAACCCAGTGACAATGGTTGCTTATATAGTCCCAAGGACTGCAGGGCTGTAAATGACACAGGCCCTCAAAAATTGCCCTGGAGTAGGGAATAGGCAAGAAAATCCAACACATGAGAAATTTTTCAAGAAGTCAATAAGAGGAGGGGAGTTGTACTCACTCTTTAAAAAAAAAAAGGAAAAGAAAAAAAAGGGCATGCCTAAAGCTTAGTATAAGGAATTATCAGCCACATACAAATTCAAATTCAAAAAGGTTTCAGCTCACACCAGTCATTACCATCAGCAAAATGTCTACAAACTATAAATGCTGAAGGGGTTTTAGAGATCTGTGTACCTTCTAGCTGCTGGTGGGATGTAAAGTGGAAACAGCACTAACGCAAACTGAATCGAGCTGCTTCAAAAGGTAAACATTGAGCTACCATATGATGCGGCAGGGCACATTTTGGGCCTATAACCTAAGACAACTGGATTCGGAAAGACAGAGGCAGGCAAATGTGCACTGCAACAATATTGAAATAGCCAAGACATGGAAGCAAAAAAAAGATCCATAAACAGATGAATGGACAAAGACGAAATGGTACACGTACCAAATGGAATAGTAGCCTCTGGAAAAAAATGAACAATGCCGTTTTCAGGACTAGAGTTGAGCCTAGAAATAATCATATAAGGTTAAGTAAGTCAAAAGGGTATGACAAATATCCTATGATATCATTAATACATGTTATCCTAAGATTGCTACCAATGAACATATTTCCACAGAAAAAGACACTCACAGACTTATCAAATAAACTAATGGTTAGCCAAAATGAAAGGTGGGAGGATGGGTAAATTAGGACAATGGGGTTAACATACATATACTAATGTATGTTAAATGTATATAAACATATAATATATAAACTATATAAATAATATAATCACCAATACCTTTAAAATATACATTCTGTAATCACATACATGCTAACAGGTTCCGAAGATGAACAGATATATGTATGAATCATTGAGCAGATTCTGTACAGTCAAACAATAAAAACACTCTAATCAAATTTACTCCGATAAGAAATAGAAATTAAATTTAAAAAGCAAACATAAGTTAGGAGACATAAACTTCTGGGGACTTCTCCCAGAACATTCCACTCTAATTTACAACCTTGGAAAACTACCTCCAGGAAGACTTTGTTGCCCTAGTAACAAGAGTTGAGAACGTAATAATGCTGCCGCCTTGTGGCTGTTTCCCACAACAGCAGCTTTAAACCCAGTGCCAATGGTTGCTTAATAGTCACAAGGACTGCAGGGCTCTAAATGACACCTGCCCTCAAAAAATGCCCTGGGCAAGGGAATAGGCAAGAAAATTCAACACATGAGAAACTTTTCAAGAAGTCAATAAGAGGAGGGAAGTTGTACTCACTCTTTAAAAAAAAAAGGAAAAGAAAAAATAGGACATGCCTAAAGCTCAGTATAAGGAATTATTACTAACATGCAATTTCAAATTCAAAAAGGTTTCAGCTCACACCAGTCATGACCATCAGGAAAAAGTCTACAAACTATAAATGGTGAAGGGGTTGTAGAGAACTGTGTACCTTCTAGCTGCTGGGGGGCTGTAAAGTGGTAACAGCAGTAACGCAACCTGAATCGAGCTGCTTGAAAACGTAAAAATTGAGCAACCATATGATGCGGCAGGGCACCTTTGGGGCCTATAACCTAAGACCACCAGATTCGGAAAGACAGAGGCAGGCAAATGTGCACTGCAGCAATACTGAAATAGCCAAGACATGGAAGCAAAAAAAAGGTCCATAAACAGATGAATGGACAAAGACGAAGTGGGATACGTACCAAATGGAATAGTAGCCTGGGAAAAAAAATGAACATTGCCGTTTCCAGGACTACAGTTGAGACTAGAAATAATTATATAAGGTTAAGTAAGTCAAAAGGGTATCACAAATATCCTACGATATCATTTATAAAAGTTATCCTAAGATTGCTACCCATGAACATATTTCCACAGAAAAAGACACTCACAGACTTATCAAATAAACTAATGGTTAGCCAAAATGAAAGGTGGGAGAATAGGTAAATTAGGACTATGGGGTTAACATACATATACTAATGTATGTTAAATGTATATAAACATATCACATATAAACTATATGCATTATATCATCACCAATAGCTTTAAAATATACATTCTGTAATCACGTACATGGTAGCAGGATCCGAAGATGAACAGACATATGTATGAATCATTGAGCAGATTCTGTACAGCCAGACAATCAAAACACTCTAATCAAATTGACTCTGATAAGAAATAGCAATTAAATTTAAAAAGCAAACATAAGTTAGGAGACATAAACTTCTGGGGGCTTGTCCCAGCACATTCCACTCTAATTTACAACCTTGGAAAACTACCTCCAGGAAGACTCTGTTGCCCTAGTAACAAGAGTTGAGAACGTAATAATGCTGCCACCTTGTGGCCGTTTCCCACAACAGCAGCTTTAAACCCAGTGCCAAAGGTTGCTTAATAGTCAAAAGGACTGCAGGGCTCTAAATGACACCGGCCCTCAAAGAATGCCCTGGAGTAGGGAATAGGCAAAAAAATTCAACACATGAGTAACTTTTCAAGAAGTCAATAAGAGGAGGGAAATTGTACTCACTCTTTAAAAAAAAAGGAAAAGAAAAAAAAAGGACATGCCTAAAGCTCAGTATAAGGAATTATTAGCCACATGCAAATTCAAATTCAAAAAGGTTTCAGGTGACACCAGTCATGACCATCAGCAAAAAGTCTACAAACTATAAATGCTGAAGGGGTTTTAGAGAATTGTGTACATTCTAGCTGCTGGTGGGATGTAAAGTGGTAACAGCACTAACGCATACAGAATGGAGCTGCTTGAAAAGGTAAAAATTGAGTTACCATATGATGCGGCAGGGCACCTTTTGGGCCTATAACCTAAGACCACCAAAATCGGAAATACAGAGGCAGGCAAATGTGCACTGCAACAATACTGAAATACCCAAGACATGGAAGCAAAAAATGGTCCATAAACAGGTGAATGGACAAAGAAGAAGTGGTATATGGACAGAATGGAAGAGTAGCCTCGGGAAAAAAATGAACAATGCCGTTTTCAGAACTACAGTTGAGACTAGAAATAGTCATATAAGGTTAAGTAAGTCAAAAGGGTGTGACAAATATCCTATGAAATCATTTATACATGTTTTCCTAAGATTACTACCAATGAACATATTTCCACAGAAAAAGACAGTCACAGACTTATCAAAAATACTAACGGTTAGCCAAAATGAAAGGTGGGAGGATGGGTAAATTAGGACTATGGGGTTAACATACATATACTAATGTAAGTTAAATGTATATAAACATATAACATATAAATGATATGAATTATATAATCACCAATCCCTTCAAAATATACATTCTGTAATCACATACATGGTAACAGGATCCGCAGATGAACAGACATATGTATGAATCATTGAGCAGATTCTGTACAGCCAGACAATCAAAACACTCTAATCAAATTTACTCCGATAAAAAGTAGAAGTTAAATTTAAAAAACAAACATAAGTAAGGAGACATAAACTTCTGGGGGCTTGTCCCAGCACATTCCACTCTAATTTACAACCTCGGAACACTACCTCCAGGAAGACTCTGCTGCCCTATTAACAAGAGTTGAGAACCTAATAATACTGCTGCCTTGTGGCTATTTCCCACAACAGCAGCTTTAAACCCAGTGCAAATGGTTGCTTATATTGTCACAAGGACTGCAGGGCTGTAAATGATACAGGCCCTCAAAAAATGCCTTGGGGTAGGGAATAGGCAAGAAAATTCAACACATGAGAAATTTTTCAAGAAGTCAATAAGAGGAGGGAGGTTGTACTCACTCTCTAAAAAAGAAAGGAAAAGAAAAAAAAGGGCATGCCTAAACCTCAGTAAAGGAAATTATTAGGCACATACAAATTCAAATTCAATAAGGTTTCAGCTCACACCAGTCATGACCATCAGCAAAAAATCTACAAACTATAAATGCTGAACGGGTTTTAGAGAACTGTGTACCTTCTAGGTTCCGGTGGGATGTAAACTGGTAAGAGCACTAACGAAAACTGAATGCAGCTACTTGAAAAGGTAAAAATTGAGTTACCGTATGATGCGGCAGGGCACCTTTTGGGCCTATAATATAAGACCACCAAAATCGGAAAGACAGATGCAGGCAAATATGCACTGCAACAATATTGAAATAGCCAAGACATAGAAGCAAAAAAAAGCTCCATAAAAAAATGAATGGACAAAGACGAAGTGGTATACGTACCAAATGGAATAGTAGCCTCGGGAAAAAAATGAACAATGCCGTTTTCATGACTACAGTTGAGCCTAGAAATAATCATATAAGGGTAAGTTAGTCAAAAGGGTATGACAAATATCCTATGATATCATTTATACATGTTATCCTAAGATTGCTACCAATGAACATATTTCCACAAAAAAAGACACTCACAGACTTATCAAATAAACTAATGGTTAGCCAAAATGAAAGGTGGGAGGATGGGTAAATTAGGACTATGGGGTTAACATACATATACTAATGTATGTTAAATGTATATAAACATATAACATATGAACTATATAAAATATATAATCACCAAACCTTTAAAATATACATTCTGTAATCACATACATGATAACAGGTTCCGAAGATGAACAGATATATGTATGAATCATTGAGCAGATTCTGTACAGCCAATCAAAACACTCTAATCAAATTTACTCCGATAAGAAATAGAAATTAAATTTAAAAAGCAAACATAAGTTAGGAGACATAAACTTCTGGGGGCTTGTCCCAGCACATTCCACTCTAATTTACAACCTTGGAAAACTACCTCCAGGAAGACTCTGTTGCCCTAGTAAGAAGAGTTCAGAATGTAATAATGCTGCCGCCTTGTGGCTGTTTCCCACAACAGCAGCTTTAAACCCAGTGCCAAAGGTTGCTTAATAGTCACAAGGACTGAAGGGCTCTAAATGACACCTGCCTTCAAAAAATGCCCTGGGGTAGGGAATAGGCAAAAAAATTCAACACATGAGAAACTTTTCAAGAAGTCAATAAGAGGAGGGAAGTTGTACTCACTCTTTAAAACAAAAGGAAAAGAAAAAAATGACATGCCTAAAGCTCAGTATAAGGAATTATTAGCCACATGCAAATTCAAATTCAAAAAGGTTTCAGGTAACACCAGTCATGACCATCATCAAAAAGTCTACAAACTATAAATGCTGAAGGGGTTTTAGAGGAATGTGTACCTTCTAGCTGCTGGTGGGATGTAAAGAAGTAATACCACTAATGCAAACTGAATGGAGCTGCTTGAAAAGGTAAAAATTGAGTTACCATACGATGCGGCAGGGCACCTTTTGGGCCTATAACCTAAGACCACCAGAATCGGAAAGACAGAGGCAGGCAAATGTGCACTGCAACAATACTGAAATAGCCAAGACATGGAAGCAAAAAAAGGTCCATAAACAGATGAATGAACAAAGACGAAATGGTATACGTACCAAATGGAATAGTAGCCTCTGGAAAAAAATGAACAATGCTGTTTTCAGGACTAGAGTTGAGCCTAGAAATAATCATATAAGGTTAAGTAAGTCAAAAGGGTATGACAAATATCCTATGATATCATTTATACATGTTATCCTAAGATTGCTACCAATGAACATATTTCCACAGAAAAAGACACTCACAGACTTATCATATAAGCTAATGGTTAGCCAAAATGAAAGGTGGGAGGATGGGTAAATTAGGACTATGGGGTTAACATACATATACTAATGTATGTTAAATGTATATAAACATATAACATATAAATGATATGAATTATATATTCACCAATACCTTCAAAATATACATTCTGTAATCACATACATGGTAACAGGATCCGAAGATGAACAGACATATGTATGAATCATTGAGCAGATTCTGTACAGCCAGACAATCAAAACACTCTAATCAAATTTACTCCGATAAGAAATAGAAATTAAATTTAAAAAACAAACATAAGTTAGGAGACATAAACTTTTGGGGGCTTGTCCCAGCACATTGCACTCTAATTTACAAGCTCGGAACACTACCTCCAGGAAGACTGTGTTGTCCTAGTAACAAGACTTGAGAACGTAATAATGCTGCCGCCTTGTGGCTGCTTCCCACAACAGTAGCTTTAAACCCAGTGCCAATGGTTGCTTATATAGTCACAAGGACTGCAGGGCTGTAAAAGACACAGGCCCTCAAAAAATGCCCTAGGGTAGGGAATTGGCAAGAAAATTCAACACATGAGAAATTTTCAAAAGTCAATAAGAGTACGGAAGTTGAACTCACTCTTTAAAAAAAAAGGAAATGAAAAAAAGGACATGCCTAAAGCTCAGCATAAGGAATTATTAGCCACATGCGTATCCAACCTCCAAAAAGGTTTCAGCTCACACCATTCATGACCATCAGCAAAAAGTCTACAAACTATAAATGCTGAAGGGGTTTTAGAGAAGTGTGTACCTTCTAGCTGCTGGTGGGATATAAAGTCGTAACAGCACTAATGCAAACTGAATCGAGCTGCTTGAAAACGTAAAAATTGAGCTACCATATGATGCGGCAGGGCACCTTTTGGGCCTATAACCTAAGACCACCAGAATCGGAAAGACAGAGGCAGGCAAATGTGCACTGCAACAATACTGAAATAGCAAAGACATGGAAGCAAAAAAAAGGTCCATAAACAGGTGAATGGACAAAGAAGAAGTGGTATATGGACAGAATGGAAGAGTAGCCTCGGGAAAAAAATGAACAATGCCGTTTTCAGGACTAGAGTTGAGACTAGAAATAATCATATAAGGTTAAGTAAGACAAAAGGGTATTACAAATATCCTATGATATTATTTATACAAGTTTTCCTAAGATTGCTACCAATGAACATATTTCCACAGAAAAAGACACTCACAGACTTATCAAATAAACTAATGGTTAGCCAAAATGAAAGGTGGGAGGATGGGTAAATTAGGACTATGGGGTTAACATACATATACTAACGTAAGTTAAATGTATATAAACATATAACATATAAATGATATGAATTATATATTCACCAATACCTTCAAAATATACATTCTGTAATCACATACATGGTAACAGGATCCAAAGATGAACAGACATATGTGTGAATCATTGAGCAGATTCTGTACAGCCAGACAATCAAAACACTCTAATCAAATTTACTCCGATAAGAAAGACAAATTAAATTTAAAAAACAAACATAAGTAAGGAGACATAAACTTCTGGGGGCTTGTCCCAGCACATTGCACTCTAATTTAAAAGCTCGGAACACTACCTCCAGGAAGACTCTGTTGTCCTAGTAACAAGACTTGAGAACGTAATAATGCTGCCGCCTTGTGGCTGTCTCCCAAAACAGCAGGTTTAAACCCATTGAGAATGGTTGCTTATATAGTCACAAGGACTGCAGGGCTGTAAATGACACAGGCCCTCAAAAATTGCCCTGGGGTAGGGAATAGGCAAGAAAATCCAACACATGAGAAATTTTTCAAGAAGTCAATAAGAGGAGGGGAGTTGTACTCACTCTTTAAAAAAAAAAAAGGAAAAGAAAAAAAAGGACATGCCTAAAGCTTAGTATAAGGAATTATTAGCCACATACAAATTCAAATTCAAAAAGGTTTCAGCTCACACCAGTCATTACCATCAGCAAAATGTCTACAAAGTATAAATGCTGAAGGGGTTTTAGAGATCTGTGTACCTTCTAGCTGCTGGTGGGATGTAAAGTGGAAACAGCACTAACGCAAATTGAATCGAGCTGCTTGAAAAGGTAAAAATTGAGCTACCAAATGATGCGGCAGGGCACCTTTTGGGCCTATAACCTAAGACCACCAAAATTGGAAAGACAGAGGCAGGCAAATATGCACTGCAACAATACTGAAATAGCCAAGATATGGAAGCAAAAAAAAGGTCCATAAACAGATGAATGGACAAAGAAGAAGTGGTATACGGACAGAATGGAATAGTAGCCTCGGGAGAAAAATGAACAATGCTGTTTTCAGGACTACAGTTGAGCCTAGAAAAAATCATATAAGGTTAAGTAAGTCAAAAGGGTATGACAAATATCCTATGATATCATTTATACAAGTTTTCTTAAGATTGCTACCAATGAACATATTTCCACAGAAAAAGACACTCACAGACTTATCAAATAAACTAATGGTTAGCCAAAATGAAAGGTGGGGGGATGGGTAAGTTAGGACTATGGGGTTAACATACATATACTAATGTAAGTTAAATGTATATAAACATATAACATATAAACGATATGAATTATATAATCACCAATACCTTCAAAATATATATTCTGTAATCACATACTTGATAACAGGTTCCGAAGATGAACAGATATATGTATGAATCATTGAGCAGATTCTGTACAGCCAATCAAAACACTCTAATCAAATTTACTCCGATAAGAAATAGAAATTAAATTTAAAAAGCAAACATAAGTTAGGAGACATAAACTTCTGGGGGCTTGTCCCAGCACATTCCACTCTAATTTACAACCTTGGAAAACTACCTCCAGGAAGACTCTGTTGCCCTAGTAACAAGAGTTGAGAACGTAATAATGCTGCCGCCTTGTGGCTGTTTCCCACAACAGCAGCTTTAAACCCAGTGCCAAAGGTTGCTTAATAGTCACAAGGACTGAAGGGCTCTAAATGACACCTGCCTTCAAAAAATGCCCTGGGGTAGGGAATAGGCAAAAAAATTCAACACATGAGAAACTTTTCAAGAAGTCAATAAGAGGAGGGAAGTTGTACTCACTCTTTAAAACAAAAGGAAAAGAAAAAAATGACATGCCTAAAGCTCAGTATAAGGAATTATTAGCCACATGCAAATTCAAATTCAAAAAGGTTTCAGGTAACACCACTCATGACCATCATCAAAAAGTCTACAAACTATAAATGCTGAAGGGGTTTTAGAGGAATGTGTACCTTCTAGCTGCTGGTGGGATGTAAAGAAGTAATACCACTAATGCAAACTGAATGGAGCTGCTTGAAAAGGTAAAAATTGAGTTACCATACGATGCGGCAGGGCACCTTTTGGGCCTATAACCTAAGACCACCAGAATCGGAAAGACAGAGGCAGGCAAATGTGCACTGCAACAATACTGAAATAGCCAAGACATGGAAGCAAAAAAAAAGGTCCATAAACAGATGAATGGACAAAGACGAAGTGGGATACGTACCAAATGGAATAGTAGCCTCGGGAAAAAAATGAACAATGCCGTTTTCAGGACTACAGTTGAGCCTAGAAATAATCATATAAGGTTAAGTAAGTCAAAAGGGTATGACAAATATCCTATGACATCATTTATACAAGTTATCCTAAGATTGCTACCAATGAACATATTTCCACAGAAAAAGACACTCACAGACTTATCAAATAAACTAATGGCTAGCCAAAATGAAAGGTGGGAGGATGGGTAAATTAGGACTATGGGGTTAAAATACATATACTAATGTATGTTAAATGTATATAAACATATAACATATGAAATATATAAATTATATAATCACCAATACCTTTAAAATATACATTCTGTAATCACATACATGCTAACAGGTTCGAAGATGAACAGACATATGTATGAATCATTGAGCAGATTCTGTACAGCCAGAAAACCACAACACTCTAATCAAATTTACTCCGATAAAAAATACAAATTAAATTTAAAAAACAAACATAAGTTAGGAGACATAAACTTCTGGGGGCTTGTCCCAGCACATTGCACTCTAATTTACAAGCTCGGAACACTACCTCCAGGAAGACTGTGTTGTCCTAGTAACAAGACTTGAGAACTTAATAATGCTGCCGCCTTGTGGCTGCTTCCCACAACAGTAGCTTTAAACCCAGTGCCAATGGTTGCTTATATAGTCACAAGGACTGCAGGGCTGTAAAAGACACAGGCCCTCAAAAAATGCCCTGGGGTATGGAATTGGCAAGAAAATTCAACACATGAGAAATTTTCAAGAAGTCAATAAGAGGAGGGAAGTTGTAGTCACTCTTTAAAAAAAAAGGAAAAGAAAAAAAGGACATGCCTAAAGCTCAGCATAAGGAATTATTAGCCACATGCGTATCCAACCTCCAAAAAGGTTACAGCTCACACCAGTCATGACCATCAGCAAAAAGTCTACAAACTATAAATGCTGAAGGGGTTTTAGAGAACTGTGTACCTTCTAGCTGCTGGTGGGATGTAAAGTGGTAACAGCAGTAACGCAAAATGAATCGAGCTGCTTGAAAAGGTAAACATTGAGCTACCATATGATGCGGCAGGGCACATTTTGGGCCTATAACCTAAGACAACTGGATTCGGAAAGACAGAGGCAGGCAAATGTGCACTGCAACAATATTGAAATAGCCAAGACATGGAAGCAAAAAAAAGGTCCATAAACAGATGAATGGACAAAGACGAAATGGTACACGTACCAAATGGAATACAAGCCTCTGGAAAAAAATGAACAATGCCGTTTTCAGGACTAGAGTTGAGCCTAGAAATAATCATATAAGGTTAAGTAAGTCAAAAGGGTATGACAAATATCCTATGATATCATTAATACATGTTATCCTAAGATTGCTACCAATGAACATATTTCCACAGAAAAAGACACTCACAGACTTATCAAAAAAACTAATGGTTAGCCAAAATGAAAGGTGGGAGGCTGGGTAAATTAGGACAATGGGGTTAACATACATATACTAATGTATGTTAAATGTATATAAACATATCACATATAAACTATATGCATTATATCATCACCAATAGCTTCAAAAATATACATTCTGTAATCACGTACATGGTAGCAGGATCCGAAGATGAACAGACATATGTATGAATCATTGAGCAGATTCTGTACAGCCAGACAATCAAAACACTCTAAGCAAACTGACTCTGATAAGAAATAGAAATTAAATTTAAAAAGCAAACATAAGTTAGGAGACATAAACTTCTGGGGGCTTGTCCCAGCACATTCCACTCTAATTTACAACCTTGGAAAACTACCTCCAGGAAGACTCTGTTGCCCTAGTAACAAGAGTTGAGAACGTAATAATGCTGCCACCTTGTGGCTGTTTCCCACAACAGCAGCTTTAAACCCAGTGCCAAAGGTTGCTTAATAGTCACAAGGACTGCAGGGCTCTAAATGACACCGGCCCTCAAAGAATGCCCTGGAGTAGTGAATAGGCAAAAAAATTCAACACATGAGTAACTTTTCAAGAAGTCAATAAGAGGAGGGAAGTTGTACTCACTCTTTAAAAAAAAAGGAAAAGAATAAAAAAGGACATGCCTAAAGCTCAGTATAAGGAATTATTAGCCACATGCAAATTCAAATTCAAAAAGGTTTCAGGTGACACCAGTCATGACCATCAGCAAAAAGTCTACAAACTATAAATGCTGAAGGGGTTTTAGAGAATTGTGTACCTTCTAGCTGCTGGTGGGACGTAAAGTGGAAACAGCACTAACGCAAACTGAATCGAGCTGCTTGAAAAGGTAAAAATTGAGCTACCAAATGATGGGGCAGGGCACATTTTGGGCCTATAACCTAAGACCACCAAAATTGGAAAGACAGAGGCAGGCAAATATGCACTGCAACAATACTGAAATAGCCAAGATATGGAAGCAAAAAAAAGGTCCATAAACAGATGAATGGACAAAGAAGAAGTGGTATATGGACAGAATGGAAGAGTAGCCTCGGGAAAAAAATGAACAATGCCGTTTTCAGGAGTAGAGTTGAGACTAGAAATAATCATATAAGGTTAAGTAAGACAAAAGGGTATTACAAATATCCTATGATATTATTAATACATGTTATCCTAAGATTGCTACCAATGAACATATTTCCACAGAAAAAGACACTCACAGACTTATCAAATAAACTAATGGTTAGCCAAAATGAAAGGTGGGAGGATGGGTAAGTTAGGACTATGGGGTTAACATACATATACTAATGTAAGTTAAATGTATATAAACATATAACATATAAATGATATGAATTATATATTCACCAATACCTTCAAAATATACATTCTGTAATCACATACATGGTAACAGGATCCGAAGATGAACAGACATATGTGTGAATCATTGAGCAGATTCTGTACAGCCAGACAATCAAAACACTCTAATCAAATTTACTCCGATAAGAAAGACAAATTAAATTTAAAAAAGAAACATAAGTAAGGAGACATAAACTTCTGGGGGCTTGTCCCAGCACATTGCACTCTAATTTACAAGCTCGGAACACTACCTCCAGGAAGACTCTGTTGTCCTAGTAACAAGACTTGAGAACGTAATAATGCTGCCGCCTTGTGGCTGTCTCCCAAAACAGCAGCTTTAAACCCAATGACAATGGTTGCTTATATAGTCACAAGGACTGCAGGGCTGTAAATGACACAGGCCCTCAAAAATTGCCCTGGGGTAGGGAATAGGCAAGAAAATCCAACACATGAGAAATTTTTCAAGAAGTCAATAAGAGGAGGGGAGTTGTACTCACTCTTTAAAAAAAAAAGGAAAAAAAAAGAAGGACATGCCTAAAGCTTAGTATAAGGAATTATTAGCCACATACAAATTCAAATTCAAAAAGGTTTCAGCTCACACCAGTCATTACCATCAGCAAAATGTCTACAAACTATAAATGCTGAAGGGGTTTTAGAGATCTGTGTACCTTCTAGCTGCTGGTGGGATGTAAAGTGGAAACAGCACTAACGCAAACTGAATCGAGCTGCTTGAAAAGGTAAAAATTGAGCTACCAAATGATGCGGCAGGGCACCTTTTGGGCCTATAACCTAAGACCACCAAAATTGGAAAGACAGAGGCAGGCAAATATGCACTGCAACAATACTGAAATAGCCAAGATATGGAAGCAAAAAAAAGGTCCATAAACAGATGAATGGACAAAGAAGAAGTGGTATACGGACAGAATGGAATAGTAGCCTCGGGAGAAAAATGAACAATGCTGTTTTCAGGACTACAGTTGAGCCTAGAAAAAATCATATAAGGTTAAGTAAGTCAAAAGGGTATGACAAATATCCTATGATATCATTTATACAAGTTTTCTTAAGATTGCTACCAATGAACATATTTCCACAGAAAAAGACACTCACAGACTTATCAAATAAACTAATGGTTAGCCAAAATGAAAGGTGGGGGGATGGGTAAGTTAGGACTATGGGGTTAACATACATATACTAATGTAAGTTAAATGTATATAAACATATAACATATAAACGATATGAATTATATAATCACCAATACCTTCAAAATATATATTCTGTGATCACATACATGGTAACAGGATCCGAAGATGAACAGACATATGTATGAATCATTGAGCAGATTCTGTACAGCCAGACAATCAAAACACTCTAATCAAATTTACTCCGATAAGAAATAGAAATTAAATTTTAAAAAGAAAACATAAGTTAGGAGACATAAACTTCGGGGGGCTTGTCCCAGCATATTGCACTCTAATTTACAAGCTCAGAACACTACCTCCAGTAATACTCTGTTCTCCTAGTAACAAGACTTGAGAACACAATAATGCTGCCGCCTTGTGGCTGCTTCCCACAACAGCACTTTAAACCCAGTGCCAATGATTGCTTATATAGTCACAAGGACTGCAGGGCTGTAAATGACACAAGCCCTCAAAATATGCCCTGGGGTAGGGAATTGGCAAGAACATTCAACACATGAGAAATTTCCAAGAAGTCAATAAGAGGAGGGAAGTTGTACTCACTCTTTAAAAAAAAAAGGAAAAGAAAAAAAAGGACATGCCTAAAGCTTAGTATAAGGAATTATTAGCCACATACAAATTCAAATTCAAAAAGGTTTCAGCTCACACCAGTCATTACCATCAGCAAAATGTCTACAAACTATAAATGCTGAAGGGGTTTTAGAGATCTGTGTACCTTCTAGCTGCTGGTGGGATGTAAAGTGGAAACAGCACTAACGCAAACTGAATCGAGCTGCTTGAAAAGGTAAAAATTGAGCTACCAAATGATGCGGCAGGGCACCTTTTGGGCCTATAACCTAAGACCACCAAAATTGGAAAGACAGAGGCAGGCAAATATGCACTGCAACAATACTGAAATAGCCAAGATATGGAAGCAAAAAAAAGGTCCATAAACAGATGAATGGACAAAGAAGAAGTGGTATACGGACAGAATGGAATAGTAGCCTTGGGAGAAAAATGAACAATGCTGTTTTCAGGACTACAGTTGAGCCTAGAAAAAATCATATAAGGTTAAGTAAGTCAAAAGGGTATGACAAATATCCTATGATATCATTTATACAAGTTTTCTTAAGATTGCTACCAATGAACATATTTCCACAGAAAAAGACACTCACAGACTTATCAAATAAATTAATGGTTAGCCAAAATGAAAGGTGGGGGGATGGGTAAGTTAGGACTATGGGGTTAACATACATATACTAATGTAAGTTAAATGTATATAAACATATAACATATAAACGATATGAATTATATAATCACCAATACCTTCAAAATATATATTCTGTGATCACATACTTGATAACAGGTTCCGAAGATGAACAGATATATGTATGAATCATTGAGCAGATTCTGTACAGCCAATCAAAACACTCTAATCAAATTTACTCCGATAAGAAATAGAAATTAAATTTAAAAAGCAAACATAAGTTAGGAGACATAAACTTCTGGGGGCTTGTCCCAGCACATTCCACTCTAATTTACAACCTTGGAAAACTACCTCCAGGAAGACTCTGTTGCCCTAGTAACAAGAGTTGAGAACGTAATAATGCTGCCGCCTTGTGGCTGTTTCCCACAACAGCAGCTTTAAACCCACTGCCAAAGGTTGCTTAATAGTCACAAGGACTGAAGGGCTCTAAATGACACCTGCCTTCAAAAAATGCCCTGGGGTAGGGAATAGGCAAAAAAATTCAACACATGAGAAACTTTTCAAGAAGTCAATAAGAGGAGGGAAGTTGTACTCACTCTTTAAAACAAAAGGAAAAGAAAAAAATGACATGCCTAAAGCTCAGTATGAGGAATTATTAGCCACATGCAAATTCAAATTCAAAAAGGTTTCAGGTAACACCACTCATGACCATCATCAAAAAGTCTACAAACTATAAATGCTGAAGGGGTTTTAGAGGAATGTGTACCTTCTAGCTGCTGGTGGGATGTAAAGAAGTAATACCACTAATGCAAACTGAATGGAGCTGCTTGAAAAGGTAAAAATTGAGTTACCATACGATGCGGCAGGGCACCTTTTGGGCCTATAACCTAAGACCACCAGAATCGGAAAGACAGAGGCAGGCAAATGTGCACTGCAACAATACTGAAATAGCCAAGACATGGAAGCAAAAAAAGGTCCATAAACAGATGAATGGACAAAGACGAAATGGTATACGTACCAAATGGAATAGTAGCCTCTGGAAAAAAATGAACAATGCTGTTTTCAGGAGTAGAGTTGATCCTAGAAATAATCATATAAGGTTAAGTAAGTCAAAAGGGTATGAAATATCCTATGATATCATTTATACATGTTATCCTAAGATTGCTACCAATGAACATATTTCCACAGAAAAAGACACTCACAGACTTATCATATAAACTAATGGTTAGCCAAAATGAAAGGTGGGAGGATGGGTAAATTAGGACTATGGGGTTAACATACATATACTAATGTATGTTAAATGTATATAAACATATAACATATAAATGATATGAATTATATATTCACCAATACCTTCAAAATATACATTCTGTAATCACATACATGGTAACAGGATCCGAAGATGAACAGACATATGTATGAATCATTGAGCAGATTCTGTACAGCCAGAAAACCACAACACTCTAATCAAATTTACTCCGATAAGAAATAGAAATTAAATTTAAAAAACAAACATAAGTTAGGAGACATAAACTTCTGGGGGCTTGTCCCAGGACATTGCACTCTAATTTACAGGCTCGGAACACTACCTCCAGGAAGACTGTGTTGTCCTAGTAACAAGACTTGAGAACGTAATAATGCTGCCGCCTTGTGGCGGCTTCCCACAACAGTAGCTTTAAACCCAGTACCAATGGTTGCTTATATAGTCACAAGGACTGCAGGGCTGTAAAAGACACAGGCCCTCAAAAAATGCCCTGGAGTAGGGAATAGGCAAGGAAATTCAACACATGAGAAATTTTCAAGAAGTCAATAAGAGTACGGAAGTTGTACTCACTCTAAAAAAAAAGTAAAAGAAAAAAAGGACATTCCTAAAGCTCAGCATAAGGAATTATTAGCCACATGTGTATCCAACCTCCAAAAAGGTTTCAGCTCACAACAGTCATGACCATCAGCAAAAAGTCTACAAACTATAAATGCTGAAGGGGTTTTAGAGAACTGTGTACCTTCTAGCTGCTGTTTGGATGTAAAGTGGTAACAGCAGTAACGCAAACTGAATTGAGCTGCTTGAAAAGGTAAACATTGAGCTACCATATGATGCGGTAGGGCACCTTTTGGGCCTATAACCTAAGACCACCGGATTCGGAAAGACAGAGGCAGGCAAATGTGCACTGCAACAATATTGAAATAGCCAAGACATGGAAGCAAAAAAAAGGTCCATAAACAGATGAAAGGACAAAGACGAAATGGTATACGTACCAAAAGGAATAGTAGCCTCTGGAAAAAAATGAACAATGCCGTTTTCAGGACTAGAGTTGAGCCTAGAAATAATCATATAAGGTTAAGTAAGTCAAAAGGGTATGACAAATATCCTATGATATCATTTATACATGTTATCCTAAGATTGCTACCAATGAACATATTTCCACTGAAAAAGACACTCACAGACTTATCAAATAAACTAATGGTTAGCCAAAATGAAAGGTGGGGGGATGGGTAAATTAGGACTATGGGGTTAACATACATATACTAATATAAGTTAAATGTATATAAACATATAACATATAAATGATATGAATTATATAATCACCAATACCTTCAAAATATACATTCTGTAATCACATACATGGTAACAGGATCCGAAGATGAACAGACATATGTATGAATCATTGAACAGATTCTGTACAGCCAGACAATAAAAACACTCTAATCAAATTTACTCCGATAAAAAATACAAATTAAATTTAAAAAACAAACATAAGTAAGGAGACATAAACTTCTGGGGGCTTGTCCCAGCACATTGCACTCTAATTTAAAAGCTCGGAACACTACCTCCAGGAAGACTCTGTTGTCCTAGTAACAAGACTTGAGAACGTAATAATGCTGCCGCCTTGTGGCTGTCTCCAAAAACAGCACCTTTAAACCCAGTGCCAATGGTAGCTTATATAGTCACAAGGACTGCACGGTTGTAAATGACACAGGCACTCAAAAAATGCCCTGGGGTAGGGAATAGGCAAGAAAATTCAACACATAAGAAACTTTTCAAGAAATCAATAAGAGGAGGGAAGTTGTACTCACTCTTTTTAAAAAAAAGGAAAAGAAAAAATAGGACATGCCTAAAGCTCAGCATAAGGAATTATTAGCCACATGCGTATCCAACCTCCAAAAAGGTTTCAGCTCACACCAGTCATGACCATCAGCAAAAAGTCTACAAACTATAAATGCTGAAGGGGTTTTAGAGAAGTGTGTACCTTCTAGCTGCTGGTGGGATATAAAGTCGTAACAGCACTAATGCAAACTGAATCGAGCTGCTTGAAAACGTAAAAATTGAGCTACCATATGATGCGGCAGGGCACCTTTTAGGCCTATAACCTAAGACCACCAGAATCGGAAAGACAGAGGCAGGCAAATGTGCACTGCAACAATACTGAAATAGCCAAGACATGGAACCAAAAAAAGGTCCATAAACAGATGAATGGACAAAGACGAAATGGTATATGTACCAAATGGAATAGTAGCCTCTGGAAAAAAATGAACAATGCTGTTTTCAGGACTAGAGTTGAGCCTAGAAATAATCATATAAGGTTAAGTAAGTCAAAAGGGTATGACAAATATCCTATGACATCATTTATACATGTTATCCTAAGATTGCTACCAATGAACATATTTCCACAGAAAAAGACACTCACAGACTTATCATATAAACTAAGGGTTAGCCAAAATGAAAGGTGGGAGGATGGGTAAATTAGGACTATGGGGTTAACATACATATACTAATGTAAGTTAAATGTATATAAACATATAACATATAAATGATATGAATTATATATTCACCAATACCTTCAAAATATACATTCTGTAATCACATAAATGGTAACAGGATCCGAAGATGAACAGACATATGTGTGAATCATTGAGCAGATTCTGTACAGCCAGACAATCAAAACACTCTAATCAAATTTACTCCGATAAGAAAGACAAATTAAATTTAAAAAACAAACATAAGTAAGGAGACATAAACTTCTGGGGGCTTGTCCCAGCACATTGCACTCTAATTTACAAGCTCGGAACACTACCTCCAGGAAGACTGTGTTGTCCTAGTAACAAGACTTGAGAACGTAATAATGCTGCCGCCTTGTGGCTGTCTCCCAAAACAGCAGCTTTAAACCCAGTGACAATGGTTGCTTATATAGTCACAAGGACTGCAGGGCTGTAAATGACACAGGCCCTCAAAAATTGCCCTGGGGTAGGGAATAGGCAAGAAAATCCAACACATGAGAAATTTTTCAAGAAGTCAATAAGAGGAGGGGAGTTGTACTCACTCTTTAAAAAAAAAAAGGAAAAGAAAAAAAAGGACATGCCTAAAGCTCAGTATAAGGAATTATTAGCCACATACAAATTCAAATTCAAAAAGGTTTCAGCTCACACCAGTCATGACCATCAGCAAAAAGTCTACAAACTATAAATGCTGAAGGGGTTTTAGAGAACTGTGTACCTTCTAGCTGCTGGGGGGATGTAAAGTGGTAACAGCAGTAACGCAAACTGAATCGAGCTGCTTGAAAAGGTAAACATTGAGCTACCATATGATGCGGCAGGGCACATTTTGGGCCTATAACCTAAGACCACCGGAATCGGAAAGACAGAGGCAGGCAAATGTGCACTGCAACAATACTGAAATAGCCAAGACATGGAAGCAAAAAAAAAGGTCCATAAACAGATGAATGGACAAAGAAGAAGTGGGATACGTACCAAATGGAATAGTAGCCTCGGGAAAAAAATGAACAATGCCGTTTTCAGGACTACAGTTGAGCCTAGAAATAATCATATAAGGTTAAATAAGTCAAAAGGGTATGACAAATATCCTATGACATCATTTATACATGTTATCCTAAGATTGCTACCAATGAACATATTTCCACAGAAAAAGACACTCACAGACTTATCAAATAAACTAATGGCTAGCCAAAATGAAAGGTGGGAGGATGGGTAAATTAGGACTATGGGGTTAAAATACATATACTAATGTATGTTAAATGTATATAAACATATAACATATGAAATATATAAATTATATAATCACCAATACATTTAAAATATACATTCTGTAATCACATACATGCTAACAGGTTCGAAGATGAACAGACATATGTATGAATCATTGAGCAGATTCTGTACAGCCAGAAAACCACAACACTCTAATCAAATTTACTCCGATAAGAAATAGAAATTAAATTTAAAAAACAAACATAAGTTAGGAGACATAAACTTCTGGGGGCTTGTCCCAGCACATTGCACTCTAATTTACAAGCTCGGAACACTACCTCCAGGAAGACTGTGTTGTCCTAGTAACAAGACTTGAGAACGTAATAATGCTGCCGCCTTGTGGCTGCTTCCCACAACAGTAGCTTTAAACCCAGTGCCAATGGTTGCTTATATAGTCACAAGGACTGCAGGGCTGTAAAAGACACAGGCCCTCAAAAAATGCCCTGGGGTATGGAATTGGCAAGAAAATTCAACACATGAGAAGTTTTCAAGAAGTCAATAAGAGGAGAGAAGTTGTAGTCACTCTTTAAAAAAAAAGGAAAAGAAAAAAAGGACATGCCTAAAGCTCAGCATAAGGAATTATTAGCCACATGCGTATCCAACCTCCAAAAAGGTTTCAGCTCACACCAGTCATGACCATCAGCAAAAAGTCTACAAACTATAAATGCTGAAGGGGTTTTAGAGAACTGTGTACCTTCTAGCTGCTGGTGGGATGTAAAGTGGTAACAGCAGTAACGCAAACTGAATCGAGCTGCTTGAAAAGGTAAACATTGAGCTACCATATGATGCGGCAGGGCACATTTTGGGCCTATAACCTAAGACAACTGGATTCGGAAAGACAGAGGCAGGCAAATGTGCACTGCAACAATATTGAAATAGCCAAGACATGGAAGCAAAAAAAAGGTCCATAAACAGATGAATGGACAAAGACGAAATGGTACACGTACCAAATGGAATAGAAGCCTCTGGAAAAAAATGAACAATGCCGTTTTCAGGACTAGAGTTGAGCCTAGAAATAATCATATAAGGTTAAGTAAGTCAAAAGGGTATGACAAATATCCTATGATATCATTAATACATGTTATCCTAAGATTGCTACCAATGAACATATTTCCACAGAAAAAGACACTCACAGACTTATCAAATAAACTAATGGTTAGCCAAAATGAAAGGTGGGAGTATGGGTAAATTAGGACAATGGGGTTAACATACATATACTAATGTATGTTAAATGTATATAAACATATAATATATAAACTATATAAATAATATAATCACCAATACCTTTAAAATATACATTCTGTAATCACATACATGCTAACAGGTTCCGAAGATGAACAGATATATGTATGAATCATTGAACAGATTCTGTACAGCCAGACAATCAAAACACTCTAATCAAATTTACTCCGATAAAAAATACAAATTAAATTTAAAAAACAAACATAAGTAAGGAGACATAAACTTCTGGGGGCTTGTCCCAGCACATTGCACTCTAATTTAAAAGCTCGGAACACTACCTCCAGGAAGACTCTGTTGTCCTAGTAACAAGACTTGAGAACGTAATAATGCTGCCGCCTTGTGGCTGTCTCCAAAAACAGCACCTTTAAACCCAGTGCCAATGGTTTCTTATATAGTCACAAGGACTGCACGGTTGTAAATGACACAGGCACTCAAAAAATGCCCTGGGGTAGGGAATAGGCAAGAAAATTCAACACATAAGAAACTTTTCAAGAAATCAATAAGAGGAGGGAAGTTGTACTCACTCATTTTAAAAAAAAGGAAAAGAAAAAATAGGACATGCCTAAAGCTCAGCATAAGGAATTATTAGCCACATGCGTATCCAACCTCCAAAAAGGTTTCAGCTCACACCAGTCATGACCATCAGCAAAAAGTCTACAAACTATAAATGCTGAAGGGGTTTTAGAGAAGTGTGTACCTTCTAGCTGCTGGTGGGATATAAAGTCGTAACAGCACTAATGCAAACTGAATTGAACTGCTTGAAAACGTAAAAATTGAGCTACCATATGATGCGGCAGGGCACCTTTTGGGCCTATAACCTAAGACCACCAGAATCGGAAAGACAGAGGCAGGCAAATGTGCACTGCAACAATACTGAAATAGCAAAGACATGGAAGCAAAAAAAAGGTCCATAAACAGATGAATGGACAAAGACGAAGTGGGATACGTACCAAATGGAATAGTAGCCTCGGGAAAAAAATGAACAATGCCGTTTTCAGGACTACAGTTGAGCCTAGAAATGATCATATAAGGTTAAGTAAGTCAAAAGGGTATGACAAATATCCTATGACATCATTTATACATGTTATCCTAAGATTGCTACCAATGAACATATTTCCACAGAAAAAGACACTCACAGACTTATCAAATAAACTAATGGCTAGCCAAAATGAAAGGTGGGAGGATGGGTAAATTAGGACAATGGGGTTAAAATACATATACTAATGTATGTTAAATGTATATAAACATATAACATATGAAATATATAAATAATATAATCACCAATACCTTTAAAATATACATTCTGTAATCACATACATGCTAACAGGTTCGAAGATGAACAGACATATGTATGAATCATTGAGCAGATTCTGTACAGCCAGAAAACCACAACACTCTAATCAAATTTACTCCGATAAGAAATAGAAATTAAATTTAAAAAACAAACATAAGTTAGGAGACATAAACTTCTGGGGGCTTGTCCCAGCACATTGCACTCTAATTTACAAGCTCGGAACACTACCTCCAGGAAGACTGTGTTGTCCTAGTAACAAGACTTGAGAACGTAATAATGCTGCCGCCTTGTGGCTGCTTCCCACAACAGTAGCTTTAAACCCAGTGCCAATGGTTGCTTATATAGTCACAAGGACTGCAGGGCTGTAAAAGACACAGGCCCTCAAAAAATGCCCTGGGGTATGGAATTGGCAAGAAAATTCAACACATGAGTAACTTTTCAAGAAGTCAATAAGAGGAGGGAAGTTGTACTCACTCTTTAAAAAAAAAGGAAAAGAAAAAAAAAGGACATGCCTAAAGCTCAGTATAAGGAATTATTAGCCACATGCAAATTCAAATTCAAAAAGGTTTCAGGTGACACCAGTCATGACCATCAGCAAAAAGTCTACAAACTATAAATGCTGAAGGGGTTTTAGAGAATTGTGTACATTCTAGCTGCTGGTGGGATGTAAAGTGGTAACAGCACTAACGCATACTGAATGGAGCTGCTTGAAAAGGTAAAAATTGAGTTACCATATGATGCGGCAGGGCACCTATTGGGCCTATAACCTAAGACCACCAAAATCGGAAATACAGAGGCAGGCAAATGTGCACTGCAACAATACTGAAATACCCAAGACATGGAAGCAAAAAATGGTCCATAAACAGGTGAATGGACAAAGAAGAAGTGGTATATGGACAGAATGGAAGAGTAGCCTCGGGAAAAAAATGAACAATGCCGTTTTCAGAACTACAGTTGAGACTAGAAATAGTCATATAAGGTTA
Organism: Balaenoptera physalus; assembly: GCF_965194825.1. Lineage (NCBI taxonomy): Eukaryota > Metazoa > Chordata > Mammalia > Artiodactyla > Balaenopteridae > Balaenoptera > Balaenoptera physalus. The sequence goes on from NC_138882.1 coordinate 69,915,757, forward strand.
AGTAAGTCAAAAGGGTGTGACAAATATCCTATGAAATCATTTATACATGTTTTCCTAAGATTACTACCAATGAACATATTTCCACAGAAAAAGACAGTCACAGACTTATCAAAAACACTAACGGTTAGCCAAAATGAAAGGTGGGAGGATGGGTAAATTAGGACTATGGGGTTAACATACATATACTAATGTATGTTAAATGTATATAAACATATAACATATGAACTATATAAATTATATAATCACCAAACCTTTAAAATATACATTCTGTAATCACATACATAATAACAGGTTCCGAAGATGAACAGATATATGTATGAATCATTGAGCAGATTCTGTACAGCCAATCAAAACACTCTAATCAAATTTACTCCGATAAGAAATAGAAATTAAATTTAAAAAGCAAACATAAGTTAGGAGACATAAACTTCTGGGGGCTTGTCCCAGCACATTCCACTCTAATTTACAACCTTGGAAAACTACCTCCAGGAAGACTCTGTTGCCCTAGTAAGAAGAGGTGAGAACGTAATAATGCTGCCGCCTTGTGGCTGTTTCCCACAACAGCAGCTTTAAACCCAGTGCCAAAGGTTGCTTAATAGTCACAAGGACTGAAGGGCTCTAAATGACACCTGCCTTCAAAAAGTGCCCTGGGGTAGGGAATAGGCAAAAAAATTCAACACATGAGAAACTTTTCAAGAAGTCAATAAGAGGAGGGAAGTTGTACTCACTCTTTAAAACAAAAGGAAAAGAAAAAAATGACATGCCTAAAGCTCAGTATAAGGAATTATTAGCCACATGCAAATTCAAATTCAAAAAGGTTTCAGGTAACACCAGTCATGACCATCATCAAAAAGTCTACAAACTATAAATGCTGAAGGGGTTTTACAGGAATGTGTACCTTCTAGCTGCTGGTGGGATGTAAAGAAGTAATACCACTAATGCAAACTGAATGGAGCTGCTTGAAAAGGTAAAAATTGAGTTACCATACGATGCAGCAGGGCACCTTTTGGGCCTATAACCTAAGACCACCAGAATCGGAAAGACAGAGGCAGGCAATTGTGCACTGCAACAATACTGAAATAGCCAAGACATGGAAGCAAAAAAAGGTCCATAAACAGATGAATGGACAAAGACGAAATGGTATACGTACCAAATGGAATAGTAGTCTCTGGAAAAAAATGAACAATGCCGTTTTCAGGACTAGAGTTGAGCCTAGAAATAATCATATAAGGTTAAGTAAGTCAAAAGGGTATGACAAATATCCTATGATATCATTTATACATGTTATCCTAAGATTGCTACCAATGAACATATTTCCACAGAAAAAGACACTCACAGACTTATCAAATAAACTAATGGTTAGCCAAAATGAAAGGTGGGGGGATGGGTAAATTAGGACTATGGGGTTAACATACATATACTAATATAAGTTAAATGTATATAAACATATAACATATAAATGATATGAATTATATAATCACCAATACCTTCAAAATATACATTCTGTAATCACATACATGGTAACAGGATCCGAAGACGAACAGACATATGTGTGAATCATTGAACAGATTCTGTACAGCCAGACAATCAAAACACTCTAATCAAATTTACTCCGATAAAAAATACAAATTAAATTTAAAAAACAAACATAAGTAAGGAGACATAAACTTCTGGGGGCTTGTCCCAGCACATTGCACTCTAATTTACAAGCTCGGAACACTACCTCCAGGAAGACTCTGTTGTCCTAGTAACAAGACTTGAGAACGTAATAATGCTGCCGCCTTGTGGCTGTCTCCCAAAACAGCAGCTTTAAACCCAGTGACAATGGTTGCTTATATAGTCCCAAGGACTGCAGGGCTGTAAATGACACAGGCCCTCAAAAATTGCCCTGGGGTAGGGACTAGGCAAGAAAATCCAACACATGAGAAATTTTTCAAGAAGTCAATAAGAGGAGGGGAGTTGTACTCACTCTTTAAAAAAAAAAGGAAAAGAAAAAAAAGTACATGCCTAAAGCTTAGTATAAGGAATTATTAGCCACATACAAATTCAAATTCAAAAAGGTTTCAGCTCACACCAGTCATTACCATCAGCAAAATGTCTACAAACTATAAATGCTGAAGGGGTTTTAGAGATCTGTGTACCTTCTAGCTGCTGGTGGGTTGTAAAGTGGAAACAGCACTAACGCAAACTGAATCGAGCTGCTTGAAAAGGTAAAAATTGAGCTACCAAATGATGCGGCAGGGCACCTTTTGGGCCTATAACCTAAGACCACCAAAATTGGAAAGACAGAGGCAGGCAAATATGCACTGCAACAATACTGAAATAGCCAAGATATGGAAGCAAAAAAAAGGTCCATAAACAGATGAATGGACAAAGAAGAAGTGGTATACGGACAGAATGGAATAGTAGCCTCGGGAGAAAAATGAACAATGCTGTTTTCAGGACTACAGTTGAGCCTAGAAAAAATCATATAAGGTTAAGTAAGTCAAAAGGGTATGACAAATATCCTATGATATCATTTATACAAGTTTTCTTAAGATTGCTACCAATGAACATATTTCCACAGAAAAAGACACTCACAGACTTATCAAATAAACTAATGGTTAGCCAAAATGAAAGGTGGGGGGATGGGTAAGTTAGGACTATGGGGTTAACATACATATACTAATGTAAGTTAAATGTATATAAACATATAACATATAAACGATATGAATTATATAATCACCAATACATTCAAAATATATATTCTGTGATCACATACATGGTAACAGGATCCGAAGATGAACAGACATATGTATGAATCATTGAGCAGATTCTGTACAGCCAGACAATCAAAACACTCTAATCAAATTTACTCCGATAAGAAATAGAAATTAAATTTAAAAAAAAAACATAAGTTAGGAGACATAAACTTCTGGGGGCTTGTCCCAGCATATTGCACTCTAATTTACAAGCTCAGAACACTACCTCCAGGAAGACTCTGTTCTCCTAGTAACAAGACTTGAGAACGCAATAATGCTGCCGCCTTGTGGCTGCTTCCCACAACAGCACTTTAAACCCAGTGCCAATGATTGCTTATATAGTCACAAGGACTGCAGGGCTGTAAATGACACAAGTCCTCAAAATATGCCCTGGGGTAGGGAATTGGCAAGAACATTCAACACATGAGAAATTTCCAAGAAGTCAATAAGAGGAGGGAAGTTGTACTCACTCTTTAAAAAAAAAAGGAAAAGAAAAAAAAGGACATGCCTAAAGCTTAGTATAAGGAATTATTAGCCACATACAAATTCAAATTCAAAAAGGTTTCAGCTCACACCAGTCATTACCATCAGCAAAATGTCTACAAACTATAAATGCTGAAGGGGTTTTAGAGATCTGTGTACCTTCTAGCTGCTGGTGGGATGTAAAGTGGTAACAGCAGTAACGCAAACTGAATCGAGCTGCTTGAAAAGGTAAAAATTGAGTTACCATATGGTGCGGCAGGGCACCTTTTGGGCCTATAACCTAAGACCACCAGATTCGGAAAGAGAGAGGCAGGCAAATGTGCATTGCAACTATATTGAAATAGCCAAGACATGGAAGCAAAAAAAAAGGTCCATAAACAGATGAATGGACAAAGACGAAGTGGGATACGTACCAAATGGAATAGTAGCCTCGGGAAAAAAATGAACAATGCCGTTTTCAGGACTACAGTTGAGCCTAGAAATAATCATATAAGGTTAAGTAAGTCAAAAGGGTATGACAAATATCCTATGACATCATTTATACATGTTATCCTAAGATTGCTACCAATGAACATATTTCCACAGAAAAAGACACTCACAGACTTATCAAATAAACTAATGGCTAGCCAAAATGAAAGGTGGGAGGATGGGTAAATTAGGACTATGGGGTTAACATACATATACTAATGTATGTTAAATGTATATAAACATATAACATATGAACTATATAAAGTATATAATCACCAATACCTTTAAAATATACATTCTGTAATCACATACATGCTAACAGGTTCGAAGATGAACAGACATATGTATGAATCATTGAGCAGATTCTGTACAGCCAGAAAACCACAACACTCTAATCAAATTTACTCCGATAAGAAATAGAAATTAAATTTAAAAAACAAACATGAGTTAGGAGACATAAACTTCTGGGGGCTTGTCCCAGGACATTTCACTCTAATTTACAGGCTCGGAACACTACCTCCAGGAAGACTGTGTTGTCCTAGTAACAAGACTTGAGAACGTAATAATGCTGCCGCCTTGGGCTGCTTCTCACAACAGTAGCTTTAAACCCAGTGCCAATGGTTGCTTATATAGTCACAAGGACTGCAGGGCTGTAAAAGACACAGGCCCTCAAAAAATGCCCTGGGGTAGGGAATTGGCAAGAAAATTCAACACATGAGAAATTTTCAAGAAGTCAATAAGAGTACGGAAGTTGTACTCACTCTTTAAAAAAAAAGGAAAAGAAAAAAAGGACATGCCTAAAGCTCAGCATAAGGAATTATTAGCCACATGCGTATCCAACCTCCAAAAAGGTTTCAGCTCACACCAGTCATGACCATCAGCAAAAAGTCTACAAACTATAAATGCTGAAGGGGTTTTAGAGAACTGTGTACCTTCTAGCTGCTGTTTGGATGTAAAGTGGTAACAGCAGTAACGCAAACTGAATCGAGCTGCTTGAAAAGGTACACATTGAGCTACCATATGATGTGGCAGGGCACCTTTTGGGCCTATAACCTAAGACCACCGGATTCGGAAAGACAGAGGCAGGCAAATGTGCACTGCAACAATATTGAAATAGCCAAGACATGGAAGCAAAAAAAAGGTCCATAAACAGATGAATGGACAAAGACGAAATGGTATACGTACCAAATGGAATAGTAGCCTCTGGAAAAAAATGAACAATGCCGTTTTCAGGACTAGAGTTGAGCCTAGAAATAATCATATAAGGTTAAGTAAGTCAAAAGGGTATGACAAATATCCTATGATATCATTTATACATGTTATCCTAAGATTGCTACCAATGAAAATATTTCCACAGAAAAAGACACTCACAGACTTATCAAATAAACTAATGGTTAGCCAAAATGAAAGGTGGGGGGATGGGTAAATTAGGACTATGGGGTTAACATACATATACTAATATAAGTTAAATGTATATAAACATATAACATATAAATGATATGAATTATATAATCACCAATACCTTCAAAATATACATTCTGTAATCACATACATGCTAACAGGTTCCGAAGATGAACAGATATATGTATGAATCATTGAACAGATTCTGTACAGCCAGACAATCAAAACACTCTAATCAAATTTACTCCGATAAAAAATACAAATTAAATTTAAAAAACAAACATAAGTAAGGAGACATAAACTTCTGGGGGCTTGTCCCAGCATACTGCACTCTAATTTAAAAGCTCTGAACACTACCTCCAGGAAGACTCTGTTCTCCTAGTAACAAGACTTGAGAACGCAATAATGCTGCCGCCTTGTGGCTGCTTCCCACAACAGTAGCTTTAAACCCAGTACCAATGGTTGCTTATATAGTCACAAGGACTGCAGGGCTGTAAAAGACACAGGCCCTCAAAAAATGCCCTGGTGTAGGGAATAGGCAAGAAAATCCAACACATGAGAAATTTTTCAAGAAGTCAATAAGAGGAGGGGAGTTGTACTCACTCTTTAAAAAAAAAAAGGAAAAGAAAAAAAAGGACATGCCTAAAGCTCAGTATAAGGAATTATTAGCCACATACAAATTCAAATTCAAAAAGGTTTCAGCTCACACCAGTCATTACCATCAGCAAAATGTCTACAAACTATAAATGCTGAAGGGGTTTTAGAGATCTGTGTACCTTCTAGCTGCTGGTGGGATGTAAAGTGGCAACAGCACTAACGCAAACTGAATGGAGCTGCTTGAAAAGGTAAAAATTGAGCTACCATATGATGCGGCAGGGCACCTTTTGGGCCTATAACCTAAGACCACCAGATTCGGAAAGAGAGAGGCAGGCAAATGTGCATTGCAACAATATTGAAATAGCCAAGACATGGAAGCAAAAAAAAGGTCCATAAACAGATGAATGGACAAAGACGAAGTGGGATACGTACCAAATGGAATAGTAGCCTCGGGAAAAAAATGAACAATGCCGTTTTCAGGACTACAGTTGAGCCTAGAAATAATCATATAAGGTTAAGTAAGTCAGAAGGGTATGACAAATATCCTAGGACATCATTTATACATGTTATCCTAAGATTGCTACCAATGAACATATTTCCACAGAAAAAGACACTCACAGACTTATCAAATAAACTAATGGCTAGCCAAAATGAAAGGTGGGAGGATGGGTAAATTAGGACTATGGGGTTAAAATACATATACTAATGTATGTTAAATGTATATAAACATATAACATATGAAATATATAAATTATATAATCACCAATACCTTTAAAATATACATTCTGTAATCACATACATGCTAACAGGTTCGAAGATGAACAGACATATGTATGAATCATTGAGCAGATTCTGTACAGCCAGAAAACCACAACACTCTAATCAAATTTACTCCGATAAGAAATAGAAATTAAATTTAAAAAACAAACATAAGTTAGGAGACATAAACTTCTGGGGGCTTGTCCCAGCACATTGCACTCTAATTTACAAGCTCGGAACACTACCTCCAGGAAGACTGTGTTGTCCTAGTAACAAGACTTGAGAACGTAATAATGCTGCCGCCATGTGGCTGCTTCCCACAACAGTAGCTTTAAACCCAGTGCCAATGGTTGCTTATATAGTCACAAGGACTGCAGGGCTGTAAAAGACACAGGCCCTCAAAAAATGCCCTGGGGTATGGAATTGGCAAGAAAATTCAACACATGAGTAACTTTTCAAGAAGTCAATAAGAGGAGGGAAGTTGTACTCACTCTTTAAAAAAAAAGGAAAAGAAAAAAAAAGGACATGCCTAAAGCTCAGTATAAGGAATTATTAGCCACATGCAAATTCAAATTCAAAAAGGTTTCAGGTGACACCAGTCATGACCATCAGCAAAAAGTCTACAAACTATAAATGCTGAAGGGGTTTTAGAGAATTGTGTACATTCTAGCTGCTGGTGGGATGTAAAGTGGTAATAGCACTAACGCATACTGAATGGAGCTGCTTGAAAAGGTAAAAATTGAGTTACCATATGATGCGGCAGGGCACCTTTTGGGCCTATAACCTAAGACCACCAAAATCGGAAATACAGAGGCAGGCAAATGTGCACTGCAACAATACTGAAATACCCAAGACATGGAAGCAAAAAATGGTCCATAAACAGGTGAATGGACAAAGAAGAAGTGGTATATGGACAGAATGCAAGAGTAGCCTCGGGAAAAAAATGAACAATGCCGTTTTCAGAACTACAGTTGAGACTAGAAATAGTCATATAAGGTTAAGTAAGTCAAAAGGGTGTGACAAATATCCTATGAAATCATTTATACATGTTTTCCTAAGATTACTACCAATGAACATATTTCCACAGAAAAAGACAGTCACAGACTTATCAAAAATACTAACGGTTAGCCAAAATGAAAGGTGGGAGGATGGGTAAATTAGGACTATGGGGTTAACCAACATATACTAATGTATGTTAAATGTATATAAACATATAACATATGAACTATATAAATTATATAATCACCAAACCTTTAAAATATACATTCTGTAATCACATACATAATAACAGGTTCCGAAGATGAACAGATATATGTATGAATCATTGAGCAGATTCTGTACAGCCAATCAAAACACTCTAATCAAATTTACTCCGATAAGAAATAGAAATTAAATTTAAAAAGCAAACATAAGTTAGGAGACATAAACTTCTGGGGGCTTGTCCCAGCACATTCCACTCTAATTTACAACCTTGGAAAACTACCTCCAGGAAGACTCTGTTGCCCTAGTAAGAAGAGGTGAGAACGTAATAATGCTGCCGCCTTGTGGCTGTTTCCCACAACAGCAGCTTTAAACCCAGTGCCAAAGGTTGCTTAATAGTCACAAGGACTGAAGGGCTCTAAATGACACCTGCCTTCAAAAAATGCCCTGGGGTAGGGAATAGGCAAAAAAATTCAACACATGAGAAACTTTTCAAGAAGTCAATAAGAGGAGGGAAGTTGTAGTCACTCTTTAAAAAAAAAGGAAAAGAAAAAAATGACATGCCTAAAGCTCAGTATAAGGAATTATTAGCCACATGCAAATTCAAATTCAAAAAGGTTTCAGGTAACACCAGTCATGACCATCATCAAAAAGTCTACAAACTATAAATGCTGAAGGGGTTTTAGAGGAATGTGTACCTTCTAGCTGCTGGTGGGATGTAAAGAAGTAATACCACTAATGAAACTGAATGGAGCTGCTTGAAAAGGTAAAAATTGAGTTACCATACGATGCAGCAGGGCACCTTTTGGGCCTATAACCTAAGACCACCAGAATCGGAAAGACAGAGGCAGGCAAATGTGCACTGCAACAATACTGAAATAGCCAAGACATGGAAGCAAAAAAAGGTCCATAAACAGATGAATGGACAAAGACGAAATGGTATACGTACCAAATGGAATAGTAGCCTCTGGAAAACAATGAACAATGCCGTTTTCAGGATTAGAGTTGAGCTTAGAAATAATCATATAAGGTTAAGTAAGTCAAAAGGGTATGACAAATATCCTATGATATCATTTATACATGTTATCCTAAGATTGCTACCAATGAACATATTTCCACAGAAAAAGACACTCACAGACTTATCAAATAAACTAATGGTTAGCCAAAATGAAAGGTGGGGGGATGGGTAAATTAGGACTATGGGGTTAACATACATATACTAATATAAGTTAAATGTATATAAACATATAACATATAAATGATATGAATTATATAATCACCAATACCTTCAAAATATACATTCTGTAATCACATACATGGTAACAGGATCCGAAGATGAACAGACATATGTATGAATCATTGAACAGATTCTGTACAGCCAGACAATCAAAACACTCTAATCAAATTTACTCCGATAAAAAATACAAATTAAATTTAAAAAACAAACATAAGTAAGGAGACATAAACTTCTGGGGGCTTGTCCCAGCACATTGCACTCTAATTTAAAAGCTCGGAACACTACCTCCAGGAAGACTCTGTTGTCCTAGTAACAAGACTTGAGAACGTAATAATGCTGCCGCCTTGTGGCTGTCTCCAAAAACAGCACCTTTAAACCCAGTGCCAATGGTTGCTTATATAGTCACAAGGACTGTACGGTTGTAAATGACACAGGCACTCAAAAAATGCCCTGGGGCAGGGAATAGGCAAGAAAATTCAACACATAAGAAACTTTTCAAGAAATCAATAAGAGGAGGGAAGTTGTACTCACTCTTTTTAAAAAAAAGGAAAAGAAAAAATAGGACATGCCTAAAGCTCAGCATAAGGAATTATTAGCCATATGCGTATCCAACCTCCAAAAAGGTTTCAGCTCACACCAGTCATGACCATCAGCAAAAAGTCTACAAACTATAAATGCTGAAGGGGTTTTAGAGAAGTGTGTACCTTCTAGCTGCTGGTGGGATATAAAGTTGTAACAGCACTAAAGCAAACTGAATCGAGGTGCTTGAAAACGTAAAAATTGAACTACCATATGATGCGGCAGGGCACCTTTTGGGCCTATAACCTAAGACCACCAGAATCGGAAAGACAGAGGCAGGCAAATGTGCACTGCAACAATACTGAAATAGCAAAGACATGGAAGCAAAAAAAAGGTCCATAAACAGGTGAATGGACAAAGAAGAAGTGGTATATGGACAGAATGGAAGAGTAGCCTCGGGAAAAAAATGAACAATGCCGTTTTCAGGACTAGAGTTGAGACTAGAAATAATCATATAAGGTTAAGTAAGACAAAAGGGTATTACAAATATCCTATGATATTATTTATACAAGTTTTCCTAAGATTGCTACCAATGAACATATTTCCACAGAAAAAGACACTCACAGACTTATCAAATAAACTAATGGTTAGCCAAAATGAAAGGTGGGAGGATGGGTAAATTAGGACTATGGGGTTAACATACATATACTAATATAAGTTAAATGTATATAAACATATAACATATAAATGATATGAATTATATAATCACCAATACCTTCAAAATATACATTCTGTAATCACATACATGGTAACAGGATCCGAAGATGAACAGACATATGTGTGAATCATTGAACAGATTCTGTACAGCCAGACAATCAAAACACTCTAATCAAATTTACTCCGATAAAAAATACAAATTAAATTTAAAAAACAAACATAAGTAAGGAGACATAAACTTCTGGGGGCTTGTCCCAGCACATTGCACTCTAATTTACAAGCTCGGAACACTACCTCCAGGAAGACTCTGTTGTCCTAGTAACAAGACTTGAGAACGTAGTAATGCTGCCGCCTTGTGGCTGTCTCCCAAAACAGCAGCTTTAAACCCAGTGACAATGGTTGCTTATATAGTCCCAAGGACTGCAGGGCTGTAAATGACACAGGCCCTCAAAAATTGCCCTGGGGTAGGGAATAGGCAAGAAAATACAACACATGAGAAATTTTTCAAGAAGTCAATAAGAGGAGGGGAGTTGTACTCACTCTTTAAAAAAAAAAGGAAAAGAAAAAAAAGGACATGCCTAAAGCTTAGTATAAGGAATTATTAGCCACATACAAATTCAAATTCAAAAAGGTTTCAGCTCACACCAGTCATGACCATCAGCAAAATGTCTACAAACTATAAATACTGAAGGGGTTTTAGAGATCTGTGTACCTTCTAGCTGCTGGTGGGCTGTAAAGTGGAAACAGCACTAACGCAAACTGAATCGAGCTGCTTGAAAAGGTAAAAATTGAGCTACCAAATGATGCGGCAGGGCACCTTTTGGGCTTATAACCTAAGACCACCAAAATTGGAAAGACAGAGGCAGGCAAATATGCACTGCAACAATACTGAAATAGCCAAGATATGGAAGCAAAAAAAAGGTCCATAAACAGATGAATGGACAAAGAAGAAGTGGTATACGGACAGAATGGAATAGTAGCCTCGGGAGAAAAATGAACAATGCTGTTTTCAGGACTACAGTTGAGCCTAGAAAAAATCATATAAGGTTAAGTAAGTCAAAAGGGTATGACAAATATCCTATGATATCATTTATACAAGTTTTCTTAAGATTGCTACCAATGAACATATTTCCACAGAAAAAGACACTCACAGACTTATCAAATAAACTAATGGTTAGCCAAAATGAAAGGTGGGGGGATGGGTAAGTTAGGACTATGGGGTTAACATACATATACTAATGTAAGTTAAATGTATATAAACATATAACATATAAACGATATGAATTATATAATCACCAATACCTTCAAAATATATATTCTGTGATCACATACATGGTAACAGGATCCGAAGATGAACAGACATATGTATGAATCATTGAGCAGATTCTGTACAGCCAGACAATCAAAACACTCTAATCAAATTTACTCCGATAAGAAATAGAAATTAAATTTAAAAAAAAAACATAAGTTAGGAGACATAAACTTCTGGGGGCTTGTCCCAGCATATTGCACTCTACTTTACAAGCTCAGAACACTACCTCCAGGAAGACTCTGTTCTCCTAGTAACAAGACTTGAGAACGCAATAATGCTGCCGCCTTGTGGCTGCTTCCCACAACAGCACTTTAAACCCAGTGCCAATGATTGCTTATATAGTCACAAGGACTGCAGGGTTGTAAATGACACAAGCCCTCAAAATATGCCCGGGGGTAGGGAATTGGCAAGAACATTCAACACATGAGAAATTTCCAAGAAGTCAATAAGAGGAGGGAAGTTGTACTCACTCTTTAAAAAAAAAAGGAAAAGAAAAAAAGGACATGCCTAAAGCTCAGTATAAGGAATTATTAGCCACATGCAAATTCAAATTCAAAAAGGTTTCAGCTCACTCCAGTCATGACCATCAGCAAAAAGTCTACAAACAATAAATGCTGAAGGGGTTTTAGAGAAGTGTGTACCTTCTAGCTGCTGGTGGGATGTAAAGTGGTACCAGCAGTAACGCAAACTGAATCGAGCTGCTTGAAAAGGTAAAAATTGAGTTACCATATGGTGAGGCAGGGCACCTTTTGGGCCTATAACCTAAGACCACCAGATTCGGAAAGAGAGAGGCAGGCAAATGTGCATTGCAACAATATTGAAATAGCCAAGACATGGAAGCAAAAAAAAAGGTCCATAAACAGATGAATGGACAAAGACGAAGTGGGATACGTACCAAATGGAATAGTAGCCTCGGGAAAAAAATGAACAATGCCGTTTTCAGGACTACAGTTGAGCCTAGAAATAATCATATAAGGTTAAGTAAGTCAAAAGGGTATGACAAATATCCTATGATATCATTTATACATGTTATCCTAAGATTGCTACCAATGAACATATTTCCACAGAAAAAGACACTCACAGACTTATCAAATAAACTAATGGCTAGCCAAAATGAAAGGTGGGAGGATGGGTAAATTAGGACAATGGGGTTAAAATACATATACTAATGTATGTTAAATGTATATAAACATATAACATATGAAATATATAAATAATATAATCACCAATACCTTTAAAATATACATTCTGTAATCACATACATGCTAACAGGTTCGAAGATGAACAGACATATGTATGAATCATTGAGCAGATTCTGTACAGCCAGAAAACCACAACACTCTAATCAAATTTACTCCGATAAGAAATAGAAATTAAATTTAAAAAACAAACATAAGTTAGGAGACATAAACTTCTGGGGGCTTGTCCCAGCACATTGCACTCTAATTTACAAGCTCGGAACACTACCTCCAGGAAGACTGTGTTGTCCTAGTAACAAGACTTGAGAACGTAATAATGCTGCCGCCTTGTGGCTGCTTCCCACAACAGTAGCTTTAAACCCAGTGCCAATGGTTGCTTATATAGTCACAAGGACTGCAGGGCTGTAAAAGACACAGGCCCTCAAAAAATGCCCTGGGGTATGGAATTGGCAAGAAAATTCAACACATGAGAAATTTTCAAGAAGTCAATAAGAGGAGGGAAGTTGTAGTCACTCTTTAAAAAAAAAGGAAAAGAAAAAAAGGACATGCCTAAAGCTCAGCATAAGGAATTATTAGCCACATGCGTATCCAACCTCCAAAAAGGTTTCAGCTCACACCAGTCATGACCATCAGCAAAAAGTCTACAAACTATAAATGCTGAAGGGGTTTTAGAGAACTGTGTACCTTCTAGCTGCTGGTGGGATGTAAAGTGGTAACAGCAGTAACGCAAACTGAATCGAGCTGCTTGAAAAGGTAAACATTGAGCTACCATATGATGCGGCAGGGCACATTTTGGGCCTATAACCTAAGACAACTGGATTCGGAAAGACAGAGGCAGGCAAATGTGCACTGCAACAATATTGAAATAGCCAAGACATGGAAGCAAAAAAAAGGTCCATAAACAGATGAATGGACAAAGACGAAATGGTACACGTACCAAATGGAATAGAAGCCTCTGGAAAAAAATGAACAATGCCGTTTTCAGGACTACAGTTGAGCCTAGAAATAATCATATAAGGTTAAGTAAGTCAAAAGGGTATGACAAATATCCTATGATATCATTAATACATGTTATCCTAAGATTGCTACCAATGAACATATTTCCACAGAAAAAGACACTCACAGACTTATCAAATAAACTAATGGTTAGCCAAAATGAAAGGTGGGAGGATGGGTAAATTAGGACAATGGGGTTAACATACATATACTAATGTATGTTAAATGTATATAAACATATAATATATAAACTATATAAATAATATAATCACCAATACCTTTAAAATATACATTCTGTAATCACATACATGCTAACAGGTTCCGAAGATGAACAGATATATGTATGAATCATTGAACAGATTCTGTACAGCCAGACAATCAAAACACTCTAATCAAATTTACTCCGATAAAAAATACAAATTAAATTTAAAAAACAAACATAAGTAAGGAGACATAAACTTCTGGGGGCTTGTCCCAGCACATTGCACTCTAATTTAAAAGCTCGGAACACTACCTCCAGGAAGACTCTGTTGTCCTAGTAACAAGACTTGAGAACGTAATAATGCTGCCGCCTTGTGGCTGTCTCCAAAAACAGCACCTTTAAACCCAGTGCCAATGGTTGCTTATATAGTCACAAGGACTGCACGGTTGTAAATGACACAGGCACTCAAAAAATGCCCTGGGGTAGGGAATAGGCAAGAAAATTCAACACATAAGAAACTTTTCAAGAAATCAATAAGAGGAGGGAAGTTGTACTCACTCATTTTAAAAAAAAGGAAAAGAAAAAATAGGACATGCCTAAAGCTCAGCATAAGGAATTATTAGCCACATGCGTATCCAACCTAGAAAAAGGTTTCAGCTCACACCAGTCATGACCATCAGCAAAAAGTCTACAAACTATAAATGCTGAAGGGGTTTTAGAGAAGTGTGTACCTTCTAGCTGCTGGTGGGATATAAAGTCGTAACAGCACTAATGCAAACTGAATCGAGCTGCTTGAAAACGTAAAAATTGAACTACCATATGATGCGGCAGGGCACCTTTTGGGCCTATAACCTAAGACCACCAGAATCGGAAAGACAGAGGCAGGCAAATGTGCACTGCAACAATACTGAAATAGCAAAGACATGGAAGCAAAAAAAAGGTCCATAAACAGGTGAATGGACAAAGAAGAAGTGGTATATGGACAGAATGGAAGAGTAGCCTCGGGAAAAAAATGAACAATGCCGTTTTCAGGACTAGAGTTGAGACTAGAAATAATCATATAAGGTTAAGTAAGACAAAAGGGTATTACAAATATCCTATGATATTATTTATACAAGTTTTCCTAAGATTGCTACCAATGAACATATTTCCACAGAAAAAGACACTCACAGACTTATCAAATAAACTAATGGTTAGCCAAAATGAAAGGTGGGAGGATGGGTAAATTAGGACTATGGGGTTAACATACATATACTAATATAAGTTAAATGTATATAAACATATAACATATAAATGATATGAATTATATATTCACCAATACCTTCAAAATATACATTCTGTAATCACATACATGGTAACAGGATCCGAAGATGAACAGACATATGTGTGAATCATTGAACAGATTCTGTACAGCCAGACAATCAAAACACTCTAATCAAATTTACTCCGATAAAAAATACAAATTAAATTTAAAAAACAAACATAAGTAAGGAGACATAAACTTCTGGGGGCTTGTCCCAGCACATTGCACTCTAATTTACAAGCTCGGAACACTACCTCCAGGAAGACTCTGTTGTCCTAGTAACAAGACTTGAGAACGTAATAATGCTGCCGCCTTGTGGCTGTCTCCCAAAACAGCAGCTTTAAACCCAGTGACAATGGTTGCTTATATAGTCCCAAGGACTGCAGGGCTGTAAATGACACAGGCCCTCAAAAATTGCCCTGGGGTAGGGAATAGGCAAGAAAATCCAACACATGAGAAATTTTTCAAGAAGTCAATAAGAGGAGGGGAGTTGTACTCACTCTTTAAAAAAAAAAAGGAAAAGAAAAAAAAGGACATGCCTAAAGCTTAGTATAAGGAATTATTAGCCACATACAAATTCAAATTCAAAAAGGTTTCAGCTCACACCAGTCATTACCATCAGCAAAATGTCTACAAACTATAAATGCTGAAGGGGTTTTAGAGATCTGTGTACCTTCTAGCTGCTGGTGGGATGTAAAGTGGAAACAGCACTAACGCAAACTGAATCGAGCTGCTTGAAAAGGTAAAAATTGAGCTACCAAATGATGCGGCAGGGCACCTTTTGGGCCTATAACCTAAGACCACCAAAATTGGAAAGACAGAGGCAGGCAAATATGCACTGCAACAATACTGAAATAGCCAAGATATGGAAGCAAAAAAAAGGTCCATAAACAGATGAATGGACAAAGAAGAAGTGGTATACGGACAGAATGGAATAGTAGCCTCGGGAGAAAAATGAACAATGCTGTTTTCAGGACTACAGTTGAGCCTAGAAAAAATCATATAAGGTTAAGTAAGTCAAAAGGGTATGACAAATATCCTATGATATCATTTATACAAGTTTTCTTAAGATTGCTACCAATGAACATATTTCCACAGAAAAAGACACTCACAGACTTATCAAATAAACTAATGGTTAGCCAAAATGAAAGGTGGGGGGATGGGTAAGTTAGGACTATGGGGTTAACATACATATACTAATGTAAGTTAAATGTATATAAACATATAACATATAAACGATATGAATTATATAATCACCAATACCTTCAAAATATATATTCTGTGATCACATACATGGTAACAGGATCCGAAGATGAACAGACATATGTATGAATCATTGAACAGATTCTGTACAGCCAGACAATCAAAACACTCTAATCAAATTTACTCCGATAAAAAATACAAATTAAATTTAAAAAACAAACATAAGTAAGGAGACATAAACTTCTGGGGGCTTGTCCCAGCACATTGCACTCTAATTTAAAAGCTCGGAACACTACCTCCAGGAAGACTCTGTTGTCCTAGTAACAAGACTTGAGAACGTAATAATGCTGCCGCCTTGTGGCTGTCTCCAAAAACAGCACCTTTAAACCCAGTGCCAATGGTTGCTTATATAGTCACAAGGACTGCACGGTTGTAAATGACACAGGCACTCAAAAAATGCCCTGGGGTAGGGAATAGGCAAGAAAATTCAACACATAAGAAACTTTTCAAGAAATCAATAAGAGGAGGGAAGTTGAACTCACTCATTTTAAAAAAAAGGAAAAGAAAAAATAGGACATGCCTAAAGCTCAGCATAAGGAATTATTAGCCACATGCGTATCCAACCTAGAAAAAGGTTTCAGCTCACACCAGTCATGACCATCAGCAAAAAGTCTACAAACTATAAATGCTGAAGGGGTTTTAGAGAAGTGTGTACCTTCTAGCTGCTGGTGGGATATAAAGTCGTAACAGCACTAATGCAAACTGAATCGAGCTGCTTGAAAACGTAAAAATTGAGCTACCATATGATGCGGTAGGGCACCTTTTGGGCCTATAACCTAAGACCACCAGAATCGGAAAGACAGAGGCAGGCAAATGTGCACTGCAACAATACTGAAATAGCAAAGACATGGAAGCAAAAAAAAAGGTCCATAAACAGATGAATGGACAAAGACGAAGTGGGATACGTACCAAATGGAATAGTAGCCTCGGGAAAAAAATGAACAATGCCGTTTTCAGGACTACAGTTGAGCCTAGAAATAATCATATAAGGTTAAGTAAGTCAAAAGGGTATGACAAATATCCTATGACATCATTTATACATGTTACCCTAAGATTGCTACCAATGAACATATTTCCACAGAAAAAGACACTCACAGACTTATCAAATAAACTAATGGCTAGCCAAAATGAAAGGTGGGAGGATGGGTAAATTAGGACAATGGGGTTAAAATACATATACTAATGTATGTTAAATGTATATAAACATATAACATATGAAATATATAAATAATATAATCACCAATACCTTTAAAATATACATTCTGTAATCACATACATGCTAACAGGTTCGAAGATGAACAGACATATGTATGAAGCATTGAGCAGATTCTGTACAGTCAGAAAACCACAACACTCTAATCAAATTTACTCCGATAAGAAATAGAAATTAAATTTAAAAAACAAACATAAGTTAGGAGACATAAACTTCTGGGGGCTTGTCCCAGCACATTGCACTCTAATTTACAAGCTCGGAACACTACCTCCAGGAAGACTGTGTTGTCCTAGTAACAAGACTTGAGAACGTAATAATGCTGCCGCCTTGTGGCTGCTTCCCACAACAGTAGCTTTAAACCCAGTGCCAATGGTTGCTTATATAGTCACAAGGACTGCAGGGCTGTAAAAGACACAGGCCCTCAAAAAATGCCCTGGGGTATGGAATTGGCAAGAAAATTCAACACATGAGTAACTTTTCAAGAAGTCAATAAGAGGAGGGAAGTTGTACTCACTCTTTAAAAAAAAAGGAAAAGAAAAAAAAAGGACATGCCTAAAGCTCAGTATAAGGAATTATTAGCCACATGCAAATTCAAATTCAAAAAGGTTTCAGGTGACACCAGTCATGACCATCAGCAAAAAGTCTACAAACTATAAATGCTGAAGGGGTTTTAGAGAATTGTGTACATTCTAGCTGCTGGTGGGATGTAAAGTGGTAACAGCACTAACGCATACTGAATGGAGCTGCTTGAAAAGGTAAAAATTGAGTTACCATATGATGCGGCAGGGCACCTTTTGGGCCTATAACCTAAGACCACCAAAATCGGAAATACAGAGGCAGGCAAATGTGCACTGCAACAATACTGAAATACCCAAGACATGGAAGCAAAAAATGGTCCATAAACAGGTGAATGGACAAAGAAGAAGTGGTATATGGACAGAATGGAAGAGTAGCCTCGGGAAAAAAATGAACAATGCCGTTTTCAGAACTACAGTTGAGACTAGAAATAGTCATATAAGGTTAAGTAAGTCAAAAGGGTGTGACAAATATCCTATGAAATCATTTATACATGTTTTCCTAAGATTACTACCAATGAACATATTTCCACAGAAAAAGACAGTCACAGACTTATCAAAAATACTAACGGTTAGCCAAAATGAAAGGTGGGAGGATGGGTAAATTAGGACTATGGGGTTAACCAACATATACTAATGTATGTTAAATGTATATAAACATATAACATATGAACTATATAAATTATATAATCACCAAACCTTTAAAATATACATTCTGTAATCACATACATAATAACAGGTTCCGAAGATGAACAGATATATGTATGAATGATTGAGCAGATTCTGTACAGCCAATCAAAACACTCTAATCAAATTTACTCCGATAAGAAATAGAAATTAAATTTAAAAAGCAAACATAAGTTAGGAGACATAAACTTCTGGGGGCTTGTCCCAGCACATTCCACTCTAATTTACAACCTTGGAAAACTACCTCCAGGAAGACTCTGTTGCCCTAGTAAGAAGAGGTGAGAACGTAATAATGCTGCCGCCTTGTGGCTGTTTCCCACAACAGCAGCTTTAAACCCAGTGCCAAAGGTTGCTTAATAGTCACAAGGACTGAAGGGCTCTAAATGACACCTGCCTTCAAAAAATGCCCTGGGGTAGGGAATAGGCAAAAAAATTCAACACATGAGAAACTTTTCAAGAAGTCAATAAGAGGAGGGAAGTTGTACTCACTCTTTAAAACAAAAGGAAAAGAAAAAAATGACATGCCTAAAGCTCAGTATAAGGAATTATTAGCCACATGCAAATTCAAATTCAAAAAGGTTTCAGGTAACACCAGTCATGACCATCATCAAAAAGTCTACAAACTATAAATGCTGAAGGGGTTTTAGAGGAATGTGTACCTTCTAGCTGCTCGTGGGATGTAAAGAAGTAATACCACTAATGAAACTGAATGGAGCTGCTTGAAAAGGTAAAAATTGAGTTACCATACGATGCAGCAGGGCACCTTTTGGGCCTATAACCTAAGACCACCAGAATCGGAAAGACAGAGGCAGGCAAATGTGCACTGCAACAATACTGAAATAGCCAAGACATGGAAGCAAAAAAAGGTCCATAAACAGATGAATGGACAAAGACGAAATGGTATACATACCAAATGGAATAGTAGCCTCTGGAAAACAATGAACAATGCCGTTTTCAGGACTAGAGTTGAGCCTAGAAATAATCATATAAGGTTAAGTAAGTCAAAAGGGTATGACAAATATCCTATGATATCATTTATACATGTTATCCTAAGATTGCTACCAATGAACATATTTCCACAGAAAAAGACACTCACAGACTTATCAAATAAACTAATGGTTAGCCAAAATGAAAGGTGGGGGGATGGGTAAATTAGGACTATGGGGTTAACATACATATACTAATATAAGTTAAATGTATATAAACATATAACATATAAATGATATGAATTATATAATCACCAATACCTTCAAAATATACATTCTGTAATCACATACATGGTAACAGGATCCGAAGATGAACAGACATATGTATGAATCATTGAACAGATTCTGTACAGCCAGACAATCAAAACACTCTAATCAAATTTACTCCGATAAAAAATACAAATGAAATTTAAAAAACAAACATAAGTAAGGAGACATAAACTTCTGGGGGCTTGTCCCAGCACATTGCACTCTTATTTAAAAGCTCGGAACACTACCTCCAGGAAGACTCTGTTGTCCTAGTAACAAGACTTGAGAACGTAATAATGCTGCCGCCTTGTGGCTGTCTCCAAAAACAGCACCTTTAAACCCAGTGCCAATGGTTGCTTATATAGTCACAAGGACTGTACGGTTGTAAATGACACAGGCACTCAAAAAATGCCCTGGGGTAGGGAATAGGCAAGAAAATTCAACACATAAGAAACTTTTCAAGAAATCAATAAGAGGAGGGAAGTTGTACTCACTCTTTTTAAAAAAAAGGAAAAGAAAAAATAGGACATGCCTAAAGCTCAGCATAAGGAATTATTAGCCATATGCGTATCCAACCTCCAAAAAGGTTTCAGCTCACACCAGTCATGACCATCAGCAAAAAGTCTACAAACTATAAATGCTGAAGGGGTTTTAGAGAAGTGTGTACCTTCTAGCTGCTGGTGGGATATAAAGTTGTAACAGCACTAAAGCAAACTGAATCGAGCTGCTTGAAAACGTAAAAATTGAACTACCATATGATGCGGCAGGGCACCTTTTGGGCCTATAACCTAAGACCACCAGAATCGGAAAGACAGAGGTAGGCAAATGTGCACTGCAACAATACTGAAATAGCAAAGACATGGAAGCAAAAAAAAGGTCCATAAACAGGTGAATGGACAAAGAAGAAGTGGTATATGGAGAGAATGGAAGAGTAGCCTCGGGAAAAAAATGAACAATGCCGTTTTCAGGACTAGAGTTGAGACTAGAAATAATCATATAAGGTTAAGTAAGACAAAAGGGTATTACAAATATCCTATGATATTATTTATACAAGTTTTCCTAAGATTGCTACCAATGAACATATTTCCACAGAAAAAGACAATCACAGACTTATCAAATAAACTAATGGTTAGCCAAAATGAAAGGTGGGAGGATGGGTAAATTAGGACTATGGGGTTAACATACATATACTAATATAAGTTAAATGTATATAAACATATAACATATAAATGATATGAATTATATAATCACCAATACCTTCAAAATATACATTCTGTAATCACATACATGGTAACAGGATCCGAAGATGAACAGACATATGTGTGAATCATTGAACAGATTCTGTACAGCCAGACAATCAAAACACTCTAATCAAATTTACTCCGATAAAAAATACAAATTAAATTTAAAAAACAAACATAAGTAAGGAGACATAAACTTCTGGGGGCTTGTCCCAGCACATTGCACTCTAATTTACAAGCTCGGAACACTACCTCCAGGAAGACTCTGTTGTCCTAGTAACAAGACTTGAGAATGTAATACTGCTGCCGCCTTGTGGCTGTCTCCCAAAACAGCAGCTTTAAACCCAGTGACAATGGTTGCTTATATAGTCCCAAGGACTGCAGGGCTGTAAATGACACAGGCCCTCAAAAATTGCCCTGGGGTAGGGAATAGGCAAGAAAATCCAACACATGAGAAATTTTTCAAGAAGTCAATAAGAGGAGGGGAGTTGTACTCACTCTTTAAAAAAAAAAAGGAAAAGAAAAAAAAGGACATGCCTAAAGCTTAGTATAAGGAATTATTAGCCACATACAAATTCAAATTCAAAAAGGTTTCAGCTCACACCAGTCATTACCATCAGCAAAATATCTACAAACTATAAATGCTGAAGGGGTTTTAGAGATCTGTGTACCTTCTAGCTGCTGGTGGGATGTAAAGTGGAAACAGCACTAACGCAAACTGAATCGAGCTGCTTGAAAACGTAAAAATTGAGCTACCATATGATGCGGTAGGGCACCTTTTGGGCCTATAACCTAAGACCACCAGAATCGGAAAGACAGAGGCAGGCAAATGTGCACTGCAACAATACTGAAATAGCAAAGACATGGAAGCAAAAAAAAAGGTCCATAAACAGATGAATGGACAAAGACGAAGTGGGATACGTACCAAATGGAATAGTAGCCTCGGGAAAAAAATGAACAATGCCGTTTTCAGGACTACAGTTGAGCCTAGAAATAATCATATAAGGTTAAGTAAGTCAAAAGGGTATGACAAATATCCTATGACATCATTTATACATGTTACCCTAAGATTGCTACCAATGAACATATTTCCACAGAAAAAGACACTCACAGACTTATCAAATAAACTAATGGCTAGCCAAAATGAAAGGTGGGAGGATGGGTAAATTAGGACAATGGGGTTAAAATACATATACTAATGTATGTTAAATGTATATAAACATATAACATATGAAATATATAAATAATATAATCACCAATACCTTTAAAATATACATTCTGTAATCACATACATGCTAACAGGTTCGAAGATGAACAGACATATGTATGAAGCATTGAGCAGATTCTGTACAGTCAGAAAACCACAACACTCTAATCAAATTTACTCCGATAAGAAATAGAAATTAAATTTAAAAAACAAACATAAGTTAGGAGACATAAACTTCTGGGGGCTTGTCCCAGCACATTGCACTCTAATTTACAAGCTCGGAACACTACCTCCAGGAAGACTGTGTTGTCCTAGTAACAAGACTTGAGAACGTAATAATGCTGCCGCCTTGTGGCTGCTTCCCACAACAGTAGCTTTAAACCCAGTGCCAATGGTTGCTTATATAGTCACAAGGACTGCAGGGCTGTAAAAGACACAGGCCCTCAAAAAATGCCCTGGGGTATGGAATTGGCAAGAAAATTCAACACATGAGTAACTTTTCAAGAAGTCAATAAGAGGAGGGAAGTTGTACTCACTCTTTAAAAAAAAAGGAAAAGAAAAAAAAAGGACATGCCTAAAGCTCAGTATAAGGAATTATTAGCCACATGCAAATTCAAATTCAAAAAGGTTTCAGGTGACACCAGTCATGACCATCAGCAAAAAGTCTACAAACTATAAATGCTGAAGGGGTTTTAGAGAATTGTGTACATTCTAGCTGCTGGTGGGATGTAAAGTGGTAACAGCACTAACGCATACTGAATGGAGCTGCTTGAAAAGGTAAAAATTGAGTTACCATATGATGCGGCAGGGCACCTTTTGGGCCTATAACCTAAGACCACCAAAATCGGAAATACAGAGGCAGGCAAATGTGCACTGCAACAATACTGAAATACCCAAGACATGGAAGCAAAAAATGGTCCATAAACAGGTGAATGGACAAAGAAGAAGTGGTATATGGACAGAATGGAAGAGTAGCCTCGGGAAAAAAATGAACAATGCAGTTTTCAGAACTACAGTTGAGACTAGAAATAGTCATATAAGGTTAAGTAAGTCAAAAGGGTGTGACAAATATCCTATGAAATCATTTATACATGTTTTCCTAAGATTACTACCAATGAACATATTTCCACAGAAAAAGACAGTCACAGACTTATCAAAAATACTAACGGTTAGCCAAAATGAAAGGTGGGAGGATGGGTAAATTAGGACTATGGGGTTAACCAACATATACTAATGTATGTTAAATGTATATAAACATATAACATATGAACTATATAAATTATATAATCACCAAACCTTTAAAATATACATTCTGTAATCACATACATAATAACAGGTTCCGAAGATGAACAGATATATGTATGAATCATTGAGCAGATTCTGTACAGCCAATCAAAACACTCTAATCAAATTTACTCCGATAAGAAATAGAAATTAAATTTAAAAAGCAAACATAAGTTAGGAGACATAAACTTCTGGGGGCTTGTCCCAGCACATTCCACTCTAATTTACAACCTTGGAAAACTACCTCCAGGAAGACTCTGTTGCCCTAGTAAGAAGAGGTGAGAACGTAATAATGCTGCCGCCTTGTGGCTGTTTCCCACAACAGCAGCTTTAAACCCAGTGCCAAAGGTTGCTTAATAGTCACAAGGACTGAAGGGCTCTAAATGACACCTGCCTTCAAAAAATGCCCTGGGGTAGGGAATAGGCAAAAAAATTCAACACATGAGAAACTTTTCAAGAAGTCAATAAGAGGAGGGAAGTTGTACTCACTCTTTAAAACAAAAGGAAAAGAAAAAAATGACATGCCTAAAGCTCAGTATAAGGAATTATTAGCCACATGCAAATTCAAATTCAAAAAGGTTTCAGGTAACACCAGTCATGACCATCATCAAAAAGTCTACAAACTATAAATGCTGAAGGGGTTTTACAGGAATGTGTACCTTCTAGCTGCTGGTGGGATGTAAAGAAGTAATACCACTAATGAAACTGAATGGAGCTGCTTGAAAAGGTAAAAATTGAGTTACCATACGATGCAGCAGGGCACCTTTTGGGCCTATAACCTAAGACCACCAGAATCGGAAAGACAGAGGCAGGCAAATGTGCACTGCAACAATACTGAAATAGCCAAGACATGGAAGCAAAAAAAGGTCCATAAACAGATGAATGGACAAAGACGAAATGGTATACATACCAAATGGAATAGTAGCCTCTGGAAAACAATGAACAATGCCGTTTTCAGGACTAGAGTTGAGCCTAGAAATAATCATATAAGGTTAAGTAAGTCAAAAGGGTATGACAAATATCCTATGATATCATTTATACATGTTATCCTAAGATTGCTACCAATGAACATATTTCCACAGAAAAAGACACTCACAGACTTATCAAATAAACTAATGGTTAGCCAAAATGAAAGGTGGGGGGATGGGTAAATTAGGACTATGGGGTTAACATACATATACTAATATAAGTTAAATGTATATAAACATATAACATATAAATGATATGAATTATATAATCACCAATACCTTCAAAATATACATTCTGTAATCACATACATGGTAATAGGATCCGAAGATGAACAGACATATGTATGAATCATTGAACAGATTCTGTACAGCCAGACAATAAAAACACTCTAATCAAATTTACTCCGATAAAAAATACAAATGAAATTTAAAAAACAAACATAAGTAAGGAGACATAAACTTCTGGGGGCTTGTCCCAGCACATTGCACTCTAATTTAAAAGCTCGGAACACTACCTCCAGGAAGACTCTGTTGTCCTAGTAACAAGACTTGAGAACGTAATAATGCTGCCGCCTTGTGGCTGTCTCCAAAAACAGCACCTTTAAACCCAGTGCCAATGGTTGCTTATATAGTCACAAGGACTGTACGGTTGTAAATGACACAGGCACTCAAAAAATGCCCTGGGGTAGGGAATAGGCAAGAAAATTCAACACATAAGAAACTTTTCAAGAAATCAATAAGAGGAGGGAAGTTGTACTCACTCTTTTTAAAAAAAAGGAAAAGAAAAAATAGGACATGCCTAAAGCTCAGCATAAGGAATTATTAGCCATATGCGTATCCAACCTCCAAAAAGGTTTCAGCTCACACCAGTCATGACCATCAGCAAAAAGTCTACAAACTATAAATGCTGAAGGGGTTTTAGAGAAGTGTGTACCTTCTAGCTGCTGGTGGGATATAAAGTTGTAACAGCACTAAAGCAAACTGAATCGAGCTGCTTGAAAACGTAAAAATTGAACTACCATATGATGCGGCAGGGCACCTTTTGGGCCTATAACCTAAGACCACCAGAATCGGAAAGACAGAGGTAGGCAAATGTGCACTGCAACAATACTGAAATAGCAAAGACATGGAAGCAAAAAAAAGGTCCATAAACAGGTGAATGGACAAAGAAGAAGTGGTATATGGACACAATGGAAGAGTAGCCTCGGGAAAAAAATGAACAATGCCGTTTTCAGGACTAGAGTTGAGACTAGAAATAATCATATAAGGTTAAGTAAGACAAAAGGGTATTACAAATATCCTATGATATTATTTATACAAGTTTTCCTAAGATTGCTACCAATGAACATATTTCCACAGAAAAAGACAATCACAGACTTATCAAATAAACTAATGGTTAGCCAAAATGAAAGGTGGGAGGATGGGTAAATTAGGACTATGGGGTTAACATACATATACTAATATAAGTTAAATGTATATAAACATATAACATATAAATGATATGAATTATATAATCACCAATACCTTCAAAATATACATTCTGTAATCACATACATGGTAACAGGATCCGAAGATGAACAGACATATGTGTGAATCATTGAACAGATTCTGTACAGCCAGACAATCAAAACACTCTAATCAAATTTACTCCGATAAAAAATACAAATTAAATTTAAAAAACAAACATAAGTAAGGAGACATAAACTTCTGGGGGCTTGTCCCAGCACATTGCACTCTAATTTACAAGCTCGGAACACTACCTCCAGGAAGACTCTGTTGTCCTAGTAACAAGACTTGAGAACGTAATACTGCTGCCGCCTTGTGGCTGTCTCCCAAAACAGCAGCTTTAAACCCAGTGACAATGGTTGCTTATATAGTCCCAAGGACTGCAGGGCTGTAAATGACACAGGCCCTCAAAAATTGCCCTGGGGTAGGGAATAGGCAAGAAAATCCAACACATGAGAAATTTTTCAAGAAGTCAATAAGAGGAGGGGAGTTGTACTCACTCTTTAAAAAAAAAAAGGAAAAGAAAAAAAAGGACATGCCTAAAGCTTAGTATAAGGAATTATTAGCCACATACAAATTCAAATTCAAAAAGGTTTCAGCTCACACCAGTCATTACCATCAGCAAAATGTCTACAAACTATAAATGCTGAAGGGGTTTTAGAGATCTGTGTACCTTCTAGCTGCTGGTGGGATGTAAAGTGGAAACAGCACTAACGCAAACTGAATCGAGCTGCTTGAAAAGGTAAAAATTGAGCTACCAAATGATGCGGCAGGGCACCTTTTGGGCCTATAACCTAAGACCACCAAAATTGGAAAGACAGAGGCAGGCAAATATGCACTGCAACAATACTGAAATAGCCAAGATATGGAAGCAAAAAAAAGGTCCATAAACAGATGAATGGACAAAGAAGAAGTGGTATACGGACAGAATGGAATAGTAGCCTCGGGAGAAAAATGAACAATGCTGTTTTCAGGACTACAGTTGAGCCTAGAAAAAATCATATAAGGTTAAGTAAGTCAAAAGGGTATGACAAATATCCTATGATATCATTTATACAAGTTTTCTTAAGATTGCTACCAATGAACATATTTCCACAGAAAAAGACACTCACAGACTTATCAAATAAACTAATGGTTAGCCAAAATGAAAGGTGGGGGGATGGGTAAGTTAGGACTATGGGGTTAACATACATATACTAATGTAAGTTAAATGTATATAAACATATAACATATAAACGATATGAATTATATAATCACCAATACCTTCAAAATATATATTCTGTGATCACATACATGGTAACAGGATCCGAAGATGAACAGACATATGTATGAATCATTGAGCAGATTCTGTACAGCCAGACAATCAAAACACTCTAATCAAATTTACTCCGATAAGAAATAGAAATTAAATTTAAAAAAAAAACATAAGTTAGGAGACATAAACTTCTGGGGGCTTGTCCCAGCATATTGCACTCTACTTTACAAGCTCAGAACACTACCTCCAGGAAGACTCTGTTCTCCTAGTAACAAGACTTGAGAACGCAATAATGCTGCCGCCTTGTGGCTGCTTCCCACAACAGCACTTTAAACCCAGTGCCAATGATTGCTTATATAGTCACAAGGACTGCAGGGTTGTAAATGACACAAGCCCTCAAAATATGCCCGGGGGTAGGGAATTGGCAAGAACATTCAACACATGAGAAATTTCCAAGAAGTCAATAAGAGGAGGGAAGTTGTACTCACTCTTTAAAAAAAAAAGGAAAAGAAAAAAAACGACATGCCTAAAGCTTAGTATAAGGAATTATTAGCCACATACAAATTCAAATTCAAAAAGGTTTCAGCTCACACCAGTCATTACCATCAGCAAAAAGTCTACAAACTATAAATGCTGAAGGGGTTTTAGAGAAGTGTGTACCTTCTAGCTGCTGGTGGGATATAAAGTCGTAACAGCACTAATGCAAACTGAATCGAGCTGCTTGAAAACGTAAAAATTGAGCTACCATATGATGCGGTAGGGCACCTTTTGGGCCTATAACCTAAGACCACCAGAATCGGAAAGACAGAGGCAGGCAAATGTGCACTGCAACAATACTGAAATAGCAAAGACATGGAAGCAAAAAAAAAGGTCCATAAACAGATGAATGGACAAAGACGAAGTGGGATACGTACCAAATGGAATAGTAGCCTCGGGAAAAAAATGAACAATGCCGTTTTCAGGACTACAGTTGAGCCTAGAAATAATCATATAAGGTTAAGTAAGTCAAAAGGGTATGACAAATATCCTATGACATCATTTATACATGTTACCCTAAGATTGCTACCAATGAACATATTTCCACAGAAAAAGACACTCACAGACTTATCAAATAAACTAATGGCTAGCCAAAATGAAAGGTGGGAGGATGGGTAAATTAGGACAATGGGGTTAAAATACATATACTAATGTATGTTAAATGTATATAAACATATAACATATGAAATATATAAATAATATAATCACCAATACCTTTAAAATATACATTCTGTAATCACATACATGCTAACAGGTTCGAAGATGAACAGACATATGTATGAAGCATTGAGCAGATTCTGTACAGTCAGAAAACCACAACACTCTAATCAAATTTACTCCGATAAGAAATAGAAATTAAATTTAAAAAACAAACATAAGTTAGGAGACATAAACTTCTGGGGGCTTGTCCCAGCACATTGCACTCTAATTTACAAGCTCGGAACACTACCTCCAGGAAGACTGTGTTGTCCTAGTAACAAGACTTGAGAACGTAATAATGCTGCCGCCTTGTGGCTGCTTCCCACAACAGTAGCTTTAAACCCAGTGCCAATGGTTGCTTATATAGTCACAAGGACTGCAGGGCTGTAAAAGACACAGGCCCTCAAAAAATGCCCTGGGGTATGGAATTGGCAAGAAAATTCAACACATGAGTAACTTTTCAAGAAGTCAATAAGAGGAGGGAAGTTGTAGTCACTCTTTAAAAAAAAAGGAAAAGAAAAAAAGGACATGCCTAAAGCTCAGCATAAGGAATTATTAGCCACATGCGTATCCAACCTCCAAAAAGGTTTCAGCTCACACCAGTCATGACCATCAGCAAAAAGTCTACAAACTATAAATGCTGAAGGGGTTTTAGAGAACTGTGTACCTTCTAGCTGCTGGTGGGATGTAAAGTGGTAACAGCAGTAACGCAAACTGAATCGAGCTGCTTGAAAAGGTAAACATTGAGCTACCATATGATGCGGCAGGGCACATTTTGGGCCTATAACCTAAGACAACTGGATTCGGAAAGACAGAGGCAGGCAAATGTGCACTGCAACAATATTGAAATAGCCAAGACATGGAAGCAAAAAAAAGGTCCATAAACAGATGAATGGACAAAGACGAAATGGTACACGTACCAAATGGAATAGTAGCCTCTGGAAAAAAATGAACAATGCCGTTTTCAGGACTAGAGTTGAGCCTAGAAATAATCATATAAGGTTAAGTAAGTCAAAGGGGTATGACAAATATCCTATGATATCATTAATACATGTTATCCTAAGATTGCTACCAATGAACATATTTCCACAGAAAAAGACACTCAGAGACTTATCAAATAAACTAATGGTTAGCCAAAATGAAAGGTGGGAGGATGGGTAAATTAGGACAATGGGGTTAACATACATATACTAATGTATGTTAAATGTATATAAACATATAATATATAAACTATATAAATAATATAATCACCAATACCTTTAAAATATACATTCTGTAATCACATACATGCTAACAGGTTCCGAAGATGAACAGATATATGTATGAATCATTGAGCAGATTCTGTACAGTCAAACAATAAAAACACTCTAATCAAATTTACTCCGATAAGAAATAGAAATTAAATTTAAAAAGCAAACATAAGTTAGGAGACATAAACTTCTGGGGACTTCTCCCAGAACATTCCACTCTAATTTACAACCTTGGAAAACTACCTCCAGGAAGACTCTGTTGCCCTAGTAACAAGAGTTGAGAACGTAATAATGCTGCCGCCTTGTGGCTGTTTCCCACAACAGCAGCTTTAAACCCAGTGCCAATGGTTGCTTAATAGTCACAAGGACTGCAGGGCTCTAAATGACACCTGCCCTCAAAAAATGCCCTGGGCAAGGGAATAGGCAAGAAAATTCAACACATGAGAAACTTTTCAAGAAGTCAATAAGAGGAGGGAAGTTGTACTCACTCTTTAAAAAAAAAAGGAAAAGAAAAAATAGGACATGCCTAAAGCTCAGTATAAGGAATTATTACTAACATGCAATTTCAAATTCAAAAAGGTTTCAGCTCACACCAGTCATGACCATCAGGAAAAAGTCTACAAACTATAAATGGTGAAGGGGTTGTAGAGAACTGTGTACCTTCTAGCTGCTGGGCGGATGTAAAGTGGTAACAGCAGTAACGCAACCTGAATCGAGCTGCTTGAAAACGTAAAAATTGAGCAACCATATGATGCGGCAGGGCACCTTTTGGGCCTATAACCTAAGACCACCAGATTCGGAAAGACAGAGGCAGGGAAATGTGCACTGCAGCAATACTGAAATAGCCAAGACATGGAAGCAAAAAAAAGGTCCATAAACAGATGAATGGACAAAGACGAAGTGGTATACGTACCAAATGGAATAGTAGCCTCGGAAAAAAAATGAACACTGCCGTTTCCAGGACTACAGTTGAGACTAGAAATAATTATATAAGGTTAAGTAAGTCAAAAGGGTATGACAAATATCCTACGATATCATTTATAAAAGTTATCCTAAGATTGCTACCCATGAACATATTTCCACAGAAAAAGACACTCACAGACTAATCAAATAAACTAATGGTTAGCCAAAATGAAAGGTGGGAGAATAGGTAAATTAGGACTATGGGGTTAACATACATATACTAATGTAGGTTAAATGTATATAAACATATCACATATAAATGATATGAATTATATATTCACCAATACCTTCAAAATATACATTCTGTAATCACATACATGGTAACAGGATCCGAAGATGAACAGACATATGTATGAATCATTGAGCAGATTCTGTACAGCCAGACAATCAAAACACTCTAATCAAATTTACTCTGATAAGAAATAGAAATTAAATTTAAAAAACAAACATAAGTTAGGAGACATAAACTTTTGGGGGCTTGTCCCAGCACATTGCACTCTAATTTACAAGCTCGGAACACTACCTCCAGGAAGACTGTGTTGTCCTAGTAACAAGACTTGAGAACGTAATAATGCTGCCGCCTTGTGGCTGCTTCCCACAACAGTAGCTTTAAACCCAGTGCCAATGGTTGCTTATATAGTCACAAGGACTGCAGGGCTGTAAAAGACACAGGCCCTCAAAAAATGCCCTAGGGTAGGGAATTGGCAAGAAAATTCAACACATGAGAAATTTTCAAAAGTCAATAAGAGTACGGAAGTTGAACTCACTCTTTAAAAAAAAAGGAAAAGAAAAAAAGGACATGCCTAAAGCTCAGCATAAGGAATTATTAGCCACATGCGTATCCAACCTCCAAAAAGGTTTCAGCTCACACCAGTCATGACCATCAGCAAAAAGTCTACAAACTATAAATGCTGAAGGGGTTTTAGAGAAGTGTGTACCTTCTAGCTGCTGGTGGGATATAAAGTCGTAACAGCACTAATGCAAACTGAATCGAGCTGCTTGAAAACGTAAAAATTGAGCTACCATATGATGCGGCAGGGCACCTTTTGGGCCTATAACCTAAGACCACCAGAATCGGAAAGACAGAGGCAGGCAAATGTGCACTGCAACAATACTGAAATAGCAAAGACATGGAAGCAAAAAAAAGGTCCATAAACAGGTGAATGGACAAAGAAGAAGTGGTATATGGACAGAATGGAAGAGTAGCCTCGGGAAAAAAATGAACAATGCCGTTTTCAGGACTAGAGTTGAGACTAGAAATAATCATATAAGGTTAAGTAAGACAAAAGGGTATTACAAATATCCTATGATATTATTTATACAAGTTTTCCTAAGATTGCTACCAATGAACATATTTCCACAGAAAAAGACACTCACAGACTTATCAAATAAACTAATGGTTAGCCAAAATGAAAGGTGGGAAGATGGGTAAATTAGGACTATGGGGTTAACATACATATACTAATGTAAGTTAAATGTATATAAACATATAACATATAAATGATATGAATTATATATTCACCAATACCTTCAAAATATACATTCTGTAATCACATACATGGTAACAGGATCCAAAGATGAACAGACATATGTGTGAATCATTGAGCAGATTCTGTACAGCCAGACAATCAAAACACTCTAATCAAATTTACTCCGATAAGAAAGACAAATTAAATTTAAAAAACAAACATAAGTAAGGAGACATAAACTTCTGGGGGCTTGTCCCAGCACATTGCACTCTAATTTAAAAGCTCGGAACACTACCTCCAGGAAGACTCTGTTGTCCTAGTAACAAGACTTGAGAACGTAATAATGCTGCCGCCTTGTGGCTGTCTCCCAAAACAGCAGCTTTAAACCCATTGACAATGGTTGCTTATATAGTCACAAGGACTGCAGGGCTGTAAATGACACAGGCCCTCAAAAATTGCCCTGGGGTAGGGAATAGGCAAGAAAATCCAACACATGAGAAATTTTTCAAGAAGTCAATAAGAGGAGGGGAGTTGTACTCACTCTTTAAAAAAAAAAAAGGAAAAGAAAAAAAAGGACATGCCTAAAGCTTAGTATAAGGAATTATTAGCCACATACAAATTCAAATTCAAAAAGGTTTCAGCTCACACCAGTCATTACCATCAGCAAAATGTCTACAAACTATAAATGCTGAAGGGGTTTTAGAGATCTGTGTACCTTCTAGCTGCTGGTGGGATGTAAAGTGGAAACAGCACTAACGCAAACTGAATCGAGCTGCTTGAAAAGGTAAAAATTGAGCTACCAAATGATGCGGCAGGGCACCTTTTGGGCCTATAAACTAAGACCACCAAAATTGGAAAGACAGAGGCAGGCAAATATGCACTGCAACAATACTGAAATAGCCAAGATATGGAAGCAAAAAAAAGGTCCATAAACAGATGAATGGACAAAGAAGAAGTGGTATATGGACAGAATGGAATAGTAGCCTCGGTAGAAAAATGAACAATGCTGTTTTCAGGACTACAGTTGAGCCTAGAAAAAATCATATAAGGTTAAGTAAGTCAAAAGGGTATGACAAATATCCTATGATATCATTTATACAAGTTTTCTTAAGATTGCTACCAATGAACATATTTCCACAGAAAAAGACACTCACAGACTTATCAAATAAACTAATGGTTAGCCAAAATGAAAGGTGGGAGGATGGATAAATTAGGACTATGGGGCTAACATACATATACTAATGTATATTAAATGTATATAAACATATAACATATAAACTATATGAATTATATAGTCGCCAATACATATAAAATATATAGTGACAAAACACCTACCAAATACCAAGGGAGGTCTACTCAACATTCTGTAATAACATACAAGGTAACAGGATCCGAAGATGAACAGACATCTGTATGAATCATTGAGCAGATTCTGTACAGCCAGAAAACCACAACACTCTAATCAAATTTACTCCGATAAGAAATAGAAATTAAATTTAAAAAACAAACATAAGTAAGGTGACATAAACTTCTGGGGGCTTGTCCCAGCACATTCCACTCTAATTTACAACCTTGGAACACTACCTCCAGGAAGACTCT
The DNA here is from genome assembly GCF_965194825.1 of Balaenoptera physalus. Taxonomy (NCBI): domain Eukaryota; kingdom Metazoa; phylum Chordata; class Mammalia; order Artiodactyla; family Balaenopteridae; genus Balaenoptera; species Balaenoptera physalus. The sequence continues at coordinate 69,949,842 of NC_138882.1, forward strand.
TTTGCATTAGTAACAAGAGTTGAGAACGTAATAATGCTGCCGCCTTGTGGCTGTTTCCCATAACAGCAGCTTTAAACCAAGTGCTAATGGTTGCTTAATAGGCACAAGGACTGCAGGGCTATAAATGACACCTGTCCCCAAAAAATGCCCTGGCGTAGGGAATAGGCAAGAAAATTCAACACATGACAAATGTTTCAAGAAGTCAATATGAAGAGGGAAGTTTTAGTCACTCTTTAAATAAAAAAGGAAAAGGACAAAAAAGGACATGCCTAAAGCTCAGTATAAGGAATTATTAGCCACATGCAAATCCAACTTCCAAAAAGGTTTCAGCTTACACCAGTCAAATGACCATCAGCAAAAAGTCTACAAACTATAAATGCTGAAGGGCTTTTAGAGAACTCTGTACCTTCTAGCTGCTGGTGGAATGTAAAATGGTAACAGCACTAACGAAAACTGAACGGAGCTGCTTTAAAAGGTAAAAATTAAGCTACCATATGATGCTGCAGGGCACCTTTTGGGCCTATAACCTAAGACCACAAGAATCGGAAAGACAGAGGCAGGCAAATGGTACTGCAGCAATATTGAAATTGCCAAGACATGGAAGCAAAAAAAAGGTCCATAATCAGATGAATGGACAAAGAAGAAGTGGTATATGGACAGATCGGAGTATCAGTCACAAAAAAAATAAAACAATGGCATATGCAGCACCACAGATGAGCCTAGAGATAATCACACAATGTGAAGTAAGTCAGAATGCGAAAGACAAATGCCCTATGATGTCCCTTATGTTATCTGAAAATTCATAAAAATGAACATATTTCCTAGAGAAAGGCAATCTCAGATTGAGAAGACAAACTTATGGTTAAGCCATAGAAAAGGTGTGAGGAATGGATAAATTAGGATATTGGGGTTAACACACATATATTAATACATATAAAATATATAATCCCCAAAGACCTATGGAATACCAAAAGTGGTCTACTCAACACTCTGTAACAACCTACATGGGAAAGGACCCAAAGATCAACAGATATATATGTATATGTGTAAATGAACAAGATTCTGTACACCTAGAAAAAAAGACATTTTTCAATCAAATTTGCTCTGATAAAAACTACAACTTAAAGACACAAACAAGAATTACGGAGGCTAAAACTTACGGGGGTTTGTCCTGGCACATTCCACTCTAATCTGCAACCTAAAAGCACAACTTGCAGCAAGGTTCTGTTTGCCTAGCAAGCAGAGTTGGCAACATGGAAATGCTGCCACCCTAAGGCTGTTTCCTCAAACAGCAGCTTTAAATCTACTGCTAATGGTCACTAATATTCACAAGGACTGCAGGGCTGTAAATGACTCATACCCTCAAAAAATGTCCTGGGGTAGGGAATGGCCAAAAAAATCGAAACGTGGCAAATTTTTCAAGAAGGCAATTTGAAGTTGTAACTTTAGCTCCATCTTAAAAAAAAATGAAAAGAACATTGATAAACGCAAAACATCAGGAATTATGAGACGCATGCAAATCCAATCTACACAAAGCTATCACCTCACACCAGTCAGAATGACCATCAGCAAAATGTCAACAAACAGAGCATTAACCAAGATGGCGGAGTAGAAGGACGTGCTCTCACTCCCTCTTGCGAGAGCACCAGAATCACAACTGGCTGCTGGACAATCACTGACAGGAAGACCCTGGACTACACCAAGGAGGATACCGCACGTCCAAGGACAGAGGAGAAGCCACAGTGAGACGGTAGGAGGGCACAATCAGAGTAAAATCAAATCCCATAACTGCTGGGTGGGTGACTCACAGACTGGCGAACACTTATACCACAGAAGTCCACCCACTGGAGTGAAGGTTCTGAGCCCCACGTCAGGCTTCCCAACCTGGGGGTCCTGCAACGGGAGGAGGAATTCCTAGAGAATCAGACTTTGAAGCCTAGTGGGAATTGATTGCAGGACTCCTACAGGACTGGGGGAAACAGAGACCCCACTCTTGGAGGGCACACACAAAGTAGTGTGCGCATCGGGACCCAGGGGAAGGAGCAGTGACCCTGGGGGAGACTGAACCAGACCTACCTGCTGGTGTTTGGGGGTCTCCTGCAGAGGCGGGGCGTGGCTCTGTTTCACCGTGGGGACAAGGACACTGGCAGCGGAGGTTCTGGGAAGTGCTCCTTGGCGTGAGCCCTCCCAGAGTCTGCCATTAACCCCACCAAAGAGCCCAGGTAGGCTCCAGTGTTGGGTTGCCTCAGGCAAAACAACCAACAGGGAGGGAACCCAGCCCCACCCATCAACAGTCAAGTGGATTAAAGTTTTACTGAGCTCTGACCGCCACAGCAACAGTCAGCTCTACCCACCACCAGAGCCTCCCATCAAGCCTCTTAGATAGCCTCAACCACCAGAGGGCAGACAGCAGAAACAAGAAAAACGACAATCCTGCAGCCTGTGGACCAAAAACCACAGTTACAGAAAGATAGACAAGATGAAAAGGCAGAGGGCTATGTACCAGATGAAGGAACAAGAAAAAACCCCAGAAAAACAACTAAATGAAGTGGAGATAGGCAACCTTCCAGAAAAAGAATTCAGAATAATGATAGTGAAGATGATCCAGGACCTCGGAATAAGAATGGAGGCAAAGATTGAGAAGATGCAAGAAATGATTAACAAAGACCTAGAAGAATTAAAGAACAAACAAACAGAGATGACCAATACAATAACTGAAATGAAAACTACGCTAGAAGGAATCAATAGCAGAATAACTGAGGCAGAAGAACGGATAAGTGACCTGGAAGACAGAATGGTGGAATTCACTGCTGCGGAACAGAATAAAGAAAAAAGAATGAAAAGAAATGAAGACAGCCTGAGAGACCTCTGGGACAACATTAAATGCAACAACATTCGCATTATAGGGGTCCCAGAAGGAGAAGAGAGAGAGAAAGGACCAGAGAAAATATTTGAAGAGATTATAGTCGAAAACTTCCCTAACATGGGAAAGGAAATAGCCACCCAAGTCCAGGAAGCGCAGAGAGTCCCATACAGGATAAACCCAAGGAGAAACACGCCGAGACACATAGTAATCAAAGTGGCAAAAATTAAAGACAAAGAAAAATTATTGAAAGCAGCAAGGGAAAAACGACAAATAACATACAAGGGAACTCCCATAAGGTTAACAGCTGATTTCTCAGCAGAAACTCTACAAGCCAGAAGGGAGTGGCATGATAAAGTGATGAAAGGGAAGAACCTACAACCAAGATTACTCTACCCGGCAAGGATCTCATCTAGATTTGATGGAGAAATCAAAAGCTTTACAGACAAGCAAAAGCTACGAGAATTCAGCACCACCAAACCAGCTCTACAACAAATGCTAAAGGAACTTCTCTAAGTGGGAAACACAAGAGAAGAAAAGGACCTACAAAAACAAACCCAAAACAATTAAGAAAATGGTCATAGGAACATACATATCGATAATTACCTTAAACGTGAATGGATTAAATGCCCCAACCAAAAGACATAGACTGGCTGAATGGATACAAAAACAAGACCCATATATATGCTATCTACAAGAGACCTACTTTAGACCTAGGGACACATACAGACTGAAAGTGAGGCGATGGAAAAGGATATTCCATGCAAATGGAAATCAAAAGAAAGCTGGAGTAGCTATACTCATATCAGATAAAATAGACTTTAAAATAAAGAATGTTACAAGAGACAAGGAAGGACACTACATAATGATCAAGGGATCAATCCAAGAAGAAGATATAACAATTATAAATATATATGCACCCAACATAGGAGCACCTCAATACATAAGGCAACTGCTAACAGCTATAAAAGAGGAGATCGACAGTAACACAATCATAGTGGGGGACTTTAACACCTCACTTACACCAATGGACAGATCATCCAAAATGAAAATGAATAAGGAAACAGAAGCTTTAAATGACACAACAGACCAGTTAGATTTAACTGGTATATATAGGACATTCCATCCAAAACCAGCAGATTACACGTTCTTCTCAAGTGCGCACGGAACATTCTCCAGGATAGATCACATCTTGGGTCACAAATCAAGCCTCAGTAAATTTAAGAAAATTGAAATCATATCAAGCATCTTTTCGGACCACAACGCTATGAGATTAGAAATGAATTACAGGGAAAAAAACGTAAAACAGACAAACACGTGGAGGCTAAACAATACGTTACTAAATAACCAAGAGATCACTGAAGAAATCAGAGAGGAAATCAAAAAATACCTAGAGACAAATGACAATGAAAACACGACGACCCAAAACCTATGGGATGCAGCAAAAGCAGTTCTAAGAGGGAAGTTGATAGCTATACAAGCCTATCTCAAGAAACAAGAAAAATCTCAAGTAAACAATCTAACCTTACACCTAAAGAAACTAGAGAAAGAAGAACAAACAAAACCCAAAGTTAGCAGAAGGAAAGAAATCATAAAGATCAGAGCAGAAATAAATGAAATAGAAACAAAGAAAACAATAGCAAAGATCAATAAAACTAAAAGTTGGTTCTTTGAGAAGATAAACAAAATTGATAAGCCATTAGCCCAGACTCATCAAGAAAAAGAGGGAGAGGACTCAAATCAATAAAATCAGAAATGAAAAAGGAGAAGTTACAACAGTCACCGCAGAAATACAAAGCATCCTAAGAGACTACTACGAGCAACTTTACGCCAATAAAATGGACAACCTGGAAGAAATGGACACATTTTTAGAAAGGTATAACCTTCCAAGACTGAACCAGGAAGAAACAGAAAATATGAACAGACCAATCACAAGTAATGAAATTGAAACTGTGATTAAAAATCTTCCAACAAACAAAAGTCCAGGACCAGATGGCTTCACAGGTGAATTCTATCAAACATTTAGAGAAGAGCTAAGACCTATCCTTCTCAAACTCTTCCAAAAATTGCAGAGGAAGGAACACTCCCAAACTCATTCTATGAGGCCACCATCACCCTGATACCAAAACCAGACAAAGACACTACAAAAAAAGAAAATTACAGACCAATATCACTGATGAATATAGATGCAAAAATCCTCAACAAAACACTAGCAAACAGAATCCAACAACACATTAAAAGGATCATACACCACGATCAAGTGGGATTTATCCCAGGGATGCAAGGATTCGTCAATATACGCAAATCAATCAATGGGATACACCATCTTAACAAATTGAAGAATAAAAACCATATGATCATCTCAATAGATGCAGAAAAAGCTTTTGACAAAATTCAACACCCATTTATGATAAAAACTCTCCAGAAAGTGGGCATAGAGGGAACCTACCTCAACATAATAAAGGCCATATATGACAAACCCACAGCAAACATCATTCTCAAAGGTGAAAAACTGAAAGCATTTCCTCTAAGATAAGGAACGAGACAAGGATGTCCACTCTCACCGCTATTATTCAACATAGTTCTGGAAGTCCTATGCACGGCAATCAGAGAAGAAAAAGAAATAAAAGGAATACAAATTGGAAAAGAGGAGGTAAAACTGTCACTGTTTGCGGATGACATGATACTATACATAGAGAATCCTAAAACTGCCACCAGAAAACTGCTAGAGCTAATGAATGAATATGCTAAAGTTGCAGGATACAAAATGAATGCACAGAAATCTCTTGCATTCCTATACACTAATGATGAAAAATCTGAAAGAGAAATTATGGAAACACTCCCATTTACCATTGCAACAAAAAGAATAAAATACCTAGGAGTAAACCTACCTAGGGAGACAAAAGACCTGTATGCAGAAAACTATAAGACACTGATGAAAGAAATTAAAGATGATACCAACAGATGGAGAGATATACCATGTTCTTGGATTGGAAGAATCAACATTGTGATAATGAGTATACTACCCAAAGCAATATACAGATTCAACGCAATCCCTATCAAATTACCAATGGCATTTTTTACGGAGCTAGAACAAATCATCTTAAAATTTGTATGGAGTCACAAAAGACCCCGAATAGCCAAAGCAGTCTTGAGGGAAAAAAATGGAGCTGGAGGAATCAGACTCCCTGACTTCAGACTATACTACAAAGCTACAGTAATCAAGACAATATGGTACTGGCACAAAAACAGAAACATAGATCAATGGAACAAGATAGCAAGCCCACAGATTAACCCACGCACCTATGGTCAACTAATCTATGACAAAGGAGGCAAAGATATACAATGGAGAAAAGACAGTCTCTTCAATAAGTGGTGCTGGGAAAACTGGACAGCTACATGCAAAAGAATGAAATTAGAATACTCCCTAACACCATACACAAAAATAAACTCAAAATGGATTAGAGACCTAAATATAAGACTGGACACTATAAAACCCTTAGAGGAAAACATAGGAAGAACACTCTTTGACATAAATCACAGCAAGATCTTTTTTGATCCACCTCCTAGAGTAATGGAAATAAAAACAAAAATAAACAAATGGGACCTAATGAAACCTCAAAGCTTTTGCACAGCAAAGGAAACCATAAACAAGACGAAAAGACAACCCTCGGAATGGGAGAAAATATTTGCAAACGAATCAACGGACAAAGGATTAATCTCCAAAATATATAAACAGCTCATTCAGCTCAATATTAAAGAAACAAACACCCCAATCCAAAAATGGGCAGAAGACCTAAGTAGACATTTCTCCAAAGAAGACATACAGACGGCCACGAAGCACATGAAAAGATGCTCAACATCGCTAATTATTAGAGAAATGCAAATCAAAACTACAATGAGGTATCACCTCACTCCTGTTAGAATGGGCATCATCAGAAAATCTACAAACAACAAATGCTGGAGAGGGTGTGGAGAAAAGGGAACCCTCTTGCACTGTTGGTGGGAATGTAAATTGATACAGCCACTATGGAGAACAATATGGAGGTTCCTTAAAAAACTAAAAATAGAATTACCATATGACCCAGCAATCCCACTACTGAGCATATACCCAGAGAAAACCGTAATTCAAAAAGACACATGCACCCGAATGTTCATTGCAGCACTATTTACAATAGCCAGGTCATGGAAGCAACCTAAATGCCCATCAACAGACGAATGGATAAAGAAGTTGTGGTACATATATACAATGGAATATTACTCAGCCATAAAAAGGAACGAAATTGAGTCATTTGTTGAGAAGTGGATGGATCTAGAGACTGTCATACAGAGTGAAGTAAGTCACAAAGAGAAAAACAAATATCGTATATTAATGCATGTATGTGGAACCCAGAAAAATGGTACAGATGAGCCGGTTTGCAGGGCAGAAGTTGAGACACAGATGTAGAGAATGGACATATGGACACCAAGGGGGGAAAACTGCGGTGGGGTGGGGATGGTGGTGTGCTGAATTGGGCGATTGGGATTGACATGTATACACTGATGTGTATAAAATTGATGCCTAATAAGAACCTGCAGTATAAAAAAACAAACAAACAAAACAACTAATACTAAACTTTCATTGGGTTATTTGTATGGAAATAGGTTAATATAAATGTTTCAGACATTACATGAAATTTCTAAAAATCTTATATTTGTATTTGTATGGAAATATGTATGGAAATATGTTAATATAAATGTTTCAGACATTACATGAAATTTCTAAAAATCTTATATGTTCTGGTATAATGTTATAAGTAATAATCCTAGTTATTACTTTAAAATGTATATCTCAGAAATAACTAATTTTCTTGTCAACTGCATTATTATGAACTTTCATCAAATCTTTAACTGTGGTCATTTTTAAGTCTTTTCTCATTTACAGACAGTTCTGGGTGTACTCTGATGCTTTGGCAAATATGTTCCTATTAAAGGGTTTCATCTTTAAGAAATTCATGTAAAAGACTCTGACAAGTACAAGTTTCTGGTAACTGACTGCACTGCTGAACTGAATGAATAAGCATTTTCAGAACTCTAATGAAAAACTGATGAACTCAAAAAAGTGCTAACGAAAGATCAAGATGAAAACAAAAATTAATTACATGGGACTGAGTGAACTGATGAGGATGAGTATAATTTTTGTGACTTTCTGTCTGAATTTAAAAAAAAATCCCACAAGGACTCAGAGGCAAAGAATATACAAATCAATTTTCACTGCAAAGTAAAGGAGCTGTTACAGTGGAGGATTACTGGACTGAATGTCAATATTATGACATAGTATGAGTGTCTTTCAGGTTTGGTAACTGCAATCATTGTTGCTTTTGTTGTGGTCATCCATGTACAATGCTTAGTGTCAGTCTATTTATCTCTTGTAAAAATAAAATACACTGTGTGTGTGTGAAAAAAAATGTCAACAAACAATAGGTGCTGAAGCAGTTGTGGAGAAAAGCGTAACCTCTCGGTCTAAGTGGGATGTAAACTGGTAATGGCCAAATAATAGGAACAGGACGGCAGTGCGTTTAAAGGTAAAAATTGAGTCACCATATGATCTGGGCCTGTCACCTGTGAAAGCCAGAATCAAAAAGGCACGGGATGGAAAACCGTGTATTGCAGCAGTACTTACAATAGCCAAAACATGGAAGCAAACAAAATGTCCATCAACAGATAAATGGACAAAGAAGAAGTTGTACACATACCGAATGGAAGAGTAGCCTCGGGAAAAAAATGAACAATGCCGTTTTCAGGACTACACATGAGCCTAGAAATAATCATATTAGCTTAAGTAAGTCAAGAGGGAATGACAAATATCCTATGATATCATGTATACATGTTATCCTAAGATTGCTACCAATCAACATATTTCCACAGAAAAAGACACTCACAGACTTATAAAACAAACTAAGTGTTAGCCAAAATGAAAGGTGGGAGGATGGATAAATAAGGACTATGGGGATAACATAGATATAGTAATGTATGTTAAATGTATATAAACATATAACATATAAACTATATGAATTATTTAGTCACCAATACATATAAAATATATAATGACAAAACACCTACCAAATACCAAGGGAGGTCTACTCAACATTCTGTAATAACATACAAGGTAACAGAATCCGAAGATGAACAGACATACGTATGAATCATTGAGCAGATTCTGTACAGCCAGAAAACCACAACACTCTAATCAAATTTACTCCGAGAAGAAATAGAAATTAAATTTAAAAAGCAAACATAAGTAAGGCGACATAAAGTTCTGGGGGCTTGTCCCAGCACATTCCACTCTAATATACAACCTTGGAACTCTACCTCCAGGAAGATTCTTTTGCACTAGTAACAAGAGCTGAGAACGTAATAATGCTGCTGCCTTGTGGCTGTATCCCACAACAGCAGCTTTAAACCAAGTGCTAATGGTTGCTTAATAGTCACAAGGACTGAAGGGCTGTAAATGACACCTGTCCTCAAAAAATGCCCTGGGATAGGGAATAGGCAAGAAAATTCAACACATGACAAATTTTTCAAGAAGTCAATAGGAAGAGGGAAGTTGTAATCACTCTTTAAAAAAAAAGGAAAAGAAAAAAAAGGAGATGCCTAAAGCTCAGTATAAGGAATTATTAGCCACATGCAAAGGCAACGTGAAAAAGGTTTCAGCTCACACCAGTCAAATGACCATCAGCAAAAAGTCTACAAACTATAAATGCTGAAGGGGTTTTAGAGACCTCTCATCCTTCTAGCTGCTGGTGGGATGTAAAGTGGTAACAGCACTAACGAAAACTGAATGGAGCTGCTTTAAAAGGTAAAAATTGAGCTACCATATGATGCAGCAGGGCACGTTTTGGGCCTATAACCTAAGACCACCAGAATCGGAAAGACAGAGTCAGGCAAATGTGCAGTGCAGCAATACTGAAAGAGCCAAGACATGGAAGCAAAAAAAAGGTCCATAAACAGATGAATGGAAAAAGAAGAAGTGGTATATGGACAGAATGGAATATCCGTCACGGAAAAAAATAAAAGAATAGCATATGCAGCACCACAGATGAGCCTAGAGATAATCACACAACGTGAAGTAAGTCAGAATGCGAAAGACAAATGCCCTATGATGTCCCTTATGTTATCTGAAAATTCATAAAAATGAACATATCTCCATAGAGAAAGGCAATCTCAGATTGAGAAGACAAACTTATGGTTAAGCCAAAGAAAAGGTGTGAGGAATGGATAAATTAGGATATTGGGGTTAACACACATATACTAATACATATAAAATATATAATCCCCAAAGACCTATGGAATACCAAGAGTGGTCTACTCAACACTCTGTAACAACCTACATGGAAAAGGACCCAAAGATCAATAGATATAGGTATATGTGTAAATGAACAAGATTCTGTACACCTAGAAAAAAAGACATTTTTCAATCAAATTTGCTCTGATAAAAACTACAACTTAAAGAGACAGACAAGAATTACGGAGGTTAAACTTATGGGGGTTTGTCCTGGCACATTCCACTCTAATCTGCAACCTAAAACCACAACTTGCAGTGAGGTTCTGCTTCCCTAGCAAGCAGAGTTGGCAACGTAGAAATGCTGCCACCCTAAAGCCGTTTCCTCAAACAGCAGCTTTAAATCTACTGCTAATGGTCACTAATATTCACAAGGACTGCAGGGCTGTAAATGACTCATGCCCTCAAAAAATGTCCTGGGGAAGGGAATGGCCAAAAAATTCCAAACGCAGCAAATCTTTCAAGAAGGCAGTTAGAAGTTGTAAGTTTCGCTCAATCTTAAAAAAAAGTGAAAAGGACATTGATAAACGCAAAACATCAGGAAATGTGAGACGCATGCAAATCCAATCTACACAAAGGTATCACCTCACACCAGTCAGAATGACCATCAGCCAAAAGTCTACAAACAATAGATGATGAAGAAGTTGTGGAGAATAGCGAAACCTCTCGGTCTAAGTGGGATGTAAACTGGTAACGGCCAATAATAGGAACAGAATGGCAGCGCGTTTAAAGGTAAAAATTGAGTCACCATATGATCCGGAAGTCCCACTATTGGGCTTTTCACCTGTGAAAGTCAGAATCAAAAAGACACGGGATGGGGATTCCCTGGTGGCGCAGTGGTTGAGAGTATGCCTGCCAATGCAGGGGCCACGGGTTCGATCCCTGGTGTGGGAGGATCCCGCATGCCGTGGAGCATTTGGAGCCGTGAGCCACAGCTGCTGAGCCTGCGGGTCTGGAGCCTGTGCTCCGCAGCGGGATAGGCCGCTATGGTGGGAGGCCCGCGCACCGTGATGAGGAGTGGCCCCCACTTGCCGCAACTGGAGAAAGCCCTCGCACAGAAACAAGGAACCAGCACAGCCAAAAATAAATAAATTAATTAATTAATTAATTTAAAAAAAAATCTTAAAAAAAAAAAACGACACAGGATGGAAAATCGTGTACTGCAGCAGTATTTACAATAGCCAAGACATGGAAGCAAACAAAATGTCCATCAACAGATAAATGGACAAAGAAGAAGAGGTATACATACCGAATGGAATAGTAGCCTCGGGAAAAAAATGAACAATGCCGTTTTCAGGACTACAGATGAGCCTAGAAATAATCATATTAGGTTAAGTAAGTCAAAAGGGAATGACAAATATCCTATGATATCATGTGTACATGTTATCCTAAGATTGCTACCAATGAACATATTTCCACAGAAACAGACACTCACAGACTTATACAACAAACTAATGGTTAGCCAAATGAAAGGTGGGATGATGGATAACTTAAGACTATGGGGCTAACATAGATATATTAATGTATGTTAAATGTATATAAACTTGTAACATATAAACTATATGAATTATATAGTCACCAATATATATAAAATATATAATGACAAAACACCTACCAAATACCAAGGGAGGTCTACTCAACATTCTGTAATAACATACCTGGTAACAGGATCCGAACATGAACAGACATATGTATGAATCATTGAGCCGATTCTGTACAGCCAGACAATCACAACACTCTAATCAAATTTACTCCAATAAGAAATAGAAATTCAATTTAAAAAGCAAACATAACTAAGGAGAAATAAACTTCTGGGGGCTTGTCCCAGCACATTCCACTCTAATCTACAACCTTGGAACACTACCTCCAGGAAGACTCTTTTGCACTAGTAACAAGAGTTGAGAACATAATGATGCTGCCGCCCTGTGGCTGTTTCCCACAACAGCAGCTTTAAACCAAGTGCTAATGTTTGCTTAATAGTCAGAAGGACTGCAGGGCTGTAAATGACACCTGCCCTCAAAAAATGCTCTGCGGTAGGGAATACGCAAGAAAATTCAACACATGACAAATTTTTCAAGAACTCAATAAGAAGAGGGAAGTTGTAGTCACTCTTTAAAAAAAAAGGAAAAGAAAAAAAAGGACATGCCTAAAGCTTAGTGTAAGGAATTATTAGCCATATGCAAATCCAATGTCCAAAAAGGTTTCAGCTCACACCAGTCAAATGACCATCAGCAAAAAGTCTACAAACTATAAATGCTGAAGGGGTTTTAGAGAACTCTGTACCTTCTAGCTGCTGGTGGGATGTAAAGTGGTAACAGCACTAACAAAAACTGAACGGAGCTGCTTTAAAAGGTAAAAACTGAGCTACCATATGATGCGGCAGGGCACCTTTTGGGCCTATAACCTAAGACCACCAGAATCGGAAAGACGGAGACTGGCAAATGTGCAGTGCAGCAATACTGAAATAGCCAAGACATGGAAGCAAAAAAAAGGTCCATAAACAGATGAATGGACAAAGAAAATGTGGTATATGGACAGAACGGAATAGTAGCTTCGTGAAAACAATGAACAATGCTGTTTTCAGGACTACAGATGAGCCTAGAAATAATCATATTAGGTTAAGTAAGTCAAGAGGGAATGACAAATATCCTATGATATCACGTATACATGTTATCTTAAGATTGTTACCAATGAACACATTTCCACAGAAAAAGACACTCACAGACTTATAAAACAAACTAATGGTTAGCCAAAATGAAAGGTGGGAGGATGGATAAATTAGGACTATGGGGCTAACATACATATACTAATGTATGTTAAATGTATATAAACTATATGAATTATATAGTCACCAATACATACAAAATATATAATGACAAAACACCTACCAAATACCAAGGGAGGTCTACTCAACATTCACTAACAACATACATGGTAACAGGATCTGAAGATGAACAGACATATGTGTGAATCATTGAGCAGATTCTGTACAGCCAGAAAACCACAACACTCTAATCAAATTTAGTACTATAAGAAATAGAAATTAAATTTAAAAAACAAACAGAAGTAAAGAGACATAAACTTCTGGGGACTTGTCTCAGCACATTCCTCTCTAATTGACAGCCTTGGAACACTACCTCCAGGAAGACTCTTTTGCACTAGTAACAAGAGTTGAGAACATAATAATGCTGCCGCCTTGTGGCTGTTCCCCACAACAGCAGCTTTAAACCAAGTGCTAATGGTTGCTTAATAGTCACAAGGACTGCAGGGCTGTAAATGACACCTGTCCTCAAAAAATGCCCTGGTGTCGGGAATAGGTAAGAAAATTCAACACATGACAAATGTTTCAAGAAGTCAATATGAAGAGGGAAGTTGTAGTCACTCTTTAAATAAAAAATGAAAAGAAAAAAAAGGACATGCCTAAAACTCAGTATAAGGAATTATTAGCCACATACAAATCCAACTTCCAAAAAGTTTCAGCTCACACCAGTCAAATGACCATCAGCACAAAGTCTACAAACGATAAATGCTAAAGGGCTTTTAGAGAACTCTGTACCTTCTAGCTGCTGGTGGAATGTAAAGTGGTAACAGCACTAACGAAAACTGAATGGACCTGCTTGAAAAGGTAAAAATTGAGCTACCAGATGATGCGGCAGGGCACCTTTTGGGCCTATAACCTAAGACCACAAGAATCGGAAAGACAGAGGCAGGCAAATGTCTAAGTCTGTATCTGTTACCATGTTACCATGTCTTTAACGAGGAAATGTCAGAACTGACTTATCAAAAAAAAAGTGTTTGTTTGTTTGTTTTAATTACAGTCACGGTGAGTAAGACGTAGCTCAGAATAGCTAATGTGACTTAGTGATTCTCTCATCGGGAAATACAGTTTCTACTTCCCTGTTTATTCTCCACATCCTGTAGTAAGCAGAGTTTCAATGAAAGATAAATCTACAGGGCGAAAAGAAAAGAAAACTTACATGTGTTGATAAGATCATTTTGACAGGTTTTACCACGTATGTCAGTGTTTCTGGGGATGGACACAAGCCAGAGCTCCTTACTCTGACATTTCCACTGATGTCATTCCCCTTGATCCTCAATTTGAAAGTGGATAAAAATATTTTCTATGTTTTCTTCTTTAAGGAATTAAATAAAGAATGCTTTCTAGACATGACTCTCTAATGATTTTCAGTCAGTGGTCATCAACGGAGGTAAAGCACAGAATCTCATCACCACAGAAGGGTGACATTCAGTCAGGTAAGAAAATTCTCCCCGAAATCAGAGCTTCATCTTTAACATGAAGTCAAAGGCTTTCACAGGTTCTTCATCACTCTGCACTCAGCCCTACCATATGGGATTGGCTCTGAGAATCTCACATCAGATGACTGACAAACATGGCATAGTACACTGATCTGGTACCAGATCCTACCTCTCTTAATGATCTCCTGCAGGGACATTGGAATATTCTAGGATATTTCCTGGAGCCCTCTACTCTATACAGGTACACTTCCAAGTAGAAACAGAAGCTTTGATTTTCACTGGGACCCCTGCTCTGTCCAACCAACCTCTCTAGAAATATGATGTTCTAATCTCTCCTGATTAGAACATTTCAAGGTCTCTCCCTGTGCTAATTTAGTAAAGAGAAAAGAGAAACAAGAAAGAGCAAACTATGCAGGGAGCAATATATAAGATTCCTTTACTTAATGTATTTACCTGATATACCCAAATATTGAGAAATATAGATTCATTTCATAATGGTCAAGAAAAGAGGAGGAGGAACCTCCATGCCAACAGTATATATAAAATGGAATCAATATTGCATAAGCTCCAGCTTAAGCTTAGCTACGAGGTACTAACTCTTCTCATAAAGAAGCAATAGTTCTCCATCATTTGAAGCACACTGAGGACTCAGACAGCTGGACACTGAGGGTGCAGTCTCCTCACTCGAATTCTGTACCTGCATCACAGAGCCATGAAATATTCCCAAAGAATTATTAAGGATGAGGTGGGGAGCCGAAATAAAAAAGATGAATCCATAGTCTGCCCTACCATCTGTTCTGCTGGATATTACCACCATCTTGGCCCAATATGACATTCCCACTTCTCTCTGGGCCTCCCTACTTTCTACCTCCATCCTCTCATTATATCTTACCTACACTTGGAAACGACTCTAGTTTTTCCACTTATCTTTATCAACAAGTAATCCAAATAGCAACTGTGTATATAAATCCTTAGAAACCTCAGGACTGACTCACTAATACATGACCTTCGAAGTCCACAGTTTTCCTAATTCCCTTTATTATTTTTTTCTAATTTCCATGTACTTACACTCTCAGGACCTCCACTGTTCTCAAGTTCGTCTTCCCTGCAAAATCTGTCAACCTAGACATAGACTTAAGTACCACCATCTAAATATCTCCTAGGGAATCCAGTTTTTAAAAAAGCCTCAGCAAGCCTTATGGACTTTATTAAAGACTCTTTAAGATAACCCATGGGAGATAGCAGTACACCCATAGATATCTATTTAATACACCCTCAGAGTAATTTTTTTTTATAAAGTCTCTTCTGGCCAATGAAGACTCTCAGTTCTTCTTCTTCAACATATGCAGGGTCTCACCCTTCTGATTACTCTCTGCGCTACCCCAGGTCCACTCCCTTTCCTGATATTACATTCTTTCCCAATTGTGTATGTTGGTAAAATCAAATAACATAAAATATAACATGTTAATTATTATAAAGTGCACCATTCAGTGATATTAAATACATTCATATTATTGGGCGATCAACATCACCATTTATCTTTCTAATTCTTTTCTACGTTTTAAAACTGTAACTCTGTATCCTTTCAACATAACTTTCCTTTTTGTTCCATAACCACCTGAAAAGCATCATTACCCTCCCAATTTCTATGGTTTTGACTACACTAAGTACCCCATATAATTGAAATAAGTAGTTGTATTGTTATGACTCACTTAAAGTCACAAAAAATGGCATTTTTGGTAGCTCAATTTCCTCAAGATTCATCCATGTTGTAGCATATTCCTAGATCTTTTCCTTCTTAAGGCTGAATAATATTGTGTTATATGGGTATACCACACTTTGCTTATCCAGGAACTAGTGGATGAACACTTAGGTTGCTTTCATATTTTAGCTACTGTGATTATTACTCCTCTAAACACTGGAGTACAAATATTTCTTTAAGACCCTGATTTCAATTCCTTTGGGTATACCTCATAGTAAAATTCTTGGATCATGTAGTAATTCTATTTTTCAATATCTGAAAAATTGCCATACTCTTTTGCAAAGCAGCTGTATCATTCTACATGCCCACTGTCATAGCACAATGGTTCCAACTCCCTCACATCCTCACCAGTACTTGTTTTCTGCTTGTGTATTTGTGTGTGTATGCATGCACACAAATATATAAACATGCATTTAGTGATATGGAGCATCTATTCAAGTGCTTAGTCATTTGTACATCTTTCTGAAGAACCATCTATTCAAGTCTTTTATCCATTTTTGAAACAGGGTGTTTGCTTTTTATTGAGGTATAGGAATTCTCTGTGTATTCTGAATAGAAATCTCTTGTCAGATACATGGCTTTCAAATATTTTCTCCCATCTTGTGGGTTGCCATTTTATTCCGTTTACATTTCTTTGATACACATTTTTTTTAAATTATGTACTGCACATTTTTAATTGTTTTGTTAGCTGTACCTTTGTTGTTCTGTTGTTTCATATTGAGGAAAACACTGCCAAATCCAATGTCATAAAGCCCTTGTCCTGTATCTTCTAATAAGACTTTTTATTTTATTAGGTCTTATAGTTAGTTTCTTGATACGTTTTCATTAATTTTTGCATATGATGTTAGGTATGGGTCCATCTTCCTACTTTTGCATGTTGACAACATGACTTCTCAGCACCATTTGTTGAAAATACTATCCTTTCTACTTTGAAAAGCCTTGGCAACGTGTCAAAAATCATATGGCCATATATCAGGGTTTATTTCTGGGTGTTCTATTCTATTCTATTGGTCTTGAATAAGGGAGAAAATAGTATAACCTATCCAGGTTGATGAAGAACATAAAGAAAGACCAGGACTGAGAATTAGGAGGGCAATATAAAACAGCAGGGAGTAAAAGACAGTGTGAGAGAAGGTCTTGTATTTGCGAGTTCATGGAAATAGGATCATGCTAAAACCACTAAACGCCTGACTTTGAACAATACGGTAAATGTGCTAGCAAGAAACATAACACTTACCCATTTCTGGGAAATATAGTATGGGCATAAAGATAAACTACACACAAATATATTAAACAGGGAAGGGTTTTCATGGTGTGAAAATATTGTGGGATTTGAAATACAATTCACTTCTGTTCTACCATTGTCTCTAAAATTTATGAAAGTGTATATACAAGCAATACCAATTCTAGTAATGTGCTTGACAGGTTTATATATGAACTCCAGCAGACCAGTAAATGTACATTCATACTAGGACTCTTCCCTAAACCAAAAAACAAAACTCAAAAACTGGAAAGACTAGAGTTCACTTTGTCAACACACATACAGATGCAATGATGGTTAACGGTCCAAAAACAGAAAGTGAGCATGGGTGCAAGAGGTTAATCCCCAGGCTGGGGTGGGGTGCAGAGTTTGAGGGTAACACAGGTCGAAAAGGCTTTTGTCCTATCCTTGATTTTTGAGGTATGGAAATTCACCGGCCACTACCTTCATTTCAAACTGAATGAATGCACTATTCAATTTCTTTAAACAGGCGAAGTAAACATGAGTGATAATAAATTTCAAACTGTCGCTAATCAAATAAGATACTAAGAAAAATTAAATAATGTGATTTAAGAAAGAAGTGGACAGATTGTCCAATATGGTAGCATTCAAAGACCCAGAGCTTGATGCCTCTCATGGGGACACCAAAGTCACAACAGTTTACAGAACAGCAATTGATGAAAAAGACCGGGACCTACCGTAAAAGATGTTTTACAGCTAAAGACATAAGGACGGCACCTCGACAAGACAGGAAGGAAGGGCAAAATCTCAATAGAGTCAAGACCCATACCACCAGGTGGGTGGCCCACAAATGGGAGAATAATTACAATTGCAGAGGTGCTCCCAGGTAGCAAGGGATATGAAGCCAACATCAGGCTCTCAAGCCCAGGGATCCTGTTCTGGAAAGAAGAGTTCCTAGAAAGTTGGGCTTTGAAGACCAGTAGTGCTTATTTTCCAGAGAGCCAGAGGGTTGTGGGAAATAGAGATTCCACTCTTAAAAGATGCTCACAAAATCCCACATGATCCGAGAATCAGAACAGAAGCAGTCATTTGAAAGGATCCCGGGTCACACCTACCTCCTGATCTTGGAGAGTCTCCCAGAGAGGCAAGAGGCAACTACAGCACAGCCTCAGGGACACAGACACTGGCAGCAGCCATTCGGGGGAGCTCCTTCTACCTCGTGGACACTGGTACCAGCAAGCATAATTTGAGAATCTTCTCTCTATCTTTTTAGCCTCAGGACCTACCCCTACCCATTTCCACCAAACTAGAGACACAAGTACTAGGATGCTGCAGGCCAAGCAACTAACTGAGCAGGGGCATAGCGCCACCCACCGGCAAACAGGCTGCCTTCAGACCCTCTCAATGCACAGCTGCCCCTGGACATGGGCCCAGCCACCAAAAGCCCCAGGACCAGCCTCCTCAGTGGACAGGCACCAGCCCCAGAGTCCCTGGCCCCTCTGACAAGTGAGTCTACTCTGGCCTTGGAGTCAGCCTCACCATTGGCAGGTGATAACTTCACAGGGACTGGATGGAGCTTGGACCTACCCAACAGCAAACCTGCTCTAGCATTGGGATCAGCCTCATACACCAACAGGCACACACCAGCTCCAGGAATACCACAGCCCAGCAGCCTGTGTGACCAGAACACTCACTTGCAGGCCAGAAGCAGCCATGGACTCAGCTGGGTCCTGACCCTGCCCATCAGAATGCCAACACAAGATTAGGGACACCCCAGACCCTGCAGATAGCTGTGTCAGGAACAGTGATCCAACACCAACTCTGCAACTCCTGGGCCCTGCAGCCAGAACTCAGGACCTGTCTCTTCCTCCCAGTAGCCAGCATAGCCCCAGGACCAGTGACTGGGCACTAACCCTGATATCACATGGACTGCAGTTCTACCCATAAGTGAACCAGCACTAGATTTGGTGTCCCCCAGAGTTGTGCAGCCAGCTGCCTTATGATTTAGTCTCACCAAGCAGCACAGACAGCCTCCATACAAGGCAGAGCCTGGCAAACAAGCAGCCTGGGGGCAGCCAAGCCTACCAGACCACCCACAGTAGTCAGCCCACCACAACAGAAGAGCCCAAGCAGCCCACATAGGGGGTACACCTAGAACATATAGTTCTAGTGACCAGGGGACACTGGGTTGCTGGGACACATAGGACCTCTCCTACAAAAGGCCACTTCTCCAAGGTCAGGAAATGTAACGAACCTACTACATACATAGCAATAAAAACAGCAAGTTAAGAAAAATGAGGTGACACAGAAACACGATCCAAATGAAGGAACAAGATAAGAACTCAGAAGAAGATCTAAGTGAAGTGGAGATAGCCAATCTGCTCAAGAAAGAGTTCAAGGTAATGACGGTAAAGATGATCAGAGAACTCAGGAGAAGAATGGACGACCAGAGCAAGAAGTTAGAAGTTTTTTTAAAAAGAGTTAGACCATTAAAGAACAACAAAACAGAGATGACGAATGCAATAACTGAAATGAAAAATACACTAAAAGGAAACTACTGTAGACTAAATGATACAGAGGAATGAATCAGAAAACTGAAGGACAGAGTACTGGCAATCACTGAAGATGAACGGTAAAACAATAGATTAAAATGAAAAGAGGAAAGTTGAACAGACTTGTGAAACAACATCAAGTGTACTAATATTTGCATTATACAGGTCCCAGAAGCAAAAGGGAAGAGAAAGCAGTGTAGAATCTACCTGAAGACATACGAGCTGAAACCTTCCATAACCTGGGAAAGAAAACAGACATCCAAGGCCAGTAAACACAGTAAGGCCAAAACAGGATCAACCCAAAGAGGACCACACCAAGACTCACTGTAATTAAAATGGCAAAAAAAATAAAGATAAAAAGACACTATTAAAAGGAGCAAAGGAAAAGCAACAAGTTACAAACATGGGAACTTGCATAAAGTTATCAGCTGACATTTCAGGATAACCTCTGCATGCCAGAAGGGAGTGGCACGGTATATTTAAAGTCATGGAAGGGAAAAGCCCATAACCAAAAATACTCTACCCAGCAAGGCTCTCCTTCAGACTTGATGGAGAGATCTAAAGTTTTACAGAGAAGCAAAACTAAAAGAGCTCAGCATCGCCAAACCAGCTTTATGAGAAATCTTAAGGGGGCTTTTCTAAGTGAAAAAGAAAAGGCCACGACTGAAACATAAAAATTAGGAAAGGAAATTTACTAAAGGAAAAACCTCATTGCTTAAGGCAAATATTCAACAGAGGTAGTAAATCAACCATGTACACAGCTAATAGGAAGGATGAAAGAAAACAGAAATAAAACCATCTATATTCACAATAAGAAGTTAAGGGACACACAAAACAAGTAGATGTAAAATATAAGGTCAAATTCAGTAACTGTGGGGGAGGAGGGTAACAATGCATGGTTGGTAGTGTCCATGTGAAATTAAGAGCTCAGCAACTTAAATAATCACACACATACACACTCACACAAAACTGAAAGAAATCCAAACATAATATTAAAGATAGTCCTCACGTCACAGATGAAGGGAATAAACGGGGAAGAAAGGAACACTGAAGAAATTAAAGAGGGATTCTAAAAATACCCAAGACAAATGAAAATGAACACACAATGATCCAAAATCTATGGGACACAGCCAACGCAGTTCACGGGGGAAGTTACAGTGATACAAGCTTATTCTTAGGAAACAAGAAAAATATCAAATAAACAACCTAACACTACACCTGAAGGAATTAGAAAAAGAAGAAAAAACAAAACCCAAAGTTGTCAGAAAGAAAAATTAAGAAAACTATACCATATGCAATCACATCGAAAAGAATAAGAGGGCTTCCCTGGTGGCGCAGTGGTTGAGAATCTGCCTGCCAATGCAGGGGACACGGGTTCGAGCCCTGGTCTGGGAAGATCCCACATGCCATGGAGCAACTGGGCCCGTGAGCCACAATTACTGAGCCTGCGCGTCTGGAGCCTGTGCTCCGCAACAAGGGAGGCAGCGATGGTGAGAGGCCTGCGCACCACAATGAAGAGTGGTCCCCATTTGCCGCAACTAGAGAAAGCCCTCGCACAGAAACGAAGACTCAACACAGTCATAAATAAATAAATAAATAAATAAATAAATAAATAAATAAAAGAACGTGAATTTCTTTAAAAAAAGAATAAGATACCTAGGAATAAACACACCTAAGCAGGTAAAAGACATGTGCTCAGGGCTTCCCTGGTGGCGCAGTGGTTAAGAGTCTGCCTGCCAATGCAGGGGACACGGGTTCGAGCCCTGGTCTGGGAAGATCCCACATTCCGCGGAACAGCTGGGCCCGTGAGCCACAACTACTGAGCCTGCGCGTCTGGAGCCTGTGCTCCGCAACAGGAGAGGCCGCAATAGTGAGAGGCCCACGCATCGCGATGAAGAGTGGCCCCCGCTTGCCGCGGCTGGAGAAAGCCCTCGCACAGAAACGAAGACCCAACACAGCCAAAATATAAATAATAAATAAGTAATAAATAAATTAAAGAAATCACTATAAAAAAAAAGACGTGCTCAGAAATCTATCAGCCATTGGTGAAAGAAGTTGAAGGCAACACAAAAAGATGGAAAAACATAGCATGTGCATGGACTGGAAGAATTAATACTCTTAAAATAACCATACTACCAAAGACAGTCTACAGATTTAATGCAATCCCTATCAGAATACCAAAGCATTTGCACAGAACTTGAAAAAGTAATTTTAAAATTTGTATAGAAACACAAAGGCCCCAAATAGCCAAACAATCTTGAGAAAGAACAGAGCTGGAGGCATCACGCACCTTGACTTCAGACTATACTGCAAAGTGACAGTAATCAGAGAGAATCGTACCAGAGCAAAAACAGACACAAAGATCACTGGAAGAGAACAGCGATCCCATAAATAAGCCCACACACTTATATTTAATTGATTTATGACAAAGCAGGCAATATGGAGAAAAAACTGTCTCTTCAATAAGTGGTACTAGGAAAACTGGTCAGCTACATGGAAAAGAATAAAATTAGATTATTTTAGAACACCATATATAAAATAAATGCAAAACTGAATAGACACCTAAATGTAGGACCAGAAACCATAAAACCCCTAAAGGAAAATATAGAACATTCTTCAACATAAATGATAGCAACAGTTTTAGGTTCAATCTACTAAGGCAAATGAAACAAAAGCAAAAATAAACAAATGGGACTTCACTAAACTTAAAAGATTTTGCACAGCAAAGGAAACCAAAGACAAAATGAAAAGACAACCTGCTGAAGGAGAGAAAATATTTGCACATGATAAGAGGTTAACACCAAAAAGATGACTAAGCAAGGGTTCATAGCTAAACTACAGAAAGAGCACATACAACTCAATATCAAAAAAACACCCAAAATCTTTTTTTTTAAAAAATGAGAAGACCTAAATAGACACTTTTCCAAGGAAAATATACAGATAGACAGCCAGAACTCACAAAGATGCTAAACATAGCTAATCGGCAGTAAAATGAAAATCAAAACTATGAGATATATCACCTCAGTCTTGTCAGAATGGCTGTCATCAAAAAGATCACAAATAACAAAGGTTAGTGAGGATGTGGAGAAAGGGAAACTCTTGTACACTCTTGATGTGAATGTGAATTAGTGCAGCTACTGTGGAAAGCAGAATGGAGGTTCCACAAAAAACTAAAAATAGAACTACCATAATATCCAGCAGTTTCACTCTTGGGTATATCAGAAGAAAACAAAAACACTATTTCAAAAAAATAACTGCACCCCAATGTTCAAAACAGTGTTATTTGCCATAGCCAAGATATAGAGTCAAACTAAGTGTTCATCAATAGCTTAGTGGATAAAAAAGATTTTTTATGATGACTTCAGCAAAAAATAAAATTTTGCCATTTGCAATAACATGGATGGACTTGGAGGGTATTATGCTTAGTAAAATAAGCTGCAGAGAAAACAAGCATGGTATGTTATGAGAAAACAAGCATGGTATGTTATCACTTACACATGGCATCTGAAAAATTGAATACAACAACAACAACCAAAAAACAGACTCACAGATTAAAAAACAGACTAGTGGTTACCAGCAGGGAGAGATAGGGTGGAGGAGCAAAATAGTGGTAGGAGATTTTGAGGTACAATCCACTATGTATAAAATCAATAATCTACAGTGGTGTACTGTATAGCATGGGGAATATAGCCACTCTTTTATAATAACTATAAATGGAGAAGAAGCTAAACATTTATGAATCACTGTTGTACCTCTGAAACTAATATAATAATGTAAATTAACTATAGATCAATAAAATATAAAGTAAGAAACAATAAAGGGGAGACAGATTATTAGATAGAAATCAATTAAATAAACACAAGTTTTGGAAATCAGGAATTAAAACACAACATGTAAGACACAACATTGGCATTTAAACTGTACAATCTATTCATTTAAAAGAAATCATTTAAGTGGTAAAAAATGGTACCCATTCTCACAATTTTGTATATCTAGGATAAATTATTATCTACAAAAATATGTTACAAATATTCACTCAAAAAGAAAGAGAAAATTTGGATAAACCCATTTTAGTATACAAATTTAATATCAAAGTCTCTAGGTAAAATTGATTTGAATAAGTTCTGTTAGCCACTTCTAGTTTCTTTGTGATGTAAAATCTTTTAAAGCATAAAAATCAGCCTTTCTACATTATACCACTAGACATACATGGAAGTTAAAAGAAATGAGAAGACAGAACAATCAACCAGGAAGGTGAATTTACTGAGAAACAGTCATTCGTTCTCCCTCCTCCTTTTCTTTTCCTCCTTTTCCAGGTCTCTTTCGGTTCCAATCAAGAGAAGTCTTGAGAGTTCTGAGAATATTTCTTTGACGGCTTCAAATCACCATACCTACATCCTCTGACACAACTACACACACGGGAACAAAAATAAACCTCTGCTATCTACTCATGTAGGAGGGATTCATGCAAAATTAACTCCTACATGGAGACCAACAGGTGAGTTTTCTACCTGTTCTTTATAATGTCCTTCCATTATAGTAAATCCCACACATTATGAGGCAGAAGTGGTTACGTGAGCTTTTCCTTCAAGTCAAAAATCTTGCATTCATTTCAAGCACCTGGTGATCATAGGGTACAGCCAGGGAAGGTGCCATCCCCCCTGGGGGTGGGGGGTGGCGGTGAATGGGCTCCCACACCCATGCACCTCCTGATGTACAGATTCTGGAGAAAAGAAGGGCGATCATACCGCAGTCAGCCTGTCAGGCTGTCGGGCCACTGGGCGACCGGACCAGCCTGGAAGGGTCCCATCAGCTGCTGAAAGCAAAACTCTGTCCCCCCCCTGTGACGTCAGGCAATTTGGGCCAGAGAGTCAGAGGATAATCAAATCAGAGAGTCAGAGGACAATCAGAGGTAATCAACTCCTCCTCTCTGCTCACCTCCTTGGGGTTACAGCAACCCCATCTCCAAACCCAAATCTGACCCTGGAGTGCCAAACTGGGAGTGGCAGGTGGGCTCTGCCCGTGCTTCAGCGCCCTCTGGAGGTTGTCTGCTCTAAAGGCAACTCTCAGCCCTTCCTTCTCCTTCCCTAGTCATGGGGGCTGCCTTGGTCTCCTGCAGCTGCTGGCCTGATTTCATTCTTCTTTTTTCTCCAATTACAATGAAGTGTCTTACAGAAGTTTGGAATCTCTTGAAGAAGGAAGATCTTTTAGTCAATACACCTTAACTGTGAGAAGTTGGTATCAAGAATGAACCTGAAATACTGTATTTTTCTCCTGATGATTCCAAGGAGAGACAGCACAAGTTTTCTAAATCATAAGAAGAACCAAGGTAAATATGATATTCTGAGCCAGAGATGAAAAAGCAGTTTCTAGCACCCCTTCCTCATGTCATTTAACTGGGATTTAAATCAAACAACTGCCACTGGATTTTAAATCACATGACCCAACTTTAAATCAATCAGCTGCTTCCCTGTAACTCACGTGACTTGGCTTTGAATAGTAAGAAATGCAGAGGTATAAAAAGGATGTTCTGAACAATAAATGGAAAAACAACATTTTAGAAAGTTTTTTTCTTTTCGAATGGACCATTCATTGCCTACAGAATAAAGGATTCTCTTGTGGATTTCTTGAACTGTAAACACATACAATGTCTCCGTTGGCTTGATTGACTTAGATTTGGGTTTTTTTGTTGTTGCTATTGTTAACATATTTCTTGGAGTATAATTACTTTACCTTGTTGTGTTAGCTTCTGCTGTATAACAAAGTGAATCAACTATTCGTATACATATATTCCCATATCCTCTCCCTCTTGTGTCTCCCTCCCACCTTCCCTAACCCACCCCTCTAGGTGGTCACAAAGCACTGAGCTGATCTCCCTGTGCTATATGCAGCTGCTTCCCAATAGCTATCTATTTCACCTTTGGTAGTGTATATATGTCCATGCCACTCCCTCACTTCATCCCAGCTTACCCTTACCCCTCCCTGTGTCCTTAAGTCCATTCTCTACATCTACGTCTTTATTCCTCTGCAGCGACTCCTGCTAGGGATGGATACTTCCTTTTATGCTCAAGGAAATCCCCTAGTTTGAATATGATTTGAGTTTGATCCTGTGAAACCATCAGAACTTCCCACCAGAGATAAATGAGGAGATTCTGGCCTTTATTAGTATGCACGATGAACACGGGTGTCCTGGCTGTACTTGCCAACCCTCCTATTTACCCACCTATTTTTATCAACCTTCCTCCCTGTGAGTACCTTTGACCAACCCTGAGCTCAGACTCCTGACCTATTCCAGTGACTTTGTCAGTCTTTCTTTAAAAATGGACAGGTAATGAAATGAAATTGACCTAGAAGCAGCAGCTCAGTAAGGGAAATAAAATCATCAGAAGTTATCTAATCACAGCCACAGCCATCCAGGGCTCTGTCTTATCTCCTGGGTCATAAGAATGGTACCTTCCTAAACTTGAAGGACATCCCATCAAATAAGCAAAAGTGTTGCTCACCTCTGGCTCTTGGAGGGATTGCTAGGCAATCTACACAGTGTATACTAACTGCAAAACACTGTCATGGTTTTGAAACACCTATGATCCAGGAAAGCTTTTTGGGGTGCATGGGGAAGGTTTCTTTTAGACATCAAGCAAAAAATAAATCACCAAGCTCTTTGAGTACAGGGGTTCTTAAGAGGGCAGTAGAAGGAAGGAATGGGCAGAAAAGATGATCTCCAATGAAGTTAAGGAAATTTTTCCAAAAGAGTAGGATTTAGTCTCAGTTTAAGGAGAACACTTTTAAATAGCTGGGACAGCTCCAAACTGCAGTTTAGGGAACGAGTGCTTCAAAAGAACAGTGCTTTAAAAGTCCTGGCAAGGCAGCAAGAGGATGAAGAGTTGGTTTTGCATAGTTTTGAACACAGGAGTAAAGAAGCAGAGGCATCTCTGACTAAAAGGCCCTGAGATCCTATGGCATCAATGCGTCAGTTGCAGGGGCAGGGGTGTGGGGGGCGATATTTCTCTCAATGTCTCCCAGGGCAGCCACCCCTCCCTACCCTAACCCCCAGTCCCTTCACCCTTCCTCCCTCCACTGTTGGGTCCCCAGGGACAGCACTTCTTAACGCTGGAGTGCTCAGGCACCATTTCTGCAGTCTGGATTCTTCCTGGAGCCTGGCAAGTTCTGGGACAGGAAGACAGGTCTGCAAGCCCGCTGTGGTGCAGTCGGACCTGGAGGCCTGGAGAGGAACTGGAGCCCTGAAGCCCACCCACGTCCTTGAAGCCGAGGGAGGAACACATCCTCCTAACAGTACTTCTCAGGGGTCAGCATGCTCCCCACCCGATGGTGATCCATACTCACTTGAGGCAGCAAGCACTGCCTCTAACTGGCCCCCTCGATTCCGCCTTAAGGGTCCTCGCACATGTGTGATAGCGCAGGCCCCGGATCTCTTTAGTCAGCTGAGGCCAGTGCTGCCGGGATCCCTCCAGTCCCATCCCCCAGCCCCTCCCTCTCGGACTCTATGTAATAGAAGAAAGAGCACAGAGGAATAGGCTGAATCAAGGGATCTGGGAGCCTGGGTATGAGTTTGAAGACCGAGAACCTAAGGCGCAATTACATATTACTGAAAACTCTTGTGGGGTGTGTGAGGGGAGGTTAGGGGGCTGAGAGGCTGAGTCGACCTGGTGAGTCCAGCCCCAGGACACCACACAGCCCTGCCCCCCTTTCCTTGCCATCAGACAAGGGTGACGCAACTCCAGCTGGGACTCTGCACTTCCCCCTCCCTGATTCTCCAGAAGAGCAGGTGGCCCCCCTCTGAGGGCAGGGGCAAGACCACAGACCAAGTCCCCCTGCACTAAGGCACTACTGGAAGCTCTTCCTGAAAAGCAGTCCTGCCTTGGAGCGAACCCGTGTACCGCCAAAGCTGGTCTCGTCCTGCAGCTGAGGGACGCAGGCTTTAAGTCAGCTGCCTTGGCTTTAAATCAATCAGTCCCCCCTTTAAGTCAGGTGACCTGATTTTAAATCCCTGTGTGCCCCTCAAGCCAGCAACTTCAAAAGTTGGGAACTTCACTTTGATCCCAGCACCTCACACACAGCTGAATGCACACTGTAGTCACCCCCAACCCTGGCTTAGAGGCAGGATATAAGGTAAGGGGATGGGCGTGCACACATGGTGATGAGGGTGTACTTCATGTACCAGAAGGGTCCAGGTACTCTGGGCACAGCAAGCAGTGCATGATACAGCAGCTCCCTGGCAAAGCTGGTGATGCACAGGGGGAGCAGGCACACCCAGGCATTCAGAGGTTCCAGGGCGGGAGCTGGGGCACAGCCAGCCGGGAGGGTGTGAAAGCGGAGGATCTGAGCCTTCTGGTGAAAGGCAGACACAGAATATGGATGAGAAACAAAGACCAGATGAAACATGGATTTGAAAAACACACCATGCTCTTGAAATTGGGGTGGGGGGCACCCCAGATTTGAGTCTTCTTACTCCCCAGTAGCTAGTGCTTTGGCATTTGCCCAATTACTTATAAAATGTGACTGATAATATCTAACCCATAGAATACAGCATTTGGAGTGGTTTGCGTGTTTATGTTTCTATAGGGGAATAAACTTTTCTACAAGAAAAATGTATATTTTCTGAAATAAATTAAAACCCCTTTTTAAAAAGTACCGTATCGGACTTCCCTGGTGGCGCAGTGGTTAAGAATCTGCCTGCCAAGGCAGGGGACCTGGGCTCGAGTCCTGGTCAGGGAAGATCCCAAATGCTGCGGAGCAGCTAAGCCCATGCGCCACAACTACTGAGCCTGGAGGCCACAACTACTGAAGCCTGCGCGCCTAAAGCTGGTGCTCCACAACAAGCGCAACAAGAGAATCCACCGCAATGAGAAGCCCACGCACCGCAACAAACAATAACCCCCGCTCCCTGCAACTAGAGAAAGCCCACACGCAGCAACGAAGACCAAACGCAGCCAAAAATAATTAAATTAATTTTTTTTAAAACTACTATATCCTTCTATACATCTTCTTGGGGAAGAACAGAGGGAAGGAGTGGGAGAGTGAGAAAGACCAATACTTAGTGCACATCCCTGATGCAGGTGCTCTGCTGGCTCAGATAGTTTTATCCCCACTTTACAAAGGAGGAAGTAAGCTCAGAGAGGTTTAGTAATTTTCCCAAAGCCAAACAGCTATTGAGTGGCAGAACCAGGATCTGAACCAAATCTGTAACCTTCAAAGCCTAAGCCCTCATCACACCAAAACTCAATTAATATTTACATTTATCGAATTACATTGCAACCTGGGGAGTTCTTGGCACAGTCCTGAATAAGAGTGAGAAAGAAAGAAATAGCGTTGTTCATCCAGTCAACCAAATTTTTTTTTTAATGCTATTCTTGTCTGCTTACATTCTTTTTATTTATGTATGTATGTATGTATGTATGGCTGTGTTGGGTCTTCGTTTCTGTGCGAGGGCTTTCTCTAGTTGTGGCAAGCGGGGGCCACTCTTCATCGCGGTGCACGGGCCTCTCACTATCGTGGCCTCTCGTTGCCAAGCACAGGCTCCAGACACGCAGGCTCAGTAATTGTGGCTCACAGGCCGAGTTGCTCTGCGGCATGTGGGATCTTCCCAGACCAGGGCTCGAACCCGCGTCCCCTGCATTGGCAGGCAGATTCTCAACCACCGCACCACCAGGGAAGCCCAACCAAAATTTTTGAAGCAGCTGCTAGATGCCTGGCCCTGTTTGGAGTTCAGCAGTGATCAAGACAGGAAGAGTCCTACTTTCATGAACCATGTAGTGGGGAGGAGAGAGAGGTGCAACTTGGGTGAGGGATTTCACCTTGCTGGGCCTCTGTTTTCTCATCTGGAAAATGGGATGGGTGTTTCTCATTTTCTGGGATTGTCCACCCCTCACATTCTCTGATTCCATAAGAAGCATTTGTTTTCCTGTTTTTTAAAATTCAATCAGGCCATGAGCTGTGATGAATGTCGTTAGCTGCTCCCCAAATCACTCTATTTCCACCCATTTCCTGTGATCAGGTCTATCCCCCAACATGACTCAAAATCAATCAAGTCACAGAAGCTAAGGGGCAACCAGCAGAAGAATTCCAACCCTGGCTTCTCAGGAGCTCTGCGGTCTACCTGGCCAGGTAAACTTCACGCACCTGGCACAAGGTGGCCATCCCTGGTTTCACATCAACATGATCTCAGGCACAAACCTCCTTGTTTTTCCATCTTTTCTTTAAGTTACTTGCTGAAACAACTGCACAAATATGAAAAAGATATAAAAATCAGGCATCCTCTGCCCTCACTGCCTACTAATAAATGATTTTCTGCCACTTTAATGATAAAGATACAATATTTCAGCATTCCGCTGCCCTTATTATTTTTCATTTTGTTGATATTTCTACTGAATACATCTTTCAATATTTTAACAATGGAACATATATTTAGGTTGTTCCACACACAGCCTTTGGTGGTAAGGGTTTTGTTGTTATATTTCTATTATGTTTCCTTTAAAAATAATTATCCTGTTTAAATGGATTATGTCAACTTTATAGGCATTTTTTATATGATACTGATGAAATTAATACATAGAGGGCAGTAGTACAAATTGATTGGAATTGAGAGTCTCTATTAGCACAGTTAAATATAAATATTATATATATATATATATATATATATATGCCAAATTACATGCTGAGTGAGATTCTCCTACTCTTTTTCACTCTCTGCCCCTCAAGCCTGTAAGAAATGGAATATTTCTTGCCATATCAGTAAAAAAAGGATGTCACAGACATCAGCACTTGCAGCCCTCCAGTGTGAGCCAGCAGGCCCTGAGGAACTCAGGATATGCAAATACAGAATGCTGGCCCCAGCGAGCTGAGGTGCATATCAAAGGAATGATTTCAGTGAGCCCAGACGCTTGCATCTTCCCATACAAAGAAAAGCGCTACATTCCTCACCTTGGGAGAGCTGGTTTTCCTTAGTTAACAATCACCTTTTGATGTTCCCCATTACCTGCGCCATTCCCCTCCCCTGTCCCCTCCCCCCAGTACTTTAGCTCAGGGAGGAAGGAGCGCAGAGAGACTCGGCTGAACAAGGGACCTCCGAGCCTGGGGATGCGTTTTCAGCTGCTTTCCCCGCAGTCAGGAGGAGGGGCGCTGACGCTCCAACCGGACCCTGCGCCTCCCTTTCCCCGTTTCCCCTCAGGACGCTCAGGCCGACCCACTCCCCACGCCCACCAGGCCCCGCGAGCCAGGCCGAGGGCAGGGGCGAGAGGAGGGACCGAAGTTCCCCGGGACCAGAACGCTGGGGGCCGCTCTTTCTGCACAGCAGCGGCGGGTGGCAGCGAACCCCTGCCCCTCAGAAGCTGGTCTTGCACTGACGCCCGGGCACCAGACCAGGAGGAGGGTTGGCGCCCACTTACCCGGCCCGCGATCCCCAGGACTGTCGCGGCTTTGGCCGCCGGGGCCCCTCCAGAGCCGGCAGCCTCAGTGAGGCCGCCCTCCCTTCGGGCTCCGGGGCACTTCAGTGACGGCGGAGGGAAGAGACCCCGAGCCGGGAGTTCCAGCTCTGCGGAAACGCGGGATCCGTTCTGGGCGAGGAGGTGGGACCGCTCTGCCCCCAGGCCTTCCGGGAGGGAGGGTGGCGCCGGGGGAGAAGCCGCCTGGAGCCTCCAGGAGCCCTTCTGGGGGTCCTGGAGGGGCGGCCCGGCCTGGGGGGCCGGCCCACTGTGGCCGCAGCCCAGGCCTTTTTCCTGGAATCCTACACAAGAAAGAAAGATACACAGTCTATAGTAAATATTCACAAATGATTGTTGCTGCTGTGCTTACTATTCTATTAAAGGTGTAAAATCCATAAAACACTTTAAGTTCAAAGTTAAATATGAATTTTTACCTTTCTAATTATGTCTCTGCTATTCCCAACTGTGGTTAATGAATCAGAGACTGTGGCATCACTAGTTAAAAATGAGCTTGAGGAAAAAACAGAACTCAGGCCCACCAGACCTACTGAATCACGATCTGCACTTTTAAAATCTCCCCAGTGTACTTGTGTACCCATGAATAGTTGAAAGGTACATTTCTACCTCGACATGTCTTTTCTGTCTGAGAAATATACACATTTTATCCAGTTTGATATAAATAAAACACTCAAAAATGCATATGCCTGTGTTGAAACCATCATTCTATCATTTCTTTTCCAGATAAGTATAGTCTCTACACTGGTTTTGTGGATCACATGCCATACTCTTTTCTTGTAGTTACAAATAAGGTAGAGAAAGTTACTTTGTAAATATATATATATTAGTGGATAATTGAAGACAGTCTTCTATAATTAAAACCAGTTCTCTTAACTTGCTGTTTTCTTCTTGGGTCACATTATGAACTCTTCCCATGGCCACATGGCATGTGTACTTTTAATTTCAGGGACTGCTGCCATTCCAGGATGTGGCCATAGATTTCTCTCAAGAGGAGTGACAATGCCTGGACCAAGATCAATGGGAATTCTACAGGGGTGTGATGTTAGAGAAGTATAGGAACCTGCTCTCCTTGGGTGAGGATACCTTCCTTCCAGAATTCCTTTTCCAACCACAGGGTTTAGAGTCCTTCATTTGTAGAATGTCTCCTGGAATCTTCTGCTTCCTACAATAGGGTTTCAGATTGCAATGTTTCAGGAAAGACTGGGAGTTTGTGGGTATAATTTATCTTATTCTTTTAAAATCGCAGCCTCCCTTTTAATATACTTTGTAACTGCTTGGGATGTGTCTATATGAACTGTGTATTATATGCTTCTGTTATAGTCCTTACAATATTTTTTTGTCTTATTTTCTGTAACAATTTTCCATGGATTCTTTGGGCTTAAGGTATATTAAAAGGGAGACTGCGATTCTGGGACTTCCCTGGTGATGCAGTGGTTAGGATTTCGCCTGCCAATGCAGGGGACCCTGTTCGATCCCCGGTCTGGGAATTTCCCACGTGCCACGGAGCAACTAAGCCAGTGGGCCACAACTACTGAGCCTGCGTGCCACAAGTACTGAAGCCGGTGTGCCTTGAGCCCGTGCGCCATTTATTTTTTGGAGAATAAAACTGCCTCTGAGTGATTAAAATCTAGACCAGCTAGTCAAAATGCTTTATCACCTGTTCTTCTAAACCACTGATCAACGGAACAAGTTTTACTAGGGATAACAGAGTAATTGTATTCTGGAGTTCATATCAGCAATATGTTTTATGACCTTGATGCTGGATCACGACATTTCAATGGTATAACTGCTATTAATTGTCTGTTTGTTCAACGATTAAAGTCTCACGTGATCTGAGTTCAGACTGGAGTCATCCTGGTTGGTTTCTGTCTATTGCAGATTTCTTCCAGTATGAAAGGACAAGAGCAATACGGCTTACTTTACAAAATGTCTTCAAACTAAATGATGATATAATCTACATTCAGTTAATTTATACATACCCTACTGTAGAACAGGGTTTGTTACGGTGGCAGAGCCCGGTAATTAGGTAAAACTGAAACATTTATCTGCAGTGGTTCAAGTTCTCTTCCTAAGAATATATTTATAATCAACATTCTTTCACAAAGTACCCAATTTAATTCACCATAGCATTCCTCATATTAACTAAATGGAGAATCCTAGGCTATATACAAATCCAGAAAGGGCCAAAAGTCATCAGCCCCTATGGATTATTACAACCCATTACTGAGACATTCAAATTATTTATTAAAGAACCACCATGACCATCAACATCATCAATTTATATATTATTGCCCCAATGCTAGCCTTAACCCTGGCTCTCACAACATGAATTCCTCTTCCCATATCTTATCCACTAATTGATATAAATGTAGGCATACTATTTATATTAGCCATATCAAGCCTAGCCATTTATTCCATCCTCTGATCTGGTTGAGCTTCAGATTCAAAATACTCACTCACTGGAGCTCTACGGACAGTAGCACAGACAATCTCATATGAAGTCTTGCTGGCAGTTATTCTATTCTCAGTCCTAATGCTAAATGGATCATTTACACTTTCAACAGTAATTATTACACAAGAACACCTATGACTAATTTTCTCCTGACCCCTACCCAGAATTTGATTATCTCCGCAGTAGCAGAAATCCAATGAAGCCCCACTTGATTTAACAGAAGTAGAATCAAAACCTGTCTATGTCTTCAATGTAGAAAATGTAGCAGGCCCATTCACCCCATCCTTCCTAGAGAATATGTCAATTTCCTTATAATAAACATTTCCACAACATTCTATTTTTAGGAGCATTCGACAATCCCTACGTGCCAGAATTATATACAGCCCAAGTCATCATTAAAACACATCTAACAATCTCCTTTCGATGAATTCGAGCATCCTACCCACAATTTTGATATGATCAACGTATACATCTCTTATAAAAAATCTTTTTACTACTAACATTAGCCCTATGTATATGAGAGTTTTCACTACCTGTCATCATACCAGGCAACCCACAGCAAACTTAAGAAATATGTTTGACTAAAGAGTTACTTTGATAAAGTAAATGATAGAGGTTTAAATGCGCTTATTCCTGGAATTGAACTTATTTCTAAGAATTTTACATTCTCCATGCTACCACATTACACCACAATGCTATATAGTAAGGTTCTCTAAGAAAGCTTCAAGGCCCATACCCCCAAAATATTGTTGTATATCCTTCCTGTACTAATAAACTCTCATTGTTTTTTACTATCATTCTACTGACCATTATTTCAGGAAATATAATTGTATAACAAGCTCACACTGGTTAATGGTATCCCCATTCTAATAAAAAACATGAACCCATAAGCTACAGAAGCATCCAACAAATATTTTCTAAAACAATCCACCACATCAATACTACTTATAATGGCTATTATCATTAATCTAATATACTCTGGTCAAAGAACACAATGGATTACAAAAATCTTTAATCCAGCAGCATCCACTATCATGACAATCGTCCTTGTCACAAAAGTAGGACATTCCCCATTTCACTTCTGAGTGCCCGAAGTAACTCAAGGCATTCCATGAACAGCAGGCCTGATGCTATCAACATGACAAAATTGCACCCCTATCAGTTTTATACCACATGTCACCATCCATCAACCTAAACATACTGTTAATCATAGTGATGTTATAAATCATAGTTGGACGCTGAGGCAGACTTAGCCATACTCACCTGGAAAAAATTACAGCCTCCTCATCAGTTGCCCATATAGGATGAATAACAGCTATTATAATGTATATTCCAAGTATAACAATCCTAAACATACTAATTTATATCATAACAACACTATCTTCTTCCTATTTATACCCAGATCATGTACTACAAGGGTATCATTATCACACACATGAGATAAAACACCTCCCATCAGGATCCTTATCCTCAGCATTATAGTGTCATTAGGAGGTCGCCCACCATTATCAGGGTTTTGACCCAAATGAATAATTATCCAAGAGATAACAAAAATGATAACATCATTCTACCAACACTAATAGCCATCACAGCAGTCCTCAGCATATACTTCTACTTGCAGCTAACATAACCCACATCACTAACTATATTCCCTTCATTAAACAACACAAAAGTACAACAATTTGAACATACAAAACAAATAACTTTCCTATCATTACTCATCATAATAGCCACACGATTACTACCCATAACACCCATCCTATCAGTGCTGGACTAGGAATTTAGGTTAGCTTAGACCAAGAGCTTTCAAAACCCTAAACAAGTACAATTTACTTAATTTCTAAAAATAAGGACTGCAGGACTTTCTCCTATATCAATTGAATGCAAAGCAAACACTGTAATTAAGCCAAATCCTTACGAGATTGATGAGTTTTAACCCCAGGAAATTTTAGTTAACAGGCAAATCCTCTAGTCAACTGGCTTCAATCTACTTCTCCTCCCTTTGAGAAAGAAAAAAGAAGAAAAAAAAAGGCAGGAAAATCACCGGCAGAATTGAAGCTGCTTCTCTCAAGTTACAATTCAATCTGTTGATTCACCACAGGGTTTGCCAGAAAGAGGGCTCAATCTCTGTCTTTAGATTTACAGTCGAATGCTAGCTCAGTCATTTTACCTCTGTTCATACACTGCTGATTATTTTCAACAAATCACAAAGATATCGGCATTTTATCTTTACTATTTGGTGCTTGAGCTGGAGTAGCAGGCAGCGCCTTAAGTATATTAATCCTGGCTGACCTATGCTAACCTGGAGCGCTACTTGGAGATGCCCAAATCTGTAAGGTAGTCATAACAGTCCCTGCACTTGTAATAATTTTCTTTATAGTTGTACCCATTATGATTTCAGGATTTGAAAACTGACTTGGGCCACTAATAACTGGGGCACCTGAGGTAGCATTTCCCCCAGTACATCATATAAACTTTTGACTACTTCCCCCATCATTCTTACTCTTACTCATATCACCAATAGTAGAAGCTGGTTCTGGTACAAGTGGAACCCTATATTCAGCTCTAGCCTGCAATCTGGCCCATGAAGGAGCCTCTGTCGATCTAACCATTTTCTCCTTACATTTAGCAGGTGTCTCTTCAATTCTTGGTGCTATTACTTTTATTACTATAGTCTTTAATACAAAACTATCAGTCATATCCCAATACCAAACACCAGTATTTGTTTAATCTTTCCCAACTATAGCCATATTACTATAATTACCACTCTCAGTCTGAGCAGCCAGAATTGCCATATTGTTAAGAGACAGAAATCTAAACACTACTTTCTTTGACCCTGCAGGAGGAGACTGAATCCTATACCAACACCTATTCTGACTCTTTGGTCACCCTGAAGTCTGTATTCATGGCCTACCAGGCTTTGTTATAATCTCACATATCATTACATACTATTTAGGACAAAAAGTGCCTTTCAGCTATTTGGGACTAGTATGAGTCACGTCCACTGGCTTTTTAGGATTTCTCTTGTGGGCCCATCATATGTTTACCATAGGGATAGCTGTCGACTCAGGAGCATACTTTGCATCAGCTACCGTAATTACTTCTATCCCTACAGGAGTAAAAGTATCTAGCTGATTAGCAACTCTTTATTTAAGTTTTCTTTCTCGTTTCTTTTTTTTTTTGGCTGCGTTGGGTCTTGGTTGCTGCACGTGGGCTTTCTCTGGTTGCGGTGCACGGCCTTTTCATTGCAGTGGCTTCTCTTGTTGCAGAGCACGGCCTCTAGGCGCGTGGGCTTCAGTAGTTGTGGCTTGCAGGCTCTAGAGGGCAGCTCAGTAGTTGTGGTGCATGGGCTTTTTGCTCCGCGCCATGCGGAATCTTCCCAGACGAGGGCTCGAACCCATGTCCCCTGCATTGGCAGGCGAATTCTTAACCACTGCGTCACCAGGGAAGTCCCTGGTTAGCAACTGTTCACGGAGGTAATATTATATGACCTCCCACTATACTATGAGTTTTAGGCTTTAGTTTTTCTTTTTACAGTAGGTGGTTTGACAGGAATCATCTTAGCCAACTCATCCCCAGACATTGTCCTCCAGGATACATACTATGTAGTAGCACACTTCCGTGACCTAATGTCCATGGGAGCAGTCTTCACTATTATAGGAGGCTTCCTACACTGATTCCCACTATTCTCAGGTTATACAGTTAACTCAGCATGAGCAAAAATTCACTTCACAAGTATATTTGTAGTAGTAAATATGACTTCCTGCAGCACTTTCTTGGCCTCTCAGGGATGTCACTACGTTAGTCTGAGTACCCTGAGGCACACACAACATGAAATATTTTATCTTTAGGCTCATTCATCTCCGTAGCAGCAGTAATGCTAATAATCTTCATACTTTGAAAAGCATTTGCATCTAAACAAGAAGTCTTAGCAGTGGAAATTGCTACTCCTAACCTAGAATGGTTACACGAATGCCCTCCACCATATCCTATGTTTCAAGATCCTACCTATGTAAATGTGAAATAAGGAAGGACTCAAGTCCTTTTCAACCAGTTTCAAGCCAACACCATAACAATTATGTCTTTCTCAATAAATGAGATAAAAGTAAAAAGTGATGTAGCTTTGTCAAAGTTAAATCATAGGCTAAAATCCTGTATATTACTAAGGCATATCACTTTCATCTAGGCTCTCAAGATACAACATCACCGATTATGGAAGAACTTTTACATTTTCATCATCACACATTAATAGTGATTTTTAAAATAAGTTCTCTAGTCCTCTATATCATTTCACTAATATTGACATCTAAACTAACTCACTTGCATACAATAGATGCACAGGTAGAGAAAATGTGAACAATTTACTAGCCATTATTGTAATCTTAATTGCCCTATCATCATTGTGAATCCTTTACATGACACATGAAATCAATAACTCTTCCCAAACCATAAAAAACTATGGGTCAGTAATGATACTGAAGCTACAAATACACAGATTATGAAGATTTAAATGTTGACTCCTCTGTAATCCCCACATCAGAGCTAAAACCAGGAGAATAATGACTAATAGAAGTCAACAACCGAGTAGTTAGAGATAGTCATTGAATATTAGTTTCATCTGAAATTGTTGTACACTCCTGAGTTGTTCCTTCTCAGGCCTAAAAAGAGCTATCCCAGGATGCCTAACTTAAAGAATCCTAATACCAACAGGACCAGGCCTATGTTGTGGACAAGAGAACTCGTTTTCCTGAGTTCAAAGACAGGACAGAGGGATATGGCTGAGATATGGGGTGAATCTGGAGCCCATGGGGATGCACTCTCCAAGCTCCAGGATAGGAATGGGGCCTCTAGGGTCCCAGGCCACCCACCACACCCTCCCGAGCACGATCTGGACAACATTCCCTGTCAGTGATGAGGCAGCCCTAATACTGGTCATGCCCCGATGTTGTGTCCTATGTGGGCCCCATGCTCTTGGGACCACATCCCACACTCTGCAGGTCCATGCTACAGGGTCCTTCGTGCCTCAGGAGTACAGACCACACAACAAGCAGTTCCCTCCCCAACCAGCAGGAGGAGGGGAGGAGAGCAGGGGCACCAGGGAAATCTCACTCAGACAACAACACCCCAGGGGTGCCAGCGGGGACAGTGATGATGCAGATGAGGCACAGACCAAGAGATGGGACCAGAGGACCCAAAAGGCAGCTGGTCAGGTCCTGGCTCATCTGCACCCAGGACACCTTTGTCCCTCATACACCCCCTTCCTCATACACCCTCTCCTTAAATGCAGATTCTTCAGATGCAAACAGGCAGAGCTTCAGACTGAAAGTCAGCTCTTCCAAAATGACCCATCAGCAAACACTGCAGGATTCCACTCCCTGTGCTTTGTGGCTGCTTCCCACTAGCTATTTATTTTACATTTGGTAGTATATATATGTCCATGCCACTCTCTCACTTCATCCCAGATTACCCTTCCCCCTCCCTGTGTCCTCAAGTCCATTCTCTATGGCTGAGTCTTTATTCCTGTCCTGCCCCTAGGTTCTTCATAACCATTTTTTTCTTTTTTTTTTAGATTCCATATATATGTGTTAGCATACGGTATTTGTTTTTCTCTTTCTGACTTACTTCACTCTGTATGACAGTCTCTAGGTCAATCCCCCTCACTACAAATAACTCAATTTCATTTCTTTTTATGGCTGAGTAATATTCCATTGTATATATGTGCCACAGCTTTATCCATTCATCTGTCGATCCTGCCAACACTTTTACTTTACTCAATTGAGACCAATGTCAGACTTGTAAGGTAATAAATTTACGATGTTTTGAGTCACTCAATTTGTGGTAATTCGTATGAAAGCAATAAAAAAACAAATACAGAGGTCCTACAAGAGCCAGGCTATATATTTATATTTAAGTATTTCTAAAATGAATTTAACCCTGTGATTGACAGCAGCAGCAGCTTCCAAGGGATCCCACCACACACCTGAGGCGAAAGCAGCCTAATAAAGAAGCAGTGACAGCAGCAGGTCACTGCCCCACACTTGGGGTAGAGGGGGATTTGATCTACTGTAGCAGCAGCATAGCCTGAATGGGAATGCATCCTCCTGTGGCACTAGTCCCATCAGCATTAGTCTAATCTGCTAGCATCTGCTGTGCCAACAGGCCCAACGTATACAAACCCTCCAACTCAGTAGCATTAAGTGAGCCAGGCTCAGTGTTTCCTGAAACTCATATCCAATGGCACTGGAAAGCCCAGATATCACCTACTGTTATGCAAACATAAAAAAAAATAACAGAAGACTGGCAACTTCAGAAAGAAAAGGGGAACAATGGAATGGGTGAAAACAAGTGGGATAAATATAAGAGACTATCATTAGCCTCATGAGTTTCTTAAATTCCCTCTGATGGTCAAAGCAAAAATTATGACACCATCTGATGTGGTTCTCAATGTATATAAAGGAAATACTACAGAAAATCATACTTTAAAACTGGGGACTATTAAGAGACCTAAATGGAAGTAAAATTTTGAAACTTCACTTGAAGTAATAAACCACTGATTCCAGTAGGCTATGATAAGTTACATATGTATAGTGTAATGCCAAAAGCAACCACTAAGAAAACTATACAAACAGTATCCACAAACGATTATAAATAAATTAGATTAAAATGGACTTATTAAAAAATGTTTAAGTAACCCACAAGAAGGCAAAATAAGAGAAACACAGGATTGAGAAACTGAGGTAAAAGACAAAACAAAAAATAAAATGGTAAACTGCGGTGGGGTGGGGATGGTGGTGTGCTGAATTGGGCGATTGGGATTGACATGTATACACTGATGTGTATAAAATTGATGCCTAATAAGAACCTGCAGTATAAAAAAACAAACAAACAAAACAACTAATACTAAACTTTCATTGGGTTATTTGTATGGAAATATGTTAATATAAATGTTTCAGACATTACATGAAATTTCTAAAAATCTTATATTTGTATTTGTATTGAAATATGTATGGAAATATGTTAATATAAATGTTTCAGACATTACATGAAATTTCTAAAAATCTTATATGTTCTGGTATAATGTTATAAGTAATAATCCTAGTTATTACTTTAAAATGTATATCTCAGAAATAACTAATTTTCTTGTCAACTGCATTATTATGAACTTTCATCAAATCTTTAACTGTGGTCATTTTTAAGTCTTTTCTCATTTACAGACAGTTCTGGGTGTACTCTGATGCTTTTGCAAATATGTTCCTATAAAAGGGTTTCATCTTCAAGAAATTCATGGAAAAGACTCTGACAAGTACAGGTTTCTGGTAACTGACTGTACTACTGAACTGAATGAATAAGCATTTTCAGAACTCTAATGAAAAACTGATGAACTCATAAAAGTGCTAACAAAAGATCAAGATGAAAAAAAATTTAATTACATGGGACTGAGTGAACTGATGAGGATGAGTATAATTTTTGTGACTTTCCGTCTGAATTAAAAAAAAAATCTCACAAGGACTCAGAGGCAAAGAATATACAAATCAATTTTCACTGCAAAGTAAAGGAGCTGTTACAGTGGAGGATTACTGGACTGAATGTCAATATTATGACATAGCATGAGTGTG
Organism: Balaenoptera physalus; assembly: GCF_965194825.1. NCBI lineage: Eukaryota > Metazoa > Chordata > Mammalia > Artiodactyla > Balaenopteridae > Balaenoptera > Balaenoptera physalus. Next base: position 69,991,346 of record NC_138882.1, read on the forward strand.
TTTCATGTTTGGTAATTGCAATCATTGTTGCTTTTGTTGTGGTCATCCATGTAGAATGCTTGTTGTCAGTCTATTTATCTCTTGTAAAAATAAAATACAGTGTGTGTGTGTGTGAAAAAAATAAAATAAAAAATAAACATAAAAAAAATAAAATGCTAGACCTCATCTTTAACATAGCAATCGTTACATTAACTGTAAATGATCTAAATAGCCAAGTCAAAGACAGACATTGGAAGAGTAGATGAAAAAATCACAAGCATGATCCAACTATATACTGTCTATAAGAAGCTTACTTTAAACATCATGATATTGGTAGTTCAGAGTAAAAGGATGAAAAATGTATATCATGTGAACATTCATCAGAAAAAGCAGAAATGGCTATATTAATATCAGATAAAGTAGATTTCAGAGCAAAGGAAATTATTAGGGGCAAAGAGGGTCATTACATAAAGATAACAGGAATAATCCACCTAGATGACCTAGTGATACTAAATGCGTGTGCACCAAACAACAGAACTTCAAAACACATGAAGCAAACACTGAAAAAGGTAAAAGGAGAAAATTTCAAATCCACAATTATTATTTGAGACTTCAACACAGCAATTTATAGAACTCCCAGAGAGAAAAATCAGCAAGGGTATGGAAGAACTGAAAACATCATCAATCAACAGGATATAACTGACATTTAAAGAACACACTCAATAAAAGCAGAATACATATTCAAGTGTCCATGGAACATTCACTCATATACCATACACTGGGTGATAAAAAAACATTAGCAGATTTAAAAGAATTAAAATCAGAGAGAGTATGTTCTCTAGCCATAATGGAACCAGACTAGAAATCAATAACAGAAAGACAACAGGAAAATCTTCAATCACATGAAAACTAAACATCACAATTCCAAATAACTCATGGGTAAAAAGTCAAGGAAAAAATTTTAAATGCATAGAATAAAAGAAAATGGAGATATAACAGATCAACGTTTGTGGAATGAAGTGAAAGCAATGCTGAAAGGCAAGTTTATAGCACTAAATTGGGAAAGAAAATATTTCAAAGAAATAGTCTAATTTTCTATATTAAAATAGTAAAAACGGAAGAGGAAAAAACACTAAACAAGCAGAAAGAAGGAAATAATAAAGATGAAACAAAAATCCATGAAACTAAAAACAGGAAAATGGGGGGGGGGAGGAAATCAATGAAACAAAAGGCTGGTTCTTCAAAATAAACAATCTAATCAAGAAAGATGTAGCAAGACTGATAAAGATAAAAAGAGAGATGGCACAAATCACAGATATCAGAAATGCAACCAGGGATACCATGACATATCCTGCAGGTTAATAAGGGACACGTTATTATGAACAAGTCTACACTATAAATTCAAAACTGTGGATGAAATGGACCAATGCGTCTACACCCAAAACTACCAAAACTCAGCCAAGATGAAAGAGACAATCTCAATTTTCCTGTAACTATGAGAAACACTGATTTTTCATTTAAAAACTCCCAAAAGAAATATTCAGGCTTAGATGTTTCACTTTTACCCAAGACTTAAAGCATTAACACCAATTTTACATGACTTGATAAGAAACGGAAGTAGAGGGAACAGTTCCTAATTAATTTTATGAAGCCAGTATTACCTTGATACCAAAACCAGACTGGGACAGTATAGAAAGAAGAAAACTACAGCCCAGTATTTTTTATGAAATTGGCTGTAAAAATCCTCAGCCAAATATTAGCAAATTAAATCCAGAAATATATAAAAAGAATAATATACCATGACCAAGCGGTATTTATTCCAGTTATGCAAAGTTGGTTAAATATTTGAAAATCAAACAATGTAATCTACCATATCCAACAGATTAAGGGGGAAAAGTCATGTGATCCTAATCATTAATGCAGAGAAAGCATTTGATAAAATCCAATCCCATTCATGATTTTAAAAAAAGAAGAAAAAAAACTCCAAGCAAACTAGGAATAGAAAAGGAACATACTGAAACTCATAAAGATGATCTACAAATAACCTATACCGACATTATATTTAACTGTGAAAGACTGAACGCTTTCTCTGTAAGATCAGAAACAAGGCACCGATATCTGCTCTCACCACTTTTATTAAATATATTACTGGAGGTTCTAGTAAGAAAATAAAGCAAAAATAAATAAATAGATAAATTTAACAGTTAAATTTTTAAAAAGTTTATTTAAAAGATGAAAGAACTATTCCTACTATGTTGAATAGGAAGGAATATATCCTACTGAATGTTGAATAGTAATATATCCTATTATATTGAATAAGGAAAACTAAAACTGTCTATATCTGAAGATGAGATGATAATCTAAATGGAGAAAATACCAAGGAATCCACAAAAAGCTTGAGAAATAATATTCGTTTGTAAATGTTTTAGAGTACAAGATCCACACAATTTTATCAAATTACATATTAATAACAAATGTGTAGAAGCTTAAATAAAAATATGTGATGCCATTTACAACTGACCTAAATAAATACTTAAATAGAAGCCCAATAAGACATTTATAGGACCTCTATACTGAAAATTACAAAATGCTGATGAAGAAAATTTTAAAAGTCCCAAACAAATAGGGAGACATACCTTGTTCATGGATTAGAAAACACAACATAATAAAGATGTCAATTCTCCCCAAGTTAACAGGCTTAACACAATTACTCTTAAAATGCCCTCAAGGTTTTTGTGGATATAGACAAGCTTATTCTAAGATTTATATGGTAGGAAGAGGCTGAAGAATAGCTAAAACAATTTGTAAAGGAAGATTAAAATGGGAGGAATTAATCTACCCAATTTCAAGATTTCGCCATAATGATGGAGGGTAGATACACAGATCAATGGAATGGAACAGAGAACCCAGAAATAGACCGACACAAATACATTTAACTTGGTTTTGACAGCAGTGCAAAAGCTATCAGGGAAGAATAGACTTTTCAAAAAATGGTACTGAAACAGTTGGACATCCCTCGACAAAAACAAACAAACAAACAATGAACCTTAACCTAAACCTTACACATCTTACACAAAAATTAAATCAAAGTGGATCATAATCTTAAATGTAAAAGCAGGACAGTTTTAGAAAAAAAAAATAGGAGAAAATCTTTGGCATCTAGAACTAGGTGAATAATTCTTAGACTTGACACCGAAAGTATGATCAATAAAAGCAAAAACTGATAAATTGGATCTCATCAAAATAAGTTAAAAATGCTTCATAGAAGATCCTTTTAAGTGGATGAAAACTCAAATTACACAGTGGGAAAACATATTTGAAAACCCCATAGGAGACAAATGACTTGTATCTATAATATACAAAGAACTCTCCAAACAACTTAAAAAAATCCAACTAGAAAATAGTCAGAAGACAGGAACAGACATTTCATGGAAGAGAATATACACATGGCAAAGAAGCACATGAAAAGATGTTCAACATCGTTAGCCGTCAGGGAAATGCAAATTAAGACCATAATGAGATATCAGAGAATAACTAAAATTAAAGTATAGTGACAACATCAAATGCTAGCGAGTACGTAGAAAAATTATATCACATCACTGGTGGGAAAATAAAATGGTTTAGCCACTCTGAGAAACAGCTTGACAGTCTCTTTTAATCCTAAAAGTAGATTCACCCTACAATGCAGTAATTGTACTCTTGAGCATTTATCCAAAAGAAACAAAAACTTAATGAAGTTCCCACAGAAACTTACACATAAATGTTCATAGCAGTTTTATTTCTAATAGCCGAAAACTGGCAACTACCCAAATGTCTTTCAATGGGTGAATGTTGAAACAAATTGTGATAAAATCTTATGATAGAATACTACCGAGCAACAACAAGGAACAAATTATTAATATATGCAAAAATTGAAATGAACTTCAAGGGAATGATGCCGAGGGAAAATTTTTTAAAAGCCAATCTCCGAAGATTAAGTAATTCATGATTATGTTTACATATTATTCTTAAAATAACAAAACTGTGGAGATGGAGAACAGATTAGAAGTTGCCAAGGGTTAGAGATGGGGGTAGAAGGTACAGCAGGGGAACTTCGTGAGGTTTTTGTGGTCCCAGTACAAATAATACAGCAATCTTGGTTTTAATCCCTAAAGATTTTTTAAAGCAATTCCTAATAAGAGGTGTCCAGATATTTAGCAATGGCAGCAGATTAGAGGTATAGCTCCCCAACATGACAACTTCGAAAGAGATCTATACTATCAATACTAATTTAATGCATATGTTAATTTTTAAAAGGCCAGTCACAATACTTAAATGGTACATATCTTAACGATATTACTCCGGGTATCCAGCTATACCAGATGGACTAGCAGGAGTTTCTGTACATTCAATCTTATTTAAGACAGTAAATCTTATAATAAGACAGTTAAAAAAAGAAAAAGAAAAAAAACAAACCTCAACTACAGTTGGATATTCTCACAGCAAGATGAGGTGAAAATACGTAGCAGCGGTTCAAAAGCTTAAGCAGTGGCACCTAAATTTGGCTGCACATTAGAATCCTCTGAAGCACTTTTTAAAAACCCTCACACCGACGGTTGGTCATGCTAGACCAATACAATCATTTTAACTCTCCTCAGACGATGCCAATGTCTAGCCAGAACCGAGAACCAGCGGACTAAGCAGAAGGGGATGTTTCTACAAAGATCTCTTAACAATAAGTCCTCTCACCCAATCAAGATTTACCTCCCCGCAAAGGGGTAAAGGAGGCTAGATGTTGTCCATACTTGCTTAGCTTTAATTAGCACTTGTGACTTGCCCAAAACCTAGATCATGTTTCCCCTAAATTTCATGTTATTCCCTAAGTTTTTCAAACCCAAGGCTAAGGGGTTTGCCAGGATGAGATTTTAAGTGCTCACACAGGGGAAGTCCCTGGCAAACCAGGACAGCGGTCACTCTACATTGCAATGTAAAGCATCCGAAATAACCCTGCCACTGCTCCCAGATACTACTAGTCTGTGCCAACCAGTGGAGAAAAGGCATTCTCCATTACTACCATGGCAAATGCTACTGTACTTACCTTGGCTAGTCCCTATCTTTTCCAGGCGCCACTCCCCTTCACCTGCTGGTGGATGCTTTGGCCAGCTGACAATGCAGATATTTTCAAACTTTAAGGTGAATAAAAATCATCTGGAGGGTCTGTTGTAACAGAGATCACTGAGCCCCACCAGAGTTGCTGATTCCATAGGGCTGGGACCGGGCCCTAAAACTTGAATATCTAACACATTATCAGGGGATGCTGGGAAAGCTGGGCAGGTAATGGTAAAGCTGGCCAGGAAAAAGAAACCCGACGTGTCAGATCATAAAGTACGGAAGGGCAAGCCCGCCAGCAGTTCAGGCCGGTGGGGGGGGACCGGGGTCCCCAGCCCTACAGGGCCAACGGCAGACCGGCTCGGGCGACCCTCGGAAGCGCGGGGTCCCCGCGGCCGAGTCTGTGCCCCTGGCCGGCCCCGGCTCCCCTCTGCCCACCCTGCGCACGGGGGCTGGAAACGGCCGCGGAGAAGCAGGCAGGGCGGGAAGGGGGGCTCCAAAGAGGGTCTGGCGACTCGAGTCGCTCCGTTTCTCGGTGGGCTCAGCGCGCGCCCTGGGGGAAGAGAGGTGGAGGTCCAGGAAGAGGGGACGGGCGGCACTCACGTAGACCAGCAGCAGCCATGGGTAGACGGCGGGCTCGGCCACCACGGGCGACTCCAGCCTCAGCTTCTCCCCCACGTTTTCGCGCGCGGCCCCCGCACCAGGCTAGTCTGGCGGTTGGGGGAGGGGCGGGGCGCCGCCGGCGGGGGCGGGACAGGCGGGCGGGCGGGAGGCTGAGGGGAGGGAGCCTGGCCTGGGCCTCAGCCGGCGCCGCCGCCGCGCCGCCGCCGCCGCCGCCGCCGCCGCCGCCGCCGGCGGCCTGCTCCCGTCCGGCCCCCGGCTCCCTCTTTGTGGTCACAGGCCCGGGGCCTCCAGCGCTGCTGCCAACTGGGGCCGGCGTGAGGCAAGCACAATGAGCCGGGGGCCAGCTGAACCACTCACTCGCAGCGAGCGCCTCCCGCCCCGTGGACCCGCCCCCTCGCACGCACGCACGCACGCACGTACGAACGCACGCACGCACGTACGCACGCAAGCACGCACGCACGTCTTCAGCTGCCCCCGGCCACACCCACCGGCCCGAAGTGGAGACCCTGGGAGACCCCTCGGGGCCTGGGGTGGCGGGTTCGACTCCCGCCCTTGACGTACCGTGACACCTCCCCCCCAATAATAAGACTATAATTCCTCATTAAATATGGCAGCCGGAATCCTGGCTTCTGTTCACAAAAATGCTGTGTATTTAGCCTATGCTAGGCACCAGACCTGGACGCTCAGTACTGGCAAAAAAGGAAATGCCCTGCCCTCATGGCGCTGCCATTTTAATTGGAATAGTAGTGACAATGGTCAAGGGAGAAAATAAAGTGTCATCGCCACGGGGATGGTTAATCTCATGTGCGCACTGCGTGGGGCCCCGGCAACCACAAACATTATTCCAGATGTGGCCAGGAAGGTATTTTTCAGAAGAGATGAACACTGAAATTGGACCACTTTGCATAAAGGAGATTGTCAATGCCGTGGCGTGGGTGGGCCTCGTCCATCAGTTGAAGGACTGGAGAGAAAAATGAGGTTCCGTAGAAAGAGGGAACTGTTCCTCCAATGGCCTTGGCACATCAGCTCTTCCCTGTGTCTCCAGCCCAGAGTCCTGCCCTGACTTGCCTGCCTCACGGTCACATGAGTCAACTCCTTAAAACAAAACTATATATGTAAAAATACTGAATATATACAAGCCTATTAATTTGTATATGTGTGTATACATATTATATATATGTATACACATATGTTTATATGTGCGTGCGTTTGTAGTATATGTGTAAGTACTATATACAGTATACATACAAGCCTATATATTTGTGTGTATATATTGTATACATGTATGTATGTGTATATATATATATAGTATACATATTATAAATGTGAACATGCTGTATATATACACACACCCATATATTGATTTATGGGTGTGTGTATATAGACAGTGTATGTACACTGTATGTATGTATGTATACAGTGTATATTTATATATAGGTGTGTATATCTGTTGTATACCTGCATGTGTATATGTTTCTAGGTATTATATGTATATATGAATATACTATTATATACACACTTGCGTATGAATTTATATGTGTATGTCCATGCGCATATTTACATATAGGTGTGTGTGTGTGTATACATTGTATATATGTATGTGTATATATCTTATATATATGATATATGTATGTATATATACGATGAATTTCTATATACAGTACATATATATTTTTATGCTATATGCTTTTATATGTAGGTGTATATGTGTGTCTATATGTATGTACGTGTATGTATTGCATATATTATATGTGTATGTATGTATACTGTCTATATGCACACCTAAATATCTTTGTATGTGTGTATATATGTATGATATATATGTACCTAGGTGTGTATATTGCATATGTTATACGTATGTGTACATACTGTATATATACAAACTATGCATTTTATATGTGTGTATGTATAGTGTATATGTATGTGTGTATTGTATATATTATGTGTATATGTGTGTATACATACTGTATATATACAAACTGCATTTTATGTGTGTATATATGTATGTGTTTATTGTATATACTATATGTGTATATGTGTGTACGCATACTGCATATGTACACAGCTGTATATTTTTGTATGCTTGTACATATGTACGTGTGTGTGTATATACACACACACCCCGTATGGATTCTGTTTGTCTGGAGAACCCTCACTGATACGGACACTTATGACAATTGAGTACCTGCTCTTTGCCAGCCAGGGAGCCAAAGGCTTGTCTTTCGGGGTCTCCCTTAAGTGTCACAAGTCCCAGGAGGGAAGGTGATGCTGCTCCTACCAGTTGAGGTGCCTCAGGATCAGTTAGGTGGACAGGGCAGGGGGCTGGAGCCTGGTGGAGCCCAGGTGGAGTTCTAGCAGCAGTACAGCCTAGCAGTCCCACTTCCCCGGGTGCTTCTCACAAAGACGCCGAGGGAGAGTCAGGATCTGAAGGAGGGGATGAGGAAGCTTCCGTGGGTCCGCAAGCCCAGACCAAGGCTGACTCGTCAAGAGTGTTAGAGGTCAGGACTGTGGTTACCCTGGGGGTGGGCTTACACAGAGCCATTCATATTCTGAAAAAGTATCCATTCTGCTCTTGTTTGTATGGTTACCCCCCTCCCCCAAATCTTTTAAAAACAGATTCTCTTGGTTGCTGGGAACACACATGGGGAAGTTGTGTGTGAGGGGGTATGATCCAGGGGACAGGGAGGATAAGCCCCCCACTCGTAGGGCCAGGAGTGGCTCAGCTTTGTGAGCTGAGGATGGCCCACGAGGTCCCAGAGAGAAGGGTCCCTGCTCCGTCCCTGCTCTGTGCACCCCATTCCCAGCCTGAGAAGCCCAGAGCCAACCCCCCCACCCCCCCGCTGCAACACACACACACCAGGGAGGAGAGCCAGTCACCGTGGCTCCCAGGCTCCGGCTCCAAGGCTCCCGGCACTAGGAGCTATTTTCAGCTTTCATGCCCTAGGACACGGCCAGAGCTATTGTCTCAGGAAACTCTCTGTCTGTCTCTCACCCGGCCTCCCTCCCTTCCTCCCTCCCTCCTCCGCTTCTCCCCCTCCAGCTCCACCTGTCCTCCCCTCCACCCTGCATTTCTACACAGGATGGCTCACAGACAGCTGCTCCCTGTGCCCACCTGCCACCATTCCATGGATGTCAAAGCAAGCCCTGGGGACTTCCCTGGAGGTCCAGTGATTAAGACTCCGAGCTTCCACTGCAGGGGACGCGGGTTCGATCACTGGTCAGGGAAATAAGATCCCACATGCCGCACGGCACGGCCAAAAAAAATGGATAAATAAAGTTATAGTGATGAAACAGCCCTAGTGGTGCAAGGATGGGACGTATAGCTCTATGGTATAGAATAAAGGTCCAGAAACAGATATATGAGAACTTGATATGATAGAAAGTAGGGAAATTAAGGAGTTTTCAATAAATTGCATTAGGACAATTGCATATCCATGTGGGAAAAAGTAAATTAGAAAATAAAAAAAAGCAAGCCCTGGTCAGGTGTGACCTTGGGCCCAGGGCCATTGGCACATGTTGTCATGTGGGACGTTCTTCCTTAGACTCCTCCCTCCCTCCTGTGTCACTGTCACTTCCTCCAGAACCTTCCTGGACTCCACTCCACAAGCCCGGGGTGTGCCCTCACCCGCCCTGGATCACCAGAATTCCAATCCCGGCCCACCCTTCCCTGCCAGGTAGAGAACTGTGCATGGTCAATAAGACCGTAGAGGTCATTGGCCATTGCTATTGCAGCTGGAATTGTTACTGTGTTTAGATAGGGTGACCAACACCCGCCCCCAGTTTGCCCAGGACCGCTCAGGTTTGAGCGCTGGAATTCTGGGGAAACCCTCAGTCCCAGGGGACCCCAGAAGGCTGGTCAGCCTATTTAGGACAGATCTTTCACTTGATCTCCCAACCCCCGAGAGCCAGAAAGGGAATCTCCCCCCTCCTTCCATTGTAACCTTCATTCATTCATCCACTTATCCCTGTATTCAACTCCTTTATTCAGCAAGTATTTATGAAGCATCTACTACAGAGCAGACACTATTCTAGGTGCTGGGGACATAACAGCATCCCTGTCCTCAAAGAGCTCACGTTCTAGCGAGGGCAGCAAACAGTAAACTGAGAAGGTGTGATTTATTACTTGGGGATGATGTCTCGGAGACCACTGCAGGGCAAGGGAGGTGGGAGAGGAAAGGGGCAGTTCTAAATTCAGGCGCTGACGGGATTGGGGCAGACCTTGCCCTGGGCCAGGCTGGTTGCTTCAACACAGCTGTCCTCGCCCAGAGCCATCCTGCCCCCGCCTCACCCAGTTCTTCCGTGATGTGTGTGGAAAATCTGTGGTTGTCACAACTGGGGGGGAGGGGACCCTGGAATCAAATGGGTGCGGCCAGGGATGCTGCTAAACCCCACACAGTGACCAGGAGAGGCCCTCAGCAGAGGATGACCCGCTCCGAATAAACCCAGTGCCATGGGGGATACCCTGCACTAATATTATTCAGACCCGCTGGTGCCCCCAGATTCCTGCACAGGCAGGGACTCTAACCGGGTCACCTCTGTATCCCGAGGTGACCTAGAGTGGGGCAGCCAGGAGGGCTGAGATGAGTATCGGGGGTGGGTGAAATGACAAATTTCTGTGCCCACTGTCCCCGCCGCACCCCAGGGGCGATGGCCTCTATCTCCTCCCTGTGCAGGTAGCTTTTCCCTGAGCCATTTCTTCTTGTCAAGGTCCCTGTCGCAGGTTGGGTTCCCCGAAGATGACGTTGAGAGCAAGGATTGGAGTGCAGGTGGTTGATGTGAGGCGTGCAGGAACAGATACAGCTGCCATAGGGTCCCACAATTCCACTCCTGGGCATAGATCCGGAGAAAACTCTAATTCAAAACTATACATACACCCCTGGGATTTCCCTGGTTGCCCAGTGGTTAAGACTCCGCGCTTTCAGTGCAGGGGGCATGGGTTCCATTTCTGGTCAGGGAACTAAGATCTCACATGCCGTGTGACAATAAAAGAAGAAAGAAAAAAGAAAGAAAGAGAGAAAGAGAGAGAGAAAAAAAGGAAGAAAGAGAGAAAGAGAGAGAGAGAAAGAAAAGAAGAAAGGAAGAAAGAAGGAAGAAAGAAAGAAAAGATACACGCACCCCAATGTTCATTGCAGCACTATTTACAGTAGCCAAGACATGGAAGCTACCTAAATGTCCACTGATGGATGAATGGATAAAGAAGATGTGGTACATATATACAATGGAATATTATTCAGCCATAAAAAGAATGAAATAATGCTATTTGCAGCAACGTGGATGGACCTAGAGATGATCATACTAAGTGAAGTAAGTCAGAAGAGAAAGACAAATATCATATGATCTCACTTATATGTGAAATCTAAAATACGACACAAATGAACTCGTCCACAAAACAAAAACAGACTCACAGACATAGAGAACAGACTTGTGGTTGCCAAGGGGGAGAAACAGTGAGGGAGGGTTGGATTGGGAGTTTGGGGTTAGCAGATGCAAACTATTAAATATAGGATGGATAAACTACAACGTCCTACTGTCTAGCACAGGGAACTATATTCAGTATCCTGTGATAAGCCATAACGGAAAAGAAAAAAGTTTTATTTATAGGTTCCATCCCTAACTGAGCTGGCCCATCCCCTCCCATGGTTCTAAGTGCAGCCCGAGGCTGCAGACTTCCCACCGTGGTCTTCAGCTCCAGAGCAAGCCACCTGCAAACCACCCACATCTTCCCAGGGGCTGGCAACTCTCCTTTGCTACTGATGCCAAGACACATCCAGATAGCAAAAATGTGACCATGAAAAGAAACTCAGGCATGTTCAAATCAGGGAAATAACATTCTTAGCTCTGTTCAGTACTCGCTTAATTTTAGAGCTTAGAGTTACAAAAAAGTTGCAAAGATCTGTACAGAGTGTACAGAGTGCCGTGGACCCTGACCCAGTACCCCTATTTCCAACTCGTTAGTACCTTAGTACGACATGTTTATCCAACTAAGGAACCAAGATGGATACATTGTTATTAACTAAAGTCCAAACTTTATTAGCATTTCCCTAGTGTTCCCCTAACATCCTTTTTCTGTCCCAGTCTCCTCTGGGCTGTGACATTTCTCAGACGTCGCTGGGTTTTGATACCTTGAAAGTTTTGAGGAGGACTGGTCAGGTATTTTGTCCCTCAATTTGTTTGTCTGTTTGTTTTCGGATGTTTTCTTATGGTTGGTCTGGAGTTATGGGGTTTGGGGCGGAAGACCCAGACAGAGATAAAAATGCCATTTTCCTCAGGTCACATCAAGGATACACACCATCAACGGGACTTATGACAAACGATTTTACCCTTGATCACCTGGCCAGTATCGTCTTTTTTTTCTTGCTGCGTTGGGTCGTCGTTGCGTGTGGGCTTCTGTAGTTGTGGCACGGGGGCTCAGTAGTTCTGGCTCCCAGGATCTAGAGTGCAGGCTCAGTAGTTGTGGCCCACGGGCTTAGTTGATCTGCAGCACCTGGGATCTTCCCGGACCAGGGCTTGAACCTGTGTCCCCTGCATTGGCAGGCGGATTCTTTTCTTTTCTTTTTTTCTTTTGCAACCAAAACTTTAATCCCAAGGATTCTCACAAAACATATTACAAATGACAGCATGAAAAAAAAAAATTGCACAGTAACTCAAAGTTCAGCTCTACAATATACTCTTAATCTGGCAGGACATTGGTATCTTGATAATCTCAAATTTCCAAAGAATATTACAAAGAGCTATGTATTCATGTACAGCAAACACAGAGGGGACGTATGACCTAACTCAAAGGTAAACTAACTTCCTTGAAACTTCTTAGATTTTAAACTCCCTGGACAACCTCTTGTCCAGTGTGAAGACTAGTGGAATTTTTAAACCTCTAATCTAGGGTAAGGGTGCGGCTTTCATTTTTACCTGCTGGCTTGGATTCACAGCACCTTTTAAAGACTGCTTGCTTAACTACAGCTGCATACCATATCCCAGCTACAGAAAGTCTTTTCAATGTTTGCCAGTGTTGTTTCCATAATAGTAAACATCACACTTTAGGTGGGCAGGAGTTAGAGTTTCATTATCAGTCTAGGCAAGACCAAAAATTCAAAGCAAATTCAATTTTGCTTAAGGGAACATTGTAAGGTAACAATTCTTCATATTACATGCCTCATAGGATCCATTTCAAACCATAGAGAATGACACCTTTATGTGTCACTGTCCCAAGAGACAAACAAGTGTGAACAACTAAAACATTTAAAAAGTGCACCAAGCTTCGGAAGTCTCAAACAAAACTTGAATATTCTGTACATACTCCTGCCAAATGAAGTTATTGCCTGTACACCACTCCTCTTGCAAAGTGGTCTTCCATTTCCCTTTCATTTGACCTAGATCGGCTAGGAGACCTAGAGAAAGATCGGGATGGCTTGTGACTTCTCTCTTGGGACAGGGATCTCTCTCTTCTCCTATATCTAGAAAGGGACCTGCTCTGGCTGACGGAGAAGGCTCTCCATCTTGGAGATGTGTGGGAGGTGGAGGACTCCTCCTCCGATAATCATCTCGAGGGCGACGACCCCAAGAAGGAGGCGTCACGATTTCGACTTCTCTTTTCCCCATTCGACAGGTCCACTCTTACTCGGCAGCCACATAGTGTTCTCCCATCTAGTTCTCGGACAGCATCAGCTGCATCTCGGGGATCTTCACATTCAACAAGAGCGAAGCCAGGAGGGTTTTTAGCACCCCACACACTTCAGAGTGGTCCATAATAGCCTAAAGCTCGTTCCAATTCAGCCTTGTTACCACTGTTTCCAAGATTCCCTACATAAACTTTACAGTCCAATGGACAGGAATCACGATGCAAGACCCTCGTGGCTCCTGGGTTTCACGGGCCACAGGGTGGTCCCGGGCCTCTAGAATCTGGCAGCTGAATCTGCTTACACAAGCTATCCTGTGGGGATGCTTTCCCACCTATGTTCCAGCCCGGGGCCCTGCTGTCTTGGCCCAGCCTCCCGGGTGAGAGGGTGAACCCCAGCTCCCTGGAGCAGACACTCAGAGCCCTGGTGACCGGACTCACAGCTGACGGGGCTGGAGCAGCGGCTGGACATTTGTGGCCAGCCTGGTGGTGTTTGGCCCCGTCTGCAGTTCCAGTTCCAGCTGAGAAAGAGCCTCCCTGTGTTATTTTCTCCTGGTTGTGTAAGGATCCCCGGTGTCATTTGACAGAAGTGTAGATGGTGTGTTCTTTCTCTCTTTTCTCCCTGCTTCCTCTCCTCCCTCTATCCCTCCCTCTCTCCCTGTCCCTCTTTCCCTGTTCCACTCTCCCTCTCCCTCTTTCCCTCTCTTTCTCTCCATCTGTCTCTCCCTCTCTCCCTCCCTCTCTCCCTCTCCCTCTCTCTCTTTCCCCTCCCTCGCTCCCTCTCCCTTTCCCTCTTCCCTCTCCCTCTCTCCCTCTACCTCTTTCCTCTCCTTCTTTCATCTCCCTCTTCCCTCTCCTCTCTCCCTCTCTCCCTCCCTCTCCCTGTGCCTGTTTCCCTGTCCTTGTTTCCCTGTTCCGCTCTGCCTCTACCTCTTTCCCTCTCCCTCCCTCCCTCCTTCTCCCTCTCCCTCCACCTCCTTCCCTCTCTGGAGAGGGAAGGAGGTGGAGGGAGAGGGACAGAGAGCAGGAGAGGGAGGGGGAGAGGGAGAGAAAGGGGGGTAGAGGGAGAGAGTGATAGAGGGACGGAGGGAAAGACATCTCTCCCTCCGTCCCTCTATCCCTCTCTCCCTCCCTCTCTCCCTCTCCCTCCCTCCATCACTTTCCCTCCTTCTCACTCTCCCTCCCTCTTCCTCTCCCTCTCTCCCTCCCAGAGAAGGAGAGACAGAGGGAGAGGGAGAGGAGGGGAGAGAGGGACACGGAGAGGGAGGGAGGGAGGGAGACAGAGAGGGAAGCAGGCACCCTCTGTCCTTCTCCCTCTCCCTACCTCCTTCTCCGACTCCCCCTCTCCTTTGCTCCCTCCCTCTCCTCTTCCTCTGTCTCTCCCTCTCCCTCCCTCCCTCTAGGAAAGGAAGAGGAAGGGAGGGAGAGGGAGAGAGGCAGGTGGAAGGAGAGGGAGAGGGAGAGATGTCTTGCCCTCCTTCCCTCTCCCTCCCTCGCATTTTCCCTTCCTCTCTCCCTCCCTCTCCCTCTCCCTCCCTCTGTCTCTCCCTCTCCCTCTGTCTCTCCCTCTCCCTCCGTCTCTCCCGCTCCCTCACTCGCTCCCAGAGAGGGAGAGATGGAGGGAGAGGCAGAGACCAGAGAGACGGGGAGAGGGAGGGGGGAGAGAGGGAGAGGGAGAGGGAAGAGGCAGAGAGGGAGAGAAGGAGGAGAGAGGGAAAGAGAGGAAGGAAGAGACCTCTCTCTCTCTCCCTCTCTAATTCTCTCCCCTCTCTCTCTCCCTCTCTCCCTCTCCCTTGTCTCTGCCTGTCCCTACATCTCTCCATCTCTGGGAGGGAGTAAGGGAGATGGAGAGACGGAGGGAGAGGGAGAGCTGGAGGGACAGGGAGAGGGAGGAGAGGGAGCGAGGGAGAGGGATAGAGGGAGGGAGAGACGGATAGAGGGAGTGAGGGAGAGATATCTTTGTCTTTCCCTCCTTCCCTCTATCCCTCTATCCCACTCCCCCCTCTCTCTCCCTCACCCCCTCCTTCTCCTGCTCTCTGTCCTTCTCCTTGAAACTCCTTCCCTTCTCCCTCCTGGCCCTTTTAGGCCACTCAAGCAAGCAGGAAATGCAAATCAGCACTACAAAGAAGTCTCACTTCACAACGGTCAGAAGGGCCATCCTAAAAAAGTGTAAAAACCAGAAATGCAGGACAGGCCAAGTAGAAAAGGGAGCCTTGTTAGGCTGATGGGTGGGATGGAAATTGCCAACGGCCACTCTGGAGAAGAGTATGGGCTTTCCTAAAAGATCTAAAAAACACAGCTAGAGAGCATATGGCACTTCCACTCATGGGCGTATAAATTGGGAAAACTAAAAATCAACAAGACACAGGCACCCCAAAGTATAGGGCTGCTCTGCTTACAAGAACCTCCACTTCGGTACACCTTAGATATCCCAGGAAAGAGAAAAATGGATATAGAAGTTGCGGTACTTATGTACAATGGAATATCACTCAGCCATGAAATCAATGTCATAAGGCTAGTAGCAGCGTGATGAGTGGATTTAGGCACGAAGATTCTAAGTGAAATAAGTCAAAAGGAAAAAAACACCTTTCAAAAGATATCACTTATAGAGGAAATGTAAAAATCGCTACAGATAAACTGAATTACAAAACGGAACAAACTCACACATTTAGAAAACACACTAGGGCTGCTTAATGGGAAAGCTGAGGTGGGGTGATGCATAAAACAAGGGTATGAAATTAGCACAGATACCGTTCCATAAACCAAATATGTGATAGAGAAGACCTATTCCTTGCTCAATGAACTGGACTCAACACCCTCTATTCACTGCACAAGAATATATCTGACTAGTAAGAATCTTAAAACCTATGTACTGAAATCTCTAAGTAAGAGAAGCAAGTGGGTGTAAAGCAGCATAAACACAGCATTGAAAATCAGATAAACCCCATTATAAAAATAAATTCCAAAAAAATAAAGACAGTGAAAGAGAGAGACATACTTACAAAATTCGTTCGGGGGCTGTGATGCAACCTGGATTGACCATATCTAGACCCACAGCTGAATGAGACATAAGGCTGGACACTCGTCGGGTTGCGAGGTTTGGTGAGGTTGGGTGCGCAAATGCAGACCCGTTAAAGTAATACTGCGTGGTAATCATTCCATGGGCCCAAAATCTCCAGGTTCAAGGGAATCTTCTTGCAGCAAAAACATGTATAGGAAACCCAGAGGATGGTACACCGTGTGATCGGGAAAGGTTTCTAAAACGCACCTCATTTCTCATCTCCTGGTGCTCTGGTTCGCCATTCCAGCCACTTTCCTAACAATCTCCGCACTTGGAGTATCACCACCTTTAAGTTCCTGTTTCCTACAGGTTGCAATTTGTCCTGAGGATGAATGGGAAGAGGGGGAACCAATGAGAGACTAGCTCTAGCTATTCGGACAGGCACTGCTCACTCTAATTTCTCATCAGGAAGAAGAATTAACCATAGGCTCAGCCTGCTTCCCCGAACCAGAATAGGGCCTGAAGCAATCCTGCGGTTTTGCAGCCAGCTCCCAAAAAAGCGAGTTGAAAAATGGAGCTCAGTGACACTACAATGCACAAACCTGCAGAGTTACAAATGATAACTATCGTACAAAAATATATTGAGGGAAGGCAACAAAGAGGATCTGAAAGTAAGGCAGAATTGCAGGAAACAGATTTCAGGAGGTAGATTCGAATGTCCTTTAAAGCACATGAAAAGCGGCAAAACGTTGACAATGATGCACTTGGCCAAAAAGGGCGTATGCGTTTTTTCCTGAACATATTCAGGAAAAAACGCAAAGGCCCTTTTGGCCAAGGAAGCAAGCGGGAAATGCAAATCAGCCCTACAAAGAAGTCTCACTTCCCAGCGGGCAAAAGGGCCATCCTAAAAAAGTGTAAAAACGAGAAATGCAGGACAGGCGAGGGAGAAATAGGAGCCTTGTTACGCTGATGGGCGGGATGTAAATTGCCAACGGTCACTCTGGAGAAGTGTATGGTGTTTCCCAAAACATCTACAAAACACAGCTAGAGAGCATAGGGCACTTCCACTCATGGGCGTATAAATAGGGAAAGCTAAAAATCAACAAGACACAGGCACCACAATGTTTACGGCTGCTCTGTTTACAAGAACCTCCACTTCGGTACAACTTAAATATCCCAGGAAAGAGAAAAATGGATAAAGAAGTTGAGGTACTTATGTACAATGGAATATCACTCAGCCATGAAATCAATGTCATAAGGCTAGCAGCAGCATGATCAGTGGATTTAGGTACGATGATTCTAAGTGAAATAAGTCACACAGAAAAAGACACTTATCATAAGATATCACTTATAGAGGGAATGTAAAAATCGCTACTCATGAACTGAGTTACAAAACAGAACAGAGTCACACAATTAGAAAACACACTATGGCTGCTTAACGGGAAAGGTGAGGTGGGGTGATGCATAAAACAAGGGTTTGAGATTAGCACAGATACCGTTCCATAAACCAAATGTGTAATAGACAAGACCTACTCCTTGCTCAGTGAACTGGACTCACCACCCCATATTCACCACACAAGAATATATCTGACTAGTAAGCATCTGAAAACCTATATATTGATATCTCTCTGTAAGTGAATCCAGTGGGTGTAAAGTGCCATAAACATAGCAGTGAAAATCAGCTAATCCCCATTATAAAAATAAATTACAAAGAAAGAAACAAAGACAGTGAAAGAGAGAGAAATTCTTACAAAATTCTTTCAGGGGCTGTGATGCAAACTGGATTGACCATATCGAGGTTCACAGCTGAATGAGACATAAGGCTGGACACTCTTGGGGCTGCGAGGTTTGGTGAGGTTGGGTGAGCAAATGCAGACCCTTTAAAGTAATACTGCGTGGTACCCATTCCATGCGTCCCAAATCTCCGGGTTCAAGGGAATCTTCCTACATCGAAAACATGCATAGGAAACCCAGAGAATGGTACACCATGTGATCGGGAAAGCTTTCTAAAAAGCACCTCATTTCTTATCTCCTGGTGCTCGGGTTCGCCATTCCAGCTGCTTTCCTAACAATCTCCCCAGTTGGAGAATCAGCACCTTTAAGCTCCTGTTTCGTACAGGTTGCAATTTGTCCTGAGGATGAATGGGAAGAGGGGCAACCAATGAGAGACTAGCTCTAGCTCTTCGGACACGCACTTGTCATTCTAATTTCCCATCAGGAAGAAGAATTAACCACAGGCTCAGCCTGCTCCACGGAACCAAAATAGGGCCTGAAGCAATCCTCCGTTTTTGCAGCCAGTTCGCCAAAAGCGAGTTGAATAATGGAGCTCAGGGGCACTGCAATTCACAAACCTGCAGAGTTATAAATGATAACTATCGTCCAAAAATATATTGAGGGAAGGAAACGAAGAGGATTTGAAAGTAAGGCAGAATTGCAGGAAACAGATTTCAGGAGGTAGATTCGAATCGCCTTTAAAGCACCTGAAAAGCAGCAAAACGTTCACAATGATGCACTTGGCCAAAAAGGGCGTATGCGTTTTTTCCTGAATATATTCAGGAAAAAACGCATACGCCCTTTTTGGCCAACCAAGCAAGCGGGAAATGGAAATCAGCACTACAAAGAAGTCTCACTTCCCAGCGGTCAAAAGGGCCATCCTAAAAAAGTGTAAAACCCAGAAGTGCAGGACAGGCCAGGGCGAAATGGGAGCCTTGTTACGCTGATGGGCGGGATGTAAATTGCCAACGGCCACTCTGGAGAAGTGTATGGTGTTTCCCAAAACATCTGAAAAACACAGCTAGAGAGCATAGGGCACTTCCACTCATGGGCGTATAAATAGGGAAAGCTAAAAATCAACAAGACACAGGCACCACAATGTTTACGGCTGCTCTGTTTACAAGAACCTCCACTTCGGTACACTTTAAATATCCCAGGAAAGAGAAAAATGGATAAAGAAGTTGTGGTACTTATGTACAATGGAATGTCACTCAGCCATGAAATCAATGTCATAAGGCTAGCAGCAGCATGATCAGTGGATTTAGGTACGATGAGTCTAAGTGAAATAAGTCACACAGAAAAAGACAATTATCATAAGATATCACTTATAGAGGGAATGTAAAAATCGCTACTCATGGACTGAATCACAAAACAGAACAGAATCACACATTTAGAAAACATACTATGGCTGCTTAACGGGAAAGGTAGGTGGGGTGATGCATAAAACAAGGGTTTGAAATTAGCTCAGATACCGTTCCATAAACCCAATACGTAATAGACAAGACCTACTCCTTGCTCAGTGAACTGGACTCAACACCCCCTATTCACTGCACAAGTATATATCTGACTAGTAAGCATCTGAAACCTTATGTATTGATATCTCTCTGTAAGTGAATCAAGTGGGTGTAAAGTGCCATAAACACAGCAGTGAAAATCAGCTAATCCCCATTATAAAAATAAATTACAAAAAAAATACAAAGACAGTGAAAGTCAGAGAAATTCTTACAAAATTCTTTCAGGGACTGTGATGCAACCTGGATTGACCATATCTAGACCCTCAACTGAATGAGACATAAGGCTGGACACTCTTGGGGCTGCGAGGTTTGGTGAGGTTGGGTGAGCAAATGCAGACCCTTTAAAGTAATACTGCGTGGGACCCATTCCATGGGTCCCAAATCTCCAGGTTGAAGGGAATCTTTCTACAGCGAAAACATGCATGGGAAACCCAGAGGATGGGACACCGTGTGATCGGGAAAGGTTTCTAAAACGCACCTCATTTCTCATCTCCTGGTGCTCGGGTTCGCCATTCCAGCCGCTTTCCTAACAATCTCCCCACTTGGAGAATCAGCACCTTTAACCTCCTCTTTCGTACAGTTTGTAATTTGTCCTGAGGATGAATGGGAAGAGGGACAACCAATGAGAGACTAGCTCTAGCTCTTCGGACAGGCACAGGTCACTCTAATTTGCCATCAGGAAGAAGAATTAACCACAGGCTCAGTCTGCCCCCAGAACAAGAATAGGGCCTGAAGCAATCCTGTGGTTTTGCAGCCAGCTCCCAAAAAAGCGAGTTGAAAAATGGAGCTCAGGGGCACTGTAATTCACAAACCTGCAGAGTTATAAATGATAACTATCATCCAAAAATATATTGAAGGAAGGCAACGAAGAGGATTTGAAAGTAAGGCAGAATTGCAGGAAACAGATTTCAGGAGGTAGATTCGAATCGCTTTAAAAGCACATGAAAAGCGGCAAAACGTTGACAATGATGCCCTTAGCCAAAAAGGGCGTATGCGTTTTTTCCCGAATATATTCAGAAAAAAACGCATACGTGCTTTTGGGCCAACCAAGCAAGCAGGAAATGCAAATCAGCGCTACAAAGAAGTCTCACTTCCCAGCGGTCAAAATGGCCATCCTAAAAAAGTGTAAAAACGAGAAATGCAGGACAGGCCAGGGAGAAATGGGAGCCTTGTTACGCTGATGGGCGGGATGTTAATTGCCAACGGCCACTCTGGAGAAGTGTATGGTGTTTCCCAAAACATCTAAAAAACACAGCTAGAGAGCATAGGGCACTTCCACTCATGGGCGTATAAATAGGGAAAGCTAAATATCAACAAGACACAGGCACCCCAAAGTTTAGGGCTGCTTTGTTTACAAGAACCTCCACTTCGGTACACCTTAAATATCCCAGGAAAGAGAAAAATGTAATAAACAAGTTGTGCTACTTATGTACAATGGAATATCACTCAGCCATGAAATCAATGTCATAAGGCTAGTAGCAGCATGATGAGTGGATTTAAGTACGATGATTCTAAGTGAAATAAGTCACACAGAAAAAGACACATCATAAGATATCACTTATAGAGGGCATGTAAAAATCGCTACACATTAACTGTATTACAAAACAGAAGAGAGTCACACATTTAGAAAACACACTATGGCTGCTTAACGGGAAAGGTGAGGTGGGGTGATGCATAAAACAAGGGTTTGAAATTAGCACAGATACCGTTCCATAAACCAAATGTGTAATAGACAAGACCTACTCCTTGCTCAGTGAACTGGACTCAACTCCCCCTATTCATCGCACAAGAATATATCTGACTAGTAAGAATCTTAAAACCTATGTATTGACTTCTCTCTGTAAATGAATCAAGTGGGTGTAAAGTGGCATAAACACAGCAGTGAAAATCAGCTAAACCCCATTATAAAAATAAATATATTCAGAAAAAAACGCATACGCCCTTTTTGGCCAATCAAACAAGCGGGCAATGCAAATCCATACTACAAAGAAGTATCACTTCGCATTCATCAAAAGGCCATCCTGGAAAAGTGTAGACAGCAAAAATGCTGGACAGGCCATGGAGAAGAGGGAGCTTTGTTTCACTGATGACGGGGATGTAAATAGCCAACGGCCACTCTGGAGAAGTCTATGGTGTTCCCTAAAACGTCTAAAATACAGAGCTACAGAGCATACATCTCTTCCACTCTTTGCCGCATATCTTGGGAAAACCAAAAATCGACAGGACACAGGCACCCCATACGTTTAGTGCTGCTCTGTTTAGAAATGCCTCGATTTGGGTACAACTTACATGTCCTTGGAAGCAATAAATGGATAACGAAGATGTGGTACTTCTGTACAATGGAACATTACTCTGCAATTAAATCAATGAAATAAGGCCAATTGCAGCAACTCGTGGAGACTGAGGTATGATCATTCTAAGTGACCTAAGTCAGACATAAAAGGAGACTTACCATAAGGTATCACTTATAGATAGTATCTAAAAATGGCTACACATGAACTCAATTACAAAACAGAAACAGTCACACATTTAGAAAACACACTTATGGCTGCTAAAGAAGAAAGGTGGGGTGGGGTGATGCATAAACCAGGAGGTTGAAATTAGCATAGATACAGTTCCATAAACAAAATAGGTATTCGACAGGACCTACTGTATAGCTCAACGAGCTGGACTCAGCACACTGTTGTCACCGGAAAAGGATATATAAGACTGGTAAGAATCTGTAAAACAATTTATTGATGTCTCTCTTTAAGTGAATCAAGTGGATAGATGCAGAGTAGGAAGAAACACAGTATTGAAAATCAGCTATACCCCATTATAAAATTAAATAACAAGAACAAAAAAGAAGACAGTGAGAGAGAGAGAAATTCTTACAAAATTTGTTCAAGGGCTGTGATGCAACCTGGACTGACCACATCTAGACACAGAGCTGGATGGGACCTAAGGCTCTACACTCGTTGGTCTAAGAGGCTTCGTGAGGATGGGACAGCAAATGCAACACTTTTAGAGTAATACTGCCTGGCCCCCATTCCATGGGTCCCATATCTCCAGATGCAGGGGACCCTTCCTACAGCTAAAACATTCATGGGACATCCAGAGGATGGTACACCGTCTGATCGGGAAGAGTTTGGAAAAGTCACCCCATCTCCACTTCTCCTGGTATTCGGGTTCCCCAGCTCCTTTCCTTAGAGTCTCCCCACTTTGGGAAGGCAGCACACTCAACAGCCAGTTTTTCACGGCTTGGAATTTTCCGGTGAAGAAGGGGAATGGGGGGATGGAATGAGACACGAGCCTTAGATGTTTGGACAGGCATATGCCACTCTAGTTTCCTAATCTGGAAGAAGAATTTCCCTAGCCTTCAGGTGCCCCAGTAACCGGAATGGGTCTGTAGAAATCCAGCCCCTTTGTGTCTGCTTCCCTAAACAACAAGTTGAAAACCGGTGCTCAGGGGCACTGCAATTCACAAACATGCAGGGTTGTAATTGACACCTCTAATGGAGCCATTTCTTCAGCCAAGTATTCCTAAAGGCCTTGTAAGCAAGGCAGAATTGCAGGAAAGGAATTTCAAGAGGTAGTTTGCACTCGCCATTAAAGCACATGCAAAGCTGCTGAACATCGCCAATGATGCAGTTTGCCAAAAAGGCCGTATGCGTTATTCCTTAATATATTCAGGAAAAACTCTTACTCCATTTTTGACCAACAGAACAGGTGGGCAATGTAAATTAATACTACAAAGAGATATCACTTCGCACCAGTCAGAATGGCCAACCTCACAAAGTGTAAAACCTGAAATGCAGGACAGGGTGTGCAGAAAAGGGAACCCTGACAAGCTGATGGTGGGAATGTAAATTGCTAACAGCCACTCTGGAGAAGTGGGTGGTGATTCCTTAAAAATCTAAAAACCAGAGCTTCAGAGCATATGGCGATACCACTCCTGGGCCTGTATCTTGGAAAAAACGTAAATTGACAGGACCCAGGCATTCCAAAATTTATGCAGCCCTGTTTACAAGAGCCTCTACTTGGAAGCTACCTAAAAGTCCTTGGAAGGAAGAATGGATAAAGAAATTATGGTAGATATGTACAATGGAATATTACTCAGCCATGAAATGAATGAAATAAGGCCATTTGCAGCCACTCGGAAGGACCTAGATACATTCATACTAAGTGTCATAAATCAGACAATGAAAAATATCATATGATATTACTTATCAGGGGAATCTAAAAATTGATAGAAAGGTACTATCTTACAACACAGAAACAGAGTCCCAGACTTAGAACACAAACTTATGGTTACCAAACTGGAAAGGTGTGTTGGAGGCATAAATCATGAGGTTGGAGTTAGTATATACATATTTACAGAGAGAAAACTTGTAATCAACATGGACCCGCTGTAGAGCACTTGGAACTCTTCTCAACACCCTTTAGTAACCTCAATGGGAAAATAATTCTAAAAAGAATATATAGTCATCTCTGTATAAATGCATCATGTTGGTGTATGTCAAAAATGAACACAATATGGTAAATCAACTATACTCCATTATAAATTTAAAATTAAATTACAGAAATGAAAAATGATCACTAAATTCGTTTAGTCGCGGTGAACGTGCTAGTGTCACATCCCTGGACACAGACCCAATTTGGTCCCAAGACTGGACTGTTGTGGGCCTGAGGACCTCGGGAGGATATGCCAGCTAATTCACCCCCCTTGAACATGTAGTACCTGGTCCCCTCTGCATGGGATCACAATCTCCAGATCTAAGTGTGCCCTCATACTACTAAATCAACCCTCTGACACCCAAAGGATGGTGGACTCTCTGGGCTGGATGACACTTGGAAAATCACCTGGTCTCAACATATCCTGGTGTTTGGGTTCCGACCTCCAGACTTCTTCGTTAGGGTCATCCCACTCTGCAAGACAGCACCCTCAACAGGTGATTTTGCAGGGGTTTGTATTTGTTCGGGGGATGAAGGGTAAGGGGGAAGAAGGAATGGGACAGAAGCCCTTACATGTTTGGTCAGGCACATTCCACTCTAATTTAAAACCCAGGAATAGGACTTTCCCTACATCTAAGGTTGTGTCAGCAACCAGACAGGGACAGTAGAAATCCTGCCGCCTTCTGTTTCCCATAACAACAACTCTAAAAACTGGACCTTATAGGCACTTCATATTCAAAATGCCTGGGGAGCTGTAAATGACAACAGCCCTCAAAAAATGTCTTAGGGTAGGTAATCGAAATAGACTTCAAAACAAGGCAACCTTTCAATAACCCTTTTTCAAGGGGTAAATTTTACTCACACTGTTCAAAAAGAAAAGCACATATGAAGATGCTCACCATTGCTTTATGTTAGACAAATGCAAATCAGATGTACAAAGAAGTATCACCTGGAACCACTCAGAATAGCCATCATCACAATGTCTACAAACACGAAATGCTTCAGATGGTGTGGGAAAAAGAGAAACCTACTACTTATTATTATTTTTTTTAATCTGCATTGGGTCTTCATTGCTGCATGTGGCTTTTCTCTAGCTGCAGCAAGCGGGGGCTACTCATCGTTGTGGTACAAAGCCTTCTCTTTTCGGTGGCTTCTCTTGTGGAGCACAGGCTCTAGGCACACAGGCTTCAGTAGTTGTGGCTCGTGGGCTCTAGAGTGCAGACTCAGTAGTTGTGGTGCACGGGCTTACTTGTTCTGTGACATGTGAGGTCTTCCCGGGCCAGGGCTCGAACCTGTGACCCCTGAAATGGCAGGCAGATTCTTAACCACTGTGCCACCAATACTACGCTATCAGTGGCAATGTCAATTGGTAATAGCCACTATGGAGCACAGAATGGAGGTTACCAGAGTGAGGGGAGGCGGCAGGGATAAACTGGAAATTGGGATTGACATATACACACCACTATATATAAAAGAGAAAACAAATAAGGGCTTACTGTATAGCACAGGGAACTCTACTCAATACTCTGTAATGACCTGTATGGGAAAGGAATCCAAAAAGGATTGGATATATGTATAACTGCTTCACTGTGCTGCACAGCAGAAAGTAACACAACATTGTAAATCAACTCTTCTCCAAAAAAATTGAAATTGAAATGAAATGAAATGAAATAAAATAAAATAGAGCTACCAGATGATCCAGCAAGTTCACTCCTGTGCGCATATCTGGAGGAAAGCATAAATCGAAAAGACACATCTTCCCCAATGTTCACTGCAACACTCTTTACAATAGCGAAGACATGGAAGCAACCAAAATGTCCATCAACATATGAATATAGGTAAAGAATATGTGATACATATATACAATGGAATATGACTCAGCCATAAAATAGAAGAAAATAATGCCAATTGCAGTCACTTGGATGGACCTAGAGATGATTGTACTAAGTGAAGTAAGTCAGACAGAGTAAGACAAATATTGTATGATATCACTTCTAGGTGGAACCTAGAAATTGATACAAATGAACTAACTTGCAAAACAGAGGCAGACTCACAGACTTGGAAAACAAACTTATGGTTACCAAAGGGGAAAGGTGGGGGGTAGGGATAAATCAGGAACTTGGGGTAAACATACGAATACTACTATATATAACATAGATAAGCAACAAGGACCTACTGTATAGCACAGGGAACTCTACTCAATATTCTGAGAATACCTTTATCAGAAAAGAATCTGAAAAAGAATGAATATATGCATATGTGTAACTGAATCACTTGCTGTGCAGCTGAAATGAACACAACATTGTAAATCAACTATACTCCAATAAAATTTAAATGACAAGATAAAGAAAATCACCTATATTTCAAAAGAAAATAAGAATCCCCATCTATTTTTATGGCTTGATAGTTTACTTTTTTAGTGCTCAATATTATCCCATTCCCAGAATATATTAATACTATATCATTTCATTCACCTACTGGAGGACACCTTAGTTTCATTCACATTTTGGCAATATTGAATTAGGTGCTATAAATATCCATATGCAGGTTTTCCTCTGGAAGTATGTTTTAAACTACTTTCAGTAAATATCCATGAGAACACTTGCCGGATTGTACAGTAAGGGAATGTTCAATATTATAGCAAGTGTCAATCAGACTACCAAAGTAGCTGTATTATTTTTCATTTCCACCAATAACAAATGACATTTCCTATTGTTCCACATCTCCTACAGAATTTGTTCTTGTCATTGTTCACATTTTAGCCATTCTAAGTGTTACATGGTGGTATGTAATTGTATTTTTAATTTGCTTTTTCATGGCAGCATGTAATCTGGATTATTCTTCTGTATACTTATATGCATAGTGTCTATTTTCTTTGGTGAGGTGTCCATAAAGTATATTGGTCCACATTTTATTTAGGTTGCTTTCATTTTTTTCTACCCAATCTGTATTTGTTTTATTTATTTTTGTGCCTTATTGCATTAGCAAGGACTTGAAGTAAAATATGGAAAAGGAGCCATGAAAGAGGACATCCTTGCTTTTACCTGAACTTAGTGGAAAAGCTTCATGTTTTTGACCATTAATCATGATGTAAGATAAAAGTTTCCTGTAAATCTTTGTTATCAACTTGAGAAAGCTCCAGTCTATTTCTTTAACTGAGAGTTTTTATGAAGAATGGGTGTTAGATTTTTTCAAAGGGCTTCTGAATCTATTGATATGCTAATGATTGTCTTTAGGGTGTTGATATGATGGCTATAATTATTTGATTTTAGAATGTTGAACCAGGCTTGCATACCTGGGATTATTCCCTCTCATTCATGATATAAAATTCTCTCAAAATATTGTTGGATTCGATTTGGTAATATTTTGTTGAGGATTTTTGCACTGATGTTCCTGAGAGATATTGGTCAGTTTTCTTTACTATTCGGATGTTCCTCTAAGTTTGGATGTTGTGGATTTAGTGTCAGACATTCATTTGGGGAGATTCTCAGTCATTTTTAGAAAATATTTTCTGTTCTTTGTTATCTTTATTCTCCTCCTGCTATACCCATTATGTATAGGTCGCAGCATTTTTCATTGTTCCACAATTATTGATTACTCTGTTCTGTTGATTTCTTTCCTGCCCATTTTCTCTTTTCTTTTGAGATTTAAAGGTTTCTCTTGATGTTTCTTCAAGCTCACAGATATTTCTCCTCAGCCAGCTCTTTGACTGCTAAAACAAAATATGAGAGACTTGGTATTTTATAAACAACAGAATATTTTTGTTTTCTCATAATTGCTGAGGCTGAAAAGTTCAAGAACAAATTACCAGGGGCTTCCCTGGTGGTGCAGTGGTTAAGAATCTGCCTACCAATAAAGGGGACAAGAGTTCGAGCCATGGTCCGGGGAGATCCCACATGCCATGGAACAACTAAGCCCACGCACCACAAATACTGAGCCTGTGCTCTAGAGCCCACAGGCCACAACTACTGAGCCCGTGAGCCACAACCACTGAAACCCGTACGCCTAGAGCCTGTGCTCCGCAACAAGAGAAGCCACCCAATGAGAAGCCCGCACACTGCAACAAAGACCCAACACAGCCCAAAAATTAATTAATTAATTTTCTAATTAATTTTTTAAAAAAAGAACAAGTTGCCAGCTGACTTAGTGTGTGGCGAGCGACCAATTTCTGGTTCATAATATGGGTCTTCTCGCTCGGCAATGAAATCATGGAATGGGCATAAGATATTCTGTGTGCTACATTTATTAGGTCACTAAGCCCATGTTTGAGGTCTCTGGCCTCATGACCTAATCACCTCCCAAAAACTCCTCCTCCTAATACCATCAACATGGGAGCTAGGTTTCAAAATTTTAAAATTAGAGGTACAAATTGTTTACACCATAACAGGGACCACAGAGTTAACTGACTTTTCCTTTCATGTTAAAGGTTTGTACATTTATATTTATTATATAATCCCCAAACCCTTGTTTTTTTTTAAGATTCTTTTTCTGTATATGCCAGTACAGACCATTGAGTAGAGTTCCCTGTGCTATAAAGCAGGTCTTTATCAATACTTATCTATTTTATATATAGTAGTGTGTATATGTCAGTCCCAATCTCCCAATTTATCCCTTCCCCACTTATCCCCTGGTAACCATAAGTTTGTTTTCTATATCCATGACTCTATTTCTGTTGTGTAAATAAGTTCATTTGTACCTTTTTTTTTTTAGATTCCTCATATAAGCAGTATCATATGATATCTGTCTTTGTGTGTCTGAGTTGCTTCACTCAGTATAACAATCTCTAGGTCCATCCATGTTGTTACAAAACCCTTAATTGTTAAGGATAACTCTCAATTTTTTCCAGTATCATCAGCAATTCTTTCTGGCAGACACGTGATAACACTTTAAACAGGGATATTGAGACCAAGGCTCCTGACCTGCAAACAAACAAAACATCATTCATATAGTGAAAACTTTGCACATAAAAGGATGAAAGCACTTGGTCTAAATCCCTTTGCACCCACTGCTGACAGAGGGCAGAGGAGTTTGATTCACTAATCTTCCTTACGTGCACTTCTTCCTAATGGGGTATTCCATGTAAAACTTATAAGAAACGGGAATGCATCATGGAACACACCAATCTCTACTACAGATTCTGAAGCAGCAAAAAAACAAAACAAAACATGATGAATCCATCCAAAGAGTTCTGTCCACATTGTTACAATAGCTTCCCTCGCACTGTGAACCCTTTTCAGACCCTATCACTTGAACCTATTTTTATTTTTTTCAACAAAAATAATGTTAATCTGCAGTCAGACACTCCAGTAATATTACACTATCCCTTGTGCAAGTATGTAGGGATTTGAGGAGCTATGTGAGTCCATCATGAGAAGTTGCCTAGAGTAATTAGGACATTTCATTTAATGTTGGCTCTTCTCCCTAAGATGTCTGCTGTCCTCTTCTTTTTGTAGCTACTAGCATTGAGAAAGTGACCAAGATAAGGCCCTTCTCTTTTACTGCCCATGAACGCAGCTGTGATTAACCCCACAGAACTTGGTGCTTCCAGAATCCCCTGAACCTACTGACCCTCCATGAATGGCATGACATAGATAAGAATGGTGACGTGTATCCTTGTACAGAGTATGCTATAAAATTTTCGACTCTTCCCTTCCTCATAATTCCAAAGAATAGATTTCTTTGGATTTCTGCTTAATGCTGCTGGAGTTGGTACATAAGTTGAGGGAGGTATCAGGGCACACCAAAAGAGAGGGTAACTGCACAGAAAACACAAGCAGATACATTTCTGTGTAGTTTCAAGCAGCTTATTTGCTATATCAACCATGGTGACATGTTGACCCTTCCTCTTTCTACTAGTAGTACAACAAACATAAAGGATATTTAGGCTGCTTGTTTTATTCCCACCTCTCACAATTGATCTGCATTAACATATAGGACAATGAAGGGCCCTTTCTACCATCTTAACCAATATTTGAGAACTAGAAAATGTCCAGATTTTTCTGGGGATTATTTTCATATTCCCCAATCAGGCCTATGAAGGAATCTTACCTATTGTGTTTAATGAAGTCATATCTCTGACAACATTCCATCATCAACAAAACTGGAAAGAAATTTGAAGGGTCTTCGATTTTACCATATTTGAAATAACAATATTTTAGCCTGACACGTTTTTGGATTTTAGAAAAAAATATTTTAAATGAGACAAAAAATCATTTTTATGGCACAAAAAGACAGCAATAGTTTTATATTTTTATCTGTTCCACTTGCACACAAGTGTCTCATGGGGTTATGTAAAGCACTCCTGTTGGGTGCTGTGCATGGTGCAAGTATGGATTAAAGCTTAGGAATCTTAAGCTTCAGTCACCTGAAACATTTAAATTAGGATGCAAGCAATCCTGTCCAGCATTTGAACAGAGCAAGACACTCTCTTTATTTTATTTGTCAGGTAATTAATCTGTCTTTTCCCCAAGGAGAGAAACAACTGGCATCTTCCATCAATGTGTTGTACAAAAATCTTTGAACAGAGAGTGCAAGCAGAGGCTGATACAAGATGTGAAAAAAAAATGAGAGACCCTTGTGGCATTTTCTCCTAACTTATTGCAATCTCCCATTTAAAATGTGGGAATAATCAATCTTCTGAGGAAAAAGGCCCAAGGAAGGTTTTTGCTTCTGTGGAATAATGGGATTGCTAAATATTTCAGGAGGCAAGACGAATTAGTGAGAATGACCATGAGAAATCAGAGAAAAGTCAGATCCATGGATGAAGTGATGTTTACCACTGTGAATCAATGAGAAGTAGGAGCAAATGAAAAGAAAACTGAATACAACATTTTCTGAATAAATGTAACATTTCAGCTGTCATAGAAAAATTAATACTCACTATGATACAACATATTTAGTTTAGAAAGTTAACTTAATTTTAAAGCTTAATAATTAGATTTATTAAAGAAACGAAAACATATTTGTGGTTTAGAATAAATAATGTGTTCTGCTACAGATAAGAAGACTACATAAATAAATAGAAATAAGACTAAATAAATAAATAAAGAAGAAAATAACAAATTAGATGTTATTAACATTAAAAACTGACACTCATCTAAAGAAAGAGAAGGAGAGACACAAAGAGAGAAGAACTCATATCAAGCATATATTAAAAACTCTTAAATAAAAAGTCTTCAGATGTTAAAAAAAAGAAGTCTTCAATAAGAAGATAATGGAATAGCAAAATGGGGAAAATATACCAAAAGATATTTCAAAAAAGAGAGTACAGAATGTTAAGTAAACATATCAAAAGATGCTTGGCTTCTTAGTAGTCAATTAAATGCAAAAACGTGATACCTGGAATTATCACTCACCAACCAGAAAGTTCAAATGAAAATGACAAGTATTATCAAGTTTGACAAGAATGTGTATAATCCTTGAATCTCATTCATTGCTGCTGAGGATGAAAAATCATACAAATGTTTTGAAAATATTTAGAAATATCTAAAAAGATAAACACAAGAAAGCTATGACTCGAAAATTTTACTAAAACATGTATACTGAACAATAATTTACACACACACTGCCAAAGCTCAAGTTCTAGAATTTATATACCAGTGCTGTTCTCAATAGACACAAACTGAAAATCACTCATATTGTAATACACATTGGAATAAATTAATTAATAGTTAAATATTTACACTATGGAATCCTATGCATCAGTGGCAATGCATGATCACAACAACAGGCAACCATATAGGCATATTCACAAACAACATAAAATAAAAAAGCCCAATCCAAAAGTGATTTTACTGTGCCATAACATTTATATAAAATACAAAATACAGGTAAAGTTATCTTTTTGTTAGATACCAGAACAATATTAAACCTTAAGGGGAGTCACTAGAATGGGACCAGGGGACCTCTGAGTATCTGGCAATTTTCTGTGTCTTTATCTAGAAGCTATGTAGAGAGTGTATTCAGATGCTGAATTTTCTGAAATTTGTCATTTCCTTACAAACCATGCATGTTTTTAGTTGTTTTTTATACATAACAAAAAGTAAAAAAGATAGACTAGGGAAGGTAATTATATTAGCACTTTAATATCCATGCTTTTCAAGGTGGAAGTGAAAGGTATTAAATACTTGACATTGTGATTACTTCTTAAATGTAAGGTGAAACTTTGAGGTTAATAAATAAGACATACTTCTTCATATATAATCCTCAAAGAGGAGGGGTAGAAAGCAGTGTTATTTTTTTTTCTTTAATAAAAAGAATCGTTAAGATAGAAAATAATGAAAACAGACTAGGTTTAAAAAAGAGCACACTGGACTTCCCTGGTGGCACAGTGGGTAAGAATTTGCCTGCCAATGCAGGGAACAGTGGTTCAATCCCTGGTCTGGGAAGATCCCACATGCCACAGAGCAACTAAGCCTGTGTGCCACAACTACTGAGCCTGTGCTCTAGAGCCTGCAAGCAACAACTATTGAGCCTGCATGACACAACTACTGGAGCCCATGCACCTAGTGCCCATACTCCACAACAAGAGAAACCACCACAAGGAGAAACCCACGCACCACAACGATGAGTAACCCCTGCTTGACACAACTAGAGAAACCCTGTGCAGCAACGAAGACCCAACGCAACCAAAAATAAATAAAATTAAATCTTTTGACTTCTGAGATGACTCACTCACGTGGCTGTAGGTAAGAGGCCTCAGTTCCTTGCCACATGGATCTCTCCTTAGGGCTGCTTGAGTGTCCTCATGACATGGCAGCTGGCTTACCCCAGGATGAGTGATCTAGCAGAAACCAAAGCAGAAGCTGCAATGTCTTTTATAACTTTGGAAGCTGCACTTTGTCATTTCTGCAATTTCTTATTAGTTAAACAGTCAACCCTTTTCAAGTGCGAGGAGCCACACAGGTACATGAAGACTGGGAGATAATTAGGGGATAATTAGGGCCATCTTGGAGGTTGGCTACCAAAGTGGCTGACAAGCCGAAGTCTGAATTTTGTTTTCTTCACTTCTGGAGAGAAAATGGTCAGTGATTCTCATTGGTGGTCTTTGAGATGTACCAAAGTTACCTCTTGCTCTCACCCCCAGCCATGTGGCTGACAGGGTCTTGGTACTCCAGCCGGGTGTCAAGCCTGTGCCTCTGAGGCGGGAGAGCCGAATTCAGGATATTGGTCTACCAGAGACCTCCGGCACCTTGTAATATCAAACGGCAAAAGCTCTCCCAGAGGTACCCTTCTCAATGCTAAGACCCAGCTCCACTCAGAGACCAGCAAGATCCAGTGCTGGACGTCCCATGCCAAACAACTAGCAAGACAGGAATGCAGGCCCACCCATTAGCAGAGAGGCTGCCGAAAATCATAATAAGGTCACAGACACCCCAAAACACACCACCGGATGCTGACCTGTCCACCAGAAAGACAAGATCCAGACACACCCACCAGAACACAGGCACCAGTCCCCTCCATCAGAAAGCCTAAACAACCCACTGAACCAATCTTAGCCACTGGGGGCAGATACCAAAAACAACGGGAACTATGAATCTGCAGCCTCCGAAAAGGAGACCCCAAACACAGTCCCCAAAGCCAAATGAGAAAACACAGAAACACACAGCAGATGAAGGAGCAAGGTAAAAACCCACCAGATCAAACAAATGTGGAGGAAATAGGCAGTCTACCTGAAAAAGAATTCAGAGTAATGATAATAAAGATGATCCCAAATCTTGGAACTGGAATGGAGAATAGACAAGAAACGTTTAACAAGGACCTAGAAGAACTAAAGAGCAAACAAACAATGATGAACAGCACAATAAATGGAATTAAAAATTCTCTAGAAGGAAACAATAGTAGAATAACTGAGGCAGAAGAATGGATAAATGACCTGGAAGATAAAATAGTGGAAATAACTACTGCAGAGCAGAAAAAAGAAAAAAGAATGAAAAGAATTGAGGACAATCTGAGACACCTCTGGGACAACATTAAATGCACCAACATTCGAATATAGGGGTCCAAGAAGTAAAAGAGAAAAAGAAAGACACTGAGAAAATATTTAAAGAGATTATAGTTGAAAACTTCCCTAATATGGGAAAGGAAATCATTAATCAAGACCAGGAAGTGCAGAGAGTCCCATACAAGATAAACCCAAGGAGAAACATTCCAAAACATATATTAATCAAACTATCAAAAATTAAATACAAAGAAAAATTATTAAAAGCAGCAAGGGAAAAAACAACAAATAACATACAAGGGAATCCCCATAAGGTTAACAGCTGATCTTTCAGCAGAAACTCTGCAAGCCAGAAGGGACTGGCAGGACACATTTAAAGTGATGAAAGGGGAAGAGCTACAACCAAGATTACTCGACCCACCAAGGATCTCGTTCAGATTCGACAGAGAAATTAAAACCTTTACAGACAAGCAAAAGCTAAGAGAATTCAGCACCACCAAACCTGCTTTACAACAAATGCTAAAGGAACTTCTCTAGGCAGGAAACACAAGAGAAGGAAAAGACCTACAATAAGAAACCCAAAACAATTAAGAAAATGGTAATAAGAACATACATATCAATAATTACCTTAAATGTAAATGAATTAAATGCTCCAACCAAAGACATAGACTGGCTGAATGGCTCCGAGAACACGACCGGTATATATGTGGTCTACAAGAGACCCACTTCAGACCTAGGGACACATACAGACGGAAAGTGAGGGGATGGAATAAGATATTCCATGCAAATGGAAATCAAAAGAAAGCTAGAGTAGCAATTCTCATATCAGACAAAAAAGACTTTAAAATAAAGACTATTACAGGAGATAAAGAAGGACACTACATAATGATCAAGGGATCAATCCAAGAAGAAGATATAACAATTGTACATATTTATGCACCCAACATAGGAGCACCTCAATACATAAGGCAAATGCTAACAGCCATAAAAGGGGACATTGACAGTAACACAATCATAGTAGGGGACTTTAGCACCCCTCTTTCACCAATGAACAGATCATCCAAAATGAAAATAAATAAGGAAACACAAGCTTTAAATGATGCATTAAACAAGATGGACTTAATTGATATTTATAGGACATTCCACCCAAAAACAACAGAATACACATTTTTCTCAAGTGCTCATGGAACATTCTCCAGGATAGATCATATCTTGGGTCACAAAGCAAGCCTTGGTAAATTTAAGAAAATTGAAATCGTATCAAGTATCTTTTCCGACCACAACGCTATCAGACTAGATATCAATTACAGGAAAAAATCTGTAAAAAAATACAAACACATGGACGTTAAACAATACGCTACTTAATAACCAAGACATCACTGAAGAAATCAAAGAGGAAATAAAAAAATACCTAGAAACAAATGACAATGGAAACATGAAGACCCAAAACCTATGGGATGCAGCAAAAGCAGTCCTAAGAGGGAAGTTTATAGCAATACAATCCTACCTCAAGAAACTAGAAACATCTTAAATAAACAAGTTAACCTTACACCTAAAGCAATTAGAGAAAGAAAGAAAAAAAAACCCCAAAGTCAGCAGAGGAAAGAAATCATAAAGATCAGATGAGAAATAAATGAAAAAGAAATGAAGGAAACAACAGCAAAGATCAAAAAAACTAAAAGCTGGTTCTTTGAGAAGATAAACAAAATTGATAAACTATTAGCCAGACTCATCAAGAAAAAAAGGGAGAAGACTCAAATCAATAGAATTACAAATGAAAAAGGAGAAGGAACAACTGACATGGCAGAAATACAAAGGATCATGAGAGATTACTGCAAGCAACTATATGCCAATAAAATGGACAACCTGGAAGAAATGGACAAATTCTTAGAAAAGCACAACCTTCCAAGACTGAACCAGGAAGAAATAGAAACTATAAACAAACCAATCCCAAGCACTGAAATTGAGACTGTGATTAAAAATCTTCCAACAAACAAAAGCCCAGGACCAGATGGCTTCACAGGCAAATTCTATCAAACATTTAGAGAAGAGTTAACACCTATCCTTCTCAAACTCTTCCAAAATATAGCAGAGGGAGGAACTCTCCCAAACTTATTCTATGAGACCACCATCTCCCTGACACCAAAACCAGACAAAGATGTCACAAAGAAAGAAAACTACAGGCCAATATCACTGATGAACATAGCTGCAAAAATCCACGGCACAATACTAGCAAACAGAATCCAACAGCACCTTAAAAGGATCATACACCATGATCAAGTGGGGTTTATCCCAGGGATGCAAGGAGTCTTCAATACATGCAAATCAATGTGATACACCATATTAAAAAGCTGAAGGATAAAACCATATGGTCATCTCAATAGATGCAGAAAATGCTTTCGACAATATTAAACACCCATTTATGATAAAAACCCTCCAGAAAGTAGGCATAGAGGGAACTTTCCTCAACATAATAAAGGCCATATATGACAAACCCACAGCCAGCATCGTTCTCAATGGTGAAAAAGTGAAACCATTTCCACCAAGATCAGGAACAAGACAAGATTGCCCACTCTCACCACTATTATTCCACACACTTTTGGAATTTTTAGCTACAGCAATCAGAGAAGAAAAAGAAATAAAAGGAATCCAAATCGGAAAAGAAGAAGTTAAGCTCTCACTGTTTGCAGATGACATGATACTATATATAGAGAATCCTAAAGATGCTACCAGAAACCTACTAGAGTTAATCAATGAATCTGGTAAGGTTGCAGGATACAAAATTAATGTACAGATATCTCTTTCATTCCTATACATTAAAGATGAAAAATCTGAAAGAGAAATTCAGGAAACACTCCCATTTACCACTGCAACAAAAAGAATAAAATACCTAGGAATAAACCTACCTAAGGAGACAAAAGACGTTTACTCAACAAACTATAAGACACTGATGAAAGAAATCAAAGATGACACAAACAGATACAGAGATATACCATGTTCTTGGATTGGAAGAATCAACATTGTGAAAATGACTCTACTGCCCAAAGCAATCTACAGATTCATTGCAATCCCTATCAAACTACCAATGGAATTTTTCAGAGAACTAGCACAAAAAAATTTCACAATTTGTATGGAAACACAAAAGACCCTGAACAGCCAAAGCAATCTTGAGAAGAAAAACAGAGCTGGAGGAATCAGGCTCCCTGACTTCAGACAATACTACAAAGCTACATTAGCCAAGACAGTATGGTACTGGCACAAAAACAGAAATATAGATCAATGGAACAGGAGTGAAAGCCCAGACATAAACCCATACACATATGGTCACCTTATTTTTGATAAAGGAGGCAAGAATATACAATGGAGAAATCACAGCCTCTTCAATAAGTGGTGCTGGGAAAACTGGACAGCTACAGGTAAAAGAATGAAATTAGAAGACTCCCTAACACCACACACAAAAATAAACTCAAAATGGATTAAAGACCTAAATGTAAGGCCAGACACTATAAAACTCTTAGAGGAAAACATAGGCAGAACACTCTATGACATCAATCACAGCAAGATCCTTTTTGACCCACCTCCTAGAGAAATGGAAATTAAAAAAAAAAACATAAACAAATGAGACCTAAGGAGACTTAAAAGGTTTTGCACAGCAAAGGAAAATGTAAACAAGATGAAAAGGCAACCCTCAGAATGGGAGAAAATATTTGCCAATGAAGCAACTGACAGAGGATTAATCTCCAAACTTTACAAGCAGCCCATGCAACTCAATATCAAAAAAACAAACAACCCAATCCATAAATGGGCAGAAGACTTAAATAGACATTTCTCCAAAGAAGATATACAGATTGCCAACAAACACATGAAAGAATGCTCAACATCATTGATCATTAGAGAAATGCAAATCGAAATTACAATGAGATATCACCACACACAGGTAAGAATGGCCATCATCAAAAAAATCTACAAACAATAAATGCTGCAGAAGTGTGGAAAAAAGGGAACCCTCTTGCACCGTTGGTGGGAGTGTAAATTGATACAGCCACTATCGAGAACAGTATGGACGTTCTTTAAAAAACTAAAAATAGAACTACCATATGACACAGCAATCCCACTACTGGGCATATATCTGGAGAAAACCATAATTCAAAAAGAGTCATGTTCCACAATGTTCATTGCAGCTCTATTTGCAATAGCCAGGACATGGAAGCAACCTAAGTGTCCATCAACTGATGAATGGGTAAAAAAGATGTTGCACATCTTCAATATAAAATGGAATATTACTCAGCCATAAAAAGAAATGAAATTGAGTTATT
This sequence comes from Balaenoptera physalus, assembly GCF_965194825.1. NCBI lineage: Eukaryota > Metazoa > Chordata > Mammalia > Artiodactyla > Balaenopteridae > Balaenoptera > Balaenoptera physalus. Next base: position 70,029,627 of record NC_138882.1, read on the forward strand.
TGTAGTGAGATGGATGGACCTAGGGTCTGTCATACAGAGTGAAGTAAGTCAGAAAGAGAAAAACAAATACTGTATGCTAACACATATATGTGGAATCTAAAAAAAAAAGAAGAAAAAATGGTTGGGAAGAACCTAGGGACAGGACAGGAATAAAGACGCAGACATAGAGAATGGACTTGAGGACATGGGGAGGGGGAAGGGTAAGCTGGGACGAAGTGAGAGAGTGGCATGGACTTATACATACTACCAAATGTAAAATAGCTAGCTAGTAGGAAACAGCTGCATAGCACAGGGAGATCAGCTCAGTGCTTTGTGACCACTTAGAGGGGTGGGATAGGGAGGGTGGGAGGGAGATGCAACAGGCAGGAGATATGGGGATATATGGATATGTATAGCTGATTCACTTTGCTATAAAGCAGAGACTAACACACCATTGTAAAGCAATTATAGTCCAATAAAGATGCTAAAAATAAATAAATAAATAAATAAATAAATAAATAATTTATGCCCCCCCAAATTAAATCTTTTTAAAAAATAAATAAATAAAAAAGAGCACTCAATGACATGGAACTCTAAACCGAAGTATTTTCAGTACTATAGTAAATGTAAATGGATTAATACCTCCTATTAAAGTGTAATTTTTTATATTATGTGCAACTAAATTTTCTTCACAATATACAGGTAAAATAAAAGAACTACATTAGAAAGGAGAAAACATTCCATGTTTTTAAAAATAATAAAACAATAAGCATATAATATGCATCTTAGATATAAGTAGTCTTTAAGTTCAGAACAATTTGTCATTATTGTAATTAGTATTATTATACCAATTTCTTAAAAACATTTCAATACTTTTTGTATTTGAAAAAATATTTTAATATTTTTTTCTTCACTCTTTTGTGGTCTAATACATGGTAAGTATTTAGATGCTAACATAACTTAAAAATATATTTTGTTTTTTTACAGCTGAACAAAACTGAATCAAGAGGAAATAGATAACTTGAACATACTGATCACTAAAAGCAAAACAGAGGGCTTCCCTGGTGGCGCAGTGGTTAAGAATCTGCCTGCCAATGCAGGGGACATGGGTTCGAGCCCTGGTCTGGGAAGATCCAACATGTCGCGGAGCAACTGGGTCTGTGAGCCACAACTACTGAGCCTGCGCGTCTGGAGCCCGTGCTCCGCAACAAGAGAGGTCACGATAGTGAGAGGTCCATGCACCGCGATGAAGAGTGGCCCCCGCTCGCTGCAAATAGAGAAGGCCCTCGCACAGAAACGAAGATCCAACACAGCCAAAAATAAATAAATAAATAAATAAATAAAATTTTAAAAAAATAGAATCTGTAATTTTAAAAAACTCCCTACCAACAGAAGTCCAGGATCAGATGGTTTCACAGGCAAATTCTACCAAATATACAAAGCAGAACTTACACTGATTCTTCTCAAACTCTTTGAAAAGACTAAAGAGTAAAGAATACTTCCAAAGACATTCTATGAAGCCACTATCACGCTGATATCAAAAACAGATGGGGGGGGCGACTTCCCTGGTGGTACAGTGGTTAAGAATCAGTCTGCCAATGCAGGGGACATAGGTTCGAGACCTGGTCTGGAAAGATCCCACATGCCACGGAGCAACTAAGCCTGTGTGCCACAACTACTGAGCCTGCGCTCTACAGCCCACGAGCCACAACTACTGAGCCTGATAGCCACAACTGCTGAAACCTGTGCACCTAGAGCACATGATCTGCAACAAAAGAAGCCACTGTAATGAACAGCCTGCACACCACAGTGAAGAGTAGCCCCCGCTCGCCTCAACTAGAGAGAGCCCGAGCACAGCAACGAACGCCCAATGCATCCAAAAATAAATAGATAAAGAAATTTACTTAAAAAAAACAAAATAAAACAGATGGGGACTTTTCTGGTGGTCCAGCAGTTAAGACTTTGCCTTCCAGTGCAGGGGGTGCAGGTTCGATCCCTGGTTTTGGAGCTAAGATCCCACATGCCTCACAAACAAGGAACCAAAACATAAAACAGAAGCAATATTGGAACAAATTCAATAAAGACTTTAACAAAAAACACAGAGGAAGACACTACCAAAAAAGAAAACTGCAGGCCAATATCTTTGATAAATATAGATGCAAAAATTCTCAACTGAATATTAGAAAACTGAAACTGACATCACAGAAGAGGATCATACACCATGACCAAATTTGATTCATCCCAGTGTCACAAAGTTGTTTCAACATATGCAAGTCAATCGACATGATACATCCCGTCAACAAAGGAAAAACACAAAACAAACGATCATCTCAATAGATGGCGAAAAAACATTTGAAAAACTTCAACATCCATTCATGATAAAAACACTTACCAAAGTGGGTATAGAGGAAACATATCTCAACATAATAAAAGCTATTTATGACAAACCCACAGCCAATATAATACTCAATGTTCATAAGCTGAAAGCCTTCCCACTAAAATCTGGAACAAGACAAGGATGCCCACTCTCACCTCTTCTCTTCAACATAGTACTGGAAGTCCTAGCCACAGCAATCAGACAAGAAAAAGAAATAAAATCCAACCAAATTGGAAGGGAAGAGGTAAAGTTGTCATTATATGTGATGACATGATAATATATATAAAGGAAACCCTAAAAATTCCACACAAACACTACTAGAACTGATAAACAAATTCAGCAAAGTAGCAGGATACAAGATTAACATACATAAATTGGTTGCATTTCTTGGTTTTTCTTTCTTTTTTTAAAATTTATTTCGGCTGCATTGGGTCTTCATTGCTGTGCACGGGCTTTCTCTAGTTGTGGCCAGTGGGGACTAGTCTTTCGTGTGGTGCACAGGCTTCTTATTGCAGTGGCTTCTCTTGTTGTGGAGCATGGGCTCTAGGCACGCAGGCTTAAGTAGTTGTGGCACACGGGCTCAGTAGTTGTGGCTCTCTGGCTCTAGAGTGCAGGCTAAGTAGTTGTGGCACACAGGTTTAGTTGCTCCACGGCATGTGAGATCTTCCTGCATCAGGGCTCAAACCCATGTCCCCTGTATTGGCAGGCAGATTCTCAACCACAGAGCCACCAGGGAAGTCCCTGGTTGCATTTCTTTATACTAACAATGAAATATCAGAAAGGAACTGTAAACAAGCAATGCTTTTTTAAATGGCATCAAAAAAATAAATTCTTAGGAATAAACCTCACCAAGGAGGTGAAAGACTTATATGCTGAGAACTACAAAACGTTAGTAAAGGAAACTGAAGATGATTCAAAGAAATGGAAAGACATCCCACGCTCTTGGATGGGAAGAATTAATACTGTTAAAATGGCTATACTACCCAAAGCAATCTACAGATTTAATGTGATCCCTATCAAATTACCCATGACATTTTCCCCAGAACTAGAACAAATAATCTTAAAATGTATCTGGAACCATAAAAAGTCAGAACTGTCAACACAATCCCCAGGAAAAAGAACAAAGCAGGAGGCATAACCCTCCTAAACTTCAGACAATACTACAGAGTTACAGTAATCAAAGCCACATGGTATTGGCACAGAAAGAGACACATGGATCAATGGAATGGAATAGAGAACTAAGAAATAAACCCACACACCTATGGTCAATTAACATTTGACAAAGGAGGCAAGAATATACAATGGGGAAAAGAGAGTCTCTTCAGCAAGTGGTGTTTTGAAAGTTGGAGAGCCGTATGCAAATCAGTGAAGTCAGAACATACCCTCACACCATACACAAAAATAAACTCAAAACGGCTTATATGCTTAAATATAAGATAGGACACCTTATAACTCCTAGAAGAGAACATAAGCAAAACATTCTCTGACATAAGTCATACCAAAGTTTTCCTAGGTAGTTCTCCTTAGGCAGTACGAATACGGTAAGTCACCTACATACGAACCTTCAAGTTGCAAACTTTCAAAGATGCAAACGTCCATTTGCATGTCAAATCATGTAAGTTAGTTCACGTGTCTGGCATACATTGTCACGTGCGTGCTTCCTCTATATGTGGTTGTGCTTTTGTGTACTTTACAGTACTGTATAGAGTACAGTAGTACAGTATCTTTATTTCAAGCCCAAGATGTCTGGAAGCAAGCGTAAAAGCAGAGGTGATGTAGCTGGTACTGTTAAGAAGCGCCAAGCGATAATGATGGAAACAAAAGTGAAAGTAATTGAGAGAGTGGAGCGAGGCAAAAAGATGTTAGACATTGCTCATTCTTATAACATGAATCATTCAATCATTGTCAGGAATCTAAAGAACAGGGACAAGATCATGGAACATGTGAAGTCTGCTGTGCCGATGATGTTGACAAAATATCGAAGAAGCATGGAAAAGTGATGGAGGAGATGGAGAAACTTCTCAGTGTGCGGATGCAGGATCAACATCAGCGCTGAGTCCTGCTCAACTTAACACTGATTCAAGAGAAAGCTAAAAGCCTTTATGAAGACTTGAAGAAGAAACACGGCAAAGAATCAGAGGGCACATCTTTTAATGCCAACCATGGCTGGTTTCATCGGTTCAAGGCTAGAGCCAACCTTCACAATGTAAAAGTAAGTGGAGAGGCAGCAAGTGCAGATAGGGTAGCTGTCCAGGAACATCCAGAAACACTTTGAGAAATTATTGATGATGGTGTGTATTTACCCAACCAGGTTTTTAACGTGGATGAGACACAACTGTACTGGAAGAGGATGCCAGACCGACGTTACATCAGTAAGGAGGAAAAGTTGATGCCGGGCTGTAAAGCAGCAAAGGACAGGCTAACTGTTGTTTGGTGGCAATGCTTCCAGTGAATTGAAGCTGAAACCTCTCTCAGTTTATCATTCAGAGAACCCAAGAACCCTTCCTGTTGTGTGGAAGCGTAACCCCAAATCCTGGATTACACAGGCCACATTCCAGGACTGGTTTTGCCACCACTTTATCCCAGATGTAGAGAAATATTACTTGGAGAAGGACGTTCCAGCAAAACATTCTGTTGCTGCTTGACTATGCTCTGGGCCACCCCCCATTCATGGATGACTTTCATCCCAACGTCAAAGTACTGCATCTGTCACCGAATACTACGTTGCTCATCCAACCTATGGACCAGGGAGTTATAACGACTTTCAAGAAATATTATTTATGTCACACTTTTTGTCAGGCAGTAAAGGTAAGTAACAAATCAGGAACAACCTAGGGACAACTTTGGAAAGACTATAACATCTACAAGACCATAAAAAACATTGACTTTGCATGGTGTGAGGGTATGGCGGTCACCATGAATAGGGTTTAGAAGAACTTCTGCCCACAGTTTGTTCATGATTTTTGTGGATTTGAGAAGGTAGATCAGAAGTCCAAAGAGGTCTTCAGCAACGCAGTGAACCTCAGTGAGAAGCTGGAGCTAGATCTGCAAGAGGATGATTCCATTGAACTCCTTGCTGTGCAACATGAGGAGCTTACTGATGGAATTGGAGGCCCAGAGAAAGGATGAAGAGGGACAGGAGAAAGAAGAAGTAACTGAAGAACTGAAGAGATTCACGACACAGAAAATGGCAAGGGAATCTTCGTTATTTGAGGAAACACTGTTAGTTTTTGAGGCACAGGACCCGAACCTAGAATGGGACCCAAAGGTGGCAGCAGCCATTCAGAATGCAATCCAGTGCTACCTTGTCATCTATGATGAGAAAAAAAGAGCTACTACCCAGACATCAATGGATCATTCTTTCAAGAGGGTAGATAGAATTAAATCCAACAAGGAACCAGAACATTTGCCATCAACGTCAGGTATGAGTGAATTTGAAGCTTGCCCTCTGTCTCCTACTACTGATAATCCTTCACCTCTACCATCTCCCACCTCCTCTCCCTCTTGAATCAGTAACTCTTCTCGCCTATTCCCTCGATGCCAGCCCGAGTATGCCAGCTGTTGTACTGTATTACTGTAATTTTCAAGTTACTGTACTGTAAGATTAAAAATGTTTTCTTTGTTTTTGTGCTTGTTTTTAATGTATTGTTTGCATGAAAAGTATTATAAACCTATTACGGTACCATACCATATAGCCGACTGTGTAAGTTGTGTACCTAGGCGAACTTTGTTGGACTTACAAACAAATTGGACTTACAAACGCACTCTTGGAAGGGAACTTGTTCATATGTAGGGGACTTACTGTAAAAGCAAAAAAGAAACAGGAACTAATCAAACTTATAAGCTTTTGCACAGCAAAGGAAACCATAATCAAAATGAAAATACAATCTATGGACTGGGAGAAAATATTAGCAAATGATGAGACTGACAAGGGCTTAATTTCCAAACTATACAAACAGCTGATACAACTCAATAACAAAATAACAAATAACTCAATGGAAAAATGGGTAGAAGATCTAAATAAACATTTCTCCAAAGAAGACATACAGATAGCCAATAGGCACATGAAAAGATGCTCATCATCACTAATTATTAGAGAAACGCAAATCCAAATTACAATGAGGTATCACTTCACACTGATCAGAATGGCCATCATTAAAAAAAATCTACAATTAACAAATGCTGGAGGGGATATGGAGAAGAGGGAACGCTTCTACACTGTCAGTGGCCATGTAAGTTGGTGCAGCCACTGTGGAAAACAGTATGGATGTTCCTCAAAAAAACTATAAAGAGAGTTGCCATATGATCTAGCAATCCCACTTGTGGACAAATATCTAGACAAAACTATAATTCAAAAAGATACATGAAACCCTATGTTCATAGCAGCACTATTTATAATAGCCAAGACATGGAAACCACCTAAATGTTCATTGAAAAATGAATGTATAAAGAAGGTGTGATATAAGTATACAATAGATATTACTCAGACATAAAAAAGAATGAAATAATGCCATTTGAAGCAACATGGATGGACCTAGAGATAATGATACTAAGTGAAGTAAGTCAGAGAGAGAAAGACAAATACCATATAATATCACTTATATGTGGAATCGAAAATAGGACACAAATGAACATGTCAGCGAAACAGAAACAAACACACAGATATAGAAAACACAGTTGTGGTTGCCAAGGAGAGAGTGAAGGAAAGATTGGGAGCTTTGGAATAGCAGAAGCAAACTATTCTACATAGGATGGACAACCCACAAAGACCTACTGTTTAGCACAGGAAACTATATTCAATATCCTGTGATAAAACATAATGGAAAAGAATATATATACATATATAGATATACATATATATAGATATAGATATATATCTATATATCTCTCTATATATAAAACTGAATCACTTTGCTGCACAGCAGAAATTAATACAACAATGTATAAATGCTGCAGAGGGTGTGGAGAAAAGGGAACCCTCCTGAACTGTTGGTGGGAATGTAAACTGATACAGCCACTATGGAGAACAGTATGGAGATTCCTTAAAAGCTAAAAATACAACTACCATATGACACAGCAATCCCACTACTGGACATATACCTGGAGAAAACCATAATTCAAAAAGATACATGTACCACAATGTTCACTGTAGCACTATTTACAATAGCCAGGACATAGATGCAACCTAAATGTCCATCGACAGATGAATATATAAAGAAGATGTGGCACATCTATACAATGGAGTATTACTCAGCCATAAAAAGGAACAAAATTGAGTTATTTGTAGTGCGGTGGTTGGACCTAGAGTCTGTCATACAGAGTGAAGTAAGTCAGAAAGAGAAAAACAAATACCGTATGCTAACACATATATATGGAATCTAGAAAAATGGTACTGACGAACCTAGTGACAGGGCAGGAATAAAGACACAGACGTAGAGAACGGACTTAAGGACACAGGGGGGAAGGGGAGACAGGGACGTAGTGAGAGAGTAGCACTGACATATATACACTACCAAATGTAAAATAGCTAGTGGTAAGCTGCCTCATAGCACAGGGAGATCAGCTCGGTGCTTTATGTCCCCCAGAGGGGTGGGGTAGGGAGTGTGAGAGGGAGGCTCAAGAGGGAGGGATGTGGGGAATATATGTATACATATAGATGATTCACTTTGTTGTAAAGCAGAAATTAATACAGTATTATAAAGCAATTATACTCCAATAAACATGTATTTTAAAAACCCACAACATTGTAAATCAACTACACTTGAAAATATTTCTTAACTGCAAAAATTTTCTGAATGTAAGTTTTATTGTGTGTGTGTGTACCACAGGTTCAATATATGTGAATTATGTCAAATTGATTACATTGCTTTGCAAAATAAAGAATTTTTGATATTTTACATCAGCTTCATATTATAAATGCAGAAAAACTATATTATTTGTTTCTAACGTTCAGAAATAGCCATTTTGCTCATTTGGTATACTATAAACCAATAACTATTAAAAAGGGATTCGTGACCTCTTCCTTCCAAAGAAATATTTCTCCACTCACACAAGTTTAATAGAATGTTCCGCCATGAACTGACTTCCCACCTTAGAGACACGAGATTTGCATCCTGAAATCTCTTTCTTGCAAAAATGTCCAATTAGCATCCTAGCATTACAGAAAAGAAATGCTTTTTTTCCAGATCTCAAATTCCATACAACTTTAGTCAAGAAATCATGTATGCTTTTTTTCACACACACACACACTGTATTTTATTTTTACAAGAGATAAATCAACTGACACCAAGCATTGTAAATGGATGAGCACAACAAAAGCAACAATGATTGCAATTACCAAACACGAAACACACTCATACTGTGTCATAATATTGACATTCAGTCCAGTAATCCTCCACTGTAACAGCTCCTTTACTTTGCAGTGAAAGACATCATGTATTTTTAAATTATCAGCACTCACCTGAGGTCTTTAAAAATCAACAAAAACATAATTTTGTGTTCTCTTTCATTTATTCTGGTTCTAAGTGGTCATTTCTAAACGAAAGTATTTAAGTATGTTAACGTCATCTTATAACATCATATTTCCAATGACTACCATGTCTCCAAAGATGAAATATGAGGAACTCACAATTAGGCTCTACAAAGTTTTACTCTCTGAATCTGTATGACCCTTCTGCTGAACTCCACACTGTTCATTATTCTGTGAGAATATTCTTTTTCTTGTATGGCCATCTCACGTGCTCTTTCATTTCATGAAGTTTTTTCCTACAGTTTTATGCCTAGTTTACTTCTGAGAAAATGCATTATTTCAGAGTGATATTTATAGACACAAAGACTTCTCTATAATTCCCTCAGAGTTTCAAGAACTCCTTCTTTTTTTTTTTTAATACCTAGATTTTGAAGCTCTCCACAAAGCATTACTAAACTTGCATTTACATAAGTATCTACATATTAATCACACATTAATGCATTTACAATTGTATTATGATTTATTGCTAATTTTGGAGCATAAATGTAGCTGTCTTATTTACCACCCTCTTGGAAATCACTTTAATATTTGCACTTAGGACTTGAAAGAGAATGGATAAATAAAAACCGGAAGAATATGCAAATACATTTTATATATTTCTCATAAAATTAGGTGATTATCTAACCTTTATCCAGAAAAAAAGAAGAGCCCAGATACTCGGCAGGCATGATACTCGAGAATGTGTGGTCTTCCAGCAGGAAAACATGCAGTAATCCATGTGGCAGAGTTTACCTGTGACCAGCTGGGATTAGTGACCTATGCATTCTTTACATGCAACATATCAGGAGTGGAAAAAGGGAATTTGTCAGTTGTGTCAATAAGTATAATGAAGATTTGTAGCAGGTCATGCTCATATATTCAACACAGGTAAAATCAAAAATTTGCTCAATTCTGGTAGATCTAAGTCTATATCTGTTACCTTGTCTTTAACGAGGAAATGTCAGAACTGACTTACAAAAAAAGTATTTTGTTTGTTTGTTTTAATTAGAGTCATGGTGAGTAAGACGTAGCTCAGAACAGCTAATGTGACTTAGTGATTCTCTCATCAGGAAATACAGTTTCTACTTCCCTGTTTATTCTCCACACCCTGTAGTAAGCAAAGTTTCAATGAAAGATAAATCTACAGGGCGAAAAGAAAAGAAAACTTACATGTGTGGATAAGATCATTTTGACAGGTTTTACCACGTATGTCAGTGTTTCTGGGGATGGACACAAGCCAGAGCTCCCTACTCTGACATTTTCACTGATGACATTCCCCATGATCCTCAATTTGAAAGTGGATAAAAATGTTTTCTATGTTTTCTTCTTTAAGAAATTAAATAAGGAATGCTTTCTAGACATGATCCTCTAATGATTTTCAGTCAGTGGTCATCAACGGAGGAAAAGCACAGAATCTCATCCCCACAGAAGGGTGACATTCAGTCAGGTAAGAAAATTCTCCCCGAAATCAGAGCTTCATCTTTAACATGCAATCAAAGGCTTTCACAGGTTCTTCATCACTCTGCACTCAGCCCTACCATAAGGGATTGGCTCTGAGAATCTCACATCAGATGACTGACAAACATGTCATAGTACACTGATCTGGTACCAGATCCTGCCTCTCTTAATGATCTCCTGCAGGGACATTGGAATATTCTAGGATATTTCCTGGAGTCCTCTATTCTACACAGGTACACTTCCAAGTAGAAACAGAAGCTTGGGTTCTCACTGGGACCCCTGCTCTGTCCAACCAACCTCTCTAGAAATATGATGTTCTAATCTCTCCTGATTAGAACATTTCAAGGTCTCTCCCTGTGCTAATTTAGTAAAGAGAAAAGAGAAACAAGAAAGAGCAAACTATGCAGGGAGCAATATATAAGATTCCTTTACTTAATGTATTTACCTGATATACCCAAATATTGAGAAATATAGATTCATTTCATAATGGTCAAGAAAAGAGGAGGAGGAACCTCCATGCCAACAGTATATATAAAATGGAATCAATATTGCATAAGCTCCAGCTTAAGCTTAGCTACGAGGTACTAACTCTTCTCATAAAGAAGCAATAGTTCTCCATCATTTGAAGCACACTGAGGACTCAGACAGCTGGACACTGAGGGTGCAGTCTCCTCACTCGAATTCTGTACCTGCATCACAGAGCCATGAAATATTCCCAAAGAATTATTAAGGATGAGGGGGGGAGCCGAAATGAAAACGATGAACCCATAGTCTGTCCTACCATCTGTTCTGCTGGATATTACCACCATCTTGGCCCAATATGACCTTCCCACTTCTCTCTGGGCCTCCCTACTTTCCACCTCCATCCTCTCATTATATCTTACCTACACTTGGGAACGATTCTAGTTGTTCCACTTATCTTTATCAACAAGTAATCCAAATAGCAACTGTGTATATAACTCCTTAGAAACCTCAGGTCTGACTCAGTAATAATACATGACCTTCGAAGTCCACAGTTTTCCTAATTCCTTTTATTTTTTTTTCTAATTTCCATGTACTTACACTCTTAAGACCTCCACTGTTCTCAGGTTCGTCTTCCCTGCAAAATCTGTCAACCTAGACATAGACTTAAGTACCAACCTCTAATTATCTCCTAGGGAATCCAGTTTTTAAAAAAGCCTCAGCAAGCCTTATGGACTTTATTAAAGACTCTTTAAGATAACCCATGGGAGATAGCAGTGCACCCATAGATATCTATTTAATACACCCTCAGAGTAATTTTTTTTTAATAAAGATTCTTCTGGCCAATGAAGACTCTCAGTTCTTCTTCTTCAACATATGCAGGGTCTCACCCTTCTGATTACTCTCTGCTCTATCCCAGGTCCACTCCCTTTCCTGATATTACATTCTTTCCCAATTGTGTATGTTGGTAAAATCAAATAACATAAAATATAACATGTTAATTATTATAAAGTGCACCATTCAGTGATATTAAATACATTCATATTATTGGGCAATCAACATCACCATTTATCTTTCTAATACTTTTCTACGTTTTAAAACTGTAACTCTGTATCCTTTAAACATAACTTTCCTTCTTGTTCCATAACAACCTGAAAAGAATCATTACCCTCCCAATTTCTATGGTTTTGACTACACTAAGTACCCCATATAATTGAAATAAGTAGTTGTATTGTTATGACTCACTAAAAGTCACAAAAATGGCATTTTTGGTAGCTCAATTTCCTCAAGATTCATCCATGTTGTAGCATATTCCTAGATCTTTTCCTTCTTAAGGCTGAATAATATTGTATTATATGGGTATACCACACTTTGCTTATCCAGGAACTAGTGGATGAACACTTAGGTTGCTTTCATATTTTAGCTACTCTGATTATTACTGCTCTAAACACTGGAGTACAAATATTTCTTTAAGACCCTGATTTCAATTCCTTTGGGTATACCTCATAGTAAAATTCTTGGATCATGTAGTAATTCTTTTTTTCAATATGTGAAAAATTGCCATACTCTTTTGCAAAGTAGCTGTATCATTCTACATTCCCACTGACATAGCACAATGGTTCCAACTCCCTCGCATCCTCACCAATACTTGTTTTCTGCTTGTGTATGTGTGTGTGTGCTTGTGTGTGTATGCATGCACACAAATATATAAACATGCATTTAGTGATATGGAGCATCTATTCAAGTGCTTAGTCATTTGTACATCTTTTTGAAGAACCATCTACTCAAGTCTTTTATCCATTTTTGAATCAGGGTGTTTGCTTTTTGTTGAGGTGTAGGAGTTCTCTGTATATTCTGAATAGACATCTCTTGTAAGATACATGGCTTTCAAATATTTTCTCCCATCTTGTGGGTTGCCATTTTATTCTGTTTACATTTCTTTGATACACATTTTTTTTTAATTATGTACTGCAAATTGTTAATTTTTTTCTCAGCTGTACCTTTGTTGTTCCTTCGTTTCATATTGAGGAAAACACTGCCAATCCAATGTCATGAAGCCCTTGTCCTGTGTCTTCTTCTAAGACTTTTTATTTTATTAGGTCTTATAGTTAGTTTCTTGATACGTTTTCATTAATTTTTGCATATGATGTTAGGTAAGGGTCCATCTTCCTACTTTGCATGTTGACAACATGACTTCTCAGCACCATTTGTTGAAAATACTATCCTTTCTACTTTGAAAAGTCTTGGCAACTTGTCAAGAATCATTTGGCCATATATCAGGGTTTATTTCTGGGTGTTCTATTCTATTCTGTTGGTCTTGAATAAGGGAGAAAATAGTATAACCTATCCAGGTTGATGAAGAACATAAAGAAAGACCAGGACTGAGAATTAGGAGGGCAATATAAAACAGCAGGGAGTAAAAGACAGTGTGAGAGAAGATCTTGTATTTGCGAGTTCATGGAAATAGGATCATGCTAAAACCACTAAACGCCTGACTTTGAACAATACGGTAAATGTGCTAGCAAGAAAAGTAACACTTACCCATCTCTGGGAAATATAGTATGGGCATAAAGATAAACTACACACAAATATAGTAAACAGGGAAGGGTTTTCATGGTGTGAAAATATTGTGGGATTTGAAATACAATTTACTTCTGTTCTACCATTGTCTCTAAAATTTATCAAAGTGTGTATACAAGCAATTCCAATTCTGGTAATGTGCTTGACAGGTTTATATATGAACTTCAGCAGACCAGTAAATGTACATTCATAGTAGGACTGTTCCCTAAACCAAAAAACAAAACTCAAAAACTGGAAAGACTAGAGTTCACTTTGTCAACACACATAAAGATGCAATGATGGTTAACGGTCCGAAAACAGAAGGTGTGAGCATGGGTGTAAGAGGTTAATTGCCAGGCTGGGGTGGGGTGCAGAGTTTGAGGGTAACACAGGTCGAAAAGGCTTTTGTCCTATCCTTGATTTTTGAGGTATGGAAATTCACAGGTCACTACCTTCATTTCAAACTGAATGAATGCACTATTCAATTTCTTTAAACAGGCGAAGTAAACATGAGTGATAATAAATTTCAAACTGTCGCTAATCAAATAAGATACTAAGAAAGCTTAAATAATATGATTAAGAATGAAGTGGACAGATTGTCCAAGATGGTAGCATTCAAAGACCCGGAGCTTGCTGCCTCTCATGGGCACACCAAAGTCACAACTGTTTACAGATCAGCAATTGATGAAACAGGCCGGGACCTACCGTAAAAGATGTTTTACAGCTAAAGATATAAGGAAGGCACCTCGACAAGACAGGAAAGAAGGGCAAAATCTCAATAGAGTCAAGACCCATACCACCAGGTGGGTGGCCCACAAATGGGAGAATAATTACAATTTCAGAGGTGCTCCCAGGTAGCAAGGGGTATGAAGCCAACATCAGGCTCCCAAGCCCAGGGATCCTGTTCTGGAAAGAAGAGTTCCTAGAAAGTTGGGCTTTGAAGACCAGTAGTGCTTATTTTCCAGAGAGCCAGAGGGTTGTGGGAAATAGAGATTCCACTCTTAAAAGATGCTCACAAAATCCCACATGATCCGAGAATCAGAACAGAAGCAGTCATTTGAAAGGATCCCGGGTCACACCTACCTCCTGATCTTGGAGAGTCTCCCAGAGAGGCAAGAGGCAACTACAGCACAGCCTCAGGGACAGAGACACTGGCAGCAGCCATTCGGGGGAGCTCCTTCTACCTCGTGGACACTGGTACCAGCAAGCATAATTTGAGAATCCTCCCTCTATCTTTTTAGCCTCAGGACCTAGCCCTACCCATTTCCACCAGACTAGAGACACAAGTACTAGGATGCTGCAGGCCAAGCAACTAACTGAGCAGGGGCATAGCGCCACCCACCGGCAAACAGGCTGCCTTCAGACCCTCTCAATGCACAGCTGCCCCTGGACATGGGCCCAGCCACCAAAAGCCCCAGGACCAGCCTCCACACCTCAGTGGACAGGCACCAGCCCCAGAGTCTCTGGCCCCTCTGACAAGTGAGCCTACTCTGGCCTTGGAGTCAGCCTCACCATTGGCAGGTGATAACTGCACAGGGACTGGATGGAGCTTGGACCTACCCAACAGCAAACCTGCTCTAGCATTGGGATCAGCCTCATACACCAACAGGCACACACCAGCTCCAGGAATACCACAGCCCAGCAGCCTGTGTGACCAGAACACTCACTTGCAGGCCAGAAGCAGCCATGGACTCAGCTGGGTCCTGACCCTGCCCATCAGAATGCCAACACAAGATTAGGGACACCCCAGACCCTGCAGATAGCTGTGTCAGGAACAGTGATCCAACACCAACTCTGCGACTCCTGGGCCCTGCAGCCAGAATTCAGGACCTGTCTCTTCCTCCCAGTAGCTAGAATAACCCCAGGACCAGTGACTGGGCACTAGCCCTGATTATCACCTGGACTGCAGTTCTACCCATAAGTGAACCAGCACTAGATTTGGTGTCCCCCAGAGTTGTGCAGCCAGCTGCCTTATGATTTAGTCTCACCAAGCAGCACAGACAGCCTCCATACAAGGCAGAGCCTGGCAAACAAGCAGTTTGGGGACAGCCAAGCCTACCAGACCACCCACAGTAGTCAGCCCACCACAACAGAAGAGCCCAAGCAGCCCACATAGGGGGTACACCTAGAACATATAGTTCTAGTGACCAGGGGACACTGGGTTGCTGGGACACATAGGACCTCTCCTACAAAAGGCCACTTCTCCAAGGTCAGGAAATGTAACGAATCTACTACATACATAGCAATAAAAACAGCAAGTTAAGAAAAATGAGGTGACACAGAAACACGATCCAAATGAAGGAACAAGATAAGAACTCAGAAGAAGATCTAAGTGAAGTGGAGGTAGCCAATCTACTCAAGAAAGAGTTCAAGGTAATGACGGTAAAGATGATCAGAGAACTCAGGAGAAGAATGGACGACCAGAGCAAGAAGTTAGAAGTTTTTTAAAAAGAGTTAGACCATTAAAGAACAACAAAACAGAGATGACGAATGCAATAACTGAAATGAAAAATACACTAAAAGGAAACTACGGTAGACTAAATGATACAGAGGAATGAATCAGAAAACTGAAGGACAGAGTACTGGCAATCACTGAAGATGAACGGTAAAACAATAGATTAAAAGGACATGAGGAAAGTTGAACAGACTTGTGAAATAACATCAAGTGTACTAATACTTGCATTATACTGGTCCCAGAAGCAAAAAGGAAAGAGAAAGCGGTGTAGAACAAACCTGAAGACATATGAGCTGAAAAGTTCCTTAATCTGGGAAAGAAAACAGACATCCAAGTCCAGTAAACACAGTAAGGCCAAAACAGGATCAACCCAAAGAGGACTACACCAAGACTCATTGTAATTAAAATGGAAAAAATAATAAAGATAAAAAGACACTATTAAAAGGAGCAAAGGAAAAGCAACAAGTTACAAACATGGGAAATTGCATAAAGTTATCTGCTGACTTTTCTCGATAACCTCTGCATGCCAGAAGGGAGTGGCATGGTATATTTAAAGTCATGAAAGGGAAAAGCCGATAACCTAAAATACTCTACCTAGCGAGGCTCTCCTTCAGATTTGATGGTGATATCTAAAGTTTTACAGAGAAGCAAAACTAAAAGAGCTCAGCATCGCCAAACCAGCTTTATGAGAAATCTTAAAGGGGCTTTTCTAAGTGAAACAGAAATGGTCACGACTGAAACATAAAAATTAGGAAAGGAAACTTACTAAAGGAAAAAGCTCATTTGCTAAGGTAAATATTCAACAAAGGTAGTAAATCAACCATGTACACAGCTAATAGGACGGATGAAAGAAAACAGTAATAAAATCATCTATATTCACAATAAGAAGTTAAGGGACACACAAACAAGTAGATGTAAAATATAAGGTCAAATTCAGCAACTGTGGGGGAGGAGAGTAACAATGCAGGGTTGGTAGTTTCCAAGTGAAATTAAGAGCTCAGCAACTTAAATAATCACACACACACACACACACACAAACACAAATACACAAAACTGAAAGAAATCCAAACATAATATTAAAGATAGTCCTCACATCACAGATGAAGGGAATAAAAGGGGAAGAAAGGAACACTGAAGAAATTAAAGAGGGATTCCAAAAATACCAAAGACAAATGAAAACGAACACACAATGATCCAAAATCTATGGGACAGAGCCAACACAGTTCACGGGGGGAAGTTATAATGATACAAGCTTATTCTTAGGAATCAAGAAAAATATCAAATAAACAACATAACATTACACCTGAAGGAATTAGAAAAAGAAGAAAAAAAAAACCTCAAAGCTGTCAGAAAGAAAAATTAAGAAAACAACACCATATGCAATCACATCAAAAAGAATAAGATACCTACGAATAAACACACCTAAGCAGGTAAAAGACATGTGCGCAGAAATCTATCAGCCATTGGTGAAAGAAGTTGAAGACAACACAAAATGATGGGAAAATATAGCATGTGCATAGACTGGAAGAATTAATACTCTTAAAATAACCATACTACCAAAGACAATCTACAGATTTAATGCAATCCCTATCAGAATACCAAAGCATTTGCACAGAACTTGAAAAAGTAATTTTAAAATTTGTATAGAAACACAAAGATCCCAAATAGCCAAACAATCTTGAGAAAGAACAGAGCTGGAGGCATCACGCACCTTGACTTCAGACTATACTGCAAAGTGACAGTAATCAGAGAGAATCGTACCGGAGCAAAAACAGACACAAAGATCACTGGAAGAGAACAGAGATCCCAGAAATAAGCCCACACACTTATATTTAATTGATTTATGACAAAGCAGGCAATATGGAGAAAAAACTGTCTCTTCAATAAGTGGTACTGGGAAAACTGGACAGCTAGATGGAGAAGAATAAAATTAGATTATTTTAGCACAGCATATATAAAATAAATGCAAAACTGAATAACCACCTAAATGTAGGACCAGAAACCATAAAACCCCTAGAGGAAAGTATACAACATTCTTCAACATAAATGATAGCAACAGTTTTAGGTTCAGTCTACTAAGGCAAATGAAACAAAAGCAAAAATAAACAAATGGGACTTCACTAAACTTAAAAGATTTTGCACAGCAAAGGAAACCAAAGACAAAATGAAAAGACAACCTGCTGAAGGAGACACAATATTTGCACATGATAAGAGGTTAACACCAAAAAGATGACCAAGCAAGGGTTCATATCTAAACTACAGAAACAGCACATACAACTCAATATCAAAAGAACACCCAAAATCTTTTTTAAAAAAATGAGAAGACCTAAATAGACATTTTTCCAAGGAAAAAATACAGATAGACAGCCAGAACTCACAAAGATGCTAAACATAGCTAATCGGCAGTAAAATGCAAATCAAAACTACGAGATATATCACCTCAGTCTTGTCAGAAAGGCTGTCATCAAAAAGATCACAAATAACAAAGGTTAGTGAGGATGTGGAGAAAGGGAAACTCTTGTACACTCTTGATGTGAATGTGAAGTAGTGCAGCTACTGTGGAAGGCAGAATGGAGGTTCCACAAAAAACTAAAAATAGAACTACCATAATATCCAGCAATTTCACTGTTGGGTATATCAGAAGAAAACAAAAACACTATTTCAAAAAAATAACTGCACCCCAATGTTCATAACAGTGTTATTTGCCATAGCCAAGATATAGAGTCAAAATAAGTGTTCATCAATAGCTTAGTGGATAAAAAAGATTTTTTATGATGACCAGCAAAAAATGAAATTTTGCCATTTGCAAGAACATGGATGGACTTGGAGGGTATTATGCTTAGTAAAATAAGCCGCAGAGAAAACAAGCATGGTATGTTATGAGAAAAAAAGCATGGTATGTTATGAGAAAACAAGCATGGTATGTTATCACTTACACGTGGCATCTAAAAATTTGAATACAACACAAACAACAACAACAAAAAAAACAGACTCACAGATTAAAGAACAGACTAGTGGTTACCAGCAGGGAGAGATAGGGTAGAGGAGCAAAATAGTGGTAGGAGATTTTGAGGTACAATCCACTATGTATAAAATCAATAATCTACAGTGGTGTACTGTATAGCATGGGGAATATAGCCACTCTTTTATAATATCTATAAATGGAGAAGAACCTAAACATTTATGAATCACTGTTGTACCTCTGAAACTAATATAATAATGTAAATTAACTATAGATCAATAAAATATAAAGTAAGAAACAATAAAGGGGAGACAGATTATTAGATAGAAATCAATTAAATAAACACAAGTTTTGGAAATCAAGGAATTGAAAAACAAAACGGAAGACACAACATTGGCATTTAACGTGTACAAATCTATTCATTTAAAAGAAACTATTTAAGTGGTAAAAAAATGGTACCCATTCTCACAATTTTGTATATCTAGGATAAATTATTATCTACAAAAATATGTTACAAATATTCACTCAAAAAGAAAGAGAAAATTTGGATAAACCCATTTTAGTATACAAATTTAATATCAAAGTCTCTATGTAAAATTGATTTGAATAAGTTCTGTTAGCCACTTCTAGTTTCTTTGTGATGTAAAATCTTTTAAAGCATAAAAATCAGCCTTTCTACATTATTCCATTAGACATATATAGAAGTTAAAAGAAATGAGAAGACAGAACAATCAACCAGGAAGGTGAATTTACTGAGACACAGTCATTCTTTCTCCCTCCTCCTTTTCTTTTCCTCCTTTTCCAGGTCTCTTTCGGTTCCAATCAAGAGAAGTCTTGAGAGTTCTGAGAATATTTCTTTGACGGCTTCAAATCACCATACCTACATCCTCTGACACAACTACACACACGGGAACAAAAATAAACCTCTGTTATCTACTCATGTAGGAGGGATTCATGCAAAATAAACTCCTACATGGAGACCAACAGGTGAGTTTCCTACTTGTTCTTTATAATGTCCTTCCATTATAGTAAATCTCACACATTATGAGGAAGAAACGGTTATGTGAGCATTTCCTTGAAGTCAAAAAACTTGCATTCATTTCAAGTACCTGGTGATCATAGGGTACAGCCAGGGAAGGTGTCATCCCCCTTGGGGGGAGGGGCAGTGAATGGGCTCCCACACCCATGAACCTCCTGATGTACAGATTCTGGAAAAACAAAGGGCGGTCACACTGCAGTCAGCCTGTCAGGCTGTCGGGTCACTGGGCAACCCGACCAGCCTGGAAGTGCCCATCAGTTGCTGAAAGCAAAACTCTGTCCCCCCTGTGAAGCCAGGCAATTTGGGTCAGAGAGTCAGAGGAGACCGGTAATCAACTCCTCCTCTCTGCTCACCTCCTTGGGGTTACAGCAACCCCATCTCCAAACCCAAATCTGACCCTGGAGTGCCAAACTGGGAGTGGCAGGTGGGCTCTGCCTGTGCTTCAGTGTCCTCTGGGGGTTGTCTGCTCTAAAGCCAAACTCTCAGCCCTTCCTCCCCCTCCTTCCCTAATCCTGGGGGCTGCCTTGGCCTCCTGCAGCTGCTGGCCTGAATTCATTCTTCTTTTTTCTCCAATTACAATGAAGTGTCTTACAGAGGTTTGGAATCTCTTGAAGAAGGAAGATCTTTTAGCCAATACACCTTAACCGTGAGAAGTTGGTTTCAAGAATGAACCTGAAATGCTGTATTTTTCTCCTGATGATTCCAAGGAGAGACAGCCCAAGTTTTCTAAATCATAAGAAAAACCAAGGTAGGTAAATATGATATTCTGAGCCAGAGATGAAAAAGCAGTTTTTAGCACCCCCTTCTCATGTCATATGACCAGGACTTAAATCAATCAACTGCCACTGGTTTTTAAATCACATGACCCAACTTTAAATCAATCAGCTGCTTCCCTGTAACTCACGTGACTTGGCTTTGAATAGTAAGAAATGCAGAGGTATAAAAAGGATGTTCTGAACAATAAATGGAAAAACAACATTTTAGAAAGTTTTTTTCTTTTCGAATGGACCATTCATTGCCTACAGAATAAAGGATTCTCTTGTGGATTTCTTGAACTGTAAACACATACATTGTCTGCGTTGGCTTGATTGACTTAGATTTTGGGGTTTTTTTGTTGTTGTTGTTAACATCTTTATTGGAGTATAATTGCTTTACCTTTTTGTGTTAGCTTCTGCTGTATAACAAAGTGAATCAACTATTCGTATACATATATTCCCATATCCTCTCCCTCTTGTGTCTCCCTCCCACCCTCCCTATCCCACCCCTCTAGGTGGTCACAAAGCACTGAGCTGATCTCCCTGTGCTATATGCAGCTGCTTCCCAATAGGTATCTATTTCACCTTTGGTAGTGTATATATGTCCATGCCACTCTCTCACTTCATCCCAGCTTACCCTTGTCCTTCCCTGTGTCCTCAAGTCCATTCTCTACATCTACATCTTTATTCCTCTGCAGCGACTCCTGCTAGGGATGGACACTTCCTTTTATGCTCAGGGAAATCCCCTAGTTTGAATATGATTTGAGTTTGATCCTGTGAAACCATCAGAACTTCCCACCAGAGATAAATGAGGCGATTCTGGCCTTTATTAGTATGCACGATGAACACGGGTGTCCTGGCTGTACTTGTTAACCCTCCTATTTACCCACCTATTTTTATCCACCTTCCTCCCTGTGAGTACCTTTGACCAACCCTGAGCTCAGACTCCTGACCTATTCCAGTGACTTTGTCAGTCTTTCTTTAAAAATGGACAGGTAATAAAATGAATTTAACCTAGAAGCAGCAGCTCAGTAAGGGAAATAAAATCATCAGAAGTTATCTAATCACAGCCACAGCCATCCAGGGCTCTGTCTTATCTCCTGGGTCATAAGAATGGTACCTTCCTAAACTTGAAGGACATCCAATCAAATAAGCAAAAGTGTTGCTCACCTCTGGCTCTTGGAGGGATTGCTAGGCAGTCTACCCAGTGTATACTAACTGCAAAACACTGTCATGGTTTTGAAACACCTATGATCCAGGAAAGCTTTTTGGGGTGCATGGGGAAGGTTTCTTTTTGACATCAAGCAAAAAATAAATCACCAAGCTCTTTGAGCACAGGGGTTCTTAAGAGGGCAGTAGAAGGAAGGAATGGGCAGAAAAGACGATCTCCAATGAAGTTAAGGACATTTTTCCAAAAGAGTAGGATTTAGTCTCAGTTTAAGGAGAACACTTTTAAATAGCTGGAACAGCTCCAAACTGCAGTTTAGGGAACGAGTGCTTCAAAAGAACAGTGCTTTAAAAGTCCTGGCAAGGCAGCAAGAGGATGAAGAGTTGGTTTTGCATAGTTTTGAACACAGGAGTAAAGAAGCAGAGGCATCTCTGACTAAAAGGCCCTGAGATCCTATGGCATCAATGCGTCAGTTGCAGGGGCAGGGGTGTGGGGGGCGATATTTCTCTCTCAATGTCTCCCAGGGCAGCCACCCCTCCCTACCCTAACCCCCAGTCCCTTCACCCTTCCTCCCTCCACTGTTGGGTCCCCAGGGACAGCACTTCTTACGCTGGAGTGCTCAGGCACCATTTCTGCAGTCTGGATTCTTCCTGGAGCCTGGCAAGTTCTGGGACAGGAAGACAGGTCTGCAAGCCCGCTGCGGTGCAGTCGGACCTGGAGGCCTGGAGAGGAACTGGAGCCCTGAAGCCCACCCACGTCCTTGAAGCCAAGGGAGGAACACATCCTCCTAACAGTACTTCTCAGGGGTCAGCGTGCTCCCCACCCGACGGTGATCCATACTCACTTGAGGCAGCAAGCACTGCGTCTAACTGGCCCCCTCGATTCCGCCTTAAGGGTCCTCGCACGTGTGTGATAGCGCAGGCCCCGGATCTCTTTAGTCAGCTGAGGCCAGTGCTGCCGGGATCCCTCCAGTCCCATCCCCCAGCCCCTCCCTCTCGGACTCTATGTAATAGAAGAAAGAGCACAGAGGAATAGGCTGAATCAAGGGATCTGGGAGCCTGGGTATGAGTCTGAAGACCGAGAACCTAAGGCGCAATTACATATTATTGGAAACTCTTGTGGGGTGTGTGAGGGGTAGCTTAGGAGGCTGAGAGGCTGAGTCGACCTGGTGAGTCCAGCCCCAGGACACCACACAGCCCCGCCCCCCTTTCCCTGCCATCAGACAAGGGTGCCGCAACTCCAGCTGGGACTCTGCACTCACCCCCCACACCCCCGATGCTCCAGAAGAGCAGGTGGCCCCCCTCTGAGGGCAGGGGCAAGACCACCGACCAAGTCCCCCTGCACTAAGGCGCTGCTGGAAGCTCTTCCTGAATAGCATTGTTGGCTTGGATAGAACCCGTGCACCGCCAAATTTGGTCTCGTCCTGCAGCTGAGGGACACAGGCTTTAAGTCAGCTGCCTTGGCTTTAAATCAATCAGTCCCCCCTTTAAGTCAGGTGACCTGATTTTAAATCACTGTGTGCCCCTCAAGCCTGCAACTTCAAAAGTTGGGAACTTCACTTTGATCCCAGCACCTCACACAGCTGAATGCACACTGTAGTCAACCCCAACCCTGGCTTAGAGGCAGGATATAAGGTAAGGGGATGGGCATGCACACATGGTGATGAGGGTGTACTTCATGTACCAGAAGGGTCCAGGTACTCTGGGCACAGCAAGCACTGCACGATACAGCAGCTCCCTGGCAAAGCTGGTGATGCACAGGGGGAGCAGGCACACCCAGGCATGCAGAGGCTCCAGGGCGGGAGCTGGGGCACAACCAGCCACGAGGGTGTGAAAGCGGAGGATCTGAGCCTTCTTGAGAAAGGCAGACACAGAGGATGGATGAGAAGCAAAGATGGATGAGAAGCAAAGACCAGATGAAACATGGATTTGAAAAACACACTCTGCTCTTGAAATTGGGGTGAGGGGCACTCCAGATTTGAGTCTTCTTACTCCCCAGTAGCTAGTGCTTTGGCATTTGCCCAATTACTTATAAAATGTGACTGATAATATCTAACCCATAGAATACAGCATTTGGAGTGGTTTTGCGTGTTTATGCTTCTATAGTGGAATAATCTTTTCTACAAGAAAAATGTACACAATCTGAAATAAATTAAAACCCCTTTTTAAAAAGTACTATATCGGACTTCCCTGGTGGCACATTGGTTAAGAATCTGCCTGCCAAGGCAGGGGACATGGGTTCGAGCCCTGGTCAGGGAAGATCCCACATGCCGCAGAGCAGCTAAGCCCATGCACCACAACTACTGAGCCTGCAGGCCACAACTACTGAAGCCCGCGCGCCCAGAGCCGGTGCTCCACAACAAGTGCAGCAAGAGAAGCCACCGCAATGAGAAGCCCACGCACCACAACAAAGAGTAGCCCCCGCTTGCCGCAACTAGAGAAAGCCTGTGCATAACAACGAATACACAACGCAGCCAAAAACAAATTAATTAGTTAGCTATTTTAAAAGAGTACTATATTCTTCTGTACAACTTCTCTGGGAAGAACAGAGAGATGGTGTAGGAGAGTGAGAAAGACCAATATTTAGTGCACATCTCTCATGCAGGTGCTCTGCTGGCTCAGATAGATTTATCCTCACTTTACAAAGGAGGAAATAATCTCAGAGAGGTTTAGTAATTTTCCCAAAGCCAAACAGCTATTGAGTGGCAGAACCAGGATCTGAACCAAGTCTGTTACCTTCAAAGCCTAAGTCCTCATGACAACAAAACTCAATTAATATTTACATTTATCGAATTACATCGCAACCTGGGGAGTTCTTGGCACAATCCTGAATAAGAGTGAGAAAGAAAGAAATAGCATTGTTCCTATAGTCAACCAAAATTTTTGGAGCAGCTGCTAGATGCCTGGCCCTTTTTGGGGTTCAGCAGTGATCAAGGCAGGAAGAGTCCTGCTTTCATGACCCATGTAGTGGGGAGGAGAGACGGGTGCAACTTGGGTGAGGGATTTCACCTTGCTGGGCCTCTGTTTTCTCATCTGGAAAATGGGATGGGTGTTTCTCATTTTCTGGGATTGTCCCACCCTCATATTCTCTGATTCCATAAGAAGCATTTGTTTTCCTGTTTCTATAAAATTCAGTCAGGCCACGAGCTGTGATGAATGTCGTTAGCTGCTCCCCAAATCACTCTATTTCCACCCATTTCCTGTGATCAGGTCTTTCCCCCAACATGACTCACAATCAATCAACTCACAGAAGCTAAGGGGCACCCAGCAGAAGAATTCCAACCCTGGCTTCTCAGGAGCTCTGCGGTCTACCTGGGCAGGTAAACTTCATGCACCTGGCACAAGGTGGCCATCCCTGGTTTCACATCAACATGATCTCAGGCACAAACCTCCTTGTTTTTCCATTTTGTCTTTAAGTTACTTGCTGAAACAACTGCACAAATATGACAAAGATATAAAATCAGGCATCTTCTGCCCCCAGTGCCTACTAATAAATGATTTTCTGCCACTTTAATGATAAAGATAGAACATTTGAACATTCTGCTGCCCTTATTATTTGTCAATTTTGTTGATATTTCTATTGAATACATCTTTCAATATTTTAACAATGGAACATTTATTTAGGTTGTTCCAGACCCAGCCTTTAATGGTAAAGGTTTTGTTGTTATATTTCTATTATGTTTCCTTTAAAAATCATTATCCTATTAAAATGGATTAAGTGAATTCTATACGCATTTATCGTACGATATTGATGAAATTGATACATAAAGGGCAGTAGTACAAGTTGATTGGACTTGAGAACCTCTATTAGCACAGTTAAGTATAAATATTATCTATATGTAAACCAAAGTACATGCCGAGATTCTTCTACTCTTTTTCACTGTCTGCCCTCAAACCTGTGAGAAATGGAATATTTCTTGCCATATCAGTAAACAAAGGATGTCACAGACATCAGCACTTGCAGCCCTCCAGTGTGAGCCGGCAGGCCCTGAGGAACTCAGGATATGCAAATACAGAATGAAGGACCCAGAGAGCTGAGGTGCATATCAAAGGAAGGATTTCAGTGAGCCCAGACGCTTGCAACTTCCCATACAAAGAAAAGCATTCCATTCCTCACCTTGGGAGAGCTGGTTTTCCTTAGTTAACAGTCACCTTTTGATGTTCCCGATTACCTGCGCCATTCCACTCCCCTGTCCCCTCCCCCCTGTACTTTAGCTCAGGGAGGAAGGAGCGCAGAGAGACTCGGCTGAACAAGGGGCCTGCAAGCCTGGGGATGCGTTTTCAGCCGCTTTCCCTGCAGTCAGGAGGAGGGGCGCTGACGCTCCAACTGGACCCTGCGCCTCCCTTGCCCCGTTTCCCCTCAGGAAGCTCAGGCCGACCCCCCTCCCCACACCCACCAGGCCCCGCAAGCCAGGCCAAGGGCAGGGGCGAGAGGAGGGACCGAAGTTCCCCGGGACCAGACGCTGGGGGCCGCTCTTTCTGCCCAGCAGCGGCGGGTGGCAGCGAACCCCTGCCCCTCAGAAGCTGGTCTTGCGCTGACGCCCGGGCACCGCACCAGGAGGAGGGTCGGTGCCCACTTACCTGGCCCGCCGTCCCCACGACTGTCGCGGCTTCGCCCGCCGGGGCCCCTCCAGAGCCGGCAACCTCAGTGAGGCCGCCCTCCCCTCGGGCTCCAGGGCAGTTCCGTGACGGCGGAGGGAAGAGACCCCGATCCGGGAGTTCCAGCTCTGCGGAAATGCGGGCTCCGTTCTGGGCGCAGGGGGTGGGACGGCTCTGCCCAGAGGCCTTCCGGGAGGGAGGGGGACGCTGGGGGAGGGAGCCGCCAGGAGCGTACGGCCTCAACGGGGGTCCTGGAGGGGTGGCCCGGCCCGGGGTCCACGCCCACTGTGACCGCAGCCCAGGCCTTTTTCCTGGAATCCTACACACAAAAGTTAGAAAGATACACGGTCTATAGTAAATATTCACAAATGATTGTTGTTGCTGTGTTTACTATTCTATTAAAGGTGTAAAATCCATAAAACACTTTAAGTTCAACATTAAATATGAATTTTTACCTTTCTAATTATGTCTCTGATATTCACAATTGTGGTTAATGAATCAGAGACTGTGGCATCACCAGTTAAAAATGAGCTTGAGAAAAAAATAGAACTCAGGCCCACCGGACCTACTGAATCACGATCTGCACTTTTACAATCTCCCCAGTGTACTTGTGTACCCATGAATAGTTGAAAGGTACATTTCTACCTCGACATGTCTTTTCTGTCTGAGAAATACACACATTTTATCCAGTTTGATATAAATAAAACACTCAAAAATGCATATGCCTGTGTTGAAACCATCATTTTATCATTTTTCCAGACAAGTATAGTCTCTATACTGGATTTGTGGATCACATGCCATACTCTTTCTTGTAGTTAGAAATAAGGTAGAGAAAGTTACTTTGTAAAAAAATAAAAAATATATGTATATATATATATGTATATATATTAGGGGATAATTGAA
Organism: Balaenoptera physalus; assembly: GCF_965194825.1. NCBI lineage: Eukaryota > Metazoa > Chordata > Mammalia > Artiodactyla > Balaenopteridae > Balaenoptera > Balaenoptera physalus. The sequence continues at coordinate 70,056,850 of NC_138882.1, forward strand.
GACAGTCTTCTAAATTAAAACCAGTTCTCTTAACTTGCTGTTTTCTTCTTGGGTCATATTATGAACTCTTCCCGTGGCCACATGGCATGTGTACGTTTAATTTCAGGGGCTGCTGGCATTCCAGGATGTGGCCATAGATTTCTCTCAAGAGGAGTGAGAATGACTGGACCAAAATCAATGGGAATTGTACAGGGATGTGATTTTAGAGAAGTATAGGAACCTGCTCTCCTTGGGTGAGGATACCTTCCTTCCAGAATTCCTTATCCAACCACAGGGTTTAGAGTCCTTCATTTGTAGAATGTCTCCTGGAATCTTCTGCTTCATACAATAGGGTTTCAGTTTGCAACGTTTCAGGAAAGATTGGGAGTTTGTGGATATAATTTATCTTATTCTTTTAAAATTGCAGCCTCCCTTTTAATATACTTTGTAACTGCTTGGGATGTGTCTATATGAACTGTGTACTATATGCTTCTGTTATAGTCCTTACAATATTTTTTGTCTTATTTTCTGTAACAAATTTCCATGGATTCTTTGGGCTTAAGGTATACTAAAAGGGAGACTGCAATTCTGGGACTTCCCTGGTGATGCAGTGGTTAAGAATTCTCTTGCCAATGCAGGGGACCCAGTTCGATCCCCGGTCCGGGAAGATCCCACGTGCCACGGAGCAACTAAGCCAGTGGGCCACAACTACTGAGCCTGCGCACCACAACTACTGAAGCCGGCGTGCCTTGAGCCCGTGCGCCATTTATTTTTCGGAGAATAAAACCGCCTCTGAGTGATTAAAATTTAGACCAACTAGTCAAAATCCTTTATCACCTGTTCTTTTAAACCACTGATCAACGGAACAAGTTTTACTAGGGATAACAGTGTGATTGTATTCTGGAGTTCATATGGGCAATGTGGTTTATGACCTTGATGCTGGATCACGACATTTCAATGGTATAACTGCTATTAATTGTCTGTTTGTTCAACGATTAAAGTCTCACGTGATCTGAGTTCAGACTGGAGTCATCCTGGTTGGTTTCTATCTATTGCAGATTTCTTCCAGTATGAAAGGACAAGAGCAATTCGGCTTACTTTACAAAATGTCTTCAAACTAAATGATGATATAATCTACATTCAATTAATTTATACATACCCTACTGTAGAACAGAGTTTGTTACGGTGGCAGAGCCCGGTAATTATGTAAAACTGAAACCTTTATCTGCAGTGGTTCAAGTCCTCTTCCTAAGAATATGTTTATAATCAACATTCTTTCACAAATTACCCAATTTAATTCACCATAGCATTCCTCATATTAACTAAATGGAGAATCCTAGGCTATATACAAATCCAGAAAGGGCCAAAAATCATCAGCCCCCATGGATTATTACAACCCATTGCTGAGGCATTCAAATTACTTATTAAAGAACCACTATGTCCATCAACATCATCAATTTATATATTATTGCCCCAATGCTAGCCTTAACCCTGGCTCTCACAACATGAATTCCTCTTCCCATATCTTATCCACTAATTAATATAAATGTAGGCATACTATTTATATTAGCCATATCACACCTAGCCATCTATTCCATCCTCAGATCTGGATGAGCTTCACGTTCAAAATACTCACTCACTGGAGCTCTAGGGACAGTAGCACAGACAATCTCATATGAAGTAATGTAACAGTTATTCTATTCTCAGTCTTACTGATAAATGGATCATTTACACTTTCAACAGTAATTATTACACAAGAACACCTATGACTAATTTTCTCCTGACCCCTACCCAGAATTTGATTATCTCCACAGTAGCAGAAATCCAATGAAGCCCCACTTGATTTAACAGAAGTAGAATCAAAACCTGTATATGTCTTCAATGTAGAAAATGTAGCAGGCCCATTCACCCCGTCCTTCCTAGAGAATATGTCAATTTCCCTATAATAAACATTTCCACAACAATCTATTTTTAGGAGCATTCAACAGTCCCTAGGCGCCAGAATTATATACAGCCCAAGTCATCATTAAAATACATCTAAAAATCTCCTTTCTATGAATTTGAGCATCTTACCCACAATTTTGATATGATCAACATATACAACTCTTATAAAAAGTTTTTTTACTACTAACATTAGCCCTATGTATATGAGAGTTTCCTCTACCTGTCATCATACCAGGCAACCCACAGCAAACTTAAGAAATATGTCTGACAAAACAGTTACTTTGATAGAGTAACTCATAGAGGTTTCAATGCTCTTATTCCTGGAATTGAATTCTTCCAAAGAATTTTACATTCTCCATGCTACCACATGACACCACATGCTATATAGTAAGGCTCTCTAAGTAAGCTTCAGGCCCATACCCACAAAATGTTTTTGTATATCCTTCCTGTGCTAATAAACTCTCATTGTTTTTTACTATCATTCTACTGACCATTATCTCAGGAAATATAATTGTATAACAAGCTCACACTGGTTAATGGTATCCCCATTTTAATAAAAAACATGAACCCATAAGCTACAGAAGCATCCAACAAATATTTCCGAAAACAATCCACCACATCAATACTACTTATAATGGCTATTATCATTGATCTAATATACTCTGGTCAAAGAACACAATGAATAACAAAAATCTTTAATCCAGCAGCATCCACCCTCATGACAATCGCCCCTTGTCACAAAAATAGGACTTTCCCCATTTCACTTCTGAGTGCCTGAAGTCACACAAGGCATCCCATGAACAGCAGACCTGATGCTATCAACATCACAAAATTGCACCCCTATCAGTTTTATACCACATGTCACCATCCATCAACCTAAATAAACTATTAATCATAGTGATATTATAAATCATAGCTGGAGGCTGAGGCAGACTTCGCCATACTCACCTGGAAAAAATTACAGCCTCCTCATCAATTGCCCATATAGGATGAATAACAGCTATTATAATGTATATTCAGATTATAACAATCCTAAACATACTAATTTATATCATAACAACACTATCTTCTTCTTATTTATGCCCAGATCATGTACAAGAGTATCATTGTCACACACATGTGATAAAACACCTCCCATCACAATCCTTTTCCTCACCATTATAGTATCATTAGGACATCACCCATCACTATCAAGGTTTTTAACCAAATGAATAATTATCCAAGAGATAACAAAAATGACATCATTCTCCCAACACTAATAGCCATCATAGCAGTCCTCAGCATATATTTCTACTTGCAGCTAACATACTCCACATCAATAACTATATTCCCTTCATTAAACAACACAAAGACAAAACAATTTGAACATACAAAGAAATAACCTTCCTATCATTACCAATCCTAATACCCACACGATTACTACACACAACACCCATTCTATTGGTGCTGGACTAGGAATTTAGGTTAGTTCAGACCAAGAGCTTTCAAAATCCTAAACAAGTAAAATTTACTTAATTCCTAAAAATAAGGATTGCAAGACTTTATTCTACATCAATTGAATGTAAAGCAAACATTGTATTTAAGCCAAATTTTTACGAGATTGATGAGTTTTAACCCCAGGAAACTTTAGTTAACAGGCAAATCCTCTAGTCAACTGGCTTCAGTCTACTTCTCCTTCATTTGAGAAAGAAAAAGAGAAAAAAAGGCAGGAAAATCACCGGCAGAATTGAAGCTGCTTCTCTGAAGTTACAATTCACTTAGTTGATTCACCACAGGGTTTGCAAGAAAGAGGGCTCAATCTCTGTCTTTAGATTTAGAGTCTAATGCTAACTCAGTCATTTTACCTCTGTTCATACACTGCTGATTATTTTCAACAAATCACAAAGATATCGGCATTTTATATTTACTATTTGGTGCTTGAGCTGGAGTAGCAGGCAGCACCTTAAGTATATTAATCCAGGCTGAGCTATGCTGACCTGGAGCGCTACTTGGAGATGCCCAAACCTGTAAGGTAGTCATAACAGTCCCTGCACTTGTAATAATTTTCTTTATAGTTGTACCCATTATGATTGCAGGCTTTGAAAACTGACTTGGACCACTAATAACTCGGACACCTGAAGTAGCATTTCCCCCAATAAATCATATAAACTTTTGACTACTTCCCCCATCATTCTTACTCCTACTCATATCACCAGTAGTAGAAGCTGGTTCTGGTACCAGTGGAACCGTGTATTCAGCTCTAGCCTGCAATCTGGCCCATGCAGGAGCCTCTGTCGACCTAACTGTTTTCTCCTTACATTTAGCAGGTGTCTCTTCAATTCTTGGTATTATTACTTTTATTACTATAGTCTTTAATACAAAACCAGCAGTCATATCTCAATACCAAACACCAGTATTTGTTTAATCTTTCCCAACTATAGCCATATTACTATAATTACCACTCTCAGTCCGAGCAGCCAGAATTGCCATATTGTTAAGAGATAGAAATCTAAACACTACTTTCTTTGACCCTGCAGGAGGGGACTGAATCCTATACCAACACCTATTTTGACTCTTTGCTCACCCTGAAGTCTGTATTCATGGCCTACCAGGGTTTGTTGTAAACTCACATATCATTACATACTATTTAGGACAAAAATTGCCTTTCAGCTAATTGGGATTAGTATGAGTCATGTTCACTGGTTTTTTAGGATTTCTCTTGTGGGCCCATCATATGTTTACCATAGGGATAGCTGTCAACTCAGGAGCATACTTTGCATCAGCTACCGTAATTACTTCTATCCCTACAGGAGTAAAAGCATCTAGCTGATTAGCAACTCTTTATTTAATTTTTCTTTTTCTTTTCTTTTTTTTTGGCTGCGTTGGGTCTTGTTTGCTGCACGTGGGCTTTCTCTGGTTGCGTTGAGCGGCAGCTACTCTTCGTGCGGTGTGCGGCCTTTTCATTGCAGTGGCTTCTCTTGTTGCAGAGCACAGCCTCTAGGCGCGTGGGCTACAGTAGTTGTGGCTTGTGGGCTCTAGAGGGCAGCTCAGTAGTTGTGGTGCATGGGCTTTTTGCTCCGCGGCATGTGGAATCTTCCCAGACGAGGGCTCAAACCCGTGTCCGCTGCATTGGCAGGCGAATTCTTAACCACTGCATCACCAGGGAAGTCCCTGGTTAGCAACTGTTCACGGAAGTAATATTATATGACCTCCCACTATATTATGAGTTTTAGGCTTTAGTTTTTCTTTCTACAGTAGGTGGTTTGACAGGAATCATCTTAGCCAACTCATCGCAGACATTGTCCTCCAGGATACATACTATGTAGTAGCACACTTCCATGACCTAATGTCCATGGGAGCAGTCTTCACTATTATAGGAGGCTTCCTACACTGATTCCCACTATTCTCAGGTTATACAGTTAACTCAGCATGAGCAAAAATTCACTTCACAAGTATATTTGTAGTAGTAAATATGACTTCCTGCAGCACTTTCGTGGTCTCTCAGGGATGTCACTACGTTAGTCTGAGTACCCTGAGGCACACACAACATGAAATATTTTGTCTTTAGGCTCATTCATCTCAGTAGCAGCAGTAATGCTAATAATCTTCATACTTTGAAAAGCATTTGCGTCTAAACGAGAAGTCTTAGCAGCGGAAACTGCTACTCCTAACCTAGAATGGTTACACGAATGTCCTTCACCATATCCTATGTTTCAAGATCCTACCTATGTAAATGTAAAATAAGGAAGGACTCAAGTCCTTTTCAACCAGTTTCAAGCCAACACCATAACAATTATGTCTTTCTCAATAAATGAGATAAAAGTAAAAAGTGATGTAGCTTTGTCAAAGTTAAATCATAGGCTAAAATCCTGTATATCACTAAGGCATATCAATTTCATCTAGGCTCTCAAGATACAACATCACCGATTATGGAAGAACTTTTACATTTTCATCATCACACATGAATAGTGATTTTTAAAATAAGTTCTCTAGTCCTCTATATCATTTCACTAATATTGACATCTAAACTAACTCACTTGCATACAATAGATGCACAGGTAGAGAAAATGTGAACAATTTACTAGCCACTATTGTACTCTTAATTGCCCTATCATCATTGTGAATCCTTTACATGACACATGAAATGAATAACTCTTCCCAAAGCATAAAAAACTATGGGTCAGTAATGATACTGAAGCTACAAATACACAGATTATGAAGATTTAAATGTTGACTCCTCTGAAATCCCCACATCAGAGCTAAAACCAGGAGAATAATGACTAATAGAAGTCAACAACCGAATAGTTAGAGATAGCCATTGAATATTAGTTTCATCTGAAATTGTTGTACACTCCTGAGTTGTTCCTTCTCAGACCTAAAAAGAGCTGCTATCCCAGGACGCCTAACTTAAAGAATCCTAGTACCAACAGGACCAGGCCTATGTTGTGGACAAGAGAGCTCGTTTTCCTGAGTTCAAAGACAGGACAGAGGGATATGGCTGAGATATGGGGGTGATTCTGGAGCCCATGTGGATGCACTCTCCAAGCTCCAGGATAGGAATGGGGCCTCTAGGGTCCCAGGCCACCCACCACACCCTCCCGAGCAGGATGTGCACAACATTCCCTGTCAGTGATGAGGCAGCCCTAGCACTTGTCAGGCCCCGATGTTGTGTCCTATGTGGGCCCCATGCTCTTGGGATCACATCCCACACTCTGCAGGTCCATGCCACAGGGTCCTTCGTGCCTCAGGAGTACAGACCACACAACAAGCAGTTCCCTCCCCAACCAGCAGGAGGAGGGGAGGAGAGCAGGGGCACCAGGGGAGTCTCACTCAGACAACAACACCCCAGGGGTGCCAGTGGGGACAGTGATGATGCAGATGAGGCACAGACCAAGAGATGGGACCAGAGGACCCAACAGGCAGCTGGTCAGGTCCTGGCATCTGCACCCCGGACACCTTTGTCCCTCATACACCCCCTTCCTCATACACCCTCTCCTTAAATGCAGAATCTTCAGATGCAAACAGGCAGAGCTTCAGACTGAAAGTCAGCTCTTCCAAAATGACCCATCAGCAAACACTGCAGGATTCCACTCCAGTGGGTGCCCTGGAGTGGACAACTCAGTGACTGAAGTGGATATCGGTGCCAGGGTCAGTGGGAGGGAATGGGAAGTGAGACTTTCATGGTTGTGGAATTTTCGTTTTGCCAGATGAAAAGTTCTAGGGGTGGGGGTGATGGCTCCACGAGAAAGTGAATATATCTGATGCCTCAGAAACGTGCACTTAAAATGGTGATGATGGTAAAGGGTATGTGATGTGTGTGTTTTTTTGTTTTTTTGTGATGTGTGTTTTATTTCACTTAAAATAAATTCTTAAAATAATGTCTTGTTAATTGAGATTCCATTTCGACTCCCCTTCATCACAAATGTCAGATGCCCTGACACAGTCCCCTACCTTAGGGGCCATCACGGTACCCTCACAGAGCACGTGGGAGACCATTCTTGGGGGGGGGCTAGTCTGTGCTCACCTGACCTCTGTCCAGGGGGACCCAGGCAGTGGTGACCCCCATAGATTAGACATATGATATGCTATGATATTAATATGATACCACCAAGTGTTGTCACTCACCAGAACACAGAGCAGCAACCCACTCAAACATGTCTGACCTCATATGATTGTGACAAGATGAAGAGAAGAAAAGGAACCACAGGTTAATCAGGGCAACACCCTTAATGCAGAGGTTGGAAATCTCAAAGGGGACAGGACACACTGCAGGCAAAGAGCGCATATGCGGTCTCCCCGTACTTGTGATCCTGACCCATGCATGTGTGGTGAGACCCACACAGTCCCCGCACCCTATACCTGGGGTCACACATCCACACTCACCAGGGTGACCCACCTCCCCATACCCCTCCACCTGGGTCACATGTCCACAGTCCCAGGGTGACCTCACCTCCCCAGACCCTGCACCTGGGGTCACACGTCCCCTTGGTCAGGACACCATGGCTCTGCAGGGGGCTCCCCCAATGTGGAAACAAGCTGGGTCCCTGGGACCTCCTGGGATGGGAAAAAGTGTCAGGTGGGTCTCCTTTCCCCACACTTGTCCCACAGGAGTCCTCCTCTTCTCACTTTGGTTCTGTGTGATTTTAACTGTTTTTAAAGCTTTCAGGCTAGAGTTGAACACACGACCTTGGCGCTGGCAGGCTCAGTCCTTTCTCGTCTCACTTACATGTTGAGAAAACTCACAGGACAGCAGGGCTGAAAGCCGAGGGGCAGCTCTGGACTCTGCTGAGTAGGGACGGTAGACTGGAAGGAGTGCTCAGCAGCAGCCTCAGCTGTTACCCATCGGCCTTTTGCCCAATCTGCGTGCCCTGCAATCAATTCACCAGCTAAACCTGCCTATCGGGCTTTTGCCCAATCTGCGTGCCCTGCAATCAATTCACCAGCTAAACCTGCCTCCCTATGCACCATGCACGTGCTGGTAAATTGGAATTATTGCCAGGTAGCCTCCTTGAGGATTCTCCACGAGCCCCAGGGAAGGTGAACCTTGCAGGGATTAAGACTAAGGCCCCGACCATAGCACTGACCCTTGGGAGGACCAGGTCACCACACTCAGAGGAGAGGCTGTTACGTAGACAAACCCACCTCAGCTCCAGACCCCAGACATCTAAGCACTGACATTCAGATGCAGGCATGGAGCTTCCCAGTACTGAGGCCAGGCCGGGTCTCTACCCAGGTCCCCATAGTCCTAGCGTACACAGAACATGGTCAGGTCTAAATCTTCTTATTATAGACAACACATGGTCAGCTCTAAACATATTCGGTAGACAAGACATGCAGAGGTCTAAATCTACCATGTAGACAGAACTTGATCATGTTTAAACTAGCTTAGGGCTGATCTCATAGGACGTACAGATCACACACATGGGTCTCTCATCTTTGGACACCCACATCAGGAAACTGAACAAAATCTTTGTCATTAAACATTTCAACAGGCAAAACGGAAATGTTCCCAATTTCTCTGGCCACCTGATGGTCAGGATCCATGGGTGAGCCACGAACTTCTTAGAGTGCAGCCCAGTCTGCTGCCAAGACAGACAAGAAGTGGCCTGATTCCAGCCTCCCAGGCTTCCAGAAGGAGATGATCACACTGGAAGCCCAGGCAGGAGAGTCCTACATGGTCCGGGCCGGGAGATCCGGTCTGTCCATTCGGCTGGCCGATTCCGGGCGTGGCGCTCAGGGCTGCTGAGAACCCTACACTCAGGTCCTGCTTCCCTGCAGCGTGTGCGTGTGCGTGTGCGTGTGCGTGTGTGTGTGTGTGTGTAGAGGGGGCGGTGGCTGACGGCTCCCATGGTTCCCGTCCCAGGCACCGCGCTGTGTTCCAGGGGAGGCACGGGGAGATGTAGGGGCACAGAAGCCGTTGGAGAGGAGAACCTACCGCGGAACTCCTTGCACGCTGGCTCGCCCCACCTGGGGACCCGCCTGCCCATCGTGGGACACATGTCACACCCCAGCCCCCCACCCCCGAGGACAGGGTGCCTGATCTTTCAACAGCACAGGGTCTCACATGAAGGAGACCCAGTGGGGACTGTCACCACCCCCCCACTCCTAATACTGTGTTTGGGGAGAATGAACCCCCTTGACTGGGCGATGGGACCCTGTGAGGAAAGAGGTGGCGGCCCCATCCAAGTCGGGGCCTGGCTGAGAGATGGAAACACAGGAGCCAAGGGCAGGGCCTGGAGGCCAGGCCAACAGGAGGGGCACCCCCATACTTGGCCGGGCTCCCCAACTGTGACATTGTTGCTTTAGGGGACCTGGGGCAGGTGACTGAATGTAATGGGGGTCTAAACTGGACCCTGAATGGTGTTTAAAGAAGGTGTGAAAGAAGTTACTGAGACGGTGACAGTCATTGGAGGACAGACTCTGTGTCAGGACATCCTGCTCCATCCATTTAAATCCCTGAGATCTGTGACCTTTACGTGGCTACGCAGGATTGTTGGAGCAGCTGCGTGCGGATATATCTGGGGCACAATTCAGTCTGCAACCAACTTGCAAGTGCAAGTGGTTCCAGCAAACACACAGGTGTGCGCACAGGCAGGCACAGGACACACACAAACATATGCACGTGCACAGCACAAATATATTCACACACTAGCATATGAACACACATGCACGCATATGCCCATGGACACACTAACATGTGCAAGTGCACATACCTGTGCACATTCACAGCATATGTATGCAAACAGGCACATGCACAAGCATAGCACACACACAGGGAATAAAGTGAATCCGTAAAGTATTAATTCCTGAACACAAGTGAAGCTGACATGTATTTTTCCCTTTTCTTAGCTTTGATGTTTTTCACAATACAAAGTTTAAGAAAAAAGTTAATGGCAAATGACTTTTGATTCATAGGACTTTCTGACATTATTCCACAAATATTATGACAGGAGAAATGAATGTAGATATTACATGTGTCCACTAATGGATGAATGGAGAAGAAAAACACAGTCCATCAATACAAGGGAATGTTATTCAGCCTAAAAAGGAAGGCAATTCTGACACGGGCTGCAGCAGGGATGAACCTTGAGGGCATTATGCTCAGTGATGTAAGCTAGACACAAAAAACAAACAGTGCTTGATCCACTCATACAAGACCCCTAGAGCAGTCGGAAACATAGAGACATAAAGTAGGATGTTGAGTGCCAGAGGCTGAGGGAGGGACAATGGGGAGTGAGTGTTTAATGGGGACTGTTTCAATTCTGCAAGATGAAAAAGTTCTGGAGGACGATGGCGGTCAGGTTTGCACAACAGTGCGAATTACTTCTTGACCCTGAAATGTGCACTTAAAAATGGTTAAGATAGTAAATTTTATGTTATGTGTATTTGACCACAATTTTAAAAACTTTTTAAAAAACAACAGGAAATAGTCCATGAATACCTCAAGATGCACAACTTCACTAACAACCGAGGGATTAAAGCCATAAGAAAAATACTGTGCATACACCTACCAGAATGGCAGACATGAAAGACATAGTATCAAATATCAGCAGGATGTGGAGCAATGGAAAGCCTGGTACGCAGCGGGGGGGATGCAACCACTTCTGAAACAATCGGGCCTCAGATAGCGAAGTCCGTGCACACAGACCCACAGTGCTCCTCCCAGTTGAACACAAACCCACCAGCCCTGCACCAGGACACACGGACATGGACTCTGCAGCCACAGGAGCCAAACCTGAAAGAACTTGAAGGCCATCACAAGCGGATGCAGAAATGAATCATGCACGCTCCTATAAAGGAATATTCCACAGCAATGGAGTACATTTTGTTTAAAGGTAGTAAAACTATAAAAATTATTAAAAAAAAACTATATTCACAAGATGAAAGAATCTATAATTCTGGCACCTAGGGATTGTCAAATGCTCCTAAAAATAGATTGTTGTGGAAATGTTTATTATAGGGAAATTGACATATTCTCTAGGAAGGACGGGGTGAATGGGCCTGCTACATTTTCTACATTGAAGACATATACAGGTTTTGATTCTACTTCTGTTAAATCAAGTGGGGCTTCATTGGATTTCTGCTACTGCGGAGATAATCAAATTCTGGATAGGGGTCAGGAGAAAATTAGTCATAGGTGTTCTTGTGTAATAATTACTGTTGAAAGTGTAAATGATCCATTTATCAGTAAGACTGAGAATAGAATAACTGTTACATTACTTCATATGAGATTGTCTGTGCTACTGTCCCTAGAGCTCCAGTGAGTGAGTATTTTGAACGTGAAGCTCATCCAGATCTGAGGATGGAATAGATGGCTAGGTGTGATATGGCTAATATAAATAGTATGCCTACATTTATATTAATTAGTGGATAAGATATGGGAAGAGGAATTCATGTTGTGAGAGCCAGGGTTAAGGCTAGCATTGGGGCAATAATATATAAATTGATGATGTTGATGGACATAGTGGTTCTTTAATAAGTAATTTGAATGCCTCAGCAATGGGTTGTAATAATCCATGGGGGCTGATGATTTTTGGCCCTTTCTGGATTTGTATATAGCCTAGGATTCTCCATTTAGTTAATATGAGGAATGCTATGGTGAATTAAATTGGGTAATTTGTGAAAGAATGTTGATTATAAACATATTCTTAGGAAGAGGACTTGAACCACTGCAGATAAAGGTTTCAGTTTTACATAATTACCGGGCTCTGCCACCGTAACAAACTCTGTTCTACAGTAGGGTATGTATAAATTAATTGAATATAGATTATATCATCATTTAGTTTGAAGACATTTTGTAAAGTAAGCCGAATTGCTCTTGTCCTTTCATACTGGAAGAAATCTGCAATAGACAGAAACCAACCAGGATGACTCCAGTCTGAACTCAGATCACGTGAGACTTTAATCGTTGAACAAACAGACAATTAATAGCAGTTATACCATTGAAATGTCGTGATCCAGCATCAAGGTCATAAACCACATTGCCCATATGAACTCCAGAATACAATCACACTGTTATCCCTAGTAAAACTTGTTCCGTTGATCAGTGGTTTAAAAGAACAGGTGATAAAGGATTTTGACTAGTTGGTCTAAATTTTAATCACTCAGAGGCGGTTTTATTCTCCAAAAAATAAATGGCGCACGGGCTCAAGGCACGCCGGCTTCAGTAGTTGTGGTGCGCAGGCTCAGTAGTTGTGGCCCACTGGCTTAGTTGCTCCGTGGCACGTGGGATCTTCCCGGACCGGGGATCGAACCGGGTCCCCTGCATTGGCAGGTGAATTCTTAACCACTGCATCACCAGGGAAGTCCCAGAATTGCAGTCTCCCTTTTAGTATACCTTAAGCCCAAAGAATCCATGGAAAATTGTTACAGAAAATAAGGCAAAAAAATATTGTAAGGACTATAACAGAAGCATATAGTACACAGTTCATATAGACACATCCCAAGCAGTTACAAAGTATATTAAAAGGGAGGCTGCAATTTTAAAAGAATAAGATAAATTATACCCACAAACTCCCAATCTTTCCTGAAACGTTGCAATCTGAAACCCTATTGTAGGAAGCAGAAGATTCCAGGAGACATTCTACAAATGAAGGACTCTAAACCCTGTGGTTGGATAAGGAATTCTGGAAGGAAGGTATCCTCACCCAAGGAGAGCAGGTTCCTATACTTCTCTAAAATCACATCCCTGTACAATTCCCATTGATTTTGGTCCAGTCATTCTCACTCCTCTTGAGAGAAATCTATGGCCACATCCTGGAATGTCAGCAGCCCCTGAAATTAAAAGTACACATGCCATGTGGCCACGGGAAGAGTTCATAATGTGACCCAAGAAGAAAACAGCAAGTTAAGAGAACTGGTTTTAATTTAGAAGACTGTCTTCAATTATCCACTATATATATATATATATATATATATATATATATTTACAAAGTAACTTTCTCTACCTTATTTCTAACTACAAGAAAAGAGTATGGCACGTGATCCACAAAACCAGTGTAGAGACTATACTTATCTTGAAAAGAAATGATAAAATGATGGTTTCAACAAAGGCATATGCATTTTTGAGTGTGTTATTTATATCAAACTGGATAAAATGTGTGTATTTCTCAGACAGAAAAGACATGTCGAGGTAGAAATGTACCTTTCAACTATTCATGGGTACACAAGTACACTGGGGAGATTGTAAAAGTGCAGATCGTGATTCAGTAGGTCTGGTGGGCCTGAGTTCTATTTTTTTCTCAAGCTCATTTTTAACTGGTGATGCCACAGTCTCTGATTCATTAATCACAGTTGGGAATAGCAGAGACATAATTAGAAAGGTAAAAATTCATATTTAACTTTGAACTTAAAGTGTTTTATGGATTTTACACCTTTAATAGAATAGTAAGCACAGCAGCAACAATCATTTGTGAATATTTACTATAGACTGTGTATCTTTCTTTTTTGTGTAGGATTCGAGGAAAAAGGCCTGGGCTGCAGCCACAGTGGGCGGGGCCCGCAGGCCGGGTCGCCCCTCCAGGACCCCCGGAAGGGCTCCTGGCGGCTGCAGGCGGCTCCTCCCCTGGTGCCGCCCTCACTCCCGGAAGGCCTGGGGGCAGAGCGGTCCCACCTCCTCGCCCAGAACGGAGCCCACGTTTCCGCAGAGCTGGAACTCCCGGTTCGGTGTCTCTTCCCTCCGCCGTCACTGAAGTGCCCCGGAGCCCGAGGGGAGGGCGGCCTCACTGAGGCTGCCGGCTCTGGAGGGGCCCTGGCAGCTGAAGCCACGACAGTCCTGGGGACCGCGGGCCAGGTAAGTGGGCGCCGACCCTCCTCCTGGTCCGGTGCCCGGGCGTCAGCGCAAGACCAGCTTCTGAGGGGCAGGCGTTCGCTGCCACCCGCCGCTGCTGTGCAGAAAGAGCGGCCCCCTGCGTCTGGTCCCGGGGAACTTCAGTCCCTCCTCTCGCCCCTGCCCTCGGCCTGGCTCGCAGGGCCTGGTGGGCATGGGGAGTGGGTCGGCCTGAGCGTCCTGAGGGGAAACGGGGCAAGGGAGGCCCAGGGTCCGGTTGGAGCGTCAGCGCCCCTCCTCCTGACTGCGGGGAAAGCGGCTGAAAACGCATCCCCAGGCTCGCAGGCCCCTTGTTCAGCCGAGTCTCTCTGCGCTCCTTCCTCCCTGAGCTAAAGTACTGGGGGGAGGGGACAGGGGAGGGGAATGGCGCAGGTAATGGGGAACATCAAAAGGTGATTGTTAACTAAGGAAAACCAGCTCTCCCAAGGTGAGGAATGTAGCGCTTTTCTTTGTATGGGAAGATGCAAGCGTCTGGGCTCACTGAAATCCTTCCTTTGATATGCACCTCAGCTCTCTGGGTCCTGCATTCTGTATTTGCATATCCTGAGTTCCTCAGGGCCTGCTGGCTCACACTGGAGGGCTGCAAGTGCTGATGTCTGTGACGTCCTTTTTTTAACTGATATGGCAAGAAATATTCCATTTCTCACAGGCTTGAGGGGCAGAGAGTGAAAAAGAGTAGGAGACTCTCACTCAGCATGTAATTTGGCTTATAAATATATATATATATAATATTCATATTTAAGTGTGCTAATGGAGGCTCTCAATTCCAATCAATTTGTACTACTGCCCTCTATGTATTAATTTCATCAATATCATATGATACTTGCCTATAAAATTGATGTAATCCATTTAAACAAGATAATTATTTTTAAAGGAAACATAATAGAAATATAACAACAAAACCCTTACCACCAAAGGCTATGTGTGGAACAACCTAAATACATGTTCCATTGTTAAAATATTGAAAGATGTATTCAGTAGAAATATCAACAAAATGAAAAATAATAAGGGCAGCGGAATGCTGAAATGTTGTATCTTTATCATTAAAGTGGCAGAAAATCATTTAGTAGGCACTGAGGGCAGAGGATGCCTGATTTTATATCTTTTTCATATTTGTGCAGTTGTTTCAGCAAGTAACTTAAAGACAAAATGGAAAAACAAGGAGGTTTGTGCCTGAGATCATGTTGATGTGAAACCAGGGATGGCCACCTTGTGCCAGGTGCGTGAAGTTTACCTGCCCAGGTAGACCGCAGAGCTCCTGAGAAGCCAGGGTTGGAATTCTTCTGCTGGGTGCCCCTTAGCTTCTGTGACTTGACTGATTGTGAGTCATGTTGGGGGAAAGACCTGATCACAGGAAATGGGTGGAAATAGAGTGATTTGGGGAGCAGCTAATGACATTCATCACAGCTCATGGCCTGATTGAATTTTAAAGAAACAGGAAAACAGATGCTTCTTATGGAATCAGAGAATATGAGGGCGGGACAATCCCAGAAAATGAGAAACACCCATCCCATTTTCCAGATGAGAAAACAGAGGCCCAGCAAGGTGAAATCCCTCACCCAAGTTGCACCTGTCTCTCCTCCCCACTACATGGTTCATGAAAGCAGGACTCTTCCTGCCTTGATCACTGCTGAACTCCAAACAGGGCCAGGCATCTAGCAGCTGCTTCAAAAATTTTGGTTGGGCTTCCCTGGTGGTGCGGTGGTTGAGAATCTGCCTGCCAATGCAGGGGACGCGGGTTCGAGCCCTGGTCTGGGAAGATCCCACATGCCGCGGAGCAACTCGGCCTGTGAGCCACAATTACTGAGCCTGCGTGTCTGGAGCCTGTGCTTGGCAACGAGAGGCCACGATAGTGAGAGGCCCGCGCACCGCGATGAAGAGTGGCCCCCGCTTGCCACAACTAGAGAAAGCCCTCGCACAGAAACGAAGACCCAACACAGCCATACATACATACATACATACATAAATAAAAAGAATGTAAGCAGACAAGAATAGCATTAAAAAAAATTTGGTTGACTGGATGAACAACGCTATTTCTTTCTTTCTCACTCTTATTCAGGACTGTGCCAAGAACTCCCCAGGTTGCAATGTAATTCGATAAATGTAAATATTAATTGAGTTTTGGTGTGATGAGGGCTTAGGCTTTGAAGGTTACAGACTTGGTTCAGATCCTGGTTCTGCCACTCAATAGCTGTTTGGCTTTGGGAAAATTACTAAACCTCTCTGAGCTTACTTCCTCCTTTGTAAAGTGGGGATAAAACTATCTGAGCCAGCAGAGCACCTGCATCAGGGATGTGCACTAAGTATTGGTCTTTCTCACTCTCCCACTCCTTCCCTCTGTTCTTCCCCAAGAAGATGTATAGAAGGATATAGTAGTTTTAAAAAAAATTAATTTAATTATTTTTGGCTGCGTTTGGTCTTCGTTGCTGCGTGTGGGCTTTCTCTAGTTGCAGGGAGCGGGGGTTATTGTTTGTTGCGGTGCGTGGGCTTCTCATTGCGGTGGATTCTCTTGTTGCGCTTGTTGTGGAGCACCAGCTTTAGGCGCGCAGGCTTCAGTAGTTGTGGCCTCCAGGCTCAGTAGTTGTGGCGCATGGGCTTAGCTGCTCCGCAGCATTTGGGATCTTCCCTGACCAGGACTCGAGCCCAGGTCCCCTGCCTT
The DNA here is from genome assembly GCF_965194825.1 of Balaenoptera physalus. Taxonomy (NCBI): domain Eukaryota; kingdom Metazoa; phylum Chordata; class Mammalia; order Artiodactyla; family Balaenopteridae; genus Balaenoptera; species Balaenoptera physalus. The sequence continues at coordinate 70,073,739 of NC_138882.1, forward strand.
GGCAGGCAGATTCTTAACCACTGCGCCACCAGGGAAGTCCGATACGGTACTTTTTAAAAAGGGGTTTTAATTTATTTCAGAAAATATACATTTTTCTTGTAGAAAAGTTTATTCCCCTATAGAAACATAAACACGCAAACCACTCCAAATGCTGTATTCTATGGGTTAGATATTATCAGTCACATTTTATAAGTAATTGGGCAAATGCCAAAGCACTAGCTACTGGGGAGTAAGAAGACTCAAATCTGGGGTGCCCCCCACCCCAATTTCAAGAGCATGGTGTGTTTTTCAAATCCATGTTTCATCTGGTCTTTGTTTCTCATCCATATTCTGTGTCTGCCTTTCACCAGAAGGCTCAGATCCTCCGCTTTCACACCCTCCCGGCTGGCTGTGCCCCAGCTCCCGCCCTGGAACCTCTGCATGCCTGGGTGTGCCTGCTCCCCCTGTGCATCACCAGCTTTGCCAGGGAGCTGCTGTATCGTGCACTGCTTGCTGTGCCCAGAGTACCTGGACCCTTCTGGTACATGAAGTACACCCTCATCACCATGTGTGCACGCCCATCCCCTTACCTTATATCCTGCCTCTAAGCCAGGGTTGGGGGTGACTACAGTGTGCATTCAGCTGTGTGAGGTGCTGGGATCAAAGTGAAGTTCCCAACTTTTGAAGTTGCAGGCTTGAGGGGCACACAGTGATTTAAAATCAGGTCACCTGACTTAAAGGGGGGACTGATTGATTTAAAGCCAAGGCAGCTGACTTAAAGCCTGTGTCCCTCAGCTGCAGGACGAGACCAGCTTTGGCGGTACCTGGGTTCGCTCCAAGCCAGGACTGCTATTCAGGAAGAGCTTCCAGTAGTGCCTTAGTGCAGGGGAACTTGGTCCGTGGTCTTGCCCCTGCCCTCAGAGGGGGGCCACCTGCTCTTCTGGAGAATCAGGGAGGGGGAAGTGCAGAGTACCAGCTGGAGTTGCGTCACCCTTGTCTGATGGCAAGGAAAGGGGGGCGGGGCTGTGTGGTGTCCTGGGGCTGGACTCACCAGGTCGACTCAGCCTCTCAGCCCCCTAACCTCCCCTCACACACCCCACAAGAGTTTTCAGTAATATGTAATTGCGCCTTAGGTTCTCGGTCTTCAAACTCATACCCAGGCTCCCAGATCCCTTGATTCAGCCTATTCCTCTGTGCTCTTTCTTCTATTACATAGAGTCCGAGAGGGAGGGGCTGGGGGATGGGACTGGAGGGATCCCGGCAGCACTGGCCTCAGCTGACTAAAGAGATCCGGGGCCTGCGCTATCACACACGTGCGAGGACCCTTAAGGCGGAATCGAGGGGGCCAGTTAGACGCAGTGCTTGCTGCCTCAAGTGAGTATGGATCACCGTCGGGTGGGGAGCACGCTGACCCCTGAGAAGTACTGTTAGGAGGATGTGTTCCTCCCTCGGCTTCAAGGACGTGGGTGGGCTTCAGGGCTCCAGTTCCTCTCCAGGCCTCCAGGTCCGACTGCACCACAGTGGGCTTGCAGACCTGTCTTCCTGTCCCAGAACTTGCCAGGCTCCAGGAAGAATCCAGACTGCAGAAATGGTGCCTGAGCACTCCAGCGTAAGAAGTGCTGTCCCTGGGGACCCAACAGTGGAGGGAGGAAGGGTGAAGGGACTGGGGGTTAGGGTAGGGAGGGGTGGCTGCCCTGGGAGACATTGAGAGAGAAATATCGCCCCCCACACCCCTGCCCCTGCAACTGACGCATTGATGCCATAGGATCTCAGGGCCTTTTAGTCAGAGATGCCTCTGCTTCTTTACTCCTGTGTTCAAAACTATGCAAAACCAACTCTTCATCCTCTTGCTGCCTTGCCAGGACTTTTAAAGCACTGTTCTTTTGAAGCACTCGTTCCCTAAACTGCAGTTTGGAGCTGTCCCAGCTATTTAAAAGTGTTCTCCTTAAACTGAGACTAAATCCTACTCTTTTGGAAAAATGTCCTTAACTTCATTGGAGATCGTCTTTTCTGCCCATTCCTTCCTTCTACTGCCCTCTTAAGAACCCCTGTGCTCAAAGAGCTTGGTGATTTATTTTTTGCTTGATGTCTAAAAGAAACCTTCCCCATGCAACCCAAAAAGCTTTCCTGGATCATAGGTGTTTCAAAACCATGACAGTGTTTTGCAGTTAGTATACACTGGGTAGACTGCCTAGCAATCCCTCCAAGAGCCAGAGGTGAGCAACACTTTTGCTTATTTGATTGGATGTCCTTCAAGTTTAGGAAGGTACCATTCTTATGACCCAGGAGATAAGACAGAGCCCTGGATGGCTGTGGCTGTGATTAGATAACTTCTGATGATCTTATTTCCCTTACTGAGCTGCTGCTTCTAGGTTAATTTCATTTCATTACCTGTCCATTTTTAAAGAAAGACTGACAAAGTCACTGGAATAGGTCAGGAGTCTGAGCTCAGGGTTGGTCAAAGGTACTCACAGGGAGGAAGGTGGATAAAAATAGGTGGGTAAATAGGAGGGTTGGCAAGTATAGCCAGGACACCCGTGTTCATCGTGCATACTAATAAAGGCCAGAATCGCCTCATTTATCTCTGGTGGGAAGTTCTGATGGTTTCACAGGATCAAACTCAAATCATATTCAAACTAGGGGATTTCCCTGAGCATAAAAGGAAGTGTCCATCCCTAGCAGGAGTCGCTGCAGAGGAATAAAGACGTAGATGTAGAGAATGGACTTAAGGACACAGGGAGGGGCAAGGGTAAGTTGGGATGAAGTGAGAGAGTGGCATGGACATATATACACTACCAAAGGTGAAATAGATAGATATTGGGAAGCAGCTGCATATAGCACAGGGAGATCAGCTCAGTGCTTTGTGACCACCTAGAAGGGTGGGTTAGGGAAGGTGGGAGGGAGACACAAGAGGGAGAGGATATGGGAATATATGTATACGAATAGTTGATTCACTTTGTTATACAGCAGAAGCTAAGACAACAAGGTAAAGTAATTATACTCCAAGAAATATGTTAACAATAGCAACAGCATAAAAACCAAAATCTAAGTCAATCAAGCCAACGGAGACATTGTATGTGTTTACAGTTCAAGATATCCACAAGAGAATCCTTATTCTGTAGGCAATGAATGGTCCATTCGAAAAGAAAAAAACTTTCTAAAATGTTGTTTTTCCATTTATTGTTCAGAACATCCTTTTTATACCTCTGAATTTCTTACTATTCAAAGCCAAGTCACGTGAGTTACCGGGAAGCAGCTGATTGATTTAAAGTTGGGTCATGTGATTTAAAAACCAGTGGCAGTTGATTGATTTAAATCCCAGTTAAATGACATGAGGAAGGGGTGCTAGAAACTGCTTTTTCATCTCTGGCTCAGAATATCATATTTACCTTGGTTCTTCTTATGATTTAGAAAACCTGTGCTGTCTCTCCTTGGAATCATCAGGAGAAAAATACAGTATTTCAGGTTCATTCTTGATACCAACTTCTCACAGTTAAGGTGTATTGACTAAAAGATCTTCCTTTTTCAAGAGATTCCAAACTTCTGTAAGACACTTCATTGTAATTGGAGAAAAAAGAAGAATGAAATCAGGCCAGCAGCTGCAGGAGACCAAGGCAGCCCCCATGATTAGGGAAGGAGAAGGAAGGGCTGAGAGTTGGCTTTAGAGCAGACAACCTCCAGAGGGTGCTGAAGCACGGGCAGAGCCCACCTTCCACTCCCAGTTTGGCACTCCAGGGTCAGATTTGGGTTTGGAGATGGGGTTGCTGTAACCCCAAGGAGGTGAGCAGAGAGGAGGAGTTGATTACCTCTGATTATCCTCTGACTCTCTGATTTGATTATCCTCTGACTCTCTGGCCCAAATTGCCTGACGTCACAGGGGGGGGACAGAGTTTTGCTTTCAGCAACTGATGGGACACTTCCAGGCTGCTCAGGTCGCCCAGCGGCCCGACAGCCTGACAGGCTGACTGCGGTATGATCGCCCTTCTTTTCTCCAGAATCTGTACATCAGGAGGTGCATGGGTGTGGGAGCCCATTCACCGTCACCCCCCACCCCCAGGGCGGATGGCACCTTCCCTGGCTGTACCCTATGATCACCAGGTGCTTGAAATGAATGCAAGATTTTTGACTTGAAGGAAAAGCTCACGTAACCACTTCTGCCTCATAATGTGTGGGATTTACTATAATGGAAGGACATTATAAAGAACAGGTAGAAAACTCACCTGTTGGTCTCCATGTAGGAGTTAATTTTGCATGAATCCCTCCTACATGAGTAGATAGCAGAGGTTTATTTTTGTTCCCGTGTGTGTAGTTGTGTGAGTTTCTGTAGTTTAGATATGAACCCTTGCTTGGTCATCTTTTTGGTGTTAACCTCTTATCATGTGCAAATATTGTGTCTCCTTCAGCAGGTTGTCTTTTCATTTTGTCTTTGGTTTCCTTTGCTGTGCAAAATCTTTTAAGTTTAGTGAAGTCCCATTTGTTTATTTTTGCTTTTGTTTCATTTGCCTTAGTAGACTGAACCTAAAACTGTTGCTATCATTTATGTTGAAGAATGTTGTATACTTTCCTCTAGGGGTTTTATGGTTTCTGGTCCTACATTTAGGTGGTTATTCAGTTTTGCATTTATTTTATATATGCTGTGCTAAAATAATCTAATTTTATTCTTCTCCATCTAGCTGTCCAGTTTTCCCAGTACCACTTGTTGAAGAGACAGTTTTTTCTCCATATTGCCTGCTTTGTCATAAATCAATTAAATATAAGTGTGTGGGCTTATTTCTGGGATCTCTGTTCTCTTCCAGTGATCTTTGTGTCTGTTTTTGCTCTGGTATGATTCTCTCTGATTACTGTCACTTTGCAGTATAGTCTGAAGTCAAGGTGCGTGATGCCTCCAGCTCTGTTCTTTCTCAAGATTGTTTGGCTTTTTGGGGTCTTTGTGTTTCTATACAAATTTTAAAATTACTTTTTCAAGTTCTGTGCAAATGCTTTGGTATTCTGATAGGGATTGCATTAAATCTGTAGATTGTCTTTGGTAGTATGGTTATTTTAAGAGTATTAGTTCTTCCAGTCTATGCACATGCTATGTTTTTCCATCTTTTTGTGTTGTCTTCAACTTCTTTCACCAATGGCTGATAGATTTCTGAGCACATGTCTTTTACCTGCTTAGGTGTGTTTATTCGTAGGTATCTTATTCTTTTTGATGTGATTGCATATGGTATACTTTTCTTAATTTTTCTTTCTGATAGCTTTGGGTGTTTTTTTTCTTCTTTTTCTAATTCCTTCAGGTGTAATGTTAGGTTGTTTATTTGATATTTTTCTTGTTTCCTAAGAATAAGCTTGTGTCACTATAACTTCCCCCGTGATCTGCATTGGCCATGTCCCATAGATTTTGGATCATTGTGTGTTCATTTTCATTTGTCTTGGGTATTTTTAGAATGCCTCTTTAATTTCTTCAGTGTTCCTTTCTTCCCCTTTTATTCCCTTCATCTGTGATGTGAGGACTATCTTTAATATTATGTTTGGATTTCTTTCAGTTTTGTGTATTTGTGTGTGTGTGTGTGTGTGATTATTTAAGTTGCTGAGCTCTTAATTTCACATGGACACTGCCAACCCTGCATTGTTACTCTCCTCCCTCACAGTTACTGAATTTGACCTTATATTTTACATCTACTTGTTTGTGTGTGCCTTAACTTCTTATTGTGAATATAGATGATTTTATTACCGTTTTCTTTCATCCTTTCTATTAGCTGTGTACATGGTTGATTTACTACCTTTGTTGAATATTTGCCTTAACCAATGAGCTTTTTCCTTTAGTAAGTTTCCTTTCCTAATTTTTATGTTTCAGTCGTGGCCTTTTCTTTTTCACTTAGAAAAGCCCCTTTAAGATTTCTCATAAAGCTGGTTTGGTGATGCTGAGCTCTTTTAGTTTTGTTTCTCTGTAAAACTTTAGATATCACCATCAAATCTGAAGAAGAGCCTTGCTGGGTAGAGTATTTTTGGTTATCGGCTTTTCCCTTTCATGACTTTAAATATACCATGCCACTCCCTTCTGGCATGCAGAGGTTATCCTGAAAAGTCAGCTGTTAACTTTATGCAAGTTCCGATGTTTGTAACTTGTTGCTTTTCCTTTGCTCCTTTTAATAGTGTCTTTTTATCTTTATTTTTTTGCCATTTTAATTATAGTGAGTCTTGGTGTGGTCCTCTTTGGGTTGATCCTGTTTTGGCCTTACTGTGTTTACTGGACTTGGATGTCTGTTTTCTTTCCCAGATTAAGGAACTTTTCAGCTCATATGTCTTCAGGTTTGTTCTACACCGCTTTCTCTTTCCTTTTTGCTTCTGGGACCAGTATAATGCAAATATTAGTACACTTGATGTTATTTCACAAGTCTGTTCAACTTTCCTCATGTCCTTTTAATCTATTGTTTTACCGTTCGTCTTCAGTGATTGCCAGTACTCTGTCCTTCAGTTTTCTGATTCATTCCTCTGTATCATTTAGTCTACCGTAGTTTCCTTTTAGTGTATTTTTCATTTCAGTTATTGCATTCGTCATCTCTGTTTTGTTGTTCTTTAATGGTCTAACTCTTTTTAAAAAACTTCTAATTTCTTGCTCTGGTCGTCCATTCTTCTCCTGAGTTCTCTGATCATCTTTACCGTCATTACCTTGAACTCTTTCTTGAGTAGATTGGCTATCTCCACTTCACTTAGATCTTCTTCTGAGTTCTTATCTTGTTCCTTCATTTGGATCGTGTTTCTGTGTCACCTCATTTTTCTTAACTTGCTGTTTTTATTGCTATGTATGTAGTAGATTCGTTACATTTCCTGACCTTGGAGAAGTGGCCTTTTGTAGGAGAGGTCCTATGTGTCCCAGCAACCCAGTGTCACCTGGTCACTAGAACTATATGTTCTAGGTGTACCCCCTATGTGGGCTGCTTGGGCTCTTCTGTTGTGGTGGGCTGACTACTGTGGGTGGTCTGGTAGGCTTGGCTGTCCCCAGACTGCTTGTTTGCCAGGCTCTGCCTCGTATGGAGGCTGTCTGTGCTGCTTGGTGAGACTAAATCATAAGGCAGCTGGCTGCACAACTCTGGGGGACACCAAATCTAGTGCTGGTTCACTTATGGGTAGAACTGCAGTCCAGGTGATAATCAGGGCTAGTGCCCAGTCACTGGTCCTGGGGCTATTCTAGCTACTGGGAGGAAGAGACAGGTCCTGAGTTCTGGCTGCAGGGCCCAGGAGTCGCCGAGTTGGTGTTGGATCACTGTTCCTGACACAGCTATCTGCAGGGTCTGGGGTGTCCCTAATCTTGTGTTGGCATTCTGATGGGCAGGGTCAGGACCCAGCTGAGTCCATGGCTGCTTCTGGCCTGCAAGTGAGTGTTCTGGTCACACAGGCTGCTGGGCTGTGGTATTCCTGGAGCTGGTGTGTGCCTGTTGGTGTATGAGGCTGATCCCAATGCTAGAGCAGGTTTGCTGTTGGGTAGGTCCAAGCTCCATCCAGTCCCTGGGCAGTTATCACCTGCCAATGGTGAGGCTGACTGCAAGGCCAGAGTAGGCTCACTTGTCAGAGGGGCCAGGGACTCTGGGGCTGGTGCCTGTCCACTGAGGTGTGGAGGCTGGTCCTGGGGCTTTTGGTGGCTGGGCCCATGTCCAGGGGCAGCTGTGCATTGAGAGGGTCTGAAGGCAGCCTGTTTGCCGGTGGGTGGCGCTATGCCCCTGCTCAGTTAGTTGCTTGGCCTGCAGCATCCTAGTACTTGTGTCTCTAGTCTGGTGGAAATGGGTAGGGCTAGGTCCTGAGGCTAAAAAGATAGAGGGAGGATTCTCAAATTATGCTTGCTGGTACCAGTGTCCACGAGGTAGAAGGAGCTCCCCCGAATGGCTGCTGCCAGTGTCTCTGTCCCTGAGGCTGTGCTGTAGTTGCCTCTTGCCTCTCTGGGAGACTCTCCAAGATCAGGAGGTAGGTGTGACCCGGGATCCTTTCAAATGACTGCTTCTGTTCTGATTCTCGGATCATGTGGGATTTTGTGAGCATCTTTTAAGAGTGGAATCTCTATTTCCCACAACCCTCTGGCTCTCTGGAAAATAAGCACTACTGGTCTTCAAAGCCCAACTTTCTAGGAACTCTTCTTTCCAGAACAGGATCCCTGGGCTTGGGAGCCTGATGTTGGCTTCATACCCCTTGCTACCTGGGAGCACCTCTGAAATTGTAATTATTCTCCCATTTGTGGGCCACCCACCTGGTGGTATGGGTCTTGACTCTATTGAGATTTTGCCCTTCTTTCCTGTCTTGTCGAGGTGCCTTCCTTATATCTTTAGCTGTAAAACATCTTTTACGGTAGGTCCCGGCCTGTTTCATCAATTGCTGATCTGTAAACAGTTGTGACTTTGGTGTGCCCATGAGAGGCAGCAAGCTCCGGGTCTTTGAATGCTACCATCTTGGACAATCTGTCCACTTCATTCTTAATCATATTATTTAAGCTTTCTTAGTATCTTATTTGATTAGCGACAGTTTGAAATTTATTATCACTCATGTTTACTTCGCCTGTTTAAAGAAATTGAATAGTGCATTCATTCAGTTTGAAATGAAGGTAGTGACCTGTGAATTTCCATACCTCAAAAATCAAGGATAGGACAAAAGCCTTTTCGACCTGTGTTACCCTCAAACTCTGCACCCCACCCCAGCCTGGCAATTAACCTCTTACACCCATGCTCACACCTTCTGTTTTCGGACCGTTAACCATCATTGCATCTTTATGTGTGTTGACAAAGTGAACTCTAGTCTTTCCAGTTTTTGAGTTTTGTTTTTTGGTTTAGGGAACAGTCCTACTATGAATGTACATTTACTGGTCTGCTGAAGTTCATATATAAACCTGTCAAGCACATTACCAGAATTGGAATTGCTTGTATACACACTTTGATAAATTTTAGAGACAATGGTAGAACAGAAGTAAATTGTATTTCAAATCCCACAATATTTTCACACCATGAAAACCCTTCCCTGTTTACTATATTTGTGTGTAGTTTATCTTTATGCCCATACTATATTTCCCAGAGATGGGTAAGTGTTACTTTTCTTGCTAGCACATTTACCGTATTGTTCAAAGTCAGGCGTTTAGTGGTTTTAGCATGATCCTATTTCCATGAACTCGCAAATACAAGATCTTCTCTCACACTGTCTTTTACTCCCTGCTGTTTTATATTGCCCTCCTAATTCTCAGTCCTGGTCTTTCTTTATGTTCTTCATCAACCTGGATAGGTTATACTATTTTCTCCCTTATTCAAGACCAACAGAATAGAATAGAACACCCAGAAATAAACCCTGATATATGGCCAAATGATTTTTGACAAGTTGCCAAGACTTTTCAAAGTAGAAAGGATAGTATTTTCAACAAATGGTGCTGAGAAGTCATGTTGTCAACATGCAAAGTAGGAAGATGGACCCTTACCTAACATCATATGCAAAAATTAATGAAAACGTATCAAGAAACTAAATATAAGACCTAATAAAATAAAAAGTCTTAGAAGAAGACACAGGACAAGGGCTTCATGACATTGGATTGGCAGTGTTTTCCTCAATATGAAACGAAGGAACAACAAAGGTACAGCTGAGAAAAAAATTAACAATTTGCAGTACATAATTAAAAAAAAAATGTGTATCAAAGAAATGTAAACAGAATAAAATGGCAACCCACAAGATGGGAGAAAATATTTGAAAGCCATGTATCTGACAAGAGATGTCTATTCAGAATATACAGAGAACTCCTACACCTCAACAAAAAGCAAACACCCTGATTCAAAAATGGATAAAAGACTTGAGTAGATGGTTCTTCAAAAAGATGTACAAATGACTAAGCACTTGAATAGATGCTCCATATCACTAAATGCATGTTTATATATTTGTGTGCATGCATACACACACAAGCACACACACACATACACAAGCAGAAAACAAGTATTGGTGAGGATGTGAGGGAGTTGGAACCATTGTGCTATGTCAGTGGGAATGTAGAATGATACAGCTGCTTTGCAAAAGAGTATGGCAATTTTTCAGATATTGAAAAATAGAATTACTACATGATCCAAGAATTTTACTATGAGGAATACCCAAAGGAATTGAAATCAGGGTCTTAAAGAAATATTTGTACTCCAGTGTTTAGAGCAGTAATAATCAGAGTAGCTAAAATATGAAAGCAACCTAAGTGTTCATCCACTAGTTCCTGGATAAGCAAAGTGTGGTATACCCATATAATACAATATTATTCAGCCTTAAGAAGGAAAAGATCTAGAAATATGCTACAACATGGATGAATCTTGAGGAAATTGAGCTACCAAAAATGCCATTTTTGTGACTTTTAGTGAGTCATAACAATACAACTACTTATTTCAATTATATGGGGTACTTAGTGTAGTCAAAACCATAGAAATTGGGAGGGTAATGATGCTTTTCAGGTGGTTATGGAACAGAAAGGAAAGTTATGTTTAAAGGATACAGAGTTAAAGTTTTAAAATGAAGAAAAGAATTAGAAAGATAAATGGTGATGTTGATCGCCCAATAATATGAACGTATTTAATATCATTGAACGGTGCACTTTATAATAATTAACATGTTATATTTTATGTTATTTGATTTTACCAACATACACAATTGGGAAAGAATGTAATATCAGGAAAGGGAGTGGACCTGGGATAGAGCAGAGAGTAATCAGAAGGGTGAGACACTGCATATGTTGAAGAAGAAGAACTGAGAGTCTTCATTGGCCAGAAGAGTCTTTATAAAAAAAAATTACTCTGAGGGTGTATTAAATAGATATCTATGGGTGCACTGCTATCTCCCATGGGTTATCTTAAAGAGTCTTTAATAAAGTCCATAAGGCTTGCTGAGGCTTTTTTAAAAACTGGATTCCCTAGGAGATAATTAGAGGTTGGTACTTAAGTCTATGTCTAGGTTGACAGATTTTGCAGGGAAGACGAACCTGAGAACAGTGGAGGTCTTAAGAGTGTAAGTACATGGAAATTAGAAAAAAAAATAAAAGGAATTAGGAAAACTGTGGACTTCGAAGGTCATGTATTATTACTGAGTCAGACCTGAGGTTTCTAAGGAGTTATATACACAGTTGCTATTTGGATTACTTGTTGATAAAGATAAGTGGAACAACTAGAATCGTTCCCAAGTGTAGGTAAGATATAATGAGAGGATGGAGGTGGAAAGTAGGGAGGCCCAGAGAGAAGTGGGAAGGTCATATTGGGCCAAGATGGTGGTAATATCCAGCAGAACAGATGGTAGGACAGACTATGGGTTCATCGTTTTCATTTCGGCTCCCCCCCTCATCCTTAATAATTCTTTGGGAATATTTCATGGCTCTGTGATGCAGGTACAGAATTCGAGTGAGGAGACTACACCCTCAGTGTCCAGCTGTCTGAGTCCTCAGTGTGCTTCAAATGATGGAGAACTATTGCTTCTTTATGAGAAGAGTTAGTACCTCGTAGCTAAGCTTAAGCTGGAGCTTATGCAATATTGATCCCATTTTATATATACTGTTGGCATGGAGGTTCCTCCTCCTCTTTTCTTGACCATTATGAAATGAATCTATATTTCTTAATATTTGGGTATATCAGATAAATACATTAAGTAAAGGAATCTTATATATTGCTCCCTGCATAGTTTGCTCTTTCTTGTTTCTCTTTTCTCTTTACTAAATTAGCACGGGGAGTGACCTTGAAATGTTCTAATCAGGAGAGATTAGAACATCATATTTCTAGAGAGGTTGGTTGGACAGAGCAGGGGTCCCAGTGAGAATCCAAGCTTCTGTTTCTACTTGGAAGTGTACCTGTGTAGAATAGAGGGCTCCAGGAAATATCCTAGAATATTCCAATGTCCCTGCGGGAGATCATTAAGAGAGGCAGGATCTGGTACCAGATCAGTGTCCTATGACATGTTTGTCAGTCATCTGATGTGAGATTCTGAGAGCCAATCCCTTATGGTAGGGCTGAGTGCAGAGTGATGAAGAACCTGTGAAAGCCTTTGATTGCATGTTAAAGATGAAGCTCTGATTTCGGGGAGAATTTTCTTACCTGACTGAATGTCACCCTTCTGTGGGGATGAGATTCTGTGCTTTTCCTCCGTTGATGACCACTGACTGAAAATCATTAGAGGATCATGTCTAGAAAGCATTCCTTATTTAATTTCTTAAAGAAGAAAACATAGAAAACATTTTTATCCACTTTCAAATTGAGGATCATGGGGAATGTCATCAGTGAAAATGTCAGAGTAGGGAGCTCTGGCTTGTGTCCATCCCCAGAAACACTGACATACGTGGTAAAGCCTGTCAAAATGATCTTATCCACACATGTAAGTTTATTTTTCTTTTCACCCTGTAGATTTATCTTTCATTGAAACTTTACTGACTACAGGGTGTGGAGAATAAACAGGGAAGTAGAAACTGTATTTCCTGATGAGAGAATCACTAAGTCACATTAGCTGTTCTGAGCTACGTCTTACTCACCGTGACTCTAATTAAAACAAACAAACAAACAACACACTTTTTTTCTTTTTGGTGAGTCAGTTATGACATTTCCTCGTTAAAGACATGGTAACAGATATAGACTTAGATTTATCAGAATTGAGCAAAATTTTGATTGTACCTGTGTTGAATATATGAGCATGACCTGCTACAAAACTTCATTATACTTATTGCCACAACTGACAAATTTCCTTTTTCCACTCCTGATATGTTGCATGTAAGGAATGCATAGGTCACTAACCCCAGCTGGTCACAGGTAAACTCTGCCACATGGATTACTGCCTGTTTTTCTGCTAGAAGACCATACATTCTCGAGTATCATGCCTGCAGAGTATCTGGGCTCTTCTTTTTTCTGGATAAAGTTTAGATAATCACCTAATTTTATGAGAAATATATAAATTGTATCTGCATATTCTTCAGGTTTTTATTTATCCATTCTCTTTCAAGTCCTAAATGCAAATATTAAAGTGATTTCCAAGAGGGTGGTAAATAGGACAGCTACGTTTATGCTCCAAAATTAACAATAAATCATAATACAATTGTAAATGCATTAATGTGTGATTAATATGTAGATACTTATGTAAATGCAAGTTTAGTAGTGCTTTGTGGAGAGCTTCAGAATCTAGGTATTAAAAAAAAAAAAGAAGGAGTTCTTGAAACTCTGAGGGAATTATAGAGAAGTCTTTGTGTCTATAAATATCACTCTGAAATAATGCATTTTCTCAGAAATAAAGTAGGCATAAAACTGTAGGAAAAAACTTCATGAAATGAAAAAGCATGTGAGATGGCCATACAAGAAAAAGAATATTCTCACAGAATAATGAACAGTGTGGAGTTCAGCAGAAAGGTAATACAGATTCAGAGAGTAAAACTTCGGAGAGCCTAATTATGAGTTCCTCATATTTCATCTTTGGAGAGACGGTAGTCATTTGAAATATGATGTTATAAGATGACGTTAAGATACTTAAATACTTTCATTTAGAAATGACCACTTATACCAGAATAAATGAAAGAGAACACAAAATTATGTTTTTTTTGATTTTTTAAAGACCTCAGGTGAGTGCTGATAATATAAAAATACATGATGTCTTTCACTGCAAAGTAAAGGAGCTGTTACAGTGAAGGATTACTGGACTGAATGTCAATATTATGACACAGTATGAGTGTGCTTCGTGTTTGGTAATTGCAATCATTGTTGCTTTTGTTGTGCTCATCCATTTACAATGCTTGGTGTCAGTTGATTTATCTCTTGTAAAAATAAAATACAGTGTGTGTGTGAAAAAAATACATGATGTCTTGACTAAAGTTGTATGGAATTTGAGATCTGGAAAAAAGGCAATTTCTTTTCTGTAATGCTAGGATGCTAATTGGACATTTTTGCAAGAAAGAGATTTCAGGATGCAAATCTCGTGTCTCTAAGGTTGGAAGTCAGCTCATGGTGGAACATTCTATTAAAATTGTATAAGTGGAGAAATATTTCTTTGGAAGGAAGAGGTCGGTCACGAATTCCTTTTTAATAAAGTTAGTGGTTTATAGTATACCGAATGAGCAAAATGGCTATTTCTGAACTTTAGAGAAAATTAATATAGTTTTTCTGCATTTATATTATGAGGCTGATATAAAGTATCATAAATTCTTTATTTTGAAAAACAATGTAATCAATTTGACATAATTCATATATATTGAACCTGTGGTACACACACACAATAAATCTTACATTCTAAAATTTTTTTGCACTAAAGAAATATCTTCAAGTGTAGTTGATTTACAATGGTGTGGGTTTTTAAAATACATGTTTATTGGAGTATAATTGCTTTATAACATTGTATTAGTTTCTGCTTTACAACAAAGTGAATCAGCTATATGTATACATATATTCCCCATATCCCCCCCTCTTGAGCCTCCCTCCCACACTCCCTGTCCCACCCCTCTGGGGGACATAAAGCACCGAGCTGATCTCCCTGTGTTATGAGGCAGCTTACCACTAGCTATTTTACATTTGGTAGTGTATATATGTCAGTGCTACTCTCTCACTACGTCCCTGTCTCCCCTTCCCCCTGTGTCCTTAAGTCCGTTCTCTACATCTGTGTCTTTATTCCTGCCCTGTCACTAGATTCGTCAGTACCACTTTTCTAGATTCCATATATATGTGTTAGCGTATGGTATTTGTTTTTCTCTTTCTGACTTACTTCACTCTGTATGACAGACTCTAGGTCCAACCACCTCACTACAAATAACTCAATTTTGTTCCTTTTTATGGCTGAGTAATACTCCATTGTGTATATGTGCCACGTCTTCTTTATATATTCATCTGTCGATGGACATTTAGGTTGCATCTATGTCCTGGCTATTGTAAATAGTGCTATAGTGAATATTGTGGTACATGTGTCTTTTTGAATTATGGTTTTCTCCGGGTATATGCCCAGTAGTGGAATGCTGGGTCATATGGTAGTTCTGTTTTTAGCTTTTAAGGAACCTCCATACTGTTCTCCATAATGGCTGTATCAGTGTACATTCCCACCAACAGTGGAGGAGGGTTTCCTTTTCTCCACACTCTATCCAGCCTTTATGCATTGTTTTATTAATTTCTTTTTTTTTAAACTTTAAAAAAAATTTTTATATTTATTTTTGGCTGTGTTGGGTCTTCATTTCTGTGCGATGGCTTTCTCTAGATGCGGCAAGCGGGGGCCACTCTTCATTGCGGTGCACGGGCCTCTTCACTATCGTGGCCTCTCTTGTTGCAGAGCACAGGCTCCAGACGTGCAGGCTCAGTAGTTGTGGCTCACGGGCCTAGTTGCTCCACGGCGTGTGGGATCTTCCCAGGCCAGGGCTCGAACCCGTGTCCCCTGCATTGGCAGGCAGATTCTCAACCACTGCGCCACCAGGGAAGCCCTCCTTCATTTCTTTTTCATTTATTTCTGATTTCATCTTTATGATTTCTTTCCTTCTGCTAACTTTGGGGGTTTTTTAAATTATTCATTCTTTAATTGCTTTAGGTGTAAGTTTAGGTCGTTTATTTGAGATTTTTCTTTTTTCTTGAGGTAGGATTGTATTGCTATAAACTTCCCTCTTAGAACTGCTTTTGCTGCATCCCTTAGATTTTGGGTCATTGTGTTTTCATTGTCAGTTGTTTCTAGGTATTTTTTTATTTCCTCTTTGATTTCTTCAGTGATGTCTTGGTTATTAAGTAGTGTATTGTTTAGCGTGCATGTGTTTGTATTTTTTTTACAGATTTTTTCCTGTAATTCATATCTAGTCTGATAGCGTTGTGGTCGGAAAAGATACATGATATGATTTCAATTTTCTTAAATTTACCAAGGCTTGATTTGTGACCCAAGAGAAGATCTATCCTGGAGGATGTTCCATGCGCACTTGAGAAGAAAGTGTATTCTGTTTTTTTTGGATGGAATGTCGTATAAATATCAATTAAGTCCATCTTGTTTAATGTATCATTTAAAGCTTGTGTTTCCTTATTTATTTTCCTTTTGGATGAATTGTCCATTGGTGAAAGGAGGTGTTAAAGTCCCCCACTATGATTGTGTTACTGTCAATTTCCCCTTTTGGGGCTGTTAGCATTTGCCTTATGTATTGAGGTGCTCCTTTGTTGGGTGCATAAATATTTACAATTGTTATATCTTCTTTGTGGATTGATCCCTTCATCATTATGTAGTGTCCTTCTTTGTTTCTTGTAATAGTCTTTATTTTAAAGTCTATTTTGTCTGATATGAGAATTGCTACTCCAACTTTCTTTTGATTTCCATTTGCATGGAATATGTTTTTCCATCAACACACTTTCAGTATGTATGTGTCCCTAGGTCTGAAGTGGGTCTCTTGTAGACAGCATATGTACGGGTCTTGTTTTTGTGTCTATTCAGCCAGTCTATGTCTTTTGGTTGGAGCATTTAATCCATTTCATTTAAGGTAATTATCGATATGTATTTTCCTATTACCATTTTCTTCATTGTTTTGGGTTTGTTATTGTAAGTCTTTTCCTTCTCTTGTGGTTCCTGCCTAGAGAAGTTCCTTTAGCGTTTTTTGTAAAGCTGGTTTGGTGGTGCTGCATTCTCTTAGCTTTTGCTTGTCTGTAAAGGTTTTAATTTCTCCGTCAAATCTGAATGAGATCCTTGCTGGGTAGAGTAATCTTGGTTGTAGGTTTTTTTCCCTTTCATCACTTTAAATATGCACAAAGATGCCCAAAGTGTATGCTCAGCAGTCCCTCAGAGTCGACAGCCTTTCTATTGTGATCTATTTATGATTTATTTCTTAAATGACTAATGAGGCTTAGTCAGATTTTTCTGACAGCTTTGGGTCTTCAGCTTTCTGCTTTCATCATTTGTCCTTAATAGCAAAATCTAGATTTAAAGTGTTTTAGTTTTCTATTCACTTATACATAGTTATATAGATAAAAGATGTCAACATCCCATACAAATGCACCCTTCCCTACTTCTACCCTCAATATTTTGTGGAGATTTCTGTCTTTATGCAGAGAGTGTATTTGGAGGGGGTGGGGGGAGGGGGTTCCCCTGTTTAAATAAAATTGCATTTAGTATAAACCCAAATCAATACTTTATACCATTAGTACCACCAATATGCCACTCAGGCTGTCCTAAAAGCATCCCCAAAGCAGTTCCTGTGGGAAACAGAAAACAGGCTGTTTGCAGTTCATGAAGAACACCCCAATACTATTCCATTGTATTTTATGTCAAAAAAAGCATGATCTCTATCAATTTGAGACATCATGTTTTAGAAAATTTGGATATAAGATGCATTTTTTCCCTTTCCTAGCTAACCTAAATTAATAGCAAAAGTAATCATTTACTGAGCACCTACTGTGTTACACAAATTATTTATAATCTTTATAACACACTTACAATGTAGGCATTATAATTGCCATTTTTAAAATGAGGAAATTGAAACTCAGAAATACAATATAATCTGAGCAGAGTTACACAGCTATTGAATGGCAGAGCTAGTATTTAAACCTGTCTCGTCATGTTCCAAAGTCTATGTCTGTATTAAGATAGGAAGACTATAACTTTCTGATACTCAATACACCTAAAAAAGTGAAATTTAGAGAATGTGAAAATTCCCCCCATATCAGAAAACTAGTCTAAGTTTTAAAAGAAGTATCATGAGCAGAATCAGGCAATTAAGTAAGAGTACTATTCAAGTACACAAATCACTGTGATCATTGGAGAACATGTTACTGTCACATGAAAGGCAATGAGAGAAGAATAGTATTTACAGCGGTGGGAGAAAATTTCTATGTCTTTATGCTTCTTTGCCTTTTAAAATGTTAATCTCATAATGATAAAACTAAAGGAACAATAGGTTTTGTTTCCAAAAGCTGCTAATAATGATATGTTCACTATACCATAGGCTGTTTAGGCCAGTGTGTTTGTGCATTACTTGTTTATTTATGTATATACTTAATTTTTAAAATGTCTTTTATTATAAATATGATATACCTTCGTTGTTACATATTCAAGCCATAGAGAAAGGCATAGAATCGTTTTTCGTTATATTCTTCCAGATTTTATTATTTTTTCACTTCCTTTTCCTTTCCTCCCTTTATTTGAGGTTGTTATTTATGGAAAGGCTGGCCCAAAGCTTGAAGTTTCTAATGACTCTATTAAGCTTCTACCATCCCACTTCCTGCTTCCAAGTGGCAACCACTTTGAATTTTTCAACTTGATCTTTTGGTGTTTACCTCTGTGTCTCCATGTAACATGTTTATACATGTTTCTACTTCCTGTATTTTCTAATTGAAATTACCTTTTGACTTCCCATTTTTGGAAGATGAGGATTTATATCTTTTCACAATCCCTTCTCAACCCCCACTACACACACACACACACACACACACACACACACACACACACACACACATTCTTTCAACTTGGTAAGAGTGAAATTTTGGTTTTGTTTTTTAGGACTGAATCCAGTATACTATGATCACTTTTTCTTGTACATTTTGTTTAACTTTGAGCTAATATTTTCTCTCTTTCATATTCTATCAACTTTATATGTACTCTTCACTAATTCAACTCCAAAGCCTCCTTCTGTTGTATAATAAACTTCTTATTATATCCAAACACATTAGGTCTTCTCCGAATTTTCTCTTCTTACTAAAAAATAACTTTCCTGGAAACTTCTAAGCTGCTACAACCTGGACTCGTTCCTCTCTGTGCCCACCTTTGGTCCTGGACACACTTCACTATCATTTTAATTCCCTTCACCTGTCTCTTTTGTAGGATCTCCTATTTCCTGGGTTCCATCTCTTGTTGGGGAAGAAGGGAGTGTTTGTTTGTTTACTTCCTGTTTGGGTGGAGTATATCTTCCAGCATATTCCTAATAAAGAGATGCATGTGAAACATTTTTTGAGAATTTACATATGTGAATATTCCCTTATTCTATCATCTTTCTACTTAATAGTTTGGCAAAGTATAGAACACTAGATTGGAAACTGGCGTCTCACAAAATTTTGAAGGTATTTCTCAGCTGTCTTCTAGGCCCAAATGTGACTGAAATCATTCAAATTCTTATCTTTTCTTTGAAACCTGGTTGTCTCTCTCTCTCTTTCTCTCTCACCTTGTCAATATTCCTCTATTTCACAGGTATATACTTTGATGGGCTCTGTTTCCTTCCATTATGTTAGGCACTCTGTGTGTAAATCCCTTTTGAGTGCAAACTTATATTCTCCAGATCTGCTAATCTTTTGAAAATTATTTTATTCATGACTTTATCCTTTCTATGGACTTTTTTCTCTTTTTGGAAATTTCTATCAGATCTCTTGGACTGTTTCCTTTCTTTTTCCCCCTCACTGTTTCCTATTTATTTGCTTCTTTACCCTAGTTTATGCGAGAATTGTTGACTTCATATTCTAAATCTTGTGAATTTTTCTTTTCTGCTCTAATAGTTTCAATTTTCAAAATATCTCTATTAGTTCTTTGAATGTTACTTTTTCAAAGCATCCATTTTAGTTTATGAATGCAATATCTTATGGCTCTGAGGATACTTATGCTATTTTAATAATGTTTTTCTTCTCTCGACTTAATTCATATTTTCTTTTTCTTTTTTTTTTCTACCTGTTTTGTTGCTTGCCTGTTTGCTCATAGTTAAGAGTGGTACATTGGAAACCTAAATGGAAACTCTGAGAGCAGATGAATTTCTTAAACTGTGGTCTTCATGTAGAGTGATCAGGCGGGGACATTTCCTTGTGGAAATCCTGATGTTGGCGTATTTAGAGCTTTCCTCTGGGGCTGCTCAAATTCCCAAGCAAAGTCGTCCTCTGTCCTGCTTGGAGGGAATCCTCCTGGTTGCTACTTCGGGAATTTGTTTTTTCCCCAGCTTGCTAACACACATCCAATTTTGTGATTTATTATTAAAATTACATTCTCTTGGGACTTCCCTGGTGGTCCAGTGGCTAAGACTCTGTGCTCTCAATGCAGGGGGCCCAGGTTCGATCCCTAGTCAGGGAATTAGATACCACATGCCAAAACTCAGAGTTCACATGCCGCAACTAACAGATCCCTCATGTCACAACTAAGACCTGTCACAGCCCAATAAATAAATAAATATTTTAAAAAATAATAAATAAAATTACATTCTCTCACTTGAACACAATTTATGTGAAGGAACTAGGATGACTAGGAGGCAGAGGTGTCATGCACTTAAAAATTATCTCAGCGGAATTTTTCTTTTCAGTGATGTCCTTAATACTTTACTGTTTGTGAGGGCCTGTTACAAAAGCAAACTCTTGGAGTTAACAAAAGTGTGTATAAGGTATGGGATTATGAAGTTGAGGTCAGCTGATAGAGAAAATTGAACCAGGTGGCATTAGCACCACAATTCAGGGTTATATTTTTTCTGTAAACTACAGCACCAAAAACTTAATTGGCTAAATCAAGTTGTCCTTCCTCATAGAGTTCACAGTCTATAATGTTGAAAGCTATTTTGGTGAGTGTTATGTTGCAATTTACAATAAAAAGTATATATTCAGTCTTCAAACCCTGCTCCTGCCACAAATCTCCTAAAAGTCTTGGAATTTCCTAAGTGATAAGGACAACAAAGGTGTGTTTTTATGTTAATGAGGTGACTTTTGGAAAGAACCTAAGGATGGGGGCTGGTTGCTAGCTGAGTCAAAGATTTGATTAGAATGTTGGAACTTTCACTTTCCTCCCCACCCCTGAACTTCCAGCCTCAGGGGAGGGGACAGGGCTGGAGACTGAGTTCAGCCAGCAGTGTTGTAATCAGACATGCCTTTCAGGAAGCCTCCATAAAAACTCAAAAGGAGGGGTTCCAAGAACTTCCGAGTTGGTGAACACGTGGAGATTTGGGGAGTCACACCCAAAGAGGGCAAGGAAGCTCCATACCCTTTCTCATACCTTACCCTAGGCATCTCTTTTATCTGGCTACTTCTGAGTCATATTCTTTTATAATAAACCAGCAATCAGTTAAGTAAATGTTTCTCTGAGCTCTGTGAGCCACTCAAGCAAATTAACCCCAAACCAAGGAGGGTCGCTGGAATTGCTGATCTATAGTCAATCAGTCAGAAGCACAGGTGATAACCTGGACTTGCGATTCACATCTGAAGTGTGTGTGTGTGTGTGTGTGTGTGTGTGTTTGTAAGGAGGTGGGTGGCAGTGGAGGGCCATGTGGTCTGGTAGGACTGAGCCCATAACCTATGGAATCTGATGCTGTTTCCAAGTATATAGTGTTAGAATTGAGTTGAACTGTAGGACACCCTGTTGGCGTCCAGAAAACTTCTTGGTGGTGGGAAACACCCTCCCTCCACACATTAGAAATGGGGTGTTCAGAGGACCAAAGAGTGAGTTTCCAAAATAATTGAGATCGGTTCAAAAGTGACACTGAGATGCGTGTGCACAGACACACAAATCCTTCACTGTGTTCATGAAATTCACTTTTATTTAATAGAGTAGGAAGTTTGTCAGTGTGTGGGGGGAAGAAAAAAAATACAAACCTCATTAAGTAGAAGTAAATAAACTCATATTGAACATTTTTGCCATTTTAGAATCAGACAACAATCTGTGACTTCAGATATTGAATAAAAATGTAGTACGTGTGCTGGTAAATTTAAGAGGCCCCCTACAGATGACTTTAAAATTATAAAATTACCTAATTTTATTTCCAAGTCAAAATCTAGAATAACTTTATGAATATCACCAACTAATTCATGGCTTCTTGGGATAGATCCTCAACCACATGACAACTTCTGATAACTGGAATATTACTTTTATGTGTCAGTTCAAATTCCTGGGAAAGTGGATCGGTTTGGTCTAGCTAATCTTAATGAGCCTGTCCACCGAGTTCACTGGTTGCCTGACACCTTTGGATCTGCTGCCCATTAGTCACATGCCCACACCTGAGCAATGAACTCTGGAGGAAGGACAACTGGAGATGGGCTGCACGTCATGGTCACTAGGCAAGAAGGAATTGTCTGAAGGAAAACTTTTACCTGGAAGGGAAATATCATCATTTCCTCCCTAGCTTTAAGATTCAATGTTTTTCCATTGCTTTTTAAAAAAAAATTTATTAGAGTATACTTGATTTACAATGTTGTGTCAGTCTCTGCTGTACAACAAAGTGAATCATATATATATATATATATATATATATATATATATATATATATGCTCTTTTTTAGATCCTTTTCCCATATAGGTCATTACAGAGTACTGAGTAGAGTTTCCTGTGCTATACAGTAGGTCCTTATTAGCTATCTATTTTATATATAGTAGTCTGTATATGTCAATCCCAATCTCCCAATTTATCCCTCCCTCCCATCCTCCCTGGTAACCGTAAGATTGTTTTCTACATCTGTGACTCTCTTTCTGTTTTGTACCATGATTTTAGATTCCACATATAAGCAATATCATATAATATTTGTCTTTCTCTGACTTAGTTCACTCAGTATGACAATCTCTAGGTCCATCATGTTACTATTTTTTGTCATTCTTTTTTATGCCTGAGTAATATTCCATTATATATATATGTATACACACACACACACACACACACACACACACACACACACACACATATCATGTCTTTTTTATCCATTCATCTGTTGACGGACATTTAGGTTGCTTCCATTTCCTGGCTATGGTAAATAGTGCTGCAATGAACATTCGGGTGCGTGTATCTTTTTCAAATTATGGTCTTCTCTGGATATATGCCTGGGAGTAGGATTGCTAGAACTTATGGTAGCTCTAAAAACAATTAATGCTGGAGACGGTGTGGAGAAAAGGGAACCCTTGTACACTGTTGGTGGGCATGTAAGTTGGTACAGCCACTATGGAGAACAATATGGAGGTTCCTTAAAAACAAACAAAACCTGCGGGGTGGTGGTGGTGGTGGTGTGATGAATTGGACGATTGGGATTGACATGTATACACTGATGTGTATAAAATGGATGACTAATTAAAACAACAACAACAACAAAAACTACTAAAAATAGAGCTTCCATTGCTTTTAAGATCGATCCTACAAAGGCTGATGTGACTGGGCCCCTGCCTCGCCTCTTCTCTCATTACTCTCCGCTCTTTCTCTCTGCTGCAGCCATGCTGACTTTGCAGTTTCTCAAATCACCCTTGTTTCCATGTTGCCCCACAACATTTGCCTAGGCTTTTCCCTTTGCCCACCTAATAATCACCCTTTAGATCTCATTTCAAATTACATTCTCAGTGTCTTTGAAGAAGTCCACAGAACAACTTACTTCTGAAAATTAGAGCTGCCAATTAAATTCCATTTTGTTATGGAACTAATTGTGTGAATCTGTTGATCGGGGTTCAGGACACACTAACCCAAAATATGACACCGTGGCATACTGAATATTTTAAGCTGAAGGAATTTGAGAAAGAGCATATGTAGAAAGGACTCTCTGACCTTCCCCTGCAGGAGATCATAAGACCCTTATGTGAGGGGTGCCTTTTCTATACCCAGAGAAAATGTTCATCCTCATCTCCAAGACGTCAAGAGGAATTAGACTGAAAAGGCTTTGCTATTTCCCCTAATTTACCGCACTAAACTCATACCCCTTTTTGTCCTATCATATTTTCCATGACTTTCTACTCTTCTTCCAACCAAACAGAAACACTCTCAGGTTTAACCACTTCTTCAGGTCTTCATTTTCTAATGAAGCTTCCGGTGTCACGTGAAACTTACAATAAACGAATTTGTATGCTTTTCTCTTGTCAATCTGTCTTTTGTTAGAGGGGTCTCTGTCAAGAACTTAGAAGAGTAGAGGAAACAGCTCTTTTTCTTCCCTACTTCAGTAACCAGGTAAGAGGCTATCAAGGTAGTCAAAAAAGAGGAAGTCTCTAGATGGTGAGAAGGGTCACACTGTGTTGAGTAGTGATTAGCAAGCAGAGAAGAGTTAGTAGCAGGGGAGTAGTACTACTCTCAGAAGTCACCTCTCTCATCTCTGAAGTCTCCTCACATTTGCTACTTAGGCAGTGAATTGTTCCCATAGTATTTTTTTCTTCTCCTTATCTGAGATGCTCATTGAAGACCACATTTATAAGATACAACTTAATCAATATATGTGGATGGCTTGGTGCATTATACTTGGAAAGTTTTTAATTATTATTGAGTAATAAGTAAGCTTTGTTGAAGCCTTGTCTTTCCTTTTTTTTAGTGTTTGTAATATACTTTGATTTGATTGGATTTTTTACTGAAGTATAGTTAATTCACAATGTTGTGCTAGTTTCAGGTATACAGGAGAGTGATCCATTTTTATATATACATATGTTAAGATTAAGTTTTATATATATTATATAATATATATATATTCTTTTTCAGATTCTTTTCCATTATAGGTTATTACAAGATATTGAGTATAGTTCCCTGTGCTATACAGTAGTTGCCTTTTCATGTTCTTATTAGGTTTCATCTTCCTGCATTTTACTTTTTAAGATGCATTTTTTTTAAACGGGAAACTTTTTTCTGATTATGTTAGTCTATGGACTATCATGGTTCTCTAAATTCAGAAATATATATTAGTAAATGTTCCCTTCCTCATCCCTACATTCATGGGTAATCTCCTGCTAATTATTAGCACGGTGAAGTAAATTAAGGAAGCTATTATTGGGTGTATATGTTAATAGGGTGATAATTGGATACCAGTGGGTAAGAATTAAGTAGGAAATGTCAAGGTGAGTTCAGAGACGTTTCATTAAAGAAAAAAATAGGAAAATGCTGAGGAGCTTACAATCAATTGCTTATTTTACACCAAATGGCTTTTTAAAATTATGGTCACAAAAAGTGGATAAGCAGTAAAATGTACATTTGAGCTGATACAAATTGTCAGAAGAGAAATAAATATCGACACGTCTCACATTTGAGGTAGATTAGATAAATGTTTGATTTTTGAACATTCATTTCAAACAACAAAATTGAAATAACCTAAAATTTTCATGAAAGCTGTGCGGACATTCTAAATCAGTTATGCCATCATTTTGAAAATGGTCAAGATGGGAAGGGGAGGTAGGAAGATGGGATTCCACGTAAAATTCATCCGAAATATTTTTCTAAGAAGGTTTGAACAACACACTTAGGATTTCAGGGATGCCCATTCTGCGTATAACGTATCTATCTGCAAACATGTTACGGCAAGCATCACTTGGCTGACACACCTGCCCACTGTCCTACCTACAGCGAGCTGTCTGAGATGTCATGGGAGTTGCCTCTAACCAGGACCTGATACCCAATGCCCTGACAACGCTGCTTTTTCAAAGCTTGAACTGCGACTCTTCACTTGGCTCCACAGGCCCAGGGCAACTTGAACACCTGGCAAGACAGTAAGTTGGCAGATTCCTGCCTCTGAAAGATATGCAATTTTCAAGTGAGAGTTGCATTTCTCAATTTTACTTTTCTGTTTAGGGATTAGTTTGCTTATTTGTTCACTTATTCATTCACACATTTACATTTATCGACCAATATTTGTACAATTACGTTTTGTTTCCTCACTTAAATAAATAATTTTTTTCTCTGTGATGACTAAGGAACAAGCTGGTAAATGGTTGTTTGCTCTACAGTCATTTTGCCACAGGGTCGTGGTATAACTCTTTGAAGTTAAAAAAAAACTTGCAAAAAGTGTAATTTCAAGATTTATAAAAACATAACTCATGAGAACGGCTTATTTTTGTTTCATAGTTTAATTTCTCTACAGCTTTAATAATTGTAGAAATTAGATTTCTATTGCAAATGAATTTTTCTTAAATGATATATAAATTATAAGAATTGAAATCACTCTCATAATGATGATGATATGCAGTTATCACAGCTAACATTATCTAAGGCCTTATTTTGTGCCAGGCACTGTGCGAGGTGTTTTACGTACAGTGAGTCAGTGCTCGCTGTCCTATCATTACTTAAATACAGTCACTGCTACCCTCTTTGCAGATAAGAGGACCAACACTTATATTAACAGGGATTCTTATTTATCTGGTCTTTTAATACTGTGTCTTATGTTAGGTTTTATAGTTGAATTAGAGCTATGTTTCCTGAGTTAGCAGGACAGTAATCTCCAGGGGGTACATTTTTCCATAAGTAATTTTTGCAGAGTCCTAACCTGAAGATTCTAATTCCAAGGGTCTGGAATTGGGACCTAGTAAACTGTACTTTGAACAAATGTCCCTTATGATTCTTACTGTTAAACAAGTTTAAAAACTATTGATTGATAGTTGTCTTTGAGTTTCACTGCTCTGCTTAAAAGATGCTTAAAATCACCTATTTCCAGCACTGCATCCTTTACCTCAAGATTTTAAAATCAAGATTATAAAATTACAATAATGTTTCATTCAGGCTCTTCAATACTATTTTCACCCTGATTTTGAGGATTTGGGCAAGTCATGTATTATAAAGAGGTGAATTCTTTTGTATTTTATTGTAAAAAAAAAAAGTGATATGTAAAGAAAGTATTTTGTGCTCTGTTACAAATATCCCAGTGAAATTCATACTACACAATGTAGTAAAAACAGATATAAAATGCTTTATCAGTTTAAAAGTACTGAAAATTCTGATTTGTATTTTAGGGATGAATATAAACTATTAATTCAAATATGATATGGCAATATTGAGTTAGTAAAATCTCTTATAACATAACTGATCCCAACTTTTTTAAAAGCATGTAATATTTTGCCTCACCAGCTTTACACTGCTGAAGTTTATAAATGAACAAAGTACTGAAATCCAGTGACAACAGCTAGCAAAACATTTTCCTTTAAATCTAAAGTATTTATAGTGCTCTGTGTATTTAGATCTCTCTTCTCCTAGATATTAGGTATCCGTATTAGGTATCAGTATTTTCTTTTTTGCATTTTTTCAAAACAATTTAATTGTCTGCTCTTCAGTCATTTTACCACAAGGTGGTGGTATAACCTTCTGTCTTAGATTCCTTGACACTCCCAAAACCTTCTAACTGGATTAAAATTGCTTAGAGAAAAATATCCCATTACCTTTGTAACTATTTTAACAAACTTTAAGAGGTTTAATTAATTATTATGTGTTGCCAATGCACCTATAATTTATACCAATTTGACAAGTGATATTTTCTTAAAATGATAAAGAAAACCTAATGTTTTAAAACTCTTGTGTGCTATACCAAGAGATGACACTAATCACCAGAAAAACTTAAGCTAATTCTGGAACTAGCCAACATTAATGGAGATACTAAAATGGGAGTAGTAGGATGAGGTCTCTGAATGTTTTTCATTGCCTTGAACTTTACTTTTAGAACTTGGTAGCTTATCTATTTCATGTTTATTCTAAAACTGGATTTTTCAAAATTAATTTTTTCAATTCTTTTTTGTATTACTAGTAGCAGCCTTAATCCTAAGTGCCCTGTACTGAAACATTTATATAAGTTACTGTGGTAGATATTTGAGTGTACCTTTCAGATGTGGTCTGCAGACAGCCTCTAGCTATCAGCTCCTTCTGTCTCAGCTGCAGAGAACCACCTATGTGGAGGTTAGGCCCTTCCCAGGGCAGCCCACTTCTACTGACTGAGCAAAGTGGCAGTATAAAGACCTGGCCATTTGGGCTCTATGCAGAATTTTTTTATTGAGATATAAATGACATATAACATTGTATTAGTTTTAGTCATACGGTATAATTATCTGATACATGTTTATATTGCGAAATGATTACCGTGAGTTTAGTTAACATCCATTACAGCACATAATAACAATTTTTTTCCTTGTGACGAGAACTTTTAAGATCTACTCTCTTAGCAACTTTTAAATATACAAAACTGTATTGTTAACTGTAGTCACCATGCTGTATATTACATTCCCAGGACTTATTTATCTTACAACTGGAAGTTTGTACCTTTGCACCACCTTGACTCATTTCTCCCATTTTCCCACACACCCCCCTACCCCACACACACACCTGCTTCTGGTAATCACAAATCTGTTCTCTGTATCCATGAGTTTGTTTTTTTAAATTTTAACTTATTTTTTAAGATTCCACATATAAGTGACATTATAAGTATTTGTCTTTCTCTGACTGTGTTATTTCACTTACCCTCCATATCCATCCATGTTGCCACAGATGGCAGGATTTCCTTCATTTTTATGGCTGAATAATATCTCGTTGTGTATATACACTATATTTTCTTTATCCATTCATTCATCCATGGACACTTAGTTTGTTTCCATGTCTTGGCTATTGGAAATAATGCTGCAATCTATATGGGGATGCAGGTATCTTTTGGAGACAGTGATTCTGTTTCTGTTAGATAAGTACCCAGAAATGGAATTGCTAGACCATATGGCAGTTCTAATTTTTATTTTTTGAGGAGCCTCTATACTGTTTTCCACAGTGGCTGCACCAATTTACATTCCCACCAACAGTGTACAAGGTTTCCCTTTTCTCTACCTCCTTGCTTACACTTGTTATTTCTTGTCTTTTTGATAATAGCCATTCTAACATGCATGAAGCGATACCTAATTATGGTTTTGATTTGCATTTCCCTGATGATTAGTGATGTTGAGCATCTTTTCATGTGCCTGTTGGCTTTCTGTATGTCTTCTTTGGAAAAACCTCTATTCAGATATTCTGCCCATTTTTAAACTAGATTGTTTCTTGCTTCCTTTTTCTGCTGATTTATATGAGTTTAAATACTTTTTAGATATTTACCCCTTATCAGATACATAATTTGCAAATATTTTCTCCCATTCCATAGGTTGCCTTTTCATTTTGTTGATGGTTTCGTTTGCTGTGCAGAAGTCTTTTAGTTTGATATAGTCCTACTTGTTTATTTTTGCTTTTTTGCCTTTCTGTTTAGTGTCAAATCCAAAAAGTCATTGTCACAACTGATGTCAAGGAGCTTACCTCCTATGTTTTCTTCTAGGAGTTTTAAGGTTTCAGGTCTTCTGTTCAAGTCTTTAATCTATTTTGGGTTAATTTTTGTGTATGGTGTATGATAGGGCTTCATTCTCTTGCATGTGGCTGTCTAGTTTTACCAACACAATTTATTGAAGAGATTATCCATTCTCCATTGTATATTCTTGTCTCCTTTGTTGTAAATTAATTGACCATACATAGGAGAGTTTACTTTTGGACTTTTGATTCTGTTCCATTGACCTATGTTTCCATTTTTGTGCCAGTACCATACTGTTTCAATTACTGTAGCTTTGTGATACGGTTTGAAAACAAGAAGCATGTTACCTCCAGCTTTGTTCTTCTTTCTTAAGATTGCTTTGGCTATTCCAGGTCTTTTGTGGTTTTATATAAATTTTAGGATTATTTATTCTAGTTCTGTGAAAAATGCCATTGGTATTTTGATAGGAATTGCCTTGAATCTGTAAATTGATTTGGATAGTATGGACATTTTAATATCAGTTCTTCCAATCCATGAACCTGGAATATTTTCCCATTTGTTTGTGTCTTCTATTTCTTTCATCAGTGTTTTATAGGCTTCAGTGTACAGATCTTTCACCTCATTGGTTAAGTTTATTCCTAACTATTTTATTCATTTTGATGTAATTGTCAATGGATTGTTTTCTTAATTTCTCTTCATAATAACTTGTTATTAGCGTATAAAAATGCAACTGATTTTTATATATTGATTTGGTATCCTGCAACTTACTGAATTCATTGATTAGTTCTAACTTTTTTTGGTGGAATCTTTAAGGTTTTCTATATGTAATGTCATGTCATCTGCAAATAGAACCAGTTTTACTTCTTCTTTCCTTCCTTCCAAGCCTATACTGAATAAATGTGACAAGAGTGGGCATCCTTGTCTTATTCCTGATCTTAGAGAAAACACTTTATGTTTTTCGCTGTTGAATATGATATTAGCTGCAGGCTTGTCACATATGGCCTTTATTACGTTAACGCATGTTCCCTCTATACCCACCTTTTTGAGTTTTTTCATAAATAAATGTTGAATTTTGTCAAATACTTTTTCTGCGTCTATTAAAATGATCATATGATTCTTATCCTTCATTTTGTTAATGTGGTTTATAACATTGATTTGCAGATAGTGAACCATCCTTGAATCCCTGGAATAAATCCCACTTGATCATGGTGTATGGTCTTTTTAATGTATTGTTGACTTAGTTTGCTAATATTTTGTTCAGAATTTTTGCATCCATCTTCATCAGGGATATTGGCCTGTAAATTTCTTTCCTTGTAGTGTCCTTGTCTGGTTTTGGTATCAGGGTAATGATGGTATCATAGAATGAGTCTGGAAGTGTTGCCTCCTGTTCTCTTTATTAGAAGAGTTTGAGAAAGATTGGTATTAATTTTTCTTTAAATGTTTGGTAGAATTCACCACTGAAGCCACCTGGGTGAGGACTTCTGTTTGTTGGTAGGTTTGATTTTTTTTTTTTAATGTTGTGGCTGACTTGGTTTTTCCCTACATGTTTTTTGGGTTTTGGGTTTTTTTGTTTTAATTTATTTTTTAATTTTGGCTGTGTTGGGTCTTCGTTTCTGTGCGAGGGCTTTCTCCAGTTGTGGCAAGCAGGGGCCACTCTTCATCGTGGTGCGCGGGCCTTTCACTGTCGCGGCTTCTCTTGTTGCGGGGCACAGGCTCCAGACACGCAGGCTCAGTAGTTGTGGCTCACGGGCTTAGTTGCTCCACGGCATGTGGGATCTTCCCAGACCAGGGCTCAAGCCTGTGTCCCCTGCATTGGCAGGCAGATTCTCGACCACTGCGCCACCAGGGAAGCCCAGGTTTGATTATTGATTCAATCTCCTTACTAATAATTGGTCTGTTCAGATTTTCTGTTAATTCGTGATTCAGTCTTGGTACGTTCTATGTTTCTAGAAATTTATCCATTTCTTGTAGATAGTCCAATTTGTTAGCATATAATTTTCATAGTAGTCTCTTATGATCCTTTGTATTTCTGAGGTATCAATTGTAACATCTCCTCTTTCATTTCTGATTTTATTTATTTGAGTCTTCTCTCTTCTGTTCTTAATGAGTCTGGCTAATGATCTATTTTGTTTATCTTATCAAAGAACCAGCTCTCAGTTTCACTGATCTTTTCTGTTGTCTCTTTAGTCTTGATTTCATTTATTTCTACTCTGACCTTCGTTACTTTCTTCCTTCTACCAACTTTTGTCTTAGTTTCTCCTTTTTCTAGTTCCTTGAGGTACAAAGTTAGGTTGTTTAGTATTTTCTTTTTTCTTCATGTAGGGGTTTATCCTTATGAATTTCCCTCTTAAAACTGCTACTACTGTATCCAATAAGTTTTGGTATATTGTATTTCCATTTTCATTTGTCTCAAGATGTTTTTTAATTTCTTTTCAACCCACTGGTTGTTCAGTGGCATGCTATTTAATCTCCACATATTTGTGAATTTTCCAGTTTTCTTCTTGTAATTGATTTCTAGTTTCACACCACTGTTGTTGGAAAAGATACTTGATATGATTTCAATCGTCTTAGATTTAAGATGTGTTTTATGGTCTAATACATGATCTATACTGGAGAATGTTCCATGTGTAAATGAGAAGTATGTGTATTCTATTGCTTTTGAATGGAATGTTGTGTAAACGTATGTTAAGTCCATCTGGTCTAACATATTATTTAAGTCTAATGTTTCCTTGTTGATTTTCTGTTTGATATTCTATATCTATCCATTGACGAAAGTGGGGTGTTGAAGTCCCTTACTATTACTGTTATTGCTGTCTTTTTTTCCCTTTTGTGTCATTAATATTATACATTTAGGTGCTCCTTTTTGGGGTGCATAAATATTTACAAATGTTACATTCTCTTGTTGGATTGACTGCTTTATAATTATATAATGACCTTCTTTGTCTCTTATTACAATCTTTGTCTTAAAGTCTATCTTGTATTTTATATTACCTCAGCTTTCTTTTGGTTTCCGTTTGCATGGAATGCCTTTTTGCATCCCTTCACTTTCAGTCTGTATGTGTCCTTAAAACTGAAGTGACTCTCTCACTTAAGGCAGAATATATAAATTGGGTCCTGTCCATTGACCTTTTATAAGTCCCAATGAGGTCCATTTATCATAGAATAATATATTTAATAATATAAATGCAATTCACCATTAGCATTGTTATGAAGAATAAGAAATATCAAAACAATTCCTATATTTATTTGGCTATTGTTATTCAAGGAAGTGATTTTTTAAAAAGAAAAGTCTGATCAAATAACTTATTGTTAAACTCTAGAAGGAAACAAGTGAAGAAGTCACTTCTCCATTCACTGTTCTCTCCTTTGCTCACTGTGCTCCAGCCACACTGCCTTTCTTGCAAGCTTTCTAACACGCTGGAGACACTATCCTTGAACCTTTGTTCTGGAGGTTTCTTCTGTGGGTCTAGATGTGGTCAATCCAGGTTGCATCACAGCCCCTGAATGAATTTTGTAAGAATTTCTCTCCCTCTCACTGTCTTTGTATCTCTTTTTTCTTTTCTAATTTATTTTTATAATGGGGTATAGCTGATTTTCAATGCTGTGTTTCTTCCTTCTGTACATCCACTTGATTCACTTACAGAGAGACATCAATCAATTCCTTTTCAGATTCTTACCAGTCTTCTATATTCTATTCTGGTGACGAAAGTGTGCTCACTAAAGTGCTTTGAGCTATAGAGTAGGTCTTGTCGATTACCTATTTGGGCTATGGAACGGTATCTATGCTAATTTCAACCTCCTGGTTTATGCCTCACACCACCCCAGCTTTCCCCTTTAGCAGCCATAAGTGTGTTTTCTAAATGTGTGACGCTGTTTCTGTTTTGAAATTTAGTTCATGTGTAGCCATTTTTAGATTTCACCTATAAGTGATATCTTATGATAAGTCTCTTTTACTGTCTGACCTATATCACTTAGAATGATCGTACCTAAGCCCACCCGAGTTGCTGCAACTGGCCTTCTTTCATTCATGTCATGGCTGAGAAATATTCCATTTTACCTAAGTACCGCACCTCCTTAATCCATTTTTTCCTTCCAAGGTCATTTACATTGTATGCCAGTCGAGGCTCTTGTAAACAGAGCAGCCCTAAATTTTGGGGTGCCTCTGTTTTGTTCATTTTTAATTTTCCCAATTTATACGCCCATGAGTGGAAGTGCCCTATGCTCTCTAGCTGTGTTTTTCAGATGTTTTGGGAAACACCATACACTTCCCCAGAGTGGCGGTTGGCAATTTACATCCCGCCCATCAGCGTAACAAGGCTCCCTTTTCTCTCTGGCCTGTCCTGCATTTCTGGTTTTTACACTTTTTCAGGATGGCCCTTTTGACCGATGGGAAGTGAGACATTTTTGTAGTGCTGATTTGCATTTCCCGCTTGCTTGGTTGGCCAAAAAGGGCGTATGCGTTTTTTCCTGAATTCAGGAAAAAACGCATACGCCCTTTTTGGCCAAGTGCATCATTGTTGACGTTTTGCCGCATTTCATGTGCTTTAAAGGTGAGTCGAATCTACCTCCTGAAATCTGTTTCCTGCAGTTCTGCCTTACTTTCAAATCCTCTTCGTTGCCTTCCCTCAATATATTTTTGGACGATAGTTATCATTTATAACTCTGCAGGTTTGTGAATTGCAGTGCCCCTGAGCTCCATTTTTCAACTCGCTTTTTTGGAAGCTGGCCGCAAAACCGCAGGATTGCTTCAGGCCCTGTTCTGGTTCCGAGGAGCAGGCTGAGCCTGTGGTTAATTCTTCTTCCTGATGGCAAATTAGATTGACCTGTGCCGGTCTGAACACCTAGAGCTAGTCTCTCATTGGTTGCCCCTCTTCCCGTTCATCCTCAGGACAAATTGCAAACTGTACGAAAGAGGAGGTTAAAGGTGCTGATTCTCCAAGTGGGGAGATTGTTAGGAAAGTGGCTGGAATGGCGAACCCGAGCACCAGGAGATGAGAAATGAGGTGCGTTTTAGAAACCTTTCCCGATCACACGGTGTCCCATCCTCTGGGTTTCCCATGCATGTTTTCTCTGTAGGAAGATTCCCTTGAACCTGGAGATTTGGGACCCATGCAATGGGTCCCACGCAGTATTACTTTAAAGGGTCTGCATTTGCTCCCCCAACCTCACCAATCCTCTCAGCCCCTAGAGTGTCCACCCTTATGTCACATCCAGCTGTGGGTCTAGATATGGTCAGTCCAGGTTGCATCACAGCCCCTGAACGAATTTTGTAAGAATTTCTCTCTCTTTCACTATCTTTGTTTTTTTTTTTTTTGTAACTTATTTTTATAGAAGGGTTTAGCTGATTTTCACTGCTGTGTTTATGCTGCTTTACGCCCACTTGATTCACTTACAGGGAGATATCAATATATAGGTTTTAAGATTCTTACTAGTCAGATATATTCTTGGGCGGTAAATAGGGGGTGTTGAGTCCAGTTCACTGAGCAAGGAGTAGGTCTTGTCTGTTACATATTTAGTTTATGGAATGGTATCTGTGCTAATTTCAAACCCTTGTTTTATGCATCACCCCACCTCACCTTTCCCGTTAAGCAGCCATAGTGTGTTTTCTAAATGTGTGACTCTGTTCTGTTTTGTAATTCAGTTCTTGTGAAGCGATTTTTACATTCCCTCTATAAGTGATATCTTATGATAATTGTCTTTTTCTGTGTGACTTATTTCACTTAAAATCATCGTACCTAAATCCACTCATCATGCTGCTACTAGCCTTATGACATTGATTTCATGGCTGAGTGATATTCCATTGTACATAAGTACCACAGCTTCTTTATCCATTTTTCTCTTTCCTGGGATATTTAAGTTGTAGTGAAGTGGAGATTCTTGTAAAAAGAGCAGCCCTAAACTTTGGGGTGCCTGTGTCTTGTTGATTTGAAGTTTTCCCAATTTATATGCCCATGAGTGGAAGTGTCCTATGCTCTCTAGCTGTGTTTTGTAGATGTTTTGGGAAACACCATACAATTCTCCAGAGTGGCCGTTGGGAATTTACATCCCGCCCATCAGCATAACAAGGTTCCCATTTCTCCCTGGCCTGTCCTGCATTTCTGGTTTTTACACTTTTTTAGGATGGCCCTTTTGACTGCTGAGAAGTGAGACTTCTTAGTAGTGCTGATTTGCATTTCCTGCTTCTGCAGAATGTGGGATGTTCCCGAACCAGGGATCGAACCTGTGTCCCCTGTATTGGCAGGCGGATTCTTAACCACGGTGCCACCAGGCAAGCCCCCATGTAAATTATTACAGAGCGTTCAGTAGACCTCCCTTGTTATATGGTGGTTCTTTTTGACACATGTGTTTAATGTGTATTTGTATACGTATGGTAAACCTAATCTTAATGTACCCATTCCTCCCACCTTTCCTTTGAGATAACCGTGGTTTGTTTTCTAAGTCTGTGAGAGTCTTTCTCTGTGGAAGTATGTTCATATGTGTCAGTTGTTAGGTAACACCTAGAAGTGATATCACAGGATATTTGTCGTCTGCTGTCCGACTTACCTCATATTCTGTGATTATCTCTAGGCTCATCTAAGGTCCTGCAAAGAGCAGTGTTTCATTCTTTTCCATGGCGAATATTCCACCGTGTCCATGGACCACTTCTTCTTTTTACATTCACCTGTTGATGGGCATTTTGGTTACTTCCAAGTCTTGGCTATGCTAAATATTGATGCAGTGCAGGATTGCCAGCCCGTGTCTTTGGGATTCTGGTCTTCTCAGGGGTTAGGCCCAGCAGTGGGCCTACTAGATCATATGGTAGTTCAATTTTTACCTTTCAACGCACCTCCATTCTGTTCTCACTACTGGCTGTTACCAGTTTACATCCACCAGCAACCAGAGGGTACACGGATCTCTAAAGCCCCTTCAGGATTTATTGTTTGTAGACTTTTTACTGATGGCATTTTGAGTGTTGCATGGTGATACCTTTTTGTAGTTTCAATTTGCATGCATCTAATAATTCCCGATATTGAGCTTTTATCTACGTCCGTTTTCCTTTTTTTTTCTCTTAAGTGAAACACAGAAACTTACCTCTTTAAATTGTTTCCTTGAAAATTGTGCCATGTTCTGAATTCCTGTGGCCATTACCTGTACCAGGATATTTTTTGAGGGCAGGTGTCATTTACAGCCCTGTAGTAATTGTGAATATTACATGACCATTAGCTCTGGATTTAAAGCTGCTGTTGCAGGAAACGGCCACAAGGAGGCAGCATTTCTATATTCCCAACTCTGGTTACTAGAGCAACATAGCCTTCCTGGAAGTCCTGTTTGTAGGTTGTAAAGTAGAGTGGAATGTGCCAGGACAAACCCCCAAAAACGATGTCTACTTATTTGTTGTTGGTATTCTTAGTTAAATTTTCATTTTTCTCAGAGCAAATTTGATTGCAATATTGTGTTTGCTCTAGGTGTACAGAGTCTCTTTCATTGATACATATATCTTTTCATGTTTGGATGCCGTTCCATATAGGTTATTACAGAATGTTGTGTAGACCTCTCTTGGTATTCGGTATGTCTTTGATGATTATATATTTTATAAGTATTAGCATATGTCTGTTGAACCCAATATCCTCCGTTATACATTCCTCACACCTTTCCATTTGGTTAACCACAAGCTTGTTTTCTGAACACGTGAGTGTCCTTCTCTGTGGAAATAGGTTCATTCCTATCAATTTTTAGATAACACCTATATGTGATATCATAGGATATGTGTCTCTCACTTTCTGACTTACTTCAAGTTGTGTGATTATCTGTAGCCTCATCTATGGTGCTGCAAACGGCACTGTTTCATTATTTTCTGTGTCTAATATTGCATTGTGTACATGGACCACTTTTTCATCCATTCATCTGATGATGGACATTTTTGTGGCTTCCATGTCTTGGTTATTGTAAATACTGCTGCAATACACGATTTTCCATCCCGTGTTTTTTGGTTCTGGCTTTCACAGGTTACAGGCCCAATAGTGGGCCTTCTGGATCATATGGTGACTCAATTTTTACCTTCCAACGCACTGCCATTCTGTTCCTATTATTGGCTGTTACCAGTTTACATCCCACTTAGACCAAGAGGTTACGCTATTCTCCACAACTTCTTCAACACCTATTGTTTGTTGACTTTTTGCTGATGGTCATTCTAACTGGTGTGAGGTGATACCTTTGTGTAGATTGGATTTCAATGAGTCTAATAATTCCTGATGTTTTGTGTTTATGAATGTCGTTTTCATTTTTTTTAAGATTGAGCTAAACTTACAACTTCATATTGCCTTCTTGAAAAATTTGCCGCGTTTGGATTTTTTTGGCCATTCCCTACCCCAGGACATTTTTTGAGGGCATGAGTCATTTATAGCCCTGCAGTCCTTGTGAATATTAGTGACTATTAGCAGTAGATTTAAAGCTGCTGTTTGAGGAAATGGCCTTAGGGTGCCAACATTTATACGTTGCCAACTCTGCTTGCTAGGGAAACAGAACCTTTCTGCAAGTTGTGCTTTTAGGTTGCAGATTAGAGTGGAATGTGCCAGGATAAAACCCCATAAATTTTAGCTTCCTTAATCCTTGTTTAAGTTGTAGTTTTGATCAGAGCAAATTTGATTGAAAAATGCCTTTTGTTCAAGGTGTACAGAATCTTGTTCATTTACACATATGCATACATCTATTGATCTTTGGGTCTTTTTCCATGTAGGTTATTACAGAGTGTTGAGTAGACCACTCTTGGTATTCCATAGGTCTTTGGGATTATATATTTTATATGTATTAGTATATGTGTGTTAACCCCAATATCCTAATTTATCCATTCCTCACATCTTTTCTTTGGATTAACCATAAGTTTGTCTTCTCAATCTGAGATTGTCTTTCTCTATGGAAATATGTTCATTTTTATGAATTTTCAGATAACATAAGTGATATCATAGGACATTTGTCTTTCGCATTCTGACTTACTTAAGGTTGTGTGAGTATCTCTAGGCTCATCTGTAGTGCTGCATATACCATTCTTTTATTTTTTTTCGTGACTGATATTCCACTCTGACCATATACCACTTATTCTTTGTCCATTCATCTGTTTGTGGACCTTATTTTTGCTTCCATGTCTTGACTATTTCAATATTGCTGCAGTGCACATTTGCCTGCCTCTGTCTTTCTGATTCTGGTGGTCTTAGGTTTTAGGCCCAAAAGGTGCCCTGCCGCATCATATGGTAGCTCAATGTTTACCTTTTAAAGCAGCTCCATTCAGTTTTCGTTAGTGCTGTTACCACTTCACATCCCACCAGCAGCCAGAAGGTACACAGTTCTCTAAAACAGCTTCAGCATTTATAGTTTGTAGACTTTTTGCTGATGGTCATTTGACTGGTGTGAGCTGAAACCCTTTTGGAGGTTGGATTTGCATGTGGCCAGTAATTCCTTGTACTGAGCTTTAGGCATGTCCTTTTTTTTGTTATCCTTTTTTTTAAAGAGTGAGTCCAACGTTCCTCTTCATATTGACTGTTCGAAAAATTTGTCATGTGCTGAATTTTATTGCCTATTCCCTACCCCAGGGCATGTTTTGAGGGTGTGTGTCATTTACAGCCCTGCAGTCCTTTTGACTATTAAGCAACCATTAGCACTGGGTTTAAAGCTGCTGTTATGGGAAACAGCCACAAGGCGGCAGCATTATTACGTTCTCAACTCTTGTTACTAGGGCAACAGAGTCTTCCTGGAGGTAGTG
Organism: Balaenoptera physalus; assembly: GCF_965194825.1. Lineage (NCBI taxonomy): Eukaryota > Metazoa > Chordata > Mammalia > Artiodactyla > Balaenopteridae > Balaenoptera > Balaenoptera physalus. The sequence continues at coordinate 70,112,310 of NC_138882.1, forward strand.
TTCCGAGGTTGTAAATTAGAGTTGAATGTGCTGGGACAAGCCCCCAGTAGTTCATGTCTCCTTACTTAAGTTTGTTTTTTAAATTTAATTTCTATTTCTTATCGGAGTATATGTGATTAGAGTGTTGTGATTGTCTGACTGTACAGAATCTGCTCAATGATTCATACATGTATCTGTTCAACTTCGGATCCTTTTACTATGTATGTTATTACAGGATATTGAGTAGACCTGCCTTGGTATTTGGTAAGTGTTTTGTCATTATATATTTTCTATGTATTGGTGATTATATAATTCATATAGTTTATATGTTATATGTTTATATACATTTAACATACATTAGTATATGTATGTTAGCCAAATTATCCTAATTTATCCATCCTCCTACCTTTCATTTTGGTTAAGCATTAGTTTGTTTTATAAGTCTGTGAGTGTCTTTTTCTGTGGAAATATATTCAATGGTAACAATCTTAGGATAACATGTATAAATGATATCATAGGATATTTGTCATTCCCTTTTGACTTACTTAACCTAATATGATTATTTCTAGGATCATCTGTAGTCCTGAAAAAGGCATTGTTCATTTCTTTCCCGAGGCTACTATTCCATTCTGTCCGTATACCACTTCTTCTTTGTCCATTCATCTGTTAATAGACCATTTTTTTGCTTCCATGTCTTGGCTATAACAATATTGTTGCAGTGCACATTTGCCTCCCTCTGTCTTTCCGATTCTGGTGGTCTTAGGATATAGGCCCAAAAGGTGCCCTGCCACGTCATATGGTAACTCAATGTTTACCTTTTAAAGCAGCTCCATTCAGTTTTCGTTAGTGCTGTTACCACTTTACATCCCACCAGCAGCTAGAAGGATGAGAGGTCTCTAAAACCCCTTCAGCATTTATAGTTTGTAGACTTTTTGCTGATGGTCATTTGACTGGTGTGAGCTGAAACCTTTTTGAATTTGAATTTGCATGTGGCTAATAATTCCTTATACTGAGCTTTAGGAATGTCTTTTTTTTTCTTTTCCTTTTTTTTTTAAAGAGTGAGTACAACTTTCCTCTTCATATTGAATGTTTGAAAAATTTGTCATGTGCTGAATTTTCTTGCCTATTCCCTACCCCATGGCATTTTTTGAAGGCCTGTGTCATTTAGAGCCCTGCAGTCCTCGTAACTATTAAGCAACCATTAGCACTGGGTTTAAAGCTGCTGTTATGGGAAACAGCCACAAGGCGGCAGCATTATTACGTTCTCAACCCTTGTTACTAGGGCAACAGAGTCTTCCTGGAGGTAGTGTTCCGAGGTTGTAAATTAGAGTTGAATGTGCTGGGACAAGCCCCCAGTAGTTCATGTCTCCTTAGTTAAGTTTGTTTTTTAAATTTAATTTCTATGTCTTATCGGATTATATGTGATTAGAGTCTTGTGATTGTCTGGCTTTACAGAATCTGCTCAATGATTCATACATATATCTGTTCATCTTTGGATCCTTTTACTATGTATGTTATTACAGGATATTGAGTAGACCTGCCTTGGTATTTGGTAAGTGTTTTGTCATTATATATTTTGTATGTATTGGTGATTATATAATTCATATAGTTTATATGTGATATGTTTATATACATTTAACATTCATTAGTATATGTATGTTAGCCAAATTATCCTAATTTATCCATCCTCCCACCTTTCATTTTGGTTAAGCATTAGTTTGTTTTATAAGTCTGTGAGTGTCTTTTTCTGTGGAAATATATTCAATGGTAGCAATCTTAGGATAACATGTATAAATGATATCATAGGATATTTGTCATTCCCTTTTGACTTACTTAACCTAATATGATTATTTCTAGGATCATCTGTAGTCCTGAAAAAGGCCTTGTTCATTTTTTTCCCGAGGCTACTATTCCATTCTGTCCGTATACCACTTCTTCTTTGTCCATTCATCTGTTAATAGACCATTTTTTTGCTTCCATGTCTTGGCTGTATCAATATTGTTGCAGTGCACATTTGCCTCCCTCTGTCTTTCCGATTCTGGTGGTCTAAGGTTATAGGCCCAAAAGGTGCCCTGCCACGTCATATGGTAGCTCAATGTTTACCTTTTAAAGCAGCTGCATTCAGTTTTCGTTAGTGCTGTTACCACTTCACATCCCACCAGCAGCTAGAAGGATGAGAGGTCTCTAAAACCCCTTCAGCATTTATAATTTGTAGACTTTTTGCTGATGGTCATTTGAGCGGTGTGAGCTGATACCTTGTTGGAGGATGGACTTGCATGTGGCTAATAATTCCTTATACTGAGCTGTAGGCATGTCGTTTTTTATTTCCTTTTTTTTTAAAGAGTGAGTACAACATCCCTCTTCATATTGACTTCTTGAAAAATTAGTCATGTGTTGAATTTTCTTGCCTATTCCCTAGCCCAGGGTATTTTTTGAGGGCAGGTGTCATTTAGAGCCCTGCAGTCCTTGTGACTATTAAGCAACCATTAGCACTGGGTTTAAAGCTGTTGTTGTGGGAAACAGCCACAAGGCGGCAGCAATATTACGTTCTGAACTCTTGTTACTAGGGCAACAGAGTCTTCCTGGAGGTAGTGTTCCAAGGTTGTAAATTAGTGTTGAATGTGCTGGGACAAGCCCCCTAAGTTTATGTCTCCTTACTTCTGTTTGTTTTTTAAATTTAATTTCTATTTCTTATCAGAGTAAATTTGATTAGAGTGTTGTGATTGTCTGGCTGCACGGAATCTGCTCAATGACTCATACATATGTCTGTTCATCTTTGGATCCTGTCACCATGTATGTTATTACAGAATATTGAGTAGACCTCCCTTGGTATTATGTAGGTGTTTTGTCATTATATGTTTTATATGTTTTGGTGATTATATAATTCATATAGTTTATATGTTATATGTTTATATACATTAGTATATGTATATTAGCCGCAGAGTCCTAATATATCCATCCTCCCACCTTTCATTTTGGCTAACCATTAGTTTCTTTTATAAGTCTGTGTGTGTCTGTTTCTGTGGAAATATGTTCATTGGTAGCAATCTTAGGATAACATGTATACATGATATCATAGGATATTTGTCATTCCTCTTGACTTACTTAACCTAATATGATTATTTCTAGGCTCATCTGTAGTCCTGAAAATGGCATTGTTCATTTTTTTCCCGAGGCTACTGTTCCATTCGTTATGTATACCACTTCTTCTTTGTCCATTTATCTGTTGATAGATATTTTTTTGCTTCCATGTCTTGGCTACTGTAAATACTGCTGTAATACACGATTTTCCGTCCCGTGTCTTTTTCATTCTGGCTTTCACAGGTTACAGGCCCAATAGTGGGCCTTCCGGATCATATGGTGACTCAATTTTTACCTTTCAACGCACTGCCATTCTGTTCCTATTATTGGCTGTTACCCCTTTACATTCCACTTAGACTGAGAGGTTACGCTATTCTCCACAACTTCTTCAACATCTATTTTTTTTTCACTTTTTCCTGATGGTCATTCTGACACGTGTGAGGTGATATCTTTGTGTAGAATGGATTTGCATGTGTATCATATTTCCTGATGTTTTGCGTTTATCAATGTCCTTTTCAATTTTTTTAAGATTGAGCAAAACATACAACTTCTAAATGCCTTCTTGAAAAATTTGCCACGTTTGGATTTTTTTGGCCATTCCTTACCCCAGGACATTTTTTGAGGGCATGAGTCATTTACAGCCCTGCAGTCCTTGTGAATATTAGTGACCATTAGCAGGAGATTTAAAGATGCTGTTTGAGGAAACGACCTTAGGATGGCAACATTTCTACGTTGCTAACGCTGCTTGCTAGGGAAACAGGACCTTGCTGCAAGTTGTGCTTTTAGGTTGCAAATTAGAGTGGAATGTGCCAGGACAAACCCCCATAAGTTTTAGCCACCTTAATTCTTGTTTGTGTCTTTAAGTTGTAGTTTTTATCAGAGCAAATTTGATTGAAAAATGTCTTTTTTTCTAGGTGTACAGAATCTTGTTCATTTACACACACATATATATATCTATTGATCCTTGGGTCCTTTTCCATGTAGGTTATTACAGAGTGTTGAATAGCTCACTCTTGGTATTCCATAGGTCTTTGGGGATTAAATATTTTATATGTATTAGTATATGAGTGTAAACCCCAATATCCTAATTTATCCATCCCTGACACCTTTTCTTTGGCTTAACCATAAGTTTGTCTTCTCAATCTGAGATTGCCTTTCTCAATGGAAATATGTTCATTTTTTATGAATTTTCAAATAACATAAGTGATATCATAGGGCATTTGTCTTTCGCATTCTGACTTACTTCACGTTGTGTGATTATATCTAGGCTTCTCTGTGGTGCTGCATATGCCATTCTTTTATTTTTTTTCGTGACTGATATTCCATTCTGTCCATATACCACTTCTTCTTTGTCCATTCATCTGTTTATGAACCTTTTTTTTGCTTCCATGTCTTGGCTATTTCAATATTGCTGCAGTGCACTTTTGCCTGCCTCTGTCTTTCCAATTCTGGTGGTCTTAGGTTATAGGCCCAAAAGGTGCCCTGCCGCATCATATGATAGCTCAATGTTTACCTTTTCAAGCAGCTCCATTCAGTTTTCGTTAGTGCTGTTACCACTTTGCATCCCAACGGCAGCTAGAAGGTACACGTTTCTCTAAAACCCCTTCAGCATTTATAGTTTGTAGACTTTTTGCTGATGGTCATGACTGGTGTGAGCTGAAACCTTTTTGAATTTGAATTTGCATGTGGCTAAAAATTCCTTATTCTGAGCTTTAGGTATGTCCTTTTTTTTCTTTTCCTTTTTTTTAAAGAGTGAGTACAACTTCCCTCCTCTTATTGACTTCTTGAAAAATTTCTCAGGTGTTGAATTTTCTTGCCTATTCTCTAAACCAGGGCATTTTTGAGGGCGTGTGTCATTTACAGCCCTGCAGTCCTTGTGACTATATAAGCAACCATTGGCACTGGGTTTAAAGCTGCTGTTGTGGGAAACAGCCACAAGGCGGCAGCATTATTACGTTCTCAACTCTTGTTATTTGGGCAACAGAGTCTTCCTGGAGGTAGGGTTCCGAGGTTGTAAATTAGAGTGGAATGTGCTGGGACAAGCCCCCAGAAGTTTATGTCCCCTTACGTATGTTTCTTTTTTAAATTTAATTTCTATTTCTTATCAGAGTAAATTTGATTAGAGTGTTTTTATTGTCTGGCTGTACAGAATCTGCTCAATGATTCATACATATGTCTCTTCATCTTCGGATCCTGTTACCAAGTATGTGTTTACAAAATGTATATTTTAAAGGTATTGGTAATTATATAATTCATATAGTTTATCTGTTATATGTTTATATACATTTAACATACTTTAGTATATGTATGTTAACCCCATAGTCCTAATTTACCCATCGTCCCACCTTTCATTTTGGCTAACCATTAGTTTATTTGATAAGTCTGTGAGTGTCTTTTTCTGTGGAAATATGTTCATTGGTAGCAATCTTAGGATAACGTGTATAAATGATATCATAGGATATTTGTCATACCGTTTTGACTTACTTAACCTTATATGATTATTTCTAGGCTCAAATGTAGTCCTGAAAACGGCATTGTTCATTTTTTTCCCGAGGCTACTATGCCATTCTGTCCGTATACCACTTCTTCTTTGTCCATTCATCTGTTTATGGACCTTATTTTTGCTTCCATGTCTTGGCTATTTCAATATTGCTGCAGTGCTCATTTGCCTGCCTGTGTCTTTCCGATTCTGGTGGTCTTAGGTTATAGGCCCAAAAGGTGCCCTGCCGCATCATTTGGCAGCTCAATTTTTACCTTTTCAAGCAGCTCCATTCAGTTTGCGTTAGTGCTGTTGCCACTTTACATCCCACCAGCAGCTTGAAGGTACACAGTTCTCTAAGACCCCTTCAGCATTTATCGTTTCTGGACATTTTGCTGATGGTCATGACTGGTGTGAGCTGAAACCTTTTTGAATTTGAATTTGCATGTGGCTAATAATTCCTTATACTGAGCTTTAGGCATGTCCTGTTTTTTCTTTTCCTTTTTTTTAAAGAGTGAGTACAACTTCCCTCCTCTTAATGACTTCTTGAAAAATTTCTCATGTGTTGAATTGTCTTCCCTATTCCCTACGCCAGGGCATATTTTGAGGGCGTGTGTCATTTACAGCCCTGCAGTCCTTGTGACTATATAGGCAACCATTGGCACTGGGTTTAAAGCTGCTGTTGTGGGAAACAGCCACAAGGCGGCAGCATTATTACGTTCTCAACTCTTGTTACTTGGGCAACAGAGTCTTCCTGGAGGTAGGGTTCCGAGGTTGTAAATTAGAGTGGAATGTGCTGGGACAAGCCCCCAGAAGTTTATGTCCCCTTACTTATGTTTCTTTTGTAAATTTAATTTCTATTTCTTATCGGAGTAAATTTGATTAGAGTGTTTTGATTGTCTGGCTGTACAGAATCTGCTCAATGATTCATACTTATGTCTGTTCACCTTTGGACCCTGTTACCATGTATGTGATTACAGAACGTATATTTTAAAGGTATTGGTGATTATATAATTCATATAGATTATCTGTTATATGTTTATATACATTTAACATACATTAGTATATGTATGTTAACCCCATAGTCCTAATTTACCCATCGTCCCACCTTTCATTTTGGCTAACCATTAGTTTATTTGATAAGTCTGTGAGTGTCTTTTTCTGTGGAAATATGGTCATTGGTAGCAATCTTAGGATAACATATATAAATGATATCATAGGATATTTGTCATACCCTTTTCACTTTCTTAATGTTATTTGATTATTTCTAGCTCAACTGTAGTCTTGAAAACGGCATTGTTCATTTTTTTCACGACGCTACTATTCCATTCTGTCCATATACCACTTCGTCTTTGTCCATTCATCTGTTTATGGACTTTTTTTTTCCTTCCATATCTTGGCTATTTCAATATTGCTGCAATGCATATTTGCCTGCATCTGTCTTTCTGATTCTGGTGGTCTTAGGTTATAGGCCCAAAAGGTGCCCTGCCACATCATATGGTAGCTCAATTTTTACCTTTTCAATCAGCTTCATTCACTTTGCGTTAGTGCTGTTGCCACTTTACATCCCACCAGCAGCTAGAAGGTACACAGTTCTCCAAAACCCCTTCAGCATTTATCGTTTGTAGACGTTTTGCTGATGGTCATGACTGGTGTGAGCTAAAACCTTTTTGAATTTGAATTTGCATGTGGCTAATAATTCCTTATACTGAGCTTTAGGCATGTCCTTTTTTTTCTTTTCCTTTCTTTTAAAGAGTGAGTACAACTTCCCTCCTCTTATTGACTTTTTGAAAAATTTCTCATATGTTGAATTTTCTTACCTATTCCCTACGCCAGGGCATGTTTTGAGGGCGTGTGTCATTTACAGCCCTGCAGTCTTTGTGACTATATAAGCAACCATTGGCACTGGGTTTAAAGCTGCTGTTGTGGGAAACAGCCACTAGGCGGCAGCATTATTACGTTCTCAACTCTTGTTACTGGGGCAACAGAGTCTTCCTGGAGGTAGTGTTCGAAGGTTGTAAATTACACTGGAATGTGCTGGGACAAGCCCCCAGAAGTTTATGTCTCCTTACTTCTGTTTGTTTTTTAAATTTAATTTCTATTTCTTATCGGAGTAAATTTGATTAGAGTGTTGTGGTTTTCTGGCTGTACAGAATCTGCTCAATGATTCATACATATGTCTGTTCATTTTCGGATTCTGTTACTATGTATGTTATTACAGAATGTTGAATAGACCTCCCTTGGTATTTGGTAGGTGTTTTGTCTTTATATATTTTATATGTATTGGTGGGTATATAATTCATATAGTTTATATGTTATTTGTTTATATACATTTAACATACATTAGTATATCTATGTTAGCCCCATAGTCCTAATTTATCGATCTTCCCACCTTTCATTTTGGCTAACCATTTGTTTGTTTTTTAAGTCTGTGAGTGTCTTTTTCTGTGGAAATATGTTCATTGGTAGCAACCTTAGGCTAATATGTATACATGATATCATAGGATATTTGTCATTCCCTCGTGACTTACTTAAGCTAATATGATTATTTCTAGGCTCATGTGTAGTCCTGAAATCGGCATTGTTCATTTTTTTCCCGAGGCTACTCCTCCATTCGGTATGTGTACCACTTCTTCTGTGTCCATTTATCTGTTGATAGACATTTTCTTTGCTTCCATATCTTGGCTATTGTAAATACTGCTACAGTACATGATTTTCCATCCCGTGTCTTTTTGATTCTGACTTTCACAGGTGAAAGGCCCAATAGTGGGCCTTCCTGATCATATGGTGACTCAATTTTTACCTTTAAACGCGCTGTCATTCTGTTCCTATTATTGGCCATTATCAGTTTACATCCCACTTAGACCGAGAGGGTACGCTATTCTCCACAACATCTTCAGCATCTATTGTTTGTTGACTTTTTGCTGATGGTCATTCTGACTGGTTTGAGGTGATAACTTTGTGTAGATTGGATTTGCATGCGTCTAATAATTCCTGATGTTTTGCGTTTATCAATGTGCTTTTCATTTTTTTTTAAGATAGAGCTAATGTTACAACTTCAAATTGCCTTCTTGAAAAATTTGATGCGTTTGGAATTTTTGGCCTTTCCCTACCCCAGGACATTTTTAGAGGGCATGAGTCATTTACAGCCCTGCAGTCCTTGTGAATATTACTGACCATTAGCAGTAGATTTAAAGCTGCTGTTTGAGGAAACGGCCTTAGTGTGGCAGCATTTCTACATTGCCAACTCTGCTTGCTAGGGAAACAGAACCTTTGTGCAAGTTGTGCTTTTAGGTTGCAGATTAGAGTGGAATGTGCCAGGACAAACCCCCATAAGTTTTAGCCTCCGTAATTCTTGTTTGTGTCTTTAAGTTGTAGTTTTTATCAGAGCAAATTTCATTGAAAAATGTCTCTTTTTCTAGGGTACAGAATCTTGTTTATTTACATATATACATATATCTATTGATCTTTGGGTCCTTTTCCATGTAGGTTGTTATAGAGTGTTAAGTAGACCACTTTTGGTATTCCATAGGTCTTTGGGGATTATATATTTTATATGTATTAATATATGTGTGTTAACCCCAATATCCTAATTTATCCATTCCTCACACCTTTTCTTTGGCTTAACCATAAGTTTGTCTTCTCAATCTGAGATTGCCTTTCTCTAGGAAATATGTTCATGTTTATGAATTTTCAGATAACATAAGGGACATCATAGGGCATTTGTCTTTCGCATTCTGACTTACTTCACGTTGTGGGATTATCTCTAGGCTCATCTGTGGTGCTGCATATGCCATTCTTTAATTTTTTTTGTGACTGACTGATATTCCAATCTGTCCATATAACACTTCTTCTTTGTCCATTCATCTGATTATGGACCTTTTTTTTGCTTCCATGTCTTGGCAATTTCAATATTGCTGCAGTGCCATTTGCCTGCCTCTGTCTTTCCGATTCTTGTGGTCTTAGGTTATAAGCCCAAAAGGTGCCCTTCCGCATCATATGGTAGTCAATTTGTACCTATAAAAGCAGCTCCATTCAGTTTTCATTAGTGCTGTTACCACTTTACATTCCACCAGCAGCTAGAAGGTACAGAGCTCTCTAAAAGCCCTTCAGCATTTATAGTTTGTAGACTTTTTGCTGATGGTTATTTGACTGGTGTGAACTGAAACCTTTTTGGAAGTTGGATTTGCATGTGGTTAATAATTCCTTATACTGAGCTTCAGGCATGTCCTTTTTTTTCTTTTCCTTTTTTATTTAAATAGTGACTATAACTTCCCTCTTCATATTGACTTCTTGAAACGTTTGTCATTTGTTGAATTTTCTTGCCTATTCCCTTCCCCAGGGCATTTTTTGAGGGAAGGTGTCATTTACAGCCCTGCAGTCCTTGTGACTATTAAGCAACCATTAGCACTTGGTTTAAAGCTGCTGTTGTGGGAAACAGCTACAAGGCGGCAACATTATTACATGCTCAACTCTTGTTACTGGGGCAACAGAGTCTTCTTGGAGGTAGTGTTCCAAGGTTGTAAATTACACTGGAATGTGCTGGGACGAGCCCCCAGAAGTTTATGTCTCCTTACTTCTGTTTGTTTTTTAAATTTAATTTATATTTCTTATTGGAGTAAATTTGATTAGAGTGTTTTGATTGTCTGGCTGTACAGAATCTGCTCAATGATTCATAGGCATGTCTGTTCATCTTCGGATCCTGTTACCATGTATGTTATTACAGAATGTTGAGTAGACCTCTCTTGGTATTTGGTAGGTGTTTTGTCATTATAAATTTTATATGTATTGGTGACTATATAATTCATATAGTTTATATACATTCAACATACATTAGTATATGTATGTTAGCCCCATAGTCCTAATTTATCCATCCTCCCACCTTTCATTTTGGCTAACCATTAGTTTGTTTTATAAGTCTGTGAGTGTCTTTCTCTGTGGAAATATATTCATTGGTAGCAATCGTAGAATAACATGTATACCTGATATCATAGGATATTTGTCATTCCCTCTTGACTTACTTAACCTAATATGATTATTTTTAGGCTCATCTGTAGTCCTGAAAATGGCATTGTTCTTTTTTTTCCCTAGGCTACTATTCCATTCTGTCCATATACTACTTTTTCTTTGTACTTTCAACTGTTTATGGACCTTTTTTTTGCTTCCATGTCTTGGCTATTTCAATATTGCTGCAGTGCACATTTGCCTGTCTCTGTCTTTCCGATTCTGGTGGTCTTAGGTTATAGGCCCAAAAGGTTCCCTGCCACATCATATTGTAGATCAATTTTTACCTTTTAAAGCAGCTCCATTCTGTTTTCGTTAGTGCTGTTACCACTTTACATTCCACCAGCAGCTAGAAGGTACAGAGTTCTCTAAAAGCCCTTCAGCATTTATAGTGTGTAGACTTTTTGCTGATGGTCATTTGACTGGTTTGAGCTGAAACCTTTTTCACGTTAGATTTGCATGTGGCTAATAATTCCTTATACTGAGCTTTAGGCATGTCCTTTTTTTTCTAAAAACTGACTACAACTTCCCTCTTCATATTGACTTCTTGAAAAATTTGTCATGTGTAGAATTTTCTTGCTTATTCCCTACCCCAGGGCATTTTTTGAGGACAGGTGTCATTTATAGCCCTGCAGTCCTTGTGACTAGTAAGCAACCATTAGCACTTGTTTTAAAGCTGCTGTTATGGGAAACAGCCACAAGGCGGCAGCATTATTACATTCTTAACTCTTGTTACTAGGGCAACAGAGTCTTCCTGGAGGTAGTGTTACAAAGTTGTAAATTAGAGTGGAATGTGCTGAGACAAGCCCCCAGAAGTTTATGTCTCCTTACTTATGTTTGTTTTTTAAATTTAATTTCTATTTCTTATCGGCGTAAATTTGATTAGAGTGTTGTGGTTTTCTGGCTGTACAGAATATGCTCAATGATTCATACATATGTCTGTTCATCTTCGGATTCTGTTACCTTGTATGTTATTACAGAATGTTGAGTAGACCTCCCTTGGTATTTGGTAGGTGTTTTGTCCTTATATATTTTATATGTATTGGTGACTATATAATTCATATAGTTTATATGTTATATGTTTATATACATTTAACATACATTAGTATATGTATGTTAGCCCCATAGTCCTAATTTATCCATCCTCCCACCTTTCATTTTGGCTAACCATTAGTTTGTTTTGTAAATCTGTGATTGTCTTTTTCTGTGGAAATATGTTCATTGGTAGCAATCTTAGGATAACATGTATACATGATATCATAGGATATTTGTCATTCCCTCTTGACTTAGTTAAGCTAATATGATTATTTCTAGGCTCATGTGTAGTCCTGAAAACGGCATTGTTCATTTTTTTCCCGAGGCTACTCTTCCATTCGGTATGTGTACCACTTCTTCTTTGTCCATTTATCTGTTGATGGACATTTTGTTTGCTTCCATGTTTTGGCTATTGTAAGTACTGCTGCAATACACGGTTTTCCATCCCGTGCCTTTTTGATTCTGGCTTTCACAGGTGACAGGCCCAATAGTGGGCCTTCCAGATCATATGGTGACTCAATTTTTATCTTTAAACGCACTGCCGTCCTGTTCCTATTATTTGGCCATTACCAGTTTACATCCCACTTAGACCGAGAGGTTACGCTTTTCTCCACAACTGCTTCAGCACCTATTGTTTGTTGACATTTTTTTTCACACACACACAGTGTAATTTATTTTTACAAGAGATAAATAGACTGACACTAAGCATTGTACATGGATGACCACAACAAAAGCAACAATGATTGCAGTTACCAAACCTGAAAGACACTCATACTATGTCATAATATTAACATTCAGTCCAGTAATCCTCCACTGTAACAGCTCCTTTACTTTGCAGTGAAAATTGATTTGTATATTCTTTGCCTCTGAGTCCTTGTGGGATTTTTTTTTTTAATTCAGACAGAAAGTCACAAAAATTATACTCATCCTCATCAGTTCACTCAGTCCCATGTAATTAAATTTTTTTTTCATCTTGATCTTTTGTTAGCACTTTTTTGAGTTCATCAGTTTTTCATTAGAGTTCTGAAAATGCTTATTCATTCAGTTCAGCAGTGCAGTCAGTTACCAGAAACTTGTACTTGTCAGAGTCTTTTCCATGAATTTCTTGAAGATGAAACCCTTTAATAGGAACATATTTGCAAAAGCATCAGAGTACACCCAGAACTGTCTGTAAATGAGAAAAGACGTAAAAATGACCACAGTTAAAGATTTGATGAAAGTTCATAATAATGCAGTTGACAAGAAAATTAGTTATTTCTGAGATATACATTTTAAAGTAATAACTAGGATTATTACTTATAACATTATACCAGAACATATAAGATTTTTAGAAATTTCATGTAATGTCTGAAACATTTATATTAACATATTTCCATACATATTTCCATACAAATACAAATATAAGATTTTTAGAAATTTCATGTAATGTCTGAAACATTTATATTAACATATTTCCATACAAATAACCCAATGAAAGTTTAGTATTAGTTGTTTTGTTTGTTTGTTTTTTTATGCTGCAGGTTCTTATTAGGCATCAATTTTATACACATCAGTGTATACATGTCAATCCCAATCGCCCAATTCAGCACACCACCATCCCCACCCCACCGCAGTTTTCCCCCCTTGGTGTCCATATGTCCATTCTCTACATCTGTGTCTCAACTTCTGCCCTGCAAACCGGCTCATCTGTACCATTTTTCTAGGTTCCACATACATGCATTAATATACGATATTTGTTTTTCTCTTTCTGACTTACTTCACTCTGTGTGACAGTCTCTAGATCCATCCACTTCTCAACAAATGACTCAATTTCGTTCCTTTTTATGGCTGAGTAATATTCCATTGTATATATGTACCACAACTTCTTTATCCATTCGTCTGTTGATGGGCATTTAGGTTGCTTCCATGACCTGGCTATTGTAAATAGTGCTGCAATGAACATTCGGGTGCATGTGTCTTTTTGAATTACGGTTTTCTCTGGGTATATGCAGTCCCAGTAGTGGGATTGCTGGGTCATATGGTAATTCTATTTTTAGTTTTTTAAGGAACCTCCATATTTTTCTCCATAGTGGCTGTATCAATTTACATTCCCACCAACAGTGCAAGAGGGTTCCCTTTTCTCCACACCCTCTCCAGCATTTGTTGTTTGTAGATTTTCTGATGATGCCCATTCTAACAGGAGTGAGGTGATACCTCATCGTAGTTTTGATTTGCATTTCTCTAATACTTAGCGATGTTGAGCATCTTTCCATGTGCTTCGTGGCCGTCTGTATGTCTTCTTTGGAGAAATGTCTATTTAGGTCTTCTGCCCATTTTTGGATTGGGGTGTTTGTTTCTTTAATATTGAGCTGAATGAGCTGTTTATATATTTTGGAGATTAATCCTTTGTCCGTTGATTCGTTTGCAAATATTTTCTCCCATTCCGAGGGTTGTCTTTTCGTCTTGTTTATGGTTTCCTTTGCTGTGCAAAAGCTTTGAGGTTTCATTAGGTCCCATTTGTTTATTTTTGTTTTTATTTCCATTACTCTAGGAGGTGGATCAAAAAAGATCTTGCTGTGATTTATGTCAAAGAGTGTTCTTCCTATGTTTTCCTCTAAGAGTTTTATAGTGTCCAGTCTTATATTTAGGTCTCTAATCCATTTTGAGTTTATTTTTGTGTATGGTGTTAGGGAGTATTCTAATTTCATTCTTTTGCATGTAGCTGTCCAGTTTTCCCAGCACCACTTATTGAAGAGACTGTCTTTTCTCCATTGTATATCTTTGCCTCCTTTGTCATAGATTAGTTGACCATAGGTGCGTGGGTTAATCTGTGGGCTTTCTATCTTGTTCCATTGATCTATGTTTCTGTTTTTGTGCCAGTACCATATTGTCTTGATTACTGTAGCTTTGTAGTATAGTCTGAAGTCAGGGAGTCTGACTCCTCCAGCTCCATTTTTTTCCCTCAAGACTGCTTTGGCTATTCGGGGTCTTTTGTGACTCCATACAAATTTTAAGATGATTTGTGCTAGCTCCGTAAAAAATGCCATTGGTAATTTGATAGGGATTGCATTGAATCTGTATATTGCTTTGGGTAGTATACTCATTATCACAATGTTGATTCTTCCAATCCAAGAACATGGTATATCTCTCCATCTGTTGGTATCATCTTTAATTTCTTTCATCAGTGTCTTATAGTTTTCTGCATACAGGTCTTTTGTCTCCCTAGGTAGGTTTATTCCTAGGTATTTTATTCTTTTTGTTGCAATGGTAAATGGGAGTGTTTCCATAATTTCTCTTTCAGATTTTTCATCATTAGTGTATAGGAATGCAAGAGATTTCTGTGCATTCATTTTGTATCCTGCAACTTTACCATATTCATTCATTAGCTCTAGCAGTTTTCTGGTGGCAGTTTTAGGATTCTCTATGTATAGTATCATGTCATCCGCAAACAGTGACAGTTTTACCTCCTCTTTTCCAATTTGTATTCCTTTTATTTCTTTTTCTTCTCTGATTGCCGTGCATAGGACTTCCAGAACTATGTTGAATAATAGTGGTGAGAGTGGACATCCTTGTCTCGTTCCTGATCTTAGAGGAAATGCTTTCAGTTTTTCACCATTGAGAATGATGTTTGCTGTGGGTTTGTCATATATGGCCTTTATTATGTTGAGGTAGGTTCCCTCTATGCCCACTTTCTGGAGAGTTTTTATCATAAATGGGTGTTGAATTTTGTCAAAAGCTTTTTCTGCATCTATTGAGATGATCATATGGTTTTATTCTTCAATTTGTTAATATGGTGTATCGCATTGATTGATTTGCGTATATTGACGAATCCTTGCATCCCTGGGATAAATCCCAATTGATCGTGGTGTATGATCCTTTTAATGTGTTGTTGGATTCTGTTTGCTAGTGTTTTGTTGAGGATTTTTGCATCTATATTCATCAGTGATATTGGTCTGTAATTTTCTTTTTTTGTAGTGTCTTTGTCTGGTTTTGGTATCAGGGTGATGGTGGCCTCATAGAATGAGTTTGGGAGTGTTCCTTCCTCTGCAATTTTTGGAAGAGTTTGAGAAGGATAGGTGTTAGCTCTTCTCTAAATGTTTGAGAGAATTCACCTGTGAAGCCATCTGGTCCTGGACTTTGGTTTGTTGGAAGATTTTTAATCACAGTTTCAATTTCATTACTTGTGATTGGTCTGTTCAGATTTTCTGTTTCTTCCTGGTTCAGTCTTGGAAGGTTATACCTTTCTAAAAATGTGTCCATTTCTTCCAGGTTGTCCATTTTATTGGCATAAAGTTGCTCGTAGTAGTCTCTTAGGATGCTTTGTATTTCTGCGGTGTCTGTTGTAACTTCTCCTTTTTCATTTCTGATTTTATTGATGTGAGTCCTCTCCCTCTTTTTCTTGATGCGTCTGGGCTAATGCCTTATCAATTTTGTTTATCTTCTCAAAGAACCAACTTTTAGTTTTATTGATCTTTGCTATTGTTTTCTTTGTTTCTAGTTCATTTATTTCTGCTCTGATCTTTATGATTTCTTTCCTTCTGCTAACTTTGGGTTTTGTTTGTTCTTTAGGTGTAAGGTTAGATTGTTTACTTGAGATTTTTCTTGTTTCTTGAGATAGGCTTGTATAGCTATCAACTTCCCTCTTAGAACTGCTTTTGCTGCATCCCATAGGTTTTGGGTCGTCGTGTTTTCATTGTCATTTGTCTCTAGGTATTTTTTTGATTTCCTCTCTGATTTCTTCAGTGATCTCTTGGTTATTTAGTAACGTATTGTTTAGCCTCCATGTGTTTGTCTGTGTTACGTTTTTTTCCCTGTAATTCATTTCTAATCTCATAGCGTTGTGGTCCGAAAAGATGCTTGATATGATTTCAATTTTCTTAAATTTACTGAGGCTTGATTTGTGACCCAAGATGTGATCTCTCCTGGAGAATGTTCCGTGCGCACTTGAGAAGAACGTGTAATCTGCTGGTTTTGGATGGAATGTCCTATATATATCAATTAAATCTAACTGGTCTATTGTGTCATTTAAAGCTTCTGTTTCCTTATTCATTTTCATTTTGGATGATCTGTCCATTGGTGTAAGTGAGGTGTTAAAGTCCCCCACTATGATTGTGTTACTGTCGATCTCCTCTTTTATAGCTGTTAGCAGTTGCCTTATGTATTGAGGTGCTCCTATGTTGGGTGCATATATATTTATAATTGTTATATCTTCTTCTTGGATTGATCCCTTGATCATTATGTAGTGTCCTTCCTTGTCTCTTGTAACATTCTTTATTTTAAAGTCTATTTTATCTGATATGAGTATAGCTACTCCAGCTTTCTTTTGATTTCCATTTGCATGGAATATCCTTTTCCATCCCCTCACTTTCAGTCTGTATGTGTCCCTAGGTCTAAAGTGGGTCTCTTGTAGATAGCATATATATGGGTCTTGTTTTTGCATCCATTCAGCCAGTCTATGTCTTTTGGTTGGGGCATTTAATCCATTCACGTTTAAGGTAATTATCGATATGTATGTTCCTATGACCATTTTCTTAATTGTTTTGGGTTTGTTTTTGTAGGTCCTTTTCTTCTCTTGTGTTTCCCACTTAGAGAAGTTCCTTTAGCATTTGTTGTAGAGCTGGTTTGGTGGTGCTGAATTCTCGTAGCTTTTGCTTGTCTGTAAAGCTTTTGATTTCTCCATCAAATCTAGATGAGATCCTTGCCGGGTAGAGTAATCTTGGTTGTAGGTTCTTCCCTTTCATCACTTTAAGTATATCATGCCACTCCCTTCTGGCTTGTAGAGTTTCTGCTGAGAAATCAGCTGTTAACCTTATGGGAGTTCCCTTGTATGTTATTTGTCGTTTTTCCCTTGCTGCTTTCAATAATTTTTCTTTGTCTTTAATTTTTGCCACTTTGATTACTATGTGTCTCGGCGTGTTTCTCCTTGGGTTTATCCTGTATGGGACTCTCTGCGCTTCCTGGACTTGGGTGGCTATTTCCTTTCCCATGTTAGGGAAGTTTTCGACTATAATCTCTTCAAATATTTTCTCTGGTCCTTTCTCTCTCTCTTCTCCTTCTGGGACCCCTATAATGCGAATGTTGTTGCATTTAATGTTGTCCCAGAGGTCTCTCAGGCTGTCTTCATTTCTTTTCATTCTTTTTTCTTTATTCTGTTCCGCAGCAGTGAATTCCACCATTCTGTCTTCCAGGTCACTTATCCGTTCTTCTGCCTCAGTTATTCTGCTATTGATTCCTTCTAGCGTAGTTTTCATTTCAGTTATTGTATTGGTCATCTCTGTTTGTTTGTTCTTTAATTCTTCTAGGTCTTTGTTAATCATTTCTTGCATCTTCTCAATCTTTGCCTCCATTCTTATTCCGAGGTCCTGGATCATCTTCACTATCATTATTCTGAATTCTTTTTCTGGAAGGTTGCCTATCTCCACTTCATTTAGTTGTTTTTCTGGGGTTTTTTCTTGTTCCTTCATCTGGTACATAGCCCTCTGCCTTTTCATCTTGTCTATCTTTCTGTAACTGTGGTTTTTGGTCCACAGGCTGCAGGATTGTCGTTTTTCTTGTTTCTGCTGTCTGCCCTCTGGTGGTTGAGGCTATCTAAGAGGCTTGATGGGAGGCTCTGGTGGTGGGTAGAGCTGACTGTTGCTGTGGCGGTCAGAGCTCAGTAAAACTTTAATCCACTTGACTGTTGATGGGTGGGGCTGGGTTCCCTCCCTGTTGGTTGTTTTGCCTGAGGCAACCCAACACTGGAGCCTACCTGGGCTCTTTGGTGGGGTTAATGGCAGACTCTGGGAGGGCTCACGCCAAGGAGCACTTCCCAGAACCTCCGCTGCCAGTGTCCTTGTCCCCACGGTGAAACAGAGCCACGCCCCGCCTCTGCAGGAGACCCCCAAACACCAGCAGGTAGGTCTGGTTCAGTCTCCCCCAGGGTCACTGCTCCTTCCCCTGGGTCCCGATGCGCACACTACTTTGTGTGTGCCCTCCAAGAGTGGGGTCTCTGTTTCCCCCAGTCCTGTAGAAGTCCTGCAATCAATTCCCACTAGGCTTCAAAGTCTGATTCTCTAGGAATTCCTCCTCCCGTTGCAGGACCCCCAGGTTGGGAAGCCTGACGTGGGGCTCAGAACCTTCACTCCAGTGGGTGGACTTCTGTGGTATAAGTGTTCGCCAGTCTGTGAGTCACCCACCCAGCAGTTATGGGATTTGATTTTACTCTGATTGCGCCCTCCTACCGTCTCACTGTGGCTTCTCCTCTGTCCTTGGACGTGCGGTATCCTCCTTGGTGTAGTCCAGGGTCTTCCTGTCAGTGATTGTCCAGCAGCCAGTTGTGATTCTGGTGCTCTCGCAAGAGGGAGTGAGAGCACGTCCTTCTACTCCGCCATCTTGGTTAATGCTCTGTTTGTTGACATTTTGCTGATGGTCATTCTGACTGGTGTGAGGTGATACCTTCGTGTAGATTGGATTTGCATGCGTCTCATAATTCCTGGTGTTTTGCGTTTATCAATGTTCTTTTCATTTTTTGTTAAGATGGAGCTAAAGTTACAACTTCAAATTGCCTTCTTGAAAAATTTGCCACGTTTCGATTTTTTTGGCCATTCCCTACCCCAGGACATTTTTAGAGGGCACGAGTCATTTACAGCCCTGCAGTCCTTGTGAATATTAGTGACCATTAGCAGTAGATTTAAAGCTGCTGTTTGAGGAAACAGCCTTAGGGTGGCAGCATTTCCATGTTGCCAACTCTGCTTGCTAGGCAAACAGAACCTTGCTGCAAGTTGTGCTTTTAGGTTGCAGATTAGAGTGGAATGTGCCAGGACAAACCCCCATAAGTTTTAGCCTCCGTAATTCTTGTTTGTGTCTTTAAGTTGTAGTTTTATCAGAGCAAATTTGATTGAAAAATGTCTTTTTTTCTAGGTGTACAGAATCTTGTGCATTTACACATATACATATATATCTGTTGATCTTTGGGTCCTTTCCCATGTAGGTTGTTACAGAGTGTTGAGTAGACCACTTTTGGTATTCCATAGGTCTTTGGGGATTATATATTTTATATGTATTAATATATGTGTGTTAACCCCAATATCCTAATTTATCCATTCCTCACACCTTTTCTTTGGCTTAACCATAAGTTTGTCTTCTCAATCTGAGATTGCCTTTCTCTAGGAAATATGTTCATGTTTATGAATTTTCAGATAACATAAGGGACATCATAGGGCATTTGTCTTTCGCATTCTGACTTACTTCACGTTGTGTGATTATCTCTAGGCTCATCTGTGGTGCTGCATATGCCATTGTTTTATTTTTTTTGTGACTGATACTCCGATCTGTCCATATACCACTTCTTCTTTGTCCATTCATCTGATTATGGACCTTTTTTTTGCTTCCATGTCTTGGCAATTTCAATATTGCTGCAGTGCCATTTGCCTGCCTCTGTCTTTCCGATTCTTGTGGTCTTAGGTTATAGGCCCAAAAGGTGCCCTGCAGCATCATATGGTAGCTTAATTTTTATGTTTTAAAGCAGCTCCGTTCAGTTTTCGTTAGTGCTGTTACCATTTTACTTTCCACCAGCAGCTAGAAGGTACAGAGTTCTCTAAAAGCCCTTCAGCATTTATAGTTTGTAGACTTTTTGCTGATGGTCATTTGACTGGTGTAAGCTGAAACCTTTTTGGAAGTTGGATTTGCATGTGGCTAATAATTCCTTATACTGAGCTTTAGGCATGTCCTTTTTGTTCCTTTTCCTTTTTTATTTAAAGAGTGACTAAAACTTCCCTCTTCATATTGACTTCTTGAAACATTTGTCATGTGTTGAATTTTCTTGCCTATTCCCTACCCCAGGGCATTTTTTGAGGACAGGTGTCATTTATAGCCCTGCAGTCCTTGTGACTAGTAAGCAACCATTAGCACTTGTTTTAAAGCTGCTGTTATGGGAAACAGCCACAAGGCGGCAGCATTATTACATTCTTAACTCTTGTTACTAGGGCAACAGAGTCTTCCTGGAGGTAGTGTTACAAAGTTGTAAATTAGAGTGGAATGTGCTGAGACAAGCCCCCAGAAGTTTATGTCTCCTTACTTATGTTTGTTTTTTAAATTTAATTTCTATTTCTTATCGGCGTAAATTTGATTAGAGTGTTGTGGTTTTCTGGCTGTACAGAATCTGCTCAGTGATTCATACATATGTCTGTTCATTTTCGGATTCTGTTACCATGTATGTTATTACAGAATGTTGAATAGACCTCCCTTGGTATTTGGTAGGTGTTTTGTCTTTATATATTTTATATGTATTGGTGGGTATATAATTCATATAGTTTATATGTTATTTGTTTATATACATTTAACATACATTAGTATATCTATGTTAGCCCCATAGTCCTAATTTATCGATCTTCCCACCTTTCATTTTGGCTAACCATTTGTTTGTTTTATAAGTCTGTGAGTGTCTTTTTCTGTGGAAATATGTTCATTGGTAGCAACCTTAGGCTAACATGTATACATGATATCATAGGATATTTGTCATTCCCTCGTGACTTACTTAAGCTAATATGATTATTTCTAGGCTCATGTGTAGTCCTGAAAACGGCATTGTTCATTTTTTTCCCGAGGCTACTCTTCCATTCGGTATGTGTACCACTTCTTCTTTGTCCATTTATCTGTTGATGGACATTTTGTTTGCTTCCATGTTTTGGCTATTGTAAGTACTGCTGCAATACACGGTTTTCCATCCCGTGCCTTTTTGATTCTGGCTTTCACAGGTGACAGGCCCAATAGTGGGCCTTCCAGATCATATGGTGACTCAATTTTTACCTTTAAACGCACTGCCGTCCTGTTCCTATTATTTGGCCATTACCAGTTTACATCCCACTTAGACCGAGAGGTTACGCTTTTCTCCACAACTGCTTCAGCACCTATTGTTTGTTGACATTTTTTTTCACACACACACAGTGTAATTTATTTTTACAAGAGATAAATAGACTGACACTAAGCATTGTACATGGATGACCACAACAAAAGCAACAATGATTGCAGTTACCAAACCTGAAAGACACTCATACTATGTCATAATATTAACATTCAGTCCAGTAATCCTCCACTGTAACAGCTCCTTTACTTTGCAGTGAAAATTGATTTGTATATTCTTTGCCTCTGAGTCCTTGTGGGATTTTTTTTTTTAATTCAGACAGAAAGTCACAAAAATTATACTCATCCTCATCAGTTCACTCAGTCCCATGTAATTAAATTTTTTTTTCATCTTGATCTTTTGTTAGCACTTTTTTGAGTTCATCAGTTTTTCATTAGAGTTCTGAAAATGCTTATTCATTCAGTTCAGCAGTGCAGTCAGTTACCAGAAACTTGTACTTGTCAGAGTCTTTTCCATGAATTTCTTGAAGATGAAACCCTTTAATAGGAACATATTTGCAAAAGCATCAGAGTACACCCAGAACTGTCTGTAAATGAGAAAAGACTTAAAAATGACCACAGTTAAAGATTTGATGAAAGTTCATAATAATGCAGTTGACAAGAAAATTAGTTATTTCTGAGATATACATTTTAAAGTAATAACTAGGATTATTACTTATAACATTATACCAGAACATATAAGATTTTTAGAAATTTCATGTAATGTCTGAAACATTTATATTAACATATTTCCATACATATTTCCATACAAATACAAATATAAGATTTTTAGAAATTTCATGTAATGTCTGAAACATTTATATTAACCTATTTCCATACAAATAACCCAATGAAAGTTTAGTATTAGTTGTTTTGTTTGTTTGTTTTTTTATGCTGCAGGTTCTTATTAGGCATCAATTTTATACACATCAGTGTATACATGTCAATCCCAATCGCCCAATTCAGCACACCACCATCCCCACCCCACCGCAGTTTTCCCCCCTTGGTGTCCATATGTCCATTCTCTACATCTGTGTCTCAACTTCTGCCCTGCAAACCGGCTCATCTGTACCATTTTTCTAGGTTCCACATACATGCATTAATATACGATATTTGTTTTTCTCTTTCTGACTTACTTCACTCTGTGTGACAGTCTCTAGATCCATCCACTTCTCAACAAATGACTCAATTTCGTTCCTTTTTATGGCTGAGTAATATTCCATTGTATATATGTACCACAACTTCTTTATCCATTCGTCTGTTGATGGGCATTTAGGTTGCTTCCATGACCTGGCTATTGTAAATAGTGCTGCAATGAACATTCGGGTGCATGTGTCTTTTTGAATTACGGTTTTCTCTGGGTATATGCAGTCCCAGTAGTGGGATTGCTGGGTCATATGGTAATTCTATTTTTAGTTTTTTTAAGGAACCTCCATATTGTTCTTCATAGTGGCTGTATCAATTTACATTCCCACCAACAGTGCAAGAGGGTTCCCTTTTCTCCACACCCTCTCCAGCATTTGTTGTTTGTAGATTTTCTGATGATGCCCATTCTAACAGGAGTGAGGTGATACCTCATCGTAGTTTTGATTTGCATTTCTCTAATAATTAGCGATGTTGAGCATCTTTTCATGTGCTTCGTGGCCGTCTGTATGTCTTCTTTGGAGAAATGTTTATTTCGGTCTTCTGCCCATTTTTGGATTGGGGTGTTTGTTTCTTTAATATTGAGCTGAATGAGCTGTTTATATATTTTGGAGATTAATCCTTTGTCGGTTGATTCGTTTGCAAATATTTTCTCCCATTCCGAGGGTTGTCTTTTCGTCTTGTTTATGGTTTCCTTTGCTGTGCAAAAGCTTTGAGGTTTCATTAGGTCCCATTTGTTTATTTTTGTTTTTATTTCCATTACTCTAGGAGGTGGATCAAAAAAGATCTTGCTGTGATTTATGTCAAAGAGTGTTCTTCCTATGTTTTCCTCTAAGAGTTTTATAGTGTCCAGTCTTATATTTAGGTCTCTAATCCATTTTGAGTTTATTTTTGTGTATGGTGTTAGGGAGTATTCTAATTTCATTCTTTTGCATGTAGCTGTCCAGTTTTCCCAGCACCACTTATTGAAGAGACTGTCTTTTCTCCATTGTATATCTTTGCCTCCTTTGTCATAGATTAGTTGACCATAGGTGCGTGGGTTAATCTGTGGGCTTTCTATCTTGTTCCATTGATCTATGTTTCTGTTTTTGTGCCAGTACCATATTGTCTTTATTACTGTAGCTTTGTAGTATAGTCTGAAGTCAGGGAGTCTGACTCCTCCAGCTCCATTTTTTTTCCCTCAAGACTGCTTTGCCTATTCGGGGTCTTTTGTGACTCCATACAAATTTTAAGATGATTTGTTCTAGCTCCGTAAAAAATGCCATTGGTAATTTGATAGGGATTGCATTGAATCTGTATATTGCTTTGGGTAGTATACTCATTATCACAATGTTGATTCTTCCAATCCAAGAACATGGTATATCTCTCCATCTGTTGGTATCATCTTTAATTTCTTTCATCAGTGTCTTATAGTTTTCTGCATACAGGTCTTTTGTCTCCCTAGGTAGGTTTATTCCTAGGTATTTTATTCTTTTTGTTGCAATGGTAAATGGGAGTGTTTCCATAATTTCTCTTTCAGATTTTTCATCATTAGTGTATAGGAATGCAAGAGATTTCTGTGCATTCATTTTGTATCCTGCAACTTTACCATATTCATTCATTAGCTCTAGCAGTTTTCTGGTGGCAGTTTTAGGATTCTCTATGTATAGTATCATGTCATCCGCAAACAGTGACAGTTTTACCTCCTCTTTTCCAATTTGTATTCCTTTTATTTCTTTTTCTTCTCTGATTGCCGTGGATAGGACTTCCAGAACTATGTTGAATAATAGTGGTGAGAGTGGACATCCTTGTCTCGTTCCTGATCTTAGAGGAAATGCTTTCAGTTTTTCACCATTGAGAATGATGTTTGCTGTGGGTTTGTCATATATGGCCTTTATTATGTTGAGGTAGGTTCCCTCTATGCCCACTTTCTGGAGAGTTTTTATCATAAATGGGTGTTGAATTTTGTCAAAAGCTTTTTCTGCATCTATTGAGATGATCATATGGTTTTATTCTTCAATTTGTTAATATGGTGTATCGCATTGATTGATTTGCGTATATTGACGAATCCTTGCATCCCTGGGATAAATCCCACTTGATCGTGGTGTATGATCCTTTTAATGTGTTGTTGGATTCTGTTTGCTAGTGTTTTGTTGAGGATTTTTGCATCTATATTCATCAGTGATATTGGTCTGTAATTTTCTTTTTTTGTAGTGTCTTTGTCTGGTTTTGGTATCAGGGTGATGGTGGCCTCATAGAATGAGTTTGGGAGTGTTCCTTCCTCTGCAATTTTTGGAAGAGTTTGAGAAGGATAGGTGTTAGCTCTTCTCTAAATGTTTGAGAGAATTCACCTGTGAAGCCATCTGGTCCTGGACTTTGGTTTGTTGGAAGATTTTTAATCACAGTTTCAATTTCATTACTTGTGATTGGTCTGTTCATATTTTCTGTTTCTTCCTGGTTCAGTCTTGGAAGGTTATACCTTTCTAAAAATGTGTCCATTTCTTCCAGGTTGTCCATTTTATTGGCATAAAGTTGCTCGTAGTAGTCTCTTAGGATGCTTTGTATTTCTGCGGTGTCTGTTGTAACTTCTCCTTTTTCATTTCTGATTTTATTGATGTGAGTCCTCTCCCTCTTTTTCTTGATGCGTCTGGGCTAATGCCTTATCAATTTTGTTTATCTTCTCAAAGAACCAACTTTTAGTTTTATTGATCTTTGCTATTGTTTTCTTTGTTTCTAGTTCATTTATTTCTGCTCTGATCTTTATGATTTCTTTCCTTCTGCTAACTTTGGGTTTTGTTTGTTCTTTAGGTGTAAGGTTAGATTGTTTACTTGAGATTTTTCTTGTTTCTTGAGATAGGCTTGTATAGCTATCAACTTCCCTCTTAGAACTGCTTTTGCTGCATCCCATAGGTTTTGGGTCGTCGTGTTTTCATTGTCATTTGTCTCTAGGTATTTTTTTGATTTCCTCTCTGATTTCTTCAGTGATCTCTTGGTTATTTAGTAACGTATTGTTTAGCCTCCATGTGTTTGTCTGTGTTACGTTTTTTTCCCTGTAATTCATTTCTAATCTCATAGCGTTGTGGTCCGAAAAGATGCTTGATATGATTTCAATTTTCTTAAATTTACTGAGGCTTGATTTGTGACCCAAGATGTGATCTCTCCTGGAGAATGTTCCGTGCGCACTTGAGAAGAACGTGTAATCTGCTGGTTTTGGATGGAATGTCCTATATATATCAATTAAATCTAACTGGTCTATTGTGTCATTTAAAGCTTCTGTTTCCTTATTCATTTTCATTTTGGATGATCTGTCCATTGGTGTAAGTGAGGTGTTAAAGTCCCCCACTATGATTGTGTTACTGTCGATCTCCTCTTTTATAGCTGTTAGCAGTTGCCTTATGTATTGAGGTGCTCCTATGTTGGGTGCATATATATTTTATATTTATAATTGTTATATCTTCTTCTTGGATTGATCCCTTGATCATTATGTAGTGTCCTTCCTTGTCTCTTGTAACATTCTTTATTTTAAAGTCTATTTTATCTGATATGAGTATAGCTACTCCAGCTTTCTTTTGATTTCCATTTGCATGGAATATCCTTTTCCATCCCCTCACTTTCAGTCTGTATGTGTCCCTACGTCTAAAGTGGGTCTCTTGTAGATAGCATATATATGGGTCTTGTTTTTGTATCCATTCAGCCAGTCTATGTCTTTTGGTTGGGGCATTTAATCCATTCACGTTTAAGGTAATTATCGATATGTATGTTCCTATGACCATTTTCTTAATTGTTTTGGGTTTGTTTTTGTAGGTCCTTTTCTTCTCTTGTGTTTCCCACTTAGAGAAGTTCCTTTAGCATTTGTTGTAGAGCTGGTTTGGTGGTGCTGAATTCTCGTAGCTTTTGCTTGTCTGTAAAGCTTTTGATTTCTCCATCAAATCTAGATGAGATCCTTGCCGGGTAGAGTAATCTTGGTTGTAGGTTCTTCCCTTTCATCACTTTAAGTATATCATGCCACTCCCTTCTGGCTTGTAGAGTTTCTGCTGAGAAATCAGCTGTTAACCTTATGGGAGTTCCCTTGTATGTTATTTGTCGTTTTTCCCTTGCTGCTTTCAATAATTTTTCTTTGTCTTTAATTTTTGCCACTTTGATTACTATGTGTCTCGGCGTGTTTCTCCTTGGGTTTATCCTGTATGGGACTCTCTGCGCTTCCTGGACTTGGGTGGCTATTTCCTTTCCCATGTTAGGGAAGTTTTCGACTATAATCTCTTCAAATATTTTCTCTGGTCCTTTCTCTCTCTCTTCTCCTTCTGGGACCCCTATAATGCGAATGTTGTTGCATTTAATGTTGTCCCAGAGGTCTCTCAGGCTGTCTTCATTTCTTTTCATTCTTTTTTCTTTATTCTGTTCCGCAGCAGTGAATTCCACCATTCTGTCTTCCAGGTCACTTATCCGTTCTTCTGCCTCAGTTATTCTGCTATTGATTCCTTCTAGCGTAGTTTTCATTTCAGTTATTGTATTGGTCATCTCTGTTTGTTTGTTCTTTAATTCTTCTAGGTCTTTGTTAATCATTTCTTGCATCTTCTCAATCTTTGCCTCCATTCTTATTCCGAGGTCCTGGATCATCTTCACTATCATTATTCTGAATTCTTTTTCTGGAAGGTTGCCTATCTCCACTTCATTTAGTTGTTTTTCTGGGGTTTTTTCTTGTTCCTTCATCTGGTACATAGCCCTCTGCCTTTTCATCTTGTCTATCTTTCTGTAACTGTGGTTTTTGGTCCACAGGCTGCAGGATTGTCGTTTTTCTTGTTTCTGCTGTCTGCCCTCTGGTGGTTGAGGCTATCTAAGAGGCTTGATGGGAGGCTCTGGTGGTGGGTAGAGCTGACTGTTGCTGTGGCGGTCAGAGCTCAGTAAAACTTTAATCCACTTGACTGTTGATGGGTGGGGCTGGGTTCCCTCCCTGTTGGTTGTTTTGCCTGAGGCAACCCAACACTGGAGCCTACCTGGGCTCTTTGGTGGGGTTAATGGCAGACTCTGGGAGGGCTCACGCCAAGGAGCACTTCCCAGAACCTCCGCTGCCAGTGTCCTTGTCCCCACGGTGAAACAGAGCCACGCCCCGCCTCTGCAGGAGACCCCCAAACACCAGCAGGTAGGTCTGGTTCAGTCTCCCCCAGGGTCACTGCTCCTTCCCCTGGGTCCCGATGCGCACACTACTTTGTGTGTGCCCTCCAAGAGTGGGGTCTCTGTTTCCCCCAGTCCTGTAGAAGTCCTGCAATCAATTCCCACTAGGCTTCAAAGTCTGATTCTCTAGGAATTCCTCCTCCCGTTGCAGGACCCCCAGGTTGGGAAGCCTGACGTGGGGCTCAGAACCTTCACTCCAGTGGGTGGACTTCTGTGGTATAAGTGTTCGCCAGTCTGTGAGTCACCCACCCAGCAGTTATGGGATTTGATTTTACTCTGATTGTGCCCTCCTACCGTCTCACTGTGGCTTCTCCTCTGTCCTTGGACGTGCGGTATCCTCCTTGGTGTAGTCCAGGGTCTTCCTGTCAGTGATTGTCCAGCAGCCAGTTGTGATTCTGGTGCTCTCGCAAGAGGGAGTGAGAGCACGTCCTTCTACTCCGCCATCTTGGTTAATGCTCTGTTTGTTGACATTTTGCTGATGGTCATTCTGACTGGTGTGAGGTGATACCTTCGTGTAGATTGGATTTGCATGCGTCTCATAATTCCTGGTGTTTTGCGTTTATCAATGTTCTTTTCATTTTTTGTTAAGATGGAGCTAAAGTTACAACTTCAAATTGCCTTCTTGAAAAATTTGCCACGTTTCGATTTTTTTGGCCATTCCCTACCCCAGGACATTTTTAGAGGGCACGAGTCATTTACAGCCCTGCAGTCCTTGTGAATATTAGTGACCATTAGCAGTAGATTTAAAGGTGCTGTTTGAGGAAACAGCCTTAGGGTGGCAGCATTTCCATGTTGCCAACTCTGCTTGCTAGGCAAACAGAACCTTGCTGCAAGTTGTGCTTTTAGGTTGCAGATTAGAGTGGAATGTGCCAGGACAAACCCCCATAAGTTTTAGCCTCCGTAATTCTTGTTTGTGTCTTTAAGTTGTAGTTTTATCAGAGCAAATTTGATTGAAAAATGTCTTTTTTTCTAGGTGTACAGAATCTTGTGCATTTACACATATACATATATATCTGTTGATCTTTGGGTCCTTTCCCATGTAGGTTGTTACAGAGTGTTGAGTAGACCACTTTTGGTATTCCATAGGTCTTTGGGGATTATATATTTTATATGTATTAATATATGTGTGTTAACCCCAATATCCTAATTTATCCATTCCTCACACCTTTTCTTTGGCTTAACCATAAGTTTGTCTTCTCAATCTGAGATTGCCTTTCTCTAGGAAATATGTTCATGTTTATGAATTTTCAGATAACATAAGGGACATCATAGGGCATTTGTCTTTCGCATTCTGACTTACTTCACGTTGTGTGATTATCTCTAGGCTCATCTGTGGTGCTGCATATGCCATTGTTTTATTTTTTTTGTGACTGATACTCCGATCTGTCCATATACCACTTCTTCTTTGTCCATTCATCTGATTATGGACCTTTTTTTTGCTTCCATGTCTTGGCAATTTCAATATTGCTGCAGTGCCATTTGCCTGCCTCTGTCTTTCCGATTCTTGTGGTCTTAGGTTATAGGCCCAAAAGGTGCCCTGCAGCATCATATGGTAGCTTAATTTTTATGTTTTAAAGCAGCTCCGTTCAGTTTTCGTTAGTGCTGTTACCATTTTACTTTCCACCAGCAGCTAGAAGGTACAGAGTTCTCTAAAAGCCCTTCAGCATTTATAGTTTGTAGACTTTTTGCTGATGGTCATTTGACTGGTGTAAGCTGAAACCTTTTTGGAAGTTGGATTTGCATGTGGCTAATAATTCCTTATACTGAGCTTTAGGCATGTCCTTTTTGTTCCTTTTCCTTTTTTATTTAAAGAGTGACTAAAACTTCCCTCTTCATATTGACTTCTTGAAACATTTGTCATGTGTTGAATTTTCTTGCCTATTCCCTACCCCAGGGCATTTTTTGAGGACAGGTGTCATTTACAGCCCTGCAGTCCTTGTGACTATTAAGCAACCATTAGTACTTGGTTTAAAGCTGCTGTTGTGGGAAACAGCTGCAAGGCGGCAGCATTATTACGTTCTCAACTCTTGTTACTGGGGCAACAGAGTCTTCCTGGAGGTAGTGTTCCAAGGTTGTAAATTACACTGGAATGTGCTGGGACAAGCCCCCAGAAGTTTATGTCTCCTTACTTATGTTTGTTTTTTAAATTTAATTTCTATTTCTTATCGGAGTAAATTTGATTAGAGTGTTGTGGTTTTCTGGCTGTACAGAATCTGCTCAGTGATTCATACATATGTCTGTTCATTTTCGGATTCTGTTACCATGTATGTTATTACAGAATGTTGAATAGACCTCCCTTGGTATTTGGTAGGTGTTTTGTCTTTATATATTTTATATGTATTGGTGGGTATATAATTCATATAGTTTATATGTTATTTGTTTATATACATTTAACATACATTAGTATATCTATGTTAGCCCCATAGTCCTAATTTATCGATCTTCCCACCTTTCATTTTGGCTAACCATTTGTTTGTTTTATAAGTCTGTGAGTGTCTTTTTCTGTGGAAATATGTTCATTGGTAGCAACCTTAGGCTAACATGTATACATGATATCATAGGATATTTGTCATTCCCTCGTGACTTACTTAAGCTAATATGATTATTTCTAGGCTCATGTGTAGTCCTGAAAACGGCATTGTTCATTTTTTTCCCGAGGCTACTCTTCCATTCGGTATGTGTACCACTTCTTCTTTGTCCATTTATCTGTTGATGGACATTTTGTTTGCTTCCATGTTTTGGCTATTGTAAGTACTGCTGCAATACACGGTTTTCCATCCCGTGCCTTTTTGATTCTGGCTTTCACAGGTGACAGGCCCAATAGTGGGCCTTCCAGATCATATGGTGACTCAATTTTTACCTTTAAACGCACTGCCGTCCTGTTCCTATTATTTGGCCATTACCAGTTTACATCCCACTTAGACCGAGAGGTTACGCTTTTCTCCACAACTGCTTCAGCACCTATTGTTTGTTGACATTTTTTTTCACACACACACAGTGTAATTTATTTTTACAAGAGATAAATAGACTGACACTAAGCATTGTACATGGATGACCACAACAAAAGCAACAATGATTGCAGTTACCAAACCTGAAAGACACTCATACTATGTCATAATATTAACATTCAGTCCAGTAATCCTCCACTGTAACAGCTCCTTTACTTTGCAGTGAAAATTGATTTGTATATTCTTTGCCTCTGAGTCCTTGTGGGATTTTTTTTTTTAATTCAGACAGAAAGTCACAAAAATTATACTCATCCTCATCAGTTCACTCAGTCCCATGTAATTAAATTTTTTTTTCATCTTGATCTTTTGTTAGCACTTTTTTGAGTTCATCAGTTTTTCATTAGAGTTCTGAAAATGCTTATTCATTCAGTTCAGCAGTGCAGTCAGTTACCAGAAACTTGTACTTGTCAGAGTCTTTTCCATGAATTTCTTGAAGATGAAACCCTTTAATAGGAACATATTTGCAAAAGCATCAGAGTACACCCAGAACTGTCTGTAAATGAGAAAAGACTTAAAAATGACCACAGTTAAAGATTTGATGAAAGTTCATAATAATGCAGTTGACAAGAAAATTAGTTATTTCTGAGATATACATTTTAAAGTAATAACTAGGATTATTACTTATAACATTATACCAGAACATATAAGATTTTTAGAAATTTCATGTAATGTCTGAAACATTTATATTAACATATTTCCATACATATTTCCATACAAATACAAATATAAGATTTTTAGAAATTTCATGTAATGTCTGAAACATTTATATTAACCTATTTCCATACAAATAACCCAATGAAAGTTTAGTATTAGTTGTTTTGTTTGTTTGTTTTTTTATGCTGCAGGTTCTTATTAGGCATCAATTTTATACACATCAGTGTATACATGTCAATCCCAATCGCCCAATTCAGCACACCACCATCCCCACCCCACCGCAGTTTTCCCCCCTTGGTGTCCATATGTCCATTCTCTACATCTGTGTCTCAACTTCTGCCCTGCAAACCGGCTCATCTGTACCATTTTTCTAGGTTCCACATACATGCATTAATATACGATATTTGTTTTTCTCTTTCTGACTTACTTCACTCTGTGTGACAGTCTCTAGATCCATCCACTTCTCAACAAATGACTCAATTTCGTTCCTTTTTATGGCTGAGTAATATTCCATTGTATATATGTACCACAACTTCTTTATCCATTCGTCTGTTGATGGGCATTTAGGTTGCTTCCATGACCTGGCTATTGTAAATAGTGCTGCAATGAACATTCGGGTGCATGTGTCTTTTTGAATTACGGTTTTCTCTGGGTATATGCAGTCCCAGTAGTGGGATTGCTGGGTCATATGGTAATTCTATTTTTAGTTTTTTTAAGGAACCTCCATATTGTTCTTCATAGTGGCTGTATCAATTTACATTCCCACCAACAGTGCAAGAGGGTTCCCTTTTCTCCACACCCTCTCCAGCATTTGTTGTTTGTAGATTTTCTGATGATGCCCATTCTAACAGGAGTGAGGTGATACCTCATCGTAGTTTTGATTTGCATTTCTCTAATACTTAGCGATGTTGAGCATCTTTTCATGTGCTTCGTGGCCGTCTGTATGTCTTCTTTGGAGAAATGTCTATTTAGGTCTTCTGCCCATTTTTGGATTGGGGTGTTTGTTTCTTTAATATTGAGCTGAATGAGCTGTTTATATATTTTGGAGATTAATCCTTTGTCCGTTGATTCGTTTGCAAATATTTTCTCCCATTCCGAGGGTTGTCTTTTCGTCTTGTTTATGGTTTCCTTTGCTGTGCAAAAGCTTTGAGGTTTCATTAGGTCCCATTTGTTTATTTTTGTTTTTATTTCCATTACTCTAGGAGGTGGATCAAAAAAGATCTTGCTGTGATTTATGTCAAAGAGTGTTCTTCCTATGTTTTCCTCTAAGAGTTTTATAGTGTCCAGTCTTATATTTAGGTCTCTAATCCATTTTGAGTTTATTTTTGTGTATGGTGTTAGGGAGTATTCTAATTTCATTCTTTTGCATGTAGCTGTCCAGTTTTCCCAGCACCACTTATTGAAGAGACTGTCTTTTCTCCATTGTATATCTTTGCCTCCTTTGTCATAGATTAGTTGACCATAGGTGCGTGGGTTAATCTGTGGGCTTTCTATCTTGTTCCATTGATCTGTGTTTCTGTTTTTGTGCCAGTACCATATTGTCTTGATTACTGTAGCTTTGTAGTATAGTCTGAAGTCAGGGAGTCTGACTCCTCCAGCTCCATTTTTTTCCCTCAAGACTGCTTTGGCTATTCGGGGTCTTTTGTGACTCCATACAAATTTTAAGATGATTTGTGCTAGCTCCGTAAAAAATGCCATTGGTAATTTGATAGGGATTGCATTGAATCTGTATATTGCTTTGGGTAGTATACTCATTATCACAATGTTGATTCTTCCAATCCAAGAACATGGTATATCTCTCCATCTGTTGGTATCATCTTTAATTTCTTTCATCAGTGTCTTATAGTTTTCTGCATACAGGTCTTTTGTCTCCCTAGGTAGGTTTATTCCTAGGTATTTTATTCTTTTTGTTGCAATGGTAAATGGGAGTGTTTCCATAATTTCTCTTTCAGATTTTTCATCATTAGTGTATAGGAATGCAAGAGATTTCTGTGCATTCATTTTGTATCCTGCAACTTTACCATATTCATTCATTAGCTCTAGCAGTTTTCTGGTGGCAGTTTTAGGATTCTCTATGTATAGTATCATGTCATCCGCAAACAGTGACAGTTTTACCTCCTCTTTTCCAATTTGTATTCCTTTTATTTCTTTTTCTTCTCTGATTGCCGTGGATAGGACTTCCAGAACTATGTTGAATAATAGTGGTGAGAGTGGACATCCTTGTCTCGTTCCTGATCTTAGAGGAAATGCTTTCAGTTTTTCACCATTGAGAATGATGTTTGCTGTGGGTTTGTCATATATGGCCTTTATTATGTTGAGGTAGGTTCCCTCTATGCCCACTTTCTGGAGAGTTTTTATCATAAATGGGTGTTGAATTTTGTCAAAAGCTTTTTCTGCATCTATTGAGATGATCATATGGTTTTATTCTTCAATTTGTTAATATGGTGTATCGCATTGATTGATTTGCGTATATTGACGAATCCTTGCATCCCTGGGATAAATCCCACTTGATCGTGGTGTATGATCCTTTTAATGTGTTGTTGGATTCTGTTTGCTAGTGTTTTGTTGAGGATTTTTGCATCTATATTCATCAGTGATATTGGTCTGTAATTTTCTTTTTTTGTAGTGTCTTTGTCTGGTTTTGGTATCAGGGTGATGGTGGCCTCATAGAATGAGTTTGGGAGTGTTCCTTCCTCTGCAATTTTTGGAAGAGTTTGAGAAGGATAGGTGTTAGCTCTTCTCTAAATGTTTGAGAGAATTCACCTGTGAAGCCATCTGGTCCTGGACTTTGGTTTGTTGGAAGATTTTTAATCACAGTTTCAATTTCATTACTTGTGATTGGTCTGTTCAGATTTTCTGTTTCTTCCTGGTTCAGTCTTGGAAGGTTATACCTTTCTAAAAATGTGTCCATTTCTTCCAGGTTGTCCATTTTATTGGCATAAAGTTGCTCGTAGTAGTCTCTTAGGATGCTTTGTATTTCTGCGGTGTCTGTTGTAACTTCTCCTTTTTCATTTCTGATTTTATTGATGTGAGTCCTCTCCCTCTTTTTCTTGATGCGTCTGGGCTAATGCCTTATCAATTTTGTTTATCTTCTCAAAGAACCAACTTTTAGTTTTATTGATCTTTGCTATTGTTTTCTTTGTTTCTAGTTCATTTATTTCTGCTCTGATCTTTATGATTTCTTTCCTTCTGCTAACTTTGGGTTTTGTTTGTTCTTTAGGTGTAAGGTTAGATTGTTTACTTGAGATTTTTCTTGTTTCTTGAGATAGGCTTGTATAGCTATCAACTTCCCTCTTAGAACTGCTTTTGCTGCATCCCATAGGTTTTGGGTCGTCGTGTTTTCATTGTCATTTGTCTCTAGGTATTTTTTTGATTTCCTCTCTGATTTCTTCAGTGATCTCTTGGTTATTTAGTAACGTATTGTTTAGCCTCCATGTGTTTGTCTGTGTTACGTTTTTTTCCCTGTAATTCATTTCTAATCTCATAGCGTTGTGGTCCGAAAAGATGCTTGATATGATTTCAATTTTCTTAAATTTACTGAGGCTTGATTTGTGACCCAAGATGTGATCTCTCCTGGAGAATGTTCCGTGCGCACTTGAGAAGAACGTGTAATCTGCTGGTTTTGGATGGAATGTCCTATATATATCAATTAAATCTAACTGGTCTATTGTGTCATTTAAAGCTTCTGTTTCCTTATTCATTTTCATTTTGGATGATCTGTCCATTGGTGTAAGTGAGGTGTTAAAGTCCCCCACTATGATTGTGTTACTGTCGATCTCCTCTTTTATAGCTGTTAGCAGTTGCCTTATGTATTGAGGTGCTCCTATGTTGGGTGCATATATATTTATAATTGTTATATCTTCTTCTTGGATTGATCCCTTGATCATTATGTAGTGTCCTTCCTTGTCTCTTGTAACATTCTTTATTTTAAAGTCTATTTTATCTGATATGAGTATAGCTACTCCAGCTTTCTTTTGATTTCCATTTGCATGGAATATCCTTTTCCATCCCCTCACTTTCAGTCTGTATGTGTCCCTAGGTCTAAAGTGGGTCTCTTGTAGATAGCATATATATGGGTCTTGTTTTTGCATCCATTCAGCCAGTCTATGTCTTTTGGTTGGGGCATTTAATCCATTCACGTTTAAGGTAATTATCGATATGTATGTTCCTATGACCATTTTCTTAATTGTTTTGGGTTTGTTTTTGTAGGTCCTTTTCTTCTCTTGTGTTTCCCACTTAGAGAAGTTCCTTTAGCATTTGTTGTAGAGCTGGTTTGGTGGTGCTGAATTCTCGTAGCTTTTGCTTGTCTGTAAAGCTTTTGATTTCTCCATCAAATCTAGATGAGATCCTTGCCGGGTAGAGTAATCTTGGTTGTAGGTTCTTCCCTTTCATCACTTTAAGTATATCATGCCACTCCCTTCTGGCTTGTAGAGTTTCTGCTGAGAAATCAGCTGTTAACCTTATGGGAGTTCCCTTGTATGTTATTTGTCGTTTTTCCCTTGCTGCTTTCAATAATTTTTCTTTGTCTTTAATTTTTGCCACTTTGATTACTATGTGTCTCGGCGTGTTTCTCCTTGGGTTTATCCTGTATGGGACTCTCTGCGCTTCCTGGACTTGGGTGGCTATTTCCTTTCCCATGTTAGGGAAGTTTTCGACTATAATCTCTTCAAATATTTTCTCTGGTCCTTTCTCTCTCTCTTCTCCTTCTGGGACCCCTATAATGCGAATGTTGTTGCATTTAATGTTGTCCCAGAGGTCTCTCAGGCTGTCTTCATTTCTTTTCATTCTTTTTTCTTTATTCTGTTCTGCAGCAGTGAATTCCACCATTCTGTCTTCCAGGTCACTTATCCGTTCTTCTGCCTCAGTTATTCTGCTATTGATTCCTTCTAGCGTAGTTTTCATTTCAGTTATTGTATTGGTCATCTCTGTTTGTTTGTTCTTTAATTCTTCTAGGTCTTTGTTAATCATTTCTTGCATCTTCTCAATCTTTGCCTCCATTCTTATTCCGAGGTCCTGGATCATCTTCACTATCATTATTCTGAATTCTTTTTCTGGAAGGTTGCCTATCTCCACTTCATTTAG
The DNA here is from genome assembly GCF_965194825.1 of Balaenoptera physalus. Taxonomy (NCBI): domain Eukaryota; kingdom Metazoa; phylum Chordata; class Mammalia; order Artiodactyla; family Balaenopteridae; genus Balaenoptera; species Balaenoptera physalus. The sequence continues at coordinate 70,148,784 of NC_138882.1, forward strand.
TTGTTTTTCTGGGGTTTTTTCTTGTTCCTTCATCTGGTACATAGCCCTCTGCCTTTTCATCTTGTCTATCTTTCTGTAACTGTGGTTTTTGGTCCACAGGCTGCAGGATTGTCGTTTTTCTTGTTTCTGCTGTCTGCCCTCTGGTGGTTGAGGCTATCTAAGAGGCTTGATGGGAGGCTCTGGTGGTGGGTAGAGCTGACTGTTGCTGTGGCGGTCAGAGCTCAGTAAAACTTTAATCCACTTGACTGTTGATGGGTGGGGCTGGGTTCCCTCCCTGTTGGTTGTTTTGCCTGAGGCAACCCAACACTGGAGCCTACCTGGGCTCTTTGGTGGGGTTAATGGCAGACTCTGGGAGGGCTCACGCCAAGGAGCACTTCCCAGAACCTCCGCTGCCAGTGTCCTTGTCCCCACGGTGAAACAGAGCCACGCCCCGCCTCTGCAGGAGACCCCCAAACACCAGCAGGTAGGTCTGGTTCAGTCTCCCCCAGGGTCACTGCTCCTTCCCCTGGGTCCCGATGCGCACACTACTTTGTGTGTGCCCTCCAAGAGTGGGGTCTCTGTTTCCCCCAGTCCTGTAGGAGTCCTGCAATCAATTCCCACTAGGCTTCAAAGTCTGATTCTCTAGGAATTCCTCCTCCCGTTGCAGGACCCCCAGGTTGGGAAGCCTGACGTGGGGCTCAGAACCTTCACTCCAGTGGGTGGACTTCTGTGGTATAAGTGTTCGCCAGTCTGTGAGTCACCCACCCAGCAGTTATGGGATTTGATTTTACTCTGATTGTGCCCTCCTACCGTCTCACTGTGGCTTCTCCTCTGTCCTTGGACGTGCAGTATCCTCCTTGGTGTAGTCCAGGGTCTTCCTGTCAGTGATTGTCCAGCAGCCAGTTGTGATTCTGGTGCTCTCGCAAGAGGGAGTGAGAGCACGTCCTTCTACTCCGCCATCTTGGTTAATGCTCTGTTTGTTGACATTTTGCTGATGGTCATTCTGCCTGGTGTGAGGTGATACCTTCGTGTAGATTGGATTTGCATGCGTCTCATAATTCCTGGTATTTTGCGTTTATCAATGTTCTTTTCATTTTTTTTAAGATGGAGCTAAAGTTACAACTTCAAATTGCCTTCTTGAAAAATTTGCCATGTTTCGATTTTTTTGGCCATTCCCTACCCCAGGACATTTTTTGAGGGCATGAGTCATTTACAGCCCTGCAGTCCTTGTGAATGTTAGTGACCATTAGCAGTAGATTTAAAGCTGCTGTTTGAGGAAACAGCCTTAGGGTGGCAGCATTTCCATGTTGCCAACTCTGCTTGCTAGGCAAACAGAACCTTGCTGCAAGTTGTGCTTTTAGGTTGCAGATTAGAGTGGAATGTGCCAGGACAAACCCCCATAAGTTTTAGCCTCCGTAATTCTTGTTTGTGTCTTTAAGTTGTAGTTTTTATCAGAGCAAATTTGATTGAAAAATGTCTTTTTTTCTAGGTGTACAGAATCTTGTGCATTTACACATATACATATATATCTGTTGATCTTTGGGTCCTTTCCCATGTAGGTTGTTACAGAGTGTTGAGTAGACCACTTTTGGTATTCCATAGGTCTTTGGGGATTATATATTTTATATGTATTAATATATGTGTGTTAACCCCAATATCCTAATTTATCCATTCCTCACACCTTTTCTTTGGCTTAACCATAAGTTTGTCTTCTCAATCTGAGATTGCCTTTCTCTAGGAAATATGTTCATGTTTATGAATTTTCAGATAACATAAGGGACATCATAGGGCATTTGTCTTTCGCATTCTGACTTACTTCACGTTGTGGGATTATCTCTAGGCTCATCTGTGGTGCTGCATATGCCATTGTTTTATTTTTTTTGTGACTGATACTCCGATCTGTCCATATACCACTTCTTCTTTGTCCACTCATCTGATTATGGACCTTTTTTTTGCTTCCATGTCTTGGCAATTTCAATATTGCTGCAGTGCCATTTGCCTGCCTCTGTCTTTCCGATTCTTGTGGTCTTAGGTTATAGGCCCAAAAGGTGCCCTGCAGCATCATATGGTAGCTTAATTTTTACCTTTTAAAGCAGCTCCGTTCAGTTTTCGTTAGTGCTGTTACCATTTTACATTCCACCAGCAGCTAGAAGGTACAGAGTTCTCTAAAAGCCCTTCAGCATTTATAGTTTGTAGACTTTTTGCTGATGGTCATTTGACTGGTGTAAGCTGAAACCTTTTTGGAAGTTGGATTTGCATGTGGCTAATAATTCCTTATACTGAGCTTTAGGCATGTCCTTTTTTGTCCTTTTCCTTTTTTATTTAAAGAGTGACTAAAACTTCCCTCTTCATATTGACTTCTTGAAATATTTGTCATGTGTTGAATTTTCTTGCCTATTCCCTACCCCAGGGCATTTTTTGAGGACAGGTGTCATTTACAGCCCTGCAGTCCTTGTGACTATTAAGCAACCATTAGTACTTGGTTTAAAGCTGCTGTTGTGGGAAACAGCTGCAAGGCGGCAGCATTATTACGTTCTCAACTCTTGTTACTGGGGCAACAGAGTCTTCCTGGAGGTAGTGTTCGAAGGTTGTAAATTACACTGGAATGTGCTGGGACAAGCCCCCAGAAGTTTATGTCTCCTTACTTCTGTTTGTTTTTTAAATTTAATTTCTATTTCTTATCGGAGTAAATTTGATTAGAGTGTTGTGGTTTTCTGGCTGTACAGAATCTGCTCAGTGATTCATACATATGTCTGTTCATTTTCGGATTCTGTTACCATGTATGTTATTACAGAATGTTGAATAGACCTCCCTTGGTATTTGGTAGGTGTTTTGTCTTTATATATTTTATATGTATTGGTGGGTATATAATTCATATAGTTTATATGTTATTTGTTTATATACATTTAACATACATTAGTATATCTATGTTAGCCCCATAGTCCTAATTTATCGATCTTCCCACCTTTCATTTTGGCTAACCATTTGTTTGTTTTATAAGTCTGTGAGTGTCTTTTTCTGTGGAAATATGTTCATTGGTAGCAACCTTAGGCTAACATGTATACATGATATCATAGGATATTTGTCATTCCCTCGTGACTTACTTAAGCTAATATGATTATTTCTAGGCTCATGTGTAGTCCTGAAATCGGCATTGTTCATTTTTTTCCCGAGGCTACTCCTCCATTCGGTATGTGTACCACTTCTTCTGTGTCCATTTATCTGTTGATAGACATTTTCTTTGCTTCCATATCTTGGCTATTGTAAATACTGCTGCAGTACATGATTTTCCATCCCGTGTCTTTTTGATTCTCCCTTTCACAGGTGAAAGGCCCAATAGTGGGCCTTCCTGATCATATGGTGACTCAATTTTTACCTTTAAACGCGCTGTCATTCTGTTCCTATTATTGGCCATTATCAGTTTACATCCCACTTAGACCGAGAGGGTACGCTATTCTCCACAACATCTTCAGCATCTATTGTTTGTTGACTTTTTGCTGATGGTCATTCTGACTGGTTTGAGGTGATAACTTAGTGTAGATTGGATTTGCATGCGTCTAATAATTCCTGATGTTTTGCGTTTATCAATGTGCTTTTCATTTTTTTTTAAGATAGAGCTAATGTTACAACTTCAAATTGCCTTCTTGAAAAATTTGATGCGTTTGGAATTTTTGGCCTTTCCCTACCCCAGGACATTTTTAGAGGGCATGAGTCATTTACAGCCCTGCAGTCCTTGTGAATATTACTGACCATTAGCAGTAGATTTAAAGCTGCTGTTTGAGGAAACGGCCTTAGTGTGGCAGCATTTCTACATTGCCAACTCTGCTTGCTAGGGAAACAGAACCTTTGTGCAAGTTGTGCTTTTAGGTTGCAGATTAGAGTGGAATGTGCCAGGACAAACCCCCATAAGTTTTAGCCTCCGTAATTCTTGTTTGTGTCTTTAAGTTGTAGTTTTTATCAGAGCAAATTTCATTGAAAAATGTCTCTTTTTCTAGGGTACAGAATCTTGTTTATTTACATATATACATATATCTATTGATCTTTGGGTCCTTTTCCATGTAGGTTGTTATAGAGTGTTAAGTAGACCACTTTTGGTATTCCATAGGTCTTTGGGGATTATATATTTTATATGTATTAATATATGTGTGTTAACCCCAATATCCTAATTTATCCATTCCTCACACCTTTTCTTTGGCTTAACCATAAGTTTGTCTTCTCAATCTGAGATTGCCTTTCTCTAGGAAATATGTTCATGTTTATGAATTTTCAGATAACATAAGGGACATCATAGGGCATTTGTCTTTCGCATTCTGACTTACTTCACGTTGTGGGATTATCTCTAGGCTCATCTGTGGTGCTGCATATGCCATTCTTTAATTTTTTTTGTGACTGATATTCCAATCTGTCCATATAACACTTCTTCTTTGTCCATTCATCTGATTATGGACCTTTTTTTTGCTTCCATGTCTTGGCAATTTCAATATTGCTGCAGTGCCATTTGCCTGCCTCTGTCTTTCCGATTCTTGTGGTCTTAGGTTATAAGCCCAAAAGGTGCCCTTCCGCATCATATGGTAGTCAATTTGTACCTATAAAAGCAGCTCCATTCAGTTTTCATTAGTGCTGTTACCACTTTACATTCCACCAGCAGCTAGAAGGTACAGAGCTCTCTAAAAGCCCTTCAGCATTTATAGTTTGTAGACTTTTTGCTGATGGTTATTTGACTGGTGTGAACTGAAACCTTTTTGGAAGTTGGATTTGCATGTGGTTAATAATTCCTTATACTGAGCTTTAGGCATGTCCTTTTTTTTCTTTTCCTTTTTTATTTAAATAGTGACTATAACTTCCCTCTTCATATTGACTTCTTGAAACGTTTGTCATTTGTTGAATTTTCTTGCCTATTCCCTACCCCAGGGCATTTTTTGAGGGAAGGTGTCATTTACAGCCCTGCAGTCCTTGTGACTATTAAGCAACCATTAGCACTTGGTTTAAAGCTGCTGTTGTGGGAAACAGCTACAAGGCGGCAACATTATTACATGCTCAACTCTTGTTACTGGGGCAACAGAGTCTTCTTGGAGGTAGTGTTCCAAGGTTGTAAATTACACTGGAATGTGCTGGGACGAGCCCCCAGAAGTTTATGTCTCCTTACTTCTGTTTGTTTTTTAAATTTAATTTATATTTCTTATTGGAGTAAATTTGATTAGAGTGTTTTGATTGTCTGGCTGTACAGAATCTGCTCAATGATTCATAGGCATGTCTGTTCATCTTCGGATCCTGTTACCATGTATGTTATTACAGAATGTTGAGTAGACCTCCCTTGGTATTTGGTAGGTGTTTTGTCATTATAAATTTTATATGTATTGGTGACTATATAATTCATATAGTTTATATACATTCAACATACATTAGTATATGTATGTTAGCCCCATAGTCCTAATTTATCCATCCTCCCACCTTTCATTTTGGCTAACCATTAGTTTGTTTTATAAGTCTGTGAGTGTCTTTCTCTGTGGAAATATATTCATTGGTAGCAATCGTAGAATAACATGTATACCTGATATCATAGGATATTTGTCATTCCCTCTTGACTTACTTAACCTAATATGATTATTCTTAGGCTCATCTGTAGTCCTGAAAATGGCATTGTTCTTTTTTATCCCTAGGCTACTATTCCATTCTGTCCATATACTACTTTTTCTTTGTACTTTCAACTGTTTATGGACCTTTTTTTTGCTTCCATGTCTTGGCTATTTCAATATTGCTGCAGTGCACATTTGCCTGTCTCTGTCTTTCCGATTCTGGTGGTCTTAGGTTATAGGCCCAAAAGGTTCCCTGCCGCATCATATTGTAGATCAATTTTTACCTTTTAAAGCAGCTCCATTCTGTTTTCGTTAGTGCTGTTACCACTTTACATTCCACCAGCAGCTAGAAGGTACAGAGTTCTCTAAAAGCCCTTCAGCATTTATAGTGTGTAGACTTTTTGCTGATGGTCATTTGACTGGTTTGAGCTGAAACCTTTTTCACGTTAGATTTGCATGTGGCTAATAATTCCTTATACTGAGCTTTAGGCATGTCCTTTTTTTTCTAAAAACTGACTACAACTTCCCTCTTCATATTGACTTCTTGAAAAATTTGTCATGTGTAGAATTTTCTTGCTTATTCCCTACCCCAGGGCATTTTTTGAGGACAGGTGTCATTTATAGCCCTGCAGTCCTTGTGACTAGTAAGCAACCATTAGCACTTGTTTTAAAGCTGCTGTTATGGGAAACAGCCACAAGGCGGCAGCATTATTGCATTCTTAACTCTTGTTACTAGGGCAACAGAGTCTTCCTGGAGGTAGTGTTACAAAGTTGTAAATTAGAGTGGAATGTGCTGAGACAAGCCCCCAGAAGTTTATGTCTCCTTACTTATGTTTGTTTTTTTAATTTAATTTCTATTTCTTATAGGCGTAAATTTGATTAGAGTGTTGTGGTTTTCTGGCTGTACAGAATATGCTCAATGATTCATACATATGTCTGTTCATCTTCGGATTCTGTTACCTTGTATGTTATTAAAGAATGTTGAGTAGACCTCCCTTGGTATTTGGTAGGTGTTTTGTCATTATATATTTTATATGTATTGGTGACTATATAATTCATATAGTTTATATGTTATATGTTTATATACATTTAACATACATTAGTATATGTATGTTAGCCCCATAGTCCTAATTTATCCATCCTCCCACCTTTCATTTTGGCTAACCATTAGTTTGTTTTGTAAATCTGTGATTGTCTTTTTCTGTGGAAATATGTTCATTGGTAGCAATCTTAGGATAACATGTATACATGATATCATAGGATATTTGTCATTCCCTCTTGACTTACTTAAGCTAATATGATTATTTCTAGGCTCATGTGTAGTCCTGAAAACGGCATTGTTCATTTTTTTCCCGAGGCTACTCTTCCATTCGGTATGTGTACCACTTCTTCTTTGTCCATTTATCTGTTGATGGACATTTTGTTTGCTTCCATGTTTTGGCTATTGTAAGTACTGCTGCAATACACGGTTTTCCATCCCGTGCCTTTTTGATTCTGGCTTTCACAGGTGACAGGCCCAATAGTGGGCCTTCCAGATCATATGGTGACTCAATTTTTACCTTTAAACGCACTGCCGTCCTGTTCCTATTATTTGGCCATTACCAGTTTACATCCCACTTAGACCGAGAGGTTACGCTTTTCTCCACAACTGCTTCAGCACCTATTGTTTGTTGACATTTTTTTTCACACACACACACAGTGTAATTTATTTTTACAAGAGATAAATAGACTGACACTAAGCATTGTACATGGATGACCACAACAAAAGCAACAATGATTGCAGTTACCAAACCTGAAAGACACTCATACTATGTCATAATATTAACATTCAGTCCAGTAATCCTCCACTGTAACAGCTCCTTTACTTTGCAGTGAAAATTGATTTGTATACTCTTTGCCTCTGAGTCCTTGTGGGATTTTTTTTTTTAATTCAGACAGAAAGTCACAAAAATTATACTCATCCTCATCAGTTCACTCAGTCCCATGTAATTAAATTTTTTTTTCATCTTGATCTTTTGTTAGCACTTTTTTGAGTTCATCAGTTTTTCATTAGAGTTCTGAAAATGCTTATTCATTCAGTTCAGCAGTGCAGTCAGTTACCAGAAACTTGTACTTGTCAGAGTCTTTTCCATGAATTTCTTGAAGATGAAACCCTTTAATAGGAACATATTTGCAAAAGCATCAGAGTACACCCAGAACTGTCTGTAAATGAGAAAAGACGTAAAAATGACCACAGTTAAAGATTTGATGAAAGTTCATAATAATGCAGTTGACAAGAAAATTAGTTATTTCTGAGATATACATTCTAAAGTAATAACTAGGATTATTACTTATAACATTATATCAGAACATATAAGATTTTTAGAAATTTCATGTAATGTCTGAAACATTTATATTAACATATTTCCATACATATTTCCATACAAATACAAATATAAGATTTTTAGAAATTTCATGTAATGTCTGAAACATTTATATTAACCTATTTCCATACAAATAACCCAATGAAAGTTTAGTATTAGTTGTTTTGTTTGTTTGTTTTTTTATGCTGCAGGTTCTTATTAGGCATCAATTTTATACACATCAGTGTATACATGTCAATCCCAATCGCCCAATTCAGCACACCACCATCCCCACCCCACCGCAGTTTTCCCCCCTTGGTGTCCATATGTCCATTCTCTACATCTGTGTCTCAACTTCTGCCCTGCAAACCGGCTCATCTGTACCATTTTTCTAGGTTCCACATACATGCATTAATATACGATATTTGTTTTTCTCTTTCTGACTTACTTCACTCTGTGTGACAGTCTCTAGATCCATCCACTTCTCAACAAATGACTCAATTTCGTTCCTTTTTATGGCTGAGTAATATTCCATTGTATATATGTACCACAACTTCTTTATCCATTCGTCTGTTGATGGGCATTTAGGTTGCTTCCATGACCTGGCTATTGTAAATAGTGCTGCAATGAACATTCGGGTGCATGTGTCTTTTTGAATTACGGTTTTCTCTGGGTATATGCAGTCCCAGTAGTGGGATTGCTGGGTCATATGGTAATTCTATTTTTAGTTTTTTAAGGAACCTCCATATTGTTCTCCATAGTGGCTGTATCAATTTACATTCCCACCAACAGTGCAAGAGGGTTCCCTTTTCTCCACACCCTCTCCAGCATTTGTTGTTTGTAGATTTTCTGATGATGCCCATTCTAACAGGAGTGAGGTGATACCTCATCGTAGTTTTGATTTGCATTTCTCTAATACTTAGCGATGTTGAGCATCTTTTCATGTGCTTCGTGGCCGTCTGTATGTCTTCTTTGGAGAAATGTCTATTTAGGTCTTCTGCCCATTTTTGGATTGGGGTGTTTGTTTCTTTAATATTGAGCTGAATGAGCTGTTTATATATTTTGGAGATTAATCCTTTGTCCGTTGATTCGTTTGCAAATATTTTCTCCCATTCCGAGGGTTGTCTTTTCGTCTTGTTTATGGTTTCCTTTGCTGTGCAAAAGCTTTGAGGTTTCATTAGGTCCCATTTGTTTATTTTTGTTTTTATTTCCATTACTCTAGGAGGTGGATCAAAAAAGATCTTGCTGTGATTTATGTCAAAGAGTGTTCTTCCTATGTTTTCCTCTAAGAGTTTTATAGTGTCCAGTCTTATATTTAGGTCTCTAATCCATTTTGAGTTTATTTTTGTGTATGGTGTTAGGGAGTATTCTAATTTCATTCTTTTGCATGTAGCTGTCCAGTTTTCCCAGCACCACTTATTGAAGAGACTGTCTTTTCTCCATTGTATATCTTTGCCTCCTTTGTCATAGATTAGTTGACCATAGGTGCGTGGGTTAATCTGTGGGCTTTCTATCTTGTTCCATTGATCTGTGTTTCTGTTTTTGTGCCAGTACCATATTGTCTTGATTACTGTAGCTTTGTAGTATAGTCTGAAGTCAGGGAGTCTGACTCCTCCAGCTCCATTTTTTTCCCTCAAGACTGCTTTGGCTATTCGGGGTCTTTTGTGACTCCATACAAATTTTAAGATGATTTGTGCTAGCTCCGTAAAAAATGCCATTGGTAATTTGATAGGGATTGCATTGAATCTGTATATTGCTTTGGGTAGTATACTCATTATCACAATGTTGATTCTTCCAATCCAAGAACATGGTATATCTCTCCATCTGTTGGTATCATCTTTAATTTCTTTCATCAGTGTCTTATAGTTTTCTGCATACAGGTCTTTTGTCTCCCTAGGTAGGTTTATTCCTAGGTATTTTATTCTTTTTGTTGCAATGGTAAATGGGAGTGTTTCCATAATTTCTCTTTCAGATTTTTCATCATTAGTGTATAGGAATGCAAGAGATTTCTGTGCATTCATTTTGTATCCTGCAACTTTACCATATTCATTCATTAGCTCTAGCAGTTTTCTGGTGGCAGTTTTAGGATTCTCTATGTATAGTATCATGTCATCCGCAAACAGTGACAGTTTTACCTCCTCTTTTCCAATTTGTATTCCTTTTATTTCTTTTTCTTCTCTGATTGCCGTGGATAGGACTTCCAGAACTATGTTGAATAATAGTGGTGAGAGTGGACATCCTTGTCTCGTTCCTGATCTTAGAGGAAATGCTTTCAGTTTTTCACCATTGAGAATGATGTTTGCTGTGGGTTTGTCATATATGGCCTTTATTATGTTGAGGTAGGTTCCCTCTATGCCCACTTTCTGGAGAGTTTTTATCATAAATGGGTGTTGAATTTTGTCAAAAGCTTTTTCTGCATCTATTGAGATGATCATATGGTTTTATTCTTCAATTTGTTAATATGGTGTATCGCATTGATTGATTTGCGTATATTGACGAATCCTTGCATCCCTGGGATAAATCCCACTTGATCGTGGTGTATGATCCTTTTAATGTGTTGTTGGATTCTGTTTGCTAGTGTTTTGTTGAGGATTTTTGCATCTATATTCATCAGTGATATTGGTCTGTAATTTTCTTTTTTTGTAGTGTCTTTGTCTGGTTTTGGTATCAGGGTGATGGTGGCCTCATAGAATGAGTTTGGGAGTGTTCCTTCCTCTGCAATTTTTGGAAGAGTTTGAGAAGGATAGGTGTTAGCTCTTCTCTAAATGTTTGAGAGAATTCACCTGTGAAGCCATCTGGTCCTGGACTTTGGTTTGTTGGAAGATTTTTAATCACAGTTTCAATTTCATTACTTGTGATTGGTCTGTTCATATTTTCTGTTTCTTCCTGGTTCAGTCTTGGAAGGTTATACCTTTCTAAAAATGTGTCCATTTCTTCCAGGTTGTCCATTTTATTGGCATAAAGTTGCTCGTAGTAGTCTCTTAGGATGCTTTGTATTTCTGCGGTGTCTGTTGTAACTTCTCCTTTTTCATTTCTGATTTTATTGATGTGAGTCCTCTCCCTCTTTTTCTTGATGCGTCTGGGCTAATGCCTTATCAATTTTGTTTATCTTCTCAAAGAACCAACTTTTAGTTTTATTGATCTTTGCTATTGTTTTCTTTGTTTCTAGTTCATTTATTTCTGCTCTGATCTTTATGATTTCTTTCCTTCTGCTAACTTTGGGTTTTGTTTGTTCTTTAGGTGTAAGGTTAGATTGTTTACTTGAGATTTTTCTTGTTTCTTGAGATAGGCTTGTATAGCTATCAACTTCCCTCTTAGAACTGCTTTTGCTGCATCCCATAGGTTTTGGGTCGTCGTGTTTTCATTGTCATTTGTCTCTAGGTATTTTTTTGATTTCCTCTCTGATTTCTTCAGTGATCTCTTGGTTATTTAGTAACGTATTGTTTAGCCTCCATGTGTTTGTCTGTGTTACGTTTTTTTCCCTGTAATTCATTTCTAATCTCATAGCGTTGTGGTCCGAAAAGATGCTTGATATGATTTCAATTTTCTTAAATTTACTGAGGCTTGATTTGTGACCCAAGATGTGATCTCTCCTGGAGAATGTTCCGTGCGCACTTGAGAAGAACGTGTAATCTGCTGGTTTTGGATGGAATGTCCTATATATATCAATTAAATCTAACTGGTCTATTGTGTCATTTAAAGCTTCTGTTTCCTTATTCATTTTCATTTTGGATGATCTGTCCATTGGTGTAAGTGAGGTGTTAAAGTCCCCCACTATGATTGTGTTACTGTCGATCTCCTCTTTTATAGCTGTTAGCAGTTGCCTTATGTATTGAGGTGCTCCTATGTTGGGTGCATATATATTTATAATTGTTATATCTTCTTCTTGGATTGATCCCTTGATCATTATGTAGTGTCCTTCCTTGTCTCTTGTAACATTCTTTATTTTAAAGTCTATTTTATCTGATATGAGTATAGCTACTCCAGCTATCTTTCGATTTCCATTTGCATGGAATATCCTTTTCCATCCCCTCACTTTCAGTCTGTATGTCTCCCTAGGTCTAAAGTGGGTCTCTTGTAGATAGCATATATATGGGTCTTGTTTTTGCATCCATTCAGCCAGTCTATGTCTTTTGGTTGGGGCATTTAATCCATTCACGTTTAAGGTAATTATCGATATGTATGTTCCTATGACCATTTTCTTAATTGTTTTGGGTTTGTTTTTGTAGGTCCTTTTCTTCTCTTGTGTTTCCCACTTAGAGAAGTTCCTTTAGCATTTGTTGTAGAGCTGGTTTGGTGGTGCTGAATTCTCGTAGCTTTTGCTTGTCTGTAAAGCTTTTGATTTCTCCATCAAATCTAGATGAGATCCTTGCCGGGTAGAGTAATCTTGGTTGTAGGTTCTTCCCTTTCATCACTTTAAGTATATCATGCCACTCCCTTCTGGCTTGTAGAGTTTCTGCTGAGAAATCAGCTGTTAACCTTATGGGAGTTCCCTTGTATGTTATTTGTCGTTTTTCCCTTGCTGCTTTCAATAATTTTTCTTTGTCTTTAATTTTTGCCACTTTGATTACTATGTGTCTCGGCGTGTTTCTCCTTGGGTTTATCCTGTATGGGACTCTCTGCGCTTCCTGGACTTGGGTGGCTATTTCCTTTCCCATGTTAGGGAAGTTTTCGACTATAATCTCTTCAAATATTTTCTCTGGTCCTTTCTCTCTCTCTTCTCCTTCTGGGACCCCTATAATGCGAATGTTGTTGCATTTAATGTTGTCCCAGAGGTCTCTCAGGCTGTCTTCATTTCTTTTCATTCTTTTTTCTTTATTCTGTTCTGCAGCAGTGAATTCCACCATTCTGTCTTCCAGGTCACTTATCCGTTCTTCTGCCTCAGTTATTCTGCTATTGATTCCTTCTAGCGTAGTTTTCATTTCACTTATTGTATTGGTCATCTCTGTTTGTTTGTTCTTTAATTCTTCTAGGTCTTTGTTAATCATTTCTTGCATCTTCTCAATCTTTGCCTCCATTCTTATTCCGAGGTCCTGGATCATCTTCACTATCATTATTCTGAATTCTTTTTCTGGAAGGTTGCCTATCTCCACTTCATTTAGTTGTTTTTCTGGGGTTTTTTCTTGTTCCTTCATCTGGTACATAGCCCTCTGCCTTTTCATCTTGTCTATCTTTCTGTAACTGTGGTTTTTGGTCCACAGGCTGCAGGATTGTCGTTTTTCTTGTTTCTGCTGTCTGCCCTCTGTTGGTTGAGGCTATCTAAGAGGCTTGATGGGAGGCTCTGGTGGTGGGTAGAGCTGACTGTTGCTGTGGCGGTCAGAGCTCAGTAAAACTTTAATCCACTTGACTGTTGATGGGTGGGGCTGGGTTCCCTCCCTGTTGGTTGTTTTGCCTGAGGCAACCCAACACTGGAGCCTACCTGGGCTCTTTGGTGGGGTTAATGGCAGACTCTGGGAGGGCTCATGCCAAGGAGCACTTCCCAGAACCTCCGCTGCCAGTGTCCTTGTCCCCACGGTGAAACAGAGCCACGCCCCGCCTCTGCAGGAGACCCCCAAACACCAGCAGGTAGGTCTGGTTCAGTCTCCCCCAGGGTCACTGCTCCTTCCCCTGGGTCCCGATGCGCACACTACTTTGTGTGTGCCCTCCAAGAGTGGGGTCTCTGTTTCCCCCAGTCCTGTAGAAGTCCTGCAATCAATTCCCACTAGGCTTCAAAGTCTGATTCTCTAGGAATTCCTCCTCCCGTTGCAGGACCCCCAGGTTGGGAAGCCTGACGTGGGGCTCAGAACCTTCACTCCAGTGGGTGGACTTCTGTGGTATAAGTGTTCGCCAGTCTGTGAGTCACCCACCCAGCAGTTATGGGATTCGATTTTACTCTGATTGCGCCCTCCTACCGTCTCACTGTGGCTTCTCCTCTGTCCTTGGACGTGCGGTATCCTCCTTGGTGTAGTCCAGGGTCTTCCTGTCAGTGATTGTCCAGCAGCCAGTTGTGATTCTGGTGCTCTCGCAAGAGGGAGTGAGAGCACGTCCTTCTACTCCGCCATCTTGGTTAATGCTCTGTTTGTTGACATTTTGCTGATGGTCATTCTGACTGGTGTGAGGTGATACCTTCGTGTAGATTGGATTTGCATGCGTCTCATAATTCCTGGTGTTTTGCGTTTATCAATGTTCTTTTCATTTTTTGTTAAGATGGATCTAACGTTACAACTTCAAATTGCCTTCTTGAAAAATTTGCCACGTTTCGATTTTTTTGGCCATTCCCTACCCCAGGACATTTTTTGAGGGCACGAGTCATTTACAGCCCTGCAGTCCTTGTGAATATTAGTGACCATTAGCAGTAGATTTAAAGCTGCTGTTTGAGGAAACAGCCTTAGGGTGGCAGCATTTCCATGTTGCCAACTCTGCTTGCTAGGCAAACAGAACCTTGCTGCAAGTTGTGCTTTTAGGTTGCAGATTAGAGTGGAATGTGCCAGGACAAACCCCCATAAGTTTTAGCCTCCGTAATTCTTGTTTGTGTCTTTAAGTTGTAGTTTTATCAGAGCAAATTTGATTGAAAAATGTCTTTTTTTCTAGGTGTACAGAATCTTGTGCATTTACACATATACATATATATCTGTTGATCTTTGGGTCCTTTCCCATGTAGGTTGTTACAGAGTGTTGAGTAGACCACTTTTGGTATTCCATAGGTCTTTGGGGATTATATATTTTATATGTATTAATATATGTGTGTTAACCCCAATATCCTAATTTATCCATTCCTCACACCTTTTCTTTGGCTTAACCATAAGTTTGTCTTCTCAATCTGAGATTGCCTTTCTCTAGGAAATATGTTCATGTTTATGAATTTTCAGATAACATAAGGGACATCATAGGGCATTTGTCTTTCGCATTCTGACTTACTTCACGTTGTGTGATTATCTCTAGGCTCATCTGTGGTGCTGCATATGCCATTGTTTTATTTATTTTGTGACTGATACTCCGATCTGTCCATATACCACTTCTTCTTTGTCCATTCATCTGATTATGGACCTTTTTTGTGCTTCCATGTCTTGGCAATTTCAATATTGCTGCAGTGCCATTTGCCTGCCTCTGTCTTTCCGATTCTTGTGGTCTTAGGTTATAGGCCCAAAAGGTGCCCTGCAGCATCATATGGTAGCTTAATTTTTACCTTTTAAAGCAGCTCCGTTCAGTTTTCGTTAGTGCTGTTACCATTTTACATTCCACCAGCAGCTAGAAGGTACAGAGTTCTCTAAAAGCCCTTCAGCATTTATAGTTTGTAGACTTTTTGCTGATGGTCATTTGACTGGTGTAAGCTGAAACCTTTTTGGAAGTTGGATTTGCATGTGGCTAATAATTCCTTATACTGAGCTTTAGGCATGTCCTTTTTTGTCCTTTTCCTTTTTTATTTAAAGAGTGACTAAAACTTCCCTCTTCATATTGACTTCTTGAAAAATTTGTCATGTGTAGAATTTTCTTGCTTATTCCCTACCCCAGGGCATTTTTTGAGGACAGGTGTCATTTATAGCCCTGCAGTCCTTGTGACTAGTAAGCAACCATTAGCACTTGTTTTAAAGCTGCTGTTATGGGAAACAGCCACAAGGCGGCAGCATTATTACATTCTTAACTCTTGTTACTAGGGCAACAGAGTCTTCCTGGAGGTAGTGTTACAAAGTTGTAAATTAGAGTGGAATGTGCTGAGACAAGCCCCCAGAAGTTTATGTCTCCTTACTTATGTTTGTTTTTTTAATTTAATTTCTATTTCTTATCGGCGTAAATTTGATTAGAGTGTTGTGGTTTTCTGGCTGTACAGAATATGCTCAATGATTCATACATATGTCTGTTCATCTTCGGATTCTGTTACCTTGTATGTTATTACAGAATGTTGAGTAGACCTCCCTTGGTATTTGGTAGGTGTTTTGTCATTATATATTTTATATGTATTGGTGACTATATAATTCATATAGTTTATATGTTATATGTTTATATACATTTAACATACATTAGTATATGTATGTTAGCCCCATGGTCCTAATTTATCCATCCTCCCACCTTTCATTTTGGCTAACCATTAGTTTGTTTTGTAAATCTGTGATTGTCTTTTTCTGTGGAAATATGTTCATTGGTAGCAATCTTAGGATAACATGTATACATGATATCATAGGATATTTGTCATTCCCTCTTGACTTACTTAAGCTAATATGATTATTTCTAGGCTCATGTGTAGTCCTGAAAACGGCATTGTTCATTTTTTTCCCGAGGCTACTCTTTCATTCGGTATGTGTACCACTTCTTCTTTGTCCATTTATCTGTTGATGGACATTTTGTTTGCTTCCATGTTTTGGCTATTGTAAGTACTGCTGCAATACACGGTTTTCCATCCCGTGCCTTTTTGATTCTGGCTTTCACAGGTGACAGGCCCAATAGTGGGCCTTCCAGATCATATGGTGACTCAATTTTTACCTTTAAACGCACTGCCGTCCTGTTCCTATTATTTGGCCATTACCAGTTTACATCCCACTTAGACCGAGAGGTTACGCTTTTCTCCACAACTGCTTCAGCACCTATTGTTTGTTGACATTTTTTTTCACACACACACACAGTGTAATTTATTTTTACAAGAGATAAATAGACTGACACTAAGCATTGTACATGGATGACCACAACAAAAGCAACAATGATTGCAGTTACCAAACCTGAAAGACACTCATACTATGTCATAATATTAACATTCAGTCCAGTAATCCTCCACTGTAACAGCTCCTTTACTTTGCAGTGAAAATTGATTTGTATACTCTTTGCCTCTGAGTCCTTGTGGGATTTTTTTTTTAAATTCAGACAGAAAGTCACAAAAATTATACTCATCCTCATCAGTTCACTCAGTCCCATGTAATTAAATTTTTTTTTCATCTTGATCTTTTGTTAGCACTTTTTTGAGTTCATCAGTTTTTCATTAGAGTTCTGAAAATGCTTATTCATTCAGTTCAGCAGTGCAGTCAGTTACCAGAAACTTGTACTTGTCAGAGTCTTTTCCATGAATTTCTTGAAGATGAAACCCTTTAATAGGAACATATTTGCAAAAGCATCAGAGTACACCCAGAACTGTCTGTAAATGAGAAAAGACGTAAAAATGACCACAGTTAAAGATTTGATGAAAGTTCATAATAATGCAGTTGACAAGAAAATTAGTTATTTCTGAGATATACATTCTAAAGTAATAACTAGGATTATTACTTATAACATTATATCAGAACATATAAGATTTTTAGAAATTTCATGTAATGTCTGAAACATTTATATTAACATATTTCCATACATATTTCCATACAAATACAAATATAAGATTTTTAGAAATTTCATGTAATGTCTGAAACATTTATATTAACCTATTTCCATACAAATAACCCAATGAAAGTTTAGTATTAGTTGTTTTGTTTGTTTGTTTTTTTATGCTGCAGGTTCTTATTAGGCATCAATTTTATACACATCAGTGTATACATGTCAATCCCAATCGCCCAATTCAGCACACCACCATCCCCACCCCACCGCAGTTTTCCCCCCTTGGTGTCCATATGTCCATTCTCTACATCTGTGTCTCAACTTCTGCCCTGCAAACCGGCTCATCTGTACCATTTTTCTAGGTTCCACATACATGCATTAATATACGATATTTGTTTTTCTCTTTCTGACTTACTTCACTCTGTGTGACAGTCTCTAGATCCATCCACTTCTCAACAAATGACTCAATTTCGTTCCTTTTTATGGCTGAGTAATATTCCATTGTATATATGTACCACAACTTCTTTATCCATTCGTCTGTTGATGGGCATTTAGGTTGCTTCCATGACCTGGCTATTGTAAATAGTGCTGCAATGAACATTCGGGTGCATGTGTCTTTTTGAATTACGGTTTTCTCTGGGTATATGCAGTCCCAGTAGTGGGATTGCTGGGTCATATGGTAATTCTATTTTTAGTTTTTTAAGGAACCTCCATATTGTTCTCCATAGTGGCTGTATCAATTTACATTCCCACCAACAGTGCAAGAGGGTTCCCTTTTCTCCACACCCTCTCCAGCATTTGTTGTTTGTAGATTTTCTGATGATGCCCATTCTAACAGGAGTGAGGTGATACCTCATCGTAGTTTTGATTTGCATTTCTCTAATACTTAGCGATGTTGAGCATCTTTTCATGTGCTTCGTGGCCGTCTGTATGTCTTCTTTGGAGAAATGTCTATTTAGGTCTTCTGCCCATTTTTGGATTGGGGTGTTTGTTTCTTTAATATTGAGCTGAATGAGCTGTTTATATATTTTGGAGATTAATCCTTTGTCCGTTGATTCGTTTGCAAATATTTTCTCCCATTCCGAGGGTTGTCTTTTCGTCTTGTTTATGGTTTCCTTTGCTGTGCAAAAGCTTTGAGGTTTCATTAGGTCCCATTTGTTTATTTTTGTTTTTATTTCCATTACTCTAGGAGGTGGATCAAAAAAGATCTTGCTGTGATTTATGTCAAAGAGTGTTCTTCCTATGTTTTCCTCTAAGAGTTTTATAGTGTCCAGTCTTATATTTAGGTCTCTAATCCATTTTGAGTTTATTTTTGTGTATGGTGTTAGGGAGTATTCTAATTTCATTCTTTTGCATGTAGCTGTCCAGTTTTCCCAGCACCACTTATTGAAGAGACTGTCTTTTCTCCATTGTATATCTTTGCCTCCTTTGTCATAGATTAGTTGACCATAGGTGCGTGGGTTAATCTGTGGGCTTTCTATCTTGTTCCATTGATCTGTGTTTCTGTTTTTGTGCCAGTACCATATTGTCTTGATTACTGTAGCTTTGTAGTATAGTCTGAAGTCAGGGAGTCTGACTCCTCCAGCTCCATTTTTTTCCCTCAAGACTGCTTTGGCTATTCGGGGTCTTTTGTGACTCCATACAAATTTTAAGATGATTTGTGCTAGCTCCGTAAAAAATGCCATTGGTAATTTGATAGGGATTGCATTGAATCTGTATATTGCTTTGGGTAGTATACTCATTATCACAATGTTGATTCTTCCAATCCAAGAACATGGTATATCTCTCCATCTGTTGGTATCATCTTTAATTTCTTTCATCAGTGTCTTATAGTTTTCTGCATACAGGTCTTTTGTCTCCCTAGGTAGGTTTATTCCTAGGTATTTTATTCTTTTTGTTGCAATGGTAAATGGGAGTGTTTCCATAATTTCTCTTTCAGATTTTTCATCATTAGTGTATAGGAATGCAAGAGATTTCTGTGCATTCATTTTGTATCCTGCAACTTTACCATATTCATTCATTAGCTCTAGCAGTTTTCTGGTGGCAGTTTTAGGATTCTCTATGTATAGTATCATGTCATCCGCAAACAGTGACAGTTTTACCTCCTCTTTTCCAATTTGTATTCCTTTTATTTCTTTTTCTTCTCTGATTGCCGTGGATAGGACTTCCAGAACTATGTTGAATAATAGTGGTGAGAGTGGACATCCTTGTCTCGTTCCTGATCTTAGAGGAAATGCTTTCAGTTTTTCACCATTGAGAATGATGTTTGCTGTGGGTTTGTCATATATGGCCTTTATTATGTTGAGGTAGGTTCCCTCTATGCCCACTTTCTGGAGAGTTTTTATCATAAATGGGTGTTGAATTTTGTCAAAAGCTTTTTCTGCATCTATTGAGATGATCATATGGTTTTATTCTTCAATTTGTTAATATGGTGTATCGCATTGATTGATTTGCGTATATTGACGAATCCTTGCATCCCTGGGATAAATCCCACTTGATCGTGGTGTATGATCCTTTTAATGTGTTGTTGGATTCTGTTTGCTAGTGTTTTGTTGAGGATTTTTGCATCTATATTCATCAGTGATATTGGTCTGTAATTTTCTTTTTTTGTAGTGTCTTTGTCTGGTTTTGGTATCAGGGTGATGGTGGCCTCATAGAATGAGTTTGGGAGTGTTCCTTCCTCTGCAATTTTTGGAAGAGTTTGAGAAGGATAGGTGTTAGCTCTTCTCTAAATGTTTGAGAGAATTCACCTGTGAAGCCATCTGGTCCTGGACTTTGGTTTGTTGGAAGATTTTTAATCACAGTTTCAATTTCATTACTTGTGATTGGTCTGTTCAGATTTTCTGTTTCTTCCTGGTTCAGTCTTGGAAGGTTATACCTTTCTAAAAATGTGTCCATTTCTTCCAGGTTGTCCATTTTATTGGCATAAAGTTGCTCGTAGTAGTCTCTTAGGATGCTTTGTATTTCTGCGGTGTCTGTTGTAACTTCTCCTTTTTCATTTCTGATTTTATTGATGTGAGTCCTCTCCCTCTTTTTCTTGATGCGTCTGGGCTAATGCCTTATCAATTTTGTTTATCTTCTCAAAGAACCAACTTTTAGTTTTATTGATCTTTGCTATTGTTTTCTTTGTTTCTAGTTCATTTATTTCTGCTCTGATCTTTATGATTTCTTTCCTTCTGCTAACTTTGGGTTTTGTTTGTTCTTTAGGTGTAAGGTTAGATTGTTTACTTGAGATTTTTCTTGTTTCTTGAGATAGGCTTGTATAGCTATCAACTTCCCTCTTAGAACTGCTTTTGCTGCATCCCATAGGTTTTGGGTCGTCGTGTTTTCATTGTCATTTGTCTCTAGGTATTTTTTTGATTTCCTCTCTGATTTCTTCAGTGATCTCTTGGTTATTTAGTAACGTATTGTTTAGCCTCCATGTGTTTGTCTGTGTTACGTTTTTTTCCCTGTAATTCATTTCTAATCTCATAGCGTTGTGGTCCGAAAAGATGCTTGATATGATTTCAATTTTCTTAAATTTACTGAGGCTTGATTTGTGACCCAAGATGTGATCTCTCCTGGAGAATGTTCCGTGCGCACTTGAGAAGAACGTGTAATCTGCTGGTTTTGGATGGAATGTCCTATATATATCAATTAAATCTAACTGGTCTATTGTGTCATTTAAAGCTTCTGTTTCCTTATTCATTTTCATTTTGGATGATCTGTCCATTGGTGTAAGTGAGGTGTTAAAGTCCCCCACTATGATTGTGTTACTGTCGATCTCCTCTTTTATAGCTGTTAGCAGTTGCCTTATGTATTGAGGTGCTCCTATGTTGGGTGCATATATATTTATAATTGTTATATCTTCTTCTTGGATTGATCCCTTGATCATTATGTAGTGTCCTTCCTTGTCTCTTGTAACATTCTTTATTTTAAAGTCTATTTTATCTGATATGAGTATAGCTACTCCAGCTTTCTTTTGATTTCCATTTGCATGGAATATCCTTTTCCATCCCCTCACTTTCAGTCTGTATGTGTCCCTAGGTCTAAAGTGGGTCTCTTGTAGATAGCATATATATGGGTCTTGTTTTTGCATCCATTCAGCCAGTCTATGTCTTTTGGTTGGGGCATTTAATCCATTCACGTTTAAGGTAATTATCGATATGTATGTTCCTATGACCATTTTCTTAATTGTTTTGGGTTTGTTTTTGTAGGTCCTTTTCTTCTCTTGTGTTTCCCACTTAGAGAAGTTCCTTTAGCATTTGTTGTAGAGCTGGTTTGGTGGTGCTGAATTCTCGTAGCTTTTGCTTGTCTGTAAAGCTTTTGATTTCTCCATCAAATCTAGATGAGATCCTTGCCGGGTAGAGTAATCTTGGTTGTAGGTTCTTCCCTTTCATCACTTTAAGTATATCATGCCACTCCCTTCTGGCTTGTAGAGTTTCTGCTGAGAAATCAGCTGTTAACCTTATGGGAGTTCCCTTGTATGTTATTTGTCGTTTTTCCCTTGCTGCTTTCAATAATTTTTCTTTGTCTTTAATTTTTGCCACTTTGATTACTATGTGTCTCGGCGTGTTTCTCCTTGGGTTTATCCTGTATGGGACTCTCTGCGCTTCCTGGACTTGGGTGGCTATTTCCTTTCCCATGTTAGGGAAGTTTTCGACTATAATCTCTTCAAATATTTTCTCTGGTCCTTTCTCTCTCTCTTCTCCTTCTGGGACCCCTATAATGCGAATGTTGTTGCATTTAATGTTGTCCCAGAGGTCTCTCAGGCTGTCTTCATTTCTTTTCATTCTTTTTTCTTTATTCTGTTCTGCAGCAGTGAATTCCACCATTCTGTCTTCCAGGTCACTTATCCGTTCTTCTGCCTCAGTTATTCTGCTATTGATTCCTTCTAGCGTAGTTTTCATTTCAGTTATTGTATTGGTCATCTCTGTTTGTTTGTTCTTTAATTCTTCTAGGTCTTTGTTAATCATTTCTTGCATCTTCTCAATCTTTGCCTCCATTCTTATTCCGAGGTCCTGGATCATCTTCACTATCATTATTCTGAATTCTTTTTCTGGAAGGTTGCCTATCTCCACTTCATTTAGTTGTTTTTCTGGGGTTTTTTCTTGTTCCTTCATCTGGTACATAGCCCTCTGCCTTTTCATCTTGTCTATCTTTCTGTAACTGTGGTTTTTGGTCCACAGGCTGCAGGATTGTCGTTTTTCTTGTTTCTGCTGTCTGCCCTCTGGTGGTTGAGGCTATCTAAGAGGCTTGATGGGAGGCTCTGGTGGTGGGTAGAGCTGACTGTTGCTGTGGCGGTCAGAGCTCAGTAAAACTTTAATCCACTTGACTGTTGATGGGTGGGGCTGGGTTCCCTCCCTGTTGGTTGTTTTGCCTGAGGCAACCCAACACTGGAGCCTACCTGGGCTCTTTGGTGGGGTTAATGGCAGACTCTGGGAGGGCTCACGCCAAGGAGCACTTCCCAGAACCTCCGCTGCCAGTGTCCTTGTCCCCACGGTGAAACAGAGCCACGACCCGCCTCTGCAGGAGACCCACAAACACCAGCAGGTAGGTCTGGTTCAGTCTCCCCCAGGGTCACTGCTCCTTCCCCTGGGTCCCGATGCGCACACTACTTTGTGTGTGCCCTCCAAGAGTGGGGTCTCTGTTTCCCCCAGTCCTGTAGGAGTCCTGCAATCAATTCCCACTAGGCTTCAAAGTCTGATTCTCTAGGAATTCCTCCTCCCGTTGCAGGACCCCCAGGTTGGGAAGCCTGACGTGGGGCTCAGAACCTTCACTCCAGTGGGTGGACTTCTGTGGTATAAGTGTTCGCCAGTCTGTGAGTCACCCACCCAGCAGTTATGGGATTTGATTTTACTCTGATTGTGCCCTCCTACCGTCTCACTGTGGCTTCTCCTCTGTCCTTGGACGTGCAGTATCCTCCTTGGTGTAGTCCAGGGTCTTCCTGTCAGTGATTGTCCAGCAGCCAGTTGTGATTCTGGTGCTCTCGCAAGAGGGAGTGAGAGCACGTCCTTCTACTCCGCCATCTTGGTTAATGCTCTGTTTGTTGACATTTTGCTGATGGTCATTCTGCCTGGTGTGAGGTGATACCTTCGTGTAGATTGGATTTGCATGCGTCTCATAATTCCTGGTATTTTGCGTTTATCAATGTTCTTTTCATTTTTTTTAAGATGGAGCTAAAGTTACAACTTCAAATTGCCTTCTTGAAAAATTTGCCACGTTTCGATTTTTTTGGCCATTCCCTACCCCAGGACATTTTTTGAGGGCATGAGTCATTTACAGCCCTGCAGTCCTTGTGAATGTTAGTGACCATTAGCAGTAGATTTAAAGCTGCTGTTTGAGGAAACAGCCTTAGGGTGGCAGCATTTCCATGTTGCCAACTCTGCTTGCTAGGCAAACAGAACCTTGCTGCAAGTTGTGCTTTTAGGTTGCAGATTAGAGTGGAATGTGCCAGGACAAACCCCCATAAGTTTTAGCCTCCGTAATTCTTGTTTGTGTCTTTAAGTTGTAGTTTTTATCAGAGCAAATTTGATTGAAAAATGTCTTTTTTTCTAGGTGTACAGAATCTTGTGCATTTACACATATACATATATATCTGTTGATCTTTGGGTCCTTTCCCATGTAGGTTGTTACAGAGTGTTGAGTAGACCACTTTTGGTATTCCATAGGTCTTTGGGGATTATATATTTTATATGTATTAATATATGTGTGTTAACCCCAATATCCTAATTTATCCATTCCTCACACCTTTTCTTTGCCTTAACCATAAGTTTGTCTTCTCAATCTGAGATTGCCTTTCTCTAGGAAATATGTTCATGTTTATGAATTTTCAGATAACATAAGGGACATCATAGGGCATTTGTCTTTCGCATTCTGACTTACTTCACGTTGTGGGATTATCTCTAGGCTCATCTGTGGTGCTGCATATGCCATTGTTTTATTTTTTTTGTGACTGATACTCCGATCTGTCCATATACCACTTCTTCTTTGTCCACTCATCTGATTATGGACCTTTTTTTTGCTTCCATGTCTTGGCAATTTCAATATTGCTGCAGTGCCATTTGCCTGCCTCTGTCTTTCCGATTCTTGTGGTCTTAGGTTATAGGCCCAAAAGGTGCCCTGCAGCATCATATGGTAGCTTAATTTTTACCTTTTAAAGCAGCTCCGTTCAGTTTTCGTTAGTGCTGTTACCATTTTACATTCCACCAGCAGCTAGAAGGTACAGAGTTCTCTAAAAGCCCTTCAGCATTTATAGTTTGTAGACTTTTTGCTGATGGTCATTTGACTGGTGTAAGCTGAAACCTTTTTGGAAGTTGGATTTGCATGTGGCTAATAATTCCTTATACTGAGCTTTAGGCATGTCCTTTTTTGTCCTTTTCCTTTTTTATTTAAAGAGTGACTAAAACTTCCCTCTTCATATTGACTTCTTGAAATATTTGTCATGTGTTGAATTTTCTTGCCTATTCCCTACCCCAGGGCATTTTTTGAGGACAGGTGTCATTTACAGCCCTGCAGTCCTTGTGACTATTAAGCAACCATTAGTACTTGGTTTAAAGCTGCTGTTGTGGGAAACAGCTGCAAGGCGGCAGCATTATTACGTTCTCAACTCTTGTTACTGGGGCAACAGAGTCTTCCTGGAGGTAGTGTTCGAAGGTTGTAAATTACACTGGAATGTGCTGGGACAAGCCCCCAGAAGTTTATGTCTCCTTACTTCTGTTTGTTTTTTAAATTTAATTTCTATTTCTTATCGGAGTAAATTTGATTAGAGTGTTGTGGTTTTCTGGCTGTACAGAATCTGCTCAGTGATTCATACATATGTCTGTTCATTTTCGGATTCTGTTACCATGTATGTTATTACAGAATGTTGAATAGACCTCCCTTGGTATTTGGTAGGTGTTTTGTCTTTATATATTTTATATGTATTGGTGGGTATATAATTCATATAGTTTATATGTTATTTGTTTATATACATTTAACATACATTAGTATATCTATGTTAGCCCCATAGTCCTAATTTATCGATCTTCCCACCTTTCATTTTGGCTAACCATTTGTTTGTTTTATAAGTCTGTGAGTGTCTTTTTCTGTGGAAATATGTTCATTGGTAGCAACCTTAGGCTAACATGTATACATGATATCATAGGATATTTGTCATTCCCTCGTGACTTACTTAAGCTAATATGATTATTTCTAGGCTCATGTGTAGTCCTGAAATCGGCATTGTTCATTTTTTTCCCGAGGCTACTCCTCCATTCGGTATGTGTACCACTTCTTCTGTGTCCATTTATCTGTTGATAGACATTTTCTTTGCTTCCATATCTTGGCTATTGTAAATACTGCTGCAGTACATGATTTTCCATCCCGTGTCTTTTTGATTCTCCCTTTCACAGGTGAAAGGCCCAATAGTGGGCCTTCCTGATCATATGGTGACTCAATTTTTACCTTTAAACGCGCTGTCATTCTGTTCCTATTATTGGCCATTATCAGTTTACATCCCACTTAGACCGAGAGGGTTCGCTATTCTCCACAACATCTTCAGCATCTATTGTTTGTTGACTTTTTGCTGATGGTCATTCTGACTGGTTTGAGGTGATAACTTAGTGTAGATTGGATTTGCATGCATCTAATAATTCCTGATGTTTTGCGTTTATCAATGTGCTTTTCATTTTTTTTTAAGATAGAGCTAATGTTACAACTTCAAATTGCCTTCTTGAAAAATTTGATGCGTTTGGAATTTTTGGCCTTTCCCTACCCCAGGACATTTTTAGAGGGCATGAGTCATTTACAGCCCTGCAGTCCTTGTGAATATTACTGACCATTAGCAGTAGATTTAAAGCTGCTGTTTGAGGAAACGGCCTTAGTGTGGCAGCATTTCTACATTGCCAACTCTGCTTGCTAGGGAAACAGAACCTTTGTGCAAGTTGTGCTTTTAGGTTGCAGATTAGAGTGGAATGTGCCAGGACAAACCCCCATAAGTTTTAGCCTCCGTAATTCTTGTTTGTGTCTTTAAGTTGTAGTTTTTATCAGAGCAAATTTCATTGAAAAATGTCTCTTTTTCTAGGGTACAGAATCTTGTTTATTTACATATATACATATATCTATTGATCTTTGGGTCCTTTTCCATGTAGGTTGTTATAGAGTGTTAAGTAGACCACTTTTGGTATTCCATAGGTCTTTGGGGATTATATATTTTATATGTATTAATATATGTGTGTTAACCCCAATATCCTAATTTATCCATTCCTCACACCTTTTCTTTGGCTTAACCATAAGTTTGTCTTCTCAATCTGAGATTGCATTTCTCTAGGAAATATGTTCATTTTTATGAATTTTCAGATAACATAAGGGACATCATAGGGCATTTGTCTTTCGCATTCTGACTTACTTCACGTTGTGGGATTATCTCTAGGCTCATCTGTGGTGCTGCATATGCCATTCTTTTATTTTTTTTGTGACTGATATTCCAATCTGTCCATATAACACTTCTTCTTTGTCCATTCATCTGATTATGGACCTTTTTTTTGCTTCCATGTCTTGGCAATTTCAATATTGCTGCAGTGCCATTTGCCTGCCTCTCTCTTTCCGATTCTTGTGGTCTTAGGTTATAAGCCCAAAAGGTGCCCTTCCGCATCATATGGTAGTCAATTTGTACCTATAAAACAGCTCCATTCAGTTTTCATTAGTGCTGTTACCACTTTACATTCCACCAGCAGCTAGAAGGTACAGAGCTCTCTAAAAGCCCTTCAGCATTTATAGTTTGTAGACTTTTTGCTGATGGTTATTTGACTGGTGTGAACTGAAACCTTTTTGGAAGTTGGATTTGCATGTGGTTAATAATTCCTTATACTGAGCTTTAGGCATGTCCTTTTTTTTCTTTTCCTTTTTTATTTAAATAGTGACTATAACTTCCCTCTTCATATTGACTTCTTGAAACGTTTGTCATTTGTTGAATTTTCTTGCCTATTCCCTACCCCAGGGCATTTTTTGAGGGAAGGTGTCATTTACAGCCCTGCAGTCCTTGTGACTATTAAGCAACCATTAGCACTTGGTTTAAAGCTGCTGTTGTGGGAAACAGCTACAAGGCGGCAACATTATTACATGCTCAACTCTTGTCACTGGGGCAACAGAGTCTTCTTGGAGGTAGTGTTCCAAGGTTGTAAATTACACTGGAATGTGCTGGGACGAGCCCCCAGAAGTTTATGTCTCCTTACTTCTGTTTGTTTTTTAAATTTAATTTATATTTCTTATTGGAGTAAATTTGATTAGAGTGTTTTGATTGTCTGGCTGTACAGAATCTGCTCAATGATTCATAGGCATGTCTGTTCATCTTCGGATCCTGTTACCATGTATGTTATTACAGAATGTTGAGTAGACCTCCCTTGGTATTTGGTAGGTGTTTTGTCATTATAAATTTTATATGTATTGGTGACTCTATAATTCATATAGTTTATATACATTCAACATACATTAGTATATGTATGTTAGCCCCATAGTCCTAATTTATCCATCCTCCCACCTTTCATTTTGGCTAACCATTAGTTTCTTTTATAAGTCTGTGAGTGTCTTTCTCTGTGGAAATATATTCATTGGTAGCAATCGTAGAATAACATGTATACCTGATATCATAGGATATTTGTCATTCCCTCTTGACTTACTTAACCTAATATGATTATTTTTAGGCTCATCTGTAGTCCTGAAAATGGCATTGTTCTTTTTTTTCCCTAGGCTACTATTCCATTCTGTCCATATACTACTTTTTCTTTGTACTTTCAACTGTTTATGGACCTTTTTTTTGCTTCCATGTCTTGGCTATTTCAATATTGCTGCAGTGCACATTTGCCTGTCTCTGTCTTTCCGATTCTGGTGGTCTTAGGTTATAGGCCCAAAAGGTTCCCTGCCGCATCATATTGTAGATCAATTTTTACCTTTTAAAGCAGCTCCATTCTGTTTTCGTTAGTGCTGTTACCACTTTACATTCCACCAGCAGCTAGAAGGTACAGAGTTCTCTAAAAGCCCTTCAGCATTTATAGTGTGTAGACTTTTTGCTGATGGTCATTTGACTGGTTTGAGCTGAAACCTTTTTCACGTTAGATTTGCATGTGGCTAATAATTCCTTATACTGAGCTTTAGGCATGTCCTTTTTTTTCTAAAAACTGACTACAACTTCCCTCTTCATATTGACTTCTTGAAAAATTTGTCATGTGTAGAATTTTCTTGCTTATTCCCTACCCCAGGGCATTTTTTGAGGACAGGTGTCATTTATAGCCCTGCAGTCCTTGTGACTAGTAAGCAACCATTAGCACTTGTTTTAAAGCTGCTGTTATGGGAAACAGCCACAAGGCGGCAGCATTATTACATTCTTAACTCTTGTTACTAGGGCAACAGAGTCTTCCTGGAGGTAGTGTTACAAAGTTGTAAATTAGAGTGGAATGTGCTGAGACAAGCCCCCAGAAGTTTATGTCTCCTTACTTATGTTTGTTTTTTTAATTTAATTTCTATTTCTTATCGGCGTAAATTTGATTAGAGTGTTGTGGTTTTCTGGCTGTACAGAATATGCTCAATGATTCATACATATGTCTGTTCATCTTCGGATTCTGTTACCTTGTATGTTATTACAGAATGTTGAGTAGACCTCCCTTGGTATTTGGTAGGTGTTTTGTCATTATATATTTTATATGTATTGGTGACTATATAATTCATATAGTTTATATGTTATATGTTTATATACATTTAACATACATTAGTATATGTATGTTAGCCCCATGGTCCTAATTTATCCATCCTCCCACCTTTCATTTTGGCTAACCATTAGTTTGTTTTGTAAATCTGTGATTGTCTTTTTCTGTGGAAATATGTTCATTGGTAGCAATCTTAGGATAACATGTATACATGATATCATAGGATATTTGTCATTCCCTCTTGACTTACTTAAGCTAATATGATTATTTCTAGGCTCATGTGTAGTCCTGAAAACGGCATTGTTCATTTTTTTCCCGAGGCTACTCTTTCATTCGGTATGTGTACCACTTCTTCTTTGTCCATTTATCTGTTGATGGACATTTTGTTTGCTTCCATGTTTTGGCTATTGTAAGTACTGCTGCAATACACGGTTTTCCATCCCGTGCCTTTTTGATTCTGGCTTTCACAGGTGACAGGCCCAATAGTGGGCCTTCCAGATCATATGGTGACTCAATTTTTACCTTTAAACGCACTGCCGTCCTGTTCCTATTATTTGGCCATTACCAGTTTACATCCCACTTAGACCGAGAGGTTACGCTTTTCTCCACAACTGCTTCAGCACCTATTGTTTGTTGACATTTTTTTTCACACACACACACAGTGTAATTTATTTTTACAAGAGATAAATAGACTGACACTAAGCATTGTACATGGATGACCACAACAAAAGCAACAATGATTGCAGTTACCAAACCTGAAAGACACTCATACTATGTCATAATATTAACATTCAGTCCAGTAATCCTCCACTGTAACAGCTCCTTTACTTTGCAGTGAAAATTGATTTGTATACTCTTTGCCTCTGAGTCCTTGTGGGATTTTTTTTTTAAATTCAGACAGAAAGTCACAAAAATTATACTCATCCTCATCAGTTCACTCAGTCCCATGTAATTAAATTTTTTTTTCATCTTGATCTTTTGTTAGCACTTTTTTGAGTTCATCAGTTTTTCATTAGAGTTCTGAAAATGCTTATTCATTCAGTTCAGCAGTGCAGTCAGTTACCAGAAACTTGTACTTGTCAGAGTCTTTTCCATGAATTTCTTGAAGATGAAACCCTTTAATAGGAACATATTTGCAAAAGCATCAGAGTACACCCAGAACTGTCTGTAAATGAGAAAAGACGTAAAAATGACCACAGTTAAAGATTTGATGAAAGTTCATAATAATGCAGTTGACAAGAAAATTAGTTATTTCTGAGATATACATTCTAAAGTAATAACTAGGATTATTACTTATAACATTATATCAGAACATATAAGATTTTTAGAAATTTCATGTAATGTCTGAAACATTTATATTAACATATTTCCATACATATTTCCATACAAATACAAATATAAGATTTTTAGAAATTTCATGTAATGTCTGAAACATTTATATTAACCTATTTCCATACAAATAACCCAATGAAAGTTTAGTATTAGTTGTTTTGTTTGTTTGTTTTTTTATGCTGCAGGTTCTTATTAGGCATCAATTTTATACACATCAGTGTATACATGTCAATCCCAATCGCCCAATTCAGCACACCACCATCCCCACCCCACCGCAGTTTTCCCCCCTTGGTGTCCATATGTCCATTCTCTACATCTGTGTCTCAACTTCTGCCCTGCAAACCGGCTCATCTGTACCATTTTTCTAGGTTCCACATACATGCATTAATATACGATATTTGTTTTTCTCTTTCTGACTTACTTCACTCTGTGTGACAGTCTCTAGATCCATCCACTTCTCAACAAATGACTCAATTTCGTTCCTTTTTATGGCTGAGTAATATTCCATTGTATATATGTACCACAACTTCTTTATCCATTCGTCTGTTGATGGGCATTTAGGTTGCTTCCATGACCTGGCTATTGTAAATAGTGCTGCAATGAACATTCGGGTGCATGTGTCTTTTTGAATTACGGTTTTCTCTGGGTATATGCAGTCCCAGTAGTGGGATTGCTGGGTCATATGGTAATTCTATTTTTAGTTTTTTAAGGAACCTCCATATTGTTCTCCATAGTGGCTGTATCAATTTACATTCCCACCAACAGTGCAAGAGGGTTCCCTTTTCTCCACACCCTCTCCAGCATTTGTTGTTTGTAGATTTTCTGATGATGCCCATTCTAACAGGAGTGAGGTGATACCTCATCGTAGTTTTGATTTGCATTTCTCTAATACTTAGCGATGTTGAGCATCTTTTCATGTGCTTCGTGGCCGTCTGTATGTCTTCTTTGGAGAAATGTCTATTTAGGTCTTCTGCCCATTTTTGGATTGGGGTGTTTGTTTCTTTAATATTGAGCTGAATGAGCTGTTTATATATTTTGGAGATTAATCCTTTGTCCGTTGATTCGTTTGCAAATATTTTCTCCCATTCCGAGGGTTGTCTTTTCGTCTTGTTTATGGTTTCCTTTGCTGTGCAAAAGCTTTGAGGTTTCATTAGGTCCCATTTGTTTATTTTTGTTTTTATTTCCATTACTCTAGGAGGTGGATCAAAAAAGATCTTGCTGTGATTTATGTCAAAGAGTGTTCTTCCTATGTTTTCCTCTAAGAGTTTTATAGTGTCCAGTCTTATATTTAGGTCTCTAATCCATTTTGAGTTTATTTTTGTGTATGGTGTTAGGGAGTATTCTAATTTCATTCTTTTGCATGTAGCTGTCCAGTTTTCCCAGCACCACTTATTGAAGAGACTGTCTTTTCTCCATTGTATATCTTTGCCTCCTTTGTCATAGATTAGTTGACCATAGGTGCGTGGGTTAATCTGTGGGCTTTCTATCTTGTTCCATTGATCTGTGTTTCTGTTTTTGTGCCAGTACCATATTGTCTTGATTACTGTAGCTTTGTAGTATAGTCTGAAGTCAGGGAGTCTGACTCCTCCAGCTCCATTTTTTTCCCTCAAGACTGCTTTGGCTATTCGGGGTCTTTTGTGACTCCATACAAATTTTAAGATGATTTGTGCTAGCTCCGTAAAAAATGCCATTGGTAATTTGATAGGGATTGCATTGAATCTGTATATTGCTTTGGGTAGTATACTCATTATCACAATGTTGATTCTTCCAATCCAAGAACATGGTATATCTCTCCATCTGTTGGTATCATCTTTAATTTCTTTCATCAGTGTCTTATAGTTTTCTGCATACAGGTCTTTTGTCTCCCTAGGTAGGTTTATTCCTAGGTATTTTATTCTTTTTGTTGCAATGGTAAATGGGAGTGTTTCCATAATTTCTCTTTCAGATTTTTCATCATTAGTGTATAGGAATGCAAGAGATTTCTGTGCATTCATTTTGTATCCTGCAACTTTACCATATTCATTCATTAGCTCTAGCAGTTTTCTGGTGGCAGTTTTAGGATTCTCTATGTATAGTATCATGTCATCCGCAAACAGTGACAGTTTTACCTCCTCTTTTCCAATTTGTATTCCTTTTATTTCTTTTTCTTCTCTGATTGCCGTGGATAGGACTTCCAGAACTATGTTGAATAATAGTGGTGAGAGTGGACATCCTTGTCTCGTTCCTGATCTTAGAGGAAATGCTTTCAGTTTTTCACCATTGAGAATGATGTTTGCTGTGGGTTTGTCATATATGGCCTTTATTATGTTGAGGTAGGTTCCCTCTATGCCCACTTTCTGGAGAGTTTTTATCATAAATGGGTGTTGAATTTTGTCAAAAGCTTTTTCTGCATCTATTGAGATGATCATATGGTTTTATTCTTCAATTTGTTAATATGGTGTATCGCATTGATTGATTTGCGTATATTGACGAATCCTTGCATCCCTGGGATAAATCCCACTTGATCGTGGTGTATGATCCTTTTAATGTGTTGTTGGATTCTGTTTGCTAGTGTTTTGTTGAGGATTTTTGCATCTATATTCATCAGTGATATTGGTCTGTAATTTTCTTTTTTTGTAGTGTCTTTGTCTGGTTTTGGTATCAGGGTGATGGTGGCCTCATAGAATGAGTTTGGGAGTGTTCCTTCCTCTGCAATTTTTGGAAGAGTTTGAGAAGGATAGGTGTTAGCTCTTCTCTAAATGTTTGAGAGAATTCACCTGTGAAGCCATCTGGTCCTGGACTTTGGTTTGTTGGAAGATTTTTAATCACAGTTTCAATTTCATTACTTGTGATTGGTCTGTTCAGATTTTCTGTTTCTTCCTGGTTCAGTCTTGGAAGGTTATACCTTTCTAAAAATGTGTCCATTTCTTCCAGGTTGTCCATTTTATTGGCATAAAGTTGCTCGTAGTAGTCTCTTAGGATGCTTTGTATTTCTGCGGTGTCTGTTGTAACTTCTCCTTTTTCATTTCTGATTTTATTGATGTGAGTCCTCTCCCTCTTTTTCTTGATGCGTCTGGGCTAATGCCTTATCAATTTTGTTTATCTTCTCAAAGAACCAACTTTTAGTTTTATTGATCTTTGCTATTGTTTTCTTTGTTTCTAGTTCATTTATTTCTGCTCTGATCTTTATGATTTCTTTCCTTCTGCTAACTTTGGGTTTTGTTTGTTCTTTAGGTGTAAGGTTAGATTGTTTACTTGAGATTTTTCTTGTTTCTTGAGATAGGCTTGTATAGCTATCAACTTCCCTCTTAGAACTGCTTTTGCTGCATCCCATAGGTTTTGGGTCGTCGTGTTTTCATTGTCATTTGTCTCTAGGTATTTTTTTGATTTCCTCTCTGATTTCTTCAGTGATCTCTTGGTTATTTAGTAACGTATTGTTTAGCCTCCATGTGTTTGTCTGTGTTACGTTTTTTTCCCTGTAATTCATTTCTAATCTCATAGCGTTGTGGTCCGAAAAGATGCTTGATATGATTTCAATTTTCTTAAATTTACTGAGGCTTGATTTGTGACCCAAGATGTGATCTCTCCTGGAGAATGTTCCGTGCGCACTTGAGAAGAACGTGTAATCTGCTGGTTTTGGATGGAATGTCCTATATATATCAATTAAATCTAACTGGTCTATTGTGTCATTTAAAGCTTCTGTTTCCTTATTCATTTTCATTTTGGATGATCTGTCCATTGGTGTAAGTGAGGTGTTAAAGTCCCCCACTATGATTGTGTTACTGTCGATCTCCTCTTTTATAGCTGTTAGCAGTTGCCTTATGTATTGAGGTGCTCCTATGTTGGGTGCATATATATTTATAATTGTTATATCTTCTTCTTGGATTGATCCCTTGATCATTATGTAGTGTCCTTCCTTGTCTCTTGTAACATTCTTTATTTTAAAGTCTATTTTATCTGATATGAGTATAGCTACTCCAGCTATCTTTCGATTTCCATTTGCATGGAATATCCTTTTCCATCCCCTCACTTTCAGAATGTATGTCTCCCTAGGTCTAAAGTGGGTCTCTTGTAGATAGCATATATATGGGTCTTGTTTTTGTATCCATTCAGCCAGTCTATGTCTTTTGGTTGGGGCATTTAATCCATTCACGTTTAAGGTAATTATCGATATGTATGTTCCTATGACCATTTTCTTAATTGTTTTGGGTTTGTTTTTGTAGGTCCTTTTCTTCTCTTGTGTTTCCCACTTAGAGAAGTTCCTTTAGCATTTGTTGTAGAGCTGGTTTGGTGGTGCTGAATTCTCGTAGCTTTTGCTTGTCTGTAAAGCTTTTGATTTCTCCATCAAATCTAGATGAGATCCTTGCCGGGTAGAGTAATCTTGGTTGTAGGTTCTTCCCTTTCATCACTTTAAGTATATCATGCCACTCCCTTCTGGCTTGTAGAGTTTCTGCTGAGAAATCAGCTGTTAACCTTATGGGAGTTCCCTTGTATGTTATTTGTCGTTTTTCCCTTGCTGCTTTCAATAATTTTTCTTTGTCTTTAATTTTTGCCACTTTGATTACTATGTGTCTCGGCGTGTTTCTCCTTGGGTTTATCCTGTATGGGACTCTCTGCGCTTCCTGGACTTGGGTGGCTATTTCCTTTCCCATGTTAGGGAAGTTTTCGACTATAATCTCTTCAAATATTTTCTCTGGTCCTTTCTCTCTCTCTTCTCCTTCTGGGACCCCTATAATGCGAATGTTGTTGCATTTAATGTTGTCCCAGAGGTCTCTCAGGCTGTCTTCATTTCTTTTCATTCTTTTTTCTTTATTCTGTTCTGCAGCAGTGAATTCCACCATTCTGTCTTCCAGGTCACTTATCCGTTCTTCTGCCTCAGTTATTCTGCTATTGATTCCTTCTAGCGTAGTTTTCATTTCACTTATTGTATTGGTCATCTCTGTTTGTTTGTTCTTTAATTCTTCTAGGTCTTTGTTAATCATTTCTTGCATCTTCTCAATCTTTGCCTCCATTCTTATTCCGAGGTCCTGGATCATCTTCACTATCATTATTCTGAATTCTTTTTCTGGAAGGTTGCCTATCTCCACTTCATTTAGTTGTTTTTCTGGGGTTTTTTCTTGTTCCTTCATCTGGTACATAGCCCTCTGCCTTTTCATCTTGTCTATCTTTCTGTAACTGTGGTTTTTGGTCCACAGGCTGCAGGATTGTCGTTTTTCTTGTTTCTGCTGTCTGCCCTCTGGTGGTTGAGGCTATCTAAGAGGCTTGATGGGAGGCTCTGGTGGTGGGTAGAGCTGACTGTTGCTGTGGCGGTCAGAGCTCAGTAAAACTTTAATCCACTTGACTGTTGATGGGTGGGGCTGGGTTCCCTCCCTGTTGGTTGTTTTGCCTGAGGCAACCCAACACTGGAGCCTACCTGGGCTCTTTGGTGGGGTTAATGGCAGACTCTGGGAGGGCTCATGCCAAGGAGCACTTCCCAGAACCTCCGCTGCCAGTGTCCTTGTCCCCACGGTGAAACAGAGCCACGCCCCGCCTCTGCAGGAGACCCCCAAACACCAGCAGGTAGGTCTGGTTCAGTCTCCCCCAGGGTCACTGCTCCTTCCCCTGGGTCCCGATGCGCACACTACTTTGTGTGTGCCCTCCAAGAGTGGGGTCTCTGTTTCCCCCAGTCCTGTAGAAGTCCTGCAATCAATTCCCACTAGGCTTCAAAGTCTGATTCTCTAGGAATTCCTCCTCCCGTTGCAGGACCCCCAGGTTGGGAAGCCTGACGTGGGGCTCAGAACCTTCACTCCAGTGGGTGGACTTCTGTGGTATAAGTGTTCGCCAGTCTGTGAGTCACCCACCCAGCAGTTATGGGATTTGATTTTACTCTGATTGCGCCCTCCTACCGTCTCACTGTGGCTTCTCCTCTGTCCTTGGACGTGCGGTATCCTCCTTGGTGTAGTCCAGGGTCTTCCTGTCAGTGATTGTCCAGCAGCCAGTTGTGATTCTGGTGCTCTCGCAAGTGGGAGTGAGAGCACGTCCTTCTACTCCGCCATCTTGGTTAATGCTCTGTTTGTTGACATTTTGCTGATGGTCATTCTGACTGGTGTGAGGTGATACCTTCGTGTAGATTGGATTTGCATGCGTCTCATAATTCCTGGTGTTTTGCGTTTATCAATGTTCTTTTCATTTTTTGTTAAGATGGATCTAACGTTACAACTTCAAATTGCCTTCTTGAAAAATTTGCCACGTTTCGATTTTTTTGGCCATTCCCTACCCCAGGACATTTTTTGAGGGCACGAGTCATTTACAGCCCTGCAGTCCTTGTGAATATTAGTGACCATTAGCAGTAGATTTAAAGCTGCTGTTTGAGGAAACAGCCTTAGGGTGGCAGCATTTCCATGTTGCCAACTCTGCTTGCTAGGCAAACAGAACCTTGCTGCAAGTTGTGCTTTTAGGTTGCAGATTAGAGTGGAATGTGCCAGGACAAACCCCCATAAGTTTTAGCCTCCGTAATTCTTGTTTGTGTCTTTAAGTTGTAGTTTTTATCAGAGCAAATTTGATTGAAAAATGTCTTTTTTTCTAGGTGTACAGAATCTTGTGCATTTACACATATACATATATATCTGTTGATCTTTGGGTCCTTTCCCATATAGGTTGTTACAGAGTGTTGAGTAGACCACTTTTGGTATTCCATAGGTCTTTGGGGATTATATATTTTATATGTATTAATATATGTGTGTTAACCCCAATATCCTAATTTATCCATTCCTCACACCTTTTCTTTGGCTTAACCATAAGTTTGTCTTCTCAATCTGAGATTGCCTTTCTCTAGGAAATATGTTCATGTTTATGAATTTTCAGATAACATAAGGGACATCATAGGGCATTTGTCTTTCGCATTCTGACTTACTTCACGTTGTGTGATTATCTCTAGGCTCATCTGTGGTGCTGCATATGCCATTGTTTTATTTATTTTGTGACTGATACTCCGATCTGTCCATATACCACTTCTTCTTTGTCCATTCATCTGATTATGGACCTTTTTTGTGCTTCCATGTCTTGGCAATTTCAATATTGCTGCAGTGCCATTTGCCTGCCTCTGTCTTTCCGATTCTTGTGGTCTTAGGTTATAGGCCCAAAAGGTGCCCTGCAGCATCATATGGTAGCTTAATTTTTACCTTTTAAAGCAGCTCCGTTCAGTTTTCGTTAGTGCTGTTACCATTTTACTTTCCACCAGCAGCTAGAAGGTACAGAGTTCTCTAAAAGCCCTTCAGCATTTATAGTTTGTAGACTTTTTGCTGATGGTCATTTGACTGGTGTAAGCTGAAACCTTTTTGGAAGTTGGATTTGCATGTGGCTAATAATTCCTTATACTGAGCTTTAGGCATGTCCTTTTTGTTCCTTTTCCTTTTTTATTTAAAGAGTGACTAAAACTTCCCTCTTCATATTGACTTCTTGAAACATTTGTCATGTGTTGAATTTTCTTGCCTATTCCCTACCCCAGGGCATTTTTTGAGGACAGGTGTCATTTACAGCCCTGCAGTCCTTGTGACTATTAAGCAACCATTAGTACTTGGTTTAAAGCTGCTGTTGTGGGAAACAGCTGCAAGGCGGCAGCATTATTACGTTCTCAACTCTTGTTACTGGGGCAACAGAGTCTTCCTGGAGGTAG
The DNA here is from genome assembly GCF_965194825.1 of Balaenoptera physalus. Lineage (NCBI taxonomy): Eukaryota > Metazoa > Chordata > Mammalia > Artiodactyla > Balaenopteridae > Balaenoptera > Balaenoptera physalus. The sequence goes on from NC_138882.1 coordinate 70,186,579, forward strand.
TGTTCCAAGGTTGTAAATTACACTGGAATGTGCTGGGACAAGGCCCCAGAAGTTTATGTCTCCTTACTTCTGTTTGTTTTTTAAATTTAATTTCTATTTCTTATCGGAGTAAATTTGATTAGAGCGTTGTGATTGGCTGGCTGTACAGAATCTGCTCAATGATTCATACGCATGTCTGTTCATCTTCGGATCCTGTTACCATGTATGTTATTACAGAATGTTGAGTAGACCTCCCTTGGTATTTGGTAGGTGTTTTGCCATTATATATTTTATATGTATTGGTGACAATATAATTCATATAGTTTATATACATTTAACATACATTAGTATATGTATGTTAGCTCCATAGTCCTAATTTATCCATCCTCCCACCTTTCATTTTGGCTAACCATTAGTTTGTTTTATAAGTCTGTGAGTGTCTTTCTCTGTGGAAATATGTTCATTGGTAGCAATCGTAGAATAACATATATATATACCTGATATCATAGGATATTTGTCATTCCCTCTTGACTTACTTAACCTAATATGATTATTTCTAGGCTCATCTGTAGTCCTGAAAATGGCATTGTTCATTTTTTTCCCGAGGCTACTATTCCATTCTGTCCATATACCACTTTTTCTTTGTCCTTTCATCTGTTTATGGACCTTTTTTTTTGCTTCCATGTCTTGGCTATTTCAGTATTGCTGCAGTGCACATTTGCCTGTCTCTGTCTTTCCGATTCTGGTGGTCTTAGGTTATAGGTCCAAAAGGTGCCCTGCCGCATCATATTGTAGCTCAATTTTTACCTTTTAAAGCAGCTCCATTCTGTTTTCGTTAGTGCTGTTACCACTTTACATTCCACCAGCAGCTAGAAGGTACAGAGTTCTCTAAAAGCCCTTCAGCATATATAGTTTGTACACTTTTTCCTGATGGTCATGACTGGTGTGACCTGAAACCTTTTTGAATTTGAATTTGCATGTGGCTAATAATTCCTTATACTGAGCTTTAGGCATGTCCTTTTTTTTTCCTTTTTTTTTAAAGAGTGATTACAACTTCCCTCTTCCTATTGACTTCTTGAAAAATGCCTATAATCATATAAGAGTAAGTAAGTCAAAAGGGTATGACAATTATCCTATGGTATCATTTATACATGTTATCCTAAGATTGCTACCAATGAAAATATTTCCACAGAAAAAGACACTCACAGACTTATCAAATAAACTAATGGTTAGCCAAAATGAAACGTGGGAGGATTGGTAAATTAAGACTATGGGGTTAACATACATATACGATATATGTTAAATGTATATAAACATATAACATATAAACTATATAAATTATATAATCACCAATACCTTTAAAATATACATTCTGTAATCACATACATGGTAACTGGATCCGAAGATGAACAGACATTAGTAGGAATCATTGAGCAGATTCTGTACAGCCAGACAATCAAAACACTCTAATCAAATTTACTCTGATAAGAAATAGAAATTAAATTAAAAAACAAACATAAGTAAGGAGACATAAACTTCTGGGGGCTTGTCCCAGCACATTCCACTCTAATTTACAACAACGGAACACTACCTCGAGGAAGACTCTGTTGCCCTAGTAACAAGAGTTGAGAATGTAATAATGCTGCCGCCTTGTGGCTGTTTCCCACAACAGCAGTTTTAAACCCAGTGCTAATGGTTGCTTAATAGTCACAAGGACTGCAGAGTTCTAAATGACACCTGCCCTCAAAAATGCACTTGGGTAGGGAAAAGGAAAGAAAATTCAACACATGAGAAATTTTTCAAGAAATCAATATGAAGACGGAAGTTGTACTCACACTTTAACAAAAAAAGGAAAAGAAGAAAAAGGATATGCCTAAAGCTCAGTATAAAGAATTATTAGGCAAATGCGTATCCAAACTCCAAAAAGGTTTCAGCTCACACCAGTCAAATAGCCATCAGCAAAATGTCTACAAACTATAAATGCTGAATGGGTTTTAGCCAACTCATAACTCCTAGCTCCTAGTGGGATGTAAAGTGGCAACAGCACTAACAAAAACTGAATGGAGCTGCTTTACAAGGTAAAAATTGAGCTACCATATGATGTGGCAGGGCACCTTTTCAGCCTATAACCTAAGAACACCAGAATCAGAAAGACAGAGGCAGGCAAATGTGCACTGCAACTATACTGAAATAGCCAAGACATGGAAGCAAAAAAAAGTTCCATAAACAGAAGAATGGACAAAGAAGAAGAGGTATATGGACAGAATGGAATAGTAGCCTCAGGAAAAAACTGAACAATGCCGTTTTCAGGACTACAGTTGAGCCTAGAAATAATCGTATAAGGGTAAGTAAGTCAAAAGGGTATGACAAATATCCAATGATATCATTTATACATGTTATCCTTAGATTGCTACCAATGAACATATTTCCACAGAAAAAGACACTCATAGACTTATCAAATAAACTAATGGTTAGCCAAAAAGAAAGTTGGGAGGATGGGTAAATTAGGACTATGGGGTTAACATACATATACCAATGTATGTTAAATGTATATAAACATATAACAGATAAAGTTTATGAATTATATAATCACGAATACCTTTAAAGTATACATTCAGTAATCATATACATGGTAACAGGATCCGAAGATGAACAGACATATGTATGAATCATTGAGCAGATTCTGTACAGCCAGACAATCAAAACACTCTAATCAAATTAACTCCATTAACAAATAGAAATTAAATTTAAAAAACAAACATAAGGAAGGAGACATAACCTTCTGGGGGCTTGTCCCAGCACATTCCACTCTAATTTACAACCACGGAACACTACCTCCAGGAAGACTCTGTTGCCCTAATAACAAGAGTTGAGAACGTAATACTGTTGCCGCCTTGTGTCTGTTTCCCACAACAGCAGCTTTAAACCCAGTGCTAATGGTTGCTTAATAGTCACAAGGTGTGCAGGGCTCTAAATCACACCTGCCCTCAAAAAATGCCCTGGGTTAGGGTAAACGCAGCAAAATTCAACACATGAGAAATTTTTCAAGAAGTCAATATGAAGAGGGAATTTGTATTCACACTTTAACAAAAAAAGGAAAAGAAGAAAAAGGATATGCCTAAAGCTCAGTATAAGGAATTATTAGCCACGTGCATATCCAACCACCAAAAATGTTTCAGCTCACACCAGTCAAATGGCCATCAGCAAAAAGTCTACAAACTATAAATGCTGAATGGGTTTTAGACAACTCATAACTCCTAGCTGCTGGTGGGATGTAAAGTGGTAATAGCACTAACAAAAATTGAATGGAGCTTCTTTCCAAGGTCAAAAGTGAGCTACCATATGATGCGGCAGGGCACCTTTTGAGCCTATAAACTAAGACCACCAGAATCGGAAAGACAGAGGCAGGCAAATGTGCCCTGCAGCAATACTGAAATAGCCAAGATATGGAAGCAAAAAAAAGATCCATACACAGATGAATGGACAAAGAAGAAGTGGTATACGTACAAAATAGAAAATTAGCCTCGGAAGAAAAATGAACAATGCCGTTTTCAGGACCACAGTTGAGCCTAGAAATAATCATATAAGGGTAAGTAAGTGAAAAGGGTATGACAAATATCCTATGATATCATTTATACATGTTATCCTAAGATTGCTACCAATGAACATATTTCCACAGAAAAAGACACTCACAGACTTATCAAATAAACTAATGGTTAGCAAAAAGGAAAGGTGGGAGGATGGGTAAATTAGGACTATGGGGTTAACATACCTATACTAATGTATGTTAAATGTATATAAGCATATAACAGATAAAGTTTATGAATTATATAATCAACAATACGTTTAAAATATACATTTTGTGATCACATACATGGTAACAGGATCCAAAGATGAACAAACGTATGTATGATTCATTGAGCAGAATCGGTACAGCCAGACAATCAAAACACTCTAATCACATTTACTCCGATAAGAAATACAAATTAAATTTAAAAAACAAACAAAAGTAAGGAGACATAAACTTCTGGGGGCTTGTCCCAGCACATTCCCCTCTAATTTACAACCTCAGAACCCTACCTCCAGAAAGACTCTGTTGCCCAAGTAACAAGAGTTGAGAACGTAATAATGCTGCCGCCTTGTGGCTGTTTCCCACAACAGCAGCTATAACCCAGTGCCATTGGTTGCTTATATAGTCACAAGGACTGCAGGGCTCTAAATGACACCTGCCCTCAAAAAATGGCCTGAGGTAGGGAATAGGTAAGAAAATTCAACACATGAGAAATTTTTCTAGAAGTCAATAAGAGGAGGGAAGTTGTAGTCACTCTATAACAAAAAAAGGAAACGAAGGAAAAGGATATGTCTAAAGCTCAGTATAAGGAATTATTAGCCACATGTGTATGCAACCTCCAAAAAGGTTTCAGCTCACACCAGTCAAATGGCCATCAGCAAAAAGTCTACAAACTAAAAATGCTGAATGGGTTTTAGACAATTCATGCCTCCTAGCTGCTGGTGGGATGTAAAGTGGTAACAGCACTAACGAAAAGTGAATGGAGCTGCTTGAAAAGGTGAAAATTCAGCTATCATATGATACGGCAGGGCACCTTTTGGGCCTATAACCTAAGACCACCAGAATCGGAAAGACAGAGGCAAGCAAATGTGCATTGCAAATATACTGAAATAGCCAAGACATGGAAGCAAAAAAAAGGTCCATAAACATATGAATGGACAAAGACGAAGTGGTATACGTACCAAATGTAACAGTAGCCTCGCGAAAAAAATGAACAATCACGTTTTCAGGACTACAGTTGAGCCTAGAAATAATCATATAACGTTAAGTAAGTCAAAAGGGTATGACAAATATCCTATGATATCATTTATACATGTGATCCTAAGATTGCTACCAATGAACATATTTCCACAAAAAAAAACACTCACAGACTTATCAAATAAACTAATGGTTAGCCAAAATGAAAGGTGGGAGGATGGGTAAATTAGGACTATGGGGTTAACATACATATACTAATGTATGTTAAATGTATATAAACATATAACAGATAAACTCTATGAATTATATAATCACCAATACCTTTAAAATATACATTCTGTAATCATATACATGGTAACAGGATCCGATGATGAACAGACATATGTTTCAATCATTGAGCAGATTCTGTACAGCCAGACAATCAAAACACTCTAATCAAATTTACTACGATAAGAAATAGAAATTAAATTAAAAAACAAACATAAGTAAGGAGACATAAACTTCTGGGGGCTTGTCCCAGCACATTCCACTCTAATTCACAACCTCGGAACACTACCTCGAGGAAGACTCTGTTGCCCTAGTAACAAGAGTTGAGAAAGTAATAATGCTGCCGCCTTGTGGCTGTTTCCCACAACAGCAGTTTTAAACCCAGTGCTTATGGTTGCTTAATAGTCACAAGGACTGCAGGGCACTAAATGACACCTGCCCTCAAAAATGCACTGGAGCAGGGAATAGGAAAGAAAATTCAACACATGAGAAATTTTTCAAGAAGTCAATATGAAGAGGGAAGTTGTACTCACACTTTAACAAAAAAAGGAAAAGAAGAATAAGGATATGCCTAAAGCTCAGTATAAGGAATTATTAGACAAATGCGTATGCAACCTCCAAAAAGGTTTCAGCTCACACCAGTCAAATGGCCATCAGCAAAATGTCTACAAACTATAAATGCTGAATGGGTTTTAGCCAACTCATAACTCCTAGCTACTGGTGGGATGTAAAGTGGCAACAGCACTAACAAAAACTGAATGGAGCTGCTCTACAAGGTAAAAATTGAGTTACCATATGATGTGGCAGGGCACCTTTTGAGCCTATAAACTAAGAACACCAGAATCGGAAAGAAAAAGGCAGGCAAATGTGCACTGCAGCAATATTGAAAGAGTCAAGACATGGAACCAAAAAAAAGGTCCATAAACAGATGAATGGACAAAGACGAAGTGGTATATGGACAGAATGGACTAGTAGCCTCAGGAAAAAACTGAACAATGCCGTTTTCAGGACTACAGTTGAGCCTAGAAATAATCATATAACATTAAGTAAGTGAAAAGGGTATGACAAATATCCTATGATATCATTTATACATGTTATCGTAGGATTGCTACCAATGAACATATTTCCACAGAAAAAGACACTTACAGACTTATCAAATAAACTAATGGTTAGCCAAAAGGAAAGGTGGGGGGATGGTTAAATTAGGACTATGGGGTTAACATAAATATACTAATGTAAGTTAAATGTACATAAACATATAACATATAAATGATATGAATTATATAATCACCAATCCCTTCAAAATATACATTCTGTAATCACATACATGGTAACAGGATCCGAAGATGAACAGACATATGTATGAATCATTGAGCAGATTCTGTACAGCCAGACAATCAAAACACTCTAATCAAATTTACTCCGATAAGAAGTAGAATATAAATTTAAAAAACAAACATAAGTAAGGAGATATAAACTTCTGGGGGCTTGTCCCAGCACATTCCACTCTAGTTTACAACCTCGGAACACTACCTCCAGGAAGACTCTGCTGCCCTAGTAACAAGTGTTGAGAACGTAATAATGCTGCTGCCTTGTCGCTATTTCCCACAACAGCAGCTTTAAACCCAGTGCCAATGGTTGCTTATAGACTCACAAGGACTGCAGGACTGTAAATGACACAGGCCCTCAAAAAATGCCCTGGGGTAGGGAATAGGCAAGAAAATTCAACACATAAGAAATTTTTCAAGAAGTCAATAAGAGGAGGGAGGTTGTACTCACTCTTTAAAAAAAAAGGAAAAGAAAAAAAGGGCATTCCTAAAGCTCAGTAAAGGAAATTATTAGCCATATGCAAATTCAAATTCAAAAGGTTTCAGCTCACAGCAGTCATGACCAGCAGCAAAAAGTCTACAAACTATAAATGCTGAAGGGGTTTTAGAGAACTGTGTACCTTCTAGGTGCCGGTGGGATGTAAAGTGGTAAGAGCACTAACGAAAACTGAATGGAGCTGCTTGAAAAGGTAAAAATTGAGTTAACATATGATGCGGCAGGGCACCTTTTGGGCCTATAATATAAAACCACCAAAATCGGAAAGACAGATGCAGGCAAATATGCACTGCAACAATATTGAAATAGCCAAGACATGGAAGCAAAAAAAAGGTCTATAAACAAATGAATGGACAAAGATGAAGTGGTATATGTACCAAATGGAATAGGAGCCTCGGGAAAAAAAGGAACAATGCCGTTTTCACAACTACAGTTGAGCCTACAAATAATCATATAAGGTTAAGTAAGTCAAAAGGGTATGACAAATATCCTATGATATCATTTATACATGTTATCCTAAGATTGCTACCAATGAACATATTTCCACAGAAAAAGACACTCACAGACTTACCAATAAACTAATGGTTAGCCAAAATAAAAGGTGGGAAGATGGGAAAATTAGGACTATGGGGTTAACATACATATACTAAAGTATGTTAAATGTATATAAACATATAACATACGAACTATATAAATTATATAATCACCAATACCTTTAAAATATACATTCTGTAATCACATACATGCTAACAGGTTCCGAAGATGAACAGACATACGTATGAATCATTGAGCAGATTCTGTACAGCAAGACAATCAAAACACTCTTATCAAATTTACTCCGATAAGAAATAGAAATTAAATTTAAAAAGCAAACATAAGTTAGGAGACATAAACGTCTGGGGGCTTGTCCCAGCACATTCCACTCTAATTTACAACCTTGGAAAACTACCTCCAGGAAGACTCTGTTGCCCTAGTAACAAGAGTTGACAACGTAATAATGCTGCCGCCTTGTGGCTGTTTCCCACAACAGCAGCTTTAAACCCAGTGACAATGGTTGCTTAATAGTCACAAGGACTGCAGGGCTGTAAATGACACAGGCCCACAAAACATGCCCTGGGGTAGGGAATAGGCAAGAAAATTCAACACATGAGAAATTTTTCAAGAAGTCAATAAGAGGAGGGAAGTTGTACTCACTCTTTAAAAAAAAGGAAAACAAAAAAAAGGACATGCCTAAAGCTCAGTATAAGGAATTATTAGCCACATACATATTCAAATTCAAAAAGGTTTCAGCTCACAAGAGTCATGACCATCAGCAAATAGTCTACAATCTATAAATGCTGAAGGGGTTTTACAGAACTGTGTACCTTCTAGCTGCTGGTGGGATGTAAAGTGGCAACAGCACTAACGCAAACTGAATGGAGCTGCTTGAAAAGGTAAAACTTAATCTACCATATGATGCGGCAGGGCACCTTTTGGGCCTATAACCTAAGACCACCAGAATCGGAAAGACAGAGGCAAGCAAATGTGCACTGCAGCAACATTGAAATAGCCAAGAGATGGAAGGAAAAAAAAGGTCAATAAACAGATGTATGGACAAAGACGAAGTGGTATATGGACAGAATGGAATGGTAGCCTCGTGAAAAAAATGAACAATGCCGTTTTCAGGACTACAGTTGAACCTAGAAATAATCAAATAAGGTTAAGTAAGTGAAAAGGGTATGACAAATATCCTATGATATCATTTATATATGTTATCGTAAAATTGCTACCAATGAACTTATTTCCACAGAAAAAGACCCTCACAGACTTATCAAATAAACTAATGGTTAGCCAAAATGAAAGGTGGGAGGATGGGTAAATTAGGACTATGGGGTTAACATACACATACTAATGTATGTTAATTGTATATAAACATATAACATATAAAGTATATGAATTATATAATCACGAATACCTTTAAAATATATATTCTGTAATCACATACATGGTAACAGGATCCGAAGATGAACAAACATAAATATGAATCAATGAGCAGATTCTGTACAGCCAGAAAATCAAAACACTCTAGTCAGATTTACTCCGAAAAGAAATAGAAATTAAATTTAAAAAACAAATATAAGTAAGGAGAGATAAACTTCTGGGGGCTTGTCCCAGCACATTCCACTCTAATTTACAACCTTGGAACACTACCTCCAGGAACAGTCTTTTGCCCCATTAACAAGAGATGAGGACGTAATAATGCTGCCGCCATGTGGCTGTTTCCCACAAAAGCAGCTTTAAACTCAGTGCCAATGGTTGCTTACATAGTCACAAGGACTGCAGGGCTGTAAATGACACAGTCCCTCAAGAAATGCCCTGGGGTAGGGAATAGGCAAGAAAATTTCAATACATGAGAAATTTTTCAAGAAGTCAATAAGAGGAGGGAAGTTGTACTCACTCTTTAAAAAAAAGGAAAACAAAAAAAGGACATGCCTAAAGCTCAGTATAAGGAATTATTAGCCACATGCAAATTCAAATTCAAAAAGGTTTCAGCTCACACCAGTCATAACCATCAGCAAAATGTCTACAAACTATAAATGCTGAAGTGGTTTTAGAAAACTGTGTACCTTCAAGCTGCTGCTGGGATGTAACGTGGTAACAACACTAATGCAAACTGAATGGAGATGCTTGAAAAGGTAAAAATTGAGCTGCCATATGATGCGGTATGGCACCTTTTGGGCCTATAACCTAAGACCACCAGAATGTGAAAAACACAGGCAGGCAAATGTGCACTGCAGCAATATTGAAATAGCCAAGACATGGAAGCAGAAAAAAGGTCCATAAACAGATGAATGGACAAAGACGAAGTGGTATACGTACCAAATGTAATAGTAGCCTCGCGAAAAAAATGAACAATGCCGTTTTCAGGACTACAGTTGAGCCTAGAAATAATCATATAAGGTTAAGTAAGTGAAAAGGGTATGACTAACATCCTATGATATCATTTATACATGTTATCCTAAGATTGCTACCAATGAACATATTTCCACAGAAAAACACACTCACAGACTTACCAAAGAAACTAATGGTTAGCCAAAATGAAAGGTGGGAGGATGGGTAAATTAGGACTATGGGGTTAACATACATATACTAATGTATGTTAAATGTATATAAACATATAACAGATAAACTATATGAATTATATAATCACCAATACCTTGAAAATATATATTTTGTGATCACATACATGGTAACAGGATCCGAACATGAACAGATATATGTATGAATCATTGAGCAGATTCTGTACAGCCTGACAATCAAAACACTCTAATCAAATTTACTCCGACAAGAAATATAAATTAAGTTTAAAAAACAAACATAAGTAAGGAGACATAAACTTCCGGGGCTTCTCCCAGCACATTCCACTCTAATTTACAACCTTGGAAAACTGCCTCCAGGAAGACTCAGTTGCCCTAGTAACAAGAGTTGAGAACGTAATAATGCTGCCGCCTTGTGGCTGTTTCCCACAACAGCAGCTTTAAACCCAGTGCCAATGGTTGCTTATATAGTCACAAGGACTGCAGGGCTCTAAATGACACAGGCCCTCAAAACATGCCCTGTCGTAGGCAGTAGGCAATAAAATTCAGTATATGAGAAATTTTTCAAGAAGTCAATAAGAGGAGGGAAGTTGTACTCACTCTTTAAAAAAAAAGGAAAAGAAAAAAAAGGACATGCCTAAAGCTCAGTATAAGGAATTATAAGCCACAAGCAAATTCAAATTCAAAAAGGTTTCAGTTCACACCAGTCATAACCGTCAGCAAAAAGTCTACAAACGATAAATGCTGAGGGGGTTTTAGAGAACTGTGTACCTTCTGGCTGCTGGTGGGATGTAAAGTGGCAACAGCACTAATGCAAACTGAATGGAGCTGCTTGAAAAGGTGAAAATTGAGCTACCATATGATGTGGCAGGGCACCTTTTGGGCCTATAACCTAAGACCACCAGAATAGGAAAGACAGAGGCAGGCAAATGTGCACTGCAGCAATATTGAAAGAGCCAAGACATGGAAGGGAAAAAAAGATCCATAAACAGATGACGGGAAAAAGAAGAAGTTGTATATGGACAGAATGGAATAGTAGCCTCGGGAAAAAAATGAACAATGCCGTTTTCAGGACTACAGTTGAGCCTAGAAATAATCATATAACGATAAGTAAGTCAAAAGGTATGACAAATGTCCTATGATATCATTTATACATGTTATCCTAAGATTGCTACCAATGAACATATTTCCACAGAAAAAGACACTTACAGACTTATCAAATAAACTAATGGTTAGCCAAAATGAAAGGTGGGGGGATGGGTAAATTAGGACTATGGGGTTAACATAAATATACTAATGTAAGTTAAATGTACATAAACATATAACATATAAATGATATGAATTATATAATCACCAATCCTTTCAAAATATACATTCTGTAATCACATACATGGTAACAGGATCGGAAGATGAACAGACATATGTATGAAACATTGAGCAGATTCTGTACAGCCAGACGATCAAAACACTCTAATCAAATTTACTCCGATAAGAAGTAGAAAATAAATTTAAAAAACAAACATAAGTAAGGAGATATAAACTTCTGGGGGCTTGTCCCAGCACATTCCACTCTAGTTTACAACCTCGGAACACTACCTCCAGGAAGATTCTGCTGCCCTAGTAACAAGTGTTGAGAACGTAATAATGCTGCTGCCTTGTGGCTATTTCCCACAACAGCAGCTTTAAACCCAGTGCCAATGGTTGCTTATATACTCAGTAGGACTGCAGGGCTGTAAATGACACAGGCCCTCAAAAAATGCCCTGGGGTAGGGAATAGGCAAGAAAATTCAACACATAAGAAATTTTTCAAGAAGTCAATAAGAGGAGGGAGGTTGTACTCGCTCTTTAAAAAAAAAGGAAAAGAAAAAAAGGGCATGCCTAAAGCTCAGTAAAGGAAATTATTAGCCATATGCAAATTCAAATTCAATAAGGTTTCAGCTCACACCAGTCATGACCAGCAGCAAAAAGTCTACAAACTATAAATGCTGAAGGGGTTTTAGAGAACTGTGTACCATATAGGTGCCCTTGGGATGTAAAGTGGTAAGAGCACTAACGAAAACTGAATGGAGCTGCTTGAAAAGGTAAAAATTGAGTAAACATATGATGCGGCAGGGCACCTTTTGGGCCTATAATATAAAACCACCAAAATCGGAAAGACAGATGCAGGCAAATATGCACTGCAACAATATTGAAATAGCCAACACATGGAAGCAAAAAAAAGGTCTATAAACAAATGAATGGACAAAGATGAAGTGGTATACTTACCAAATGGAATAGGAGCCTCGGGAAAAAAAGGAACAATGCCGTTTTCACGAGTACAGTTGAGCCTACAAATAATCATATAAGGTTAAGTAAGTGAAAAGGGTATGACAAATATCCTATGATATCATTTATACATGTTATCCTAAGATTGCTACCAATGAACATATTTCCACAGAAAAAGACACTCACAGACTTATCAAATAAACTAATGGTTAGCCAAAATGAAAGGTGGGAGGATGGGTAAATTAGGACTATGGGGTTAACATACATATACTAATGTATGTTAAATGTATATAAACATATAAAAGATAAACTATAAGTATTATATAATCACCAATACCTTTAAAATATACATTCTGTAATCACATACATGGTAACAGGAACCGAAGATGAACAGACATATGTATGAATATTTGAGCAGATTCTGTACAGCCAGACAATCAAAACACTCTAATCAAATTTACTCCGATAAGAAATAGAAATTAAATTTAAAAAACAAACATAAGTAAGGAGATATAAATTTCTGGGGGCTTCTCCCAGCACATTACACTCTAATTTACAACCTTGGAACACTACCTCCAGGAAGACTCTGTTGCCCTAGTAACAAGGGTTAAGAACGTAATAATGCTGCTGCCTTGAGGCTGTTTCCCAAAACAGCAGCTTTAAACGCAGTGCCAATGGTTGCTTAATAGTCACAAGGAATGCAGGGCTCTAAATGACACCTGCCCTAAAAAAATGCCCTGGGGGAGGGAATAGGCAAGAAAATTCAACACATGAGAAATTTTTCAAGAAGTCAATAAGAGGAGGGAAATTGTACTCACTCTTTTAAAAAAAAAGGAAAAGAAAAAAAATTACATGCCTAAAGCTCAGTATAAGGAATTATTAGCCACATACAAATTCAAATTCAAAAAGGTTTCAGCTCACACGAGTCATGACCATCACCAAAGAGTCTACAAACTATAAATGCTGAAGGGGTTTTAGAGAAATGTGTACCTTCTAGCTGCTGGTGGGTTGTAAAGTGGCAACAGCACTAACGCAAACTGAATGGAGCTGCTCGAAAAGGTAAAAATTGAGCTACCATATGATGCGGCAGGGCACCTTTTGGGCCTGTAACCTAAGACCACCAAAATCGGAAAGACAGAGGCAGGCAAATATGCACTGCAGTAATATTGAAATAGCCAAGACATGAAAGCAAAAAAAAAGGTCCATAAACAGATGAATGGAAAAAGAAGAAGTGGCATATGGACAGAATGGAATAGTAAGCTCGGGAAAAAAATGAACAATGCCGTTTTCTGGACTAGAGTTGAGCCTTGAAATAATTATATAAGGTTAAGTAAGTGAAAAGGGTATGACAAACAGCCTATGATATCATTTATACATGTTATTCTAAGATTGCTACCAATGAACATATTTCCACAGAAAAAGACACTCACAGACTTATCAAATAAACTAATGGTCAGCCAAAATGAAAGGTGGGAGGATGGGTAAATTAGGACTATGTGGTTAAAATACATATACTAATGTATGTTTAATGTATATAAACATATAACATATAAATTACATGAATTATATAATCACCAATACCTTCAAAATATACATTTTGTGATCACATACATTGTAACAGGATTCGAAGATGAATAGACGTATGTATGAATCATTGAGCAGATTCTGTACAGCCAAACAATCAAAACACTCTAATCAAATTTACTCCAACAAGAAATATAAATTAAGTTTAAAAAACAAACATAAGTAAGGAGAGATAAACTTCTGGGGCTTATCCCAGCACATTCCACTCTAATTGACAACCTTGAAAACTGCCTCCAGGAAGACGCTGTTGCCCTAGTAACAAGAGTTGAGAACGTAATAATGCTGCCACCTTGTGGCTGTTTCCCACAACAGCAGCTTTAAACCCAGTGCCAATGGTTGCTTATATAGTCACAAGGACTGCAGGGCTCTAAATGACACCTGCCCTCAAAAAATGCCCTGGGATAGGGAATAGGCAAGAGAATTCAACACATGAGAAATTTTTCAAGAAGTCAATAAGAGGAGGGAAGTTTTAGTCACTCTTTAACAAAAAAAGGAAACGAAGAAAAAGGATATGTCTAAAGCTCAGTATAAGGAATTATTGGCCACATGCGTATCTAACCTCCAAAAAGGTTTCAGCTCACACCAGTCAAATGGCCATCAGCAAAAAGTATACAAACTATAAATGCTGAATGGGTTTTAGAAAACTCATACCTCCTAGCTGCTGGTGGGATGTAAAGTGGTAACAGCACTAACGAAAACTGAATGGAGCTGCTTTAAAAAGTATAAATTAAGCTATTATATGATGCGGCAGGGCACCTTTTGGGCCTATAACAACCTAAGACCACCAGAATCGGAAAGACGGAGGCAGGCAAATGTGCACTGCAGCAATACTGAAATAGCCAAGACATGGAAGCAAAAAAAAAGGTCCATAAACAGATGAATGGAAAAAGAAGAAGTGGTATATGGACAGAATGGAATAGTAGCCTCGGGAAAAAAATGATCAATGCCGTTTTCAGGACTACAGTTGAGCCTAGAAATAATCATATAACGATAAGTAAGTCAAAAGGGTATGACAAATGTCCTATGAAATCATTTATACATGTTATCCTAAGATTGCTACCAATGAACATACTTCCACAGAAGAAGACACTCACAGACTTACCAAAGAAACTAATGGTTAGCCAAAATGAAAGTGGGAGGATGGGTAAATTAGGACTTTGGGGTTAACATACATATACTAATGTATGTTAAATGTATATAAACATATAACAGATAAACTATATGAATTATATAATCACCAATACCTTGAAAATATATATTTTGTGATCACCTACATGGTAACAGGATCCGAAGTTGAACAGACATATGTATGAATCATTGAGCAGATTCTGTACAGCCAGACAATCAAAACACTCTAATCAAATTTACTCCGACAAGAAATATAAATTAAGTTTAAAAAACAAACATAAGTAAGGAGACATAAACTTCTGGGGCTTCTCCCAGCACATTCTACTCTAATTTACAACCTTGGAAAACTGCCTCCATGAAGACGCTGTTGCCCTAGTAACAAGACTTGAGAACGTAATAATGCTGCCGCCTTGTGGCTGCTTCCCACAACAGCAGCTTTAAACCAAGTGCCAATGGTTGCTTATATAGTCACAAGGACTGCAGGGCTGTAAATGACACAGGCCCTCAAAAAATGCCCTGGGGTAGGGAATTGGCAAGAAAATTCAACACATGAGAAATTTTCAAGAAGTCAATAAGAGGAGGGAAGTTGTACTCACTCTTTAAAAAAAAAGGAAAACAAAAAATAGGACATGCCTAAAGCTCAGTATAAGGAATTATAAGCCACATGCAAATTCAAATTCAAAAAGGTTTCAGCTCACACCAGTCATGACCATCAGGAAAAAGTCTACAAACTATAAATGCTGAAGGGGTTTTAGAGAACTGTGTAACTTCTAGCTGCTGGTGCGATATAAAGTCGTAACAGCACTAACGCAAACTGAATCGAGCTGCTTGAAAACGTAATAATTGAGCTACCATATGATGCGGCAGGGCACCTTTTGGGCCTATAACCTAAGACCACCAGAATCGGAAAGACAGAGGCAGGCAAATGTGCACTGCAGCAATATTGAAAGAGCCAAGACATGGAAGCAAAAAAAAGTTCCATAAACAGATGAATTGACAAAGTCGAAGTGGTATATGGACAGAAAGGAGTAGTAGCCTAGGAAAAAAAATGAGCAATGCCGTTTTCAGGACTACAGTTGAGCCTAGAAATAATCATATAAGGTTAAGTAAGTCAAAAGGGTATGACAAATATCCTATGATATCAGTTATATACGTTATCCAATGCTTGCTGCCAATGAACATATTTCCACAGAAAAAGACACTCACAGACTTATCAAATAAACTAAGGGTTACCGAAATGAAACGTGGGAGGAAGGGTAAATTAGGACTATGGGGTTAACATACATATACTAATGTATGTTAAATGTATATAAACATATAACAGATAAAGTTTATGAATTATATAATCACCAATACGTTTAAAATATACATTTTGTGATCACATATATGGTAACATGATCCGAAGATGAACAAACGTATGTATGAATCATTGAGCAGAGTCTGTACAGCCAGACAATCAACACACTCTAATCAAATTTACTCCGATAAGAAATAGAATTAAATTTAAAAAACAAACATAGGTAAGGAGACATAAACTTCTGGGGGCTTGTCGCAGAACATTCCACTCTAATTTACAACCCCGGAACCCTACCTCCAGAAAGACTCTGTTGCCCAAGTAACAAGAGCTGAGAACGTAATAATGCTGCCGCATTATGGCTGTTTCCCACAACAGCAGCTTTAAACCCAGTGCCAATGGTTGCTTATAGAGTCACAAGGACTGCAGGGCTCTAAATGACACCTGCCCTCAAACAATGCCCTGGCATAGGGAATAGGCAAGAAAATTCAACATATGAGAGATTTTTCAAGAAGTCAATAAGAAGAGGTGACATGTAGTCACTCTTTAAGAAAAAAAGGAAACGAAGAAAAAGGATATGTCTAAAGCTCAGTATAAGGAATTATTAGCCACATGCATATCCAACCTCCAAAAAGGTTTCAGCTAACACCAGTCAAATGGCCATCAGCAAAAAGTCTACAAACTATAAATGCTGAATGGATTTTAGCCAACTCATACCTCCTAGCTGCTGGTGGGATGTAAAGTGGTAACAGCACTAACGAAAACTGAATGGAGCTGCTTAAAAAGGTATAAATTGAGCTACCATATGATGCGGCAGGGCACCTTTTGGGCCTATAACCTAAGACCACCAAAATCGGAAAGAAAGAGGCAGGCAAATGTGCACTGCAAATATACTGAAATAGCCAAGACATGGAAGCAAAAAAAAGGTCCATAAACAGATGAATGGACAAAGACGAAGTGGTATACGTACCAAATGTAATAGTAGCCTCGCGAAAAAAATGAACAATGCCATTTTCAGGACTACAATTGAGCCTAGAAATAATCATATAACGTTAAGTAAGTCAAAAGTGTATGACAAATATCCTATGATATCATTTATACATGTTATCCTAAGATTGCTATCAATGAACATATTTCCACAAAAGAAGACACCCACAGACTTATCAAATAAACTAATGGTTAGCCAAAATGAAAGGTGGGAGGATGGGTAAATTAGGACTATGGGGTTAATATACATATACTAATGTATGTTAAATGTATATAAACATATAACAGATAAACTATATGAATTATATAATCACCAAT
Source organism: Balaenoptera physalus (assembly GCF_965194825.1). Classification (NCBI taxonomy): domain Eukaryota; kingdom Metazoa; phylum Chordata; class Mammalia; order Artiodactyla; family Balaenopteridae; genus Balaenoptera; species Balaenoptera physalus. Next base: position 70,204,070 of record NC_138882.1, read on the forward strand.
ACCTTTAAAATATATATTCTGTAATCACATACATGGTAACAGGATCCGAACATGAACAGACATATGTTTGAATCATTGAGCAGATTCTGTACAGCCAGACAATCAAAACACTCTAATCAAACTTACTCCAATAAGAAATAGAAATTAAATTTAAAAAACAAACATAAGTAAGGAGACATAAACTTCTGGGGGCTTGTCCCAGCACATTCCACTCTAATTTACAACCTCCGAACACTACCTCCAGGAAGACTCTGTTGCCCTAGTAACAAGAGTTGAGAACGTAATAATGCTGCCGCCTTGTGGCTGTTTCCCACAACAGCAGCTTTAAACCCAGTGCTAATGGTTGCTTAATAGTCACAAGGACTGCAGGGCTCTAAATGACACCTGCCCTCAAAAAATGCCCTGGGGTAGGGAATACGCAAGAAAATTCAACACATGAGAAATTTTTCAAGAAGTCAATATGAAGAGGGAAGTTGTACTCACACTTTAACAAAAAAAGGAAAAGAAGAAAAAGGATATGCCTAAAGCTCAGTATAAGGAATTATTAACCAAATGCGTATCCAACCTCCAAAAAGGTTGCAGCTCACACCAGTCAAATGGCCATCAGCAAAAAGTCTACAAACTCTAAATGCTGAATGGGTTTTAGACAACTCATACCTCCTAGCTGCTGGTGGGATGTAAAGTGGTAATAGCACTAAGAAAAACTGAATGGAGCTGCTTTATAAGGTAAAAATTGAGATACCATATGATGCAGCAGGACACCTTTAGAGCCTATAAACTAAGACCAACAGAATCGGAAAGACAGAGGCAGGCAAATGTGCACTGCAACAATATTGAAATAGCCAAGACATGGAAGCAAAAAAAAGGTCCATACACAGATGAATGGACAAAGAAGAAGTGGTATACGTACAAAATACAATAGTAGCCTCAGAACAAAGATGAACAATGCCGTTTTCAGGACCACAGTTGAGCCTAGAAATAATCATATAAGGGTAAGTAAGTCAAAAAGGTATGACAAATATCCTATGATATCATTTATACATGTTATCCTAAGATTGCTACCAATGAACACATTTCCACAGAAAAAGACACTCACAGACTTATCAAATAAACTAATGGTTAGCCAAAAGGAAAGGTGGGAGGATGGGTAAATTAGGACTATGGGGTTAACATACATATACTAATGTATGTTAAATGTATATAAACATATAACAGAGAAACTATAAGAATTATATAACCCCAATACCTTGAAAATATACATTCTGTAATCACATACATGGTAACAGGAACCGAAGATGAACAGACATATGTATGAATATTTCAGCAGATTATGTACAGCCAGACAATCAAAACACTCTAATCAAATTTACTCCGATAAGAAATAGAAATTAAATTTAAAAAACAAACATAAGTTAGGAGACATAAACTTTTGGGGGCTTGTCCCAGCACATTCCACTCTAATTTACAACCTTGGAACACTACCTCTAGGAAGACTCTGTTGCCCTAGTAACAAGGGTTGAGAACGTAATAATGCTGCCGCCTTGAGGCTGTTTCCCACAACAGCAGCTTTAAACCCAGTGCCAATGGTTGCTTCTACAGTCACAAGGACTGCAGGGCTGTAAATGACACAGGCCCACAAAACATGCCCTGGGGTAGGGAATAGGCAAGAAAATTCAACACATGAGAAATTTTTCAAGAAGTCAATAAGAGGAGGGAAGTTGTACTCACTCTTTAAAAAAAAGGAAAACAAAAAAAAGGACATGCCTAAAGCTCAGTATAAGGAATTATTAGCCACGTACATATTCAAATTCAAAAAGGTTTCAGCTCACAAGAGTCATGACCATCAGCAAAAAGTCTACAATCTATAAATGCTGAAGGGGTTTTACAGAACTGTGTACCTTCTAGCTGCTGGTGGGATGTAAAGTGGCAACAGCACTAACGCAAACTGAATGGAGCTGCTTGAAAAGGTAAAACTTAATCTACCATATGATGCGGCAGGGCACCTTTTGGGCCTATAACCTAAGACCACCAGAATCGGAAAGACAGAGGCAAGCAAATGTGCACTGCAGCAACATTGAAATAGCCAAGACATGGAAGGAAAAAAAAGGTCAATAAACAGATGTATGGACAAAGACGAAGTGGTATATAGACAGAATGGAATGGTAGCCTCGTGAAAAAAATGAACAATGCCGTTTTCAGGACTACAGTTGAACCTAGAAATAATCATATAAGGTTAAGTAAGTGAAAAGGGTATGACAAATATCCTATAATATCATTTATATATGTTATCGTAAAATTGCTACCAATGAACATATTTCCACAGAAAAAGACACTCACAGACTTATCAAATAAACTAATGGTTAGCCAAAATGAAAGGTGGGAGGATGGGTAAATTAGGACTATGGGGTTAACATACACATACTAATGTATGTTAAATGTATATAAACATATAACATATAAAGTATATGAATTATATAATCACGAATACCTTTAAAATATATATTCTGTAATCACATACATGGTAATAGGATCCGAAGATGAACAAACATAAATATGAATCAATGGGCAGATTCTGTACAGCCAGAAAATCAAAACACTCTAGTCAGATTTACTCCGATAAGAAATAGAAATTAAATTTAAAAAACAAACATAAGTAAGGAGAGATAAACTTCTGGGGGCTTGTCCCAGCACATTCCACTCTAATTTACAACCTTGGAACACTACCTCCAGGAAGAGTCTTTTGCCCCATTAACAAGAGATGAGGACGTAATAATGCTGCCGCCATGTGGCTGTTTCCAACAAAAGCAGCTTTAAACTCAGTGCCAATGGTTGCTTACATAGTCACAAGGACTGCAGGGCTGTAAATGACACAGGCCCTCAAGAAATGCCCTGGGGTAGGGAATAGGCAAGAAAATTTCAACACATGAGAAATTTTTCAAGAAGTCAATAAGAGGAGGGAAGTTGTACTCACTCTTTAAAAAAAAGGAAAACAAAAAAAGGACATGCCTAAAGCTCAGTATAAGGAATTATTAGCCACATGCAAATTCAAATTCAAAAAGGTTTCAGCTCACACCAGTCATAACCATCAGCAAAATGTCTACAAACTATAAATGCTGAAGTGGTTTTAGAAAACTGTGTACCTTCAAGCTGCTGCTGGGATGTAACGTGGTAACAACACTAATGCAAACTGAATGGAGATGCTTGAAAAGGTAAAAATTGAGCTGCCATATGATGCGGTATGGCACCTTTTGGGCCTATAACCTAAGACCACCAGAATGTGAAAAACACAGGCAGGCAAATGTGCACTGCAGCAATATTGAAATAGCCAAGACATGGAAGCAGAAAAAAGGTCCATAAACAGATGAATGGACAAAGACGAAGTGGTATACGTACCAAATGTAATAGTAGCCTCGCGAAAAAAATGAACAATGCCGTTTTCAGGACTACAGTTGAGCCTAGAAATAATCATATAAGGTTAAGTAAGTCAAAAGGGTATGACAAACATCCTATGATATCATTTATACATGTTATCCTAAGATTGCTACCAATGAACATATTTCCACAGAAAAACACACTCACAGACTTACCAAAGAAACTAATGGTTAGCCAAAATGAAAGGTGGGAGGATGGGTAAATTAGGACTATGGGGTTAACATACATATACTAATGTATGTTAAATGTATATAAACATATAACAGATAAACTATATGAATTATATAATCACCAATACCTTGAAAATATATATTTTGTGATCACATACATGGTAACAGGATCCGAAGATGAACAGACATATGTATGAATCATTGAGCAGATTCTGTACAGCCAGACAATCAAAACACTCTAATCAAATTTACTCCGATAAGAAGTATAAATTAAGTTTAAAAAACAAACATAAGTAAGGAGACATAAACCTCTGGGGCTTGTCCCAGCACATTCCACTCTAATTTACAACCTTGGAAAACTGCCTCCAGGAAGACTCAGTTGCCCTAGTAACAAGAGTTGAGAACGTAATAATGCTGCCGCCTTGTGGCTGTTTCCCACAACAGCAGCTTTAAACCCAGTGCCAATGGTTGCTTATATAGTCACAAGGACTGCAGGGCTCTAAATGACACAGGCCCTCAAAACATGCCCTGGCGTAGGCAATAGGCAAGAAAATTCAACATATGAGAAATTTTTCAAGAAGTCAATAAGAGGAGGGAAGTTGTACTCACTCTTTAAAAAAAAAGGAAAAGAAAAAAAAGGACATGCCTAAAGCTCAGTATAAGGAATTATAAGCCACAAGCAAATTCAAATTCAAAAAGGTTTCAGTTCACACCAGTCATAACCATCAGCAAAAAGTCTACAAACGATAAATGCTGAGGGGGTTTTAGAGAACTGTGTACCTTCTGGCTGCTGGTGGGATGTAAAGTGGCAACAGCACTAACGCAAACTGAATGGAGCTGTGCTTGAAAAGGTAAAAATTGAGCTACCATATGATGCGGCAGGGCACCTTTTGGGCCTATAACCTAAGACCACCAGAATCGGAAAGACAGAGGCAGGCAAATGTGCACTGCAGCAATATTGAAAGAGCCAAGACATGGAAGCAAAAAAAGGTCCATAAACAGATGACGGGAAAAAGAAGAAGTGGTATATGGACAGAATGGAATAGTAGCCTCGGGAAAAAAATGAACAATGCCGTTTTCAGGACTACAGTTGAGCCTAGAAATAATCATATAACGATAAGTAAGTCAAAAGGGTATGACAAATGTCCTATGATATCATTTATACATGTTATCCTAAGATTGCTACCAATGAACATATTTCCACAGAAAAAGACACTCACAGACTTATCGAATAAACTAATGGTTAGCCAAAAGGAAAGGTGGGAGGATGGGTAAATTAGGACTATGGAGTTAACATACATATACTAATGTATGTTAAATGTATATAACATATAACAGATAAACTATATGAATTATATAATCCCCAATACCTTTAAAATATACGTTCTGTAATCACATACATGGTAACAGGGTCCAAAGGTGAACAGACATAAGTATGAATCATTGAGCAGATTCTGTACAGCCAGACAATCAACACACTCTAATCAAATTTACTCTGATAAGAAATAGAAATTAAATTTAAAAAACAAACATAAGTTAGGAGACATTAACTTCTGGGGGCTTGTCAAAGCACATTCCACTCTAATTTACAACCTCGGAACCCTACCTCCAGGAAGACTCTGTTGCCCAAGTAACAAGAGTTGAGAACGTAATAATGCTGCCGCCTTGTGGCTGTTTCGCACAACAGCAGCTTTAAACCCACTGCTAATGGTTGCTTAATAGTCCCAAGGAATGCAGGGCACTAAATGACACCTGCCCTCAAAAAATGCCCTGGGGTAGGGAATAGGCAAGAAAATTCAACACATGAGAAATTTTTCAAGAAGTCAATAGAGGAGGGAAGTTGTACTCACTCTTTAACAAAAAAAGGAAACAAAGAAAAAGGATATGGTTAAAGCTCAGTATAAGGAATTATTAGCCACATGCGTTTCCAACCTCCAAAAAGGTTTCAGCTCACACCAGTCAAATGGCCATTAGCAAAAAGTCTACAAACTGTAAATGCTGAATGGGTTTTAGACAACTCATACCTCCTAGCTGCTGGTGGGATGTAAAGTGGTAAGAGCACTAACAAAAACTGAATGGAGCTGCTTTACAAGGTAAAAATTGAGCTACCATATGATGCGGCAGGGCACCTTTGAGCCTAAAAACTAAGACCACCAGGATAGGAAAGACAGAGGCAGGCAAATGTGCACTGCAGCAATATGGAAATAGCCAAGACATGGAAGCCAAAAAAAGGTCCATAAACGGATGAATGGAAAAAGAAGAAGTGGTATATGGACAGAATGGAATAGTAGCCTCGGGAAAAAAATGAACAATGCTGTTTTCAGGACTACAGTTGAGCCTAGAAATAATCATATAAGGTTAAGTAAGTGAAAAGGGTATGACAAATATCCTATGATATCATTTATACATGTTATCCTAAGATTGCTACCAATGAACATATTTCCACAGAAAAAGACACTCACAGACTTATCAAATAAACTAATGGTTAGCCAAAATGAAAGGTGGGAGGATGGGTAAATTAGGACTATGGGGTTAACATACATATACTAATGTATGTTAAATGTATATAAACATATAAAAGATAAACTATAAGTATTATATAATCACCAATACCTTTAAAATATACATTCTGTAATCACATACATGGTAACAGGAACCGAAGATGAACAGACATATGTATGAATATTTGAGCAGATTCTGTACAGCCAGACAATCAAAACACTCTAATCAAATTTACTCCGATAAGAAATAGAAATTAAATTTAAAAAACAAACATAAGTAAGGAGATATAAATTTCTGGGGGCTTCTCCCAGCACATTCCACTCTAATTTACAACCTTGGAACACTACCTCCAGGAAGACTCTGTTGCCCTAGTAACAAGGGTTGAGAACGTAATAATGCTGCTGCCTTGAGGCTGTTTCCCACAACAGCAGCTTTAAACGCAGTGCCAATGGTTGCTTAATAGTCACAAGGAATGCAGGGCTCTAAATGACACCTGCCCTAAAAAAAGGCCCTGGGGGAGGGAATAGGCAAGAAAATTCAACACATGAGAAATTTTTCAAGAAGTCAATAAGAGGAGGGAAGTTGTACTCACTCTTTTAAAAAAAAAGGAAAAGAAAAAAAATTACATGCCTAAAGCTCAGTATAAGGAATTATTAGCCACATACAAATTCAAATTCAAAAAGGTTTCAGCTCACACGAGTCATGACCATCACCAAAGAGTCTACAAACTATAAATGCTGAAGGGGTTTTAGAGAAATGTGTACCTTCTAGCTGCTGGTGGGTTGTAAAGTGGCAACAGCACTAATGCAAACTGAATGGAGCTGCTTTACAAGGTAAAAATTGAGCTACCATATGATGCGGCAGGGCACCTTTTGGGCCTGTAACCTAAGACCACCAAAATCGGAAAGACAGAGGCAGGCAAATATGCACTGCAGTAATATTGAAATAGCCAAGACATGAAAGCAAAAAAAAAGGTCCATAAACAGATGAATGGAAAAAGAAGAAGTGGCATATGGACAGAATGGAATAGTAAGCTCGGGAAAAAAATGAACAATGCCGTTTTCTGGACTAGAGTTGAGCCTTGAAATAATTATATAAGGTTAAGTAAGTGAAAAGGGTATGACAAACAGCCTATGATATCATTTATACATGTTATTCTAAGATTGCTACCAATGAACATATTTCCACAGAAAAAGACACTCACAGACTTATCAAATAAACTAATGGTTAGCCAAAATGAAAGGTGGGAGGATGGGTAAATTAGGACTATGGGGTTAAAATACATATACTAATGTATGTTTAATGTATATAAACATATAACATATAAATTACATGAATTATATAATCACCAATACCTTCAAAATATACATTTTGTGATCACATACATGGTAACAGGATTCGAAGATGAATAGACGTATGTATGAATCATTGAGCAGATTCTGTACAGCCAGACAATCAAAACACTCTAATCAAATTTACTCCAACAAGAAATATAAATTAAGTTTAAAAAACAAACATAAGTAAGGAGACATAAACTTCTGGGGCTTATCCCAGCACATTCCACTCTAATTGACAACCTTGAAAACTGCCTCCAGGAAGACGCTGTTGCCCTAGTAACAAGAGTTGAGAACGTAATAATGCTGCCACCTTGTGGCTGTTTCCCACAACAGCAGCTTTAAACCCAGTGCCAATGGTTGCTTATATAGTCACAAGGACTGCAGGGCTCTAAATGACACCTGCCCTCAAAAAATGCCCTGGGATAGGGAATAGGCAAGAGAATTCAACACATGAGAAATTTTTCAAGAAGTCAATAAGAGGAGGGAAGTTTTAGTCACTCTTTAACAAAAAAAGGAAACGAAGAAAAAGGATATGTCTAAAGCTCAGTATAAGGAATTATTGGCCACATGCGTATCTAACCTCCAAAAAGGTTTCAGCTCACACCAGTCAAATGGCCATCAGCAAAAAGTATACAAACTATAAATGCTGAATGGGTTTTAGAAAACTCATACCTCCTAGCTGCTGGTGGGATGTAAAGTGGTAACAGCACTAACGAAAACTGAATGGAGCTGCTTTAAAAAGTATAAATTAAGCTATTATATGATGCGGCAGGGCACCTTTTGGGCCTATAACAACCTAAGACCACCAGAATCGGAAAGACGGAGGCAGGCAAATGTGCACTGCAGCAATACTGAAATAGCCAAGACATGGAAGCAAAAAAAAAGGTCCATAAACAGATGAATGGAAAAAGAAGAAGTGGTATATGGACAGAATGGAATAGTAGCCTCGGGAAAAAAATGATCAATGCCGTTTTCAGGACTACAGTTGAGCCTAGAAATAATCATATAACGATAAGTAAGTCAAAAGGGTATGACAAATGTCCTATGAAATCATTTATACATGTTATCCTAAGATTGCTACCAATGAACATACTTCCACAGAAGAAGACACTCACAGACTTACCAAAGAAACTAATGGTTAGCCAAAATGAAAGTGGGAGGATGGGTAAATTAGGACTTTGGGGTTAACATACATATACTAATGTATGTTAAATGTATATAAACATATAACAGATAAACTATATGAATTATATAATCACCAATACCTTGAAAATATATATTTTGTGATCACCTACATGGTAACAGGATCCGAAGTTGAACAGACATATGTATGAATCATTGAGCAGATTCTGTACAGCCAGACAATCAAAACACTCTAATCAAATTTACTCCGACAAGAAATATAAATTAAGTTTAAAAAACAAACATAAGTAAGGAGACATAAACTTCTGGGGCTTCTCCCAGCACATTCTACTCTAATTTACAACCTTGGAAAACTGCCTCCATGAAGACGCTGTTGCCCTAGTAACAAGACTTGAGAACGTAATAATGCTGCCGCCTTGTGGCTGCTTCCCACAACAGCAGCTTTAAACCAAGTGCCAATGGTTGCTTATATAGTCACAAGGACTGCAGGGCTGTAAATGACACAGGCCCTCAAAAAATGCCCTGGGGTAGGGAATTGGCAAGAAAATTCAACACATGAGAAATTTTCAAGAAGTCAATAAGAGGAGGGAAGTTGTACTCACTCTTTAAAAAAAAAGGAAAACAAAAAATAGGACATGCCTAAAGCTCAGTATAAGGAATTATAAGCCACATGCAAATTCAAATTCAAAAAGGTTTCAGCTCACACCAGTCATGACCATCAGGAAAAAGTCTACAAACTATAAATGCTGAAGGGGTTTTAGAGAACTGTGTAACTTCTAGCTGCTGGTGCGATATAAAGTCGTAACAGCACTAACGCAAACTGAATCGAGCTGCTTGAAAACGTAATAATTGAGCTACCATATGATGCGGCAGGGCACCTTTTGGGCCTATAACCTAAGACCACCAGAATCGGAAAGACAGAGGCAGGCAAATGTGCACTGCAGCAATATTGAAAGAGCCAAGACATGGAAGCAAAAAAAAGTTCCATAAACAGATGAATTGACAAAGTCGAAGTGGTATATGGACAGAAAGGAGTAGTAGCCTAGGAAAAAAAATGAGCAATGCCGTTTTCAGGACTACAGTTGAGCCTAGAAATAATCATATAAGGTTAAGTAAGTCAAAAGGGTATGACAAATATCCTATGATATCAGTTATATACGTTATCCAATGCTTGCTGCCAATGAACATATTTCCACAGAAAAAGACACTCACAGACTTATCAAATAAACTAAGGGTTACCGAAATGAAACGTGGGAGGAAGGGTAAATTAGGACTATGGGGTTAACATACATATACTAATGTATGTTAAATGTATATAAACATATAACAGATAAAGTTTATGAATTATATAATCACCAATACGTTTAAAATATACATTTTGTGATCACATATATGGTAACATGATCCGAAGATGAACAAACGTATGTATGAATCATTGAGCAGAGTCTGTACAGCCAGACAATCAACACACTCTAATCAAATTTACTCCGATAAGAAATAGAATTAAATTTAAAAAACAAACATAGGTAAGGAGACATAAACTTCTGGGGGCTTGTCGCAGAACATTCCACTCTAATTTACAACCCCGGAACCCTACCTCCAGAAAGACTCTGTTGCCCAAGTAACAAGAGCTGAGAACGTAATAATGCTGCCGCATTATGGCTGTTTCCCACAACAGCAGCTTTAAACCCAGTGCCAATGGTTGCTTATAGAGTCACAAGGACTGCAGGGCTCTAAATGACACCTGCCCTCAAACAATGCCCTGGCATAGGGAATAGGCAAGAAAATTCAACATATGAGAGATTTTTCAAGAAGTCAATAAGAAGAGGTGACATGTAGTCACTCTTTAAGAAAAAAAGGAAACGAAGAAAAAGGATATGTCTAAAGCTCAGTATAAGGAATTATTAGCCACATGCATATCCAACCTCCAAAAAGGTTTCAGCTAACACCAGTCAAATGGCCATCAGCAAAAAGTCTACAAACTATAAATGCTGAATGGATTTTAGCCAACTCATACCTCCTAGCTGCTGGTGGGATGTAAAGTGGTAACAGCACTAACGAAAACTGAATGGAGCTGCTTAAAAAGGTATAAATTGAGCTACCATATGATGCGGCAGGGCACCTTTTGGGCCTATAACCTAAGACCACCAAAATCGGAAAGAAAGAGGCAGGCAAATGTGCACTGCAAATATACTGAAATAGCCAAGACATGGAAGCAAAAAAAAGGTCCATAAACAGATGAATGGACAAAGACGAAGTGGTATACGTACCAAATGTAATAGTAGCCTCGCGAAAAAAATGAACAATGCCATTTTCAGGACTACAATTGAGCCTAGAAATAATCATATAACGTTAAGTAAGTCAAAAGTGTATGACAAATATCCTATGATATCATTTATACATGTTATCCTAAGATTGCTATCAATGAACATATTTCCACAAAAGAAGACACCCACAGACTTATCAAATAAACTAATGGTTAGCCAAAATGAAAGGTGGGAGGATGGGTAAATTAGGACTATGGGGTTAATATACATATACTAATGTATGTTAAATGTATATAAACATATAACAGATAAACTATATGAATTATATAATCACCAATACCTTTAAAATATATATTCTGTAATCACATACATGGTAACAGGATCCGAACATGAACAGACATATGTTTGAATCATTGAGCAGATTCTGTACAGCCAGACAATCAAAACACTCTAATCAAACTTACTCCAATAAGAAATAGAAATTAAATTTAAAAAACAAACATAAGTAAGGAGACATAAACTTCTGGGGGCTTGTCCCAGCACATTCCACTCTAATTTACAACCTCCGAACACTACCTCCAGGAAGACTCTGTTGCCCTAGTAACAAGAGTTGAGAACGTAATAATGCTGCCGCCTTGTGGCTGTTTCCCACAACAGCAGCTTTAAACCCAGTGCTAATGGTTGCTTAATAGTCACAAGGACTGCAGGGCTCTAAATGACACCTGCCCTCAAAAAATGCCCTGGGGTAGGGAATACGCAAGAAAATTCAACACATGAGAAATTTTTCAAGAAGTCAATATGAAGAGGGAAGTTGTACTCACACTTTAACAAAAAAAGGAAAAGAAGAAAAAGGATATGCCTAAAGCTCAGTATAAGGAATTATTAACCAAATGCGTATCCAACCTCCAAAAAGGTTGCAGCTCACACCAGTCAAATGGCCATCAGCAAAAAGTCTACAAACTCTAAATGCTGAATGGGTTTTAGACAACTCATACCTCCTAGCTGCTGGTGGGATGTAAAGTGGTAATAGCACTAAGAAAAACTGAATGGAGCTGCTTTATAAGGTAAAAATTGAGATACCATATGATGCAGCAGGACACCTTTAGAGCCTATAAACTAAGACCAACAGAATCGGAAAGACAGAGGCAGGCAAATGTGCACTGCAACAATATTGAAATAGCCAAGACATGGAAGCAAAAAAAAGGTCCATACACAGATGAATGGACAAAGAAGAAGTGGTATACGTACAAAATACAATAGTAGCCTCAGAACAAAGATGAACAATGCCGTTTTCAGGACCACAGTTGAGCCTAGAAATAATCATATAAGGGTAAGTAAGTCAAAAAGGTATGACAAATATCCTATGATATCATTTATACATGTTATCCTAAGATTGCTACCAATGAACACATTTCCACAGAAAAAGACACTCACAGACTTATCAAATAAACTAATGGTTAGCCAAAAGGAAAGGTGGGAGGATGGGTAAATTAGGACTATGGGGTTAACATACATATACTAATGTATGTTAAATGTATATAAACATATAACAGAGAAACTATAAGAATTATATAACCCCAATACCTTGAAAATATACATTCTGTAATCACATACATGGTAACAGGAACCGAAGATGAACAGACATATGTATGAATATTTCAGCAGATTATGTACAGCCAGACAATCAAAACACTCTAATCAAATTTACTCCGATAAGAAATAGAAATTAAATTTAAAAAACAAACATAAGTTAGGAGACATAAACTTTTGGGGGCTTGTCCCAGCACATTCCACTCTAATTTACAACCTTGGAACACTACCTCTAGGAAGACTCTGTTGCCCTAGTAACAAGGGTTGAGAACGTAATAATGCTGCCGCCTTGAGGCTGTTTCCCACAACAGCAGCTTTAAACCCAGTGCCAATGGTTGCTTCTACAGTCACAAGGACTGCAGGGCTGTAAATGACACAGGCCCACAAAACATGCCCTGGGGTAGGGAATAGGCAAGAAAATTCAACACATGAGAAATTTTTCAAGAAGTCAATAAGAGGAGGGAAGTTGTACTCACTCTTTAAAAAAAAGGAAAACAAAAAAAAGGACATGCCTAAAGCTCAGTATAAGGAATTATTAGCCACGTACATATTCAAATTCAAAAAGGTTTCAGCTCACAAGAGTCATGACCATCAGCAAAAAGTCTACAATCTATAAATGCTGAAGGGGTTTTACAGAACTGTGTACCTTCTAGCTGCTGGTGGGATGTAAAGTGGCAACAGCACTAACGCAAACTGAATGGAGCTGCTTGAAAAGGTAAAACTTAATCTACCATATGATGCGGCAGGGCACCTTTTGGGCCTATAACCTAAGACCACCAGAATCGGAAAGACAGAGGCAAGCAAATGTGCACTGCAGCAACATTGAAATAGCCAAGACATGGAAGGAAAAAAAAGGTCAATAAACAGATGTATGGACAAAGACGAAGTGGTATATAGACAGAATGGAATGGTAGCCTCGTGAAAAAAATGAACAATGCCGTTTTCAGGACTACAGTTGAACCTAGAAATAATCATATAAGGTTAAGTAAGTGAAAAGGGTATGACAAATATCCTATAATATCATTTATATATGTTATCGTAAAATTGCTACCAATGAACATATTTCCACAGAAAAAGACACTCACAGACTTATCAAATAAACTAATGGTTAGCCAAAATGAAAGGTGGGAGGATGGGTAAATTAGGACTATGGGGTTAACATACACATACTAATGTATGTTAAATGTATATAAACATATAACATATAAAGTATATGAATTATATAATCACGAATACCTTTAAAATATATATTCTGTAATCACATACATGGTAATAGGATCCGAAGATGAACAAACATAAATATGAATCAATGGGCAGATTCTGTACAGCCAGAAAATCAAAACACTCTAGTCAGATTTACTCCGATAAGAAATAGAAATTAAATTTAAAAAACAAACATAAGTAAGGAGAGATAAACTTCTGGGGGCTTGTCCCAGCACATTCCACTCTAATTTACAACCTTGGAACACTACCTCCAGGAAGAGTCTTTTGCCCCATTAACAAGAGATGAGGACGTAATAATGCTGCCGCCATGTGGCTGTTTCCAACAAAAGCAGCTTTAAACTCAGTGCCAATGGTTGCTTACATAGTCACAAGGACTGCAGGGCTGTAAATGACACAGGCCCTCAAGAAATGCCCTGGGGTAGGGAATAGGCAAGAAAATTTCAACACATGAGAAATTTTTCAAGAAGTCAATAAGAGGAGGGAAGTTGTACTCACTCTTTAAAAAAAAGGAAAACAAAAAAAGGACATGCCTAAAGCTCAGTATAAGGAATTATTAGCCACATGCAAATTCAAATTCAAAAAGGTTTCAGCTCACACCAGTCATAACCATCAGCAAAATGTCTACAAACTATAAATGCTGAAGTGGTTTTAGAAAACTGTGTACCTTCAAGCTGCTGCTGGGATGTAACGTGGTAACAACACTAATGCAAACTGAATGGAGATGCTTGAAAAGGTAAAAATTGAGCTGCCATATGATGCGGTATGGCACCTTTTGGGCCTATAACCTAAGACCACCAGAATGTGAAAAACACAGGCAGGCAAATGTGCACTGCAGCAATATTGAAATAGCCAAGACATGGAAGCAGAAAAAAGGTCCATAAACAGATGAATGGACAAAGACGAAGTGGTATACGTACCAAATGTAATAGTAGCCTCGCGAAAAAAATGAACAATGCCGTTTTCAGGACTACAGTTGAGCCTAGAAATAATCATATAAGGTTAAGTAAGTCAAAAGGGTATGACAAACATCCTATGATATCATTTATACATGTTATCCTAAGATTGCTACCAATGAACATATTTCCACAGAAAAACACACTCACAGACTTACCAAAGAAACTAATGGTTAGCCAAAATGAAAGGTGGGAGGATGGGTAAATTAGGACTATGGGGTTAACATACATATACTAATGTATGTTAAATGTATATAAACATATAACAGATAAACTATATGAATTATATAATCACCAATACCTTGAAAATATATATTTTGTGATCACATACATGGTAACAGGATCCGAAGATGAACAGACATATGTATGAATCATTGAGCAGATTCTGTACAGCCAGACAATCAAAACACTCTAATCAAATTTACTCCGATAAGAAGTATAAATTAAGTTTAAAAAACAAACATAAGTAAGGAGACATAAACCTCTGGGGCTTGTCCCAGCACATTCCACTCTAATTTACAACCTTGGAAAACTGCCTCCAGGAAGACTCAGTTGCCCTAGTAACAAGAGTTGAGAACGTAATAATGCTGCCGCCTTGTGGCTGTTTCCCACAACAGCAGCTTTAAACCCAGTGCCAATGGTTGCTTATATAGTCACAAGGACTGCAGGGCTCTAAATGACACAGGCCCTCAAAACATGCCCTGGCGTAGGCAATAGGCAAGAAAATTCAACATATGAGAAATTTTTCAAGAAGTCAATAAGAGGAGGGAAGTTGTACTCACTCTTTAAAAAAAAAGGAAAAGAAAAAAAAGGACATGCCTAAAGCTCAGTATAAGGAATTATAAGCCACAAGCAAATTCAAATTCAAAAAGGTTTCAGTTCACACCAGTCATAACCATCAGCAAAAAGTCTACAAACGATAAATGCTGAGGGGGTTTTAGAGAACTGTGTACCTTCTGGCTGCTGGTGGGATGTAAAGTGGCAACAGCACTAACGCAAACTGAATGGAGCTGTGCTTGAAAAGGTAAAAATTGAGCTACCATATGATGCGGCAGGGCACCTTTTGGGCCTATAACCTAAGACCACCAGAATCGGAAAGACAGAGGCAGGCAAATGTGCACTGCAGCAATATTGAAAGAGCCAAGACATGGAAGCAAAAAAAGGTCCATAAACAGATGACGGGAAAAAGAAGAAGTGGTATATGGACAGAATGGAATAGTAGCCTCGGGAAAAAAATGAACAATGCCGTTTTCAGGACTACAGTTGAGCCTAGAAATAATCATATAACGATAAGTAAGTCAAAAGGGTATGACAAATGTCCTATGATATCATTTATACATGTTATCCTAAGATTGCTACCAATGAACATATTTCCACAGAAAAAGACACTCACAGACTTATCGAATAAACTAATGGTTAGCCAAAAGGAAAGGTGGGAGGATGGGTAAATTAGGACTATGGAGTTAACATACATATACTAATGTATGTTAAATGTATATAACATATAACAGATAAACTATATGAATTATATAATCCCCAATACCTTTAAAATATACGTTCTGTAATCACATACATGGTAACAGGGTCCAAAGGTGAACAGACATAAGTATGAATCATTGAGCAGATTCTGTACAGCCAGACAATCAACACACTCTAATCAAATTTACTCTGATAAGAAATAGAAATTAAATTTAAAAAACAAACATAAGTTAGGAGACATTAACTTCTGGGGGCTTGTCAAAGCACATTCCACTCTAATTTACAACCTCGGAACCCTACCTCCAGGAAGACTCTGTTGCCCAAGTAACAAGAGTTGAGAACGTAATAATGCTGCCGCCTTGTGGCTGTTTCGCACAACAGCAGCTTTAAACCCACTGCTAATGGTTGCTTAATAGTCCCAAGGAATGCAGGGCACTAAATGACACCTGCCCTCAAAAAATGCCCTGGGGTAGGGAATAGGCAAGAAAATTCAACACATGAGAAATTTTTCAAGAAGTCAATAGAGGAGGGAAGTTGTACTCACTCTTTAACAAAAAAAGGAAACAAAGAAAAAGGATATGGTTAAAGCTCAGTATAAGGAATTATTAGCCACATGCGTTTCCAACCTCCAAAAAGGTTTCAGCTCACACCAGTCAAATGGCCATTAGCAAAAAGTCTACAAACTGTAAATGCTGAATGGGTTTTAGACAACTCATACCTCCTAGCTGCTGGTGGGATGTAAAGTGGTAAGAGCACTAACAAAAACTGAATGGAGCTGCTTTACAAGGTAAAAATTGAGCTACCATATGATGCGGCAGGGCACCTTTGAGCCTAAAAACTAAGACCACCAGGATAGGAAAGACAGAGGCAGGCAAATGTGCACTGCAGCAATATGGAAATAGCCAAGACATGGAAGCCAAAAAAAGGTCCATAAACGGATGAATGGAAAAAGAAGAAGTGGTATATGGACAGAATGGAATAGTAGCCTCGGGAAAAAAATGAACAATGCTGTTTTCAGGACTACAGTTGAGCCTAGAAATAATCATATAAGGTTAAGTAAGTGAAAAGGGTATGACAAATATCCTATGATATCATTTATACATGTTATCCTAAGATTGCTACCAATGAACATATTTCCACAGAAAAAGACACTCACAGACTTATCAAATAAACTAATGGTTAGCCAAAATGAAAGGTGGGAGGATGGGTAAATTAGGACTATGGGGTTAACATACATATACTAATGTATGTTAAATGTATATAAACATATAAAAGATAAACTATAAGTATTATATAATCACCAATACCTTTAAAATATACATTCTGTAATCACATACATGGTAACAGGAACCGAAGATGAACAGACATATGTATGAATATTTGAGCAGATTCTGTACAGCCAGACAATCAAAACACTCTAATCAAATTTACTCCGATAAGAAATAGAAATTAAATTTAAAAAACAAACATAAGTAAGGAGATATAAATTTCTGGGGGCTTCTCCCAGCACATTCCACTCTAATTTACAACCTTGGAACACTACCTCCAGGAAGACTCTGTTGCCCTAGTAACAAGGGTTGAGAACGTAATAATGCTGCTGCCTTGAGGCTGTTTCCCACAACAGCAGCTTTAAACGCAGTGCCAATGGTTGCTTAATAGTCACAAGGAATGCAGGGCTCTAAATGACACCTGCCCTAAAAAAAGGCCCTGGGGGAGGGAATAGGCAAGAAAATTCAACACATGAGAAATTTTTCAAGAAGTCAATAAGAGGAGGGAAGTTGTACTCACTCTTTTAAAAAAAAAGGAAAAGAAAAAAAATTACATGCCTAAAGCTCAGTATAAGGAATTATTAGCCACATACAAATTCAAATTCAAAAAGGTTTCAGCTCACACGAGTCATGACCATCACCAAAGAGTCTACAAACTATAAATGCTGAAGGGGTTTTAGAGAAATGTGTACCTTCTAGCTGCTGGTGGGTTGTAAAGTGGCAACAGCACTAATGCAAACTGAATGGAGCTGCTTTACAAGGTAAAAATTGAGCTACCATATGATGCGGCAGGGCACCTTTTGGGCCTGTAACCTAAGACCACCAAAATCGGAAAGACAGAGGCAGGCAAATATGCACTGCAGTAATATTGAAATAGCCAAGACATGAAAGCAAAAAAAAAGGTCCATAAACAGATGAATGGAAAAAGAAGAAGTGGCATATGGACAGAATGGAATAGTAAGCTCGGGAAAAAAATGAACAATGCCGTTTTCTGGACTAGAGTTGAGCCTTGAAATAATTATATAAGGTTAAGTAAGTGAAAAGGGTATGACAAACAGCCTATGATATCATTTATACATGTTATTCTAAGATTGCTACCAATGAACATATTTCCACAGAAAAAGACACTCACAGACTTATCAAATAAACTAATGGTTAGCCAAAATGAAAGGTGGGAGGATGGGTAAATTAGGACTATGGGGTTAAAATACATATACTAATGTATGTTTAATGTATATAAACATATAACATATAAATTACATGAATTATATAATCACCAATACCTTCAAAATATACATTTTGTGATCACATACATGGTAACAGGATTCGAAGATGAATAGACGTATGTATGAATCATTGAGCAGATTCTGTACAGCCAGACAATCAAAACACTCTAATCAAATTTACTCCAACAAGAAATATAAATTAAGTTTAAAAAACAAACATAAGTAAGGAGACATAAACTTCTGGGGCTTATCCCAGCACATTCCACTCTAATTGACAACCTTGAAAACTGCCTCCAGGAAGACGCTGTTGCCCTAGTAACAAGAGTTGAGAACGTAATAATGCTGCCACCTTGTGGCTGTTTCCCACAACAGCAGCTTTAAACCCAGTGCCAATGGTTGCTTATATAGTCACAAGGACTGCAGGGCTCTAAATGACACCTGCCCTCAAAAAATGCCCTGGGATAGGGAATAGGCAAGAGAATTCAACACATGAGAAATTTTTCAAGAAGTCAATAAGAGGAGGGAAGTTTTAGTCACTCTTTAACAAAAAAAGGAAACGAAGAAAAAGGATATGTCTAAAGCTCAGTATAAGGAATTATTGGCCACATGCGTATCTAACCTCCAAAAAGGTTTCAGCTCACACCAGTCAAATGGCCATCAGCAAAAAGTATACAAACTATAAATGCTGAATGGGTTTTAGAAAACTCATACCTCCTAGCTGCTGGTGGGATGTAAAGTGGTAACAGCACTAACGAAAACTGAATGGAGCTGCTTTAAAAAGTATAAATTAAGCTATTATATGATGCGGCAGGGCACCTTTTGGGCCTATAACAACCTAAGACCACCAGAATCGGAAAGACGGAGGCAGGCAAATGTGCACTGCAGCAATACTGAAATAGCCAAGACATGGAAGCAAAAAAAAAGGTCCATAAACAGATGAATGGAAAAAGAAGAAGTGGTATATGGACAGAATGGAATAGTAGCCTCGGGAAAAAAATGATCAATGCCGTTTTCAGGACTACAGTTGAGCCTAGAAATAATCATATAACGATAAGTAAGTCAAAAGGGTATGACAAATGTCCTATGAAATCATTTATACATGTTATCCTAAGATTGCTACCAATGAACATATTTCCACAGAAGAAGACACTCACAGACTTACCAAAGAAAATAATGGTTAGCCAAAATGAAAGTGGGAGGATGGGAAAATTAGGACTTTGGGGTTAACATACATATACTAATGTATGTTAAATGTATATAAACATATAACAGATAAACTATATGAATTATATAATCACCAATACCTTGAAAATATATATTTTGTGATCACCTACATGGTAACAGGATCCGAAGTTGAACAGACATATGTATGAATCATTGAGCAGATTCTGTACAGCCAGACAATCAAAACACTCTAATCAAATTTACTCCGACAAGAAATATAAATTAAGTTTAAAAAACAAACATAAGTAAGGAGACATAAACTTCTGGGGGCTTATCCCAGCACATTCCACTCTAATTTACAACCTTGGAACACTACCTCCAAGAAGACTCTGTTGCCCCAGTAACAAGAGTTGAGCATGTAATAATGTTGCCGCCTTGTAGCTGTTTCCCACAACAGCAGCTTTAAACCAAGTGCTAATGGTTGCTTAATAGTCACAAGGACTGCAGGGCTGTAAATGACACCTTCCCTCAAAAAATGCCCTGGGGAAGGGAATAGGCAAGAAAATTCAACAAATGACAAACGTTTCAAGAAGTCAATATGAAGAGGGAAGTTATAGTCACTATTTAAATAAAAAAGGAAAAGAAAAAAAAGGACATGCCTAAAGCTCAGTATAAGGAATTATTAACCACATGCAAATCCAACTTCCAAACAGGTTTCAGTTCACACCAGTCAAATAACCATCAGCAAAAAGTCTACAAACTATAAATGCTGAAGGGCTTTTAGTGAGCTCTGTACCTTCTAGCTGCTGGTGGAATGTAAAGTGGTAACAGCACTAATGAAAACTGAATGGAGCTGCTTTTATAGGTACAAATTGACTACCATATGATGCGGAAGGGCACCTTTTGGGCTTATAACCTAAGACCACAAGAATCGGAAAGACAGAGGCAGGCAAATGGCACTGCAGCAATATTGAAATTGCCAAGACATGGAAGCAAAAAAAAGGTCCATAATCAGATGAATGGACAAAGAAGAAGTGTTATATGGACAGATTGGAATATCAGTCACAAAAAAAATAAAAGAATGGCATATGCAGCACCACAGATGAGCCTAGAGATAATCCCACAACGTGAAGTAAGTCAGAATGCAAAAGACAAATGCCCTATGATGTCCCTTATGTTATCTGAAAATTCATAAACATGAACATATTTCCTAGAGAAAGGCAATCTCAGATTGAGAAGACAAACTTATGGTTAAGCCAAAGAAAAGGTGTGAGGAATGGATAAATTAGGATATTGGGGTTAACACACATATATTAATACATATAAAATATATAATCCCCAAAGACCTATGGAATACCAAAAGTGGTCTACTTAACACTCTATAACAACCTACATGGAAAAGGACCCAAAGATCAATAGATATATGTATATATGTAAATAAACAAGATTCTGTACCCTAGAAAAAGAGACATTTTTCAATGAAATTTGCTCTGATAAAAACTACAACTTAAAGACACAAACAAGAATTACGGAGGCTAAAACTTATGGGGGTTTGTCCTGGCACATTCCACTCTAATCTGCAACCTAAAAGCACAACTTGCACAAAGGTTCTGTTTCCCTAGCAAGCAGAGTTGGCAATGTAGAAATGCTGCCACACTAAGGCCGTTTCCTCAAACAGCAGCTTTAAATCTACTGCTAATGGTCAGTAATATTCACAAGGACTGCAGGGCTGTAAATGACTCATGCCCTCTAAAAATGTCCTGGGGTAGGGAAAGGCCAAAAATTCCAAACGCATCAAATTTTTCAAGAAGGCAATTTGAAGTTGTAACATTAGCTCTATCTTAAAAAAAAATGAAAAGCACATTGATAAACGCAAAACATCAGGAATTATTAGACGCATGCAAATCCAATCTACACAAAGTTATCACCTCAAACCAGTCAGAATGACCATCAGCAAAAAGTCAACAAACAATAGATGCTGAAGATGTTGTGGAGAATAGCGTACCCTCTCGGTCTAAGTGGTATGTAAACTGATAATGGCCAATAATAGGAACAGAATGACAGCGCGTTTAAAGGTAAAAATTGAGTCACCATATGATCAGGAAGGCCCACTATTGGGCCTTTCACCTGTGAAAGTGAGAATCAAAAAGACACGGGATGGAAAATCATGTACTGTAGCAGTATTTACAATAGCCAAGATATGGAAGCAAAGAAAATGTCTATCAACAGATAAATGGACACAGAAGAAGT
Source organism: Balaenoptera physalus (assembly GCF_965194825.1). Classification (NCBI taxonomy): domain Eukaryota; kingdom Metazoa; phylum Chordata; class Mammalia; order Artiodactyla; family Balaenopteridae; genus Balaenoptera; species Balaenoptera physalus. Next base: position 70,226,075 of record NC_138882.1, read on the forward strand.
GGTACACATACCGAATGGAGGAGTAGCCTCGGGAAAAAAATGAACAATGCCGATTTCAGGACTACACATGAGCCTAGAAATAATCATATTAGCTTAAGTAAGTCACGAGGGAATGACAAATATCCTATGATATCATGTATACATATTAGCCTAAGGTTGCTACCAATGAACATATTTCCACAGAAAAAGACACTCACAGACTTAAAAAACAAACAAATGGTTAGCCAAAATGAAAGGTGGGAAGATCGATAAATTAGGACTATGGGGCTAACATAGATATACTAATGTATGTTAAATGTATATAAACAAATAACATATAAACTATATGAATTATATACCCACCAATACATATAAAATATATAAAGACAAAACACCTACCAAATACCAAGGGAGGTCTATTCAACATTCTGTAATAACATACATAGTAACAGAATCCGAAAATGAACAGACATATGTATGAATCATTGAGCAGATTCTGTACAGCCAGAAAACCACAACACTCTAATCAAATTTACTCCGATAAGAAATAGAAATTAAATTTTAAAAACAAACATAAGTAAGGTGACATAAACTTCTGAGGGCTTGTCCCAGCACATTCCACTCTAATTTACAACCTTGGAACACTACTTCCAGGAAGAAACTTTTGAACTAGTAACAAGAGTTGAGAACGTAATAATGCTGCCGCCTAGTGGCTGTTTCCCACAACAGCAGCTTTAAACCCAGTGCCAATGGTTGCTTATATAGTCACAAAGACTGCAGGGCTGTAAATGACACACGCCCTCAAAACATGCCCTGGCGTAGGGAATAGGTAAGAAAATTCAACATATGAGAAATTTTTCAAAAAGTCAATAAGAGGAGGGAAGTTGTACTCACTCTTTAAAAAAAAGGAAAAGAAAAAAAAGGACATGCCTAAAGCTCAGTATAAGGAATTATTAGCCACATGCAAATTCAACTTCCAAAAAGGTTTCAGCTTACACCAGTCAAATGACCATCAGCAAAAAGTCTACAAACTATAAATGCTGAAGGGCTTTTAGAGAACTCTGTACCTTCTAGCTGCTGGTGGAATGTAAAATGGTAAAAGCACTAACGAAAACTGAACGGAGCTGCTTTAAAACATAAAAATTAAGCTACCATATGATGCTGCAGGGCACCTTTTGGGCCTATAACCTAAGACCACAAGAATCGGAAAGACAGAGGCAGGCAAATGGCACTGCAGCAATATTGAAATTGCCAAGACATGGAAGCAAAAAAAAGGTCCATAATCAGATGAATGGACAAAGAAGAAGTGGTATATGGACAGATCGGAGTATCAGTCACAAAAAAAATAAAACAATGGCATATGCAGCACCACAGATGAGCCTAGAGATAATCACACAACGTGAAGTAAGTCAGAATGCGAAAGACAAATGCCCTATGATGTCCCTTACGTTATCTGAAAATTCATAAACATGAACATATTTCCTAGAGAAAGGCAATCTCAGATTGAGAAGACAAACTTATGGTTAAGCCAAAGAAAAGGTGTGAGGAATGGATAAATTAGGATATTGGGGTTAACACACATATATTAATACATATAAAATATATAATCCCCAAAGACCTATGGAATACCAAAAGTGGTCTACTCAACACTCTGTAACAACCTACATGGGAAAGGACCCAAAGATCAACAGATATATATGTATATGTGTAAATGCACAAGATTCTGTACACCTAGAAAAAAAGACATTTTTCAATCAAATTTGCTCTGATAAAAACTACAACTTAAAGACACAAACAAGAATTACGGAGGCTAAAACTTATGAGGGTTTGTCCTGGCACATTCCACTCTAATCTGCAGCCTAAAAGCACAACTTGCAGCAAGGTTCTGTTTGCCTAGCAAGCAGAGTTGGCAACATGGAAATGCTGCCACCCTAAGGCTGTTTCCTCAAACAGCAGCTTTAAATCTACTGCTAATGGTCACTAATATTCACAAGGACTGCAGGGCTGTAAATGACTCATGCCCTCAAAAAATGTCCTGGGGTAGGGAATGGCCAAAAAAATCGAAACGTGGCAAATTTTTCAAGAAGGCAATTTGAAGTTGTAACTTTAGCTCCATCTTAAAAAAAATGAAAAGAACATTGATAAACGCAAAACACCAGGAATTATGAGACGCATGCAAATCCAATCTACACGAAGGTATCACCTCACACCAGTCAGAATGACCATCAGCAAAATGTCAACAAACAGAGCATTAACCAAGATGGCGGAGTAGAAGGACGTGCTCTCACTCCCTCTAGCGAGAGCACCAGAATCACAACTGGCTGCTGGACAATCACTGACAGGAAGACCCTGGACTACACCAAGGAGGATACCGCACGTCCAAGGACAGAGGAGAAGCCACAGTGAGACGGTAGGAGGGCGCAATCAGAGTAAAATCAAATCCCATAACTGCTGGGTGGGTGACTCACAGACTGGCGAACACTTATACCACAGAAGTCCACCCACTGGAGTGAAGGTTCTGAGCCCCACGTCAGGCTTCCCAACCTGGGGGTCCTGCAACGGGAGGAGGAATTCCTAGAGAATCAGACTTTGAAGCCTAGTGGGAATTGATTGCAGGACTTCTACAGGACTGGGGGAAACAGAGACCCCACTCTTGGAGGGCACACACAAAGTAGTGTGCGCATCGGGACCCAGGGGAAGGAGCAGTGACCCTGGGGGAGACTGAACCAGACCTACCTGCTGGTGTTTGGGGGTCTCCTGCAGAGGCGGGGCGTGGCTCTGTTTCACCGTGGGGACAAGGACACTGGCAGCGGAGGTTCTGGGAAGTGCTCCTTGGCGTGAGCCCTCCCAGAGTCTGCCATTAACCCCACCAAAGAGCCCAGGTAGGCTCCAGTGTTGGGTTGCCTCAGGCAAAACAACCAACAGGGAGGGAACCCAGCCCCACCCATCAACAGTCAAGTGGATTAAAGTTTTACTGAGCTCTGACCGCCACAGCAACAGTCAGCTCTACCCACCACCAGAGCCTCCCATCAAGCCTCTTAGATAGCCTCAACCACCAGAGGGCAGACAGCAGAAACAAGAAAAACGACAATCCTGCAGCCTGTGGACCAAAAACCACAGTTACAGAAAGATAGACAAGATGAAAAGGCAGAGGGCTATGTACCAGATGAAGGAACAAGAAAAAACCCCAGAAAAACAACTAAATGAAGTGGAGATAGGCAACCTTCCAGAAAAAGAATTCAGAATAATGATAGTGAAGATGATCCAGGACTTCGGAATAAGAATGGAGGCAAAGATTGAGAAGATGCAAGAAATGATTAACAAAGACCTAGAAGAATTAAAGAACAAACAAACAGAGATGACCAATACAATAACTGAAATGAAAACTACGCTAGAAGGAATCAATAGCAGAATAACTGAGGCAGAAGAACGGATAAGTGACCTGGAAGACAGAATGGTGGAATTCACTGCTGCAGAACAGAATAAAGAAAAAAGAATGAAAAGAAATGAAGACAGCCTGAGAGACCTCTGGGACAACATTAAATGCAACAACATTCGCATTATAGGGGTCCCAGAAGGAGAAGAGAGAGAGAAAGGACCAGAGAAAATATTTGAAGAGATTATAGTCGAAAACTTCCCTAACATGGGAAAGGAAATAGCCACCCAAGTCCAGGAAGCGCAGAGAGTCCCATACAGGATAAACCCAAGGAGAAACACGCCGAGACACATAGTAATCAAAGTGGCAAAAATTAAAGACAAAGAAAAATTATTGAAAGCAGCAAGGGAAAAACGACAAATAACATACAAGGGAACTCCCATAAGGTTAACAGCTGATTTCTCAGCAGAAACTCTACAAGCCAGAAGGGAGTGGCATGATATACTTAAAGTGATGAAAGGGAAGAACCTACAACCAAGATTACTCTACCCGGCAAGGATCTCATCTAGATTTGATGGAGAAATCAAAAGCTTTACAGACAAGCAAAAGCTACGAGAATTCAGCACCACCAAACCAGCTCTACAACAAATGCTAAAGGAACTTCTCTAAGTGGGAAACACAAGAGAAGAAAAGGACCTACAAAAACAAACCCAAAACAATTAAGAAAATGGTCATAGGAACATACATATCGATAATTACCTTAAACGTGAATGGATTAAATGCCCCAACCAAAAGACATAGACTGGCTGAATGGATGCAAAAACAAGACCCATATATATGCTATCTACAAGAGACCCACTTTAGACCTAGGGAGACATACAGACTGAAAGTGAGGGGATGGAAAAGGATATTCCATGCAAATGGAAATCAAAAGAAAGCTGGAGTAGCTATACTCATATCAGATAAAATAGACTTTAAAATAAAGAATGTTACAAGAGACAAGGAAGGACACTACATAATGATCAAGGGATCAATCCAAGAAGAAGATATAACAATTATAAATATATATGCACCCAACATAGGAGCACCTCAATACATAAGGCAACTGCTAACAGCTATAAAAGAGGAGATCGACAGTAACACAATCATAGTGGGGGACTTTAACACCTCACTTACACCAATGGACAGATCATCCAAAATGAAAATGAATAAGGAAACAGAAGCTTTAAATGACACAATAGACCAGTTAGATTTAACTGGTATATATAGGACATTCCATCCAAAACCAGCAGATTACACGTTCTTCTCAAGTGCGCACGGAACATTCTCCAGGATAGATCACATCTTGGGTCACAAATCAAGCCTCAGTAAATTTAAGAAAATTGAAATCATATCAAGCATCTTTTCGGACCACAACGCTATGAGATTAGAAATGAATTACAGGGAAAAAAACGTAACACAGACAAACACATGGAGGCTAAACAATACGTTACTAAATAACCAAGAGATCACTGAAGAAATCAGAGAGGAAATCAAAAAAATACCTAGAGACAAATGACAATGAAAACACGACGACCCAAAACCTATGGGATGCAGCAAAAGCAGTTCTAAGAGGGAAGTTGATAGCTATACAAGCCTATCTCAAGAAACAAGAAAAATCTCAAGTAAACAATCTAACCTTACACCTAAAGAACAAACAAAACCCAAAGTTAGCAGAAGGAAAGAAATCATAAAGATCAGAGCAGAAATAAATGAACTAGAAACAAAGAAAACAATAGCAAAGATCAATAAAACTAAAAGTTGGTTCTTTGAGAAGATAAACAAAATTGATAAGGCATTAGCCCAGACGCATCAAGAAAAAGAGGGAGAGGACTCACATCAATAAAATCAGAAATGAAAAAGGAGAAGTTACAACAGACACCGCAGAAATACAAAGCATCCTAAGAGACTACTACGAGCAACTTTATGCCAATAAAATGGACAACCTGGAAGAAATGGACACATTTTTAGAAAGGTATAACCTTCCAAGACTGAACCAGGAAGAAACAGAAAATATGAACAGACCAATCACAAGTAATGAAATTGAAACTGTGATTAAAAATCTTCCAACAAACCAAAGTCCAGGACCAGATGGCTTCACAGGTGAATTCTCTCAAACATTTAGAGAAGAGCTAACACCTATCCTTCTCAAACTCTTCCAAAAATTGCAGAGGAAGGAACACTCCCAAACTCATTCTATGAGGCCACCATCACCCTGATACCAAAACCAGACAAAGACACTACAAAAAAAGAAAATTACAGACCAATATCACTGATGAATATAGATGCAAAAATCCTCAACAAAACACTAGCAAACAGAATCCAACAACACATTAAAAGGATCATACACCACGATCAAGTGGGATTTATCCCAGGGATGCAAGGATTCGTCAATATACGCAAATCAATCAATGCGATACACCATATTAACAAATTGAAGAATAAAACCATATGATCATCTCAATAGATGCAGAAAAAGCTTTTGACAAAATTCAACACCCATTTATGATAAAAACTCTCCAGAAAGTGGGCATAGAGGGAACCTACCTCAACATAATAAAGGCCATATATGACAAACCCACAGCAAACATCATTCTCAATGGTGAAAAACTGAAAGCATTTCCTCTAAGATCAGGAACGAGACAAGGATGTCCACTCTCACCACTATTATTCAACATAGTTCTGGAAGTCCTATCCACGGCAATCAGAGAAGAAAAAGAAATAAAAGGAATACAAATTGGAAAAGAGGAGGTAAAACTGTCACTGTTTGCGGATGACATGATACTATACATAGAGAATCCTAAAACTGCCACCAGAGAACTGCTAGAGCTAATGAATGAATATGGTAAAGTTGCAGGATACAAAATGAATGCACAGAAATCTCTTGCATTCCTATACACTAATGATGAAAAATCTGAAAGAGAAATTATGGAAACACTCCCATTTACCATTGCAACAAAAAGAATAAAATACCTAGGAATAAACCTACCTAGGGAGACAAAAGACCTGTATGCAGAAAACTATAAGACACTGATGAAAGAAATTAAAGATGATACCAACAGATGGAGAGATATACCATGTTCTTGGATTGGAAGAATCAACATTGTGATAATGAGTATACTACCCAAAGCAATATACAGATTCAATGCAATCCCTATCAAATTACCAATGGCATTTTTTACGGAGCTAGCACAAATCATCTTAAAATTTGTATGGAGTCACAAAAGACCCCGAATAGCCAAAGCAGTCTTGAGGGAAAAAAATGGAGCTGGAGGAGTCAGACTCCCTGACTTCAGACTATACTACAAAGCTACAGTAATCAAGACAATATGGTACTGGCACAAAAACAGAAACATAGATCAATGGAACAAGATAGAAAGCCCACAGATTAACCCACGCACCTATGGTCAACTAATCTATGACAAAGGAGGCAAAGATATACAATGGAGAAAAGACAGTCTCTTCAATAAGTGGTGCTGGGAAAACTGGACAGCTACATGCAAAAGAATGAAATTAGAATACTCCCTAACACCATACACAAAAATAAACTCAAAATGGATTAGAGACCTAAATATAAGACTGGACACTATAAAACTCTTAGAGGAAAACATAGGAAGAACACTCTTTAACATAAATCACAGCAAGATCTTTTTTGATCCACCTCCTAGAGTAATGGAAATAAAAACAAAAATAAACAAATGGGACCTAATGAAACCTCAAAGCTTTTGCACAGCAAAGGAAACCATAAACAAGACGAAAAGACAACCCTCGGAATGGGAGAAAATATTTGCAAACGAATCAACCGACAAAGGATTAATCTCCAAAATATATAAACAGCTCATTCAGCTCAATATTAAAGAAACAAACACCCCAATCCAAAAATGGGCAGAAGACCTAAATAGACATTTCTCCAAAGAAGACATACAGATGGCCACGAAGCACATGAAAAGATGCTCAACATCGCTAATTATTAGAGAAATGCAAATCAAAACTACGATGAGGTATCACCTCACTCCTGTTAGAATGGGCATCATCAGAAAATCTACAAACAACAAATGCTGGAGAGGGTGTGGAGAAAAGGGAACCCTCTTGCACTGTTGGTGGGAATGTAAATTGATACAGCCACTATGGAGAACAATATGGAGGTTCCTTAAAAAAACTAAAAATAGAATGATCATATGACCCAGCAATCCCACTACTGGGACTGCATATACCCAGAGAAAACCATAATTCAAAAAGACACATGCACCCGAATGTTCATTGCAGCACTATTTACAATAGCCAGGTCATGGAAGCAACCTAAATGCCCATCAACAGACGAATGGATAAAGAAGTTGTGGTACATATATACAATGGAATATTACTCAGCCATAAAAAGGAACGAAATTGAGTCATTTGTTGAGAAGTGGATGGATCTAGAGACTGTCACACAGAGTGAAGTAAGTCAGAAAGAGAAAAACAAATATCGTATATTAATGCATGTTTGTGGAACCTAGAAAAATGGTACAGATGAGCCGGTTTGCAGGGCAGAAGTTGAGACACAGATGTAGAGAATGGACATATGGACACCAAGGGGGAAAACTGCGGTGGGGTGGGGATGGTGGTGTGCTGAATTCGGCGATTGGGATTGACATGTATACACTGATGTGTATAAAAGTGATGCCTAATAAGAACCTGCAGCATAAAAAAACAAACAAACAAAACAACTAATACTAAACTTTCATTGGGTTATTTGTATGGAAATATGTTAATATAAATGTTTCAGACATTACATGAAATTTCTAAAAATCTTATATTTGTATTTGTATGGAAATATGTATGGAAATATGTTAATATAAATGTTTCAGACATTACATGAAATTTCTAAAAATCTTATATGTTCTGGTATAATGTTATAAGTAATAATCCTAGTTATTACTTTAAAATGTATATCTCAGAAATAACTAATTTTCTTGTCAACTGCATTATTATGAACTTTCATCAAATCTTTAACTGTGGTCATTTTTAAGTCTTTTCTCATTTACAGACAGTTCTGGGTGTACTCTGATGCTTTTGCAAATATGTTCCTATTAAAGGGTTTCATCTTCAAGAAATTCATGGAAAAGACTCTGACAAGTACAAGTTTCTGGTAACTGACTGCACTGCTGAACTGAATGAATAAGCATTTTCAGAACTCTAATGAAAAACTGATGAACTCAAAAAAGTGCTAACAAAAGATCAAGATGAAAAAAAAATTTAATTACATGGGACTGAGTGAACTGATGAGGATGAGTATAATTTTTGTGACTTTCTGTCTGAATTAAAAAAAAAATCCCACAAGGACTCAGAGGCAAAGAATATACAAATCAATTTTCACTGCAAAGTAAAGGAGCTGTTACAGTGGAGGATTACTGGACTGAATGTTAATATTATGACATAGTATGAGTGTCTTTCAGGTTTGGTAACTGCAATCATTGTTGCTTTTGTTGTGGTCATCCATGTACAATGCTTAGTGTCAGTCTATTTATCTCTTGTAAAAATAAATTACACTGTGTGTGTGTGAAAAAAAATGTCAACAAACAATAGGTGCTGAAGCAGTTGTGGAGAAAAGCGTAACCTCTCGGTCTAAGTGGGATGTAAACTGGTAATGGCCAAATAATAGGAACAGGACGGCAGTGCGTTTAAAGGTAAAAATTGAGTCACCATATGATCTGGAAGGCCCACTATTGGGCCTGTCACCTGTGAAAGCCAGAATCAAAAAGGCACGGGATGGAAAACCGTATATTGCAGCAGTACTTACAATAGCCAAAACATGGAAGCAAACAAAATGTCCATCAACAGATAAATGGACAAAGAAGAAGTGGTACAAATACCGAATGGAAGAGTAGCCTCGGGAAAAAAATGAACAATGCCGATTTCAGGACTACACATGAGCCTAGAAATAATCATATTAGCTTAAGTAAGTCAAGAGGGAATGACAAATATCCTATGATATCATGTATACATGTTATCCTAAGATTGCTACCAATGAACATATTTCCACAGAAAAAGACAATCACAGATTTACAAAACAAACTAATGGTTAGCCAAAATGAAAGGTGGGAGGATGGATAAATTAGGACTATGGGGCTAACATACATATACTAAAGTATGTTAAATGTATATAAACATATAACATATAAACTATATGAATTATATAGTCACCAATACATATAAAATATATAATGACAAAACACCTACCAAATACCAAGGGAGGTCTACTCAACATTCTGTAATAACATACAAGGTAACAGAATCCGAAGATGAACAGACATATGTATGAATCATTGAGCATATTCTGTACAGCCAGAAAACCACAACACTCTAATCAAATTTACGCCGATAAGAAATAGAAATTAAATTAAAAAAACAAACATAAGTAAGAAGACATAAACTTCTGGGGGCTTGTCTCAGCACATTCCACTCTAATTTACAACTTTGTAACACTACCTCCAGGAAGACTCTGTTGCCCTAGTAACAAGAGTTAAGAATGTAATAATGCTGCCGCCTTGTGGCTGTTTCCCATAACAGCAGCTTTAAAACAAGTGCTAATGGTTGCTTACTAGTCACAAGGACTGCAGGGCTATAAATGACACCTGTCCTCAAAAAATGCCCTGGGGTAGGGAATAAGCAAGAAAATTCTACACATGACAAATTTTTCAAGAAGTCAATATGAAGAGGGAAGTTGTAGTCAGTTTTTAGAAAAAAAAGGACATGCCTGAAGCTCAGTATAAGGAATTATTAGCCACATGCAAATCTAACGTGAAAAAGGTTTCAGCTCAAACCAGTCAAATGACCATCAGCAAAAAGTCTACACACTATAAATGCTGAAGGGCTTTTAGAGAACTCTGTACCTTCTAGCTGCTGGTGGAATGTAAAGTGGTAACAGCACTAAAGAAAACAGAATGGAGCTGCTTTAAAAGGTAAAAATTGATCTACAATATGATGCGGCAGGGAACATTTTGGGCCTATAACCTAAGACCACCAGAATCGGAAAGACAGAGACAGGCAAATGTGCACTGCAGCAATATTGAAATAGCCAAGACATGGAAGCAAAAAAAAGGTCCATAAACAGTTGAAAGTACAAAGAAAAAGTAGTATATGGACAGAATGGAATAGTAGCCTAGGGAAAAAAAAGAACAATGCCATTTTCAGGACTACAGATGAGCCTAAAAATAATCATATTAGGTTAAGTAAGTCAAGAGGGAATGACAAATATCCTATGATATCAGGTATACATGTTATTCTACGATTGCTACCAATGAATATATTTCCACAGAGAAAGACACTCACAGACTTATAAAACAAACTAATGGTTAGCCAAAATGAAAGGTGGGAGGATGGATAAATTAGGACTATGGGGCTAACATACATATACTAATGTATGTTGAATGTATATAAACTATATGAATTATATAGTCACCAATACATATAAAATTTATAATGACAAAACACCTACCAAATACCAAGGGAGGTCTACTAAACATTCTGTAATAACATACATGGTAACAGGATCTGAAGATGAACAGACATGCCTATGAATCATTGAGCAGATTCTGTACAGCCAGACAATCAAAACACTCTAATCAAATTTACTCCAATAAGAAATATAAATTAAATTTAAAAAACAAACAGAAGTAAGGAGACATAAACTTCTGGGGGCTCATCCCAGCACATTCCAGTGTAATTTACAACCTTGGAACACTACCTCCAAGAAGACTCTGTTGCCCCAGTAACAAGAGTTGAGCATGTAATAATGTTGCCGCCTTGTAGCTGTTTCCCACAACAGCAGCTTTAAACCAAGTGCTAATGGTTGCTTAATAGTCACAAGGACTGCAGGGCTGTAAATGACACCTTCCCTCAAAAAATGCCCTGGGGAAGGGAATAGGCAAGAAAATTCAACAAATGACAAACGTTTCAAGAAGTCAATATGAAGAGGGAAGTTATAGTCACTATTTAAATAAAAAAGGAAAAGAAAAAAAAGGACATGCCTAAAGCTCAGTATAAGGAATTATTAACCACATGCAAATCCAACTTCCAAAAAGGTTTCAGTTCACACCAGTCAAATAACCATCAGCAAAAAGTCTACAAACTATAAATGCTGAAGGGCTTTTAGAGAGCTCTGTACCTTCTAGCTGCTGGTGGAATGTAAAGTGGTAACAGCACTAATGAAAACTGAATGGAGCTGCTTTTATAGGTACAAATTGACTACCATATGATGCGGAAGGGCACCTTTTGGGCTTATAACCTAAGACCACAAGAATCGGAAAGACAGAGGCAGGCAAATGGCACTGCAGCAATATTGAAATTGCCAAGACATGGAAGCAAAAAAAAGGTCCATAATCAGATGAATGGACAAAGAAGAAGTGTTATATGGACAGATTGGAATATCAGTCACAAAAAAAATTAAAGAATGGCATATGCAGCACCACAGATGAGCCTAGAGATAATCCCACAACGTGAAGTAAGTCAGAATGCGAAAGACAAATGCCCTATGATGTCCCTTATGTTATCTGAAAATTCATAAACATGAACATATTTCCTAGAGAAAGGCAATCTCAGATTGAGAAGACAAACTTATGGTTAAGCCAAAGAAAAGGTGTGAGGAATGGATAAATTAGGATATTGGGGTTAACACACATATATTAATACATATAAAATATATAATCCCCAAAGACCTATGGAATACCAAAAGTGGTCTACTTAACACTCTATAACAACCTACATGGAAAAGGACCCAAAGATCAATAGATATATGTATATATGTAAATAAACAAGATTCTGTACCCTAGAAAAAGAGACATTTTTCAATGAAATTTGCTCTGATAAAAACTACAACTTAAAGACACAAACAAGAATTACGGAGGCTAAAACTTATGGGGGTTTGTCCTGGCACATTCCACTCTAATCTGCAACCTAAAAGCACAACTTGCACAAAGGTTCTGTTTCCCTAGCAAGCAGAGTTGGCAATGTAGAAATGCTGCCACACTAAGGCCGTTTCCTCAAACAGCAGCTTTAAATCTACTGCTAATGGTCAGTAATATTCACAAGGACTGCAGGGCTGTAAATGACTCATGCCCTCTAAAAATGTCCTGGGGTAGGGAAAGGCCAAAAATTCCAAACGCATCAAATTTTTCAAGAAGGCAATTTGAAGTTGTAACATTAGCTCTATCTTAAAAAAAAATGAAAAGCACATTGATAAACGCAAAACATCAGGAATTATTAGACGCATGCAAATCCAATCTACACAAAGTTATCACCTCAAACCAGTCAGAATGACCATCAGCAAAAAGTCAACAAACAATAGATGCTGAAGATGTTGTGGAGAATAGCGTACCCTCTCGGTCTAAGTGGGATGTAAACTGATAATGGCCAATAATAGGAACAGAATGACAGCGCGTTTAAAGGTAAAAATTGAGTCACCATATGATCAGGAAGGCCCACTATTGGGCCTTTCACCTGTGAAAGTGAGAATCAAAAAGACACGGGATGGAAAATCATGTACTGTAGCAGTATTTACAATAGCCAAGATATGGAAGCAAAGAAAATGTCTATCAACAGATAAATGGACACAGAAGAAGTGGTACACATACCGAATGGAGGAGTAGCCTCGGGAAAAAAATGAACAATGCCGATTTCAGGACTACACATGAGCCTAGAAATAATCATATTAGCTTAAGTAAGTCACGAGGGAATGACAAATATCCTATGATATCATGTATACATATTAGCCTAAGGTTGCTACCAATGAACATATTTCCACAGAAAAAGACACTCACAGACTTAAAAAACAAACAAATGGTTAGCCAAAATGAAAGGTGGGAAGATCGATAAATTAGGACTATGGGGCTAACATAGATATACTAATGTATGTTAAATGTATATAAACAAATAACATATAAACTATATGAATTATATACCCACCAATACATATAAAATATATAAAGACAAAACACCTACCAAATACCAAGGGAGGTCTATTCAACATTCTGTAATAACATACATAGTAACAGAATCCGAAAATGAACAGACATATGTATGAATCATTGAGCAGATTCTGTACAGCCAGAAAACCACAACACTCTAATCAAATTTACTCCGATAAGAAATAGAAATTAAATTTAAAAAACAAACAGAAGTAAGGAGACATAAACTTCTGGGGGCTTGTCCCAGCACATTCCAGTGTAATTTACAACCTTCGAACACTACCTCCAGGAAGACTCTGTTGCCCCAGTAACAAGAGTTGAGAACGTAATAATGCTGCCGCCTAGTGGCTGTTTCCCACAACAGCAGCTTTAAACCCAGTGCCAATGGTTGCTTATATAGTCACAAAGACTGCAGGGCTGTAAATGACACACGCCCTCAAAACATGCCCTGGCGTAGGGAATAGGTAAGAAAATTCAACATATGAGAAATTTTTCAAAAAGTCAATAAGAGGAGGGAAGTTGTACTCACTCTTTAAAAGAAAGGAAAAGAAAAAAAAGGACATGCCTAAAGCTCAGTATAAGGAATTATTAGCCACATGCAAATTCAAATTCAAAAAGGTTTTAGCTCACACCAGTCATGACCATCAGCAAAACGTCTACAAACGATAAATGCTGAAGGGGTTTTGGAGAACTGTGTACCTTCTAGCTGCTGGTGGGATGTAAAGTGGCAACAGCACTAACGCAAAGTGAATGAAGCTGATTGAAAAGGTAAAAATTGAGCTACCATATGATGTGGCAGGGCACCTTTTGGGCCTATAACCTAAGACCACCAGAATCAGAAAGACAGATGCAGGCAAATATGCATTGCAGCAATATTGAAATAGCCAAGATATGGAAGGAAAAAAAAAGTCCATAAACAGATGAATGGACAAAGACGAAGTGGTATATGGACAGAATGGAATAGTAGCGTCGTGAAAAAAATGAACAATGCCGTTTTCAAGACTACAGTTGAGCTAGAAATAATCAAATAACATTAAGAAAGTGAAAAGGGTATGACAAATATCCCATGATATCATTTATATATGTTATCCTAAGATTGCTACCAATGAACATATTTCCACAGAAAAAGACACTCACAGACTTATCAAATAAACTAATGGTTAGCCAAAATGAAAGGTGGGACGATGGGTAAATTAGGACTATGGGGTTAACATACATATACTAATGTATGTTAAATGTATATAAACATATAACATATAAACTATATGAATTATATAATCACCAATACCTTTAAAATATACATTTTGTAAACACATACTTGGTAACAGGATCCAAAGATGAAGAGACATATGTATGAATCATTGAGCAGATTCTGTACAGCCAGACAATCAAAACAATCTAATCAAATTTACTCTGATAAGAAACAGAAATTAAGTTTAAAAAACAAACATAAGTAAGGAGACATAAACTTCTTGGGGCTTTTCCCAGCACATTCCACTCTAATTTACAACTTTGGAACACTACCTCCAGGAAGAGTCTGTTGCCCTAGTAACAAGAGTTGAGAACGTAATAATGCTGCCGCCTTGTGGCTGTTTCCCACAACAGCAGCTTTAAACCCAGTGCCAATGGTTGCTTATATAGTCACAAGGACTGCAGGGCTGTAAATGACACACGCCCTCAAAAATGCCCTGGTTTAGAGAATAGGCAAGAAAATTCAACACCTGAGAAATTTTTCAAGAAGTCAATAAGACGAGGGAAGTTGTACTCACTCTTTAAAAAAAAGGAAAAGAAAAAAAAGGACATGCCTAAAGCTCAGAATAAGGAATTATTAGCCACATGCAAATTCAAATTCAAAAAGGTTTCAGCTCACACCAGTCATGACCATCAGCAAAATGTCTACAAACGATAAATGCTGAAGGGGTCTTAGAGAACTGTGTACCTTCAAGCTGCTGGTGGGATGTAAAGTGGCAACAGCACTAACGCAAACTGAATGGAGCTGCTTGAAAAGGTAAAAATTGAGCTACCATATGATGCGGCAGGGCACCTTTTGGGCCTATAACCTAAGACCACCAGAATCGGAAAGACACAGGCAGGCAAATGAGCACTGCAGCAATATTGAAATAGCCAAGACATGGAAGCAAAAATAAGGTCCATAAACAGATGAATGGACAAAGAAGAAGTGGTATACGGACAGAATGGCATAGTAGCCTCGGGAAAAAAATGAACAATGCCGTTTTCAGGAATAGAGTTGAGCCTAGAAATAATCATATAAGGTTAAGTAAGTCAAAACGGTATGACAAATATCCTATGATATCATTTATACACGTTATCCTAAGATTGCTACCAATGAACATATTTCCACAGAAAAAGACACTCACAGACTTATCAAATAAACTAATGGTTAGCCAAAATGAAAGGTGGGACGATGGGTAAATTAGGACTATGGGGTTAACATACATATACTAAAGTATGTTAAATGTATATAAACATATAACAGATAAACTATATGAATTATATAATTACCAATACCTTTAAAATATACATTTTGTAAACACATACTTGGTAACAGGATCCGAAGATGAAGAGACATATGTATGAATCATTGAGCAGATTCTGTACAGCCAGACAATAAAAACACTCTAATCAAATTTACTCTGATAAGAAATAGAAATTAAATTTAAAAAAGAAACATACGTAAGGGGACATAAACTTCTGGGGGCTTGTCCCAGCACATTCCACTCTAATTTACAACCTCGGAACCCTACCTCCAGGAAGACTCTGTTGCCCAAATAACAAGAGTTGAGAACGTAATAATGCTGCCGCCTTGTGGCTGTTTCCCACAACAGCAGCTTTAAACCCAGTGCCAATGGTTGCTTATATAGTCACAAGGACTGCAGGGCTGTAAATGACACACGCCCTCAAAAATGCCCTGGTTTAGAGAATAGGCAAGAAAATTCAACACCTGAGAAATTTTTCAAGAAGTCAATAAGAGGAGGGAAGTTGTACTCACTCTTTAAAAAAAAGGAAAAGAAAAAAAAGGACATACCTAAAGCTCAGAATAAGGAATTTTTAGCCACATGCAAATTCAAATTCAGAAAGGTTTCAGCTCACACCAGTCATGACCATCAGCAAAAAGTCTACAAACTATAAATGCTGAAGGGGTTTTAGAGAAATGTGTACCTTCTAGCTGCCGTTGGGATGCAAAGTGTTATCAGCACTAACGAAAACTGAATGGAGCTGCTTGAAAAGGTAAACATTGAGCTATCATATGATGCGGCAGGGCACCTTTTGGGCCTATAACCTAAGACCACCAGAATTGGAAAGACAGAGGCAGGCAAAAGTGCACTGCAGCAATATTGAAATAGCCAAGACATGGAAGCAAAAAAAAGGTTCATAAACAGATGAATGGACAAAGAAGAAGTGGTATATGGACAGAATGGAATATCAGTCACGAAAAAAAATAAAAGAATGGCATATGCAGCACCACAGAGAAGCCTAGATATAATCACACAACGTGAAGTAAGTCAGAATGCGAAAGACAAATGCCCTATGATATCACTTATGTTATTTGAAAATTCATAAAAAATGAACATATTTCCATTGAGAAAGGCAATCTCAGATTGAGAAGACAAACTTATGGTTAAGCCAAAGAAAAGGTGTCAGGGATGGATAAATTAGGATATTGGGGTTTATACTCATATACTAATACATATAAAATATTTAATCCCCAAAGACCTATGGAATACCAAGAGTGAGCTATTCAACACTCTGTAATAACCTACATGGAAAAGGACCCAAGGATCAATAGATATATATATGTGTGTGTAAATGAACAAGATTCTGTACACCTAGAAAAAAAGACATTTTTCAATCAAATTTGCTCTGATAAAAACTACAACTTAAAGACACAAACAAGAATTAAGGTGGCTAAAACTTATGGGGGTTTGTCCTGGCACATTCCACTCTAATTTGCAACCTAAAAGCACAACTTGCAGCAAGGTCCTGTTTCCCTAGCAAGCAGCGTTAGCAACGTAGAAATGTTGCCATCCTAAGGTCGTTTCCTCAAACAGCATCTTTAAATCTCCTGCTAATGGTCACTAATATTCACAAGGACTGCAGGGCTGTAAATGACTCATGCCCTCAAAAAATGTCCTGGGGTAAGGAATGGCCAAAAAAATCCAAACGTGGCAAATTTTTCAAGAAGGCATTTAGAAGTTGTATGTTTTGCTCAATCTTAAAAAAATTGAAAAGGACATTGATAAACGCAAAACATCAGGAAATATGATACACATGCAAATCCATTCTACACAAAGATATCACCTCACACCTGTCAGAATGACCATCAGGAAAAAGTCAAAAAAAAATAGATGTTGAAGAAGTTGTGGAGAATAGTGTAACCTCTCAGTCTAAGTGGAATGTAAAGGGGTAACAGCCAATAATAGGAACAGAATGGCAGTGCGTTGAAAGGTAAAAATTGAGTCACCATATGATCCGGAAGGCCCACTATTGGGCCTGTAACCTGTGAAAGCCAGAATGAAAAAGACACGGGACGGAAAATCGTGTATTACAGCAGTATTTACAGTAGACAAGACATGGAAGCAAAAAAATATCTATCAACAGATAAATGGACAAAGAAGAAGTGGTATACATAACGAATGGAACAGTAGCCTCGGGAAAAAAATGAACAATGCCATTTTCAGGACTACAGATGAGCCTAGAAATAATCATATTAGGTTAAGTAAGTCAAGAGGAATGACAAATATCCTATGATATCATGTATACATGTTATCCTAAGATTGCTACCAATGAACATATTTCCACAGAAACAGACACACACAGACTTATAAAAGAAACTAATGGTTAGCCAAAATGAAAGGTGGGAGGATGGATATATTAGGACTCTGCGGCTAATATACATATACTAATGTATATAAACATATAACATATAAACTATATGAATTATATAATCACCAAAACATATAAAACATATAATGACAAAACACCTACATAATACCAAGGGAGGTCTACTCAATATTCTGTAATAACATACATGGTGACAGGATCCAAAGATGAACAGACATATGTATGAGTCATTGAGCAGATTCCGTGCAGCCAGACAATCACAACACTCTAATCAAATTTACTCTGATAAGAAATAGAAATTAAATTTAAAAAACAAACAGAAGTAAGGAGACATAAACTTAGGGGGCTTGTCCCAGCACATTCAACACTAATTTACAACCTTGGAACACTACCTCCAGGAAGACTCTGTTGCCCTAGTAACAAGAGTTCAGAACGTAATATTGCTGCCGCCTTGTGGCTGTTTCCCACAACAACAGCTTTAAACCCAGTGCTAATGGTTGCTTAATAGTCACAAGGACTGCAGGGCTCTAAATGACACCTGCCCTCAAAAAATACCCTGGGCTAGGGAATAGGCAAGAAAATTCAACACATGACTAATTTTTCAAGAAGTCAATATGAAGAGGGATGTTGTACTCACTCTTTAAAAAAAAAGGAAATAAAAAACGACATGCCTACAGCTCAGTATAAGGAATTATTAGCCACATGCAAGTCCATCCTCCAACAAGGTATCAGCTCACACCGCTCAAATGACCATCAGCAAAAAGTCTACAAATTATAAATGCTGAAGGGGTTTTAGAGACCTCTCATCCTTCTAGCTGCTGGTGGGATGTAAAGTGGTAACAGCACTAACGAAAACTGAATGGAGCTGCTTTAAAAGGTAAACATTTAGTTACCATATGACGTGGCAGGGCACCTTTTGGGCCTATATCCTAAGACCACCAGAATCGGAAAGACAGAGGGAGGCAAATGTGCACTGCAACAATATTGTTATAGCCAAGACATGGAAGCAAAAAAATGGTCTATTAACAGATGAATGGACAAAGAAGAAGTGGTATACGGACAGAATGGAATAGTAGCCTCGGGAAAGAAATGAACAATGCCTTTTTCAGGACTACAGATGATCCTAGAAATAATCATATTAGGTTAAGTAAGTCAAAAGGGAATGACAAATATCCTATGATATCATTTATACATGTTATCCTAAGATTGTTACCATTGAATATATTTCCACAGAAAAAGACACTCACAGACTTATAAAACAAACTAATGCTTAACCAAAATGAAAGGTAGGAGGATGGATAAATTAGGATAATTTGGCTAACATACATATACTAATGTATGTTAAATGTATATAAACATATAACATATAAACTATATGAATTATATAATCACCAATACATAGAAAATATATAATGACAAAACACTTACCAAATACCAAGGCAGGTCTACTCAATATCCTGTAATAACATACATAGTAAAAGGATCCAAAGTTGAACAGATACATGTATGAATCATTGAGCAGATTCTGTACAGTCAGACAATCACAACACTCTAATCACATATACTCCGATAAGAAATAGAAATTAAATTTAAAAAACAAACTTAAGTAAGGAGACATGAACTACTGGGGGCTTGTCCCAGCACATTCAACTCTAATTTACAACCTCGGAACACTACCTCCAGGAAGACTCTGTTGCCCTAGTAACAAGAGTTGAGAACGTAATAATGCTGCCGCCTTGTGGCTGTTTCCCATAACAGCAGCTTTAAACCCAGTGCTAATGGTTGCTTAATAGTCAAAAGGACTGCAGGGCTGTAAATGACACACACCCTCAAAACATGCCCTGGGGTAGGGAATAGGCAATAAAATTCAGCACATGACAAATTTTTCGAACAGTCAATATGAAGAGGAACGTTGGACTCACTCTTTAAAAAAAAGGATAACAAAAAAAAGGACATGCCTAAAGCTCAGTACAAGGAATTACTGGCCACATGCAAATCCAACCTCCAAAAGGGTTTCAGCTCACACCAGTCAAATGACCATCAGCAAAAAGTCTACAAACTATAAATGCTGAAGCTGTTTTAGAGAACTGTGTACCTTCTGGCTGCTGGTGGGATGTGAAGTGGTAACAGCACTAACGAAAACTGAATGGAGCTGCTTTAAAAGGTAAACATTGAGCTACCATATGATGCGGCAGGGCACCTTTTCGGCCTAAAACCTAAGACCACCAGAATCAGAAAGACAGAGGCAGGCAAATGTGCACTGCAGCAATATTGAAATAGTCAAGACATGGAAGCAAAAATAAGGTCCACAAACAGATGAATGGACAAAGAATAAGTGGTATATGGTCAGAGTGGAATATCAGTCACGAAAAAAAATAAAAGAATGGTATATGCAGCACTACAGATGAGCCTAGAGATACTCACACAACCTTAAGTAAGTCAGAATGCGAAAGACAAATGTCCTATGATATCACTTATGTTATCTGAAAATTCATAAAAATGAACATATTTCCATAGAGAAAGACAATCTCAGATTGAGAAGACAAACTTATGGTTAATCCAAAGAAAAGATGTGAGGAATGGATAAATTAGGATATTGGGGTTAACACACATATACTAATACATATAAAATATATAATCCCAAAGACCTATGGAATACCAAGAGTGGTCTACTCAACACTCTGTAATAACCTACATGGAAAAAGACCCAAAGATCAATAGATGTATGCATATGTGTAAATGAACAAGATTCTGTACACCTTGAACAAAAGGCATTTTTCAATCAAATTTGCTCTGATCAAAACTACAACTTAAACAAGGATTAAGGAAGCTAAAATTTATGGGGTTTTATCCTGGCACATTCCACTCTAATCTGCAACCTAAAAGCACAACTTGCAGAAAGGTTCTGTTTCCCTAGCAAGCAGAGTTGGCAACGTATAAATGTTGGCACCCTAAGGCCATTTCCTCAAACAG
The DNA here is from genome assembly GCF_965194825.1 of Balaenoptera physalus. Lineage (NCBI taxonomy): Eukaryota > Metazoa > Chordata > Mammalia > Artiodactyla > Balaenopteridae > Balaenoptera > Balaenoptera physalus. The sequence continues at coordinate 70,247,249 of NC_138882.1, forward strand.
CAGCTTTAAATCTACTGCTAATAGTCACTAATATTCACAAGGACTGCAGGGCTATAAATGACTCATGCCCTCAAAAAATGTCCTGGGGTAGGGAATGGCCAAAAAAATCCAAACGCGGCAAATTTTTCAAGAAGGCAATATGAAGTTGTAAGTTTAGCTCAATCTTAAAAAAAATGAAAACGACATTCATAAACACAAAACATCAGGAATTATTAGACTCATTGAAATCCAATCTACACAAAGGTATCACCTCACACCAGTTAGAATGACCATCAGCAAAAAGTCAACAAACAATAGGTGTTGAAGAAGTTGTGGAGAATAGCGTAACCTCTTGGTCTAAGTGGGATGTAAACTGGTAACAGCCAATAATAGGAACAGAATGGCAGTGCGTTGGAAGGTAAAAATTGAGTCACCATATGATCCAGAAGGCCCACTATTGGGCCTGTAACCTGTGAAAGCCAGAACCAAAAAACACGGGATGGAAAATCGTGTATTGCAGCAGTATTTACAATAACCAAGACATGGAAGCCACAAAAATGTCCATCATCAGATGAATGGATGAAAAAGTGGTCCATGTACACAATGCAATATTAGACACAGAAAATAATGAAACAGTGCCGTTTGCAGCACCATAGATGAGGCTACAGATAATCACACAACTTGAAGTAAGTCAGAAAGTGAGAGACACATATCCTATGATATCACATATAGGTGTTATCTAAAAATTGATAGGAATGAACCTATTTCCACAGAGAAGGACACTCACGTGTTCAGAAAACAAGCTTGTGGTTAACCAAATGGAAAGGTGTGAGGAATGTATAACGGAGGATATTGGGTTCAACAGACATATGCTAATACTTATAAAATATATAATCATCAAAGACATACCGAATACCAAGAGAGGTCTACACAACATTCTGTAATAACCTATATGGAACGGCATCCAAACATGAAAAGATATATGTATCAATGAAAGAGACTCTGTACACCTAGAGCAAACACAATATTGCAATCAAATTTGCTCTGAGAAAAATGAAAATTTAACTAAGAATACCAACAACAAATAAGTAGACATCGTTTTTGGGGGTTTGTCCTGGCACATTCCACTCTACTTTACAACCTACAAACAGGACTTCCAGGAAGGCTATGTTGCTCTAGTAACCAGAGTTGGGAATATAGAAATGCTGCCTCCTTGTGGCCGTTTCCTGCAACAGCAGCTTTAAATCCAGAGCTAATGGTCATGTAATATTCACAATTACTACAGGGCTGTAAATGACACCTGCCCTCAAAAAATATCCTGGTACAGGTAATGGCCACAGGAATTCAGAACATGGCACAATTTTCAAGGAAACAATTTAAAGAGGTAAGTTTCTGTGTTTCACTTAAGAGAAAAAAAAAGGAAAACGGACGTAGATAAAAGCTCAATATCGGGAATTATTAGATGCATGCAAATTGAAACTACAAAAAGGTATCACCATGCAACACTCAAAATGCCATCAGTAAAAAGTCTACAAACAATAAATCCTGAAGGGGCTTTAGAGATCCGTGTACCCTCTGGTTGCTGGTGGATGTAAACTGGTAACAGCCAGTAGTGAGAACAGAATGGAGGTGCGTTGAAAGGTAAAAATTGAACTACCATATGATCTAGTAGGCCCACTGCTGGGCCTAACCCCTGAGAAGACCAGAATCCCAAAGACACGGGCTGGCAATCCTGCACTGCATCAATATTTAGCATAGCCAAGACTTGGAAGTAACCAAAATGCCCATCAACAGGTGAATGTAAAAAGAAGAAGTGGTCCATGGACACGGTGGAATATTCGCCATGGAAAAGAATGAAACACTGCTCTTTGCAGGACCTTAGATGAGCCTAGAGATAATCACAGAATATGAGGTAAGTCGGACAGCAGACGACAAATATCCTGTGATATCACTTCTAGGTGTTACCTAACAACTGACACATATGAACATACTTCCACAGAGAAAGACTCTCACAGACTTAGAAAACAAACCACGGTTATCTCAAAGGAAAGGTGGGAGGAATGGGTACATTAAGATTAGGTTTACCATACGTATACAAATACACATTAAACACATGTGTCAAAAAGAACCACCATATAACAAGGGAGGTCTACTGAACGCTCTGTAATAATTTACATGGGGGCTTGCCTGGTGGCACCGTGGTTAAGAATCCGCCTGCCAATACAGGGGACACAGGTTCGATCCCTGGTTCGGGAACATCCCACATTCTGCAGAAGCAGGAAATGCAAATCAGCACTACTAAGAAGTCTCACTTCTCAGCAGTCAAAAGGGCCATCCTAAAAAAGTGTAAAAACCAGAAATGCAGGACAGGCCAGGGAGAAATGGGAACCTTGTTATGCTGATGGGCGGGATGTAAATTCCCAACGGCCACTCTGGAGAATTGTATGGTGTTTCCCAAAACATCTACAAAACACAGCTAGAGAGCATAGGACACTTCCACTCATGGGCATATAAATTGGGAAAACTTCAAATCAACAAGACACAGGCACCCCAAAGTTTAGGGCTGCTCTTTTTACAAGAATCTCCACTTCACTACAACTTAAATATCCCAGGAAAGAGAAAAATGGATAAAGAAGCTGTGGTACTTATGTACAATGGAATATCACTCAGCCATGAAATCAATGTCATAAGGCTAGTAGCAGCATGATGAGTGGATTTAGGTACGATGATTTTAAGTGAAATAAGTCACACAGAAAAAGACAATTATCATAAGATATCACTTATAGAGGGAATGTAAAAATCGCTTCACAAGAACTGAATTACAAAACAGAACAGAGTCACACATTTAGAAAACACACTATGGCTGCTTAACGGGAAAGGTGAGGTGGGGTGATGCATAAAACAAGGGTTTGAAATTAGCACAGATACCATTCCATAAACTAAATATGTAACAGACAAGACCTACTCCTTGCTCAGTGAACTGGACTCAACACCCCCTATTTACCGCCCAAGAATATATCTGACTAGTAAGAATCTTAAAACCTATATATTGATATCTCCCTGTAAGTGAATCAAGTGGGCGTAAAGCAGCATAAACACAGCAGTGAAAATCAGCTAAACCCTTCTATAAAAATAAGTTACAAAAAAAAAAAACAAAGATAGTGAAAGAGAGAGAAATTCTTACAAAATTCGTTCAGGGGCTGTGATGCAACCTGGACTGACCATATCTAGACCCACAGCTGGATGTGACATAAGGGTGGACACTCTAGGGGCTGAGAGGATTGGTGAGGTTGGGGGAGCAAATGCAGACCCTTTAAAGTAATACTGCGTGGGACCCATTGCATGGGTCCCAAATCTCCAGGTTCAAGGGAATCTTCCTACAGAGAAAACATGCATGGGAAACCCAGAGGATGGGACACCGTGTGATCGGGAAAGGTTTCTAAAACGCACCTCATTTCTCATCTCCTGGTGCTCGGGTTCGCCATTCCAGCCACTTTCCTAACAATCTCCCCACTTGGAGAATCAGCACCTTTAACCTCCTCTTTCGTACAGTTTGCAATTTGTCCTGAGGATGAACGGGAAGAGGGGCAACCAATGAGAGACTAGCTCTAGGTGTTCAGACCGGCACAGGTCAATCTAATTTGCCATCAGGAAGAAGAATTAACCACAGGCTCAGCCTGCTCCTCGGAACCAGAATAGGGCCTGAAGCAATCCTGCGGTTTTGCGGCCAGCTTCCAAAAAAGCGAGTTGAAAAATGGAGCTCAGGGGCACTGCAATTCACAAACCTGCAGAGTTATAAATGATAACTATCGTCCAAAAATATATTGAGGGAAGGCAACGAAGAGGATTTGAAAGTAAGGCAGAACTGCAGGAAACAGATTTCAGGAGGTAGATTCGACTCACCTTTAAAGCACATGAAATGCGGCAAAACGTCAACAATGATGCACTTGGCCAAAAAGGGCGTATGCGTTTTTTCCTGAATTCAGGAAAAAACGCATACGCCCTTTTTGGCCAACCAAGCAAGCGGGAAATGCAAATCAGCACTACAAAAATGTCTCACTTCCCATCGGTCAAAAGGGCCATCCTGAAAAAGTGTAAAAACCAGAAATGCAGGACAGGCCAGAGAGAAAAGGGAGCCTTGTTACGCTGATGGGCGGGATGTAAATTGCCAACCGCCACTCTGGGGAAGTGTATGGTGTTTCCCAAAACATCTGAAAAACACAGCTAGAGAGCATAGGGCACTTCCACTCATGGGCGTATAAATTGGGAAAATTAAAAATGAACAAAACAGAGGCACCCCAAAATTTAGGGCTGCTCTGTTTACAAGAGCCTCGACTGGCATACAATGTAAATGACCTTGGAAGGAAAAAATGGATTAAGGAGGTGCGGTACTTAGGTAAAATGGAATATTTCTCAGCCATGACATGAATGAAAGAAGGCCAGTTGCAGCAACTCGGGTGGGCTTAGGTACGATCATTCTAAGTGATATAGGTCAGACAGTAAAAGAGACTTATCATAAGATATCACTTATAGGTGAAATCTAAAAATGGCTACACATGAACTAAATTTCAAAACAGAAACAGCGTCACACATTTAGAAAACACACTTATGGCTGCTAAAGGGGAAAGCTGGGGTGGTGTGAGGCATAAACCAGGAGGTTGAAATTAGCATAGATACCGTTCCATAGCCCAAATAGGTAATCGACAAGACCTACTCTATAGCTCAAAGCACTTTAGTGAGCACACTTTCGTCACCAGAATAGAATATAGAAGACTGGTAAGAATCTGAAAAGGAATTGATTGATGTCTCTCTGTAAGTGAATCAAGTGGATGTACAGAAGGAAGAAACACAGCATTGAAAATCAGCTATACCCCATTATAAAAATAAATTAGAAAAGAAAAAAGAGATACAAAGACAGTGAGAGGGAGAGAAATTCTTACAAAATTCATTCAGGGGCTGTGATGCAACCTGGATTGACCACATCTAGACCCACAGAAGAAACCTCCAGAACAAAGGTTCAAGGATAGTGTCTCCAGCGTGTTAGAAAGCTTGCAAGAAAGGCAGTGTGGCTGGAGCACAGTGAGCAAAGGAGAGAACAGTGAATGGAGAAGTGACTTCTTCACTTGTTTCCTTCTAGAGTTTAACAATAAGTTATTTGATCAGACTTTTCTTTTTAAAAAATCACTTCCTTGAATAACAATAGCCAAATAAATATAGGAATTGTTTTGATATTTCTTATTCTTCATAACAATGCTAATGGTGAATTGCATTTATATTATTAAATATATTATTCTATGATAAATGGACCTCATTGGGACTTATAAAAGGTCAATGGACAGGACCCAATTTATATATTCTGCCTTAAGTGAGAGAGTCACTTCAGTTTTAAGGACACATACAGACTGAAAGTGAAGGGATGCAAAAAGGCATTCCATGCAAACGGAAACCAAAAGAAAGCTGAGGTAATATAAAATACAAGATAGACTTTAAGACAAAGATTGTAATAAGAGACAAAGAAGGTCATTATATAATTATAAAGCAGTCAATCCAACAAGAGAATGTAACATTTGTAAATATTTATGCACCCCAAAAAGGAGCACCTAAATGTATAATATTAATGACACAAAAGGGAAAAAAAGACAGCAATAACAGTAATAGTAAGGGACTTCAACACCCCACTTTCGTCAATGGATAGATATAGAATATCAAACAGAAAATCAACAAGGAAACATTAGACTTAAATAATATGTTAGACCAGATGGACTTAACATACGTTTACACAACATTCCATTCAAAAGCAATAGAATACACATACTTCTCATTTACACATGGAACATTCTCCAGTATAGATCATGTATTAGACCATAAAACACATCTTAAATCTAAGACGATTGAAATCATATCAAGTATCTTTTCCAACAACAGTGGTGTGAAACTAGAAATCAATTACAAGAAGAAAACTGGAAAATTCACAAATATGTGGAGATTAAATAGCATGCCACTGAACAACCAGTGGGTTGAAAAGAAATTAAAAAACATCTTGAGACAAATGAAAATGGAAATACAATATACCAAAACTTATTGGATACAGTAGTAGCAGTTTTAAGAGGGAAATTCATAAGGATAAACCCCTACATGAAGAAAAAAGAAAATACTAAACAACCTAACTTTGTACCTCAAGGAACTAGAAAAAGGAGAAACTAAGACAAAAGTTGGTAGAAGGAAGAAAGTAACGAAGGTCAGAGTAGAAATAAATGAAATCAAGACTAAAGAGACAACAGAAAAGATCAGTGAAACTGAGAGCTGGTTCTTTGATAAGATAAACAAAATAGATCATTAGCCAGACTCATTAAGAACAGAAGAGAGAAGACTCAAATAAATAAAATCAGAAATGAAAGAGGAGATGTTACAATTGATACCTCAGAAATACAAAGGATCATAAGAGACTACTATGAAAATTATATGCTAACAAATTGGACTATCTACAAGAAATGGATAAATTTCTAGAAACATAGAACGTACCAAGACTGAATCACGAATTAACAGAAAATCTGAACAGACCAATTATTAGTAAGGAGATTGAATCAATAATCAAACCTGGGCTTCCCTGGTGGCGCAGTGGTCGAGAATCTGCCTGCCAATGCAGGGGACACAGGCTTGAGCCCTGGTCTGGGAAGATCCCACATGCCGTGGAGCAACTAAGCCCGTGAGCCACAACTACTGAGCCTGCGTGTCTGGAGCCTGTGCCCCGCAACAAGAGAAGCCGCGACAGTGAAAGGCCCGCGCACCACGATGAAGAGTGGCCCCTGCTTGCCACAACTGGAGAAAGCCCTCGCACAGAAACGAAGACCCAACACAGCCAAAATTAAAAAATAAATTAAAACAAAAAAACCCAAAACCCAAAAAACATGTAGGGAAAAACCAAGTCAGCCACAACATTAAAAAAAAAAAATCAAACCTACCAACAAACAGAAGTCCTCACCCAGGTGGCTTCAGTGGTGAATTCTACCAAACATTTAAAGAAAAATTAATACCAATCTTTCTCAAACTCTTCTAATAAAGAGAACAGGAGGCAACACTTCCAGACTCATTCTATGATACCATCATTACCCTGATACCAAAACCAGACAAGGACACTACAAGGAAAGAAATTTACAGGCCAATATCCCTGATGAAGATGGATGCAAAAATTCTGAACAAAATATTAGCAAACTAAGTCAACAATACATTAAAAAGACCATACACCATGATCAAGTGGGATTTATTCCAGGGATTCAAGGATGGTTCACTATCTGCAAATCAATGTTATAAACCACATTAACAAAATGAAGGATAAGAATCATATGATCATTTTAATAGACGCAGAAAAAGTATTTGACAAAATTCAACATTTATTTATGAAAAAACTCAAAAAGGTGGGTATAGAGGGAACATGCGTTAACGTAATAAAGGCCATATGTGACAAGCCTGCAGCTAATATCATATTCAACAGCGAAAAACATAAAGTGTTTTCTCTAAGATCAGGAATAAGACAAGGATGCCCACTCTTGTCACATTTATTCAGTATAGGCTTGGAAGGAAGGAAAGAAGAAGTAAAACTGGTTCTATTTGCAGATGACATGACATTACATATAGAAAACCTTAAAGATTCCACCAAAAAAAGTTAGAACTAATCAATGAATTCAGTAAGTTGCAGGATACCAAATCAATATATAAAAATCAGTTGCATTTTTATACGCTAATAACAAGTTATTATGAAGAGAAATTAAGAAAACAATCCATTGACAATTACATCAAAATGAATAAAATAGTTAGGAATAAACTTAACCAATGAGGTGAAAGATCTGTACACTGAAGCCTATAAAACACTGATGAAAGAAATAGAAGACACAAACAAATGGGAAAATATTCCAGGTTCATGGATTGGAAGAACTGATATTAAAATGTCCATACTATCCAAATCAATTTACAGATTCAAGGCAATTCCTATCAAAATACCAATGGCATTTTTCACAGAACTAGAATAAATAATCCTAAAATTTATATAAAACCACAAAAGACCTGGAATAGCCAAAGCAATCTTAAGAAAGAAGAACAAAGCTGGAGGTAACATGCTTCTTGTTTTCAAACCGTATCACAAAGCTACAGTAATTGAAACAGTATGGTACTGGCACAAAAATGGAAACATAGGTCAATGGAACAGAATCAAAAGTCCAAAAGTAAACTCTCCTATGTATGGTCAATTAATTTACAACAAAGGAGACAAGAATATACAATGGAGAATGGATAATCTCTTCAATAAATTGTGTTGGTAAAACTAGACAGCCACATGCAAGAGAATGAAGCCCTATCATACACCATACACAAAAATTAACCCAAAATAGATTAAAGACTTGAACAGAAGACCTGAAACCTTAAAACTCCTAGAAGAAAACATAGGAGGTAAGCTCCTTGACATCAGTTGTGACAATGACTTTTTGGATTTGACACTAAACAGAAAGGCAAAAAAGCAAAAATAAACAAGTAGGACTATATCAAACTAAAAGACTTCTGCACAGCAAACGAAACCATCAACAAAATGAAAAGGCAACCTATGGAATGGGAGAAAATATTTGCAAATTATGTATCTGATAAGGGGTAAATATCTAAAAAGTATTTAAACTCATATAAATCAGCAGAAAAAGGAAGCAAGAAACAATCTAGTTTAAAAATGGGCAGAATATCTGAATAGAGGTTTTTCCAAAGAAGACATACAGAAAGCCAACAGGCACATGAAAAGATGCTCAACATCACTAATCATCAGGGAAATGCAAATCAAAACCATAATTAGGTATCGCTTCATGCATGTTAGAATGGCTATTATCAAAAAGACAAGAAATAACAAGTGTAAGCAAGGAGGTAGAGAAAAGGGAAACCTTGTACACTGTTGGTGGGAATGTAAATTGGTGCAGCCACTGTGGAAAACAGTATGGAGGCTCCTCAAAAAATAAAAATTAGAACTGCCATATGGTCTAGCAATTCCATTTCTGGGTACTTATCTAACAGAAACAGAATCACTGTCTCCAAAAGATACCTGCATTCCCATATAGATTGCAGCATTATTTCCAATAGCCAAGACATGGAAACAAACTAAGTGTCCATGGATGAATGAATGGATAAAGAAAATATAGTGTATATACACAACGAGATATTATTCAGCCATAAAAATGAAGGAAATCCTGCCATCTGTGGCAACATGGATGGATATGGAGGGTAAGTGAAATAACACAGTCAGAGAAAGACAAATACTTATAATGTCACTTATATGTGGAATCTTAAAAAATAAGTTAAAATTTAAAAAAACAAACTCATGGATACAGAGAACAGATTTGTGATTACCAGAAGCAGGTGTGTGTGTGGGGTAGGGGGGTGTGTGGGAAAATGGGAGAAATGAGTCAAGGTGGTGCAAAGGTACAAACTTCCAGTTGTAAGATAAATAAGTCCTGGGAATGTAATATACAGCATGGTGACTACAGTTAACAATACAGTTTTGTATATTTAAAAGTTGCTAAGAGAGTAGATCTTAAAAGTTCTCGTCACAAGGAAAAAAATTGTTATTATGTGCTGTAATGGATGTTAACTAAACTCACGGTAATCATTTCGCAATATAAACATGTATCAGATAATTATACCGTATGACTAAAACTAATACAATGTTATATGTCATTTATATCTCAATAAAAAAATTCTGCATAGAGCCCAAATGGCCAGGTCTTTATACTGCCACTTTGCTCAGTCAGTAGAAGTGGGCTGCCCTGGGAAGGGCCTAACCTCCACATAGGTGGTTCTCTGCAGCTGAGACAGAAGGAGCTGATAGCTAGAGGCTGTCTGCAGACCACATCTGAAAGGTACACTCAAATATCTACCACAGTAACTTATATAAATGTTTCAGTACGGGGCACTTAGGATTAAGGCTGCTACTAGTAATACAAAAAAGAATTGAAAAAATTAATTTTGAAAAATCCAGTTTTAGAATAAACATGAAATAGATAAGCTACCAAGTTCTAAAAGTAAAGTTCAAGGCAATGAAAAACATTCAGAGACCTCATCCTACTACTCCCATTTTAGTATCTCCATTAATGTTGGCTAGTTCCAGAATTAGCTTAAGTTTTTCTGGTGATTAGTGTCATCTCTTGGTATAGCACACAAGAGTTTTAAAACATTAGGTTTTCTTTATCATTTTAAGAAAATATCACTTGTCAAATTGGTATAAATTATAGGTGCATTGGCAACACATAATAATTAATTAAACCTCTTAAAGTTTGTTAAAATAGTTACAAAGGTAATGGGATATTTTTCTCTAAGCAATTTTAATCCAGTTAGAAGGTTTTGGGAGTGTCAAGGAATCTAAGACAGAAGGTTATACCACCACCTTGTGGTAAAATGACTGAAGAGCAGACAATTAAATTGTTTTGAAAAAATGCAAAAAAGAAAATACTGATACCTAATACGGATACCTAATATCTAGGAGAAGAGAGATCTAAATACACAGAGCACTATAAATACTTTAGATTTAAAGGAAAATGTTTTGCTAGCTGTTGTCACTGGATTTCAGTACTTTGTTCATTTATAAACTTCAGCAGTGTAAAGCTGGTGAGGCAAAATATTACATGCTTTTAAAAAAGTTGGGATCAGTTATGTTATAAGAGATTTTACTAACTCAATATTGCCATATCATATTTGAATTAATAGTTTATATTCATCCCTAAAATACAAATCAGAATTTTCAGTACTTTTAAACTGATAAAGCATTTTATATCTGTTTTTACTACATTGTGTAGTATGAATTTCACTGGGATATTTGTAACAGAGCACAAAATACTTTCTTTACATATCACTTTTTTTTTTTACAATAAAATACAAAAGAATTCACCTCTTTATAATACATGACTTGCCCAAATCCTCAAAATCAGGGTGAAAATAGTATTGAAGAGCCTGAATGAAACATTATTGTAATTTTATAATCTTGATTTTAAAATCTTGAGGTAAAGGATGCAGTGCTGGAAATAGGTGATTTTAAGCATCTTTTAAGCAGAGCAGTGAAACTCAAAGACAACTATCAATCAATAGTTTTTAAACTTGTTTAACAGTAAGAATCATAAGGGACATTTGTTCAAAGTACAGTTTACTAGGTCCCAATTCCAGACCCTTGGAATTAGAATCTTCAGGTTAGGACTCTGCAAAAATTACTTATGGAAAAATGTACCCCCTGGAGATTACTGTCCTGCTAACTCAGGAAACATAGCTCTAATTCAACTATAAAACCTAACATAAGACACAGTATTAAAAGACCAGATAAATAAGAATCCCTGTTAATATAAGTGTTGGTCCTCTTATCTGCAAAGAGGGTAGCAGTGACTGTATTTAAGTAATGATAGGACAGCGAGCACTGACTCACTGTACGTAAAACACCTCGCACAGTGCCTGGCACAAAATAAGGCCTTAGATAATGTTAGCTGTGATAACTGCATATCATCATCATTATGAGAGTGATTTCAATTCTTATAATTTATATATCATTTAAGAAAAATTCATTTGCAATAGAAATCTAATTTCTACAATTATTAAAGCTGTAGAGAAATTAAACTATGAAACAAAAATAAGCCGTTCTCATGAGTTATGTTTTTATAAATCTTGAAATTACACTTTTTGCAAGTTTTTTTTTAACTTCAAAGAGTTATACCACGACCTTGTGGCAAAATGACTGTAGAGCAAACAACCATTTACCAGCTTGTTCCTTAGTCATCACAGAGAAAAAAATTATTTATTTAAGTGAGGAAACAAAACGTAATTGTACAAATATTGGTCGATAAATGTAAATGTGTGAATGAATAAGTGAACAAATAAGCAAACTAATCCCTAAACAGAAAAGTAAAATTGAGAAATGCAACTCTCACTTGAAAATTGCATATCTTTCAGAGGCAGGAATCTGCCAACTTACTGTCTTGCCAGGTGTTCAAGTTGCCCTGGGCCTGTGGAGCCAAGTGAAGAGTCGCAGTTCAAGCTTTGAAAAAGCAGCGTTGTCAGGGCATTGGGTATCAGGTCCTGGTTAGAGGCAACTCCCATGACATCTCAGACAGCTCGCTGTAGGTAGGACAGTGGGCAGGTGTGTCAGCCAAGTGATGCTTGCCGTAACATGTTTGCAGATAGATACGTTATACGCAGAATGGGCATCCCTGAAATCCTAAGTGTGTTGTTCAAACCTTCTTAGAAAAATATTTCGGATGAATTTTACGTGGAATCCCATCTTCCTACCTCCCCTTCCCATCTTGACCATTTTCAAAATGATGGCATAACTGATTTAGAATGTCCGCACAGCTTTCATGAAAATTTTAGGTTATTTCAATTTTGTTGTTTGAAATGAATGTTCAAAAATCAAACATTTATCTAATCTACCTCAAATGTGAGACGTGTCGATATTTATTTCTCTTCTGACAATTTGTATCAGCTCAAATGTACATTTTACTGCTTATCCACTTTTTGTGACCATAATTTTAAAAAGCCATTTGGTGTAAAATAAGCAATTGATTGTAAGCTCCTCAGCATTTTCCTATTTTTTTCTTTAATGAAACGTCTCTGAACTCACCTTGACATTTCCTACTTAATTCTTACCCACTGGTATCCAATTATCACCCTATTAACATATACACCCAATAATAGCTTCCTTAATTTACTTCACCGTGCTAATAATTAGCAGGAGATTACCCATGAATGTAGGGATGAGGAAGGGAACATTTACTAATATATATTTCTGAATTTAGAGAACCATGATAGTCCATAGACTAACATAATCAGAAAAAAGTTTCCCGTTTAAAAAAAATGCATCTTAAAAAGTAAGGGTTGGGGGCTTCCCTGGTGGCGCAGTGGTTGAGAATCTGCCTGCCAATGCAGGGGACACGGGTTCGAGCCCTGGTCTGGGAAGATCCCACATGCCGCGGAGCAACTGGGCCCGTGAGCCACAATTACTGAGCCTGAGCGTCTGGAGCCTGTGCTCCGCAACAAGAGAGGCCGCGATAGTGACAGGCCCGCGCACCGCGATGAAGAGTGGCCCCCACTCGCCGCAACTGGAGAAAGCCCTCGCACAGAAACGAAGACCCAACACAGCCAAAAATAAACATAATAAATAAATAATAAAAATAAAAATCAAAAAAAAAAAAAAAAAAAGAAAAAAAAAAAAAAAAAAAAAAAAAAAAAAAAAAAAAAGTAAGGGCTTCCCTGGTGGCGCAGTGGTTGGGAGTCTGCCTGCTAATGCGGGGGACACGGGTTCGAGCCCTGGTCTGGGAAGATCCCACATGCCGCAGAGCAACTGGGCCCGTGAGCCACAATTACTGAGCCTGCGCGTCTGGAGCCTGTGCTCCGCAACGGGAGAGGCCGCGATAGTGAGAGGCCCGTGCACCGCGATGAAGAGTGGTCCCCACTTGCCACAACTAGAGAAAGCCCTCGCACAGAAACAAAGACCCAACACAGCCATAAATAAATAAATAAATAAATAATTTAAACTTAAAAAAAAAATATATAAAAAAAAAAAAAAAAGTAAAATGCAGGAAGATGAAACCTAATAAGAACATGAAAAGGCAACTACTGTATAGCACAGGGAACTATACTCAATATCTTGTAATAACCTATAATGGAAAAGAATCTGAAAAAGAATATATATATATTATATAATATATATAAAACTTAATCTTAACATATGTATATATAAAAATGGATCACTCTCCTGTATACCTGAAACTAGCACAACATTGTGAATTAACTATACTTCAGTAAAAAATCCAATCAAATCAAAGTATATTACAAACACTAAAAAAAAGGAAAGACAAGGCTTCAACAAAGCTTACTTATTACTCAATAATAATTAAAAACTTTCCAAGTATAATGCACCAAGCCATCCACATATATTGATTAAGTTGTATCTTATAAATGTGGTCTTCAATGAGCATCTCAGATAAGGAGAAGAAAAAAATACTATGGGAACAATTCACTGCCTAAGTAGCAAATGTGAGGAGACTTCAGAGATGAGAGAGGTGACTTCTGAGAGTAGTACTACTCCCCTGCTACTAACTCTTCTCTGCTTGCTAATCACTACTCAACACAGTGTGACCCTTCTCACCATCTAGAGACTTCCTCTTTTTTGACTACCTTGATAGCCTCTTACCTGGTTACTGAAGTAGGGAAGAAAAAGAGCTGTTTCCTCTACTCTTCTAAGTTCTTGACAGAGACCCCTCTAACAAAAGACAGATTGACAAGAGAAAAGCATACAAATTCGTTTATTGTAAGTTTCACGTGACACCGGAAGCTTCATTAGAAAATGAAGACCTGAAGAAGTGGTTAAACCTGAGAGTGTTTCTGTTTGGTTGGAAGAAGAGTAGAAAGTCATGGAAAATATGATAGGACAAAAAGGGGTATGAGTTTAGTGCGGTAAATTAGGGGAAATAGCAAAGCCTTTTCAGTCTAATTCCTCTTGACGTCTTGGAGATGAGGATGAACATTTTCTCTGGGTATAGAAAAGGCACCCCTCACATAAGGGTCTTATGATCTCCTGCAGGGGAAGGTCAGAGAGTCCTTTCTACATATGCTCTTTCTCAAATTCCTTCAGCTTAAAATATTCAGTATGCCACGGTGTCATATTTTGGGTTAGTGTGTCCTGAACCCCGATCAACAGATTCACACAATTAGTTCCATAACAAAATGGAATTTAATTGGCAGCTCTAATTTTCAGAAGTAAGTTGTTCTGTGGACTTCTTCAAAGACACTGAGAATGTAATTTGAAATGAGATCTAAAGGGTGATTATTAGGTGGGCAAAGGGAAAAGCCTAGGCAAATGTTGTGGGGCAACATGGAAACAAGGGTGATTTGAGAAACTGCAAAGTCAGCATGGCTGCAGCAGAGAGAAAGAGCGGAGAGTAATGAGAGAAGAGGCGAGGCAGGGGCCCAGTCACATCAGCCTTTGTAGGATCGATCTTAAAAGCAATGGAAGCTCTATTTTTAGTAGTTTTTGTTGTTGTTGTTGTTTTAATTAGTCATCCATTTTATACACATCAGTGTATACATGTCAATCCCAATCGTCCAATTCATCACACCACCACCACCACCACCCCGCAGGTTTTGTTTGTTTTTAAGGAACCTCCATATTGTTCTCCATAGTGGCTGTACCAACTTACATGCCCACCAACAGTGTACAAGGGTTCCCTTTTCTCCACACCGTCTCCAGCATTAATTGTTTTTAGAGCTACCATAAGTTCTAGCAATCCTACTCCCAGGCATATATCCAGAGAAGACCATAATTTGAAAAAGATACACGCACCCGAATGTTCATTGCAGCACTATTTACCATAGCCAGGAAATGGAAGCAACCTAAATGTCCGTCAACAGATGAATGGATAAAAAAGACATGATATGTGTGTGTGTGTGTGTGTGTGTGTGTGTGTGTGTGTGTGTGTATACATATATATATAATGGAATATTACTCAGGCATAAAAAAGAATGACAAAAAATAGTAACATGATGGACCTAGAGATTGTCATACTGAGTGAACTAAGTCAGAGAAAGACAAATATTATATGATATTGCTTATATGTGGAATCTAAAATCATGGTACAAAACAGAAAGAGAGTCACAGATGTAGAAAACAATCTTACGGTTACCAGGGAGGATGGGAGGGAGGGATAAATTGGGAGATTGGGATTGACATATACAGACTACTATATATAAAATAGATAGCTAATAAGGACCTACTGTATAGCACAGGAAACTCTACTCAGTACTCTGTAATGACCTATATGGGAAAAGGATCTAAAAAAGAGCATATATATATATATATATATATATATATATATATATATATATATATATATATATATATATATGATTCACTTTGTTGTACAGCAGAGACTGACACAACATTGTAAATCAAGTATACTCTAATAAATTTTTTTTTAAAAAGCAATGGAAAAACATTGAATCTTAAAGCTAGGGAGGAAATGATGATATTTCCCTTCCAGGTAAAAGTTTTCCTTCAGACAATTCCTTCTTGCCTAGTGACCATGACGTGCAGCCCATCTCCAGTTGTCCTTCCTCCAGAGTTCATTGCTCAGGTGTGGGCATGTGACTAATGGGCAGCAGATCCAAAGGTGGCAGGTAACCAGTGAACTCGGTGGACAGGCTCATTAAGATTAGCTAGACCAAACCGATCCACTTTCCCAGGAATTTGAACTGACACATAAAAGTAATATTCCAGTTATTAGAAGTTGTCATGTGGTTGAGGATCTATCCCAAGAAGCCATGAATTAGTTGGTGATATTCATAAAGTTATTCTAGATTTTGACTTGGAAATAAAATTAGGTAATTTTATAATTTTAAAGTCATCTGTAGGGGGCCTCTTAAATTTACCAGCACACGTACTACATTTTTATTCAATATCTGAAGTCACAGATTGTTGTCTGATTCTAAAATGGCAAAAATGTTCAATATGAGTTTATTTACTTCTACTTAATGAGGTTTGTATTTTTTTTCTTCCCCCCACACACTGACAAACTTCCTACTCTATTAAATAAAAGTGAATTTCATGAACACAGTGAAGGATTTGTGTGTCTGTGCACACGCATCTCAGTGTCACTTTTGAACCGATCTCAATTATTTTGGAAACTCACTCTTTGGTCCTCTGAACACCCCATTTCTAATGTGTGGAGGGAGGGTGTTTCCCACCACCAAGAAGTTTTCTGGACGCCAACAGGGTGTCCTACAGTTCAACTCAATTCTAACACTATATACTTGGAAACAGCATCAGATTCCATAGGTTATGGGCTCAGTCCTACCAGACCACATGGCCCTCCACTGCCACCCACCTCCTTACAAACACACACACACACACACACACACACACTTCAGATGTGAATCGCAAGTCCAGGTTATCACCTGTGCTTCTGACTGATTGACTATAGATCAGCAATTCCAGCGACCCTCCTTGGTTTGGGGTTAATTTGCTTGAGTGGCTCACAGAGCTCAGAGAAACATTTACTTAACTGATTGCTGGTTTATTATAAAAGAATATGACTCAGAAGTAGCCAGATAAAAGAGATGCCTAGGGTAAGGTATGAGAAAGGGTATGGAGCTTCCTTGCCCTCTTTGGGTGTGACTCCCCAAATCTCCACGTGTTCACCAACTCGCAAGCTCTTGGAACCCCTCCTTTTGAGTTTTTATGGAGGCTTCCTGAAAGGCATGTCTGATTACAACACTGCTGGCTGAACTCAGTCTCCAGCCCTGTCCCCTCCCCTGAGGCTGGAAGTTCAGGGGTGGGGAGGAAAGTGAAAGTTCCAACATTCTAATCAAATCTTTGACTCAGCTAGCAACCAGCCCCCATCCTTAGGTTCTTTCCAAAAGTCACCTCATTAACATAAAAGCACACCTTTGTTGTCCTTATCACTTAGGAAATTCCAAGACTTTTAGGAGATTTGTGGCAGGAGCAGGGTTTGAAGACTGAATATATACTTTTTATTGTAAATTGCAACATAACACTCACCAAAATAGCTTTCAACATTATAGACTGTGAACTCTATGAGGAAGGACAACTTGACTTAGCCAATTAAGTTTTTGGTGCTGTAGTTTACAGAAAAAATATAACCCTGAATTGTGGTGCTAATGCCACCTGGTTCAATTTTCTCTATCAGCTGACCTCAACTTCATAATCCCATACCTTATACACACTTTTGTTAACTCCAAGAGTTTGCTTTTGTAACAGGCCCTCACAAACAGTAAAGTATTAAGGACATCACTGAAAAGAAAAATTCCGCTGAGATAATTTTTAAGTACATGACACCTCTGCCTCCTAGTCATCCTAGTTCCTTCACATAAATTGTGTTCAAGTGAGAGAATGTAATTTTATTTATTATTTTTTTAAATATTTATTTATTTATTGGGCTGTGACAGGTCTTAGTTGTGACATGAGGGATCTGTTAGTTGCGGCATGTGAACTCTGAGTTTTGGCATGTGGTATCTAATTCCCTGACTAGGGATCGAACCTGGGCCCCCTGCACTGAGAGCACAGAGTCTTAGCCACTGGACCACCAGGGAAGTCCCAAGAGAATGTAATTTTAATAATAAATCACAAAATTGGATGTGTGTTAGCAAGCTGGGGAAAAAACAAATTCCCGAAGTAGCAACCAGGAGGATTCCCTCCAAGCAGGACAGAGGAAGACTTTGCTTGGGAATTTGGGCAGCCCCAGAGGAAATCTCTAAATACGCCAACATCAGGATTTCCACAAGGAAATGTTCCCGCCAGATCACTCTACATGAAGATCACAGTTTAAGAAATTCATCTGCTCTCAGAGTTTCCATTTGGGTTTCCAATGTACCACTCTTAACTATGAGCAAACAGGCAAGCAACAAAACAGGTAGAAAAAAAAGAAAAAGAAAATATGAATTAAGTGGAGAGAAGAAAAACATTATTAAAATAGCATAAGTATCCTCAGAGCCATAAGATATTGCATTCAGAAACTAAAATGGATGCTTTGAAAAAGTAACATTCAAAGAAATAATAGAGATATTTTGAAAATTGAAACTATTAGAGCAGAAAAGAAAAATTCACAAGATTTAGAATATGAAGTCAACAATTCTCGCATAAACTAGGGTAAAGAAGCAAATAAATAGGAAACAGTGAGGGGGAAAAAGAAAGGAAACAGTCCAAGAGATCTGATAGAAATTTCCAAAAAGAGAAAAAAGTCCATAGAAAGGATAAAGTCATGAATAAAATAATTGTCAAAAGATTAGCAGATCTGGAGAATATAAGTTTGCACTCAAAAGGGATTTACACACAGAGTGCCTAATATAATGGAAGGAAACAGAGCCCATCAAAGTATATACCTGTTAAATAGAGGAACATTGACAAGGTGAGAGAGAAAGAGAGAGAGAGACAGCCAGGTTTCAAAGAAAAGATAAGAATTTGAATGATTTCAGTCACATTTGGGCCTAGAAGACAGCTGAGAAATACCTTCAAAATTTTGTGAGACGCCAGTTTCCAATCTAGTGTTCTATACTTTGCCAAACTATTAAGTAGAAAGATGATAGAATAAGGGAATATTCACATATGTAAATTCTCAAAAAATGTTTCACATGCATCTCTTTATTAGGAATATGCTGGAGGATATATGCCACCCAAACAGGAAGTAAACAAACAAACACTCCCTTCTTCCCCAACAAGAGATGGAACCCAGGAAATAGGAGATCCTACAAAAGAGACAGGTGAAGGGAATTAAAATGATAGTGAAGTGTGTCCAGGACCAAAGGTGGGCACAGAGAGGAACGAGTCCAGGTTGTAGCAGCTTAGAAGTTTCCAGGAAAGTTATTTTTTAGTAAGAAGAGAAAATTCGGAGAAGACCTAATGTGTTTGGATATAATAAGAAGTTTATTATACAACAGAAGGAGGCTTTGGAGTTGAATTAGTGAAGAGTACATATAAAGTTGATAGAATATGAAAGAGAGAAAATATTAGCTCAAAGTTAAACAAAATGTACAAGAAAAAGTGATCATAGTATACTGGATTCAGTCCTAAAAAACAAAACCAAAATTTCACTCTTACCAAGTTGAAAGGATGTGTGTGTGTGTGTATGTGTGTGTGTGTGTGTGTGTGTGTGTGTGTGTGTAGTGGGGGTTGAGAAGGGATTGTGAAAAGATATAAATCCTCATCTTCCAAAAATGAGAAGTCAAAAGGTAATTTCAATTAGAAAATACAGGAAGTAGAAACATGTATAAACATGTTACATGGAGACACAGAGGTAAACACCAAAAGATCAAGTTGAAAAATTCAAAGTGGTTGCCACTTGGAAGCAGGAAGTGGGATGGTAGAAGCTTAATAGGGTCATTAGAAACTTCAAGCTTTGGGCCAGCCTTTCCATAAATAACAACCTCAAATAAAGGGAGGAAAGGAAAAGGAAGTGAAAAAATAATAAAATCTGGAAGAATATAACGAAAAACGATTCTATGCCTTTCTCTATGGCTTGAATATGTAACAACGAAGGTATATCATATTTATAATAAAAGACATTTTAAAAATTAAGTATATACATAAATAAACAAGTAATGCACAAACACACTGGCCTAAACAGCCTATGGTATAGTGAACATATCATTATTAGCAGCTTTTGGAAACAAAACCTATTGTTCCTTTAGTTTTATCATTATGAGATTAACATTTTAAAAGGCAAAGAAGCATAAAGACATAGAAATTTTCTCCCACCGCTGTAAATACTATTCTTCTCTCATTGCCTTTCATGTGACAGTAACATGTTCTCCAATGATCACAGTGATTTGTGTACTTGAATAGTACTCTTACTTAATTGCCTGATTCTGCTCATGATACTTCTTTTAAAACTTAGACTAGTTTTCTGATATGGGGGGAATTTTCACATTCTCTAAATTTCACTTTTTTAGGTGTATTGAGTATCAGAAAGTTATAGTCTTCCTATCTTAATACAGACATAGACTTTGGAACATGACGAGACAGGTTTAAATACTAGCTCTGCCATTCAATAGCTGTGTAACTCTGCTCAGATTATATTGTATTTCTGAGTTTCAATTTCCTCATTTTAAAAATGGCAATTATAATGCCTACATTGTAGGTGTGTTATAAAGATTATAAATAATTTGTGTAACACAGTAGGTGCTCAGTAAATGATTACTTTTGCTATTAATTTAGGTTAGCTAGGAAAGGGAAAAAAATGTATCTTATATCCCAATTTTCTAAAACATGATGTCTCAAATTGATAGAGATCATGCTTTTTTTTGACATAAAATACAATGGAATAGTATTGGGGTGTTCTTCATGAACTGCAAACAGCCTGTTTTCTGTTTCCCACAGGAACTGCTTTGGGGATGCTTTTAGGACAGCCTGAGTGGCATATTGGTGGTACTAATGGTATAAAGTATTGATTTGGGTTTATACTAAATGCAATTTTATTTAAACAGGGGAACCCCCTCCCCCCACCCCCTCCAAATACACTCTCTGCATAAAGACAGAAATCTCCACAAAATATTGAGGGTAGAAGTAGGGAAGGGTGCATTTGTATGGGATGTTGACATCTTTTATCTATATAACTATGTATAAGTGAATAGAAAACTAAAACACTTTAAATCTAGATTTTGCTGTTAAGGACAAATGATGAAAGCAGAAAGCTGAAGACCCAAAGCTGTCAGAAAAATCTGACTAAGCCTCATTAGTCATTTAAGAAATAAATCATAAATAGATCACAATAGAAAGGCTGTCGACTCTGAGGGACAGCTGAGCATACACTTTGGGCATCTTTGTGCATATTTAAAGTGATGAAAGGGAAAAAAACCTACAACCAAGATTACTCTACCCAGCAAGGATCTCATTCAGATTTGACGGAGAAATTAAAACCTTTACAGACAAGCAAAAGCTAAGAGAATGCAGCACCACCAAACCAGCTTTACAAAAAACGCTAAAGGAACTTCTCTAGGCAGGAACCACAAGAGAAGGAAAAGACTTACAATAACAAACCCAAAACAATGAAGAAAATGGTAATAGGAAAATACATATCGATAATTACCTTAAATGAAATGGATTAAATGCTCCAACCAAAAGACATAGACTGGCTGAATGGACACAAAAACAAGACCCGTACATATGCTGTCTATAAGAGACCCACTTCAGACCTAGGGACACATACATACTGAAAGTGTGTTGATGGAAAAACATATTCCATGCAAATGGAAATCAAAAGAAAGTTGGAGTAGCAATTCTCATATCAGACAAAATAGACTTTAAAATAAAGACTATTACAAGAAACAAAGAAGGACACTACATAATGATGAAGGGATCAATCCACAAAGAAGATATAACAATTGTAAATATTTATGCACCCAACAAAGGAGCACCTCAATACATAAGGCAAATGTTAACAGCCCCAAAAGGGGAAATTGACAGTAACACAATCATAGTGGGGGACTTTAACACCTCCTTTCACCAATGGACAATTCATCCAAAAGGAAAATAAATAAGGAAACACAAGCTTTAAATGATACATTAAACAAGATGGACTTAATTGATATTTGTACGACATTCCATCCAAAAAAAACAGAATACACTTTCTTCTCAAGTGCGCATGGAACATCCTCCAGGATAGATCTTCTCTTGGGTCACAAATCAAGCCTTGGTAAATTTAAGAAAATTGAAATCGTATCATGTATCTTTTCCGACCACAACGCTATCAGACTAGATATCAATTACAGGAAAAAATCTGTAAAAAAAATACAAACACATGCACGCTAAACAATACACCACTTAATAACCAAGACATCACTGAAGAAATCAAAGAGGAAATAAAAAAATACCTAGAAACAACTGACAATGAAAACACAATGACCCAAAATCTAAGGGATGCAGCAAAAGCAGTTCTAAGAGGGAAGTTTATAGCAATACAATCCTACCTCAAGAAAAAAGAAAAATCTCAAATAAACGACCTAAACTTACACCTAAAGCAATTAAAGAACGAATAATAAAAAAAACCCCAAAGTTAGCAGAAGGAAAGAAATCATAAAGATGAAATCAGAAATAAATGAAAAAGAAATGATGGAGGGCTTCCCTGGTGGCACAGTGGTTGAGAATCTGCCTGCCAATGCAGGGGACACGGGTTCGAGCCCTGGCCTGGGAAGATCCCACACGCCGTGGAGCAACTAGGCCCGTGAGCCACAACTACTGAGCCTGCACGTCTGGAGCCTGTGCTCTGCAACAAGAGACGCCACGATAGTGAAGAGGCCCGTGCACCGCAATGAAGAGTGGCCCCCGCTTGCCGCATCTAGAGAAAGCCCTCGCACAGAAATGAAGACCCAACACAGCCAAAAATAAATATAAAAATTTTTTTTAGAAGTTTAAAAAAAAAGAAATTAATAAAACAATGCATAAAGGCTGGATAGGGTGTGGAGAAAAGGAAACCCTCCTGCACTGTTGGTGGGAATGTACACTGATACAGCCATTATGGAGAACAGTATGGAGGTTCCTTAAAAGCTAAAAACAGAACTACCATATGACCCAGCATTCCACTACTGGGCATATACCCGGAGAAAACCATAATTCAAAAAGACACATGTACCACAATGTTCACTGTAGCACTATTTACAATAGCCAGGACATAGATGCAACCTAAATGTCCATCGACAGATGAATATATAAAGAAGACGTGGCACATATACACAATGGAGTATTACTCAGCCATAAAAAGGAACAAAATTGAGTTATTTGTAGTGAGGTGGTTGGACCTAGAGTCTGTCATACAGAGTGAAGTAAGTCAGAAAGAGAAAAACAAATACCGTACGCTAACACATATATATGGAATCTAGAAAAGTGGTACTGACGAATCTAGTGACAGGGCAGGAATAAAGACACAGATGTAGAGAACGGACTTAAGGACACAGGGGGAAGGGGAGACAGGGACGTAGTGAGAGAGTAGCACTGACATATATACACTACCAAATGTAAAATAGCTAGTGGTAAGCTGCCTCATAGCACAGGGAGATCAGCTCGGTGCTTTATGTCCCCCAGAGGGGTGGGACAGGGAGTGTGGGAGGGAGGCTCAAGAGGGGGGGATATGGGGAATATATGTATACATATAGCTGATTCACTTTGTTGTAAAGCAGAAACTAATACAATGTTATAAAGCAATTATACTCCAATAAACATGTATTTAAAAAACCCACACCATTGTAAATCAACTACACTTGAAGATATTTCTTTAGTGCAAAAACATTTTAGAATGTAAGATTTATTGTGTGTGTGTACCACAGGTTCAATATATATGAATTATGTCAAATTGATTACATTGTTTTTCAAAATAAAGAATTTATGATACTTTATATCAGCTTCATAATATAAATGCAGAAAAACTATATTAATTTTCTCTAAAGTTCAGAAATAGCCATTTTGCTCATTTGGTATACTATAAACCACTAACTTTATTAAAAAGGAATTCGTGACCGACCTCTTCCTTCCAAAGAAATACTTCTCCACTTATACAATTTTAATAAAATGTTCCACCATGAGCTGACTTCCAACCTTAGAGACACGAGATTTGCATCCTGAAATCTCTTTCTTGCAAAAATGTCCAATTAGCATCCTAGCATTACAGAAAAGAAATTGCCTTTTTTCCAGATCTCAAATTCCATACAACTTTAGTCAAGACATCATGTATTTTTCCCCACACACACTGTATTTTATTTTTACAAGAGATAAATCAACTGACACCAAGCATTGTAAATGGATGACCACAACAAAAGCAACAATGATTGCAATTACCAAACACGAAACACACTCATACTATGTCATAATATTGACATTCAGTCCAGTAATCCTCCACTGTAACAGCTCCTTTACTTTGCAGTGAAAGACATCATGTATTTTTAAATTATCAGCACTCACCTGAGGTCTTTAAAAAATCAACAAAAACATAATTTTGTGTTCTTTTTCATTTATTCTGGTATAAGTGGTCATTTCTAAATGAAAGTATTTAAGTATGTTAACGTCATCTTATAACATCATATTTCAAATGACTACCATCTCTCCAAAGATGAAATATGAGGAACTCATAATTAGGCTCTCCGAAGTTTTACTCTCTGAATCTGTATTACCTTTCTGCTGAACTCCACACTGTTCATTATTCTCTGAGAATATTCTTTTTCTTGTATGGCCATCTCACATGCTCTTTCATTTCATGAAGTTTTTTCCTACAGTTTTATGCCTACTTTATTTCTGAGAAAATGCATTATTTCAGAGTGATATTTATAGACACAAAGACTTCTCTATAATTTCCTCAGAGTTTCAAGAACTCCTTCTTCTTCTTTTTTTCTTAATACCTAGATTCTGAAGCTCTCCACAAAGCATTACTAAAATTGCATTTACATAAGTATCTACATATTAATCACACATTAATGCATTTACAATTGTATTATGATTTATTGCTAATTTTGGAGCATAAACGTAGCTGTCCTATTTACCACCCTCTTGGAAATCACTTTAATATTTGCACTTAGGACTTGAAAGAGAATGGATAAATAAAAACCTGAAGAATATGCAGATACAATTTATATATTTCTCATAAAATTAGGTGATTATCTAAACTTTATCCAGAAAAAAGAAGAGCCCAGATACTCTGCAGGCATGATACTCGAGAATGTATGGTCTTCTAGCAGAAAAACATGCAGTAATCCATGTGGCAGAGTTTACCTGTGACCAGCTGGGGTTAGTGACCTATGCATTCCTTACATGCAACATATCAGGAGTGGAAAAAGGAAATTTGTCAGTTGTGGCAATAAGTATAATGAAGTTTTGTAGCAGGTCATGCTCATATATTCAACACAGGTACAATCAAAATTTTGCTCAATTCTGATAAATCTAATTCTATATCTGTTACCATGTCTTTAACGAGGAAATGTCAGAACTGACTCACCAAAAAGAAAAAAAGTGTGTTGTTTGTTTGTTTGTTTTAATTACAGTCACGGTGAGTAAGACATAGCTCAGAACAGCTAATGTGACTTAGTGATTCTCTCATCAGGAAATACAGTTTCTACTTCCCTGTTTATTCTCCACACCCTGTAGTCAGTAAAGTTTGAATGAAAGATAAATCTACAGGGCGAAAAGAAAAGAAAACTTACATGTGTGGATAAGATCATTTTGACAGGTTGTACCACGTATGTCAGTGTTTCTGGGGATGGACACAAGCCAGAGCTCCCTACTCTGACATTTTCACTGATGTCATTCCCCATGATCCTCAATTTGAAAGTGGATAAAAATGTTTTCTATGTTTTCTTCTTTAAGAAATTAAATAAGGAATGCTTTCTAGACATGATCCTCTAATGATTTTCAGTCAGTGGTCATCAACGGAGGAAAAGCACAGAATCTCATCCCCACAGAAGGGTGACATTCAGTCAGGTAAGAAAATTCTCCCCGAAATCAGAGCTTCATCTTTAACATGCAATCAAAGGCTTTCACAGGTTCTTCATTACTCTGCACTCAGCCCTACCATAAGGGATTGGCTCTCAGAATCTCACATCAGATGACTGACAAACATGTCATAGTACACTGATCTGGTACCAGATCCTGCCTCTCTTAATGATCTCCCGCAGGGACATTGGAATATTCTAGGATATTTCCTGGAGCCCTCTATTCTACACAGGTACACTTCCAAGTAGAAACAGAAGCTTGGATTCTCACTGGGACCCCTGCTCTGTCCAACCAACCTCTCTAGAAATATGATGTTCTAATCTCTCCTGATTAGAACATTTCAAGGTCTCTCCCTGTGCTAATTTAGTAAAGAGAAAAGAGAAACAAGAAAGAGCAAACTATGCAGGGAGCAATATATAAGATTCCTTTACTTAATGTATTTATCTGATATACCCAAATATTAAGAAATATAGATTCATTTCATAATGGTCAAGAAAAGAGGAGGAGGAACCTCCATGCCAACAGTATATATAAAATGGAATCAATATTGCATAAGCTCCAGCTTAAGCTTAGCTACGAGGTACTAACTCTTCTCATAAAGAAGCAATAGTTCTCCATCATTTGAAGCACACTGAGGACTCAGACAGCTGGACACTGAGGGTGTAGTCTCCTCACTCGAATTCTGTACCTGCATCACAGAGCCATGAAATATTCCCAAAGAATTATTAAGGATGAGGGGGGGAGCCGAAATGAAAACGATGAACCCATAGTCTGTTCTACCATCTGTTCTGCTGGATATTACCACCATCTTGGCCCAATATGACCTTCCCACTTCTCTCTGGGCCTCCCTACTTTCCACCTCCATCCTCTCATTATATCTTACCTACACTTGGGAACGATTCCAGTTGTTCCACTTATCTTTATCAACAAGTAATCCAAATAGCAACTGTGTATATAACTCCTTAGAAACCTCAGGTCTGACTCAGTAATAATACATGACCTTCGAAGTCCACAGTTTTCCTAATTCCTTTTATTTTTTTTTTCTAATTTCCATGTACTTACACTCTTAAGACCTCCACTGTTCTCAGGTTCGTCTTCCCTGCAAAATCTGTCAACCTAGACATAGACTTAAGTACCACCCTCTAATTATCTCCTAGGGAATCCAGTTTTTAAAAAAGCCTCAGCAAGCCTTATGGACTTTATTAAAGACTCTTTAAGATAACCCATGGGAGATAGCAGTGCACCCATAGATATCTATTTAATACACCCTCAGAGTAATTTTTTTTTAATAAAGATTCTTCTGGCCAATGAAGACTCTCAGTTCTTCTTCTTCAACATATGCAGGGTCTCACCCTTCTGATTACTCTCTGCTCTATCCCAGGTCCACTCCCTTTCCTGATATTACATTCTTTCCCAATTGTGTAAGTTGGTAAAATCAAATAACATAAAATATAACATGTTAATTATTATAAAGTGCACCGTTCAGTGATATTAAATACATTCATATTATTGGGCAATCAACATCACCATTTATCTTTCTAATAATTTTCTACGTTTTAAAACTGTAACTCTGTATCCTTTAAACATAACTTTCCTTCTTGTTCCATAACCACCTGAAAAGCATCATTACCCTCCCAATTTCTATGGTTTTGACTACACTAAGTACGCCATATAATTGAAATAAGTAGTTGTATTGTTATGACTCACTAAAAGTCACAAAAATGGCATTTTTGGTAGCTCAATTTCCTCAAGATTCATCCATGTTGTAGCATATTCCTAGATCTTTTCCTTCTTAAGGCTGAATAATATTGTATTATATGGGTATACCACACTTTGCTTATCCAGGAACTAGTGGATGAACACTTAGGTTGCTTTCATATTTTAGCTACTGTGATTATTACTGCTCTAAACACTGGAGTACAAATATTTCTTTAAGACCCTGATTTCAATTCCTTTGGGTATACCTCATAGTAAAATTCTTGGATCATGTAGTAATTCTATTTTTCAATATCTGAAAAATTGCCATACTCTTTTGCAAAGCAGCTGTATCATACTACATTCCCACTGACATAGCACAATGGTTCCAACTCCCTCGCATCCTCACCAATACTTGTTTTCTGCTTGTGTATGTGTGTGTGTGCTTGTGTGTGTATGCATGCACACAAATATATAAACATGCATTTAGTGATATGGAGCATCTATTCAAGTGCTTAGTCATTTGTACATCTTTTTGAAGAACCATCTATTCAAGTCTTTTATCCATTTTTGAATCAGGGTGTTTGCTTTTTGTTGAGGTGTAGGAGTTCTCTGTATATTCTGAATAGACATCTCTTGTCAGATACATGGCTTTCAAATATTTTCTCCCATCTTGTGGGTTGCCATTTTATTCTGTTTACATTTCTTTGATACACATTTTTTTAAAATTATGTACTGCAAATTGTTAATTTTTTTGTCAGCTGTACCTTTGTTGTTCCTTCGTTTCATATTGAGGAAAACACTGCCAATCCAATGTCATGAAGCCCTTGTCCTGTGTCTTCTTCTAAGACTTTTTATTTTATTAGGTCTTATATTTAGTTTCTTGATACGTTTTCATTAATTTTTGCATATGATGTTAGGTAAGGGTCCATCTTCCTACTTTGCATGTCGATAACATGACTTCTCAGCACCATTTGTTGAAAATACTATCCTTTCTACTTTGAAAAGCCTTGGTAACTTGTCAAAAATCATTTGGCCATATATCAGGGTTTATTTCTAGGTGTTCTATTCTATTCTATTGGTCTTGAATAAGGGAGAAAATAGTATAACCTATCCAGGTTGATGAAGAACATAAAGAAAGACCAGGACTGAGAATTAGGAGGGCAATATAAAACAGCAGGGAGTAAAAGACAGTGTGAGAGAAGATCTTGTATTTGCGAGTTCATGGAAATAGGATCATGCTAAAACCACTAAACGCCTGACTTTGAACAATACGGTAAATGTGCTAGCAAGAAACGTAACACTTACCCATCTCTGGGAAATATAGTATGGGCATAAAGATAAACTACACACAAATATAGTAAACAGGGAAGGGTTTTCATGGTGTGAAAATATTGTGGGATTTGAAATACAATTTACTTCTGTTCTACCATTGTCTCTAAAATTTATCAAAGTGTGTATACAAGCAATTCCAATTCTGGTAATGTGCTTGACAGGTTTATATATGAACTTCAGCAGACCAGTAAATGTACATTCATAGTAGGACTGTTCCCTAAACCAAAAAACAAAACTCAAAAACTGGAAAGACTAGAGTTCACTTTGTCAACACACATAAAGATGCAATGATGGTTAACGGTCCGAAAACAGAAGGTGTGAGCATGGGTGTAAGAGGTTAATTGCCAGGCTGGGGTGGGGTGCAGAGTTTGAGGGTAACACAGGTCGAAAAGGCTTTTGTCCTATCCTTGATTTTTGAGGTATGGAAATTCACAGGTCACTACCTTCATTTCAAAATGAATGAATGCACTATTCAATTTCTTTAAACAGGCGAAGTAAACATGAGTGATAATAAATTTCAAACTGTCACTAATCAAATAAGATACTAAGAAAACTTAAATAATATGATTTAAGAGTGAAGTAGAGAGATTGTCCAACATGGTAGCATTCAAAGACCCGGAGCTTGATGCCTCTCATGGGCACACCAAAGTCACAACTGTTTACAGATCAGCAATTGATGAAACAGGCCGGGACCTACCGTAAAAGATGTTTTACAGCTAAAGATATAAGGAAGGCACCTCGACAAGACAGGAAAGAAGGGCAAAATCTCAATAGAGTCAAGACCCATACCACCAGGTGGGTGGCCCACAAATGTGAGAATAATTACAATTTCAGAGGTGCTCCCAGGTAGCAAGGGGTATGAAGCCAACATCAGGCTCCCAAGCCCAGGGATCCTGTTCTGGAAAGAAGAGTTCCTAGAAAGTTGGGCTTTGAAGACCAGTAGTGCTTATTTTCCAGAGAGCCAGAGGGTTGTGGGAAATAGAGATTCCACTCTTAAAAGATGCTCACAAAATCCCACATGATCCGAGAATCAGAACAGAAGCAGTCATTTGAAAGGATCCCGGGTCACACCTACCTCCTGATCTTGGAGAGTCTCCCAGAGAGGCAAGAGGCAACTACAGCACAGCCTCAGGGACAGAGACACTGGCAGCAGCCATTCGGGGGAGCTCCTTCTACCTCGTGGACACTGGTACCAGCAAGCATAACTTGAGAATCCTCCCTCTATCTTTTTAGCCTCAGGACCTAGCCCTACCCAGTTCCACCAGACTAGAGACACAAGTACTAGGATGCTGCAGGGCAAGCAACTAACTGAGCAGGGGCATAGCCCCACCCACCGGCAAACAGGCTGCCTTCAGGCCCTCTCAATGCACAGCTGCCCCTGGACATGGGCCCAGCCACCAAAAGCCCCAGGACCAGCCTCCACACCTCAGTGGACAGGCACCAGCCCCAGAGTCCCTGGCCCCTCTGACAAGTGAGCCTACTCTGGCCTTGGAGTCAGCCTCACCATCGGCAGGTGATAACTGCACAGCGACTGGATGGAGCTTGGACCTACCCAACAGCAAACCTGCTCTAGCATTGGGATCAGCCTCATACACCAACAGGCACACACCAGCTCCAGGAATACCACAGCCCAGCAGCCTGTGTGACCAGAACACTCACTTGCAGGCCAGAAGCAGCCATGGACTCAGCTGGGTCCTGACCCTGCCCATCAGAATGCCAACACAAGATTAGGGATACCCCAGACCCTGCAGATAGCTGTGTCAGGAACAGTGATCCAACACCAACTCTGTGACTCCTGGGCCCTGCAGCCAGAACTCAGGACCTGTCTCTTCCTCCCAGTAGCCAGCATAGCCCCAGGACCAGTGACTGGGCACTAGCCCTGATTATCACCTGGACTGCAGTTCTACCCATAAGTGAACCAGCACTAGATTTGGTGTCCCCCAGAGTTGTGCAGCCAGCTGCCTTATGATTTAGTCTCACCAAGCAGCACAGACAGCCTCCATGCAAGGCAGAGCCTGGCAAACAAGCAGTCTGGGGGCAGCCAAGCCTACCAGACCACCCACAGTAGTCAGCCCACCACAACAGAAGAGCCCAAGCAGCCCACATAGGGGGTACACCTAGAACATATAGTTCTAGTGACCAGGGGACACTGGGTTGCTGGGACACATAGGACCTCTCCTACAAAAGGCCACTTCTCCAAGGTCAGGAAATGTAACGAACCTACTACATACATAGCAATAAAAACAGCAAGTTAAGAAAAATGAGGTGACACAGAAACACGATCCAAATGAAGGAACAAGATAAGAACTCAGAAGAAGATCTAAGTGAAGTGGAGATAGCCAATCTACTCAAGAAAGAGTTCAAGGTAATGACGGTAAAGATGATCAGAGAACTCAGGAGAAGAATGGACGACCAGAGCAAGAAGTTAGAAGTTTTTTAAAAAGAGATAGACCATTAAAGAACAACAAAACAGAGATGAGGAATGCAATAACTGAAATGAAAAATACACTAAAAGGAAACTACGGTAGACTAAATGATACAGAGGAATGAATCAGAAAACTGAAGGACAGAGTACTGGCAATCACTGAAGATGAACGGTAAAACAATAGATTAAAAGGACATGAGGAAAGTTGAACAGACTTGTGAAATAACATCAAGTGTACTAATATTTGCATTATACTGGTCCCAGAAGCAAAAAGGAAAGAGAAAGCGGTTTAGAACAAACCTGAAGACATATGAGCTGAAAAGTTCCTTAATCTGGGAAAGAAAACAGACATCCAAGTCCAGTAAACACAGTAAGGCCAAAACAGGATCAACCCAAAGAGGACTACACCAAGACTCATTGTAATTAAAATGGAAAAAATGATTAAGATAAAAAGACACTATTAAAAGGAGAAAAGGAAAAGCAACAAGTTACAAACATGGGAAATTGCATAAAGTTATCTGCTGACTTTTCACAATAACCTCTGCATGCCAGAAGGGAGTGGCATGGTATATTTAAAGTCATGAAAGGGAAAAGCCGATAACCAAAAATACTCTACCTAGCGAGGCTCTCCTTCAGATTTGATGGTGATATCTAAAGTTTTACAGAGAAGCAAAACTAAAAGAGCTCAGCATTGCCAAACCAGCTTTATGAGAAATCTTAAAGGGGCTTTTCTAAGTGAAACAGAAATGGTCACGACTGAAACATAAAAATTAGGAAAGGAAACTTACTAAAGGAAAAAGCTCATTTGTTAAGGCAAATATTCAACAAAGGTAGTAAATCAACCATGTACACAGCTAATAGGAAGGATGAAAGAAAACGGTAATAAAATCATCTATATTCACAATAAGAAGTTAAGGCACACACAAACAAGTAGATGTAAAATATAAGGTCAAATTCAGTAACTGTGGGGGAGGAGAGTAACAATGCAGGGTTGGTAGTTTCCATGTGAGATTAAGAGCTCAGCAACTTAAATAATCACACACACACACACACACACGCAAATACACAAAACTGAAAGAAATCCAAACATAATATTAAAGATAGTCCTCACATCACAGATGAAGGGAATAAAAGGGGAAGAAAGGAACACTGAAGAAATTAAAGAGGGATTCCAAAAATACCAAAGACAAATGAAAACGAACACACAATGATCCAAAATCTATGGGACACAGCCAACACAGTTCACGGGGGGAAGTTATAATGATACAAGCTTATTCTTAGGAATCAAGAAAAATATCAAATAAACAACATAACATTACACCTGAAGGAATTAGAAAAAGAAGAAAAAAAAAACTCAAAGCTGTCAGAAAGAAAAATTAAGAAAACAACACCATATGCAATCACATCAAAAAGAATAAGATACTTACGAATAAACACACCTAAGCAGGTAAAAGACATGTGCTCAGAAATCTATCAGCCATTGGTGAAAGAAGTTGAAGACAACACAAAATGATGGGAAAATATAGCATGTGCATAGACTGGAAGAATTAATACTCTTAAAATAACCATACTACCAAAGACAATCTACAGATTTAATGCAATCCCTATCAGAATACCAAAGCATTTGCACAGAACTTGAAAAAGTAATTTTAAAATTTGTATAGAAACACAAAGATCCCAAATAGCCAAACAATCTTGAGAAAGAACAGAGCTGGAGGCATCACGCACCTTGACTTCAGACTATACTGCAAAGTGACAGTAATCAGAGAGAATCGTACCGGAGCAAAAACAGACACAAAGATCACTGGAAGAGAACAGAGATCCCAGAAATAAGCCCACACACTTATATTTAATTGATTTATGACAAAGCTGGCAATATGGAGAAAAAACTGTCTCTTCAATAAGTGGTACTGGGAAAACTGGACAGCTAGATGGAGAAGAATAAAATTAGATTATTTTAGCACAGCATATATAAAATAAATGCAAAACTGAATAAACACCTAAATGTAGGACCAGAAACCATAAAACCCCTAGAGGAAAGTATACAACATTCTTCAACATAAATGATAGCAACAGTTTTAGGTTCAGTCTACTAAGGCAAATGAAACAAAAGCAAAAATAAACAAATGGGACTTCACTAAACTTAAAAGATTTTGCACAGCAAAGGAAACCAAAGACAAAATGAAAAGACAACCTGCTGAAGGAGACACAATATTTGCACATGATAAGAGGTTAACACCAAAAAGATGACCAAGCAAGGGTTCATATCTAAACTACAGAAACAGCACATACAACTCAATATCAAAAAAACACCCAAAATCTTTTTTAAAAAAATGAGAAGACCTAAATAGACATTTTTCCAAGGAAAAAATACAGATAGACAGCCAGAACTCACAAAGATGCTAAACATAGCTAATCGGCAGTAAAATGCAAATCAAAACTACGAGATATATCACCTCAGTCTTGTCAGAAAGGCTGTCATCAAAAAGATCACAAATAACAAAGGTTAGTGAGGATGTGGAGAAAGGGAAACTCTTGTACACTCTTGATGTGAATGTGAAGTAGTGCAGCTACTGTAGAAGGCAGAATGGAGGTTCCACAAAAAACTAAAAATAGAACTACCATAATATCCAGCAATTTCACTGTTGGGTATATCAGAAGAAAACAAAAACACTATTTCAAAAAAATAACTGCACCCCAATGTTCATAACAGTGTTATTTGCCATAGCCAAGATATAGAGTCAAAATAAGTGTTCATCAATAGCTTAGTGGATAAAAAAGATTTTTTATGATGACCAGCAAAAAATGAAATTTTGCCATTTGCAAGAACATGGATGGACTTGGAGGGTATTATGCTTAGTAAAATAAGCCGCAGAGAAAACAAGCATGGTATGTTATGAGAAAAAAAGCATGGTATGTTATGAGAAAACAAGCATGGTATGTTATCACTTACACGTGGCATCTAAAAATTTGAATACAACACAAACAACAACAACAAAAAAACAGACTCACAGATTAAAGAACAGACTAGTGGTTACCAGCAGGGAGAGATAGGGTGGAGGAGCAAATTAGTGGTAGGAGATTTTGAGGTACAATCCACTATGTATAAAATCAATAATCTACAGTGGTGTACTGTATAGCATGGGGAATATAGCCACTCTTTTATAATACCTATAAATGGAGAAGAACCTAAACATTTATGAATCACTGTTGTACCTCTGAAACTAATATAATAATGTAAATTAACTATAGATCAATAAAATATAAAGTAAGAAACAATAAAGGGGAGACAGATTATTAGATAGAAATCAATTAAATAAACACAAGTTTTGGAAATCAGGAATTAAAACACAACATGTAAGACACAACATTGGCATTTAAAGTGTACAATCTATTCATTTAAAAGAAATCATTTAAGTGGTAAAAAATGGTACCCATTCTCACAATTTTGTATATCTAGGATAAATTATTATCTACAAAAATATGTTACAAATATTCACTCAAAAAGAAAGAGAAAATTTGGATAAACCCATTTTAGTATACAAATTTAATATCAAAGTCTCTAGGTAAAATTGATTTGAATAAGTTCTGTTAGCCACTTCTAGTTTCTTTGTGATGTAAAATCTTTTAAAGCATAAAAATCAGCCTTTCTACATTATACCACTAGACATACATGGAAGTTAAAAGAAATGAGAAGACAGAACAATCAACCAGGAAGGTGAATTTACTGAGAAACAGTCATTCGTTCTCCCTCCTCCTTTTCTTTTCCTCCTTTTCCAGGTCTCTTTCGGTTCCAATCAAGAGAAGTCTTGAGAGTTCTGAGAATATTTCTTTGACGGCTTCAAATCACCATACCTACATCCTCTGACACAACTACACACACGGGAACAAAAATAAACCTCTGCTATCTACTCATGTAGGAGGGATTCATGCAAAATTAACTCCTACATGGAGACCAACAGGTGAGTTTTCTACCTGTTCTTTATAATGTCCTTCCATTATAGTAAATCCCACACATTATGAGGCAGAAGTGGTTACGTGAGCTTTTCCTTGAAGTCAAAAATCTTGCATTCATTTCAAGCACCTGGTGATCATAGGGTACAGCCAGGGAAGGTGCCATCCCCCCTGGGGGTGGGGGGTGGCGGTGAATGGGCTCCCACACCCATGCACCTCCTGATGTACAGATTCTGGAGAAAAGAAGGGCGATCATACCGCAGTCAGCCTGTCAGGCTGTCGGGCCACTGGACGACCCGACCAGCCTGGAAGTGTCCCATCAGTTGCTGAAAGCAAAACTCTGTCCCCCCCTGTGACGTCAGGCAATTTGGGCCAGAGAGTCAGAGGATAATCAAATCAGAGAGTCAGAGGATAATCAGAGGTAATCAACTCCTCCTCTCTGCTCACCTCCTTGGGGTTACAGCAACCCCATCTCCAAACCTAAATCTGACCCTGGAGTGCCAAACTGGGAGTGGCAGGTGGGCTCTGCCTGTGCTTCAGTGCCCTCTGGGGGTTGTCTGCTCTAAAGCCAAACTCTCAGCCCTTCCTCCCCCTCCTTCCCTAATCCTGGGGGCTGCCTTGGCCTCCTGCAGCTGCTGGCCTGAATTCATTCTTCTTTTTTCTCCAATTACAATGAAGTGTCTTACAGAGGTTTGGAATCTCTTGAAGAAGGAAGATCTTTTAGCCAATACACCTTAACCGTGAGAAGTTGGTTTCAAGAATGAACCTGAAATGCTGTATTTTTCTCCTGATGATTCCAAGGAGAGACAGCTCAAGTTTTCTAAATCATAAGAAAAACCAAGGTAGGTATATATGATATTCTGAGCCAGAGATGAAAAAGCAGTTTCTAGCACCCCTTCCTCATGTCATTTAACTGGGATTTAAATCAATCAACTGCCACTGGTTTTTAAATCACATGACCCAACTTTAAATCAATCAGCTGCTTCCCGGTAACTCACGTGACTTGGCTTTGAATAGTAAGAAATTCAGAGGTATAAAAAGGATGTTCTGAACAATAAATGGAAAAACAACATTTTAGAAAGTTTTTTTCTTTTCGAATGGACCATTCATTGCCTACAGAATAAAGGATTATCTTGTGGATTTCTTGAACTGTAAACACATACAATGTCTCCGTTGGCTTGATTGACTTAGATTCGGGTTTTTTTGCTGTTGCTATTGTTAACATATTTCTTGGAGTATAATTACTTTACCTTGTTGTCTTAGCTTCTGCTGTATAACAAAGTGAATCAACTATTCGTATACATATATTCCCATATCCTCTCCCTCTTGTGTCTCCCTCCCACCTTCCCTAACCCACCCCTCTAGGTGGTCACAAAGCACTGAGCTGATCTCCCTGTGCTATATGCAGCTGCTTCCCAATAGCTATCTATTTCACCTTTGGTAGTGTATATATGTCCATGCCACTCTCTCACTTCATCCCAGCTTACCCTTGCCCCTCCCTGTGTCCTTAAGTCCATTCTCTACATCTACGTCTTTATTCCTCTGCAGCGACTCCTGCTAGGGATGGACACTTCCTTTTATGCTCAGGGAAATCCCCTAGTTTGAATATGATTTGAGTTTGATCCTGTGAAACCATCAGAACTTCCCACCAGAGATAAATGAGATTCTGGCCTTTATTAGTATGCACGATGAACACGGGTGTCCTGGCTGTACTTGCCAACCCTCCTATTTACCTACCTATTTTTATCCACCTTCCTCCCTGTGAGTACCTTTGACCAACCCTGAGCTCAGACTCCTGACCTATTCCAGTGACTTTGTCAGTCTTTCTTTAAAAATGGACAGGTAATGAAATGAAATTAACCTAGAAGCAGCAGCTCAGTAAGGGAAATAAAATCATCAGAAGTTATCTAATCACAGCCACAGCCATCCAGGGCTCTGTCTTATCTCCTGGGTCATAAGAATGGTACCTTCCTAAACTTGAAGGACATCCAATCAAATAAGCAAAGGTGTTGCTCACCTCTGGCTCTTGGAGGGATTGATAGGCAGTCTACCCAGTGTATACTAACTGCAAAACACTGTCATGGTTTTGAAACACCTATGATCCAGGAAAGCTTTTTGGGGTGCATGGGGAAGGTTTCTTTTTGACATCAAGCAAAAAATAAATCACCAAGCTCTTTGAGCACAGGGGTTCTTAAGAGGGCAGTAGAAGGAAGGAATGGGCAGAAAAGATGATCTCCAATGAAGTTAAGGACATTTTTCCAAAAGAGTAGGATTTAGTCTCAGTTTAAGGAGAACACTTTTAAATAGCTGGGACAGCTCCAAACTGCAGTTTAGGGAACGAGTGCTTCAAAAGAACAGTGCTTTAAAAGTCCTGGCAAGGCAGCAAGAGGATGAAGAGTTGGTTTTGCATAGTTTTGAAAACAGGAGTAAAGAAGCAGAGGCATCTCTGACTAAAAGGCGCTGAGATCCTATGGCATCAATGGGTCAGTTGCAGGGGCAGGGGTGTGGGGGGCGATATTTTTCTCAATGTCTCCCAGGGCAGCCACCCCTCCCTACCCTAACCCCCAGTCCCTTCACCCTTCCTCCCTCCACTGTTGGGTCCCCAGGGACAGCACTTCTTACGCTGGAGTGCTCAGGCACCATTTCTGCAATCTGGATTCTTCCTGGAGCCTGGCAAGTTCTGGGACAGGAAGACAGGTCTGCAAGCCCGCTGCGGTGCAGTCGGACCTGGAGGCCTGGAGAGGAACTGGAGCCCTGAAGCCCACCCACGTCCTTGAAGCCGAGGGAGGAACACATCCTCCTAACAGTACTTCTCAGGGGTCAGCGTGCTCCCCACCCGACGGTGATCCATACTCACTTGAGGCAGCAAGCACTGCCTCTAACTGGCCCCCTCGATTCCGCCTTAAGGGTCCTCGCACATGTGTGATAGCGCAGGCCCCGGATCTCTTTAGTCAGCTGAGGCCAGTGCTGCCGGGATCCCTCCAGTCCCATCCCCCAGCCCCTCCCTCTCGGACTGTATGTAACAGAAGAAAGAGCACAGAGGAATAGGCTGAATCAAGGGATCTGGGAGCCTGGGTA
The DNA here is from genome assembly GCF_965194825.1 of Balaenoptera physalus. Taxonomy (NCBI): domain Eukaryota; kingdom Metazoa; phylum Chordata; class Mammalia; order Artiodactyla; family Balaenopteridae; genus Balaenoptera; species Balaenoptera physalus. Next base: position 70,285,702 of record NC_138882.1, read on the forward strand.
TGAGTTTGAAGACCGAGAACCTAAGGCGCAATTACATATTACTGAAAACTCTTGTGGGGTGTGTGAGGGGAGGTTAGGGGGCTGAGAGGCTGAGTCGACCTGGTGAGTCCAGCCCCAGGACACCACACAGCCCCGCCCCCCTTTCCTTGCCATCAGACAAGGGTGACGCAACTCCAGCTGGGACTCTGCACTTCCCCCTCCCTGATTCTCCAGAAGAGCAGGTGGCCCCCCTCTGAGAGCAGGGGCAAGACCACGGACCAAGTCCCCCTGCACTAAGGCGCTGCTGGAAGCTCTTCCTGAATAGCAGTCGTGGCTTGGAGCGAACCCGTGTACCGCCAAAGCTGGTCTCGTCCTGCAGCTGAGGGACACAGGCTTTAAGTCAGCTGCCTTGGCTTTAAATCAATCAGTCCCCCCTTGAAGTCAGGTGACCTGATTTTAAATCACTGTGTGCCCCTCAAGCCTGCAACTTCAAAAGTTGGGAACTTCACTTTGATCCCAGCACCTCACACAGCTGAATGCACACTGTAGTCACCCCCAACCCTGGCTTAGAGGCAGGATATAAGGTAAGGGGATGGGCGTGCACACATGGTGATGAGGGTGTACTTCATGTACCAGAAGGGTCCAGGTACTCTGGGCACAGCAAGCAGTGCACGATACAGCAGCTCCCTGGCAAAGCTGGTGATGCACAGGGGGAGCAGGCACACCCAGGCATGCAGAGGTTCCAGGGCGGGAGCTGGGGCACAGCCAGCCGGGAGGGTGTGAAAGCGGAGGATCTGAGCCTTCTGGTGAAAGGCAGACACAGAATATGGATGAGAAACAAAGACCAGATGAAACATGGATTTGAAAAACACACCATGCTCTTGAAATTGGGGTGGGGGGCACCCCAGATTTGAGTCTTCTTACTCCCCAGTAGCTAGTGCTTTGGCATTTGCCCAATTACTTATAAAATGTGACTGATAATATCTAACCCATAGAATACAGCATTTGGAGTGGTTTGCGTGTTTATGTTTCTATAGGGGAATAGTCTTTTCTACAAGAAAAATGTATATTTTCTGAAATAAATTAAAACCCCTTTTTAAAAAGTACTATATCAGACTTCCCTGGTGGCGCAATGATTAAGAATCTGCCTGCCAAGGCAGGGGACCTGGGCTCGAGTCCTGGTCAGGGAAGATCCCAAATGCTGCGGAGCAGCTAAGCCCATGTGCCACAACTACTGAGCCTGGAGGCCACAACTACTGAAGCCTGTGCGCCTAAATCCGGTGCTCCACAACAAGCGCAACAAGAGAATCCACCGCAATGAGAAGCCCACGCACCGCAACAAACAATAACCCCCGCTCCCTGCAACTAGAGAAAGCCCACACGCAGCAACGAAGACCAAACGCAGCCAAAACTAATTAAATTAATTTTTTTTTAAAACTACTATATCCTTCTATACAACTTCTTGGGGAAGAACAGAGGGAAGGAGTGGGAGAGTGAGAAAGACCAATACTTAGTGCACATACCTGATGCAGGTGTTCTGCTGGCTCAGATAGTTTTATCCCCACTTTACAAAGGAGGAAGTAAGCTCAGAGAGGTTTAGTAATTTTCCCAAAGCCAAACAGCTATTGAGTGGCAGAACCAGGATCTGAACCAAGTCTGTAACCTTCAAAGCCTAAGCCCTCATCACACCAAAACTCAATTAATATTTACATTTATCGAATTACATTGCAACCTGGGGAGTTCTTGGCACAGTCCTGAATAAGAGTGAGAAAGAAAGAAATAGCGCTGTTCATCCAGTCAACCAAATTTTTTTTTAATGCTATTCTTGTCTGCTTACATTCTTTTTATGTATGTATGTATGTATGTATGTATGTATGTATGGCTGTGTTGGGTCTTCGTTTCTGTGCGAGGGCTTTCTCTAGTTGTGGCAAGCGGGGGCCACTCTTCATCGCGGTGCGCGGGCCTCTCACTATCGTGGCCTCTCGTTGCCAAGCACAGGCTCCAGACACGCAGGCTCAGTAATTGTGGCTCACAGGCCGAGTTGCTCCGCGGCATGTGGGATCTTCCCAGACCAGGGCTCGAACCCGCGTCCCCTGCATTGGCAGGCAGATTCTCAACCACCGCACCACCAGGGAAGCCCAACCAAAATTTTTGAAGCAGCTGCTAGATGCCTGGCCCTGTTTGGAGTTCAGCAGTGATCAAGGCAGGAAGAGTCCTGCTTTCATGAACCATGTAGTGGGGAGGAGAGACAGGTGCAACTTGGGTGAGGGATTTCACCTTGCTGGGCCTCTGTTTTCTCATCTGGAAAATGGGATGGGTGTTTCTCATTTTCTGGGATTGTCCCGCCCTCATATTCTCTGATTCCATAAGAAGCATCTGTTTTCCTGTTTCTTTAAAATTCAATCAGGCCATGAGCTGTGATGAATGTCGTTAGCTGCTCCCCAAATCACTCTATTTCCACCCATTTCCTGTGATCAGGTCTTTCCCCCAACATGACTCACAATCAGTCAAGTCACAGAAGCTAAGGGGCACCCAGCAGAAGAATTCCAACCCTGGCTTCTCAGGAGCTCTGCGGTCTACCTGGCCAGGTAAACTTCACGCACCTGGCACAAGGTGGCCATCCCTGGTTTCACATCAACATGATCTCAGGCACAAACCTCCTTGTTTTTCCATTTTGTCTTTAAGTTACTTGCTGAAACAACTGCACAAATATGAAAAAGATATAAAATCAGGCATCCTCTGCCCTCAGTGCCTACTAAATGATTTTCTGCCACTTTAATGATAAAGATACAACATTTCAGCATTCCGCTGCCCTTATTATTTTTCATTTTGTTGATATTTCTACTGAATACATCTTTCAATATTTTAACAATGGAACATATATTTAGGTTGTTCCACACACAGCCTTTGGTGGTAAGGGTTTTGTTGTTATATTTCTATTATGTTTCCTTTAAAAATAATTATCCTGTTTAAATGGATTACATCAATTTTATAGGCATTTATCATATGATATTGATGAAATTAATACATAGAGGGCAGTAGTACAAATTGATTGGAATTGAGAGCCTCCATTAGCACACTTAAATATGAATATTATATATATATATATTTATAAGCCAAATTACATGCTGAGTGAGATTCTCCTACTCTTTTTCACTCTCTGCCCCTCAAGGCTGTGAGAAATGGAATATTTCTTGCCATATCAGTAAAAAAAGGATGTCACAGACATCAGCACTTGCAGCCCTCCAGTGTGAGCCGGCAGGCCCTGAGGAACTCAGGATATGCAAATACAGAATGCAGGACCCAGAGAGCTGAGGTGCATATCAAAGGAAGGATTTCAGTGAGCCCAGACGCTTGCATCTTCCCATACAAAGAAAAGCATTCCATTCCTCACCTTGGGAGAGCTGGTTTTCCTTAGTTAACAGTCACCTTTTGATGTTCCCCATTACCTGCGCCATTCCACTCCCCTGTCCCCTCCCCCCAGTACTTTAGCTCAGGGAGGAAGGAGCGCAGAGAGACTCGGCTGAACAAGGGGCCTGCGAGCCTGGGGATGCGTTTTCAGCCGCTTTCCCCGCAGTCAGGAGGAGGGGCGCTGACGCTCCAACTGGACCCTGCGCCTCCCTTGCCCCGTTTCCCCTCAGGACGCTCAGGCCGACCCCCCTCCCCACACCCACCAGGCCCCGCAAGCCAGGCCAAGGGCAGGGGCGAGAGGAGGGACTGAAGTTCCCCGGGACCAGACGCAGGGGGCCGCTCTTTCTGCCCAGCAGCGGCGGGTGGCAGCGAACCCCTGCCCCTCAGAAGTTGGTCTTGCGCTGACGCCCGGGCACCGCACCAGGAGGAGGGTCGGTGCCCACTTACCCGGCCCGCCGTCCCCACGACTGTCGCGGCTTCGCCCGCCGGGGCCCCTCCAGAGCCGGCAGCCTCAGTGAGGCCGCCCTCCCCTCGGGCTCCAGGTCAGTTCCGTGACGGCGGAGGGAAGAGACCCCGATCCGGGAGTTCCAGCTCTGCGGAAACGCGGGCTCCGTTCTGGGCACAGGGGGTGGGACGGCTCTGCCCAGAGGCCTTCCGGGAGGGAGGAGGACGCTGGGGAAGGGAGCCGCCAGGAGCGTAAGGCCTCAACGGGGGTCCTGGAGGGGCAGCCCGGCCCGGGGTCCACGCCCACTGTGACCGCAGCCCAGGCCTTTTTCCTGGAATCCTACACACAAAAGTTAGAAAGATACACGGTCTATAGTAAATATTCACAAATGATTGTTGCTGCTGTGTTTACTATTCTATTAAAGGTGTAAAATCCATAAAACACTTTAAGTTCAAAATTAAATATGAATTTTTACCTTTCTAATTATGTCTCTGATATTCACAATTGTGGTTAATGAATCAGAGACTGTGGCATCACCAGTTAAAAATGAGCTTGAGAAAAAAATAGAACTCAGGCCCACCGGACCTACTGAATCACAATCTGCACTTTTACAATCTCCCCAGTGTACTTGTGTACCCATGAATAGTTGAAAGGTACATTTCTACCTCGACATGTCTTTTCTATCTGAGAAATACACACATTTTATCCAGTTTGATATAAATAAAACACTCAAAAATGCATATGCCTGTGTTGAAACCATCATTTTATCATTTTTCCAGACAAGTATAGTCTCTATACTGGATTTGTGGATCACATGCCATACTCTTTCTTGTAGTTAGAAATAAGGTAGAGAAAGTTACTTTGTAAAAAAATAAAAAATATATGTATATATATATATGTATATATATTAGTGGATAATTGAAGACAGACTTCTAAATTAAAACCAGTTCTCTTAACTTGCTGTTTTCTTCTTGGGTCACATTATGAACTCTTCCTGTGGCCACATGGCATGTGTACTTTTAATTTCAGGGGCTGCTGGCATTCCAGGATGTGGCCATAGATTTCTCTCAAGAGGAGTGAGAATGACTGGACCAAAATCAATGGGAATTGTACAGGGATGTGATTTTAGAGAAGTATAGGAACCTGCTCTCCTTGGATGAGGATACCTTCCTTCCAGAATTCCTTATCCAACCACAGGGTTTAGAGTCCTTCATTTGTAGAATGTCTCCTGGAATCTTCTGCTTCGTACAATAGGGTTTCAGTTTGCAACGTTTCAGGAAAGATTGGGAGTTTGTGGATATAATTTATCTTATTCTTTTAAAATTGCAGCCTCCCTTTTAATATACTTTGTAACTGCTTGGGATGTGTCTATATGAACTGTGTACTATATGCTTCTGTTATAGTCCTTACAATATTTTTTTGCCTTATTTTCTGTAACACATTTCCATGGATTCTTTGGGCTTAAGGTATATTAAAAAGGAGACTGCGATTCTGGGACTTCCCTGGTGATGCAGTGGTTAAGAATTCTCCTGCCAATGCAGGGGACCCGGTTCGATCCCCGGTCCGGGAAGATCCCACGTGCCACGGAGCAACTAAGCCAGTGGGCCACAACTACTGAGCCTGTGCGCCACAACTACTGAAGCCAGCGTGCCTTGAGCCTGTCCGCCATTTATTTTTTGGAGAATAAAACCGCCTCCGAGTGATTAAAAGTTTGACCAGCTAGTCAAAATGCTTTATCACCTGTTCTTCCAAAACACTGATCAACGGAACAAGTTTTACTAGGGATAACAGTGTAATTGTATTCTGGAGTTCATATGGGCAATATGGTTTATGACCTTGATGCTGGATCACGACATTTCAATGGTATAACTGCTATTAATTGTCTGTTTGTTCAATGATTAAAGTCTCACGTGATCTGAGTTCAGACTGGAGTCATCCTGGTTGGCTTCTGTCTATTGCAGATTTCTTCCAGTATGAAAGGACAAGAGCAATTCGGCTTACTTTACAAAATGTCTTCAAACTAAATGATGATATAATCTACATTCAATTAATTTATACATACCCTACTGTAGAACAGAGTTTGTTACGGTGGCAGAGCCCGGTAATTATGTAAAACTGAAACCTTTATCTGCAGTGGTTCAAGTCCTCTTCCTAAGAATATGTTTATAATCAACATTCTTTCACAAATTACCCAATTTAATTCACCATAGCATTCCTCATATTAACTAAATGGAGAATCCTAGGCTATATACAAATCCAGAAAGGGCCAAAAATCATCAGCTCCCATGGATTATTACAACCCATTGCTGAGGCATTCAAATTACTTATTAAAGAACCACTATGTCCATCAACATCATCAATTTATATATTATTGCCCCAATGCTAGCCTTAACCCTGGCTCTCACAACATGAATTCCTCTTCCCATATCTTATCCACTAATTGATATAAATGTAGGCATACTATTTATATTAGCCATATCACACCTAGCCATCTATTCCATCCTCAGATCTGGATGAGCTTCACGTTCAAAATACTCACTCACTGGAGCTCTAGGGACAGTAGCACAGACAATCTCATATGAAGTAATGTAACAGTTATTCTATTCTCAGTCTTACTGATAAATGGATCATTTACACTTTCAACAGTAATTATTACACAAGAACACCTATGACTAATTTTCTCCTGACCCCTACCCAGAATTTGATTATCTCCGCAGTAGCAGAAATCCAATGAAGCCCCACTTGATTTAACAGAAGTAGAATCAAAACCTGTATATGTCTTCAATGTAGAAAATGTAGCAGGCCCATTCACCCCGTCCTTCCTAGAGAATATGTCAATTTCCTTATAATAAACATTTCCACAACATTCTATTTTTAGGAGCATTCAACAGTCCCTAGGTGCCAGAATTATATACAGCCCAAGTCATCATTAAAACACATCTAAAAATCTCCTTTCTATGAATTTGAGCATCCTACCCACAATTTTGATATGATCAACATATACATCTCTTATAAAAAGTTTTTTTACTACTAACATTAGCCCTATGTATATGAGAGTTTTCTCTACCTGTCATCATACCAGGCAACCCACAGCAAACTTAAGAAATATGTCTGACAAAACAGTTATTTTGATAGAGTAAATCATAGAGGTTTCAATGCTCTTATTCCTGGAATTGAATTCTTCCTAATAATTTTACATTCTCCATGCTACCTACCACATTACACCACATGCTATATAGTAAAATTCTCTAAGTAAGCTTCCGGCCCATACCCCCAAAATATTTTTGTATATCCTTCCTGTGCTAATAAACTCTCATTGTTTTTACCATCATTCTACTGACCATTTTCTCAGGAAATATAATTGTATAACAAGCTCACACTGGTTAATGGTATCCCCATTCTAATAAAAAACATGAACCCATAAGCTACAGAAGCATCCAACAAATATTTCCTAAAACAGTCCACCACATCAATGTTACTTATAACGGCTATTATCATTAATCTAATATACTCTGGTCAAAGAGCACAATGAATAACAAGAATCTTTAATCCACCAGCATCCACCCTCATGACAATCGCCCTTGTCACAAAAGTAGGACTTTCCCCATTTCACTTCTGAGTGCCTGAAGTCACACAAGGCATCCCATGAACAGCAGACCTGATGCTATCAACATCACAAAATTGCACCCCTATCAGTTTTATACCACATGTCACCATCCATCAACCTAAATAAACTATTAATCATAGTGATATTATAAATCATAGCTGGAGGCTGAGGCAGACTTCGCCATACTCACCTGGAAAAAATTACAGCCTCCTCATCAATTGCCCATATAGGATGAATAACAGCTATTATAATGTATATTCAGATTATAACAATCCTAAACATACTAATTTATATCATAACAACACTATCTTCTTCTTATTTATGCCCAGATCATGTACAAGAGTATCACTGTCACACACATGTGATAAAACACCTCCCATCACAATCCTTTTCCTCACCATTATAGTATCATTAGGACATCACCCATCACTATCAAGGTTTTTAACCAAATGAATAATTATCCAAGAGATAACAAAAATGACATCATTCTCCCAACACTAATAGCCATCATAGCAGTCCTCAGCATATATTTCTACTTGCAGCTAACATACTCCACATCAATAACTATATTCCCTTCATTAAACAACACAAAAACAAAACAATTTGAACATACAAAGAAATAACCTTCCTATCATTACCAATCCTAATACCCACACGATTACTACACACAACACCCATTCTATTGGTGCTGGACTAGGAATTTAGGTTAGTTCAGACCAAGAGCTTTCAAAATCCTAAACAAGTAAAATTTACTTAATTCCTAAAAATAAGGATTGCAAGACTTTATTCTACATCAATTGAATGTAAAGCAAACATTGTATTTAAGCCAAATCTTTATGAGATTGATGAGTTTTAACCCCAGGAAACTTTAGTTAACAGGCAAATCCTCTAGTCAACTGGCTTCAGTCTACTTCTCCTTCATTTGAGAAAGAAAAAGAGAAAAAAAGGCAGGAAAATCACCGGCAGAATTGAAGCTGCTTCTCTGAAGTTACAATTCAATTTGTTGATTCACCACAAGGTTTGCCAGAAAGAGGGCTCAATCTCTGTCTTTAGATTTAGAGTCTAATGCTAACTCAGTCATTTTACCTCTGTTCATACACTGCTGATTATTTTCAACAAATCACAAAGATATCGGCATTTTATATTTACTATTTGGTGCTTGAGCTGGAGTAGCAGGCAGCACCTTAAGTATATTAATCCAGGCTGAGCTATGCTGACCTGGAGCGCTACTTGGAGATGCCCAAACCTGTAAGGTAGTCATAACAGTCCCTGCACTTGTAATAATTTTCTTTATAGTTGTACCCATTATGATTGCAGGCTTTGAAAACTGACTTGGACCACTAATAACTCGGACACCTGAAGTAGCATTTCCCCAAATAAATCATATAAACTTTTGACTACTTCCCCCATCATTCTTACTCCTACTCATATCACCAGTAGTAGAAGCTGGTTCTGGTACCAGTGGAACCGTGTATTCAGCTCTAGCCTGCAATCTGGCCCATGCAGGAGCCTCTGTCGACCTAACTGTTTTCTCCTTACATTTAGCAGGTGTCTCTTCAATTCTTGGTATTATTACTTTTATTACTATAGTCTTTAATACAAAACCAGCAGTCATATCCCAATACCAAACACCATTATTTGTTTAATCTTCCCCAACTATAGCCATATTACTATAATTACCAATCTCAGTCCGAGCAGCCAGAATTGCCATATTGTTAAGAGATAGAAATCTAAACACTACTTTCTTTGACCCTGCAGGAGGGGACTGAATCCTATACCAACACCTATTTTGATTCTTTGCTCACCCTGAAGTCTGTATTCATGGCCTACCAGGGTTTGTTGTAAACTCACATATCATTACATACTATTTAGGACAAAAAGTGCCTTTCAGCTAATTTGGAATAGTATGAGTCATGTTCACTGGTTTTTTAGGATTTCTCTTGTGGGCCCATCATATGTTTACCATAGGGATAGCTGTCGACTCAGGAGCATACTTTGCATCAGCTACCGTAATTACTTCTATCCCTACAGGAGTAAAAGCATCTAGCTGATTAGCAACTCTTTATTTAATTTCTGTTTTTTTTTTGGCTGCGTTGGGTCTTGTTTGCTGCACGTGGGCTTTCTCTGGTTGCGGTGAGCGGCAGCTACTCTTCGTGCGGTGTGCGGCCTTTTCATTGCAGTGGCTTCTCTTGTTGCAGAGCACGGCCTCTAGGCGTGTGGGCTACAGTAGTTGTGGCTTGTGGGCTCTAGAGGGCAGCTCAGTAGTTGTGGTGCATGGGCTTTTTGCTCCGCGCCATGCGGAATCTTCCCAGACGAGGGCTCGAACCCGTGTCCCCTGCATTGGCAGGCGAATTCTTAACCACTGCATCACCAGGGAAGTCCCTGGTTAGCAACTGTTCACGGAAGTAATATTATATGACCTCCCACTATATTATGAGTTTTAGGCTTTAGTTTTTCTTTTTACAGTAGGTGGTTTGACAGGAATCATCTTAGCCAACTCATTGCAGACATTGTCCTCCAGGATACATACTATGTAGTAGCACACTTCCATGACCTAATGTCCATGGGAGCAGTCTTCACTATTATAGGAGGCTTCCTACACTGATTCCCACTATTCTCAGGTTATACAGTTAACTCAGCATGAGCAAAAATTCACTTCACAAGTATATTTGTAGTAGTAAATATGACTTCCTGCAGCACTTTCTTGGCCTCTCAGGGATGTCACTACGTTAGTCTGAGTACCCTGAGGCACACACAACATGAAATATTTTGTCTTTAGGCTCATTCATCTCAGTAGCAGCAGTAATGCTAATAATCTTCATACTTTGAAAAGCATTTGCGTCTAAACAAGAAGTCTTAGCAGCGGAAACTGCTACTCCTAACCTAGAATGGTTACACGAATGTCCTTCACCATATCCTATGTTTCAAGATCCTACCTATGTAAATGTAAAATAAGGAAGGACTCAAGTCCTTTTCAACCAGTTTCAAGCCAACACCATAACAATTATGTCTTTCTCAATAAATGAGATAAAAGTAAAAAGTGATGTAGCTTTGTCAAAGTTAAATCATAGGCTAAAATCCTGTATATCACTAAGGCATATCACTTTCATCTCGGCTCTCAAGATACAACATCACCGATTATGGAAGAACTTTTACATTTTCATCATCACACATTAATAGTGATTTTTAAAATAAGTTCTCTAGTCCTCTATATCATTTCACTAATATTGACATCTAAACTAACTCACTTGCATACAATAGATGCACAGGTAGAGAAAATGTGAACAATTTACTAGCCACTATTGTAATCTTAATTGCCCTATCATCATTGTGAATCCTTTACATGACACATGAAATCAATAACTCTTCCCAAACCATAAAAAACTATGGGTCAGTAATGATACTGAAGCTACAAATACACAGATTATGACGATTTAAATGTTGACTCCTCTGTAATCCCCACATCAGAGCTAAAACCAGGAGAATAATGACTAATAGAAGTCAACAACCGAATAGTTAGAGATAGTCATTGAATATTAGTTTCATCTGAAATTGTTGTACACTCCTGAGTTGTTCCTTCTCAGGCCTAAAAAGAGCTATCCCAGGATGCCTAACTTAAAGAATCCTAATACCAACAGGACCAGGCCTATGTTGTGGACAAGAGAGCTCGTTTTCCTGAGTTCAAAGACAGGACAGAGGGATATGGCTGAGATATGGGGTGAATCTGGAGCCCATGGGGATGCACTCTCCAAGCTCCAGGATAGGAATGGGGCCTCTAGGGTCCCAGGCCACCCACCACACCCTCCCGAGCAGGATCTGGACAACATTCCCTGTCAGTGATGAGGCAGCCCTAATACTGGTCATGCCCCGATGTTGTGTCCTATGTGGGCCCCATGCTCTTGGGATCACATCCCACACTCTGCAGGTCCATGCTACAGGGTCCTTCGTGCCTCAGGAGTACAGACCACACAACAAGCAGTTCCCTCCACAACCAGCAGGAGGAGGGGAGGAGAGCAGGGGCACCAGGGGAGTCTCACTCAGACAACAACACCCCAGGGGTGCCAGCGGGGACAGTGATGATGCAGATGAGGCACAGACCAAGAGATGGGACCAGAGGACCCAAAAGGCAGCTGGTCAGGTCCTGGCTCATCTGCATCCCGGACACCTTTGTCCCTCATACACCCCCTTCCTCATACACCCTCTCCTTAAATGCAGAATCTTCAGATGCAAACAGGCAGAGCTTCAGACTGAAAGTCAGCTCTTCCAAAATGACCCATCAGCAAACACTTCAGGATTCCACTCCAGTGGGTGCCCTGGAGTCGACAACTCAGTGACTGAAGTGGATATCGGTGCCAGGGGCGGTGGGAGGGAATGGGAAGTGAGACTTTCATGGTTGTGGAATTTTCGTTTTGCCAGATGAAAAGTTCTAGTGATGGTGGTGATGGCTCCACGAGAAAGTGAATCTATCTGATGCCTCAGAAACGTGCACTTAAAATGGTGATGATGGTAAAGGGTATGTGATGTGTGTGTTTTTTTGTTTTTTTGTGATGTGTGTTTCATTTCACTTAAAATAAATTCTTAAAATAATGTCTTGTTAATTGAGATTCCATTTCGACTCCCCTTCATCACAAATGTCAGAGGCCCAGACACAGTCCCCTACCTTAGGGGCCATCACGGTACCCTCACAGAGCACGTGGGAGACCATTCTTAGGGGGGGGCTAGTCTGTGCTCACCTGACCTCTGTCCAGGGGGACCCAGGCAGTGGTGACTCCCATAGATTAGACATATGATATGCTATGATATTAATATGATACCACCAAGTGCTGTCACTCACCAGAACACAGAGCAGCAACCCACTCAAACATGTCTGACCTCATATGATTGTGACAAGATGAAGAGAAGAAAAGGAACCACAGGTTAATCAGGGCAACACCCTTAATGCAGAGGTTGGAAATCTCAAAGGGGACAGGACACACTGCAGGCAAAGAGCGCATATGCGGTCTCCCCGTACATGTGATCCTGACCCATGCAGGTATGGTGAGACCCACACAGTCCCCGCACCCTATACCTGGGGTCACACATCCACACTCACCAGGGTGACCCACCTCCCCATACCCCTCCACCTGGGTCACATGTCCACAGTCCCAGGGTGACCTCACCTCCCCAGACCCTGCACCTGGGGTCACACGTCCCCTTGGTCAGGACACCATGGCTCTGCAGGGGGCTCCCCCAATGTGGAAACAAGCTGGGTCCCTGGGACCTCCTGGGATGGGAAAAAGTGTCAGGTGGGTCTCCTTTCCCCACACTTGTCCCACAGGAGTCCTCCTCTTCTCACTTTGGTTCTGTGTGATTTTAACTGTTTTTAAAGCTTTCAGGCTAGAGTTGAACACACGACCTTGGCGCTGGCAGGCTCAGTCCTTTCTCGTCTCACTTACGTGTTGAGAAAACTCACAGGACAGCAGGGCTGAAAGCCGAGGGGCAGCTCTGGACTCTGCTGAGTAGGGACGGTAGACTGGAAGGAGTGCTCAGCAGCAGCCTCAGCTGTTACCCATCGGCCTTTTGCCCAATCTGCGTGCCCTGCAATCAATTCACCAGCTAAACCTGCCTATCGGGCTTTTGCCCAATCTGCGTGCCCTGCAATCAATTCACCAGGTAAACCTGCCTCCCTATGCACCATGCACGTGCTGGTAAATTGGAATTATTGCCAGGTAGCCTCCCTGAGGATTCTCCACGAACCCCAGGGAAGGTGAACCTTGCAGGGATTAAGACTAAGGCCCCGACCATAGCACTGACCCTTGGGAGGACCAGGTCACCACACTCAGAGGAGAGGCTGTTACGTAGACAAACCCACCTCAGCTCCAGACCCCAGACACCTAAGCACTGACATTCAGATGCAGTCATGGAGCTTCCCAGTACTGAGGCCAGGCCGGGTCTCTACCCAGGTCCCCATAGTCCTAGCGTACACAGAACATGGTCAGGTCTAAATCTTCTTATTATAGACAACACATGGTCAGCTCTAAACATAATCGGTAGACAAGACATGCAGAGGTCTAAATCTACCATGTAGACAGAACTTGATCATGTTTAAACTAGCTTAGGGCTGATCTCATAGGACGTACAGATCACACACATGGGTCTCTCATCTTTGGACACCCACATCAGGAAACTGAACAAAATCTTTGTCATTAAACATTTCAACAGGCAAAACAGAAATGTTCCCAATTTCTCTGGCCACCTGATGGTCAGGATCCATGGGTGAGCCACGAACTTCTTACAGTGCAGCCCAGTCTGCTGCCAAGACAGACAAGAAGTGGCCTGATTCCAGCCTCCCAGGCTTCCAGAAGGAGGCGACCACACTGGAAGCCCAGGCAGGAGAGTCCTGTATGGTCCGGGCCGGGAGATCCGGTCTGTCCATTCGGCTGGCCGATTCCGGGCGTGGCGCTCAGGGCTGCTGAGAGCCCTACACTCAGGTCCTGCTTCCCTGCAGCATGTGCGTGTGCATGTGCGTGTGTGTGTGTGTGTGTGTAGAGGGGGCGGTGGCTGACGGCTCCCATGGCTCCCGTCCCAGGCACCGCGCTGTGTTCCAGGGGAGGCACGGGGAGATGTAGGGACACAGAAGCCGTTGGAGAGGAGAACCTACCGCGGAACTCCTTGCACGCTGGCTAGCCCCACCCGGGGACCCGCCTGCCCATCGTGGGCCGCATGTCACCCCCCAGCCCCCCACCCCCGAGGACAGGGTGCCTGATCTTTCAACAGCACAGGGTCTCACATGAAGGAGACCCAGTGGGGACTGTCACCACCCTCCCCACTCCTGATACTGTGTTTGGGGAGAATGAACCCCCTTGACTGGGCGATGGGACCCTGTGAGGAAAGAGGTGGCGGCCTCATCCAAGTCGGGGCCTGGCTGAGAGATGGAAACACAGGAGCCAAGTGCAGGGCCTGGAGGCCAGGCCAACAGGAGGGGCACCCCCATACTTGGCCGGGCTCCCCAACTGTGACATTGTTGCTTTAGGGGACCTGGAGCAGGTGACTGAATGTAATGGGAGTCTAAACTGGACCCTGAATGGGGTTTAAAGAAGGTGTGAAAGAAGTTACTGAGACGGTGACAGTCATTGGAGGACAGACTCTGTGTCAGGACATCCTGCTCCATCCATTTAAATCCCTGAGATCTGTGACCTTTACGTGGCTACGCAGGATTGTTGGAGCAGCTGCGTGCGGATATATCTGGGGCACAATTCAGTCTGCAACCAACTTGCAAGTGCAAGTGGTTCCAGCAAACACACAGGTGTGCGCACAGGCAGGCACAGGACACACACAAACATATGCACGTGCACAGCACAAATATATTCACACACTAGCATATGAACACACATGCACGCATATGCCCATGGACACACTAACGTGTGCAAGTGCACATACCTGTGCACATTCACAGCATATGTATGCAAACAGGCACATGCACAAGCATAGCACACACACAGGGAATAAAGTGAATCCGTAAAGTATTAATTCCTGAACACAAGTGAAGCTGACATGTATTTTTCCCTTTTCTTAGCTTTGATGTTTTTCACAATAAAAAGTTTAAGAAAAAAGTTAATGGCAAATGACTTTTGATTCATAGGACTTTCTGACATTATTCCACAAATATTATGACAGGAGAAATGAATGTAGATATTACATGTGTCCACTAATGGATGAATGGAGAAGAAAAACACAGTCCATCAATACAAGGGAATGTTATTCAGCCTAAAAAGGAAGGCAATTCTGACACGGGCTGCAGCAGGGATGAACCTTGAGGGCATTATGCTCAGTGATGTAAGCTAGACACAAAAAACAAACAGTGCTTGATCCACTCATACAAGACCCCTAGAGCAGTCGGAAACATAGAGACATAAAGTAGGATGTTGAGTGCCAGAGGCTGAGGGAGGGACAATGGGGAGTGAGTGTTTAATGGGGACTGTTTCAATTCTGCAAGATGAAAAAGTTCTGGAGGACGATGGCGGTCAGGTTTGCACAACAGTGCGAATTACTTCTTGACCCTGAAATGTGCACTTAAAAATGGTTAAGATAGTAAATTTTATGTTATGTGTATTTGACCACAATTTTAAAAACTTTTTAAAAAACAACAGGAAATAGTCCATGAATACCACAAGATGCACAACTTCACTAACAACCGAGGGATTAAAGCCATAAGAAAAATACTGTGCATACACCTACCAGAGTGGCAGACATGAAACACATAGTATCAAATATCAGCAGGATGTGGAGCAATGGAAAGCCTGGTACGCAGCGGGGGGGATGCAACCACTTCTGAAACAATCGGGCCTCAGATAGCGAAGTCCGTGCACACAGACCCACAGTGCTTCTCCCAGTTGAACACAAACCCACCAGCCCTGCACCAGGACACACGGACATGGACTCTGCAGCCACAGGAGCCAAACCTGAAAGAACTTGAAGGCCATCACAAGCGGATGCAGAAATGAATCATGAACGCTCCTATGAAGGAATATTCCACAGCAATGGAGTACATTTTGTTTAAAGGTAGTAAAACTATAAAAATTATTAAAAAAAAACTATATTCACAAGATGAAAGAATCTATAATTCTGGCACCTAGGGATTGTCAAATGCTCCTAAAAATAGATTGTTGTGGAAATGTTTATTATAGGGAAATTGACATATTCTCTAGGAAGGACGGGGTGAATGGGCCTGCTACATTTTCTACATTGAAGACATATACAGGTTTTGATTCTACTTCTGTTAAATCAAGTGGGGCTTCATTAGATTTCTGCTACTGCGGAGATAATCAAATTCTGGGTAGGGGTCAGGAGAAAATTAGTCATAGGTGTTCTTGTGTAATAATTACTGTTGAAAGTGTAAATGATCCATTTATCAGTAAGACTGAGAATAGAATAACTGTTACATTACTTCATATGAGATTGTCTGTGCTACTGTCCCTAGAGCTCCAGTGAGTGAGTATTTTGAACGTGAAGCTCATCCAGATCTGAGGATGGAATAGATGGCTAGGTGTGATATGGCTAATATAAATAGTATGCCTACATTTATATTAATTAGTGGATAAGATATGGGAAGAGGAATTCATGTTGTGAGAGCCAGGGTTAAGGCTAGCATTGGGGCAATAATATATAAATTGATGATGTTGATGGACATAGTGGTTCTTTAATAAGTAATTTGAATGCCTCAGCAATGGGTTGTAATAATCCATGGGGGCTGATGATTTTTGGCCCTTTCTGGATTTGTATATAGCCTAGGATTCTCCATTTAGTTAATATGAGGAATGCTATGGTGAATTAAATTGGGTAATTTGTGAAAGAATGTTGATTATAAACATATTCTTAGGAAGAGGACTTGAACCACTGCAGATAAAGGTTTCAGTTTTACATAATTACCGGGCTCTGCCACCGTAACAAACTCTGTTCTACAGTAGGGTATGTATAAATTAATTGAATATAGATTATATCATCATTTAGTTTGAAGACATTTTGTAAAGTAAGCCGAATTGCTCTTGTCCTTTCATACTGGAAGAAATCTGCAATAGACAGAAACCAACCAGGATGACTCCAGTCTGAACTCAGATCACGTGAGACTTTAATCGTTGAACAAACAGACAATTAATAGCAGTTATGCCATTGAAATGTCGTGATCCAGCATCAAGGTCATAAACCACATTGCCCATATGAAATCCAGAATACAATCACTAGTAAAACTTGTTCCGTTGATCAGTGGTTTAAAAGCACAGGTGATAAAGGATTTTGACTAGTTGGTCTAAATTTTAATCACTCAGAAGCGGTTTTATTCTCCAAAAACTAAATGGCGCACAGGCTCAAGGCACGCTGGCTTCAGTAGTTGTGGTGCGCAGGTTCAGTAGTTGTGGCCCAATGGCTTAGTTGCTCCGTGGCACGTGGGATCTTCCGGGACCGGGGATCGAACCGGGTCCCCTGCATTGGCAGGAGAATTCTTAACCACTGCATCACCAGGGAAGTCCCAGAATTGCAGTCTCCCTTTTAGTATACCTTAAGCCCAAAGAATCCATGGAAATTTGTTACAGAAAATAAGACAAAAAAATATTGTAAGGACTATAACAGAAGCATATAGTACACAGTTCATATAGACACATCCCAAGCAGTTACAAAGTATATTTAAAGGGAGGCTGCAATTTTAAAAGAATAAGATAAATTATATCCACAAACTCCCAATCTTTCCTGAAACGTTGCAAACTGAAACCCTATTATATGAAGCAGAAGATTCCAGGAGACATTCTACAAATGAAGGACTCTAAACCCTGTGGTTGGATAAGGAATTCTGGAAGGAAGGTATCCTCACCCAAGGAGAGCAGGTTCCTATACTTCTCTAACATCACACCCCTGTACAATTCCCATTGATTTTGGTCCAGTCATTCTCACTCCTCTTGAGAGAAATCTATGGCCACATCCTGGAATGCCAGCAGCCCCTGAAATTAAAAGTACACATGCCATGTGGCCACAGGAAGAGTTCATAATGTGACCCAAGAAGAAAACAGCAAGTTAAGAGAACTGGTTTTAATTTAGAAGACTGTCTTCAATTATCCACTAATATATATACATATATATATATACACATATATTTTTTATTTTTTTACAAAGTAACTTTCTCTACCTTATTTCTAACTACAAGAAAAGAGTATGGCATGTGATCCACAAAACCAGTGTAGAGACTATACTTATCTGGAAAAGAAATGATAAAATGATGGTTTCAACAAAGGCATATGCATTTTTGAGTGTGTTATTTATATCAAACTGGATAAAATGTGTGTATTTCTCAGACAGAAAAGACATGTCGAGGTAGAAATGTACCTTTCAACTATTCATGGGTACACAAGTACACTGGGGAGATTGTAAAAGTGCAGATCGTGATTCAGTAGGTCTGGTGGGCCTGAGTTCTATTTTTTTCTCAAGCTCATTTTTAACTGGTGATGCCAGAGTCTCTGATTCATTAATCACAGTTGGGAATAGCAGAGACATAATTAGAAAGGTAAAAATTCATATTTAACTTTGAACTTAAAGTGTTTTATGTATTTTACACCTTTAATAGAATAGTAAGCACAGCAGCAACAATCATTTGTGAATATTTACTATAGACTGTGTATCTTTCTTTTATGTGTAGGATTCGAGGAAAAAGGCCTGGGCTGCAGCCACAGTGGGCGGGGCCCGCAGGCCGGGCCGCCCCTCCAGGACCCCCGGAAGGGCTCCTGGCGGCTGCAGGCGTCTCCTCCCCTGGCGCCGCCCTCACTCCCGGAAGGCCTGGGGGCAGAGCGGTCCCACCTCCTCGCCCAGAATGGAGCCCACGTTTCCGCAGAGCTGGAACTCCCGGTTCGGTGTCTCTTCCCTCCGCCGTCACTGAAGTGCCCCGGAGCCCGAGGGGAGGGCGGCCTCACTGAGGCTGCCGGCTCTGGAGGGGCCCTGGCGGCTGAAGCCACGACAGTCCTGGGGATCGCGGGCCAGGTAAGTGGGCGCCGACCCTCCTCCTGGTCCGGTGCCCGGGCGTCAGCGCAAGACCAGCTTCTGAGGGGCAGGCGTTCGCTGCCACCCGCCGCTGCTGTGCAGAAAGAGCGGCCCCCTGCGTCTGGTCCCGGGGAACTTCAGTCCCTCCTCTCGCCCCTGCCCTCGGCCTGGCTCGCGGGGCCTGGTGGGCGTGGGGAGTGGGTCGGCCTGAGCGTCCTGAGGGGAAACGGGGCAAGGGAGGCCCAGGGTCCGGTTGGAGCGTCAGCGCCCCTCCTCCTGACTGCGGGGAAAGCGGCTGAAAACGCATCCCCAGGCTCGCAGGCCCCTTGTTCAGCCGAGTCTCTCTGCGCTCCTTCCTCCCTGAGCTAAAGTACTGGGGGGAGGGGACAGGGGAGTGGAATCGCGCAGGTAATGGGGAACATCAAAAGGTGACTGTTAACTAAGGAAAACCAGCTCTCCCAAGGTGAGGAATGGAATGCTTTTCTTTGTATGGGAAGATGCAAGCGTCTGGGCTCACTGAAATCCTTCCTTTGATATGCACCTCAGCTCTCTGGGTCCTGCATTCTGTATTTGCATATCCTGAGTTCCTCAGGGCCTGCCGGCTCACACTGGAGGGCTGCAAGTGCTGATGTCTGTGACATCCTTTTTTTACTGATATGGCAAGAAATATTCCATTTCTCACAGCCTTGAGGGGCAGAGAGTGAAAAAGAGTAGGAGAATCTCACTCAGCATGTAATTTGGCTTATAAATATATATATATATAATATTCATATTTAAGTGTGCTAATGGAGGCTCTCAATTCCAATCAATTTGTACTACTGCCCTCTATGTATTAATTTCATCAATATCATATGATAAATGCCTATAAAATTGATGTAATCCATTTAAACAGGATAATTATTTTTAAAGGAAACATAATAGAAATATAACAACAAAACCCTTACCACCAAAGGCTGTGTGTGGAACAACCTAAATATATGTTCCATTGTTAAAATATTGAAAGATGTATTCAGTAGAAATATCAACAAAATGAAAAATAATAAGGGCAGCGGAATGCTGAAATGTTGTATCTTTATCATTAAAGTGGCAGAAAATCATTTAGTAGGCACTGAGGGCAGAGGATGCCTGATTTTATATCTTTTTCATATTTGTGCAGTTGTTTCAGCAAGTAACTTAAAGACAAAATGGAAAAACAAGGAGGTTTGTGCCTGAGATCATGTTGATGTGAAACCAGGGATGGCCACCTTGTGCCAGGTGCGTGAAGTTTACCTGGCCAGGTAGACCGCAGAGCTCCTGAGAAGCCAGGGTTGGAATTCTTCTGCTGGGTGCCCCTTAGCTTCTGTGACTTGACTGATTGTGAGTCATGTTGGGGGAAAGACCTGATCACAGGAAATGGGTGGAAATAGAGTGATTTGGGGAGCAGCTAACGACATTCATCACAGCTCATGGCCTGACTGAATTTTATATAAACAGGAAAACAAATGCTTCTTATGGAATCAGAGAATATGAGGGCGGGACAATCCCAGAAAATGAGAAACACCCATCCCATTTTCCAGATGAGAAAACAGAGGCCCAGCAAGGTGAAATCCCTCACCCAAGTTGCACCCGTCTCTCCTCCCCACTACATGGTTCATGAAAGCAGGACTCTTCCTGCCTTGATCACTGCTGAACCCCAAAAAGGGCCAGGCATCTAGCAGCTGCTCCAAAAATTTTGGTTGACTGTAGGAACAATGCTATTTCTTTCTTTCTCACTCTTATTCAGGATTGTGCCAAGAACTCCCCAGGTTGCGATGTAATTCGATAAATGTAAATATTAATTGAGTTTTGTTGTCATGAGGACTTAGGCTTTGAAGGTAACAGACTTGGTTCAGATCCTGGTTCTGCCACTCAATAGCTGTTTGGCTTTGGGAAAATTACTAAACCTCTCTGAGATTATTTCCTCCTTTGTAAAGTGAGGATAAATCTATCTGAGCCAGCAGAGCACCTGCATGAGAGATGTGCACTAAATATTGGTCTTTCTCACTCTCCTACACCATCTCTCTGTTCTTCCCAGAGAAGTTGTACAGAAGAATATAGTACTCCTTTAAAATAGCTAACTAATTAATTTGTTTTTGGCTGCGTCGTGTATTCGTTGTTATGCACAGGCTTTCTCTAGTTGCGGCAAGCGGGGGCTACTCTTTGTTGTGGTGCGTGGGCTTCTCATTGCGGTGGCTTCTCTTGCTGCACTTGTTGTGGAGCACCAGCTGTAGGCGCGCAGGCTTCAGTAGTTGTGGCCTGCAGGCTCAGTAGTTGTGGTGCATGGGCTTAGCTGCTCTGCGGCATGTGGGATCTTCCCTGACCAGGGCTCGAACCCATGTCCCCTGCCTTGGCAGGCAGATTCTTAACCAATGTGCCACCAGGGAAGTCCAATATACTACTTTTTAAAAAGGGGTTTTAATTTATTTCAGATTGTGTACATTTTTCTTGTAGAAAAGGTTATTCCACTATAGAAACATAAACACGCAAAACCACTCCAAATGCTATATTCTATGGGTTAGATATTATCAGTCACATTTTATAAGTAATTGGGCAAATGCCAAAGCACTAGCTACTGGGGAGTAAGAAGACTCAAATCTGGAGTGCCCCTCACCCCAATTTCAAGAGCAGAGTGTGTTTTTCAAATCCATGTTTCATCTGGTCTTTGCTTCTCATCCATCTTTGCTTCTCATCCATCCTCTGTGTCTGCCTTTCTCAAGAAGGCTCAGATCCTCCGCTTTCACACCCTCCCAGCTGGTTGTGCCCCAGCTCCCGCCCTGGAGCCTCTGCATGCCTGGGTGTGCCTGCTCCCCCTGTGCATCACCAGCTTTGCCAGGGAGCTGCTGTATCGTGCACTGCTTGCTGTGCCCAGAGTACCTGGACCCTTCTGGTACATGAAGTACACCCTCATCACCATGTGTGCATGCCCATCCTTATATCCTGCCTCTAAGCCAGGGTTGGGGGTGACTACAGTGTGCATTCAGCTGTGTGAGGTGCTGGGATCAAAGTGAAGTTCCCAACTTTTGAAGTTGCAGGCTTGAGGGGCACACAGTGATTTAAAATCAGGTCACCTGACTTCAAGGGGGGACTGATTGATTTAAAGCCAAGGCAGCTGACTTAAAGCCTGTGTCCCTCAGCTGCAGGACGACACCAGCTTTGGCGGTGCATGGGTTCTCTCCAAGCCAACAATGCTGTTCAGGAAGAGCTTCCAGCAGTGCCTTAGTGCAGGGGGACTTGGTCCGTGGTCTTGCCCCTGCCCTCAGAGGGGGGCCACCTGCTCTTCTGGAGCATCAGGGGTGGGGGGGGAAGTGCAGAGTCCCAGCTGGAGTTGCGGCACCCTTGTCTGATGGCAGGGAAAGGGGGGCGGGGCTGTTTGGTATCCTGGGGCTGGACTCACCAGGTCGACTCAGCCTCTCAGCCTCCTAACCTACCCCCCACACACCCCACAAGAGTTTCCAATAATATGTAATTGCGCCTTAGGTTCTCGGTCTTCAAACTCATACCCAGGCTCCCAGGTCCCTTGATTCAGCCTATTCCTCTGTGCTCTTTCTTCTACTACATACAGTCCGAGAGGGAGGGGCTGGGGGATGGGACTGGAGGGATGCCGGCAGCACTGGCCTCAGCTGACTAAAGAGATCCAGGGCCTGCGCTATCACACATGTGCGAGGACCCTTAAGGCGGAATCGAGGGGGCCAGTTAGAGGCAGTGCTTGCTGCCTCAAGTGAGTATGGATCACCGTCGGGTGGGGAGCACGCTGACCCCTGAGAAGTACTGTTAGGAGGATGTGTTCCTCCCTCGGCTTCAAGGACGTGGGTGGGCTTCAGGGCTCCAGTTCCTCTCCAGGCCTCCAGGTCCGACTGCACCGCAGCGGGCTTGCAGACCTGTCTTCCTGTCCCAGAACTTGCCAGGCTCCAGGAAGAATCCAGACTGCAGAAATGGTGCCTGAGCACTCCAGCGTAAGAAGTGCTGTCCCTGGGGACCCAACAGTGGAGGGAGGAAGGGTGAAGGGACTGGGGGTTAGGGTAGGGAGGGGTGGCTGCCCTGGGAGACATTGAGAGAGAAATATCGCCCCCCACACCCCTGCCCCTGCAACTGACCCATTGATGCCATAGGATCTCAGGGCCTTTTAGTCAGAGATGCTTCTGCTTCTTTACTCCTGTGTTCAAAACTATGCAAAACCAACTCTTCATCCTCTTGCTGCCTTGCCAGGACTTTTAAAGCACTGTTCTTTTGAAGCACTCGTTCCCTAAACTGCAGTTTGGAGCTGTCCCAGCTATTTAAAAGTGTTCTCCTTAAACTGAGACTAAATCCTACTCTTTTGGAAAAATGTCCTTAACTTCATTGGAGATCGTCTTTTCTGCCCATTCCTTCCTTCTACTGCCCTCTTAAGAACCCCTGTGCTCAAAGAGCTTGGTGATTTATTTTTTGCTTGATGTCAAAAAGAAACCTTCCCCATGCACCCCAAAAAGCTTTCCTGGATCATAGGTGTTTCAAAACCATGACAGTGTTTTGCAGTTAGTATACACTGGGTAGACTGCCTAGCAATCCCTCCAAGAGCCAGAGGTGAGCAACACCTTTGCTTATTTGATTGGATGTCCTTCAAGTTTAGGAAGGTACCATTCTTATGACCCAGGAGATAAGACAGAGCCCTGGATGGCTGTGGCTGTGATTAGATAACTTCTGATGATTTTATTTCCCTTACTGAGCTGCTGCTTCTAGGTTAAATTCATTTTATTACCTGTCCATTTTTAAAGAAAGACTGACAAAGTCACTGGAATAGGTCAGGAGTCTGAGCTCAGGGTTGGTCAAAGGTACTCACAGGGAGGAAGGTGGATAAAAATAGGTAGGTAAATAGGAGGGTTGGCAAGTACAGCCAGGACACCCGTGTTCATCGTGCATACTAATAAAGGCCAGAATCTCCTCATTTATCTCTGGTGGGAAGTTCTGATGGTTTCACAGGATCAAACTCAAATCATATTCAAACTAGGGGATTTCCCTGAGCATAAAAGGAAGTGTCCATCCCTAGCAGGAGTCGCTGCAGAGGAATAATGACGTAGATGTAGAGAATGGACTTGAGGAGGGGCAAGGGTAAGCTGGGATGAAGTGAGAGAGTGGCATGGACATATATACACTACCAAAGGTGAAATAGATAGCTATTGGGAAGCAGCTGCATATAGCACAGGGAGATCAGCTCAGTGCTTTGTGACCACCTAGAGGGGTGGGATAGGGAGGGTGGGAGGGACACACAAGAGGGAGAGGATATGGGAATATATGTATACGAATAGTTGATTCACTGTGTTATACAGCAGAAGCTAACACAAAAAGGTAAAGCAATTATACTCCAATAAAGATGTTAACAACAACAACAAAAGAACCCCAAAATCTAAGTCAATCAAGCCAACGCAGACAATGTATGTGTTTACAGTTCAAGAAATCCACAAGAGAATCCTTTATTCTGTAGGCAATGAATGGTCCATTCGAAAAGAAAAAAACTTTCTAAAATGTTGTTTTTCCATTTATTGTTCAGAACATCCTTTTTATACCTCTGCATTTCTTACTATTCAAAGCCAAGTCACGTGAGTTACAGGGAAACAGCTGATTGATTTAAAGTTGGGTCATGTGATTTAAAAACCAGTGGCAGTTGATTGATTTAAGTCCCGGTCATATGACATGAGAAGGGGGTGCTAAAAACTGCTTTTTCATCTCTGGCTCAGAATATCATATTTACCTACCTTGGTTTTTCTTATGATTTAGAAAACTTGAGCTGTCTCTCCTTGGAATCATCAGGAGAAAAATACAGTATTTCAGGTTCATTCTTGAAACCAACTTCTCACGGTTAAGGTGTATTGGCTAAAAGATCTTCCTTCTTCAAGAGATTCCAAACCTCTGTAAGACACGTCATTGTAATTGGAGAAAAAAGAAGAATGAATTCAGGCCAGCAACTGCAGGAGGCCAAGGCAGCCCCCAGGATTAGGGAAGGAGGGGGAGGAAGGGCTGAGAGTTGGCTTTAGAGCAGACAACCCCCAGAGGGCGCTGAAGCACAGGCAGAGCCCACCTGCCACTCCCAGTTTGGCACTCCAGGGTCAGATTTGGGTTTGGAGATGGGGTTGCTGTAACCCCAAGGAGGTGAGCAGAGAGGAGGAGTTGATTACCGGTCTCCTCTGACTCTCTGACCCAAATTGCCTGGCTTCACAGGGGGGACAGAGTTTTGCTTTCAGCAACTGATGGGCACTTCCAGGCTGGTCGGGTTGCCCAGTGACCCGACAGCCTGACAGGCTGACTGCAGTGTGACCGCCCTTTGTTTCTCCAGAATCTGTACATCAGGAGGTTCATGGGTGCGGGAGCCCATTCACCGCCCCTCCCCTCCAAGGGGGATGACACCTTCCCTGGCTGTACCCTATGATCACCAGGTACTTGAAATGAATGCAAGTTTTTTGACTTCAAGGAAACGCTCACATAACCGCTTCTTCCTCATAATGTGTGAGATTTACTATAATGGAAGGACATTATAAAGAACAAGTAGAAAACTCACCTGTTGGTCTCCATGTAGGAGTTTATTTTGCATGAATCCCTCCTACATGAGTAGATAACAGAGGTTTATTTTTGTTCCCGTGTGTGTAGTTGTGTCAGAGGATGTAGGTATGGTGATTTGAAGCCGTCAAAGAAATATTCTCAGAACTCTCAAGACTTCTCTTAATTGGAACCGAAAGAGACCTGGAAAAGGAGGAAAAGAAAAGGAGGAGGGAGAACGAATGACTGTTTCTCAGTAAATTCACCTTCCTGGTTGATTGTTCTGTCTTCTCATTTCTTTTAACTTCTATGTATGTCTAACGGAATAATGTAGAAAGGCTGATTTTTATGCTTTAAAAGATTTTACATCACAAAGAAACTAGAAGTGGCTAACAGAACTTATTCAAATCAATTTTACCTAGAGACTTTGATATTAAATTTGTATACTAAAATGGGTTTATCCAAATTTTCTCTTTCTTTTTGAGTGAATATTTGTAACATATTTTTGTAGATAATAATTTATCCTAGATATACAAAATTGTGAGAATGGGTACCATTTTTTTACCACTTAAATAGTTTCTTTTAAATGAATAGATTTGTACACTTTAAATGCCAATGTTGTGTCTTACATGTTGTGTTTTAATTCCTGATTTCCAAAACTTGTGTTTATTTAATTGATTTCTATCTAATAATCTGTCTCCCCTTTATTGTTTCTTACTTTATATTTTATTGATCTATAGTTAATTTACATTATTATATTAGTTTCAGAGGTACAACAGTGATTCATAAATGTTTAGGTTCTTCTTCATTTATAGATATTATAAAAGAGTGGCTATATTCCCCATGCTATACAGTACACCACTGTAGATTATTGACTTTATACATAGTGGATTGTACCTCAAAATCTCCTACCACTATTTTGCTCCTCCACCCTATCTCTCCCTGCTGGTAACCACTAGTCTGTTCTTTAATCTGTGAGTCTGTTTTTTTGTTGTTGTTGTTTGTGTTGTATTCAAATTTTTAGATGCCACGTGTAAGTGATAACATACCATGCTTGTTTTCTCATAACATACCATGCTTTTTTTCTCATAACATACCATGCTTGTTTTCTCTGCAGCTTATTTTACTAAGCATAATACCCTCCAAGTCCATCCATGTTCTTGCAAATGGCAAAATTTCATTTTTTGCTGGTCATCATAAAAAATCTTTTTTATCCACTAAGCTATTGATGAACACTTATTTTGACTCTATATCTTGGCTATGGCAAATAACACTGTTATGAACATTGGGGTGCAGTTATTTTTTTGAAATAGTGTTTTTGTTTTCTTCTGATATACCCAACAGTGAAATTGCTGGATATTATGGTAGTTCTATTTTTAGTTTTTTGTGGAACCTCCATTCTGCCTTCCACAGTAGCTGCACTACTTCACATTCACATCAAGAGTGTACAAGAGTTTCCCTTTCTCCACATCCTCACTAACCTTTGTTATTTGTGATCTTTTTGATGACAGCCTTTCTGACAAGACTGAGGTGATATATCTCGTAGTTTTGATTTGCATTTTACTGCCGATTAGCTATGTTTAGCATCTTTGTGAGTTCTGGCTGTCTATCTGTATTTTTTCCTTGGAAAAATGTCTATTTAGGTCTTCTCATTTTTTTAAAAAAGATTTTGGGTGTTTTTTTGATATTGAGTTGTATGTGCTGTTTCTGTAGTTTAGATATGAACCCTTGCTTGGTCATCTTTTTGGTGTTAACCTCTTATCATGTGCAAATATTGTGTCTCCTTCAGCAGGTTGTCTTTTCATTTTGTCTTTGGTTTCCTTTGCTGTGCAAAATCTTTTAAGTTTAGTGAAGTCCCATTTGTTTATTTTTGCTTTTGTTTCATTTGCCTTAGTAGACTGAACCTAAAACTGTTGCTATCATTTATGTTGAAGAATGTTGTATACTTTCCTCTAGGGGTTTTATGGTTTCTGGTCCTACATTTAGGTGTTTATTCAGTTTTGCATTTATTTTATATATGCTGTGCTAAAATAATCTAATTTTATTCTTCTCCATCTAGCTGTCCAGTTTTCCCAGTACCACTTATTGAAGAGACAGTTTTTTCTCCATATTGCCAGCTTTGTCATAAATCAATTAAATATAAGTGTGTGGGCTTATTTCTGGGATCTCTGTTCTCTTCCAGTGATCTTTGTGTCTGTTTTTGCTCCGGTACGATTCTCTCTGATTACTGTCACTTTGCAGTATAGTCTGAAGTCAAGGTGCGTGATGCCTCCAGCTCTGTTCTTTCTCAAGATTGTTTGGCTATTTGGGATCTTTGTGTTTCTATACAAATTTTAAAATTACTTTTTCAAGTTCTGTGCAAATGCTTTGGTATTCTGATAGGGATTGCATTAAATCTGTAGATTGTCTTTGGTAGTATGGTTATTTTAAGAGTATTAATTCTTCCAGTCTATGCACATGCTATATTTTCCCATCATTTTATGTTGTCTTCAACTTCTTTCACCAATGGCTGATAGATTTCTGAGCACATGTCTTTTACCTGCTTAGGTGTGTTTATTCGTAAGTATCTTATTCTTTTTGATGTGATTGCATATGGTGTTGTTTTCTTAATTTTTCTTTCTGACAGCTTTGAGTTTTTTTTTTCTTCTTTTTCTAATTCCTTCAGGTGTAATGTTATGTTGTTTATTTGATATTTTTCTTGATTCCTAAGAATAAGCTTGTATCATTATAACTTCCCCCCGTGAACTGTGTTGGCTGTGTCCCATAGATTTTGGATCATTGTGTGTTCGTTTTCATTTGTCTTTGGTATTTTTGGAATCCCTCTTTAATTTCTTCAGTGTTCCTTTCTTCCCCTTTTATTCCCTTCATCTGTGATGTGAGGACTATCTTTAATATTATGTTTGGATTTCTTTCAGTTTTGTGTATTTGCGTGTGTGTGTGTGTGTGTGTGATTATTTAAGTTGCTGAGCTCTTAATCTCACATGGAAACTACCAACCCTGCATTGTTACTCTCCTCCCCCACAGTTACTGAATTTGACCTTATATTTTACATCTACTTGTTTGTGTGTGCCTTAACTTCTTATTGTGAATATAGATGATTTTATTACCGTTTTCTTTCATCCTTCCTATTAGCTGTGTACATGGTTGATTTACTACCTTTGTTGAATATTTGCCTTAACAAATGAGCTTTTTCCTTTAGTAAGTTTCCTTTCCTAATTTTTATGTTTCAGTCGTGACCATTTCTGTTTCACTTAGAAAAGCCCCTTTAAGATTTCTCATAAAGCTGGTTTGGCAATGCTGAGCTCTTTTAGTTTTGCTTCTCTGTAAAACTTTAGATATCACCATCAAATCTGAAGGAGAGCCTCGCTAGGTAGAGTATTTTTGGTTATCGGCTTTTCCCTTTCATGACTTTAAATATACCATGCCACTCCCTTCTGGCATGCAGAGGTTATTGTGAAAAGTCAGCAGATAACTTTATGCAATTTCCCATGTTTGTAACTTGTTGCTTTTCC
Source organism: Balaenoptera physalus (assembly GCF_965194825.1). Classification (NCBI taxonomy): domain Eukaryota; kingdom Metazoa; phylum Chordata; class Mammalia; order Artiodactyla; family Balaenopteridae; genus Balaenoptera; species Balaenoptera physalus. The sequence goes on from NC_138882.1 coordinate 70,314,680, forward strand.
TTTTCTCCTTTTAATAGTGTCTTTTTATCTTAATCATTTTTTCCATTTTAATTACAATGAGTCTTGGTGTAGTCCTCTTTGGGTTGATCCTGTTTTGGCCTTACTGTGTTTACTGGACTTGGATGTCTGTTTTCTTTCCCAGATTAAGGAACTTTTCAGCTCATATGTCTTCAGGTTTGTTCTAAACCGCTTTCTCTTTCCTTTTTGCTTCTGGGACCAGTATAATGCAAATATTAGTACACTTGATGTTATTTCACAAGTCTGTTCAACTTTCCTCATGTCCTTTTAATCTATTGTTTTACCGTTCATCTTCAGTGATTGCCAGTACTCTGTCCTTCAGTTTTCTGATTCATTCCTCTGTATCATTTAGTCTACCGTAGTTTCCTTTTAGTGTATTTTTCATTTCAGTTATTGCATTCCTCATCTCTGTTTTGTTGTTCTTTAATGGTCTATCTCTTTTTAAAAAACTTCTAACTTCTTGCTCTGGTCGTCCATTCTTCTCCTGAGTTCTCTGATCATCTTTACCGTCATTACCTTGAACTCTTTCTTGAGTAGATTGGCTATCTCCACTTCACTTAGATCTTCTTCTGAGTTCTTATCTTGTTCCTTCATTTGGATCGTGTTTCTGTGTCACCTCATTTTTCTTAACTTGCTGTTTTTATTGCTATGTATGTAGTAGGTTCGTTACATTTCCTGACCTTGGAGAAGTGGCCTTTTGTAGGAGAGGTCCTATGTGTCCCAGCAACCCAGTGTCCCCTGGTCACTAGAACTATATGTTCTAGGTGTACCCCCTATGTGGGCTGCTTGGGCTCTTCTGTTGTGGTGGGCTGACTACTGTGGGTGGTCTGGTAGGCTTGGCTGCCCCCAGACTGCTTGTTTGCCAGGCTCTGCCTTGCATGGAGGCTGTCTGTGCTGCTTGGTGAGACTAAATCATAAGGCAGCTGGCTGCACAACTCTGGGGGACACCAAATCTAGTGCTGGTTCACTTATGGGTAGAACTGCAGTCCAGGTGATAATCAGGGCTAGTGCCCAGTCACTGGTCCTGGGGCTATGCTGGCTACTGGGAGGAAGAGACAGGTCCTGAGTTCTGGCTGCAGGGCCCAGGAGTCACAGAGTTGGTGTTGGATCACTGTTCCTGACACAGCTATCTGCAGGGTCTGGGGTATCCCTAATCTTGTGTTGGCATTCTGATGGGCAGGGTCAGGACCCAGCTGAGTCCATGGCTGCTTCTGGCCTGCAAGTGAGTGTTCTGGTCACACAGGCTGCTGGGCTGTGGTATTCCTGGAGCTGGTGTGTGCCTGTTGGTGTATGAGGCTGATCCCAATGCTAGAGCAGGTTTGCTGTTGGGTAGGTCCAAGCTCCATCCAGTCGCTGTGCAGTTATCACCTGCCGATGGTGAGGCTGACTCCAAGGCCAGAGTAGGCTCACTTGTCAGAGGGGCCAGGGACTCTGGGGCTGGTGCCTGTCCACTGAGGTGTGGAGGCTGGTCCTGGGGCTTTTGGTGGCTGGGCCCATGTCCAGGGGCAGCTGTGCATTGAGAGGGCCTGAAGGCAGCCTGTTTGCCGGTGGGTGGGGCTATGCCCCTGCTCAGTTAGTTGCTTGCCCTGCAGCATCCTAGTACTTGTGTCTCTAGTCTGGTGGAACTGGGTAGGGCTAGGTCCTGAGGCTAAAAAGATAGAGGGAGGATTCTCAAGTTATGCTTGCTGGTACCAGTGTCCACGAGGTAGAAGGAGCTCCCCCGAATGGCTGCTGCCAGTGTCTCTGTCCCTGAGGCTGTGCTGTAGTTGCCTCTTGCCTCTCTGGGAGACTCTCCAAGATCAGGAGGTAGGTGTGACCCGGGATCCTTTCAAATGACTGCTTCTGTTCTGATTCTCGGATCATGTGGGATTTTGTGAGCATCTTTTAAGAGTGGAATCTCTATTTCCCACAACCCTCTGGCTCTCTGGAAAATAAGCACTACTGGTCTTCAAAGCCCAACTTTCTAGGAACTCTTCTTTCCAGAACAGGATCCCTGGGCTTGGGAGCCTGATGTTGGCTTCATACCCCTTGCTACCTGGGAGCACCTCTGAAATTGTAATTATTCTCACATTTGTGGGCCACCCACCTGGTGGTATGGGTCTTGACTCTATTGAGATTTTGCCCTTCTTTCCTGTCTTGTCGAGGTGCCTTCCTTATATCTTTAGCTGTAAAACATCTTTTACGGTAGGTCCCGGCCTGTTTCATCAATTGCTGATCTGTAAACAGTTGTGACTTTGGTGTGCCCATGAGAGGCATCAAGCTCCGGGTCTTTGAATGCTACCATGTTGGACAATCTCTCTACTTCACTCTTAAATCATATTATTTAAGTTTTCTTAGTATCTTATTTGATTAGTGACAGTTTGAAATTTATTATCACTCATGTTTACTTCGCCTGTTTAAAGAAATTGAATAGTGCATTCATTCATTTTGAAATGAAGGTAGTGACCTGTGAATTTCCATACCTCAAAAATCAAGGATAGGACAAAAGCCTTTTCGACCTGTGTTACCCTCAAACTCTGCACCCCACCCCAGCCTGGCAATTAACCTCTTACACCCATGCTCACACCTTCTGTTTTCGGACCGTTAACCATCATTGCATCTTTATGTGTGTTGACAAAGTGAACTCTAGTCTTTCCAGTTTTTGAGTTTTGTTTTTTGGTTTAGGGAACAGTCCTACTATGAATGTACATTTACTGGTCTGCTGAAGTTCATATATAAACCTGTCAAGCACATTACCAGAATTGGAATTGCTTGTATACACACTTTGATAAATTTTAGAGACAATGGTAGAACAGAAGTAAATTGTATTTCAAATCCCACAATATTTTCACACCATGAAAACCCTTCCCTGTTTACTATATTTGTGTGTAGTTTATCTTTATGCCCATACTATATTTCCCAGAGATGGGTAAGTGTTACGTTTCTTGCTAGCACATTTACCGTATTGTTCAAAGTCAGGCGTTTAGTGGTTTTAGCATGATCCTATTTCCATGAACTCGCAAATACAAGATCTTCTCTCACACTGTCTTTTACTCCCTGCTGTTTTATATTGCCCTCCTAATTCTCAGTCCTGGTCTTTCTTTATGTTCTTCATCAACCTGGATAGGTTATACTATTTTCTCCCTTATTCAAGACCAATAGAATAGAATAGAACACCTAGAAATAAACCCTGATATATGGCCAAATGATTTTTGACAAGTTACCAAGGCTTTTCAAAGTAGAAAGGATAGTATTTTCAACAAATGGTGCTGAGAAGTCATGTTATCGACATGCAAAGTAGGAAGATGGACCCTTACCTAACATCATATGCAAAAATTAATGAAAACGTATCAAGAAACTAAATATAAGACCTAATAAAATAAAAAGTCTTAGAAGAAGACACAGGACAAGGGCTTCATGACATTGGATTGGCAGTGTTTTCCTCAATATGAAACGAAGGAACAACAAAGGTACAGCTGACAAAAAAATTAACAATTTGCAGTACATAATTTTAAAAAAATGTGTATCAAAGAAATGTAAACAGAATAAAATGGCAACCCACAAGATGGGAGAAAATATTTGAAAGCCATGTATCTGACAAGAGATGTCTATTCAGAATATACAGAGAACTCCTACACCTCAACAAAAAGCAAACACCCTGATTCAAAAATGGATAAAAGACTTGAATAGATGGTTCTTCAAAAAGATGTACAAATGACTAAGCACTTGAATAGATGCTCCATATCACTAAATGCATGTTTATATATTTGTGTGCATGCATACACACACAAGCACACACACACATACACAAGCAGAAAACAAGTATTGGTGAGGATGCGAGGGAGTTGGAACCATTGTGCTATGTCAGTGGGAATGTAGTATGATACAGCTGCTTTGCAAAAGAGTATGGCAATTTTTCAGATATTGAAAAATAGAATTACTACATGATCCAAGAATTTTACTATGAGGTATACCCAAAGGAATTGAAATCAGGGTCTTAAAGAAATATTTGTACTCCAGTGTTTAGAGCAGTAATAATCACAGTAGCTAAAATATGAAAGCAACCTAAGTGTTCATCCACTAGTTCCTGGATAAGCAAAGTGTGGTATACCCATATAATACAATATTATTCAGCCTTAAGAAGGAAAAGATCTAGGAATATGCTACAACATGGATGAATCTTGAGGAAATTGAGCTACCAAAAATGCCATTTTTGTGACTTTTAGTGAGTCATAACAATACAACTACTTATTTCAATTATATGGCGTACTTAGTGTAGTCAAAACCATAGAAATTGGGAGGGTAATGATGCTTTTCAGGTGGTTATGGAACAAGAAGGAAAGTTATGTTTAAAGGATACAGAGTTACAGTTTTAAAACGTAGAAAATTATTAGAAAGATAAATGGTGATGTTGATTGCCCAATAATATGAATGTATTTAATATCACTGAACGGTGCACTTTATAATAATTAACATGTTATATTTTATGTTATTTGATTTTACCAACTTACACAATTGGGAAAGAATGTAATATCAGGAAAGGGAGTGGACCTGGGATAGAGCAGAGAGTAATCAGAAGGGTGAGACCCTGCATATGTTGAAGAAGAAGAACTGAGAGTCTTCATTGGCCAGAAGAATCTTTATTAAAAAAAAATTACTCTGAGGGTGTATTAAATAGATATCTATGGGTGCACTGCTATCTCCCATGGGTTATCTTAAAGAGTCTTTAATAAAGTCCATAAGGCTTGCTGAGGCTTTTTTAAAAACTGGATTCCCTAGGAGATAATTAGAGGGTGGTACTTAAGTCTATGTCTAGGTTGACAGATTTTGCAGGGAAGACGAACCTGAGAACAGTGGAGGTCTTAAGAGTGTAAGTACATGGAAATTAGAAAAAAAAAATAAAAGGAATTAGGAAAACTGTGGACTTCGAAGGTCATGTATTATTACTGAGTCAGACCTGAGGTTTCTAAGGAGTTATATACACAGTTGCTATTTGGATTACTTGTTGATAAAGATAAGTGGAACAACTGGAATCGTTCCCAAGTGTAGGTAAGATATAATGAGAGGATGGAGGTGGAAAGTAGGGAGGCCCAGAGAGAAGTGGGAAGGTCATATTGGGCCAAGATGGTGGTAATATCCAGCAGAACAGATGGTAGAACAGACTATGGGTTCATCGTTTTCATTTCGGCTCCCCCCCTCATCCTTAATAATTCTTTGGGAATATTTCATGGCTCTGTGATGCAGGTACAGAATTCGAGTGAGGAGACTACACCCTCAGTGTCCAGCTGTCTGAGTCCTCAGTGTGCTTCAAATGATGGAGAACTATTGCTTCTTTATGAGAAGAGTTAGTACCTCGTAGCTAAGCTTAAGCTGGAGCTTATGCAATATTGATTCCATTTTATATATACTGTTGGCATGGAGGTTCCTCCTCCTCTTTTCTTGACCATTATGAAATGAATCTATATTTCTTAATATTTGGGTATATCAGATAAATACATTAAGTAAAGGAATCTTATATATTGCTCCCTGCATAGTTTGCTCTTTCTTGTTTCTCTTTTCTCTTTACTAAATTAGCACAGGGAGAGACCTTGAAATGTTCTAATCAGGAGAGATTAGAACATCATATTTCTAGAGAGGTTGGTTGGACAGAGCAGGGGTCCCAGTGAGAATCCAAGCTTCTGTTTCTACTTGGAAGTGTACCTGTGTAGAATAGAGGGCTCCAGGAAATATCCTAGAATATTCCAATGTCCCTGCGGGAGATCATTAAGAGAGGCAGGATCTGGTACCAGATCAGTGTACTATGACATGTTTGTCAGTCATCTGATGTGAGATTCTGAGAGCCAATCCCTTATGGTAGGGCTGAGTGCAGAGTAATGAAGAACCTGTGAAAGCCTTTGATTGCATGTTAAAGATGAAGCTCTGATTTCGGGGAGAATTTTCTTACCTGACTGAATGTCACCCTTCTGTGGGGATGAGATTCTGTGCTTTTCCTCCGTTGATGACCACTGACTGAAAATCATTAGAGGATCATGTCTAGAAAGCATTCCTTATTTAATTTCTTAAAGAAGAAAACATAGAAAACATTTTTATCCACTTTCAAATTGAGGATCATGGGGAATGTCATCAGTGAAAATGTCAGAGTAGGGAGCTCTGGCTTGTGTCCATCCCCAGAAACACTGACATACGTGGTACAACCTGTCAAAATGATCTTATCCACACATGTAAGTTTTCTTATCTTTTCACCCCGTAGATTTATCTTTCATTGAAACTTTACTGACTACAGGGTGTGGAGAATAAACAGGGAAGTAGAAACTGTATTTCCTGATGAGAGAATCACTAAGTCACATTAGCTGTTCTGAACTACGTCTTACTCACCGTGACTCTAATTAAAACAAACAAACAAAATACTTTTTTTGTAAGTCAGTTCTGACACTTCCTCGTTAAAGACAAGGTAACAGATATCGACTTAGATCTACCAGAATTGAGCAAATTTTTGATTATACCTGTGTTGAATATATGAGCATGACCTGCTACAAATCTTCATTATACTCATTGCCACAACTGACAAATTCCCTTTTTCCACTCCTGATATGTTGCATGTAAGGAATGCATAGGTCACTAATCCCAGCTGGTCACAGGTAAACTCTGCCACATGGATTACTGCATGTTTTCCTGCTGGAAGACCACACATTCTCGAGTATCATGCCTGCCGAGTATCTGGGCTCTTCTTTTTTTCTGGATAAAGGTTAGATAATCACCTAATTTTATGACAAATATATAAAATGTATTTGCATATTCTTCAGGTTTTTATTTATCTATTCTCTTTCAAGTCCTAAGTGCAAATATTAAAGTGATTTCCAAGAGGGTGGTAAATAAGACAGCTACATTTATGCTCCAAAATTAGCAATAAATCATAATACAATTGTAAATGCATTAATGTGTGATTAATATGTAGATACTTATGTAAATGCAAGTTTAGTAATGCTTTGTGGAGAGCTTCAGAATCTAGGTATTAAAAAAAAAAGAAGGAGTTCTTGAAACTCTGAGGGAATTATAGAGAAGTCTTTGTGTCTATAAATATCACTCTGAAATAATGCATTTTCTCAGAAGTAAACTAGGCATAAAACTGTAGGAAAAAACTTCATGAAATGAAAGAGCATGTGAGATGGCCATACAAGAAAAAGAATATTCTCACAGAATAATGAACAGTGTGGAGTTCAGCAGAAGGGTCATACAGATTCAGAGAGTAAAACTTTGTAGAGCCTAATTGTGAGTTCCTCATATTTCATCTTTGGAGACATGGTAGTCATTGGAAATATGATGTTATAAGATGACGTTAACATACTTAAATACTTTCGTTTAGAAATGACCACTTAGAACCAGAATAAATGAAAGAGAACACAAAATTATGTTTTTGTTGATTTTTAAAGACCTCAGGTGAGTGCTGATAATTTAAAAACACATGATGTCTTTCACTGCAAAGTAAAGGAGCTGTTACAGTGGAGGATTACTGGACTGAATGTCAATATTACGACACAGTATGAGTGTGTTTCGTCTTTGGTAATGGCAATCATTGTTGCTTTTGTTGTGGTCATCCATTTACAATGCTTAGTGTCAGTTGATTTATCTCTTGTAAAAATAAAATACAGTGTGTGTGTGTGAAAAAAAAATACATGATTTCTTGACTAAAGTTGTATGGAATTTGAGATCTGGAAAAAAAAGCATCTCTTTTCTGTAATGCTAGGATGCTAATTGGACATTTTTGCAAGAAAGAGATTTCAGGATGCAAATCTCGTGTCTCTAAGGTGGGAAGTCAGTTCATGGCGGAACATTCTATTAAACTTGTGTGAGTGGAGAAATATTTCTTTGGAAGGAAGAGGTCACGAATCCCTTTTTAATAGTTATTGGTTTATAGTATACCAAATGAGCAAAATGGCTATTTCTGAACGTTAGAAACAAATAATATAGTTTTTCTGCATTTATAATATGAAGCTGATGTAACGTATCAAAAATTCTTTATTTTGCAAAGCAATGTAACCAATTTGACATAATTCACATATATTGAACCTGTGGTACACACACACACAATAAAACTTACATTCAGAAAATTTTTTGCAGTTAAGAAATATTTTCAAGTGTAGTTGATTTACAGTGTTGTGGGTTTTTAAAATACATGTTTATTGGAGTATAATTGCTTTATAATACTGTATTAACTTCTGCTTTACAACAAAGTGAATCATCTATATGTATACATATATTCCCCACATCCCTCCCTCTTGAGCCTCCCTCTCACACTCCCTACCCCACCCCTCTGGGGGACATAAAGCACCGAGCTGATCTCCCTGTGCTATGAGGCAGCTTACCACTAGCTATTTTACATTTGGTAGTGTATATATGTCAGTGCTACTCTCTCACTACGTCCCTGTCTCCCATTCCCCCCTGTGTCCTTAAGTCCGTTCTCTACGTCTGTGTCTTTATTCCTGCCCTGTCACTAGGTTCGTCAGTACCATTTTTCTAGATTCCATATATATGTGTTAGCATACGGTATTTGTTTTTCTCTTTCTGACTTACTTCACTCTGTATGACAGACTCTAGGTCCAACCACCTCACTACAAATAACTCAATTTTGTTCCTTTTTATGGCTGAGTAATACTCCATTGTATAGATGTGCCACATCTTCTTTATATATTCATCTGTCGATGGACATTTAGGTTGCTTCTATGTCCTGGCTATTGTAAATAGTGCTACAGTGAACATTGTGGTACATGTATCTTTTTGAATTATGGTTTTCTCCAGGTATATGTCCAGTAGTGGGATTGCTGTGTCATATGGTAGTTGTATTTTTAGCTTTTAAGGAATCTCCATACTGTTCTCCATAGTGGCTGTATCAGTTTACATTCCCACCAACAGTTCAGGAGGGTTCCCTTTTCTCCACACCCTCTGCAGCATTTATACATTGTTGTATTAATTTCTGCTGTGCAGCAAAGTGATTCAGTTTTATATATATATAGATATATATCTATCTCTCTATATATATCTATATCTATATATATGTATATCTATATATCTATATATATTCTTTTCCATTATGTTTTATCACAGGATATTGAATATAGTTTCCTGTGCTATACAGTAGGTCTTTGTGGGTTGTCCATCCTATGTAGAATAGTTTGCTTCTGCTATTCCAAAGCTCCCAATCTTTCCTTCACTCTCTCCTTGGCAACCACAACTGTGTTTTCTATATCTGTGTGTTTGTTTCTGTTTCGCTGACATGTTCATTTGTGTCCTGTTTTCGATTCCACATATAAGTGATATTATATGGTATTTGTCTTTCTCTCTCTGACTTACTTCACTTAGTATCATTATCTCTAGGTCCATCCATGTTGCTTCAAATGGCATTATTTCATTCTTTTTTATGTCTGAGTAATATCTATTGTATACGTATATCACACCTTCTTTATACATTCATTTTTCAATGAACATTTAGGTTGTTTCCATGTCTTGGCTATTATAAATAGTGCTGCTATGAACATAGGGTTTCATGTATCTTTTTGAATTATAGTTTTGTCTAGATATTTGTCCACAAGTGGGATTGCTAGATCATATGGCAACTCTCTTTATAGTTTTTTTGAGGAACATCCATACTGTTTTCCACAGTGGCTGCACCAACTTACATGGCCACCGACAGTGTAGAAGGGTCCCCTCTTCTCCATATCCCCTCCAGCATTTGTTAATTGTAGATTTTTTTTAATGATGGCCATTCTGATCAGTGTGAAGTGATACCTCATTGTAATTTGGATTTGCGTTTCTCTAATAATTAGTGATGATGAGCATCTTTTCATGTGCCTATTGGCTATCTGTATGTCTTCTTTGGAGAAATGTTTATTTAGATCTTCTACCCATTTTTCCATTGAGTTATTTGTTATTTTGTTATTGAGTTGTATCAGCTGTTTGTATAGTTTGGAAATTAAGCCCTTGTCAGTCTCATCATTTGCTAATATTTTCTCCCAGTCCATAGGTTGTATTTTCATTTTGATTATGGTTTCCTTTGCTGTGCAAAAGCTTATAAGTTTGATTAGTTCCTGTTTCTTTTTTGCTTTTACAGTAAGTCCCCTACATATGAACAAGTTCCGTTCCAAGAGTGCGTTTGTAAGTCCAATTTGTTTGTAAGTCCAACAAAGTTCGCCTAGGTACACAACTTACACAGTCGGCTATATGGTATGGTACCGTAATAGGTTTATAATACTTTTCATGCAAACAATACATTAAAAACAAGCACAAAAACAAAGAAAACATTTTTAATCTTACAGTACAGTAACTTGAAAATTACAGTAATACAGTACAACAGCTGGCATACTCGGGCTGGCATTGAGGGAATAGGCGAGAAGAGTTACTGATTCAAGAGGGAGAGGAGGTGGGAGATGGTAGAGGTGAAGGATTATCAGTAGTAGGAGACAGAGGGCAAGCTTCAATTTCACTCATACCTGACGTTGATGGCAAATGTTCTGGTTCCTTGTTGGATTTAATTCTATCTACCCTCTTGAAAGAATGATCCATTGATGTCTGAGTAGTAGCTCTTTTTTTCTCATCATAGATGACAAGGTAGCACTGGATTGCATTCTGAATGGCTGCTGCCACCTTTGGGTCCCATTCTAGGTTCGGGTCCTGTGCCTCAAAAACTAACAGTGTTTCCTCAAATAACGAAGATTCCCTTGCCATTTTCTGTGTCGTGAATCTCTTCAGTTCTTCAGTTACTTCTTCTTTCTCCTGTCCCTCTTCATCCTTTCTCTGGGCCTCCAATTCCATCAGTAAGCTCCTCATGTTGCACAGCAAGGAGTTCAATGGAATCATCCTCTTGCAGATCTAGCTCCAGCTTCTCACTGAGGTTCACTGCGTTGCTGAAGACCTCTTTGGACTTCTGATCTACCTTCTCAAATCCACAAAAATCATGAACAAACTGTGGGCAAAAGTTCTTCCAAACCCTATTCATGGTGACCGCCATAGCCTCACACCATGCAAAGTCAATGTTTTTTATGGTCTTGTAGATGTTATAGTCTTTCCAAAGTTGTCCCTAGGTTGTTCCTGATTTGTTACTTACCTTTACTGCCTGACAAAAAGTGTGACATAAATAATATTTCTTGAAAGTCGTTATAACTCCCTGGTCCATAGGTTGGATGAGCAACGTAGTATTCGGTGACAGATGCAGTACTTTGACGTTGGGATGAAAGTCATCCATGAATGGGGGGTGGCCCAGAGCATAGTCAAGCAGCAACAGAATGTTTTGCTGGAACGTCCTTCTCCAAGTAATATTTCTCTACATCTGGGATAAAGTGGTGGCAAAACCAGTCCTGGAACGTGGCCTGTGTAATCCAGGATTTGGGGTTACGCTTCCACACAACAGGAAGGGTTCTTGGGTTCTCTGAATGATAAACTGAGAGAGGTTTCAGCTTCAATTCACCGGAAGCATTGCCACCAAACAACAGTTAGCCTGTCCTTTGCTGCTTTACAGCCCGGCATCAACTTTTCCTCCTTACTGATGTAACGTCGGTCTGGCATCCTCTTCCAGTACAGTTGTGTCTCATCCACGTTAAAAACCTGGTTGGGTAAATACACACCATCATCAATAATTTCTCAAAGTGTTTCTGGATGTTCCTGGACAGCTACCCTATCTGCACTTGCTGTCTCTCCACTTACTTTTACATTGTGAAGGTTGGCTCTAGCCTTGAACCGATGAAACCAGCCATGGTTGGCATTAAAAGATGTGCCCTCTGATTCTTTGCCGTGTTTCTTCTTCAAGTCTTCATACAGGCTTTTAGCTTTCTCTTGAATCAGTGTTAAGTTGAGCAGGACTCAGCGCTGATGTTGATCCTGCATCCGCACACTGAGAAGTTTCTCCATCTCCTCCATCACTTTTCCATGCTTCTTCGATATTTTGTCAACATCATCGGCACAGCAGACTTCACATGTTCCATGATCTTGTCCCTGTTCTTTAGATTCCTGACAATGATTGAATGATTCATGTTATAAGAATGAGCGATGTCTAACATCTTTTTGCCTCGCTCCACTCTCTCAATTACTTTCACTTTTGTTTCCATCATTATCGCTTGGCGCTTCTTAACAGTACCAGCTACATCACCTCTGCTTTTACGCTTGCTTCCAGACATCTTGGGCTTGAAATAAAGATACTGTACTACTGTACTCTATACAGTACTGTAAAGTACGCAAAAGCACAACCACATATAGAGGAAGCACGCACGTGACAATGTATGCCAGACACGTGAACTAACTTACATGATTTGACATGCAAATGGACGTTTGCATCTTTGAAAGTTTGCAACTTGAAGGTTCGTATGTAGGTGACTTACCGTATTCGTACTGCCTAAGGAGAACTACCTAGGAAAACTTTGGTATGACTTATGTCAGAGAATGTTTTGCTTATGTTCTCTTCTAGGAGTTATAAGGTGTCCTATCTTATATTTAAGCATATAAGCCGTTTTGAGTTTATTTTTGTGTATGGTGTGAGGGTATGTTCTGACTTCACTGATTTGCATACGGCTCTCCAACTTTCAAAACACCACTTGCTGAAGAGACTCTCTTTTCCCCATTGTATATTCTTGCCTCCTTTGTCAAATGTTAATTGACCATAGGTGTGTGGGTTTATTTCTTAGCTCTCTATTCCATTCCATTGATCCATGTGTCTCTTTCTGTGCCAATACCATGCGGCTTTGATTACTGTAACTCTGTAGTATTGTCTGAAGTTTAGGAGGGTTATGCCTCCTGCTTTGTTCTTTTTCCTGGGGATTGTGTTGACAGTTCTGACTTTTTATGGTTCCAGATACATTTTAAGATTATTTGTTCTAGTTCTGGGGAAAATGTCATGGGTAATTTGATAGGGATCACATTAAATCTGTAGATTGCTTTGGGTAGTATAGCCATTTTAACAGTATTAATTCTTCCCATCCAAGAGCGTGGGATGTCTTTCCATTTCTTTGAATCATCTTCAGTTTCCTTTACTAACGTTTTGTAGTTCTCAGCATATAAGTCTTTCACCTCCTTGGTGAGGTTTATTCCTAAGAATTTATTTTTTTGATGCCATTTAAAAAAGGATTGCTTGTTTACAGTTCCTTTCTGATATTTCATTGTTAGTATAAAGAAATGCAACCAGGGACTTCCCTGGTGGCTCTGTGGTTGAGAATCTGCCTGCCAATACAGGGGACATGGGTTTGAGCCCTGATGCAGGAAGATCTCACATGCCGTGGAGCAACTAAACCTGTGTGCCACAACTACTTAGCCTGCACTCTAGAGCCAGAGAGCCACAACTACTGAGCCCGTGTGCCACAACTACTTAAGCCTGCGTGCCTAGAGCCCATGCTCCACAACAAGAGAAGCCACTGCAATAAGAAGCCTGTGCACCACACGAAAGACTAGTCCCCACTGGCCACAACTAGAGAAAGCCCGTGCACAGCAATGAAGACCCAATGCAGCCGAAATAAATTTTAAAAAAAAGAAAGAAAAACCAAGAAATGCAACCAATTTATGTATGTTAATCTTGTATCCTGTTACTTTGCTGAATTTGTTTATCAGTTCTAGTAGTGTTTGTGTGGAATTTTTAGGGTTTCCTTTATATATATTATCATGTCATCACATATAATGACAACTTTACCTCTTCCCTTCCAATTTGGTTGGATTTTATTTCTTTTTCTTGTCTGATTGCTGTGGCTAGGACTTCCAGTACTATGTTGAAGAGAAGAAGTGAGAGTGGGCATCTTTGTCTTGTTCCAGATTTTAGTGGGAAGGCTTTCAGCTTATGAACATTGAGTATTATATTGGCTGTGGGTTTGTCATAAATAGCTTTTATTATGTTGAGATATGTTTCCTCTATACCCACTTTGGTAAGTGTTTTTATCATGAATGGATGTTGAAGTTTTTCAAATGTTTTTTCGCCATCTGTTGAGATGATCGTTTGTTTTGTGTTTTTCCTTTGTTGACGGGGTGTATCATGTCGATTGACTTGCATATGTTGAAACAACTTTGTGACACTGGGATGAATCAAATTTGGTCATGGTGTATGATCCTCTTCTGTGATGTCAGTTTCGGTTTTCTAATATTCAGTTGAGAATTTTTGCATCTATATTTATCAAAGATATTGGCCTGCAGTTTTCTTTTTTGGTAGTGTCTTCCTCTGTGTTTTTTGTTAAAGTCTTTATTGAATTTGTTCCAATATTGCTTCTGTTTTATGTTTTGGTTCCTTGTTTGTGAGGCATGTGGGATCTTAGCTCCAAAACCAGGGATCGAACCTGCACCCCCTGCACTGGAAGGCAAAGTCTTAACTGCTGGACCACCAGAGAGGTCCCCATCTGTTTTATTTTGTTTTTTTTAAGTAAATTTCTTTATCTATTTATTTTTGGATGCATTGGGCGTTCGTTGCTGTGCTCGGGCTCTCTCTAGTTGCGGCGAGCGGGGGCTACTCTTCACTGTGGTGTGCAGGCTGTTCATTGCAGTGGCTTCTTTTGTTGCAGATCATGTGCTCTAGGTGCACAGGTTTCAGCAGTTGTGGCTATCAGGCTCAGTAGTTGTGGCTCATGGGCTGTAGAGCGCAGGCTCAGTAGTTGTGGCACACAGGCTTAGTTGCTCCGTGGCATGTGGGATCTTTCCAGACCAGGTCTCGAACCTATGTCCCCTGCATTGGCAGACTGATTCTTAACCACTGTACCACCAGGGAAGTCGCCCCCCCCCCATCTGTTTTTGATATCAGCGTGATAGTGGCTTCATAGAATGTCTTTGGAAGTATTCTTTACTCTTTAGTCTTTTCAAAGAGTTTGAGAAGAATCAGTGTAAGTTCTGCTTTGTATATTTGGTAGAATTTGCCTGTGAAACCATCTGATCCTGGACTTCTGTTGGTAGGGAGTTTTTTAAAATTACAGATTCTATTTTTTTTAATTTTATTTATTTATTTATTTATTTATTTTTGGCTGTGTTGGATCTTCGTTTCTGTGCGAGGGCCTTCTCTAGTTGCAGCGAGCGGGGGCCACTCTTCATCGCGGTGCGTGGGCCTCTCACTATCGTGACCTCTCTTGTTGCGGAGCACGGGCTCCAGACGCGCAGGCTCAGTAGTTGTGGCTCACGGACCCAGTTGCTCCGCGACATGTGGGATCTTCCCAGACCAGAGCTCGAACCCATGTCCCCTGCATTGGCAGGCAGATTCTTAACCACTGCGCCACCAGGGAAGCCCTCTGTTTTGCTTTTAGTGATCAGTATGTTCAAGTTATCTATTTCCTCTTGATTCAGTTTTGTTCAGCTGTAAAAAAACAAAATATATTTTTAAGTTATGTTAGCACCTAAATACTTACCATGTATTAGACCACAAAAGAGTGAAGAAAAAAATATTAATATTTTTTCAAATACAAAAAGTATTGAAATGTTTTTAAGAAATTGGTATAATAATACTAATTACAATAATGACAAATTGTTCTGAACTTAAAGACTACTTATATCTAAGATGCATATTATATGCTTATTGTTTTATTATTTTTAAAAACATGGAATGTTTTCTCCTTTCTAATGTAGTTCTTTTATTTTACCTGTATATTGTGAAGAAAATTTAGTTGCACATAATATAAAAAATTACACTTTAATAGGAGATATTAATCCATTTACATTTACTATAGTACTGAAAATACTTCGGTTTAGAGTTCCATGTCACTGAGTGCTCTTTTTTATTTATTTATTTTTTAAAAAGATTTAATTTGGGGGGCATAAATTATTTATTTATTTATTTATTTATTTTTAGCATCTTTATTGGACTATAATTGCTTTACAATGGTGTGTTAGTCTCTGCTTTATAGCAAAGTGAATCAGCTATACATATCCAAATATCCCCATATCTCCTCCCTGTTGCATCTCCCTCCCACCCTCCCTATCCCACCCCTCTAAGTGGTCACAAAGCACTGAGCTGATCTCCCTGTGCTATGCAGCTGTTTCCTACTAGCTAGCTATTTTACATTTGGTAGTATGTATAAGTCCATGCCACTCTCTCACTTCGTCCCAGCTTACCCTTCCCCCTCCCCATGTCCTCAAGTCCATTCTCTATGTCTGCGTCTTTATTCCTGTCCTGTCCCTAGGTTCTTCCCAACCATTTTTTCTTCTTTTTTTTTTGATTCCACATATATGTGTTAGCATACAGTATTTGTTTTTCTCTTTCTGACTTACTTCACTCTGTATGACAGACCCTAGGTCCATCCATCTCACTACAAATAACTCAATTTCATTTCTTTTTATGGCTGAGTAATATTCCATTTTATATTGAAGATGTGCAACATCTTTTTTACCCATTCATCAGTTGATGGACACTTAGGTTGCTTCCATGTCCTGGCTATTGCAAATAGAGCTGCAATGAACATTGTGGAACATGACTCTTTTTGAATTATGGTTTTCTCCAGGTATATGCCCAGTAGTGGGATTGCTGTGTCATATGGTAGTTCTATTTTTAGTTTTTTAAAGAACGTCCATACTGTTCTCGATAGTGGCTGTATCAATTTACACTCCCACCAACGGTGCAAGAGGGTTCCCTTTTTTCCACACTTCTGCAGCATTTATTGTTTGTAGATTTTTTTGATGATGGCCATTCTTACCTGTGTGTGGTGATATCTCATTGTAATTTCGATTTGCATTTCTCTAATGATCAATGATGTTGAGCATTCTTTCATGTGTTTGTTGGCAATCTGTATATCTTCTTTGGAGAAATGTCTATTTAAGTCTTCTGCCCATTTATGGATTGGGTTGTTTGTTTTTTTGATATTGAGTTGCATGGGCTGCTTGTAAAGTTTGGAGATTAATCCTCTGTCAGTTGCTTCATTGGCAAATATTTTCTCCCATTCTGAGGGTTGCCTTTTCATCTTGTTTACATTTTCCTTTGCTGTGCAAAACCTTTTAAGTCTCCTTAGGTCTCATTTGTTTATGTTTTTTTTTAAATTTCCATTTCTCTAGGAGGTGGGTCAAAAAGGATCTTGCTGTGATTGATGTCATAGAGTGTTCTGCCTATGTTTTCCTCTAAGAGTTTTATAGTGTCTGGCCTTACATTTAGGTCTTTAATCCATTTTGAGTTTATTTTTGTGTGTGGTGTTAGGGAGTCTTCTAATTTCATTCTTTTACCTGTAGCTGTCCAGTTTTCCCAGCACCACTTATTGAAGAGGCTGTGATTTCTCCATTGTATATTCTTGCCTCCTTTATCAAAAATAAGGTGACCATATGTGTATGGGTTTATGTCTGGGCTTTCACTCCTGTTCCATTGATCTATATTTCTGTTTTTGTGCCAGTACCATACTGTCTTGGCTAATGTAGCTTTGTAGTATTGTCTGAAGTCAGGGAGCCTGATTCCTCCAGCTCTGTTTTTCTTCTCAAGATTGCTTTGGCTGTTCAGGGTCTTTTGTGTTTCCATACAAATTGTGAAATTTTTTTGTGCTAGTTCTCTGAAAAATTCCATTGGTAGTTTGATAGGGATTGCAATGAATCTGTAGATTGCTTTGGGCAGTAGAGTCCTTTTCACAATGTTGATTCTTCCAATCCAAGAACATGGTATATCTCTGTATCTGTTTGTGTCATCTTTGATTTCTTTCATCAGTGTCTTATAGTTTGTTGAGTAAACGTCTTTTGTCTCCTTAGGTAGGTTTATTCCTAGGTATTTTATTCTTTTTGTTGCAGTGGTAAATGGGAGTGTTTCCTGAATTTCTCTTTCAGATTTTTCATCTTTAATGTATAGGAATGAAAGAGATATCTGTACATTAATTTTGTATCCTGCAACCTTACCAGATTCATTGATTAACTCTAGTAGGTTTCTGGTAGCATCTTTAGGATTCTCTATATATAGTATCATGTCATCTGCAAACAGTGAGAGCTTAACTTCTTCTTTTCCGATTTGGATTCCTTTTATTTCTTTTTCTTCTCTGATTGCTGTAGCTAAAAATTCCAAAAGTGTGTGGAATAATAGTGGTGAGAGTGGGCAATCTTGTCTTGTTCCTGATCTTGGTGGAAATGGTTTCACTTTTTCACCATTGAGAACGATGCTGGCTGTGGGTTTGTCATATATGGCCTTTATTATGTTGAGGAAAGTTCCCTCTATGCCTACTTTCTGGAGGGTTTTTATCATAAATGGGTGTTTAATATTGTCGAAAGCATTTTCTGCATCTATTGAGATGACCATATGGTTTTATCCTTCAGCTTTTTAATATGGTGTATCACATTGATTTGCATGTATTGAAGACTCCTTGCATTCCTGGGATAAACCCCACTTGATCATGGTGTATGATCCTTTTAAGGTGCTGTTGGATTCTGTTTGCTAGTATTGTGCCGTGGATTTTTGCAGCTATGTTCATCAGTGATATTGGCCTGTAGTTTTCTTTCTTTGTGACATCTTTGTCTGGTTTTGGTGACAGGGAGATGGTGGTCTCATAGAATAAGTTTGGGAGAGTTCCTCCCTCTGCTATATTTTGGAAGAGTTTGAGAAGGATAGGTGTTAACTCTTCTCTAAATGTTTGATAGAATTTGCCTGTGAAGCCATCTGGTCCTGGGCTTTTGTTTGTTGGAAGATTTTTAATCACAGTCTCAATTTCAGTGCTTGGGATTGGTTTGTTTATAGTTTCTATTTCTTCCTGGTTCAGTCTTGGAAGGTTGTGCTTTTCTAAGAATTTGTCCATTTCTTCCAGGTTGTCCATTTTATTGGCATATAGTTGCTTGCAGTAATCTCTCATGATCCTTTGTATTTCTGCCATGTCAGTTGTTACTTCTCCTTTTTCATTTGTAATTCTATTGATTTGATTCTTCTCCCTTTTTTTCTTGATGAGTCTGGCTAATAGTTTATCAATTTTGTTTATCTTCTCAAAGAACCAGCTTTTAGTTTTTTTGATCTTTGCTGTTGTTTCCTTCATTTCTTTTTCATTTATTTCTGATCTGATCTTTATGATTTCTTTCCTCTGCTGACTTTGGGGTTTTTTTTTCTTTCTTTCTCTAATTGATTTAGGTGTAAGGTTAACTTGTTTATTTAAGATGTTTCTAGTTTCTTGAGGTAGGATTGTATTGCTATTAACTTCCCTCTTAGGACTGCTTTTGCTGCATCCCATAGGTTTTGGGTCTTCATGTTTTCATTGTCATTTGTTTCTAGGTATTTTTTTATTTCCTCTTTGATTTCTTCAGTGATGTCTTGGTTATTAAGTAGCGTATTGTTTAACGTCCATGTGTTTGTATTTTTTTACAGATTTTTTCCTGTAATTGATATCTAGTCTGATAGCGTTGTGGTCGGAAAAGATACTTGATACTATTTCAATTTTCTTAAATTTACCAAGGCTTGCTTTGTGACCCAAAATATGATCTATCCTGGAGAATGTTCCATGAGCACTTGAGAAAAATGTGTATTCTGTTGTCTTTGGGTGGAATGTCCTATAAATATCAATTAAGTCCATCTTGTTTAATGCATCATTTAAAGCTTGTGTTTCCTTATTTATTTTCATTTTGGATGATCTGTTCATTGGTGAAAGAGGGGTGCTAAAGTCCCCTACTATGATTGTGTTACTGTCAATGTCCCCTTTTATGGCTGTTAGCATTTGCCTTATGTATTGAGGTGCTCCTATGTTGGGTGCATAAATATGTACAATTGTTATATCTTCTTCTTGGATTGATCCCTTGATCATTATGTAGTGTCCTTCTTTATCTCCTGTAATAGTCTTTATTTTAAAGTCTTTTTTGTCTGATATGAGAATTGCTACTCTAGCTTTCTTTTGATTTCCATTTGCATGGAATATCTTATTCCATCCCTTCACTTTCCGTCTGTATGTGTCCCTAGGTCTGAAGTGGGTCTCTTGTAGACCACATATATACCGGTCGTGTTCTCGGAGCCATTCAGCCAGTCTATGTCTTTTGGTTGGAGCATTTAATTCATTTACATTTAAGGTAATTATTGATATGTATGTTTTTATTACCATTTTCTTAATTGTTTTGGGTTTCTTATTGTAGGTCTTTTCCTTCTCTTGTGTTTCCTGCCTAGAGAAGTTCCTTTAGCATTTGTTGTAAAGCAGGTTTGGTGGTGCTGAATTCTCTTAGCTTTTGCTTGTCTGTAAAGGTTTTAATTTCTCTGTCGAATCTGAACGAGATCCTTGGTGGGTCAAGTAATCTTGGTTGTAGCTCTTCCCCTTTTATCACTTTAAATGTGTCCTGCCAGTCCCTTCTGGCTTGCAGAGTTTCTGCTGAAAGATCAGCTGTTAACCTTATGGGGATTCCCTTGTATGTTATTTGTTGTTTTTCCCTTGCTGCTTTTAATAATTTTTCTTTGTATTTAATTTTTGATAGTTTGATTAATATATGTTTTGGAATGTTTCTCCTTGGGTTTATCTTGTATGGGACTCTCTGCACTTCCTGGACTTGATTAATGATTTCCTTTCCCATATTAGGGAAGTTTTCAACTATAATCTCTTTAAATATTTTCTCAGTGTCTTTCTTTTTCTCTTCTACTTCTTGGACCCCTATATTCGAATGTTGGTGCGTTTAATGTTGTCCCAGAGGTGTCTCAGATTGTCCTCAATTCTTTTCATTCTTTTTTCTTTTTTCTGCTCAGCAGTAGTTATTTCCACTATTTTATCTTCCAGGTCATTTATCCATTCTTCTGCCTCAGTTATTCTACTATTGTTTCCTTCTAGAGAATTTTTAATTCCATTTATTGTGTTGTTCATCATTGTTTGTTTGCTCTTTAGTTCTTCTAGGTCCTTGTTAAACGTTTCTTGTCTATTCTCCATTCCAGTTCCAAGATTTGGGATCATCTTTATTATCATTACTCTGAATTCTTTTTCAGGTAGACTGCCTATTTCCTCCACATTTGTTTGATCTGATGGGTTTTTACCTTGCTCCATCATCTGCTGTGTGTTTCTGTGTTTTCTCATTTGGCTTTGGGGACTGTGTTTGGGGTCTCCTTTTCAGAGGCTGCAGATTCATAGTTCCCGTTGTTTTTGGTGTCTGCCCCCAGTGGCTAAGATTGGTTCAGTGGGTTGTTTAGGCTTTCTGATGGAGGGGACTGGTGCCTGTGTTCTGGTGGGTGTGTCTGGATCTTGTCTTTCTGGTGGACAGGTCAGCATCCGGTGGTGTGTTTTGGGGTGTCTGTGACCTTATTATGATTTTCGGCAGCCTCTCTGCTAATGGGTGGGCCTGCATTCCTGTCTTGCTAGTTGTTTGGCATGGGACGTCCAGCACTGGATCTTGTTGGTCTCTGAGTGGAGCTGGGTCTTAGCATTGAGAAGGGTACCTCTGGGAGAGCTTTTGCCGTTTGATATTACAAGGTGCCGGAGGTCTCTGGTAGACCAATATCCTGAATTCGGCTCTCCCGCCTCAGAGGCACAGGCTTGACACCCGGCTGGAGTACCAAGACCCTGTCAGCCACATGGCTGGGGGTGAGAGCAAGAGGTAACTTTGGTACATCTCAAAGACCACCAATGAGAATCACTGACCATTTTCTCTCCAGAAGTGAAGAAAACAAAATTCAGACTTCGGCTTGTCAGCCACTTTGGTAGCCAACCTCCAAGATGGCCCTAATTATCCCCTAATTATCTCCCAGTCTTCATGTACCTGTGTGGCTCCTCGCACTTGAAAAGGGTTGACTGTTTAACTAATAAGAAATTGCAGAAATGACAAAGTGCAGCTTCCAAAGTTATAAAAGACATTGCAGCTTCTGCTTTGGTTTCTGCTAGATCACTCATCCTGGGGTAAGCCAGCTGCCATGTCATGAGGACACTCAAGCAGCCCTAAGGAGAGATCCATGTGGAAAGGAACTGAGGCCTCTTACCTACAGCCACGTGAGTGAGTCATCTCAGAAGTCAAAAGATTTAATTTTATTTATTTTTGGTTGCGTTGGGTCTTCGTTGCTGCACAGGGTTTCTCTAGTTGTGTCAAGCAGGGGTTACTCATCGTTGTGGTGCGTGGGTTTCTCCTTGTGGTGGTTTCTCTTGTTGTGGAGTATGGGCTCTAGGTGCATGGGCTCCAGTAGTTGTGTCATGCAGGCTCAATAGTTGTTGCTTGCAGGCTCTAGAGCACAGGCTCAGTAGTTGCGGCACACAGGCTTAGTTGCTCTGTGGCATGTGGGATCTTCCCAGACCAGGGATTGAACCACTGTTCCCTGCATTGGCAGGCAAATTCTTACCCACTGTGCCACCAGGGAAGTCCAGTGTGCTCTTTTTTAAACCTAGTCTGTTTTCATTATTTTCTATCTTAACGATTCTTTATTAAAGAAAAAAAATAATACTCCTTTCTACCCCTCCTCTTTGAGGATTATATATGAAGAAGTATGTCTTATTTATTAACCTCAAAGTTTCACCTTACATTTAAGGAGTAATCACAATGTCAAGTATTTAATACCTTTCACTTCCACCTTGAAAAGCATGGATATTAAAGTGCTAATATAATTACCTTCCCTAGTCTATCTTTTTTACTTTTTGTTATGTATAAAAAACAACTAAAAACATGCATGGTTTGTAAGGAAATGACAAATTTCAGAAAATTCAGCATCTGAATACACTCTCTACATAGCTTCTAGATAAATACACAGAAAATTGCCAGATACTCAGAGGTCCCCTGGTCCCATTCTAGTGACTCCCCTTAAGGTTTAATATTGTTCTGGTATCTAACAAAAAGATAACTTTACCTGTATTTTGTATTTTATATAAATGTTATGGCACAGTAAAATCACTTTTGGATTGGGCTTTTTTATTTTATGTTGTTTGTGAATATGCCTATATGGTTGCCTGTTGTTGTGATCATGCATTGCCACTGATGCATAGGATTCCATAGTGTAAATATTTAACTATTAATTAATTTATTCCAATGTGTATTACAATATGAGTGATTTTCAGTTTGTGTCTATTGAGAACAGCACTGGTATATAAATTCTAGAACTTGAGCTTTGGCGGTGTGTGTATAAATTATTGTTCAGTATACATGTAGTAGTAAAATTTTCGAGTCATAGCTTTCTTGTGTTTATCTTTTTAGATATTTCTAAATATTTTCAAAACATTTGTATGATTTTTCATCTTCAGCAGCAATGAATGAGATTCAAGGATTATACACATTCTTGTCAAACTTGATAATACTTGTCATTTTCATTTGAACTTTCTGGTTGGTGAGTGATAATTCCAGGTATCACGTTTTTGCATTTAATTGACTACTAAGAAGCCAAGCATCTTTTGATATGTTTACTTAACATTCTGTACTCTCTTTTTTGAAATATCTTTTGGTATATTTTCCCCATTTTGCTATTCCATTATCTTCTTATTGAAGACTTCTTTTTTATAACATCTGAAGACTTTTTATTTAAGAGTTTTTAATATATGCTTGATATGAGTTCTTCTCTCTTTGTGTCTCTCCTTCTCTTTCTTTAGATGAGTGTCAGTTTTTAATGTTAATAACATCTAATTTGTTATTTTCTTCTTTATTTATTTATTTAGTCTTATTTCTATTTATTTATGTAGTCTTCTTATCTGTAGCAGAACACATTATTTATTCTAAACCACAAATATGTTTTCGTTTCTTTAATAAATCTAATTATTAAGCTTTAAAATTAAGTTAACTTTCTAAACTAAATATGTTGTATCATAGTGAGTATTAATTTTTCTATGACAGCTGAAATGTTACATTTATTCAGAAAATGTTGTATTCAGTTTTCTTTTCATTTGCTCCTACTTCTCATTGATTCACAGTGGTAAACATCACTTCATCCATGGATCTGACTTTTCTCTGATTTCTCATGGTCATTCTCACTAATTCGTCTTGCCTCCTGAAATCTTTAGCAATCCCATTATTCCACAGAAGCAAAAACCTTCCTTGGGCCTTTTTCCTCAGAAGATTGATTATTCCCACATTTTAAATGGGAGATTGCAATAAGTTAGGAGAAAATGCCACAAGGGTCTCTCATTTTTTTTTCACATCTTGTATCACCCTCTGCTTGCACTCTCTGTTCAAAGATTTTTGTACAACACATTGATGGAAGATGCCAGTTGTTTCTCTCCTTGGGGAAAAGACAGATTAATTACCTGACAAATAAAATAAAGAGAGTGTCTTGCTCTGTTCAAATGTTGGACAGGATTGCTTGCATCCTAATTTAAATGTTTCAGGTGACTGAAGCTTAAGATTCCTAAGCTTTAATCCATACTTGCACCATGCACAGCACCCAACAGGAGTGCTTTACATAACCCCATGAGACACTTGTGTGCAAGTGGAACAGATAAAAATATAAAACTATTGCTGTCTTTTTGTGCCATAAAAATGATTTTTTGTCTCATTTAAAATATTTTTTTCTAAAATCCAAAAACGTGTCAGGCTAAAATATTGTTATTTCAAATATGGTAAAATCAAAGACCCTTCAAATTTCTTTCCAGTTTTGTTGATGATGGAATGTTGTCAGAGATATGACTTCATTAAACACAATAGGTAAGATTCCTTCATAGGCCTGATTGGGGAATATGAAAATAATCCCCAGAAAAATCTGGACATTTTCTAGTTCTCAAATATTGGTTAAGATGGTAGAAAGGGCCCTTCATTGTCCTATATGTTAATGCAGATCAATTGTGAGAGGTGGGGATAAAACAAGCAGCCTAAATATCCTTTATGTTTGTTGTACTACTAGTAGAAAGAGGAAGGGTCAACATGTCACCATGGTTGATATAGCAAATAAGCTGCTTGAAACTACACAGAAATGTACCTGCTTGTGTTTTCTGTGCAGTTACCCTCTCTTTTGGTGTGCCCTGATACCTCCCTCAACTTATGTACCAACTCCAGCAGCATTAAGCAGAAATCCAAAGAAATCTATTCTTTGGAATTATGAGGAAGGGAAGAGTCGAAAATTTTATAGCATACTCTATACAAGGATACACGTCACCATTCTTATCTATGTCATGCCATTCATGGAGGGTCAGTAGGTTCAGGGGATTCTGGAAGCACCAAGTTCTGTGGGGTTAATCACAGCTGCGTTCATGGGCAGTAAAAGAGAAGGGCCTTATCTTGGTCACTTTCTCAATGCTAGTAGCTACAAAAAGAAGAGGACAGCAGACATCTTAGGGAGAAGAGCCAACATTAAATGAAATGTCCTAATTACTCTAGGCAACTTCTCATGATGGACTCCCATAGCTCCTCAAATCCCTACATACTTGCACAAGGGATAGTGTAATATTACTGGAGTGTCTGACTGCAGATTAACATTATTTTTGTTGAAAAAAATAAAAATAGGTTCAAGTGATAGGGTTTGAAAAGGGTTCACAGTGCGAGGGAAGCTATTGTAACAATGTGGCCAGAACCCTTTGGATGGATTCATCATGTTTTGTTTTGTTTTTTTGCTGCTTCAGAATCTGTAGTAGAGATTGGTGTGTTCCATGATGCATTCCCGCTTCTTATAAGTTTTACATGGAATACCCCATTAGGAAGAAGTGCACGTAAGGAAGATTAGTGAATCAAACTCCTCTGCCCTCTGTCAGCAGTGGGTGCAAAGGGATTTAGACCAAGTGCTTTCATCCTTTTATGTGCAAAGTTTTCACTATATGAATGATGTTTTGTTTGTTTGCAGGTCAGGAGCCTTGGTCTCAATATCCCTGTTTAAAGTGTTATCACGTGTCTGCCAGAAAGAATTGCTGATGATACTGGAAAAAATTGAGAGTTATCCTTAACAATTAAGGGTTTTGTAACAACATGGATGGACCTAGAGATTGTTATACTGAGTGAAGCAACTCAGACACACAAAGACAGATATCATATGATATTGCTTATATGAGGAATCTAAAAAAAAAAGGTACAAATGAACTTATTTACACAACAGAAATAGAGTCATGGATATAGAAAACAAACTTATGGTTACCAGGGGATA
Organism: Balaenoptera physalus; assembly: GCF_965194825.1. Taxonomy (NCBI): domain Eukaryota; kingdom Metazoa; phylum Chordata; class Mammalia; order Artiodactyla; family Balaenopteridae; genus Balaenoptera; species Balaenoptera physalus. Next base: position 70,340,559 of record NC_138882.1, read on the forward strand.
AGTGGGGAAGGGATAAATTGGGAGATTGGGACTGACATATACACACTACTATATATAAAATAGATAAGTATTGATAAAGACCTGCTTTATAGCACAGGGAACTCGTCTCAATGGTCTGTACTGGCATATACAGAAAAAGAATCTTAAAAAAAAAAAACAAGGGTTTGGGGATTATATAATAAATATAAATGTGCAAACCTTTAACATGAAAGGAAAAGTCAGTTAACTCTGTGGTCCCTGTTATGGTGTAAACAATTTGTACCTCTAATTTTAAAATTTTGAAACCTAGCTCCCATGTTGATGGTATTAGGAGGAGGAGTTTTGGGGAGGTGATTAGGTTATGAGGCCATAGACCTCAAACATGGGCTTAGTGACCTAATAAGTGTAGCACACAGAAGATCTTATGCCCATTCCATGATTTCATTGCCGAGCGAGAAGACCCATATTATGAACCAGAAATTGGTCGCTCGCCACACACTAAGTCAGCTGGCAACTTGTTCTTTTTTTAAAAAATTAATTAGATAATTAATTAATTAATTTTTTGGTTGTGTTGGGTCTTTGTTGCAGTGTGCGGGCTTCTCATTGGGTGGCTTCTCTTGTTGCGGAGCACGGGCTCTAGGCGTACGGGTTTCAGTAGTTGTGGCTCACGGGCTCAGTAGTTGTGGCCTGTGGGCTCTAGAGCACAGGCTCAGTATTTGTGGTGCATGGGCTTAGTTGTTCCATGGCATGTGGGATGTCCCCGGACCATGGCTCGAACTCTTGTCCCCTTTATTGGTAGGCAGATTCTTAACCACTGCACCACCAGGGAAGCCCCTGGTAATTTGTTCTTGAACTTTTCAGCCTCAGCAGTTATGAGAAAACAGAAATATTCTGTTGTTTATAAAATACCAAGTCTCTCATATTTTGTTTTAGCAGTCAAAGAGCTGGCTGAGGAGAAATATCTGTGAGCTTGAAGAAATATCAAGAGAAACCTTTAAATCTCAAAAGAAAAGAGAAAATGGGCAGGAAAGAAATCAACAGAACAGAGTAATCAATAATTGTGGAACAATGAAAAATGCTGCGACCTATACATAATGGGTATAGCAGGAGGAGAATAAAGATAACAAAGAACAGAAAATATTTTCTAAAAATGACTGAGAATCTCCCCAAACGAATGTCTGACACTAAATCCACAACATCCAAACTTAGAGGAACATCCGAATAGTAAAGAAAACTGACCAATATCTCTCAGGAACATCAGTGCAAAAATCCTCAACAAAATATTACCAAATCGAATCCAACAATATTTTGAGAGAATTTTATATCATGAATGAGAGGGAATAATCCCAGGTATGCAAGGCTGGTTCAACATTCTAAAATCAAATAATTATATCCATCATATCAACACCCTAAAGACAATCATTAGCATATCAATAGATTCAGAAGCCCTTTGAAAAAATCTAACACCCATTCTTCATAAAAACTCTCAGTTAAAGAAATAGACTGAAGCTTTCTCAAGTTGATAACAAAGATTTACAGGAAACTTTTATCTTACATCATGATTAATGGTCCAAAACATGAAGCTTTTCCACTAAGTTCAGGTAAAAGCAAGGATGTCCTCTTTCATGGCTCCTTTTCCATATTTTACTTCAAGTCCTTGCTAATGCAATAAGGCACAAAAATAAATAAAACAAATACAGATTGGGTAGAAGAAAATGAAAGCAACCTAAATAAAATGTGGACCAATATACTTTATGGACACCTCACCAAAGAAAATAGACACTATGCATATAAGTATACAGAAGAATAATCCAGATTACATGCTGCCATGAAAAAGCAAATTAAAAATACAATTACATACCACCATGTAACACTTAGAATGGCTAAAATGTGAACAATGACAAGAACAAATTCTGTAGGAGATGTGGAACAATAGGAAATGTCATTTGTTATTGGTGGAAATGAAAAATAATACAGCTACTTTGGTAGTCTGATTGACACTTGCTATAATATTGAACATTCCCTTACTGTACAATCCGGCAAGTGTTCTCATGGATATTTACTGAAAGTAGTTTAAAACATACTTCCAGACGAAAACCTGCATATGGATATTTATAGCACCTAATTCAATATTGCCAAAATGTGAATGAAACTAAGGTGTCCTCCAATAGGTGAATGAAATGATATAGTATTAATATATTCTGGGAATGGGATAATATTGAGCACTAAAAAAGTAAACTATCAAGCCATAAAAATAGATGGGGATTCTTATTTTCTTTTGAAATATAGGTGATTTTCTTTATCTTGTAATTTAAATTTTATTGGAGTATAGTTGATTTACAATGTTGTGTTCATTTCAGCTGCACAGCAAGTGATTCAGTTACACATATGCATATATTCATTCTTTTTCAAATTCTTTTCTGATAAAGGTATTCTCAGAATATTGAGTAGAGTTCCCTGTGCTATACAGTAGGTCCTTGTTGCTTATCTATGTTATATATAGTAGTATTCATATGTTTACCCCAAGTTCCTGATTTATCCCTACCCCCCACCTTTCCCCTTTGGTAACCATAAGTTTGTTTTCCAAGTCTGTGAGTCTGCCTATGTTTTGCAAGTTAGTTCATTTGTATCAATTTCTAGGTTCCACCTAGAAGTGATATCATACAATATTTGTCTTACTCTGTCTGACTTACTTCACTTAGTACAATCATCTCTAGGTCCATCCAAGTGACTGCAATTGGCATTATTTTCTTCTATTTTATGGCTGAGTCATATTCCATTATATATATGTATCACATATTCTTTACCTATATTCATATGTTGATGGACATTTTGGTTGCTTCCATGTCTTCGCTATTGTAAAGAGTGTTGCAGTGAACATTGGGGAAGATGTGTCTTTTCGATTTATGCTTTCCTCCAGATATGCACACAGGAGTGAACTTGCTGGATCATCTGGTAGCTCTATTTTATTTTATTTTATTTCATTTCATTTCAATTTCAATTTTTTTGGAGAAGAGTTGATTTACAATGTTGTGTTACTTTCTGCTGTACAGCACAGTGAAGCAGTTATACATATATCCAATCCTTTTTGGATTCCTTTCCCATACAGATCATTACAGAGTATTGAGTAGAGTTCCCTGTGCTATACAGTAAGCCCTTATTTGTTTTCTCTTTTATATATAGTGGTGTGTATATGTCAATCCCAATTTCCAATTTATCCCTGCCGCCTCCCCTTACTCTGGTAACCTCCATTCTGTGCTCCATAGTGGCTATTACCAATTGGCATTGCCACCGATAGCGTAGTATTGGTGGCGCAGTGGTTAAGAATCTGCCTACCATTTCAGGGGTCACAGGTTCGAGCCCTGGCACGGGAAGACCCCACATGTCACAGAACAAGTAAGCCCGTGCACCACAACTACTGAGTCTGCACTCTAGAGCCCACGAGCCACAACTACTGAAGCCTGTGTGCCTATAGCCTGTGCTCCACAACAAGAGAAGCCACCGAAAAGAGAAGGCTTTGTACCACAACGATGAGTAGCCCCCGCTTGCTGCAGCTAGAGAAAAGCCACATGCAGCAATGAAGACCCAACGCAGATTAAAAAAAATAATAATAAGTAGTAGGTTTCTCTTTTTCCCACACCATCTGAAGCATTTCGTGTTTGTAGACATTGTGATGATGGCTGTTCTGAGTGGTTCCAGGTGATACTTCTTTGTTCATCTGATTTGCATTTGTCTAACATAAAGCAATGGTGAGCATCTTCATATGTGCTTTATTTTTTTTGAACAGTGTGAGTAAAATTTACCCCTTGAAAAAGGGTTATTGAAAGGTTGCCTTGTTTTGAAGTCTATTTCGATTACCTACCCTAAGACATTTTTTGAGGGCTGTTGTCATTTACAGCTCCCCAGGCATTGTGAATATGAAGTGCCTATAAGGTCCAGTTTTTAGAGTTGTTGTTATGGGAAACAGAAGGCGGCAGGATTTCTACTGCCCCTGTCTGGTTGCTGACACAACCTTAGATGTAGGGAAAGTCCTGTTCCTGGGTTTTAAATTAGAGTGGAATGTGCCTGAGCAAACATGTAAGGGCTTCTGTCCCATTCCTTCTTCCCCCTTACCCTTCATCCCCCGAACAAATACAAACCCCTGCAAAATCACCTGTTGAGGGTGCTGTCTTGCAGAGTGGGATGACCCTAATGAAGAAGTCTGGAGGTCGGAACCCAAACACCAGGATATGTTGAGACCAGGTGATTTTCCAAGTGTCATCCAGCCCAGAGAGTCCACCATCCTTTGGGTGTCAGAGGGTTGATTTAGTAGTATGAGGGCACACTTAGATCTGGAGATTGTGATCCCATGCAGAGGGGACCAGGTACTACATGTTCAAGGGGGGTGAATTAGCTGGCATATCCTCCCGAGGTCCTCAGGCCCACAACAGTCCAGTCTTGGGACCAAATTGGGTCTGTGTCCAGGGATGTGACACTAGCACGTTCACCGCGACTAAACGAATTTAGTGATCATTTTTCTTTTCTGTAATTTAATTTTAAATTTATAATGGAGTATAGTTGATTTACCATATTGTGTTCATTTTTGACATACACCAACATGATGCATTTATACAGAGATGACTATATATTCTTTTTAGAATTATTTTCCCATTGAGGTTACTAAAGGGTGTTGAGAAGAGTTCCAAGTGCTCTACAGCGGGTCCATGTTGATTACAAGTTTTCTCTCTGTAAATATGTATATACTAACTCCAACCTCATGATTTATGCCTCCAACACACCTTTCCAGTTTGGTAACCATAAGTTTGTGTTCCAAGTCTGGGACTCTGTTTCTGTGTTGTAAGATAGTACCTTTCTATCAATTTTTAGATTCCCCTGATAAGTAATATCATATGATATTTTTCATTGTCTGATTTATGACACTTAGTATGAATGTATCTAGGTCCTTCCGAGTGGCTGCAAATGGCCTTATTTCATTCATTTCATGGCTGAGTAATATTCCATTGTACATATCTACCATAATTTCTTTATCCATTCTTCCTTCCAAGGACTTTTAGGTAGCTTCCAAGTAGAGGCTCTTGTAAACAGGGCTGCATAAATTTTGGAATGCCTGGGTCCTGTCAATTTACGTTTTTTCCAAGATACAGGCCCAGGAGTGGTATCGCCATATGCTCTGAAGCTCTGGTTTTTAGATTTTTAAGGAATCACCACCCACTTCTCCAGAGTGGCTGTTAGCAATTTACATTCCCACCATCAGCTTGTCAGGGTTCCCTTTTCTGCACATCCTGTCCTGCATTTCAGGTTTTACACTTTGTGAGGTTGGCCATTCTGACTGGTGCGAAGTGATATCTCTTTGTAGTATTAATTTACATTGCCCACCTGTTCTGTTGGTCAAAAATGGAGTAAGGATTTTTCCTGAATATATTAAGGAATAACGCATACGGCCTTTTTGGCAAACTGCATCATTGGCGATGTTCAGCAGCTTTGCATGTGCTTTAATGGCGAGTGCAAACTACCTCTTGAAATTCCTTTCCTGCAATTCTGCCTTGCTTACAAGGCCTTTAGGAATACTTGGCTGAAGAAATGGCTCCATTAGAGGTGTCAGTTACAACCCTGCTTGTTTGTGAATTGCAGTGCCCCTGAGCACCGGTTTTCAACTTGTTGTTTAGGGAAGCAGACACAAAGGGGCAGGATTTCTACAGACCCATTCCGGTTACTGGGGCACCTGAAGGCTAGGGAAATTCTTCTTCCAGATTAGGAAACTAGAGTGGCATATGCCTGTCCAAACATCTAAGGCTCGTGTCTCATTCCATCCCCCCATTCCCCTTCTTCACCGGAAAATTCCAAGCCGTGAAAAACTGGCTGTTGAGTGTGCTGCCTTCCCAAAGTGGGGAGACTCTAAGGAAAGGAGCTGGGGAACCCGAATACCAGGAGAAGTGGAGATGGGGTGACGTTTGCAAACTCTTCCCGATCAGACGGTGTACCATCCTCTGGATGTCCCATGAATGTTTTAGCTGTAGGAAGGGTCCCCTGCACCTGGAGATATGGGACACATGGAATGGGGGCCAGGCAGTATTACTCTAAAAGTGTTGCATTTGCTGTCCCATCCTCACGAAGCCTCTCAGACCAACGAGTGTAGAGCCTTAGGTCCCATCCAGCTCTGTGTCTAGATGTGGTCAGTCCAGGTTGCATCACAGCCCTTGAACAAATTTTGTAAGAATTTCTCTCTCTCTCACTGTCTTTTTTTTTGTTCTTGTTATTTAATTTTATAATGGGGTATAGCTGATTTTCAATACTGTGTTTCTTCCTGCTCTGCATCTATCCACTTGATTCACTTAAAGAGAGACATCAATAAATTGTTTTACAGATTCTTACCAGTCTTATATATCCTTTTCCGGTGACAACAGTGTGCTGAGTCCAGCTCGTTGAGCTATACAGTAGGTCCTGTCGAATACCTATTTTGTTTATGGAACTGTATCTATGCTAATTTCAACCTCCTGGTTTATGCATCACCCCACCCCACCTTTCTTCTTTAGCAGCCATAAGTGTGTTTTCTAAATGTGTGACTGTTTCTGTTTTGTAATTGAGTTCATGTGTAGCCATTTTTAGATACTATCTATAAGTGATACCTTATGGTAAGTCTCTTTTTATGTCTGACTTAGGTCACTTAGAATGATCGCACCTCAGTCTCCACGAGTTGCTGCAATTGGCCTTATTTCATTGATTTAATTGCAGAGTAATGTTCCATTGTACAGAAGTACCACATCTTCGTTATCCATTTATTGCTTCCAAGGACGTGTAAGTTGTACCCAAATCGAGGCATTTCTAAACAGAGCAGCACTAAACGTATGGGGTGCCTGTGTCCTGTCGATTTTTGGTTTTCCCAAGATATGCGGCGAAGAGTGGAAGAGATGTATGCTCTGTAGCTCTGTATTTTAGACGTTTTAGGGAACACCATAGACTTCTCCAGAGTGGCCGTTGGCTATTTACATCCCCGTCATCAGCGAAACAAAGCTCCCTCTTCTCCATGGCCTGTCCAGCATTTTTGCTGTCTACACTTTTCCAGGATGGCCTTTTGATGAATGCGAAGTGATACTTCTTTGTAGTATGGATTTGCTTTGCCCGCTTGTTTGATTGGCCAAAAAGGGCGTATGCGTTTTTTTCTGAATATATTTATTTTTATAATGGAGTTTAGCTGATTTTCACTGCTGTGTTTATGCCGCTTTACACCCACTTGATTCATTTACAGAGAGAAGTCAATACATAGGTTTTAAGATTCTTACTAGTCAGATATATTCTTGTGCGATGAATAGGGGGAGTTGAGTCCAGTTCACTGAGCAAGGAGTAGGTCTTGTCTATTACACATTTGGTTTATGGAACGGTATCTGTGCTAATTTCAAACCCTTGTTTTATGCATCACCCCACCTCACCTTTCCCGTTAAGCAGCCATAGTGTGTTTGCTAAATGTGTGACTCTCTTCTGTTTTGTAATACAGTTAATGTGTAGCGATTTTTACATGCCCTCTATAAGAGATATCTTATGATGTGTCTTTTTCTGTGTGACTTATTTCACTTAGAATCATCGTACTTAAATCCACTCATCATGCTGCTACTAGCCTTATGACATTGATTTCATGGCTGAGTGATATTCCATTGTACATAACTAGCACAACTTCTTTATTACATTTTTCTCTTTCCTGGGATATTTAAGGTGTACCGAAGTGGAGGTTCTTGTCAACAGAGCAGCCATAAACTTTGGGGTGCCTGTGTCTTGTTGATATTTAGCTTTCCCTATTTATACGCCCATGAGTGGAAGTGCCCTATGCTCTCTAGCTGTGTTTTTTAGATGTTTTGGGAAACGCCATACACTTCTCCAGAGTGGCCGTTGGCAATTAACATCCCGCCCATCAGCGTAACAAGGCTCCCATTTCTCCCTGGCCTGTCCTGCACTTCTGGGTTTTACACTTTTTTAGGATGGCCCTTTTGACCGCTGGGAAGTGAGACTTCTTTGTAGTGCTGATTTGCATTTCCTGCTTGCTTGGTTGGCCAAAAAGGGCGTATGCGTGTTTTCCTGAATATATTCGGGAAAACACGCATACGCCCTTTTTGGCCAGGGGCATCATTTTCAACGTTTTGCCGCTTTTCACGTGCTTTAAAGGCGATTCGAATCTACCTCCTGAAATCTGTTTCCTGCAATTCTGCCTTACTTTCAAATCCTCTTCGTTGCCTTCCGTCAATATATTTTTGGACGATAGTTATCATTTGTAACTCTGCAGGTTTGTGCATTGTAGTGTCACTGAGCTCCATTTTTCAACTCGCTTTTTTGGGAGCTGGCCGCAAAACCGCAGGATTGCTTCAGGCCCTATTCTGGTTCCGGGGGGCAGGTTCAGCCTGTGGTTAATCCTTCTTCCTAATGGGAAATTAAAGTGACCTATGCCTGTCCCTACAGCTAGAGCTAGTCTCTCATTGGTTCCCCCTCTTCCCGTTCATCCTCAGGACAAATTGCAACCTGTACGAAACAGGAGGTTAAAGGCGCTGATTCTCCAAGTGGGAAGATTGTTAGGAAAGCGGCTGGAATGGCGAACCCGAGCACCAGGAGATGAGAAATGAGGTGCGTTTTAGAAACCTTTCCCGATCACACGGTGTCCCATCCTCTGTGTTTCCCATGCATGTTTTCGCTGTAGGAAGATTCCCTTGAACCTGGAGATTTGGGCTCCATGGAACTGGTCCCACGCAGTATTACTTTAAAGGGTCTGCATTTGATCACCCAACCTCACCAAACCTCGCAGCCCCAAGAGTGTCCAGCCTTATGTCTCATTCAGCTGAGGGTCTAGATATGGTCAATCCAGGTTGCATCACAGTCCCTGAAAGAATTTTGTAAGAATTTCTCTGACTTTCACTGTCTTTGTATTTTTTTTTGTAATTTATTTTTATAATGGGGATTAGCTGATTTTCACTGCTGTGTTTATGGCACTTTACAGCCACTTGATTCACTTACAGAGAGATATCAATACATAAGGTTTCAGATGCTTACTAGTCAGATATATACTTGTGTGCTGAATAGGGGGTGTTGAGTCCAGTTCACTGAGCAAGGAGTAGGTCTTGTCTATTACGTATTGGGTTTATGGAACGGTATCTGAGCTAATTTCAAACCCTTGTTTTATGCATCACCCCACCTACCTTTCCCGTTAAGCAGCCATAGTATGTTTTCCAAATGTGTGATTCTGTTCTGTTTTGTGATTCAGTCCATGAGTAGCGATTTTTACATTCCCTCTATAAGTGATATCTTATGATAATTGTCTTTTTCTGTGTGACTTATTTCACTTAGACTCATCGTACCTAAATCCACTGATCATGCTGCTGTTAGCCTTATGACATTGATTTCATGGCTGAGTGACATTCCATTGTACATAAGTACCACAACTTCTTTATCCATTTTTCTCTTTCCTGGGATATTTAAAGTGTACCGAAGTGGAGGTTCTTGTAAACAGAGCAGCCGTAAACATTGTGGTGACTGTGTCTTGTTGATTTTTAGTTTTCCCTATTTATACGCCCATGAGTGGAAGTGCCCTATGCTCTCTAGCTGTGTTTTTCAGATGTTTTGGGAAACACCATACACTTCTCCAGAGTGGCCGTTGGCAGTTTACATCCCGCCCATCAGCGTAACAAGGCTCCCATTTCGCCTTGGCCTGTCCTGCATTTCTGGGTTTTACACTTTTTTAGGATGGCCCTTCTGACCGCTGGGAAGTGAGACTTCTTTGTAGTGCTGATTTGCATTTCCTGCTTGCTTGAGTGGCCTAAAAGGGCCAGGAGGGAGAAGGGAAGGAGTTTCAAGGAGAAGGACAGAGAGCAGGAGAAGGAGGGGGTGAGGGAGAGAGGGGGGGAGTGGGATAGAGGGAAGGAGGGAAAGACAAAGATATCTCTCCCTCACTCCCTCTATCCGTCTCTCCCTCCCTCTATCCCTCTCCCTCGCTCCCTCTCCTCCCTCTCCCTGTCCCTCCAGCTCTCCCTCTCCCTCCGTCTCTCCATCTCCCTTACTCCCTCCCAGAGATGGAGAGATGTAGGGACAGTCAGAGACAAGGGAGAGGGAGAGAGGGAGAGAGAGAGGGGAGAGAGTTAGAGAGGGAGAGAGAGAGAGGTCTCTTCCTTCCTCTCTTTCCCTCTCTCCTCCTTCTCTCCCTCTCTCCCTCTTCCCTCTCCCTCTCCCTCTCTCCCCCCTCCCTCTCCCCGTCTCTCTGGTCTCTGCCTATCCCTCCATCTCTCCCTCTCTGGGAGCGAGTGAGGGAGAGGGAAAGACAGAGGGAGGGAGAGGGAGAGGGAGGGAGAGAGGAAGGGAAAATGCGAGGGAGGGAGAGGGAAGGAGGGCAAGACATCTCTCCCTCTCCCTCTCCTTCCACCTGCCTCTCTCCCTCTCCCTCCCTTCCTCTTCCTTTCCTAGAGGGAGGGAGGGAGAGGGAGAGACAGAGGAAGAGGAGAGGGAGGGAGCAAAGGAGAGAGGGAGTCGGAGAAGGAGGTAGGGAGAGGGAGAAGGAGAGAGAGTGCCTGCTTCCCTCTCTGTCTCCCTCCCTCCCTCCCTCTCCGTGTCCCTCTCTCCCCCCCCCTCCCTCTGTCTCTCCTTCTCTGGGAGGGAGAGAGGGAGAGGAAGAGGGAGGGAGAGTGAGAAGGAGGGAAAGTGATGGAGGGAGGGAGAGGGAGAGAGGGAGGGAGAGAGGGATAGAGGGAGGGAGAGAGGGATAGAGGGAGGGAGGGAGAGATGTCTTTCCCTCCATCCCTCTATCACTCTCTCTCTCTACCCCCCTTTCTCTCCCTCTCCCCCTCCCTCTCCTGCTCTCTGTCCCTCTCCCTCCACCTCTTTCCCTCTCCAGAGAGGGAAGCAGGTGGAGGGAGAGGGAGAAGGAGGGAGGGAGGGAGAGGGAAAGAGGTAGAGGCAGAGCGGAACAGGGAAACAAGGACAGGGAAACAGGCACAGGGAGAGGGAGGGAGAGAGGGAGAGAGGAGAGGGAAGAGGGAGAGGGAAGAGGGAGAGGGAGAGGGAGCGAGGGAGAGGAAAGAGAGAGAGGGAGAGGGAGAGAGGGAGGGAGAGAGGGAGAGACAGATGGAGAGAAAGAGAGGGAGAGAGAGAGAGGGAGAGGGAAAGAGGGAGAGGGAGAGTGGAACAGGGAAAGAGGGACAGGGAGAGAGGGAGGGATAGAGGGAGGAGAGGAAGCAGGGAGAAAAGAGAGAAAGAACACACCATCTACACTTCTGTCAAATGACACCGGGGATCCTTACACAACCAGGAGAAAATAACACAGGGAGGCTCTTTCTCAGCTGGAACTGGAACTGCAGACGGGGCCAAACACCAACAGGCTGGCCACAAATGTCCAGCCGCCGCTCCAGCCCCGTCAGCTGTGAGTCCGGTCACCAGGGCTCTGAGTGTCTGCTCCAGGGAGCTGGGGTTCACCCTCTCACCCGGGAGGCTGGGCCAAGACAGCAGGGCCCCGGGCTGGACACATAGGTGGAAAAGCATCCCCACAGGACAGCTTGTGTAAGCAGATTCAGCTGCCAGATTCTAGAGGCCCGGGACCACCCTGTGGCCCATGAAACCCAGGAGCCACGAGGGTCTTGCAACGTGATTCCTGTCCATTGGACTGTAAAGTTTATGTAGGGAATCTTGGAAACAGTGGTAACAAGTCTGAATTGGAACGAGCTTTAGGCTATTATGGACCACTCTGAAGTGTGTGGGGTGCTAAAAACCCTCCTGGCTTCGCTCTTGTTGAATGTGAAGATCCCCGAGATGCAGCTGATGCTGTCCGAGAACTAGATGCGAGAACACTATGTGGCTGCCGAGTAAGAGTGGACCTGTCGAATGGGGAAAAGAGAAGTCGAAATCGTGACCGCCTCCTTCTTGGGGTTGTCGCCCTCGAGATGATTATCGGAGGAGGAGTCCTCCACCTCCCACACATCTCCAAGATGGAGAGCCTTCTCCGTCAGCCAGAGCAGGTCCCTTTCTAGATATAGGAGAAGAGAGAGATCCCTGTCCCAAGAGAGAAATCACAAGCCGTCCCGATCTTTCTCTAGGTCTCCTAGCCGATCTAGGTCAGATGAAAGGAAATAGAAGACCACTTTGCAAGAGGAGTGGTGTACAGGCAATAACTTCATTTGGCAGGAGTATGTACAGAATATTCAAGTTTTGTTTGAGACTTCCGAAGCTTGGTGCACTTTTTAAATGTTTTAGTTGTTCACACTTGTTTGTCTCTTGGGACAGTGACACATAAAGGTGTCATTCTCTATGGTTTGAAATGGGTCCTATGAGGCATGTAATATGAAGAATTGTTACCTTACAATGTTCCCTTAAGCAAAATTGAATTTGCTTTGAATTTTTGGTCTTGCCTAGACTGATAATGAAACTCTAACTCCTGCCCACCTAAAGTGTGATGTTTACTATTATGGAAACAACACTGGCAAACATTGAAAAGACTTTCTGTAGCTGGGATATGGTATGCAGCTGTAGTTAAGCAAGCAGTCTTTAAAAGGTGCTGTGAACCCAAGCCAGCAGGTAAAAATGAAAGCCGCACCCTTACCCTAGATTAGAGGTTTAAAAATTCCACTAGTCTTCACACTGGACAAGAGGTTGTCCAGGGAGTTTAAAATCTAAGAAGTTTAAAGGAAGTTAGTTTACCTTTGAGTTAGGTCATACGTCCCCTCTGTGATTGCTGTACATGAATACATAGCTCTTTGTAATATTCTTTGGAAATTTGAGATTATCAAGATACCAATGTCCTGCCAGATTAAGAGTATATTGTAGAGCTAAACTTTGAGTTACTGTGCAATTTTTTTTTCATGCTGTCATTTGTAATATGTTTTGTGAGAATCCTTGGGATTAAAGTTTTGGTTGCAAAAGAAAAAAAGAAAAGAAAAGAATCCGCCTGCCAATGCAGGGGACACAGGTTCAAGCCCTGGTCTGGGAAGATCCCAGGTGCCGCAGATCAACTAAGCCCGTGGGCCACAACTACTGAGCCTGCACTCTAGATCCTGGGAGCCAGAACTACTGAGCCCCCGTGCCACAACTACAGAAGCCCACACGCAACGAAGACCCAACGCAGCAAGAATAAAAGGACGATACTGGCCAGGTGATCAAGGGTAAAATCGTTTGTCATAAGTCCCGTTGATAGTGTGTATCCTTGATGTGACCTGAGGAGAATGGCATTTTTATCTCTGTCTGGGTCTTCCGCCCCAAACCCCATAACTCCAGACCAACCATAAGAAAACATCCGAAAACAAACAGACAAACAAATTGAGGGACAAAATACCTGACCAGTCCTCCTCAAAACTTTCAAGGTATCAAAACCCAGCGACGTCTGAGAAATGTCACAGCCCAGAGGAGACTGGGACAGAAAAAGGATGTTAGGGGAACACTAGGGAAATGCTAATAAAGTTTGGACTTTAGTTAATAACAATGTATCCATCTTGGTTCCTTAGTTGGATAAACATGTCGTACTAAGGTACTAACCAGTTGGAAATAGGGGTACTGGGTCAGGGTCCACGGCACTCTGTACACTCTGTACAGATCTTTGCAACTTTTTTGTAACTCTAAGCTCTTCTAAAATGAAGCGAGTACTGAACAGAGCTAAGAATGTTATTTCCCTGATTTGAACATGCCTGAGTTTCTTTTCAGGCTCACATTTTTGTTATTTGGATGTGCCTTCGAATCAGTAGCAAAGGAGAGTTGCCAGCCCCTGGGAAGATGTGGGTGGTTTGCAGGTGGCTTGCTCTGGAGCTGAAGACCACGGTGGGAAGTCTGCAGCTTCGGGCTGCACTTAGAACCATGGGAGGGGATGGGCCAGCTCAGTTAGGGATGGAACCTATAAATAAAACTTTTTTCTTTTCCGTTATGGCTTATCACAGGATACTGAATATAGTTCCCTGTGCTAGACAGTAGGACGTTGTAGTTTATCCATCCTATATTTAATAGTTTGCATCTGCTAACCCCAAACTCCCAATCCAACCCTCCTTCACTGTTTCTCCCCCTTGGCAACCACAAGTCTGTTCTCTATGTCTGTGAGTCTGTTTTTGTTTCGTAGACGAGTTCATTTGTGTCGTATTTTAGATTTCACATATAAGTGAGATCATATGATATTTGTCTTTCTCTTCTGACTTACTTCACTTAGTATGATCATCTCTAGGTCCATCCACGTTGCTGCAAATAGCATTATTTCATTCTTTTTATGGCTGAATAATATTCCATTGTATATATGTACCACATCTTCTTTATCCATTCATCCATCAGTGGACATTTAGGTAGCTTCCATGTCTTGGCTACTGTAAATAGTGCTGCAATGAACATTGGGGTGCGTGTATCTTTTCTTTCTTTCTTCCTTCTTTCTGCCTTTCTTCCTTTCTTTCTCTCTCTCTCTTTCTCTCTTTCTTCCTTTTTTTCTCTCTCTCTTTCTCTCTTTCTTTCTTTTTTCTTTCTTCTTTTATTGTCACACGGCATGTGAGATCTTAGTTCCCTGACCAGAAATGGAACCCATGCCCCCTGCACTGGAAGCGCGGAGTCTTAAACACTGGACAACCAGGGAAATGCCAGGGGTGTATGTATAGTTTTGAATTAGAGTTTTCTCCGGATCTATGCCCAGGAGTGGAATTGTGGGACCCTATGGCAGCTGTATCTGTTCCTGCACGCCTCACATCAACCACCTGCACTCCAATCCTTGCTCTCAACGTCATCTTCGGGGAACCCAACCTGCGACAGGGACCTTGACAAGAAGAAATGGCTCAGGGAAAAGCTACCTGCACAGAGAGGAGATAGAGACCATCGCCCCTGGGGTGCGGCGGGGAGAGTGGGCACAGAGATTTGTCGTTTCACCCACCCCCGATACTCATCTCAGCCCTCCTGGCTGCCCCACTCTAGGTCACCTCAGGATACAGAGGTGACCCGGTTAGAGTCCCTGCCTGTGCAGGAATCTGGGGGCACCAGCGGGTCTGAATAATATTAGGGCAGGGTCTCCCCCGTGGCACTGGGGTTATTCGGGGCGGGTCATCCTCTGCTGAGGGCCTCTCCTGGTCACTGTGTGGGGTTTAGCAGCATCCCTGGCCTCACCCATTTGATTCCAGGGTCCCCTCCCCCCCAGTTGTGACAACCACAGATTTTCCACACACATCACGGAAGAACTGGGTGAGGCGGGGGCAGGATGGCTCTGGGCGAGGACAGCTGTGTTGAAGCAACCAGCCTGGCCCAGGGCAAGGTCTGCCCCAATCCCATCAGCACCTGCATTTAGAACTGCCCCTTTCCTCTCCCACCTCCCCTGCCCTGCAGTGGTCTCCGAGACATCATCCCCATGTAATAAATCACACCTTCTCAGTTTACTGTTTGCTGCCCTCGCTAGAACGTGAGCTCTTTGAGGACAGGGATGCTGTTATGTCCCCAGCACCTAGAATAGTGTCTGCTCTGTAGTAGATGCTTCATAAATACTTGCTGAATAAAGGAGTTGAATACAGGGATGAGTGGATGAATGAATGAATGTTACAATGGAAGGAGGGGGGAGATTCCCTTTCTGGCTCTCGGGGGTTGGGAGATCAAGTGAAAGATCTGTCCTAAATAGGCTGACCAGCCTTCTGGGGTCCCCCGGGACTGAGGGTTTCCCCAGAGTTCCAGCGCTCAAACCTGAGCGGTCCTGGGGGAGGGGAGAGATTCCCTTTCTGGCTCTCGGGGGTTGGGAGATCAAGTGAAAGATCTGTCCTAAATAGGCTGACCAGCCTTCTGGGGTCCCCTGGGACTGAGGGTTTCCCCAGAATTCCAGCGCTCAAACCTGAGCGGTCCTGGGCAAACTGGGGGCGGGTGTTGGTCACCCTATCTAAACACAGTAACAATTCCAGCTGCAATAGCAATGGCCAATGACCTCTACGGTCTTATTGACCATGCACAGTTCTCTACCTGGCGGGGAAGGGTGGGCCGGGATTGGAATTCTGGTGATCCAGGGCGGGTGAGGGCACACCCCAGGCTTGTGGAGTGGAGTCCAGGAAGGTTCTGGAGGAAGTGACAGTGACACAGGAGGGAGGGAGGAGTCTAAGGAAGAACGTCCCACATGACAACATGTGCCAATGGCCCTGGGCCCAAGGTCACACCTGACCAGGGCTTGCTTTTTTTTATTTTCTAATTTACTTTTTCCCACATGGATATGCAATTGTCCTAATGCCATTTATTGAAAACTCCTTAATTTCCCCACTTTCTATCATATCAAGTTCTCATATATCTGTTTCTGGACCTTTATTCTATACCATAGAGCTATACGTCCCATCCTTGCACCACTAGGGCTGTTTCATCACTATAACTTTATTTATTCATTTTTTTTTGGCCGTGCCGTGTGGCATGTGGGATCTTATTTCCCTGACCAGGGATCGAACCCGCGTCCCCTGCAGTGGAAGCTCGGAGTCTTAATCACTGGACCTCCAGGGAAGTCCCCAGGGCTTGCTTTGACATCCATGGAATGGTGGCAGGTGGGCACAGGGAGCAGCTGTCTGTGAGCCATCCTGTGTAGAAATGCAGGGTGGAGGGGAGGACAGATGGAGCTGGAGGGGGAGAAGCGGAGGAGGGAGGGAGGAAGGGAGGGAGGCCGGGTGAGAGACAGACAGAGAGTTTCCTGAGACAATAGCTCTGGCCGTGTCCTAGGGCATGAAAGCTGAAAATAGCTCCTAGTGCCGGGAGCCTTGGAGCTGGAGCCTGGGAGCCAGGGTGACTGGCTCTCCTCCCTGGTGTGTGTGTGTTGCGGCGGGGGCGGGTGGCTCTGGGCTTCTCAGGCTGGGAATGGGGTGCACAGAGCAGGGACGGAGCAGGGACCCTTCGCTCTGGGACCTCGTGGGCCATCCTCAGCTCACAAAGCTGAGCCACTCCTGGCCCTACGAGTGGGGGGCTTATCCTCCCTGTCCCCTGGATCATACCCCCTCACACACAACTTCCCCGTGTGTGTTCCCAGCAACCAAGAGAATCTGTTTTTAAAAGATTTGGGGGAGGGGGGTAACCATACAAACAAGAGCAGAATGGATACTTTTTCAGAATATGAATGGCTCTGTGTAAGCCCACCCCCAGGGTAACCACAGTCCTGACCTCTAACACTCTTGACGAGTCAGCCTTGGTCTGGGCTTGCGGACCCACGGAAGCTTCCTCATCCCCTCCTTCAGATCCCGACTCTCCCTCGGCGGCTTTGTGAGAAGCACCCGGGGAAGTCGGACTGCTAGGCTGTACTGCTGCTAGAACTCCACCTGGGCTCCACCAGGCTCCAGCCCCCTGCCCTGTCCACCTAACTGACCCTGAGGCACCTCAACTGGTAGGAGCAGCATCACCTTCCCTCCTGGGACTTGTGACACTTAAGGGAGACCCCGAAAGACAAGCCTTTGGGTCCCTGGCTGCAAAGAGCAGGTACTCAATTGTCATAAGTGTCCGTATCAGTGAGGGTTCTCCAGACAAACAGAATCCATACAGGGTGTGTGTTTATATACACACACACGTACATATGTACAAGCATACAAAAATATACAGCTGTGTACATATGCAGTATGCGTACACACATATACACATATAGTATATACAATAAACACATACATATATACACACATAAAATGCAGTTTGTATATATACAGTATGTATACACACATATACACACAATATAGACAATACACACATACATATACACTATACATACACACATATAAAATGCATAGTTTGTATATATACAGTATGTACACATACGT
Organism: Balaenoptera physalus; assembly: GCF_965194825.1. Classification (NCBI taxonomy): domain Eukaryota; kingdom Metazoa; phylum Chordata; class Mammalia; order Artiodactyla; family Balaenopteridae; genus Balaenoptera; species Balaenoptera physalus. The sequence goes on from NC_138882.1 coordinate 70,358,264, forward strand.
ATAACATATGCAATATACACACCTAGGTACATATATATCATACATATATACGCACATACAAAGATATTTAGGTGTGCATATAGACCGTATACATACATACACATATAATATATGCAATACATACACGTACATACATATAGACACACATATACACCTACATATAAAAGCATATAGCATAAAAATATATATGTACTGTATATAGAAATTCATCGTATATATACATACATATATCATATATATAAGATATATACACATACATATATACAATGTATACACACACACACCCCTATATGTAAATATGCGCATGGACATACACATATAAATTCATACGCAAGTGTGTATATAATAGTATATTCATATATACATATAATACCTAGAAACATATACACATGCAGGTATACAACAGATATACACACCTATATATAAATATACACTGTATACATACATACATACAGTGTACATACACTGTATATATACACACACCCATAAATCAATATATGGGTGTGTGTATATATACAGCATGTTCACATTTATAATATGTATACTATATATATATACACATACATACATGTATACAATATATACACACAAATATATAGGCTTGTATGTATACTGTATATAGTACTTACACATATACTACAAACGCACGCACATATAAACATATGTGTATACATATATATAATATGTATACACACGTATACAAATTAATAGGCTTGTATATATTCAGTATTTTTACATATATAGTTTTGTTTTAAGGAGTTGACTCATGTGACCGTGAGGCAGGCAAGTCAGGGCAGGACTCTGGGCTGGAGACACAGGGAAGAGCTGATGTGCCAAGGCCATTGGAGGAACAGTTCCCCCTTTCTACGGAACCTCATTTTTCTCTCCAGTCCTTCAACTGATGGACGAGGCCCACCCACGCCACGGCATTGACAATCTCCTTTATGCAAAGTGGTCCAATTTCAGTGTTCATCTCTTCTGAAAAATACCTTCCTGGCCACATCTGGAATAATGTTTGTGGTTGCCGGGGCCCCACGCAGTGCGCACATGAGATTAACCATCCCCGTGGCGATGATGACACTTTATTTTCTCCCTTGACCATTGTCACTACTATTCCAATTAAAATGGCAGCGCCATGAGGGCAGGGCATTTCCTTTTTTGCCAGTACTGAGCGTCCAGGTCTGGTGCCTAGCATAGGCTAAATACACAGCATTTTTGTGAACAGAAGCCAGGATTCCGGCTGCCATATTTAATGAGGAATTATAGTCTTATTATTGGGGGGGAGGTGTCACGGTACGTCAAGGGCGGGAGTCGAACCCGCCACCCCAGGCCCCAAGGGGTCTCCCCGGGTCTCCACTTTGGGCCGGTGGGTGTGGCCGGGGGCAGCTGAAGACGTGCGTGCGTGCTTGCGTGCGTACGTGCGTGCGTTCGTACGTGCGTGCGAGGGGGCGGGTCCACGGGGCGGGAGGCGCTCGCCGCGAGTGAGTGGTTCAGCCGGGCCCCGGCTCATTGTGCTTGCCTCACGCCGGCCCCAGTTGGCAGCAGCGCTGGAGGCCCCGGGCCTGTGACCACAAAGAGGGAGCCGGGGGCCGGACTGGAGCGGGCCGGCGGCGGCGGCGGCGCCGGCTGAGGCCCAGGCCAGGCTCCCTCCCCTCAGCCTCCCACCCGCCCGCCTGTCCCGCCCCCGCCGGCGGCGCCCCGCCCCTCCCCCAACCGCCAGACTAGCCTGGTGCGGGGGCCGCGCGCGAAAACGTGGGGGAGAAGCTGAGGCTGGAGTCGCCCGTGGTGGCCGAGCCCGCCGTCTACCCATGGCTGCTGCTGGTCTACGTGAGTGCCGCCCGTCCCCTCTTCCCGGACCTCCACCTCTCTTCCCCCAGGGCGCGCGCTGAGCCCACCGAGAAACGGAGCGACTCGAGTCGCCAGACCCTCTTTGGAGCCCCCCTTCCCGCCCTGCCCGCTTCTCCGCGGCCGTTTCCAGCCCCCGTGCGCAGGGTGGGCAGAGGGGAGCCGGGGCCGGTCAGGGGCACAGACTCGGCCGCGGGGACCCCGCGCTTCCGAGGGTCGCCCGAGCCGGTCTGCCGTTGGCCCTGTAGGGCTGGGGACCCCGGTCCCCCCCCCCCCGGCCTGAACTGCTGGCGGGCTTGCCCTTCCGTACTTTATGATCTGACACGTCAGGTTTCTTTTTCCTGGCCAGCTTTACCATTACCTGACCAGCTTTCCCAGCATCCCCTGATAATGTGTTAGATATTCAAGTTTTAGGGCCCGGTCCCAGCCCTATGGAATCAGCAACTCTGGTGGGGCTCAGTGATCTCTGTTACAACAGGCCCTCCAGATGATTTTTATTCACCTTAAAGTTTGAAAATATCTGCATTGTCAGCTGGCCAAAGCGTCCACCAGCAGGTGAAGGGGAGTGGCGCCTGGAAAAGATAGGGACTAGCCAAGGTAAGTACAGTAGCATTTGCCATGGTAGTAATGGAGAATGCCTTTTCTCCACTGGTTGGCACAGACTAGTATCTGGGAGCAGTGGCAGGGTTATTTCGGATGCTTTACATTGCAATGTAGAGTGACCGCTGTCCTGGTTTGCCAGGGACTTCCCCTGTGTGAGCACTTAAAATCTCATCCTGGCAAACCCCTTAGCCTTGGGTTTGAAAAACTTAGGGAATAACATGAAACTTAGGGGAAACATGATCTAGGTTTTGGGCAAGTCACAAGTGCTAATTAAAGCTAAGCAAGTATGGACAACATCTAGCCTTCTTTACCCCTTTGCGGGGAGGTAAATCTTGATTGGGTGAGAGGACTTATTGTTAAGAGATCTTTGTAGAAACATCCCCTTCTGCTTAGTCCGCTGGTTCTCAGTTCTGGCTAGACATTGGCATCGTCTGAGGAGAGTTAAAATGATTGTATTGGTCTAGCATGACCAACCGTCGGTGTGAGGGTTTTTAAAAAGTGCTTCAGAGGATTCTAATGTGCAGCCAAATTTAGGTGCCACTGCTTAAGCTTTTGAACCGCTGCTACGTATTTTCACCTCATCTTGCTGTGAGAATATCCAACTGTAGTTGAGGTTTGTTTTTTTTCTTTTTCTTTTTTTAACTGTCTTATTATAAGATTTACTGTCTTAAATAAGATTGAATGTACAGAAACTCCTGCTAGTCCATCTGGTATAGCTGGATACCCAGAGTAATATCGTTAAGATATGTACCATTTAAGTATTGTGACTGGCCTTTTAAAAATTAACATATGCATTAAATTAGTATTGATAGTATAGATCTCTTTCGAAGTTGTCATGTTGGGGAGCTATACCTCTAATCTGCTGCCATTGCTAAATATCTGGACACCTCTTATTAGGAATTGCTTTTAAAAATCTTTAGGGATTAAAACCAAGATTGCTGTATTATTTGTACTGGGACCACAAAAACCTCACAGAGTTCCCCCGCTGTACCTTCTACCCCCATCTCTAACCCTTGGCAACTTCTAATCTGTTCTCCATCTCCACAGTTTTGTTATTTTAAGAATAATATGTAAACATAATCATGAATTACTTAATCTTCGGAGATTGGCTTTTAAAAAATTTTCCCTCGGCATCATTCCCTTGAAGTTCATTTCAATTTTTGCATATATTAATAATTTGTTCCTTGTTGTTGCTCAGTAGTATTCTATCATAAGATTTTATCACAATTTGTTTCAACATTCACCCATTGAAAGACATTTGGGTAGTTGCCAGTTTTTGGCTATTAGAAATAAAACTGCTATGAACATTTATGTGTAAGTTTCTGTGGGAACTTCATTAAGTTTTTGTTTCTTTTGGATAAATGCTCAAGAGTACAATTACTGCATTGTAGGGTGAATCTACTTTTAGGATTAAAAGAGACTGTCAAGCTGTTTCTCAGAGTGGCTAAACCATTTTATTTTCCCACCAGTGATGTGATATAATTTTTCTACGTACTCGCTAGCATTTGATGTTGTCACTATACTTTAATTTTAGTTATTCTCTGATATCTCATTATGGTCTTAATTTGCATTTCCCTGATGGCTAACGATGTTGAACATCTTTTCATGTGCTTCTTTGCCATGTGTATATTCTTTTCCATGAAATGTCTGTTCCTGTCTTCTGCCTATTTTCTAGTTGGATTTTTTTAAGTTGTTTGGAGAGTTCTTTGTATATTATAGATACAAGTCATTTGTCTCCTATGGGATTTTCAAATATGTTTTCCCACTGTGTAATTTGAGTTTTCATCCACTTAAAAGGATCTTCTATGAAGCATTTTAAACTCATTTTGATGAGATCCAATTTATCAGTTTTTGCTTTTATTGATCATACTTTCGGTGTCAAGTCTAAGAATTATTCACCTAGTTCTAGATGCCAAAGATTTTCTCCTATTTTTTTTTCTAAAACTGTCCTGCTTTTACATTTAAGATTATGATCCACTTTGATTTAATTTTTGTGTAAGATGTGTAAGGTTTAGGTTAAGGTTCATTGTTTGTTTGTTTGTTTTTGTCGAGGGATGTCCAACTGTTTCAGTACCATTTTTTGAAAAGTCTATTCTTCCTTGATAGCTTTTGCACTGCTGTCAAAACCAAGTTAAATGTATTTGTGTTGGTCTATTTCTGGGTTCTCTGTTCCATTCCATTGATCTATGTATCTACCCTCCATCATTACGGCGAAATCTTGAAATTGGGTAGATTAATTCCTCCCATTTTAATCTTCCTTTACAAATTGTTTTAGCTATTCTTCAGCCTCTTCCTACCATATAAATCTTAGAATAAGCTTGTCTATATCCACAAAAACCTTGAGGGCATTTTAAGAGTAATTGTGTTAAGCCTGTTAACTTGGGGAGAATTGACATCTTTATTATGTTGTGTTTTCTAATCCATGAACAAGGTATGTCTCCCTATTTGTTTGGGACTTTTAAAATTTTCTTCATCAGCATTTTGTAATTTTCAGTATAGAGGTCCTATAAATGTCTTATTGGGCTTCTATTTAAGTATTTATTTAGGTCAGTTGTAAATGGCATCACATATTTTTATTTAAGCTTCTACACATTTGTTATTAATATGTAATTTGATAAAATTGTGTGGATCTTGTACTCTAAAACATTTACAAACTAATATTATTTCTCAAGCTTTTTGTGGATTCCTTGGTATTTTCTCCATTTAGATTATCATCTCATCTTCAGATATAGACAGTTTTAGTTTTCCTTATTCAATATAATAAGATATATTACTATTCAACATTCAGTAGGATTTATTCCTTCCTATTCAACATAGTAGGAATAGTTCTTTCATCTTTTAAATAAACTTTTTAAAAATTTAACTGTTAAATTTATCTATTTATTTATTTTTGCTTTATTTTCTTACTAGAACCTCCAGTAATATATTTAATAAAATTGGTGAGAGCAGATATCGGTGCCTTGTTTCTGATCTTACAGAGAAAGCGTTCAGTCTTTCACAGTTAAATATAATGTCAGTATAGGTTGTTTGTAGATCATCTTTATGAGTTTCAGTATGTTCCTTTTCTATTCCTAGTTTGCTTGGAGTTTTTTTTCTTCTTTTTTTAAAATCATGAATGGGATTGGATTTTGTCAAATGCTTTCTCTGCATTAATGGATAGGATCACATGACTTTTCCCCCTTAATCTATTGGATATGGTAGATTACATTGTTTGATTTTCAAATATTTAACCAACTTTGCATAACTGGAATAAATACCACTTGGTCACGGTATATTATTCTTTTTATATATTTCTGGATTTAATTTGCTAATATTTGGCTGAGGATTTTTACAGCCAATTTCATAAAAAATACTGGTCTGTAGTTTTCTTCTTTCTATACTATCCCAGTCTGGTTTTGGTATCAAGGTAATACTGGCTTCATAAAATTAATTAGGAACTGTTCCCTCTACTTCTGTTTCTTATCAAGTCATGTAAAATTGGTGTTAATGCTTTAAGTCTTGGGTAAAAGTGAAACATGTAAGCCTGAATATTTCTTTTGGGAGTTTTTAAATGAAAAATCAGTGTTTCTCATAGTTACAGGAAAATTGAGATTGTCTCTTTCATCTTGGCTGAGTTTTGGTAGTTTTGGGTGTAGAAGCATTGGTCCATTTCATCCACATTTTTGAATTTATAGTGTAGACTTGTTCATAATAACGTGTCCCTTATTAACCTGCAGGATATGTCATGGTATCCCTGGTTGCATTTCTGATATCTGTGATTTGTGCCATCTCTCTTTTTATCTTTATCAGTCTTGCTACATCTTTCTTGATTAGATTGTTTATTTCGAAGAACCAGCCTTTTCATTGATTTCCTCCCCCCCCCCATTTTCCTGTTTTCAGTTTCATGGATTTTTGTTTCATCTTTATTATTTCCTTCTTTCTGCTTGTTTAGTGTTTTTTCCTCTTCCGTTTTTACTATTTTAATATAGAAAATTAGACTATTTCTTTGAAATATTTTCTTTCCCAATTTAGTGCTATAAACTTCCCTTTCAGCATTGCTTTCACTTCATTCCACAAACGTTGATCTGTTATATCTCCATTTTCTTTTATTCTATGCATTTAAAAATTTTTCCTTGACTTTTTACCCATGAGTTATTTGGAATTGTGATGTTTAGTTTTCATGTGATTGAAGATTTTCCTGTTGTCTTTCTGTTATTGATTTCTAGTCTGGTTCCATTATGGCTAGAGAACATACTCTCTCTGATTTTAATTCTTTTAAATCTGCTAATGTTTTTTTATCACCCAGTGTATGGTATATGAGTGAATGTTCCATGGACACTTGAATATGTATTCTGCTTTTATTGAGTGTGTTCTTTAAATGTCAGTTATATCCTGTTGATTGATGATGTTTTCAGTTCTTCCATACCCTTGCTGATTTTTCTCTCCGGGAGTTCTATAAATTGCTGTGTTGAAGTCTCAAATAATAATTGTGGATTTGAAATTTTCTCCTTTTACCTTTTTCAGTGTTTGCTTCATGTGTTTTGAAGTTCTGTTGTTTGGTGCACACACATTTAGTATCACTAGGTCATCTAGGTGGATTATTCCTGTTATCTTTATGTAATGACCCTCTTTGCCCCTAATAATTTCCTTTGCTCTGAAATCTACTTTATCTGACATTAATATAGCCATTCCTGCTTTTTCTGATGAATGTTCATATGATATACCTTTTTCATCCTTTTACTTTGAACTACCTATATCATGATGTTTAAAGTAAGTTTCTTATAGACAGTATATAGTTGGATCATGCTTGTGATCTTTTCATCTACTCTTCCAATGTCTGTCTTTGACTTGGTTATTTAGATCATTTACAGTTTATGTAATTATTGCTATGTTAAACATTAGGTCTAGCATTTTATTTTTTGTTTTGTCTTTTACCTTAGTTTCTCAATCCTGTGTTTCTCTTATTTTGCCTTCTTGTGGGTTACTTAAACATTTTTTGATAAGTCCATTTTAATCTAATTTATTTATAATCATTTGTGTATACTGTTTGTATAGTTTTCTTAGTGGTTGCTTTTGGCATTACACTATACATATGTAACTTATCATAGCCTACTGGAATCTGTCTTTGATTACTTCAAGTGAAGTTTCAAAATTTTACTTCCATTTAGGTCTCTTAATAGTCCCCAGTTTTAAAGTATGATTTTCTGTAGTATTTCCTTTATATACATTGAGAATCACATCAGATGGTGTCATAATTTTTGCTTTGACCATCATACGGAATTTAAGAAACTCATGAGGCTAATGATAGTCTCTTATATTTATCCCACTTGTTTTCACCCATTCCATTGTTCCCCTTTTCTTTCTGAAGTTGCCAGTCTTCTGTTATTTTTTTTTATGTTTGCATAACAGTAGGTGATATCTGGGCTTTCCAGTGCCATTGGATATGAGTTTCAGGAAACACTGAGCCTGGCTCACTTAATGCTACTGAGTTGGAGGGTTTGTATACGTTGGGTCTGTTGGCACAGCAGATGCTAGCAGATTAGACTAATGCTGATGGGACTAGTGCCACAGGAGGATGCATTCCCATTCAGGCTATGCTGCTGCTACAGTAGATCAAATCCCCCTCTACCCCAAGTGTGGGGCAGTGACCTGCTGCTGTCACTGCTTCTTTATTAGGCTGCTTTCGCCTCAGGTGTGTGGTGGGATCCCTTGGAAGCTGCTGCTGCTGTCAATCACAGGGTTAAATTCATTTTAGAAATACTTAAATGTAAATATATAGCCTGGCTCTTGTAGGACCTCTGTATTTGTTTTTTATTGCTTTCATACGAATTACCACAAATTGAGTGACTCAAAACATCGTAAATTTATTACCTTAGAAGTCTGACATTGGTCTCAATTGAGTAAAGTAAAAGTGTTGGCAGGATCGACAGATGAATGGATAAAGCTGTGGCACATATATACAATGGAATATTACTCAGCCATAAAAAGAAATGAAATTGAGTTATTTGTAGTGAGGGGTATTGACCTAGAGACTGTCATACAGAGTGAAGTAAGTCAGAAAGAGAAAAACAAATACCGTATGCTAACACATATATATGGAATCTAAAAAAAAAAGAAAAAAATGGTTATGAAGAACCTAGGGGCAGGAGAGGAATAAAGACTCAGCCATAGAGAATGGACTTGAGGACACAGGGAGGGGGAAGGGTAATCTGGGATGAAGTGAGAGAGTGGCATGGACATATATACACTACCAAATGTAAACTAGATAGCTAGTGGGAAGCAGCCACAAAGCACAGGAGGAGTGGAATCCTGCAGTGTTTGCTGATGGTCATTTGACTGGTGTGAGCTGAAACCTTTTTGACGTTGGATTTGCATGTGGCTAATAATTCCTTATACTGAGCTTTAGGCATGTCCTTTTTTTTCTTTTCCTTTTTTTTAAAGAGTGACTACAACTTCCCTCTTCATATTGACTTCTTGAAAAATTTGTCATGTGTTGAATTTTCTTGCCTATTCCCTACTCCAGGGCATTTTTTGAGGTCAGGCGTCATTTACAACCCAGCAGTCCTTGTGACTATTAAGCAACCATTAGCACTGGGTTTAAAGCTGCTGTTATGGGAAACAGCCACAAGGTGGCAGCATTATTTCGTTCTCAACTCTTGTTACTAGGGCAACAGAGTCTTCCTGGAGGTAGTGTTCCAAGGTTGTAAATTAGAGTGGAATGTGCTGGGACAAGCCCCCAGAAGTTTATGTCTCCTTACTTATGTTTGTTTTTTAAATTTAATTTCTATTTCTTATTGGAGTAAATTTGATTAGAGTGTTGTGATTGTCTGGCTGTACAGAATCTGCTCAATGATTCATACATACGTCTGTTCATCTTCAGATCCTGTTACCATGTATGTTACTACAGAATGTTGAGTAGACCTCCCTTGGTATTTGGTAGGTGTTTTGTCATTATATATTTTCTATGTATTAGTTATTATATAATTCATATAGTTTATATGTTATATGTTTATATACATTTAACATACATTAATCTATGTATGTTAGCCCCTTAGTCCTAAATTATCCATCCTCCCACCTTTCATTTTGGTTAACCATTAGTTTGTTTTATAAGTCTGTGAGTGTCTTTTTCTGTGGAAATATGTTCATTGGTAGCAATCTTAGGATAACATGTATAAATGATATCATAGGATATTTGTCATTCCCTTTTGACTGACTTAACCTAATATGATTATTTCTAGGCTCATCTGTAGTCCTGTAAACGGCATTGTTCATTTTTTTCCCGAGGCTACTATTCCATTCGGTACGTATACCACTTCTTCTTTGTCCGTTTATCTGTTGATGGGCATTTTGTTTGCTTCCATGTCTTGCCTATTGTAAATACTGCTGCAGTACACGATTTTCCATCCCGTGTCTTTTGGATTCTGGCTTTCACCGGTGACAGGCCCAATAGTGGGCCTTCCAGATCATATGGTGACTCACTTTTTACCTTTAAACGCACTGCCATTCTGTTCCTATTATTGGCCGTTACCAGTTTACATCCCACTTAGACCGAGAGGTTATGCTGTTCTCCACAACTTCTTCAACATCTATTGTTTGTTGACTTTTTGCTGATGGTCATTCTGACTGGTGTGAGGTGATACCTTTGTGTAGATTGGGTTTGCATGTGTCTAATAATTCCTGATGTTTTGCGTTTATCAATGTCCTTTTCATTTTTCTTTAAGATTGAGCTAAACTTACAACTTCTAATTGCCTTCTTGAAAAATTTGCCGCGTTTGGATTTTTATGGCCATTCCCTACACCAGGACATTTTTTGAGGGCATGAGTCATTTACATCCCTGCAGTCCTTGTGAATATTTGTGACCATTAACAGTAGATTTGAAGCTGCTGTTTGAGGAAACGGCCTTAGGGTGGCAACACTTCTACGCTGCCAACTTTGCTTGCTAGGGAAACAGCACCTTGCTGCAAGTTGCGCTTTTAGGTTGCAGATTAGAGTGGAATGTGCCAGGGCAAACTCCCATAAGTTTTAGCCTCCTTAATTCTTGTTTGTGTCTTTAAGTTGTAGTTTTTATCAGAGCAAATTTGATTGAAAAATGTCTTTTTTTCTAGGTGTACAGAATCTTGTTCATTTACACATATACATATATCTATTGATCTTTCGGTCCTTTTCCATGTAGGTTGTTACAGAGTGTTGAGTAGACCACTCTTGGTATTCCATAGGTCTTTGGGGATTGTATATTTTATATGTATTAGTATATGTGTGTTAACCCCAATATCCTAATTTATCCATTCCTCACACCTTTTCTTTGGCTTAACCATAAGTTTGTCTTTTCAATCTGAGATTCCCTTTCTCTGTGGAAATATGTTCATTTTTATGAATTTTCAGATAACATAAGGGACATCATAGGGCATTTGTCTTTCGCATTCTGACTTACTTCACGTTGTGTGATTATCACTAGGCTCCTCTGTGGTGCTGCATATGCCACTCTTTTATTTTTTTTCGTGACTGATATTCCATTCTGTCCATTAACCACTTCTTCTTTGTCCATTCATGTGTTTATGGACCTTTTTTTTGCTTCCATGTCTTGGCTATTTCAATATTGCTGCAGTGCACATTTGCCTGCTTCTGTCTTTCCGATTCTGGTGGTCTTAGCTTATAGGCCCAAAAGGTGCCCTGCCGCATCATATGGTAGCTCAATTTTTACCTTTTAAAGCAGCTCCATTCAGTTTGTGTTAGTGCTGTTACCACTTTACATCCCACCAGCAGCTAGAAGGTACACAGTTCTGTAAGACCCCTTCAGCATTTATACTTTATAGACTTTTTGCTGATGGTCATTTGACTGGTGTGAGCTGGAACCTTTTTGGATGTTGGATTTGCACGTGGCTAATAATTCCTTATAGTGAACTTTAGGCATGTCCTTATTTTTCTTTTCCTTTTTTTTTTAAAGAGTGACTACAACTTCCCTGTTCCTATTGAGTTCTTGAAAAATTTGTCATGTGTTGAATTTTCTTCCCTATTCCCTACCCCAGGGCATTTTTTGAGGGCAGGCGTCATTTACAGTTTTTTTTTAATTTATTTTATTTTATTTTTTATTTTATTTTATTTTTGGCTGTGTTGGGTCTTCATTGCTGCGCACTGGCTTTCTCTAGTTGCGGTGAGCGGGGGCTACTCTTTGTTACAGTGCGCAGGCCTCTCATTGTGGTGGCTTCTCTTATTGTGGAGCACGGGCTCTAGGGTGCGCAGGCTTCAGTAGTTGTGGCACGCGGGCTCAGTAGTTGTGGCTCGCGGGCTCTAGAGCACAGTCTCAGTAGTTGTGGCGCACGAGCTTAGTTGCTCCGCGGCATGTGGGATCTTCCTGGACCAGGGCTCGAACCCGTGTCCCCTGCGTTGGCACGCGGATTCGTAACCACTGCGCCACCAGGGAAGGCCAAGAAGGTGTTTTTTAACGTGTAATTTGAGCAAGTGGTTCCGTGTTATTAACATGCCCGGGGCGGGGGGGGGGCGGTGTGACAGGCCTGCCCTCCCCTGCAGGTCTAGCTCCAGTCTCTGAAAGGCATTGAGGATTCTGTTTGAGGATTCTGTCTTCCTTTGTGTTTTCTGCTCCCCACTCTCCCTCCTGTAACCCCTTTCTGCCATCCCCACTCCCCCCACCCCCCCAGTCACACGTTGCAAGCCCCAGAACTGTTTTTTCCGTTGTGATTAAACCGTCACCTGAAGCCGCCTCCAGGAGCCTCTGATCTGAACCCCCTAGTGGCATTAACGTGGCCCTCGTGCTATTAACTTCAGCCTCACAGACTTTCCCCGCTGAGAACAGCTTTGCTGGGCACTGAGAGTCTGTGACTTTTATCTCAGTTAGGCCATTAAAAAACTGAAACATGGTTTAGATAAATAAATAACTCCTCCTTCCCTTCCTCCTGACTCTGAGCTTGGAGCTGGTGAGCTGTCTGGGGAGAAGGTCACGGGATGGGGGCTGGGGGATGTGGAGAGAGGACAAGGTAACCGTGCCTGACACGGATCTGTAACTACACGTGGACAGAGCTCTATACTGAACGGTGTCTGGTCCCTCCTTTGCTCCGAGGCATTCCCGTTTTCTGGTTGGTGTGAGGGGTGGGGCAGAGTGGAAGGTGGACCAAGGTTGCAGTAGCTTTGTCTGACTCTCTAGGTCTGTGACATCCCCCTTCAAGCACATCCCTCTTCCCCACTGTCTCCCCATCTCTTCCCTCCGCCCCTTTCCGTGACTGTCTCCCTGTGTTTCCACCTTGTTGCTTTTCTGTGGTCCCTCTGTTTCTCTTTCACCCTCTACCTGTCTCCGCCTTTTGTCTCCTTCCGAACCTTCCAGCATCCCCTGTGCTGCGGTTGGCGCATGGTTTGGGGGATCACCCTCCAACGCGGGCTGCAGCCGACTTGTCAAACTGCTTTGTGAAACAAAAAAATGTAGAAATCTTTCATTTACTTGGCCTCTGAGGCTTCGCTGGGGTGGCGGGCAATTGGCAGGCCTGCCAGCTACACCCCACACTGGTCGTTGTTTCATATTCTTAGCTATAAAAGTGGGGATACAAATGGTACCTGCTTCATAAGGCCGTAGTGAGGATCCAGCAGGAAGTGGATGCGAAGCCCTGAACACAGTGATTGATTCTCAGCAGATGCTCAATGAATGAAATCTCTTAAATGAAATTGTTTATTATAAAAATTTTTAGTCCGGGGTAAAAATGGACCAGAACAATGAGCCCCCATGCATATACATCACCCAGATTCGATATGTTTCAACATTTTGTGTACCTGCTTTGTCCATCCCCTCTTTTTGTGGTTGCCGGAATATTTTAAAGCAATTAGCAAACCCCTCGTAGCATTTCAGCCCTATGTGCGTCTCTAAAAAATCTGAATGTTTTCTCATACAACCTTAAGACCTTTATGCCGACCAATGAAAATGATGATTCTTACTTTAATACTGAGTCCATATTCAGGATTTTCTGATTAACTTTAAAATGTCCTTTTACTCTTGTGTTTTTTGAATCAGGATCCAAATATTGTTCTTGTATTGTAATTGGTAATAACATCCCATTAATCCAGAACAGCCCCCCACCCCACCCCCACCCCCAGGTAATTGACGTATTGAAGAAACTGGGCCGGCTGTAGAGTGTTCCACATTCTGGATTTCTCTGTTTGCTTTTTCGTGGTGTCATTTAAATTGCACTTCTGCTTCCTAAATTTCCTGTGAGCTGAAAGCCAGCTCCAACAGCTGGATTAGCGTGTTAGGTTCGGACTTTGTAGCAAGAGGCACGTGACACGTAGGGGCCGCTCTGCCGTCCGTCACTTCTCTAAAGTGGGCTCAGGTGCGCTCAGCTCTCCGGCTCCTCATTCAGCTGTCATCTGCCATTCGTTTCATTTTCACTGACGATCTCTGCATAAATCGATTATTTTATTAGGAAGTTAGGAAGCGGTGAGTTTGCTAATCATGCCATTCCTTCCACGTTGACTGCTTTTTACTCATCCACTTGAGCTATATATTTGCCTGTAAAGACAGTCAGGTGCAGTTGGCAGATTTCTACGACGTCTCCCGTGACTTTTAAAAGCCTCCAGGGGTTACTCCCAGGGGTAACCCGCTGAAAGAGATTTTGCAGATATAATTAAGGTTGTGTTCTGGGTGGGTTGAATTTGCTCACACCAGCCCTTTAAAAGCAGAGAATGTCCTCAGGCCGGCAGCAGAAGTCAGAGAGATTGAAGCAGGAGAAAGGTGGGACGCACCCTTGCCGACTTTGCAGGTGGAGGGGGCCCCATGAGAAGGATTGTGAGTGTGTCGAGGAGCTGAGGGTGACCCCTCCTCCTTGGCAGGCAGCAAGGGAACAGGGACCTCAGTCCTACAGCCCTCGGAACTGCATTCTGCCAACAGCATGAATGAGTTTGGGAGCAGATTCCTCCCTGGAGCCTCTAGATAAGAACCCAGGTTGCCACCACCTTGATTCTGGCTTTGTGAGCCCCTAGGCAGAAAACCCAGCAGAGCCAGCCAGGACTTCTGACCTCCAGAACTGGGAGGTATTTATTAGTGGTGTTTTTAAGTCACTGAGTTTGTGGATATTTGTTACACAGCAATAGAAGACTAATAGAGCAGGATCAATGCTTAACTTCTTTGTTTTTAATTGCCGGTTTCCAGAATAAAAAAGGTTAAGTAAATGACAGCTGCCTTTATCTTCCTCATCCTTACATAGAAATCATACGTCTTAATGGACATCAATGAAGTGGATTCCTAATTTGCTGTCAGTAAAACTTACTCATTTAGAGATTGACAAATGTCCTGGGTTTGGCTCATTGAAAGAATGGTTTTAAAGGGATACTGGTTAACAAATAGACAGTAAAATCAATTTGTCGGTTAAAATCAATTTGTATGGTTAAGATGTTTTGCTACCATTTTCTTCTGTGATATACTGAAATAATTTCATCATATGCAAGTGGGGCACATAACATTTGATAAATTCCATCTGTCTGTTGACAATCTACTCACTTCTCTGACTGCATACCCTCTCCTGTTAGAGAAGGATGTTTCCGATTATAAGGAGACTCCAAAATAGATGCTTAATTCATAAAGTATGCAAATGTTACTCTCATATATAAAGAACATCATGGTTAAAGTACTATGACGTCACATCATTATTGCCACGGAAGACATTTCATTTTCTCACACTGACTTCAGAGCTTAATCCAGAGTCTGAATATTAATCTTTTTGAATTCGTGTGAGAATTGGTGTCTTTGAAACATGGTTTTGGTCAAAACAAAATTTTGCAACTTTTACTCTTTTAAAAACAGCTTTATCGAGGCATGATATTACATGTTATAAAATTCACTCACTATGAGTGTAAATTTGATGAGTTTTAGTAAACTCTGAGTTGTGCAGCCAGCACCACAGTCTAATTTTAAAACATTTCCATGTCTCAAAGAGGCACCCTGTGCCCACTTGTAGTCACTTCCTGCTCCCATCCCCAGGCGACCAGTAATCTGCTTTCTGTCTCTATAGTAATTTTCCTTTTCTGAACATTTCATATGAGTGGAATCTTACAGGCTGTAGACTGTTAGTCTTTTGCACATGGCTTCTTTCATTTAACACCAGGTTTTGGAGGTTGATCCACGTTGTGTGTTCCGGTCTCTCATTCCCTTTTGTTGCTGAATAATATTCCATTACGTGGATAGACCACATTTTGTTTATCCCTTCGCCAGTTGATGGACATTTGAATTATTCCCACTTTTGGTCTATTACAGATGATGCTGCTGTGTTCACATTCACGTACAAGTGTGGATGTATGTTTTCATTTCTCCTGGGTATGTAACTAGGAGTGGAATTGCTGGGCTGTATGGTGAATTCATGTTTAACTTTCTAAGGAATCACTAATTGCTTTCTAAATTATACTACATTTACATTCTCACCATCATTTTATGAGAGTTCCAGGTTTGCCATAGCCTCATCAACACTTGCTGTTGTCTTTGATTCTAGCCTTCCTAGTGGGTGTGAAGTGGTGCTTCATTGGGGTCTTGATTTGCATTTCCCTAACAGTTAGTGATATTGGACATGTTTGTGGTGATTAGCCATTCTTATATCTTCTTTGGTGAAATATCTATTTAAATCTTATGCCCATTTAAAAAATTGATTGTCTTTATTTATGTTATTTATCATGTGTATAATTCACAAATACTTCCTCCCAGTCAGTGGCTTCTTTTTCATTTTCTTCATAGTGACTTTTGAAGTACAGAAGGTTTTAATTTTGAAGTCCAGTTTACAAATTTTTAGAATGAATTTTAGTGTCTTATCTAAGAACTTTTTGCCTAACTGAATTCCCCAAAGATTTTTTTCTCTTTTTCTTCTAGAAGTGTTTTAGCATTTTAGCTCTTAGATCTTTGTTTGATTTTTGAGTTGTCATGTATAATGTGAGGTAAGGGTCTAAATTCATCTTTTTTTGCATGTGGCTATCTAGTTGTCTGAAAAAAGTTTGTTTTTTTGTTTGAAGATAAAAACGTTTTCTTCCCCCATTGGATTGTCTTGGCACCTTTGTTGAAAATTAATTGACCATAAACTTAAGGACTTATTTCTGGACTCTTAGTTTTGTTCTGTTGATGTATATGTCTGTCCTTATGCTGGTCCCACAGTGTCTTGATTACTGTAGCTTTATAGTAAGTTTTGAAATCAGGAAATACAAATCTTCTCACTTTATTCTTTTCTTTCTTTTTTTTTTCAAACTTGTTTTTGGCTCTTCTGGATCCTTTGCATTTCCATATGAATTTTAGCATCAGTTTTTCAATTTCTGCCCCCCCTCAAAAAAAAAGCCTACTCAGATTTTGGTAGGGATTTTGTTGAACGTATAGATTTGGAGACAACTGTCATTTTAACAACATTAAGTCTTCCAATCCATGAATGAAATGTCTCTACAGTTGTTTACGTCGTCCCTAATTTCTCTCAGCAGTGCTTTGTAGTTTTCAGTCTTATGTGTCTTCTTAAATTTATTCACAAATATTTTAATGTTTTTGATGCTATTATGGGTGAAATTGTTTCTTTAATTTCATTTTTGGTTGTTCATTGCTAGTACATGGAAATAGAATTGGTTTTTGTATGGTGATCTTGTATCCTACAATCTTGCTGAACTAATTTATTAGTTCTAGTAGATTTGTGTATGTGTGTATGTGTGTGAGTTCTTTAGGATTTTCTACATGTAAGATCCTGTCTCTGAATAAAAACAAATGTACTCCTTTCTTTCCAGTCTGGTGCCTTTTCTTTTCGATTTTTACTTTTCACTTTAATTTCTTAAATATTTATTAACGTTGGTCTCAAACATATTTAGCATGCTTTCAAAGAACATTCGGGTTGAAAGAATGCATAAATTATATTTGGCGTTTGGGGCTAAGGCATAAGAAATATACTTGCCATGGACTTTGAAAAAAAAAGTATGTTTCATTATAAAAAGGATACATTGGAAAGACAGAAATTGCTACCTTACAAAGTTCTTTTTTTTTTAAATTATTATTTATTTATTTATTTTTGGCTGTGTTGGGTCTTCGTTTCTGTGCAAGGGCTTCTCTAGCTGCGGCAAGTGGGGGCCACTCTTCATCGCGGTGCGCGGGCCTCACTATCGTGGCCTTTCGTTGCGGAGCACAGGCTCCAGACGCGCAGGCTCAGTAGTTGTGGCTCACGGGCCTAGTTGCTCTGTGGCATGCGGGATCTTCCCAGACCAGGGCTCGAACCCGTGTCCCCTGCATTAGCAGGCAGAGTCTCAACCACTGCGCCACCAAGGAAGCCCCAAAGTTCTTTTTAAAAGGATTTTCTAAGCAGGCCTGTAGAAAGAAAGATGGACACAGACATGACATAGAGACCTCTTTTTTTAATTTGGTAATTATATGCAAAATACAGGACCACAGAATTACTGAAAAAAAAATAAGCGACACAGAGGAAAACATTTTAGGATTACTTTTTTGTCAGTTTCAAGGAACAAAGTTACCAGCCTATTTTATGATTATAAAATTATTGCTCGAAGTGCTCTGTGCTTCAAAACATGGTAGGTGGCTAAAATCTGCAAATACTTAACCTCTGTGCAACTTCTGACTTGAAGAGCAGAGTTAAATGATAGAACATCGAGCCCTTTTGCTTGTGGTCGTAGAGAGGGAAATCTTAACCTGGGAACCCCCCTTCAGGCTTTGTTTTCTCTTTTGTTTCCACCTTTGTTTGGAAGAGTTTGTTTGTGTCCCTGTGCAGGGCCTTCCCCAGACAAACAGCCTCCCTGATTGACAGTCACAGATGGCCCCCGTCCCACCCTGTCTGACGTGTAAAACTTCCTCCAGCTGAGAGCCACCAGCCCCAAAAGAGAAGAAAACCTGAGGGCCCATTCAACCCTGCATCAATTATCCACGGCTTTGTGGAGACTTCTAGTGAGGGAAAGAGTTAAAGATCCATTTAAACTTTCAAACAGCAGAGGTAAACACTTGACTAAGCACAGCTGATTGGATTTTCAATTGAAGAGGCCAGGCAGCCACAGGCAACGGGTGGTGAGGAACCCACAGAAATGATGGACACAGATTCTGCACTTTCAACTTGCATCTCTAGACAGAAATGCCGCCTAGAGAGGAAAGACACTGAAGAAGAGGGAAAGGCTGTTAGTCCAAACCCCACTGGTAGGCAGTCCTTTGGGCTGACTCCTTATCTGTGTTGGCTCCCACAAGCCTGGGTATTGGCGCCCCGGGTTGGAGACGCCACCTGCCCTGCCACGCAGCCTCTGCGTCTCTGAAAACTGGGGACATCTGAGAAAATTGTGGCAGCTTTCAAAGAGAGTAAAAAGGCTTAAACCAGTCCTATGAGAAATTTCGTTGTCTTTTTTGTGCGTTTATTTTAAACCAGTTTATTTGGGCCGGTTTTCCTCTTACAAGACATCATTCAGGTTCTAAGATCAGCCATGATTATCTCTTCCCAGAAAAATTCAGAAGAGCTACACTTCTGCTGGAATGGCACAATCCTTTAACATCTGCTAATCACTAGAACTATAGGAACCCTGGCATGTGACCACCAGACCCCTGATCTGCAGGCTGGCAACTCTCTCTTTGATCTTGTAGGTGGTTGCTATTTAATTTTCCCTGAGCTCTTCTGAGCCCGTGGTTGATGGGAATTACTATTGGTTTAAGACAGTGATGGCCACCTGTGTACTAAACACAGCACTAGTGTTTTCTATGCTAGTTAAAATAATGTGACCAAGCTTGCCCATCCCCCAAAAAGCAGAGCCTGAATAGGAGGTAGGCACTTCACAACTGCTATTTTCTGTCTGTCACCAGGAAAAGTTAGTGGGGAAATGAGCACGCCTCGGGGTTTTTTTTTAAATTTTTTTCTTTAAATTTATTTATTTATATTTATTTTTGGCTGTGTTGGGTCTTTGTTTCTACGCGAGGGCTTTTCTCTAGTTGCAGCAAGCGGGGGCCACTCTTCATCGCGGTGCGCGGGCCTCTCACTCTCGCGGCCTCTCTTGTTGCGGAGCACAGGCTCCAGACACGCAGGCTCAGTAGTTGTGGCTCACGGGCCTAGTTGCTTCGCGGCATGTGGGATCTTCCCAGACCAGGGCTCGAACCCGTGTCCCCTACATTGGCAGGCAGATTCTCAACCACTGCGCCACCAGGGAAGCCCTGGGTTTTATTTAATTGAAGTATAGTTGATAGAATGTTGTGTTAGTTTCAGGTGTACAGCAAAGTGATTCAGTTATACATATATATATATTCTTTTTCAGATTCTTTTCCATTATAGGTTATTACATGTAGTTCCCTGTGCCATACAGTAGGTCCTTGTGTTTTATCTATTTTATATATAATGGTGTGTATCTGTTAATCCCAAACTCCTAATTTATCCCTCCCCACGTTTCTCCTTCGGTAGCCATAAGTTTGTTTTCTATGTCTGTGAGTCTATTTCTGTTCTGTAAATCAGTTCATTTGTATCATTTTTTTAGATTCCATGTATAAGTGATATCATGTAATATTTGTCTTTCTCTGTCTGACTCACTTCACTTAGTATGATCATCTCTAGGTCCGTCCATGTTGCTGCAAATGGCATTATTTCATTCTTTTTTATGGCTGCATAATATACCATTGTGTATATATTGATATATACCACATCATCTTTATCCATTCATCTGTGGACGGACATTTAGGCTGCTTCCATGTCTTGGCTATTGTAACTAGTGCTGGAGTTTGTTTTTAAAAAAAGCATATAAACTATACAATTCCTAGTTAATATATCATGATACTAAAATCCAGAATTTGGGGGCAGTGCACAGGTCTCTGCTTTATGTGCTTTGTTGAATGAGACATTGAGAATCTAATATATTTTAAGTGCTCCACTGGAAATGTCTTATTAAACAAAATGGCACATAGGGGAGACTAGAACAGCGTCAGGCCACAGAGGACTTTCCACCTGCCACCAGCTCACTCTGCAAAAGGATGGATGTGAAACCCACAGACCTCTGGCATGCCAGGATCAGACAGCTGTAAGGAGTGTTTACTACTGCCCAGAAGTCTCTGAAATTCTTGGAAGGGGCTACAGGTGATGTTTCAGAGCCATGAGTTTAGATCCCACGGCAAGTGTGGGGAAACCACTCTTAGCCAAAAGGAAAGTCTAGCCAATCAGCCAACATCTGCAACTGACTCAACTTTGTAGCTGTCTCGTTGCCTGGGTCCACATAATTAAGGGAAAATACTACATGCTCTAGCAATATTAGCAAAGCTGGGGTCTTAATATATATTCCTGGAGAGTTCTAAGGACCCAGGAAACATCACCTCTACTGGAAAAGTTGACCGTCAGCTTTTTGAACTGACAGTAGAGGGATGATTGGGCGGTTTTAGGACTTTAGGAGCCCCAAACGCCTGAAATTCCAGGTGGCAGTGCACTGTCATTAATATCCCCTGGTTTTAGCTCTTTGGGAGGTACCTTTTCTGAGGGTTTTATACATTATTTTTGATTTATTTTAGTATTCCTACTTCTAGTCAAAGTCAAGACCAGGAAATGTAGAGATATGCTATGAGGTGGTTCTCGGGCTTTGTTTGAAATCTACGAAAAGTTCCGTCATTCATTCAGTAAATTTCACTGTGTACCATGCATCCGTGAATAGTACTGCTATGGGTGCCCCTATGGAGCTAACATTCTTTGTTTAATATATTTATTTAATTATTTATTTGGCTGCGCTGGGTCTTAGTTGTGGCACGCGGGATCTTTTAGTTGCAGCATGCGAACTCTTAGTTGTGGCATGTGGGATCTAGTGCCCTGACCAGGGATCGAACCCGGGCCCCCCTGCACTTAGCCACTGGACCACCAGGGAAGTTCCTGGAGCTAACATTCTACCGGGGGATTGGCGGGGGCGGGAGACAGACCAACGAATACACACTGTCCGCACAGTAGTAAATGTTGTGGAGAATTGTAGAGGCCAGAGGGGGGCAGGGCTTGCCGGTATGTGCGGCAGTTTCAAATAGGGTGTTTGGAGAAGGCACCACTTATAAAGGGATGGTTGAACAGCGTCCTGGGGAGGTGTGAGGGCTGAGCCCCTGTGTACTGGGGGGAAGTGGGTCCAGGCAGAGGGCTCAGCAGGGCAGAGACCCTAAGACTGGAACCACGTGGTGGAGGAAGAGCAAGGAGGCTGCAGCCAAGGGGCTGAGTGCGAGGGACCGCGAGACAGGTGGGGGGTGGTTGGCGAGGCTTTTTAGGCAATCACGAGGATCTCCACTTTCACTGGTCCTGGGGTGGGGCACAGGAAAGTTTGAGCACTGGGGCGGCGCACCCTGACTCAAGTGCTCATGCAGCATCGTCTCGGTGCTGTGGAAGCAAGAAGCAGGAGATGCTGCAGCGCTCAGCAAGAGATGATCCCGGCTTTGGGACCAGCGGCCAGCAGTGGAGGTGGTGAGAAGTCATCTGAAGATGGGAGGATAGATTTGCAGTGAATTGTGCTGTGGTACAAAAGCGGGTGGGAGGCACAGGGGCTTGCAGGGTACCATGTGCTTGGGTTCAGTTGGGGTCAGAAGGTGAAAGAAAGGCTCAGGCAAGAGCCTGAGGGTGTAGGGCGATGACTGTGTTCATGCATCTCGGAATTAAGGTGACTTGCTTGCTTTGCACAGTGGGCCGTCTGCTGAAGAGTATTGTCACACCCGCTCTGTGTTCTGCATGATGCTTTTAGGTCAGCCTTAGAGTTCAGAGCTTTGTCCCAACTCTGCTCGCTGATGAACAGAGAAGATTCTTGTGATTTGGTGGTTTCCAAGAGAAATCCCAGCAAAGTGTGGATGGAGGTGGGGGCAGAGAGAATTGCTTTAGTCCCTCAAAGAGACTGTTTATAACAGTAGAACACAGTGAGAGCAACTAGGACAGCTTCTTCAAGAAGCACATATTCTTTCTTCCCTTGTAAGATGCACTTACTCTCCAAAGAAATCTTTTTTTTTTTCCTTACTGGAAATATTTCACTGCTTTGATTTTATTTTTTAATTCATTGTCTTCAAAGTTTGCTCTTTCAGAATTCATTTGCTTACCATATAATCTATGACTATTTCAGAAGATTGAAATTAGGTTTATTTTGTGGCTTCTACTTTTAAACCAAGAAGTGGGTTCAGAATTGGTGATGGAAGAGAACTTGAAATAGGATAGCTTATTGGGAACATTGATTTGGGCCCTTTTCTTCTATTGTTACTTTTTAGCTTATCTCTTTCAGAATATGCCTGATTTCCTTCTCGTGAGATACCACATATCTAAGGATCCAGTTGTTACTTAATTTTTCTTTGTTTACTGATAAATATGCTGTATGCTTTTGTTCTTTTAAAAAGCAATTTTATTGAGGTATAAAACACTCACAATAAAATACATCCAATTTAAGTATAGAGTTTGAGTTTTGACAAAAGTGTGCACCCGCGTACCTGTTACCACGATCCATATATGGACCATTTCCATCACCTTAAAAAGTACACTCTTGGCCCGTTTCTAAATAGCTCATCCCACCCAGCCCCAGGCAAACACTGATCTGCTTCTGCTTCCAGTCACAATAGATTATATTTGCCTTTTCTAGAACATCCTATCAATAGAATCAAATCCTATGCACTCTTTTGGGTCTGGCCCCTTTGCCTCAGCACCATGTTCTTCCTTGAGGTTCATTATCATGTTGCTGTGTTGGGATTTTTGTTTCTTTTATTGCTGAATAGTATTCCAATGTATGGACTTACTAACACACTTCACTTTTCATGGACATCGGGTTGTTTCCAGTTCAGGGAAATTATGAGTAAAGCTGCTATGGATATTTTTCATCAAGTCTTGTGAACAAATGCTGTCACTTCTCTTTGGTAAGTGCCTAGGAGAGGCATTGTTGCATCTCCTGTGATAGGTACACACAGTATTTTTTTGTTTTTTGGTCGTACCATGCAGCTTGCGGGATCTTAGTCCCCCGACCAGAGATTGAACCTGTGCCCCCTGCAGTGGAAGCATGGACCCCTAACCACTTACCGCCAGGGAATTCCCAGTACACACACATTATGATTGTTATGTCATCTTGATGAATCTACCACTTTTATCATGGTGAGAAGTCTGTCCTGGTAATAATATATTTGTTCTGACGTCTATTTTGTCTAATATTGTTATAATCACTCGAGCTTTCTTGATATTAGTGTTTGCATGGTATGTCTATTCTCTGATCTCTGCCTTGTAATTAGACTATTTAGACCATTTACACTTGAATAATTACCAATTTAGTTGGATTTAAATCTCGCATGTATTATTTGTTTCCTTGTTGCTTTTTTCTTCTCCAGTCTTCTTTTGGATTGAGTATATCCTAGTAAGTTGTCATCACCACTGGCTTATAATAGCTATATAGCTCTTCATTTCATTTATTTTTCTGGTGTTTCCAGGCACCTCGTCTTCCGTGAACTCCTGGTGCCTTTGCCTCGGCAGGACCACCATGGTCTGCTTGGGTCCCCCTCCCAGCACCACATTTCAGAAAGTGCCTCCAGGCCAAGAGCTGACGCAGCCTGGGGTCCTCCTAGTTTGCTTCCCTTCTTTCAGGGACTCTAGCCCCTTCTGTGTCTGAAAACAGTTACTTTATATATTTTGTCCAGTTTTCTGGTTGTTATTGTGGGAGCTTAGGTCCGGCTCTGGTTACCATATTATGTTCTGAAGTGTAATTTTATTTTTGAAATAAAGTATTTGGTTCTTGGCAGGAGAATGTGTTAAATATGTGAAATTGGGACTACCTGTAAAACCCTAGATGCATAACACCATTGTTATGACTTCACAAAGTGATGTAAAGATGGTGATGATCAGTTTCCGGCTTACACATAGCAGCACGTGTAAACCTCAGAAGCAGAAGCTTTGAAAAGTTCTGTATCAGTCCCGTTTGAATGATAACAGCCCATAATCGAGCCCTTAGGTGCTCAGTGTTCTACATACAGATCTTTTTTTAAAAAAATCATCTTACGTGTGTGTTTTTTAAATTATTTATTTATTTATTTATTTTTGGCTGCGTTGAGTCTTCGTTGCTGTGCACGGGTTTTCTCTAGTTGTGGGGAGCCGGGGCTGCTCTTCGTTGTGGTGTGAGGGCTTCTCACTGTGGTAGCTTCTCTTGTTGCAGAGCACGGGCTGTAGGCACGTGGGCTTCAGTAGTTGTGGTGCGTGGGCTTCAGTAGTTGTGGCTCACCGGCTCTAGAGCGCAGGCTCAGTAGTTGTAGTGCACGGGCTTAGTTGCTCCGAGGCATGTGGGATCTTCCCGGACCAGGGCTTAAACCCGTGTCCCCTGCATTGACAGGCGGATTCTTAACCACTGTGCCACCAGGGAAGCCCCTGAGGTTTTAATTTAATTTCAATTAATTTAAATTGAAATAGCCCCATGTGGCTAGTGGCTGCCGTATGAGACAGCAAAACTCCAGGTAGCAAGGGAGCAGGGGTAGAAAGACAGCCCTGTGATGGAGCAGTCAAGGGAGCCTCCCAGCAAAAGACTGACCAGCCTCTTGCCTCACTGTGGCAGGGGAAGCCCCAGGCTGGAAATGGCAAACACTTGGCACAGGCACCACTCCTAACCATTCCTGCGCCCATGGCAGACATTGCTAGTCAATCACCACACACTTTCTTGCTAGTTCAGCCATAGCTCAGGATCCTTCTCAATACAACACTCCAGGCAGTCCCCAACTACAGATCAGTAGATGCTAGCATTTGAGAGAAATATTACTGGTCATCCCTAGGCCAGGAAGCCCATCTGGGAGGTCCAGGATCTCACCAGGCTGTAAGGTGGCTGGCAAGGGACGTGTGGCCAACCTGGGTCAGTGAGGCAACCACAAATATGGAGAGTGGAGAGGCAATGTGCTGGAGGAGCCAAGATTTTTCTATTTCTTCAAGAAACACTCAGAGCATGATTTAGGGAGAGAGGAAGGGGGTGGGGGGAGAGGTGAAGACTTGTCAAAGCCAGCTGATGTGCAAAGCATTTGAAGATTTTTATTGAGCTGGGTGCAATATTGTGATTTATGAAGAAAAATACATATTTGGTCATTCAGACCAAAAATATATATTTGGCCATCTCCCACGTGGCCCAAAGCTTAAAATATTTACATTTTCGCCCTTTTTGGAAAAAAAAAATTTGCTGACCCATATTCTAGAGAGCGTTCTGAATTGCCCACAAAAGTGGACTTGCTGGATTAAAGGAAATATGCATTGAAAATTTCAGCAGATGCTGCCCTTCATACTTGCACTAGCAGTGTATGAGATTGCCTGTTCCCCAGTATCCTCACCAACACAGAGTAATATCAAACTTTTCCATGTGGCCAATTTGATAGGTGAAAATGGTATTTCACTATAGTTTTAATTGTACTTACCTTATTAGCAGTAAGATTTAGTATTAGGGAGTAGGTATAATAAAATATATATTTGGTCTTTGTCCCTCATTCCTGGCACAAAACTTCTAAACCCCGTGGAATTTCCAGATAGGAGTGTCTTTTGATATTCATAACAAAACCCTTTCAACCACACCTGAGTTTGTGTTA
This sequence comes from Balaenoptera physalus, assembly GCF_965194825.1. Taxonomy (NCBI): domain Eukaryota; kingdom Metazoa; phylum Chordata; class Mammalia; order Artiodactyla; family Balaenopteridae; genus Balaenoptera; species Balaenoptera physalus. Next base: position 70,384,195 of record NC_138882.1, read on the forward strand.
ATGAGGTGACTTTTGGAAAGCCCCTAAGGAAGGGGCTGGTTGCCAGGGGAACCAACCAGAATTAGAGGATTGGAACTTTCAGTCTCTTTCACCCTCCCCCCCACCCCCTTGAAGGGTAGAGGGGCTTGAGGTTGAATCAGTTAATCCTGTCTACATAACGAAGCTTCAGTGAAATTAAAAGAATGGAGTTTGGAGAGCTTCTGGATTGGTGTACACAGGGAGGTGCCAGGTGGGACAGCATGGAAGCTTTGCACCCCTTTCCCCATACCTTGCCCTGTGCGTCTCTTCCATATGGCTGTTCCTGAGTTAGATCCTTTTATAATAAACTGGTAATCTAGAAAGGAAAAAATATATATATATATACATATATATATATATATATATATATATATTTGGTCATCTCATATATATTTGGCTTTCCAAAAGTCACCTCATTAACATAACAAAAGGCACCTTTTTAAAAAAATTAATTTTTATGCGAGCGTAGTTCTGCTGTACAGCAAAGTGAATCAGCTATACATATACATATATCCCCTCTTTTTTGGATTTCCTTCCCATTTAGGTCACCACAGAGCACTGAGTAGAGTTCCCTTTGCTATAACAGTAGGTTCTCATTAGCCTGGAAGGGCGACGCTGCACTCTCCCCTCCCTTGCCAGGCAGGCTGTGCTTCTGTTACTGCAGCCCAAGGCCCCGAGAGCCTGCTCTGGTTCCTTAGGGGCCCCTGGGAGGGGTGTTTGTCACCGGTCTCTCCGCAAGCCCCGTTCTCTCGACCGTGACTGTCCTCGTTTGCGGCGTCTGCTACACGGCCTGGGTCAAAGAGCCTAAAAGTGCGGGGATTGGGACCCAACCTGGTAGGAGGAACTTGAGTCCCGTGATCCCCCTAAGCCCCTGTAACCCTGCGGTGGGCGTGGGTTCCCCTCAAGTCACGCTGCCTCCCACACCCACAGCTGCCTTCTGTCTTTGGCTGAGTCCCCTCTGGTTCCTCAAATGGCCACCAGGTGGGAGCAGAGACCTGCGGTGAGGCTGGGACTGAGGCCTCCTTGAAGATGGGCTAGAAGGGGTCCAGGCAGGGCTGGGGGCCTCTCTCACTGGGGGTCTGGGCTTGCCGGGTGGCTGGGAGCTGGGTGCGTGCCTGGGGGTGCAGGCCTCTTTTGGGGTGAGTGTGCTGTGACTGCGTGGGGTGTAGATGGGCACACCTGTGTGCAGAGGCCTCTGCAGCTGTTGGGTGCGTGTGCCCTTGAGCGTGCCCGTGTGCAAGCATGCAGGGGTACCTGTGTGTGACTGCGGGGCCTGGGTCTGCAGAATCCTCCCTGTTCCCCTGCAGCCTAAGAAGGCTGACGATTGGGATAGCCTGGCCCTTGAACTTTATGTTTCCAAAGCGGGAGGTGGCTCCGAGGCTCGGACCTCAGGACCCCCTGCCCGCTGCGTTCCCTTAGGCTGTGTCCAGCCAGTGTGGCGGCCTGTCCTACTTTGCCAGGTTTGGGGTCCTGCTGAGCCTTTTTTATTTATTGATTGATTTTAACATCTTTATTGGAGTATAATTGCTTTACAATGGTGTGTTAGTTTCTGCTGTGTAACAAAGTGAATCAGTTATACATATACGTATGTTCCCATATTCTCTTCCCTCTTGCATCTCCCTCCCTCCCACCCTCCCTATCCCACCCCTCTAGGTGGTCACAAAGCACCAAGCTGATCTCCCTGTGCTCTGCGGCTGCTTCCCACTAGCTATCTATTTCACGTTTGATAGTGTATATATGTCCATGCCACTCTCTCACTTTGTCACATCTTACCCTTCCCCCTCCCCATATCCTCAGGTCCATTCTCTAGTAGGTCTGTGAGCCTTTTGATTTGTGTCAGGATGGGGACTCATTGCTGTTCCTGGGGGCCTTGGGGTAGGAAAGGCCAACAGTGCACTGGGGGTGCTCCTTAGCTCCAGGCTGGGGGTTCGGGGAGGGGGGAGGGCCGCCACACTGGAGTTTGTGCCCCTGGTCCTGCCAAGCCACTGGGAGGGTGGATGCTAACCCACTTGTCACCCGCTTAGCATCCTGGGCTTCCAAGGTCCTCCTCCAGCCAGGCCCGTTTCCCTGCTCCCTTTGGTGCCTTTCTACTGCCCTCACTACCTCCACCGCCCTCTTCCGTTCTCCCTGAAAACCACGCTAAGCAGACATTTGTCAAGGTCACAGTGACCTCCATGCTGCCAAGCCCAGTGGACAATTCTCCGGCCTCCTCTGACTTGACCCTCAGCAGCACTTCAGGGGCTGGTCCTTCCCTCCTCCTGCCATCACTCCCTTCCGCAGCTCAGGAATTCCGCTCTCCTGGTTTTCCTTCTGTCCCGCTGGCCCTCCCTCTCAGCCTCCTTTGCTGGTCCCTGATCTCTCCAAGTCTGGGTGCCCCATCCCTACACCTCTTCTGTCTCCCTCTTTAAACGCCCGCTTCCTTGGTGATCTCATCCAAGCTCATGGCTTTCAAATGACTCCCGTTCAGTATAATTTAATTAGTTGGTTTTTTATCATCTGTCTTCTCCCAAAGGAAAGCAAGCTCTACAGGCAGGGCTTTTTTTGTCTTAAGTCAGGTTTATTAAGGTATAATTTACATACAGTTAATGTCACCCTTTTTAGTGTTCACTTCTGTAAGTTTTTGACAAACACGTATAGTTGTGAAACTGTCTCTGCCATCAATTACAGGACAGTTCCCATCACCCCCAAAAGTTCTCCATACCCTTGTGGTCATCCCCTCCCCCATGTCCCGCCCTGGGCAGCCACTAATCTGTTCTTTTGTCCCTTTTCCCTAGTTGTGCCTTTTCTGAAAAGTCATATAAATGGAATTGTACTGCATGTAACCTTTGGAATCGGCTTCTTCCACTTATCACAATGCACAGCGCATTTGAGATTCACCCATATTGTTGCAGCTGTGAGCCGTTAGTTCTTTTATTCTATTGTATTTTATTGCACAGCTTTGTTTATCTGTTCGGAGGGGGACCAGTTGTCCTGGTTTCCGTGGGAGGGAATGGTTTTTCTGGGACATGGGACTTTCAGTGCTAAAACCAGGGTGGTTGGTTATCTTAGTTCTTTAGTTGAGGGACATTTGGGTTGTTTCTAGTTTGTTGATGAGTTTGAATACCTACTCCATATAACCAGTGACAGAGGGTTTTTTGGTGAACACAAATGTCCATTTCTCTTGGGTAAATACCTAGGAGTGGGGTTGCTCAGTTGTATGACGGGTGTACGTATCACTGTTAAAGAGGCTGCCAAGCTGTTCTGCAGAGTGGCTGTATTGTGTAGCATTGTGGGAGAATTCCACTTGCTCTGCATCTTAACCAGAACTTGGTAGTGCGTCAAAAAAAATTAAAAACAGGTTTTTTAGCCATCTTAATAGGTGTATAATGATATCTCCTCACGGTTGGCAGAGATTTCCTTTATTCGCCTTGAGTAGTGTTGTGCCCCCAGTGCCTGGGTTAGTGCCTGCTATGTAGTAGACACTCAATGAATTTTTTTTTTTACTGAGTGAATGAATGTATGGATGGATGAATGAATGAAGTCAAAGGGACTTCCGGTATCTAAATCTGTTATAGCAAATACATAGCACACGTACCGCCAATTCCCCCATGCCCCATTCTGTTTCCATGGCAGACGTCACTCATCAATTGAGCCATTTTATCCACCTGCTTCATTTCAGACAGGTACGATCCAGTCCTTTGTGTAGCAAGTGAGATGAGCCCCATGAGCTAATGCCGCTTTAGTTCAAGCCTCTCATTGGCTGAAGAAGAGGCCAGGCTCAGAGCAGGGTCCAAGGCTGCCCAAGGACTCACAGCGAGCCAGTGGCAGGACTAGATCTCCAGGCTGGGTTCTCCCCAGAAAAATGCACGACGTCTCTGACAAGGCTGGAGTAGGATGGGAGGCATGGACGTGGATCTGGGCTTGAGGCCGGGTTGGAGCATTGTGGAGTGCTCCCTGGGCCCCGGCTGGGTGGGAAGGCTGATGCCGGTGCTCTTCCTGCAGGTGCCCAGGAGCTGCCGGGATGGCCTACCCACCCACGTTGGCTCCCTGGCCCAGCGGGTGTACTGGGCTCTGCTGAGCCAGCAGAGGGACCAGAGCATCGTGGCCCTGGGCCAGAGCGGTGCTGGCAAGACCACCTGCTGCGAGCAGGTCCTGGAGCACCTGGTGGGGATGGCAGGCAGTGTGGATGGCAGGGTCTCGGGTACAGTGGTCTCCAGGTGACGTGCAGCTGGGACGTGGTGGGGGCGGTGGCATGGGGGAAGGGAAGGGAGAGTCAGAGGGGGTGCTGGGCGGCTCTTTCTTATATCTGCTCAGCTAGCGTTCACTGAGCACCTGTGTGCAGACCCTGTGCTGGCTTCTGGGCAGGGCCACCCCTAGTCTGTTGGGTACTTTTGTGTGAATTAGAAACAGGTACTCCTTGCCTAAGACACTCACTGCCACATGTGGAACAGTCGTCACGCATTGACATTGTTAGAACCAAACACTTGACCACCACGTTCTGGGCCATCATCCTAATAAGTATACAGGCCTATGGCTATCTGATATAAATGCTGTGCCCTTAGGTGTGGTGTCCTTGTGCAGCGCACAGCCCACTGGACTGTGCAGAGGACCCGATAAGTAAAAACAGAGACAAGGAGGCACTGACAGCCGGAAGGGAGACTCAGCTGCACATCTGTGCCAGACTCCGATGCTCTGCACCGCTTGCTGGCCGAGCTGGGGAGGGGAGAGGCGGAGGGAGCACAGAGAAGGGGCCGGGGGGCTTCCTTGAGGAAATGATGTTTGAGCTGGGCATTAAAGAAAGAGTTTCAACATTGTAAATCAACTATACTTCAATAAAAAATAGTGTCAGTTGGTGATAATAATTACAATATTGATGGTGATCGTGGTAAATGCTTGCTGAGGACTTACGCGCCAGGCTCTATTCCAAGCAGGTTAACTTATTTATTATTTAAAACATCCCTATAAGGTAGACGTTATTATTATTTGAATTTTATAGATGAGGCCATTAAAACGCAGGGAGGTTAACCAGCTTGCCCAAGGCCACACAGCTCATACATCCTAGCACCGAGATTCAAACACAGACAGTTTGGCTCCAGAGCTGTTACCCCTGGGCCAGTGTTCTCAATGTATTGTTGCCCCTCTGAGGAGCCTTTTTAGTTGTTCTTTCTCCTAATCGTCTCCCACCATGAAAAGTTAATGCCATAGATTCACCATATATTTGCTTATGCAGTGTGTGTGTATGTGTGTATATATATACAGACACACACAGACGTGTGTGTGTGTGTGTGTGTGTGTGTGTGTGTGTGTGTGTGTGTGTGTATCTGTGCTCTATTCTATACATAAGAAAGGAAAACTGCCCCCATCCTCAAGAATCAGTTTCTGCCCTCTTGGGGGCAGTATTCCCCCTGCTGAGAATATATGGCCCAGGCAGTATTGCTTTTCTAATAATAACAAACAATACTAACACCACCACATTTGGAGCATGTTCTGAGCACTTTACATTATTAAATCTTTTAGTCTTTGTGGCAACCACATGAGGTAAGTAAGTACTATTATTACCCCCATCTTATAGATGGGGTATCTGAGGCACAGGGAGGTTAATTTATTCGCTCCAAATCAGGTGACTAACAACGGGGAGAGGCCATATTCAAGCTTGTTTAACCATTGTACTATCCTGCTTCTCCACTGGGGTTATTCCAATGCTTTATTGATCACCTGTTCTGCACCTGGCCCAGGTTAGAGCCCTGTTAGGAGGAGCTGGGGATACAGCAAGGAGAGGCCCTCCCAGAATGTAGTTCTGCTGAAAGTGTGTGTTGGGGGAGTGGGAGTCAGGCTAGGCTGTATCCAGGTGCCTAGCACATAGTGGGTGCTTGTTAAATAGTTATGTTAAAAAGCTTGGGACTGCTGGGCTTTTTGAGCTGGCTGTGATGGGCGTTCCCCGAGAGCAGGTCCAAGAATGTTAATGCTCTGCCCTCCTCCTAGACTCCACCAGGCCCAGGAGGCCATAGGGCAGCCCTTGTCACTCAGATCGTACCAATCCTAGGTGTGTGTATGTCCCCTTCTGGGCTCACTCTTGCTCACCCCACGCCCCTGCTTGCAGCACAGGGCCAGCCCAGCAGCGGAAGAGGTGTGGCTTAGAGCTGAGTTGGGGGAGTGGAGGGGCCCCTGCTGGGGCCTGGGGCCAGAATGGGGTCCTGTGAGAGGTGGGGGTGGCAGCACCCGGGCCACGGGTGATGCCCTGTCTGTGCCCCACCAGTGGAGAAGATTCGAGCCACCTTCACTGTCCTCCGGGCCTTTGGCTCCGTGTTCACCGGCCACAGCCGCCGTGCCACCCAGTGCTCCATGGTGATGTCACTGGACTTGAACGCCACAGGCCGAGTCACGGCCACCCAGCTCCAGGTGAGGCCTCTGGGTGGGAGGGAGAGGGGGCTCTTTGGGGCTGCAGTAGCCTCAGCCCCACTCAGCAGGGCCCACGCCTCCAGCTGGGACCCTGGAATGTGTCTAAATGGTCATCGCTCCCCAGGCCAAGGCCAGCTCCTCCCCACCTCACTCAGTGCCCAGACATCTCCTCCCGGAGCAGGCCGGCTCGTCTGTGCCTCGGAGTATCACAGGGATGAAATATTCATGAGTAGATACATAATTCAGCCGCTCATTAGCTGGGTCTTAAAAGCGTAAGCTGAAATTAAACAGGCGCTCGCTGGCCTTCTGCGGCAGCCCGTGTGTGACAGGCACATGGCCTGTTTGTTCCTCTCTCTGAAATCACCTGGCTCCTCCCCTTCCCCCCCCCCCCGCCCCCGCAAACATTCTGTTTGAACAGAAAACAGGATTAGGTTATTAGAAGGGTTGTTTGTATGTGGAGCTAGGAGAATACCCAGACTCGCTGGTGCACGATAAATCCCTTTCTGTCCCGGCCCTGAAAGTCTACCGTGCATCACCATGTGGGTCAAGTTATTAAGGGCTTCGGTTGCATAAGAGTGTGTTGGAGGGCGGCTCTGGGTTAATTGTTAGTACCCTTGGATTCCTTCATCGGAATGAGCCCGTTGCATTCGTTGATTGCCTGCGTGGACTCTGAATCAGTGAGACAAAGGCCTGGCACGTTTTGATTTGGAGGCGTCCAGCCAAGTTGGGGCCTGAGGTGCTGCCTCGAAGAGTGGGCCTGGGGGTTGGTGGGGGTGTGCGGGCAGCCTAGCGGGGCCTCGTGCTGACCGGCGCCTGTCCTCTCCCCTGGCAGACGATGCTGTTGGAGAAGAGCCACGTGGCCCGGCAGCTGGAAGGGGAAGGCAATTTCGAGGTTTTCTCCCAGATGCTATCCGGATTGGACCTGGCTCTCAGGTGAGTGACTGGGCTGAGCAGGGACGGCCGAGGGCAGTGAGACAAAGGGCCTCCGCTCTCCAGGGCCCCAGCCCTGCCTCTGCCCAGAGCTGAGAGTCAGTGGAGCCCAGTGGTTAGGAATCTGGCCTCTGATTCTTGCTGCCTGGTACTGCTCCTGGGCTGGGTGAACCTGGCCAGGTGTCACCTGCTCTGAACCTCCGTTTCTTCCTCTGTAAAGTGGAAATAGTACCTTGACTGCTGACCTTACAGGATTAAGTGAGATAAGTCACATATGGCTCTTTATACACGCTGGGGGGTGGTGGTGGATGTCTGCTGTGACGGTGACATTTTGGTACAGGTTCTGACAGCAGCGTGGGAGGTGGGCAAGGAACAGCAGACCCCAAATCTTCCAGAAGCTCCTAAACTCTGTGAGAGCCTTGGGTGCACCTGAGGGTAGCTCAGGGCGAGGAGGCACCAGGTGGAACAGCAGAGAAGCCACAAGACTCATCTGGGAGGGCCTTCTGGGGGAGGTGGCCCAGGGAGTCATCTCTGCCCCTCGCTGACTCCTGGGAATTCTTGGACATGTGGCTCCCTGTCTCTGAGCCTTGGTTTCCTCATCTGTTGAACGAATGAGTAAGGTTCTATCTAGTGAAGCTCCAGGGAGTGCTCACCCCAGGCGAGGGGTGATAATTTTCAATTTGCCTCTGCGTCCCCCATCATTTGTCTCCTGCCTTCCACCCCCATCTGAAGGGCAGGCCCAACCTGTCCTGAGCCTCCTGGCTAAGGCCAGAGGGGCACCTTACCCTTTGGAGAGAGGGCAGATTAGAGAGGAAACTCCCAGTTTTCAGAGCAGGGTAACTGAGGAGTAAGGAAGCTTCTGGAAGGCCTTCACTTAAGAAGGGCCCATTGAGGGCAGCAAGTGAGGAATATTCGGGAGGCAGGGCCAGGGCCTGAGGCAGACCCCGGGGCCACCTGGGGCACTCTGTGGAGCCCCGTGCCATGATGCCCACCTGCCCTGCCAGGCCACTGGTGTGGGTGGGTCCTCCCTTACTTCTGGTCCCTTCTCTGTTTCCAGGACAGAACTGTACCTGCACCAGCTGGCAGACAGCAGCTCCTTCGGCATGGGCGTGTGGCCTAAGGTAAAGAGGAGGTCCTTCTGGGTGTGAGTGGGTGTCTGTGTCCCCATGGCCAAGATGGGCGGGTCCCCTGTGTGGCTCGTCCCTCTGCCACTGGGGTGAGTAGTTGGCAAGGGCTGGTCACGTGGGGGAGGCAGGGTTGCCTTTATGGGGCCTGGGCTTGTCAGGGAAATGAGTCTTGTGCTAATAAAGGGAACCAGGAGGTGGTTTGTGTAGAGGTAAGGGCGCGGTCTCCGGGACAGGCTGTCTAGGTTCAAACCCCGGCTCTGACACTTACTGGATGTGAGACCTCAGGCATGGACCCTAGCCTCTCTGAATGTCTGTGTCCTCTTCGGTAAAATAACAACAGAACGAGCGGGCAGGCTGAGGGGAGGACAGAGCGCTCCGCTGCCTGGCGTCCTTTGTGGGGGCGAAGGGCCGGAGGCAGGGCTCCCGAGGAGCTCAAAGGCCAGGGAAGGACACACGGGACGGTCCAGAGCCACCCTACCGCTCCAGTAGTGCAGCACCCTCTCTGAATTCCTACTGCCACCAAAACACATCCCTAAGGCCTTTGGGAAGAATCGCTAGGACCCAGGAAGGTGGCCCCTTGCTGTGGTCCAGACTTCAGCAGCTGCCGATGACCAGAGGGAGCCAGCCGGCCGGCCGTGAGCAGGAGGACAGGACACGGGGACAGGGACAGCCACAGCCGGGCTTCCCGCAGCTGTGCCCACCGCCAGAACCAGCTCCAGCCAGTCACAGCCCCCGAGATGCCAAACAGTGACGGGCGAGAGGCTGGCAGGAAACTGACACCCCCTCACTGGAGAGCCTGCCCGGTCGGGGTGCGGGGCACCATCCCCGTCTGAACTCACCCCACAGCTCAGCCGTCTCCCAGTGACCCAGACGCGTCACCACGGCCCCAGGGCTGATCCCCGACCAAGGTCAGAACTCCCCCCAGTGTGACGGCCCCCATGCCACTCCTGTGGTGGAAGGGACGGCAGGCAGAGACCAGGAGTAGAGTCTTTTTTATTAATGGCTGCGTTTTCAAAGAACCGTTTTGTTACCAGGAAAGCTCCCCAGGAAGGGATTGCATTAGTGCAACAAGGGGGAGCCTTGATGCCAGGCTTTCCAGACACTTCCAGATGGAGACTTTTGGCCTAGGCCGGCCACCGGGGACTCGGGGGCTGGGAGGACACGCGGCCCCTCCCCTGCCCCGACGGGGCGCTAAGGCACCCGGCCCGCCTCGGGGGGCAAAACCCCGTGCCGTCAGCAGGCCGGCGGCTTGCAACCCTCAACCTGCAGCCCTTTGCTCAGGAGGAAGGCGTCCTGCGTGGGGTCACAACCCAGGAAGAGCTTCACCATGCCCTTGGCATCCTCGGAGCCCCCTGGCCTCAGAATGCAGCTTCTGTAGTCCATGGCAACCTGAGGAGAGGGGGCGGGGCTGCAGGAGGGTGGAGCACCCCCTTCACGGAGGGCGTGGGTGTGGCCACCTCTGCTGTGACTCAACAAAGGGCAGGGGAGCAGGGGGTTCTGGGCAGGGCCCTCAGAGCCTGGCAGGCCCAGGCGGGCGGCACAAGCATCTAGGCCCAGGCCAAGGACCTCCGTGTTGGTCTGCACGGCAGGCTGGCCTCTCACCTTGCCACTCAGGACGCCCTCCTGCTTGAAACGAGTGTGTGGACCGTGTCCGCGGAGTACACCTCGCTGCACAGGTAGCCATAGGACTGGGCGTCGTAGCTTCCTGCCAGGTGGCCGAAGGTCGCAGGCAGGTGGGTCCCTGGGACACACGCGGAGAGGCTCCTGCCCGGCCCCCTGGCCGCTCTGTGCCCCTTCCCCAGAGCCCAGAGCTTGGGGCCTCAAAGCAGCCCTGTCTGAGTCCCCTGCCACTAGAGGGAGTATTGGCCCAACACTTCTAGAAAACGGGGACCTTGCGGGCAACTCAGTGGAGGGACACAAATCAATCTTTGCCGACTTTCTGCTGAAGCTCATGAGGGTTCACCCCTAAGCCTCTTACAAGGACAGCTGCCCGAGGCTCCAAGGGATGAGTCAGGGCTCGCCCTCCAGCACGGGGAGAGCGCGGGTTAAAGCGCTCACGAGGGAGTGAACTGCGTCTCCGCACCGACACGCACGGGCAAACCTCGTCGACGCGTTCCGTCCGGGGTATGAAGCCCTCTCCTGCCTCTTCCAGGCTCTCGAGAAAGCACGTGCAGATACGCCCAGCCCACCCTCGGACTCCGCGGGCCACAGCTGGAGGGACCAGCCCAGGAACCCAGGCAGGAAGAGGCCAGAGGTCAGCGGGCCTCAACCAGAGCCCGTCAGTCGGTCCCCCTTCACACACCACCAGAGGATCCTCTTGACCTGGGCAGTAGCCGCCAACCGACCGCTAAGGTGGGCCCGGTGTGCGCTTGGCTACCTGGCGTGGCTGGGACCCCGAGGATCTCCTGGCAGAGGCGGGCATTGTCCTAGGCCGGGTCCGAGGGCGTCTGCGTGTGCAGGGCCTGGTCCACCTTGGCCAGGACGATCTGGCGCAGGTTGAAGAGGCCTGGAGGGCGGGAGGAAGGAGACGGGGGTGCTGGCACTGTGTCCAGGCCGCGCTTTCCAGCCGGGCGGTCCGGGAGCCCCTTTCCTTTCCCTCGGCCCAGCCGCACGGGGGTTGGCCAGCCGGGACTTGATGAGCTTGTCCAGCAGCTCCTGGGGGACGGCGCTGCCCGTGCCCCGCCGAGACTGGCAGCAGCGCCAGGGCTTCACAGGGCGCGGCGTTCCCGGCCCCAGAGCCTACCCTCTGGTTCTCATCACCGGCTGTTACCAGAGCCGCAGGCAACGTGCCTTTCTTTTCGTTTGTCTTTTTTCCGGCCCTCGACCATGCAAAGGTGTGAAGCCCTGCCACTTGCTGCCACGTGGATGCACCGTGAGAACACGATGCTCAGCGAGAGAAGTCAGACACAGAAGGACACACAGGGTGTGACCCCACTGAGGGGAAACGTCCAGAACAGGTAGATCCACAGAGTCAGAGTGGGTTCCTGGTTGTCAGGGGCAGGGGAGGGGAGGGAATGATAACTAAGGGCGTGAGGGACCTTTTTGGGGTGAGGGAAATGTTCCAGAACAGGGCAGTAGTGACGGCTGCACAGCTCAGTAAAGTGTCCCCACGCGCTCCGGTTGCAGTCTGTGAGAGCATCGCTCTCAGGACGAATGGCTGACCGCAGGAAGACTGAACTAGCACTGGGTCCTGGGCCCAGACGCTCAGCTGGGGACCCCCCCCCATTGGGAAGTCACTGGGACTTGCTGAGCCTCCACCGAGACTGGCAGCAGCCCCAGGGCCTCACAGGGCGTGGCGCTCCCAGCCTCAGAGCCTACCCTCTGGTTCTCATCACCGCCTGTCACCAGCCTTGCATGCAACGTTCCTTTCTTCTATTTTGTCTTTTTTAAAGGCAACTCTTGAATACATGTATTTAACATGGAGGGAACCAGTCCTGACTCCTTGATCTGGGACTTCCAGCCTCCAGAGTCTCGAGGACATCCACTTCCGTTGTTTACGCGCCCAGTGCGTGGGGTTTGATGATGGAAACTGACACCGAGGGCGTCGCCTCGTGCGGGGTGACATCAGCGGAGGAATCCCGTGGCGAGGGCCTGCCTGAGGACCACGGGAGAGCCCGGGCCCTCCCCGCCCCCTGCCTTCAGCCCCTTGCCCGCACCCTCCTGGGAGCGGAGCTGGTGCATCGCTTGCCAGAACTCATGGAAGTAGGTCTCCAGCTCATCATACTGCAACAGGGAGGGCGGGTTGGGCGTAGGCTTGGTGAAGTTGGCCACCATGGCCGCAATGGCAATCTGGCGCCTCCCGTCCTGCTGCAGGCAGCCCGGCTGCAGGCCAAAGCAGGCCATGTGCCCGGACTTCCCTTCCCTGGGGAGGGACGCGGGTGAGGCCCCGCTACCACAGAGGAGCCCCGGCCCACGGCCGACAGGTTCCCCCACGCATGCACCGAGGGTAGAGGTCCAGGTAGAACTTGCTGATGGATGACCTTGCCCGAGGCCACGTCCCGGACCCTGTAGAGCCTCACATCTTCATCTTCGTGACACATGTTGGTGCCTTCCTCCAGGTCGAAGGTCGGTCCCAGCAGCTCCTGGGAGATGCCCAGCCGCCCACGCGTGACCACCTGCATGGGGAAGGACTCATTGAGCAGGTACTGGCCCACGTGGTAGCGCGTCTCCTCCCCCTGGTTCATGTAGTAGCGCAGGTCCTAGACGTTGATGGGCCCGTCAAAGTGCAGGCCCCGCCTCTGGCACTCAGCCTTCTTTAGCTCCAGGATCACGGCCGCTCCTGCTCCCCGAGGGGCTTCAGCTTCTGGGCCAGCTCATCTGCGGGCGGAGGGGAGAGGCTCGGCTATGTCCCTGTGGCAGCCCCCCAGCCGCCCCCCACCCCACGCCCCTCGAGGCAGAATGAAGGGTTGGGGAAGGCGACCCCCAAGGGCTGACACAGTGGGGTCTCAGGCAGCACCACGTCCAGTCAAGGTCCACCTGATCCCCGTCCCCACTGGGACTCGGGGAGGCGGGGTTACCTAGGAAAGTGGCCACCACCTGGCTGGTCTTGGCCATGTTCATCTCCAGCACGGAGTCGGCACGCGTGCTGAATCCCAGCAGGCGGGACTTATGAGCCTGCAGCCTTACCAGCTCCCCGAGGATCGCGCAGTTCTCCTGGAACCCAGAGACAGCCAGCGCTGGGGACCGTGGGCCACGCCCTCCCCACAGGCCCCAGGCCAGGTCTCTGTGGGTGGGCAGGGCTCTCAGGCCACTGGCGGGCACAGCCAATCCCCCCCCTCCTCCTCCTGGCCTGGATTTCTAGACACTTTGGTGCTGTCCTAACATGTGGTCTTTATGAACACAGGTCCTTTTGGAACCAGAAACGGCGTGAACCATGACGAGCTCTAAGGCCAAGGGCAGGAAGAAATGTGACCAGGCTCTCCAGGAGCCACCCAGGGGCCTCCCCGGGCTCAACAATACAAATTTGGCTGCCGTGCAGACAGCAGCTCATCCCCACGGCGCCCGAACACCCAGCCCCTGGACGGCGAGAGACCTGTTGCTGCAGGTGGCCCGTGGTTGGCTGGTGAGGCCCGGCCCCAGGCGTACGCCACCTTCTCTGGGGCCACCTCTCCGGGTCTGCGGTGGGGTTTTCCGGGGAGCCCCCAGTCACCACAGGACCAACGTGGCCTGTCTGCAGCCCAAGAAGGTGGGGACACAGGTCTGTCCCCCGTGGACATCACCCGCGAGGCCGAGCAAGCACCAGTGGTGTCTGCGGGGAAGATGAAGGGCTCATGCACAGCCCCCATCTACTGAAGATGCTAAACGAGAGAAGCACAGACTGCAGCCACATGCGGTATGGACCAAACACAAGTGTCCTTGCAGGAACCGATGTCTGAATGTCAAGGCTGTTCCCGGGCCACAGTGAGAAGGCCCAGGCCCCACGCAAGGCACAGAGAGGGGATGGGGGGAACATCTGCGAATCTGAGCTCATCGGGCATCACCCCAGAAGGAGAGGGAGAGAGCCAGAAGGAGATACGGAGGGAGAGGGAGAGAGAGGGAGGTACAGACGTCTCTCCCTTCCCTGGGGGTTCTCTAGTGCAGCCAAGGCTGAAAACCACTGCATTTCGGGAGGTGGGTCCTCGTGGAAAAGTTAAATAGTAGCTCATGGCATTATCGACACATATTTAAAAGGAATATGGGAATCTTGGGGAGTCAGGGAGGGGAGCTGGCGGCTGCCTCGTAAACGAGGAGAGATTGGGCGTCAGAGGAGGTGCCTGCCTCCGCCGCCGCCGCCGCCCCCCCCCCAGGGCCCCGCAGACTTCATATCCCAGCTGTGGTCCCGGGCTGGAAGGCAGTGGGGAGGTCAGGCCGTCCCAAGCATCAACGTTGACTTCAGGGCTGATCTAAAAGGCGCCTGGTGTTTGTTGAAGCAGAAAAAAGAGAAAGCAGTGGGCAGAGGATGGGAGGGGGAGGGAGCCCCCATCAGCCCTTCTCCCTGTCTCCCTCTCTGTCTCCTTCCCTCCCTCCCTCCCTCTACCTCCCTGCCTCTCACTCTCCCTCCATCTTTCCCTCTGCCTCTCTCCCTCCCTCTCTCCCTGTCCCTCTTGCCCTGTCCTGTCCCTCTCTCCCTCCCTCCATCCCTGTCTCTCTTTCCCTGTCCCTCTCTCCCTCTCCCTCTATCCGTCCCCCCTCCCTCTCCCCGTTTCCCTCTCCCTCTCTGCCTCCCTCTTTCCCTGTCCCTGTTTCCCTGCTCTGCTCTCCCTCTCCCTCTTTCCCTCTCCCTCCCTCCCTGTCCCCCTTTCCCTGTCCCTGTTTCCCTGTTCCACTCTTCCTATACCTCTTTCCCTCTCCCTCTCTCCCTCTCGTGCTCCCCCTCCCTCTCCCTCCACCTCCTTCCCTCTCCAGAGAGGGAAGGAGGTGGAGGGAGAGGGACAGAGAGCAGGAGAGGGAGGGGGGAGAGGGAGAGAGGAATAGAGGGAGGGAGGGAAAAACAAAGACGTCTCTTCCTCCCTCCCTCTATCCCTCTCTCCCTCCCTCTCTCCCTCTCTCCCTCTCCCTCGCTCCCTCTCCTCCCTCTCCCTCCAACTCTCCCTCTCCTTCCATCTCTCCATCTCCCTCACTCCCTCCCAGAGACAGAGAGACGGAGGAAGAGGCAGAGACAAGGGAGAGGGAGAGAGAGGGGGGAGAGAGGGAGAGACGGAGAGAGGGAGAGAGAGAGAGGTCTCTTCCTCCCTTTCCCTCTCTCCTCCTTCTCTCCCTCTCTCCCACTCTCCCTCTTCCCTCTCCCTCTCTCCCCCCTCCCTCTCTCCCTCTCCCCCTCTCTCTCGTCTCTCCCTCTCCCTCCATCTCTCCCTCTCTGGGAGGGAGTGAGGGAGAGGGAGAGACAGAGGGAGGGAGAGGGTGAGACAGAGGGAGGGAGAGGGAGAGAGGAAGGGAAAGGGCGAGGGAGGGAGAGGGAAGGAGGGTGAGACGTCTCTCCCCCTCCCTCTCCCTCTCCCTCCCCCTCCCTCTCTCCCTCTCCCTCCCTTCCTCTCCCTCTCCCTCTCCTAGAGGGAGGGAGGGAGAGGGAGAGACAGAGGGAGAGGAGAGGGGGAGTCGGAGAAGGAGGTAGGGAGAGGGAGAAGGCGAGAGGGTGCCTGCTTCCCTCTCTGTCCCCCTCCCTCCCTCCCTCCCTCTCCGTGTCCCTGTCTCCCCCCTCTCCCTCTCCCTCTGTCTCTCCCTCTCTGGGAGGGAGAGAGGGAGAGGGAGAAGGAGGGAAAGTGATGGAGGGAGGGAGAGGGAGAGAGGGTGAGGGAGAGAAGGAGGAGAGAGGGAGAGGGAGGGAGGAAGAGAGCTCTCCCTCTCTGCCCCCTCTCTCTCCCCCTCCCTCTCTCCCTCTCCCCCTCTCCCTTGTCTTTGCCTCTCCCTCCGTCTCTCCCTCTCTGAGAGGGAGTGAGGGAGACGGAGAGACGGAGGGAGAGGGAAAGGGAGGAGAGGGAGGGAGAGAGAGGGAGGGAGGGAGGGAGAGATGTCTCCTCCCTCCCTCTCCTCCCTTTTCTCCCTCTCCCTCTCCCTCCAACTCTCCCACTCCATTCATCTCTCCATCTCCCTCACTCCCTCCCAGAGGGAGAGACGGAGGGAGAGGCAGAGACAGGGGAGAGGGAGAGAGGGAGAGGGAGAGAGGGGGAGGGAGAGAAGGAGAGGGAAAGAGGCAGAGGAAAGAGGAAGAGGGAGAGAGGGAAGAGGGAGAGAGGGAAGAGGGAGAGAGGGAAGAGGGAGAGAGGGAGAGGAAAGAGAGAGGGAGAGGGAGGGAGAGGGAGAGAGGAAGAGACAGAGAGAGGGAGAGAGAGAGAGGGAGTGGGAAAGAGGTAGAGGGAGAGCGGAACAGGGAAAGAGGTACAGGGAGAGAGGGAGGCAGAGAGGGAGGAGAGGAAGCAGGGAGAAAAGAGAGAAAGAACACACCGTCTACATTTCTGTCAAATGACACCGGGGATCCTTACACAACCAGGAGAAAGTAACACAGGGAGGCTCTTTCTCAGCTGGAACTGGAACTGCAGACGGGGCCAAACACCACCAGGCTGGCCACACGTGTCCAGCCGCCGCTGCAGCCCCGTCAGCCGTGAGTCCGGTCACCAGGGCTCTGAGTGTCTGCTCCAGGGAGCTGGGGTTCACCCTCTCACCCGGGAGGCCGGGCCAAGACAGCAGGGCCCCGGGCTGGACACATAGGGGGAAACGCATGCCCACAGGACAGCTTGTGCGAGCAGATTCAGCTACCAGATTCTAGAGGCCCAGGACCACCCTGTGGCCCGTGAAACCCAGGAGCCACGAGGGTCTTGCAACGTGATTCCTGTCCGTTGGACTGTAAAGTTTATGTAGGGAATCTTGGAAACAGTGGTAACAAGGCTGAATTGGAACGAGCTTTAGGCTATTATGGACCACTCTGAAGTGTGTGGGTTGCTAAAAACCCTCCCGGCTTCGCTCTCGTTGAATGTGAAGATCCCCGAGATGCAGCTGATGCTGTCCGAGAACTAGATGGGAGAACACTATGTGGCTGCCGAGTAAGAGTGGACCTGTCGAATGGGGAAAAGAGAAGTCGAAATCGTGACCGCCTCCTTCTTGGGGTCGTCGCCCTCGAGATGATTATCGGAGGAGGAGTCCTCCACCTCCCACACATCTCCAAGATGGAGAGCCTTCTCCGTCAGCCAGAGCAGGTCCCTTTCTAGATATAGGAGAGGAGAGAGATCCCTGTCCCAAGAGAGAAATCACAAGCCGTCCCGATCTTTCTCTAGGTCTCCTAGCCGATCTAGGTCAGATGAAAGGAAATAGAAGACCACTTTGCAAGAGGAGTGGTGTACAGGCAATAACTTCATTTGGCAGGAGTATGTACAGAATATTCAAGTTTTGTTTGAGACTTCCGAAGCTTGGTGCACTTTTTAAATGTTTTAGTTGTTCACACTTGTTTGTCTCTTGGGACAGTGACACATAAAGGTGTCATTCTCTATGGTTTGAAATGGGTCCTATGAGGCATGTAATATGAAGAATTGTTACCTTACAATGTTCCCTTAAGCAAAATTGAATTTGCTTTGAATTTTTGGTCTTGCCTAGACTGATAATGAAACTCTAACTCCTGCCCACCTAAAGTGTGATGTTTACTATTATGGAAACAACACTGGCAAACATTGAAAAGACTTTCTGTAGCTGGGATATGGTATGCAGCTGTAGTTAAGCAAGCAGTCTTTAAAAGGTGCTGTGAACCCAAGCCAGCAGGTAAAAATGAAAGCCGCACCCTTACCCTAGATTAGAGGTTTAAAAATTCCACTAGTCTTCACACTGGACAAGAGGTTGTCCAGGGAGTTTAAAATCTAAGAAGTTTAAAGGAAGTTAGTTTACCTTTGAGTTAGGTCATACGTCCCCTCTGTGATTGCTGTACATGAATACATAGCTCTTTGTAATATTCTTTGGAAATTTGAGATTATCAAGATACCAATGTCCTGCCAGATTAAGAGTATATTGTAGAGCTGAACTTTGAGTTACTGTGCAATTTTTTTTTCATGCTGTCATTTGTAATATGTTTTGTGAGAATCCTTGGGATTAAAGTTTTGGTTGCAAAAGAAAAAAAGAAAAGAAAAGAATCCGCCTGCCAATGCAGGGGACACAGGTTCAAGCCCTGGTCTGGGAAGATCCCAGGTGCCGCAGATCAACTAAGCCCGTGGGCCACAACTACTGAGCCTGCACTCTAGATCCTGGGAGCCAGAACTACTGAGCCCCCGTGCCACAACTACAGAAGCCCACACGCAACGAAGACCCAACGCAGCAAGAATAAAAGGACGATACTGGCCAGGTGATCAAGGGTAAAATCGTTTGTCATAAGTCCCGTTGATAGTGTGTATCCTTGATGTGACCTGAGGAGAATGGCATTTTTATCTCTGTCTGGGTCTTCCGCCCCAAACCCCATAACTCCAGACCAACCATAAGAAAACATCCGAAAACAAACAGACAAACAAATTGAGGGACAAAATACCTGACCAGTCCTCCTCAAAACTTTCAAGGTATCAAAACCCAGCGACGTCTGAGAAATGTCACAGCCCAGAGGAGACTGGGACAGAAAAAGGATGTTAGGGGAACACTAGGGAAATGCTAATAAAGTTTGGACTTTAGTTAATAACAATGTATCCATCTTGGTTCCTTAGTTGGATAAACATGTCGTACTAAGGTACTAACGAGTTGGAAATAGGGGTACTGGGTCAGGGTCCACGGCACTCTGTACACTCTGTACAGATCTTTGCAACTTTTTTGTAACTCTAAGCTCTAAAATTAAGCGAGTACTGAACAGAGCTAAGAATGTTATTTCCTTGATTTGAACATGCCTGAGTTTCTTTTCATGGTCACATTTTTGCTATCTGGATGTGTCTTGGCATCAGTAGCAAAGGAGAGTTGCCAGCCCCTGGGAAGATGTGGGTGGTTTGCAGGTGGCTTGCTCTGGAGCTGAAGACCACGGTGGGAAGTCTGCAGTCTCGGGCTGCACTTAGAACCATGGGAGGGGATGGGCCAGCTCAGTTAGGGATGGAACCTATAAATAAAACTTTTTTCTTTTCCGTTATGGCTTATCACAGGATACTGAATATAGTTCCCTGTGCTAGACAGTAGGACGTTGTAGTTTATCCATCCTATATTTAATAGTTTGCATCTGCTAACCCCAAATTCCCAATCCAACCCTCCCTCACTGTTTCTCCCCCTTAGCAACCACAAGTCTGTTCTCTATGTCTGTGAGTCTGTTTTTGTTTCGTGGACGAGTTCATTTGTGTCGTATTTTAGATTTCACATATAAGTGAGATCATATGATATTTGTCTTTCTCTTCTGACTTACTTCACTTAGTATGATCATCTCTAGGTCCATCCACGTTGCTGCAAATAGCATTATTTCATTCTTTTTATGGCTGAATAATATTCCATTGTATATATGTACCACATCTTCTTTATCCATTCATCCATCAGTGGACATTTAGGTAGCTTCCATGTCTTGGCTACTGTAAATAGTGCTGCAATGAACATTGGGGTGCATGTATCTTTTCTTTCTTCTTTCTTTCTTCCTTTCTTTCTTTCTTTCTCGCTCTCTCTTTCTTTTTCTCTCTCTCTCTCTCTCTTTCTCTCTCTCTCTCTTTCTTTCTTTCTTTTTTCTTTCTTTCTTCTTTTATTGTCACACGGCATGTGAGATCTTAGTTCCCTGACCAGAGATGGAACCCACGCCCCCTGCACTGGAAGCATGGATTCTTAACCACTGGACCACCAGGGAAATGCCAGGAGTGTATGTATAGTTTTGAATTAGAGTTTTCTCCGGATCTATGCCCAGGAGTGGAATTGTGGGACCCTATGGCAGCTGTATCTGTTCCTGCACGCCTCACATCAACCACCTGCACTCCAATCCTTGCTCTCAACATCATCTTCGGGGAACCCAACCTGCGACAGGGACCTTGACAAGAAGAAATGGCTCAGGGGAAAGCTACCTGCACAGGGAGGAGATAGAGACCATCGCCCCTGGGGTGCGGCGGGGAGAGTGGGCACAGAGGTTTGTCGTTTCACCCACCCCCGATACTCATCTCAGCCCTCCTGGCTGCCCCACTCTAGGTCACCTCGGGATACAGAGGTGACCCGGTTAGAGTCCCTGCCTGTGCAGGAATCTGGGGGCACCAGCGGGTCTGAATAATATTAGTGCAGGGTCTCCCCCGTGGCACTGGGGTTATTCGGGGCGGGTCATCCTCTGCTGAGGGCCCCTCCTGGGCAGTGTGTGGGGTTTAGCAGCATCCCTGGCCTCACCCATTTGATTCCAGGGGCCCTCCCTCCCAGTTGTGACAACCACAGATTTTCCGAACACATCACGGAAGAAATGGGTGAGGCGGGGGCAGGATGGCTCTGGGCGAGGACAGCTGTGTTGAAGCAACCAGCCTGGCCCAGGGCAAGGTCTGCCCCAATCCCATCAGCACCTGCATTTAGAACTGCCCCTTTCCTCTCCCACCTCCCCTGCCCTGCAGTGGTCTCCGAGACATCATCCCCATGTAATAAATCACACCTTCTCAGTTTACTGTTTGCTGCCCTCGCTAGAACGTGAGCTCTTTGAGGACAGGGATGCTGTTACGTCCCCAGCACCTAGAAGAGTGTCTGCTGTGTAGTAGATGCTTCATAAATACTTGCTGAATAAAGGAGTTGAATAAAGGGATGAGTGGATGAATGAATGAATGTTACAATGGAAGGAGGGGGGAGATTCCCTTTCTGGCTCTCGGGGGTTGGGAGATCAAGTGAAAGATCTGTCCTAAATAGGCTGACCAGCCTTCTGGGGTCCCCCGGGACTGAGGGTTTCCCCAGAGTTCCAGCGCTCAAACCTGAGCGGTCCTGGGCAAACTGGGGGCGGGTGTTGGTCACCCTATCTAAACACAGTAACAATTCCAGCTGCAATAGCAATGGCCAATGACCTCTACGGTCTTACTGACCATGAACAGTTCTCTACCTGGCAGGGAAGGGTGGGCCGGGATTGGAATTCTGGTGATCCAGGGCGGGTGAGGGCACACCCCGGGCTTGTGGAGGGGAGTCCAGGAAGGTTCTGGAGGAAGTGACAGTGACACAGGAGGGAGGGAGGAGTCTAAGGAAGAACGTCCCACATGACAACGTGTGCCAATGGCCCTGGGCCCAAGGTCACACCTGACCAGGGCTTGCTTTTTTTTTTTCTAATTTACTTTTTCCCACATGGATATGCAATTGTCCTAATGCCATTTATTGAAAACTCCTTAATTTCCCCACTTTCTATCATATCAAGTTCTCATATATCTGTTTCTGGACCTTTTTTCTATACCATAGAGCTATACGTCCCATCCTTGCACCACTAGGGCTGTTTCATCACTATAACTTTATTTATTCATTTTTTTTTGGCCGTGCTGTGTGGCATGTGGGATCTTATTTCCCTGACCAGGGATCGAACCCGCGTCCCCTGCAGTGGAAGCTCGGAGTCTTAATCACTGGACCTCCAGGGAAGTCCCCAGGGCTTGCTTTGACATCCATGGAATGGTGGCAGGTGGGCACGGGGAGGAGCTGTCTGTGAGCCATCCTGTGTAGAAATGCAGGGTGGAGGGGAGGACAGATGGAGCTGGAGGGGAAGAAGCGGAGGAGGGAGGGAGGAAGGGAGGGAGGCCGGGCGAGAGACAGACAGAGAGTTTCCTGAGACAATAGCTCTGGCCGTGTCCTAGGGCATGAAAGCTGAAAATAGCTCCTAGTGCCGGGAGCCTTGGAGCTGGAGCCTGGGAGCCAGGGTGACTGGCTCTCCTCCCTGGTGTGTGTGTGTTGCGGGGCTGTGGGTGGCTCTGGGCTTCTCAGGCTGGGAATGGGGTGCACAGAGCAGGGACGGAGCAGGGACCCTTCTCTCTGGAACCTCGTGGGCCATCCTCAGCTCACAAAGCTGAGCCACTCCTTGCCCTACGAGTGGGGGGCTTATCCTCCCTGTCCCCTGGATCATACCCCCTCACACACAACTTCCCCGTGTGTGTTCCCAGCAACCAAGAGAATCTGTTTTTAAAAGATTTGGGGGAGGGGGGTAACCATACAAACAAGAGCAGAATGGATACTTTTTCAGAATATGAATGGCTCTGTGTAAGCCCACCCCCAGGGTAACCACAGTCCTGACCTCTAACACTCTTGACGAGTCAGCCTTGGTCTGGGCTTGCGGACCCACGGAAGCTTCCTCATCCCCTCCTTCAGATCCTGACTCTCCCTCGGCGTCTTTGTGAGAAGCACCTGGGGAAGTGGGACTGCTAGGCTGTACTGCTGCTAGAACTCCACCTGGGCTCCACCAGGCTCCAGCCCCCCGCCCTGTCCACCTAACTGACCCTGAGGCACCTCAACTGGTAGGAGCAGCATCACCTTCCCTCCTGGGACTTGTGACACTTAAGGGAGACACCGAAAGACAAGCCTTTGGCTCCCTGGCTGGCAAAGAGCAGGTACTCAATTGTCATAAGTGTCTGTATCAGTGAGGGTTCTCCAGACAAACAGAATCCATACGGGGTGTGTGTGTATATACACACACACGTACATATGTACAAGCATACAAAAATATACAGCTGTGTACATATGCAGTATGCGTACATACATATACACATATAGTATATACAATACACACATACATATATACACACATATGAAATGCAGTTTGTATATATACAGTATGTATACACACATATACACACAATATATACAATACACACATACATATACACTATACATACACACATATAAAATGCATAGTTTGTATATATACAGTATGTACACATACATATAACATATGCAATATACACACCTAGGTACATATATATCATACATATATTCACACATACAAAGATATTTAAGTGTGCATATAGACAGTATACATACATACACATATAATATATGCAATACATACACGTACATACATACAGACACACATATACACCTACATATAAAAGCATATAGCATAAAAATATATATGTACTGTATATAGAAATTCATCGTATATATACATACATATATCATATATATAAGATATATACACATACATATATACAATGTATACACACACACACACACCTATATGTAAATATGCGCATGGACATACACATATAAATTCATACGCAAGTGTGTATATAATAGTATATTCATATATACATATAATACCTAGAAACATATACACATGCAGGTATACAACAGATATACACACCTATATATAAATATACACTGTATACATACATACATACAGTGTACATACACTGTCTATATACACACACCCATAAATCAATATATGGGTGTGTGTATATATACAGCACGTTCACATTTATAATATGTATACTATATATATATATACACATACATACATGTATACAATATATACACACAAATATATAGGCTTGTATGTATACTGTATATAGTACTTACACATATACTACAAACGCACGCACATATAAACATATGTGTATACATATATATAATATGTATACACACATATACAAATTAATAGACTTGTATATATTCAGTATTTTTACATATATAGTTTTGTTTTAAGGAGTTGACTCATGTGACCGTGAGGCAGGCAAGTCAGGGCAGGACTCTGGGCTGGAGACACAGGGAAGAGCTGATGTGCCAAGGCCATTGGAGGAACAGTTCCCTCTTTCTACGGAACCTCATTTTTCTCTCCAGTCCTTCAACTGATGGACGAGGCCCACCCACGCCACGGCATTGACAATCTCCTTTATGCAAAGTGGTCCAATTTCAGTGTTCATCTCTTCTGAAAAATACCTTCCTGGCCACATCTGGAATAATGTTTGTGGTTGCCGGGGCCCCACGCAGTGCGCACATGAGATTAACCATCCCCGTGGCGATGATGACACTTTATTTTCTCCCTTGACCATTGTCACTACTATTCCAATTAAAATGGCAGCGCCATGAGGGCAGGGCATTTCCTTTTTTGCCAGTACTGAGCGTCCAGGTCTGGTGCCTAGCATAGGCTAAATACACAGCATTTTTGTGAACAGAAGCCAGGATTCCGGCTGCCATATTTAATGAGGAATTATAGTCTTATTATTGGGGGGGAGGTGTCACGGTACGTCAAGGGCGGGAGTCGAACCCGCCACCCCAGGCCCCGAGGGGTCTCCCCGGGTCTCCACTTCGGGCCGGTGGGTGTGGCCGGGGGCAGCTGAAGACGTGCGTGCGTGCTTGCGTGCGTACGTGCGTGCGTGCGTTCGTACGGGCGTGCGTGCGTGCGAGGGGGCGGGTCCACGGGGCGGGAGGCGCTCGCCGCAAGTGAGTGGTTCAGCTGGCCCCCGGCTCATTGTGCTTGCCTCACGCCGGCCCCAGTTGGCAGCAGCGCTGGAGGCCCCGGGCCTGTGACCACAAAGAGGGAGCCGGGGGCCGGACGGGAGCAGGCCGCCGGCGGCGGCGGCGGCGGCGGCGGCGGCGGCGGCGGCGGCGGCGGCGGCGCGGCGGCGGCGCCGGCTGAGGCCCAGGCCAGGCTCCCTCCCCTCAGCCTCCCGCCCGCCCGCCTGTCCCGCCCCCGCCGGCGGCGCCCCGCCCCTCCCCCAACCGCCAGACTAGCCTGGTGCGGGGGCCGCGCGCGAAAACGTGGGGGAGAAGCTGAGGCTGGAGTCGCCCGTGGTGGCCGAGCCCGCCGTCTACCCATGGCTGCTGCTGGTCTACGTGAGTGCTGCCCGTCCCCTCTTCCTGGACCTCCACCTCTCTTCCCCCAGGGCGCGCGCTGAGCCCACCGAGAAACGGAGCGACTCGAGTCGCCAGACCCTCTTTGGAGCCCCCCTTCCCGCCCTGCCTGCTTCTCCGCGGCCGTTTCCAGCCCCCGTGCGCAGGGTGGGCAGAGGGGAGCCGGGGCCGGCCGGGGGCACAGACTCGGCCGCGGGGACCCCGCGCTTCCGAGGGTCGCCCGAGCCGGTCTGCCGTTGGCCCTGTAGGGCTGGGGACCCCGGTCCCCCCCCACCGGCCTGAACTGCTGGCGGGCTTGCCCTTCCGTACTTTATGATCTGACACGTCGGGTTTCTTTTTCCTGGCCAGCTTTACCATTACCTGCCCAGCTTTCCCAGCATCCCCTGATAATGTGTTAGATATTCAAGTTTTAGGGCCCGGTCCCAGCCCTATGGAATCAGCAACTCTGGTGGGGCTCAGTGATCTCTGTTACAACAGACCCTCCAGATGATTTTTATTCACCTTAAAGTTTGAAAATATCTGCATTGTCAGCTGGCCAAAGCATCCACCAGCAGGTGAAGGGGAGTGGCGCCTGGAAAAGATAGGGACTAGCCAAGGTAAGTACAGTAGCATTTGCCATGGTAGTAATGGAGAATGCCTTTTCTCCACTGGTTGGCACAGACTAGTAGTATCTGGGAGCAGTGGCAGGGTTATTTCGGATGCTTTACATTGCAATGTAGAGTGACCGCTGTCCTGGTTTGCCAGGGACTTCCCCTGTGTGAGCACTTAAAATCTCATCCTGGCAAACCCCTTAGCCTTGGGTTTGAAAAACTTAGGGAATAACATGAAATTTAGGGGAAACATGATCTAGGTTTTGGGCAAGTCACAAGTGCTAATTAAAGCTAAGCAAGTATGGACAACATCTAGCCTCCTTTACCCCTTTGCGGGGAGGTAAATCTTGATTGGGTGAGAGGACTTATTGTTAAGAGATCTTTGTAGAAACATCCCCTTCTGCTTAGTCCGCTGGTTCTCGGTTCTGGCTAGACATTGGCATCGTCTGAGGAGAGTTAAAATGATTGTATTGGTCTAGCATGACCAACCGTCGGTGTGAGGGTTTTTAAAAAGTGCTTCAGAGGATTCTAATGTGCAGCCAAATTTAGGTGCCACTGCTTAAGCTTTTGAACCGCTGCTACGTATTTTCACCTCATCTTGCTGTGAGAATATCCAACTGTAGTTGAGGTTTGTTTTTTTTTCTTTTTCTTTTTTTAACTGTCTTATTATAAGATTTACTGTCTTAAATAAGATTGAATGTACAGAAACTCCTGCTAGTCCATCTGGTATAGCTGGATACCCGGAGTAATATCGTTAAGATATGTACCATTTAAGTATTGTGACTGGCCTTTTAAAAATTAACATATGCATTAAATTAGTATTGATAGTATAGATCTCTTTCGAAGTTGTCATGTTGGGGAGCTATACCTCTAATCTGCTGCCATTGCTAAATATCTGGACACCTCTTATTAGGAATTGCTTTTAAAAATCTTTAGGGATTAAAACCAAGATTGCTGTATTATTTGTACTGGGACCACAAAAACCTCACGAAGTTCCCCTGCTGTACCTTCTACCCCCATCTCTAACCCTTGGCAACTTCTAATCTGTTCTCCATCTCCACAGTTTTGTTATTTTAAGAATAATATGTAAACATAATCATGAATTACTTAATCTTCGGAGATTGGCTTTTAAAAAATTTTCCCTCGGCATCATTCCCTTGAAGTTCATTTCAATTTTTGCATATATTAATAATTTGTTCCTTGTTGTTGCTCGGTAGTATTCTATCATAAGATTTTATCACAATTTGTTTCAACATTCACCCATTGAAAGACATTTGGGTAGTTGCCAGTTTTCAGCTATTAGAAATAAAACTGCTATGAACATTTATGTGTAAGTTTCTGTGGGAACTTCATTAAGTTTTTGTTTCTTTTGGATAAATGCTCAAGAGTACAATTACTGCATTGTAGGGTGAATCTACTTTTAGGATTAAAAGAGACTGTCAAGCTGTTTCTCAGAGTGGCTAAACCATTTTATTTTCCCACCAGTGATGTGATATAATTTTTCTACGTACTCGCTAGCATTTGATGTTGTCACTATACTTTAATTTTAGTTATTCTCTGATATCTCATTATGGTCTTAATTTGCATTTCCCTGACGGCTAACGATGTTGAACATCTTTTCATGTGCTTCTTTGCCATGTGTATATTCTCTTCCATGAAATGTCTGTTCCTGTCTTCTGACTATTTTCTAGTTGGATTTTTTTAAGTTGTTTGGAGAGTTCTTTGTATATTATAGATACAAGTCATTTGTCTCCTATGGGGTTTTCAAATATGTTTTCCCACTGTGTAATTTGAGTTTTCATCCACTTAAAAGGATCTTCTATGAAGCATTTTTAACTTATTTTGATGAGATCCAATTTATCAGTTTTTGCTTTTATTGATCATACTTTCGGTGTCAAGTCTAAGAATTATTCACCTAGTTCTAGATGCCAAAGATTTTCTCCTATTTTTTTTTTCTAAAACTGTCCTGCTTTTACATTTAAGATTATGATCCACTTTGATTTAATTTTTGTGTAAGATGTGTAAGGTTTAGGTTAAGGTTCATTGTTTGTTTGTTTGTTTTTGTCGAGGGATGTCCAACTGTTTCAGTACCATTTTTTGAAAAGTCTATTCTTCCCTGATAGCTTTTGCACTGCTGTCAAAACCAAGTTAAATGTATTTGTGTCGGTCTATTTCTGGGTTCTCTGTTCCATTCCATTGATCTGTGTATCTACCCTCCATCATTATGGCGAAATCTTGAAATTGGGTAGATTAATTCCTCCCATTTTAATCTTCCTTTACAAATTGTTTTAGCTATTCTTCAGCCTCTTCCTACCATATAAATCTTAGAATAAGCTTGTCTATATCCACAAAAACCTTGAGGGCATTTTAAGAGTAATTGTGTTAAGCCTGTTAACTTGGGGAGAATTGACATCTTTATTATGTTGCGTTTTCTAATCCATGAACAAGGTATGTCTCCCTATTTGTTTGGGACTTTTAAAATTTTCTTCATCAGCATTTTGTAATTTTCAGTATAGAGGTCCTATAAATGTCTTATTGGGCTTCTATTTAAGTATTTATTTAGGTCAGTTGTAAATGGCATCACATATTTTTATTTAAGCTTCTACACATTTGTTATTAATATGTAATTTGATAAAATTGTGTGGATCTTGTACTCTAAAACATTTACAAACGAATATTATTTCTCAAGCTTTTTGTGGATTCCTTGGTATTTTCTCCATTTAGATTATCATCTCATCTTCAGATATAGACAGTTTTAGTTTTCCTTATTCAATATAATAGGATATATTACTATTCAACATTCAGTAGGATATATTCCTTCCTATTCAACATAGTAGGAATAGTTCTTTCATCTTTTAAATAAACTTTTTAAAAATTTAACTGTTAAATTTATCTATTTATTTATTTTTGCTTTATTTTCTTACTAGAACCTCCAGTAATATATTTAATAAAAGTGGTGAGAGCAGATATCGGTGCCTTGTTTCTGATCTTACAGAGAAAGCGTTCAGTCTTTCACAGTTAAATATAATGTCGGTATAGGTTGTTTGTAGATCACCTTTATGAGTTTCAGTATGTTCCTTTTCTATTCCTAGTTTGCTTGGAGTTTTTTTTCTTCTTTTTTTAAAATCATGAATGGGATTGGATTTTATCAAATGCTTTCTCTGCATTAATGATTAGGATCACATGACTTTTCCCCCTTAATCTATTGGATATGGTAGATTACATTGTTTGATTTTCAAATATTTAACCAACTTTGCATAACTGGAATAAATACCACTTGGTCATGGTATATTATTCTTTTTATATATTTCTGGATTTAATTTGCTAATATTTGGCTGAGGATTTTTACAGCCAATTTCATAAAAAATACTGGGCTGTAGTTTTCTTCTTTCTATACTGTCCCAGTCTGGTTTTGGTATCAAGGTAATACTGGCTTCATAAAATTAATTAGGAACTGTTCCCTCTACTTCCGTTTCTTATCAAGTCATGTAAAATTGGTGTTAATGCTTTAAGTCTTGGGTAAAAGTGAAACATCTAAGCCTGAATATTTCTTTTGGGAGTTTTTAAATGAAAAATCAGTGTTTCTCATAGTTACAGGAAAATTGAGATTGTCTCTTTCATCTTGGCTGAGTTTTGGTAATTTTGGGTGTAGACGCATTGGTCCATTTCATCCACAGTTTTGAATTTATAGTGTAGACTTGTTCATAATAACTTGTCCCTTATTAACCTGCAGGATATGTCATGGTATCCCTGGTTGCATTTCTGGTATCTGTGATTTGTGCCATCTCTCTTTTTATCTTTATCAGTCTTGCTACATCTTTCTTGATTAGATTGTTTATTTTGAAGAACCAGCCTTTTGTTTCATTGATTTCCTCCCCCCCCCCATTTTCCTGTTTTTAGTTTCATGGATTTTTGTTTCATCTTTATTATTTCCTTCTTTCTGCTTGTTTAGTGTTTTTTCCTCTTCCGTTTTTACTATTTTAATATAGAAAATTAGACTATTTCTTTGAAATATTTTCTTTCCCAATTTAGTGCTATAAACTTGCCTTTCAGCATTGCTTTCACTTCATTCCACAAACGTTGATCTGTTATATCTCCATTTTCTTTTATTCTATGCATTTAAAAATTTTTCCTTGACTTTTTACCCATGAGTTATTTGGAATTGTGATGTTTAGTTTTCATGTGATTGAAGATTTTCCTGTTGTCTTTCTGTTATTGATTTCTAGTCTGGTTCCATTATGGCTAGAGAACATACTCTCTCTGATTTTAATTCTTTTAAATCTGCTAATGTTTTTTTATCACCCAGTGTATGGTATATGAGTGAATGTTCCATGGACACTTGAATATGTATTCTGCTTTTATTGAGTGTGTTCTTTAAATGTCAGTTATATCCTGTTGATTGATGATGTTTTCAGTTCTTCCATACCCTTGCTGATTTTTCTCTCTGGGAGTTCTATAAATTGCTGTGTTGAAGTCTCAAATAATAATTGTGGATTTGAAATTTTCTCCTTTTACCTTTTTCAGTGTTTGCTTCATGTGTTTTGAAGTTCTGTTGTTTGGTGCACACGCATTTAGTATCACTAGGTCATCTAGGTGGATTATTCCTGTTATCTTTATGTAATGACCCTCTTTGCCCCTAATAATTTCCTTTGCTCTGAAATCTACTTTATCTGATATTAATATAGCCATTCCTGCTTTTTCTGATGAATGTTCACATGATATACCTTTTTCATCCTTTTACTTTGAACTACCAATATCATGATGTTTAAAGTAAGCTTCTTATAGACAGTATATAGTTGGATCATGCTTGTGATTTTTTCATCTACTCTTCCAATGTCTGTCTTTGACTTGGTTATTTAGATCATTTACAGTTAATGTAACGATTGCTATGTTAAAGATTAGGTCTAGCATTTTATTTTTTTTATGTTTATTTTTTATTTTATTTTTTTCACACACACACACTGTATTTTATTTTTACAAGAGATAAATAGACTGACAACAAGCATTCTACATGGATGCCCACAACAAAAGCAACAATGATTGCAATTACCAAACATGAAACACACTCATGCTATGTCATAATATTGACATTCAGTCCAGTAATCCTCCACTGTAACAGCTCCTTTACTTTGCAGTGAAAATTGATTTGTATATTCTTTGCCTCTGAGTCCTTGTGAGATTTTTTTTTAATTCAGACAGAAATTCACAAAAATTATACTCATCCTCATCAGTTCACTCAGTCCCATGTAATTACATTTTTTTTCATCTTGATCTTTTGTTAGCACTTTTATGAGTTCATCAGTTTTTCATTAGAGTTCTGAAAATGCTTATTCATTCAGTTCAGTAGTACAGTCAGTTACCAGAAACCTGTACTTGTCAGAGTCTTTTCCATGAATTTCTTGAAGATGAAACCCTTTTATAGGAACATATTTGCAAAAGCATCAGAGTACACCCAGAACTGTCTGTAAATGAGAAAAGACTTAAAAATGACCACAGTTAAAGATTTGATGAAAGTTCATAATAATGCAGTTGACAAGAAAATTAGTTATTTCTGAGATATACATTTTAAAGTAATAACTAGGATTATTACTTATAACATTATACCAGAACATATAAGATTTTTAGAAATTTCATGTAATGTCTGAAACATTTATATTAACATATTTCCATACATATTTCCATACAAATACAAATATAAGATTTTTAGAAATTTCATGTAATGTCTGAAACATTTATATTAACCTATTTCCATACAAATAACCCAATGAAAGTTTAGTATTAGTTGTTTTGTTTGTTTGTTTTTTTATACTGCAGGTTCTTATTAGGCATCAATTTTATACACATCAGTGTATACATGTCAATCCCAATCGCCCAATTCAGCACACCACCATCCCCACCCCACCGCAGTTTACCATTTTATTTTTTGTTTTGTCTTTTACCTCAGTTTCTCAATCCTGTGTTTCTCTTATTTTGCCTTCTTGTGGGTTACTTAAACATTTTTTTACACCATCTTTTTTTTTTTATATTTATTTATTTATTTATTTATTTTTGGCTGTGTTGGGTCTTCGTTTCTGTGCGAGGGCTTTCTCTAGTTGTGGCAAGTGGGGACCACTCTTCATCGCGGTGCGCGGGCCTCTCACTATCGCAGCCTCTCTTGTTGCGGAGCACAGGCTCCAGACGCGCAGGCTCAGCAATTGTGGCTCACGGGCCCAGCCGCTCCGCGGCATGTGGGATCTTCCCAGACCAGGGCTCGAACCCGTGTCCCCTGCATTGGCAGGCAGATTCTCAACCACCGCGCCACCAGGGAAGCCCTAAACATTTTTTAATAAGTCCATTTTAATCTAATTTATTTATAATCGTTTGTGGATACTGTTTGTATAGTTTTCTTAGTGGTTGCTTTTGGCATTACACTATACATATGTAACTTATCATAGCCTACTGGAATCAGTGGTTTATTACTTCAAGTGAAGTTTCAAAATTTTACTTCCATTTAGGTCTCTTAATAGTCCCCAGTTTTAAAGTATGATTTTCTGTAGTATTTCCTTTATATACATTGAGAACCACATCAGATGGTGTCATAATTTTTGCTTTGACCATCAGAGGGAATTTAAGAAACTCATGAGGCTAATGATAGTCTCTTATATTTATCCTACTTGTTTTCACCCATTCCATTGTTCCCCTTTTCTTTCTGAAGTTGCCAGTCTTCTGTTATTTTTTTTTATGTTTGCATAACAGTAGGTGATATCTGGGCTTTCCAGTGCCATTGGATATGAGTTTCAGGAAACACTGAGCCTGGCTCACTTAATGCTACTGAGTTGGAGGGTTTGTATACGTTGGGCCTGTTGGCACAGCAGATGCTAGCAGATTAGACTAATGCTGATGGGACTAGTGCCACAGGAGGATGCATTCCCATTCAGGCTATGCTGCTGCTACAGTAGATCAAATCCCCCTCTACCCCAAGTGTGGGGCAGTGACCTGCTGCTGTCACTGCTTCTTTATTAGGCTGCTTTCGCCTCAGGTGTGTGGTGGGATCCCTTGGAAGCTGCTGCTGCTGTCAATCACAGGGTTAAATTCATTTTAGAAATACTTAAATATAAATATATAGCCTGGCTCTTGTAGGACCTCTGTATTTGTTTTTTATTGCTTTCATACGAATTACCACAAATTGAGTGACTCAAAACATCGTAAATTTATTACCTTACAAGTGTGACATTGGTCTCAATTGAGTAAAGTAAAAGTGTTGGCAGGATCGACAGATGAATGGATAAAGCTGTGGCACGTATATACAATGGAATATTACTCAGCCATAAAAAGAAATGAAATTGAGTTATTTGTTGTGAGGGGGACTGACCTAGAGACTGTCATACAGAGTGAAGTAAGTCAGAAAGAGAAAAACAAATACCGTATGCTAACACATATATATGGAATCTAAAAAAAAAAGAAAAAAATGGTTATGAAGAACCTAGGGGCAGGAGAGGAATAAAGACTCAGCCATAGAGAATGGACTTGAGGACACAGGGAGGGGGAAGGGTAATCTGGGATGAAGTGAGAGAGTGGCATGGACATATATACACTACCAGATGTAAAATAAATAGCTAGTGGGAAGCAGCCACAAAGCACAGGGAGTGGAATCCTGCAGTGTTTGCTGATGGGTCATTTTGGAAGAGCTGACTTTCAGTCTGAAGCTCTGCCTGTTTGCATCTGAAGAATCTGCATTTAAGGAGAGGGTGTATGAGGAAGGGGGTGTATGAGGGACAAAGGTGTCCTGGGTGCAGATGAGCCAGGACCTGACCAGCTGCCTTTTGGGTCCTCTGGTCCCATCTCTTGGTCTGTGCCTCATCTGCATCATCACTGTCCCCGCTGGCACCCCTGGGGTGTTGTTGTCTGAGTGAGATTCCCCTGGTGCCCCTGCTCTCCTCCCCTCCTCCTGCTGGTTGGGGAGGGAACTGCTTGTTGTGTGGTCTGTACTCCTGAGGCACGAAGGACCCTGTAGCATGGACCTGCAGAGTGTGGGATGTGGTCCCAAGAGCATGGGGCCCACATAGGACACAACATCGGGGCATGACCAGTATTAGGGCTGCCTCATCACTGACAAGGAATGTTGTCCAGATCGTGCTCGGGAGGGTGTGGTGGGTGGCCTGGGACCCTAGAGGCCCCATTCCTATCCTGGAGCTTGGAGAGTGCATCCCCATGGGCTCCAGATTCACCCCATATCTCAGCCATATCCCTCTGTCCTGTCTTTGAACTCAGGAAAACGAGTTCTCTTGTCCACAACATAGGCCTGGTCCTGTTGGTATTAGGATTCTTTAAGTTAGGCATCCTGGGATAGCTCTTTTTAGGCCTGAGAAGGAAAAACTCAGGAGTGTACAACAATTTCAGATGAAACTAATATTCAATGACTATCTCTAACTACTCGGTTGTTGACTTCTATTAGTCATTATTCTCCTGGTTTTAGCTCTGATGTGGGGATTACAGAGGAGTCAACATTTAAATCTTCATAATCTGTGTATTTGTAGCTTCAGTATCATTACTGACCCATAGTTTTTTATGGTTTGGGAAGAGTTATTGATTTCATGTGTCATGTAAAGGATTCACAATGATGATAGGGCAATTAAGATTACAATAATGGCTAGTAAATTGTTCACATTTTCTCTACCTGTGCATCTATTGTATGCAAGTGAGTTAGTTTAGATGTCAATATTAGTGAAATGATATAGAGGACTAGAGAACTTATTTTAAAAATCACTATTAATGTGTGATGATGAAAATGTAAAAGTTCTTCCATAATCGGTGATGTTGTATCTTGAGAGCCTAGATGAAAGTGATATGCCTTAGTAATATACAGGATTTTAGCCTATGATTTAACTTTGACAAAGCTACATCACTTTTTACTTTTATCTCATTTATTGAGAAAGACATAATTGTTATGGTGTTGGCTTGAAACTGGTTGAAAAGGACTTGAATCCTTCCTTATTTCACATTTACATAGGTAGGATCTTGAAACATAGGATATGGTGGAGGGCATTCGTGTAACCATTCTAGGTTAGGAGTAGCAATTTCCACTGCTAAGACTTCTTGTTTAGACGCAAATGCTTTTCAAAGTATGAAGATTATTAGCATTACTGCTGCTACGGAGATGAATGAGCCTAAAGATAAAATATTTCATGTTGTGTGTGCCTCAGGGTACTCAGACTAACGTAGTGACATCCCTGAGAGGCCAAGAAAGTGCTGCAGGAAGTCATATTTACTACTACAAATATACTTGTGAAGTGAATTTTTGCTCATGCTGAGTTAACTGTATAACCTGAGAATAGTGGGAATCAGTGTAGGAAGCCTCCTATAATAGTGAAGACTGCTCCCATGGACATTAGGTCACGGAAGTGTGCTACTACATAGTATGTATCCTGGAGGACAATGTCTGGGGATGAGTTGGCTAAGATGATTCCTGTCAAACCACCTACTGTAAAAAGAAAAACTAAAGCCTAAAACTCATAGTATAGTGGGAGGTCATATAATATTACCTCCGTGAACAGTTGCTAACCAGGGACTTCCCTGGTGACGCAGTGGTTAAGAATTCGCCTGCCAATGCAGGGGACATGGGTTCGAGCCCTCGTCTGGGAAGATTCCGCATGGCGCGGAGCAAAAAGCCCATGCACCACAACTACTGAGCTGCCCTCTAGAGCCCGCAAGCCACAACTACTGAAGCCCACGCGCCTAGAGGCCGTGCTCTGCAACAAGAGAAGCCACTGCAATGAAAAGGCCGTGCACCGCAACCAGAGAAAGCCCACGTGCAGCAACCAAGACCCAACGCAGCCAAAAAAAAAAGAAACGAGAAAGAAAACTTAAATAAAGAGTTGCTAATCAGCTAGATACTTTTACTCCTGTAGGGATAGAAGTAATTACGGTAGCTGATGCAAAGTATGCTCCTGAGTCGACAGCTATCCCTATGGTAAACATATGATGGGCCCACAAGAGAAATCCTAAAAAGCCAGTGGACATGACTCATACTAGTCCCAAATAGCTGAAAGGCACTTTTTGTCCTAAATAGTATGTAATGATATGTGAGATTATAACAAAGCCTGGTAGGCCATGAATACAGACTTCAGGGTGACCAAAGAGTCAGAATAGGTGTTGGTATAGGATTCAGTCTCCTCCTGCAGGGTCAAAGAAAGTAGTGTTTAGATTTCTGTCTCTTAACAATATGGCAATTCTGGCTGCTCAGACTGAGAGTGGTAATTATAGTAATATGGCTATAGTTGGGAAAGATTAAACAAATACTGGTGTTTGGTATTGGGATATGACTGATAGTTTTGTATTAAAGACTATAGTAATAAAAGTAATAGCACCAAGAATTGAAGAGACACCTGCTAAATGTAAGGAGAAAATGGTTAGATCGACAGAGGCTCCTTCATGGGCCAGATTGCAGGCTAGAGCTGAATATAGGGTTCCACTTGTACCAGAACCAGCTTCTACTATTGGTGATATGAGTAAGAGTAAGAATGATGGGGGAAGTAGTCAAAAGTTTATATGATGTACTGGGGGAAATGCTACCTCAGGTGCCCCAGTTATTAGTGGCCCAAGTCAGTTTTCAAATCCTGAAATCATAATGGGTACAACTATAAAGAAAATTATTACAAGTGCAGGGACTGTTATGACTACCTTACAGATTTGGGCATCTCCAAGTAGCGCTCCAGGTTAGCATAGGTCAGCCAGGATTAATATACTTAAGGCGCTGCCTGCTACTCCAGCTCAAGCACCAAATAGTAAAGATAAAATGCCGATATCTTTGTGATTTGTTGAAAATAATCAGCAGTGTATGAACAGAGGTAAAATGACTGAGCTAGCATTCGACTGTAAATCTAAAGACAGAGATTGAGCCCTCTTTCTGGCAAACCCTGTGGTGAATCAACAGATTGAATTGTAACTTGAGAGAAGCAGCTTCAATTCTGCCGGTGATTTTCCTGCCTTTTTTTTTCTTCTTTTTTCTTTCCCAAAGGGAGGAGAAGTAGATTGAAGCCAGTTGACTAGAGGATTTGCCTGTTAACTAAAATTTCCTGGGGTTAAAACTCATCAATCTCGTAAGGATTTGGCTTAATTACAGTGTTTGCTTTGCATTCAATTGATATAGGAGAAAGTCCTGCAGTCCTTATTTTTAGAAATTAAGTAAATTGTACTTGTTTAGGGTTTTGAAAGCTCTTGGTCTAAGCTAACCTAAATTCCTAGTCCAGCACTGATAGGATGGGTGTTATGGGTAGTAATCGTGTGGCTATTATGATGAGTAATGATAGGAAAGTTATTTGATTTGTATGTTCAAATTGTTGTACTTTTGTGTTGTTTAATGAAGGGAATATAGTTAGTGATGTGGGTTATGTTAGCTGCAAGTAGAAATATATGCTGAGGACTGCTGTGATGGCTATTAGTGTTGGTAGAATGATGTTATCATTTTTGTTATCTCTTGGATAATTATTCATTTGGGTCAAAACCCTGATAATGGTGGGCGACCTCCTAATGACACTATAATGCTGAGGATAAGGATCCTGATGGGAGGTGTTTTATCTCATGTGTGTGATAATGATACCCTTGTAGTACATCTGGGTATAAATAGGAAGAAGATAGTGTTGTTATGATATAAATTAGTATGTTTAGGATTGTTATACTTGGAATATACATTATAATAGCTGTTATTCATCCTATATGGGCAACTGATGAGGAGGCTGTAATTTTTTCCAGGTGAGTATGGCTAAGTCTGCCTCAGCGTCCAACTATGATTTATAATATCACTATGATTAACAGTATGTTTAGGTTGATGGATGGTGACATGTGGTATAAAACTGATAGGGGTGCAATTTTGTCATGTTGATAGCATCAGGCCTGCTGTTCATGGAATGCCTTGAGTTACTTCGGGCACTCAGAAGTGAAATGGGGAATGTCCTACTTTTGTGACAAGGACGATTGTCATGATAGTGGATGCTGCTGGATTAAAGATTTTTGTAATCCATTGTGTTCTTTGACCAGAGTATATTAGATTAATGATAATAGCCATTATAAGTAGTATTGATGTGGTGGATTGTTTTAGAAAATATTTGTTGGATGCTTCTGTAGCTTATGGGTTCATGTTTTTTATTAGAATGGGGATACCATTAACCAGTGTGAGCTTGTTATACAATTATATTTCCTGAAATAATGGTCAGTAGAATGATAGTAAAAAACAATGAGAGTTTATTAGTACAGGAAGGATATACAACAATATTTTGGGGGTATGGGCCTTGAAGCTTTCTTAGAGAACCTTACTATATAGCATTGTGGTGTAATGTGGTAGCATGGAGAATGTAAAATTCTTAGAAATAAGTTCAATTCCAGGAATAAGCGCATTTAAACCTCTATCATTTACTTTATCAAAGTAACTCTTTAGTCAAACATATTTCTTAAGTTTGCTGTGGGTTGCCTGGTATGACGACAGGTAGTGAAAACTCTCATATACATAGGGCTAATGTTAGTAGTAAAAAGATTTTTTATAAGAGATGTATACGTTGATCATATCAAAATTGTGGGTAGGATGCTCGAATTCATCGAAAGGAGATTGTTAGATGTGTTTTAATGATGACTTGGGCTGTATATAATTCTGGCACGTAGGGATTGTTGAATGCTCCTAAAAATAGAATGTTGTGGAAATGTTTATTATAAGGAAATTGACATATTCTCTAGGAAGGACGGGGTGAATGGGCCTGCTACATTTTCTACATTGAAGACATATACAGGTTTTGATTCTACTTCTGTTAAATCAAGTGGGGCTTCATTGGATTTCTGCTACTGCGGAGATAATCAAATTCTGGGTAGGGGTCAGGAGAAAATTAGTCATAGGTGTTCTTGTGTAATAATTACTGTTGAAAGTGTAAATGATCCATTTAGCATTAGGACTGAGAATAGAATAACTGCCAGCAAGACTTCATATGAGATTGTCTGTGCTACTGTCCGTAGAGCTCCAGTGAGTGAGTATTTTGAATCTGAAGCTCAACCAGATCAGAGGATGGAATAAATGGCTAGGCTTGATATGGCTAATATAAATAGTATGCCTACATTTATATCAATTAGTGGATAAGATATGGGAAGAGGAATTCATGTTGTGAGAGCCAGGGTTAAGGCTAGCATTGGGGCAATAATATATAAATTGATGATGTTGATGGTCATGGTGGTTCTTTAATAAATAATTTGAATGTCTCAGTAATGGGTTGTAATAATCCATAGGGGCTGATGACTTTTGGCCCTTTCTGGATTTGTATATAGCCTAGGATTCTCCATTTAGTTAATATGAGGAATGCTATGGTGAATTAAATTGGGTACTTTGTGAAAGAATGTTGATTATAAATATATTCTTAGGAAGAGAACTTGAACCACTGCAGATAAAGGTTTCAGTTTTACCTAATTACCGGGCTCTGCCACCGTAACAAACCCTGTTCTACAGTAGGGTATGTATAAATTAACTGAATGTAGATTATATCATCATTTAGTTTGAAGACATTTTGTAAAGTAAGCCGTATTGCTCTTGTCCTTTCATACTGGAAGAAATCTGCAATAGACAGAAACCAACCAGGATGACTCCAGTCTGAACTCAGATCACGTGAGACTTTAATCGTTGAACAAACAGACAATTAATAGCAGTTATACCATTGAAATGTCGTGATCCAGCATCAAGGTCATAAAACATATTGCTGATATGAACTCCAGAATACAATTACTCTGTTATCCCTAGTAAAACTTGTTCCGTTGATCAGTGGTTTAGAAGAACAGGTGATAAAGCATTTTGACTAGCTGGTCTAGATTTTAATCACTCAGAGGCAGTTTTATTCTCCAAAAAATAAATGGCGCACGGGCTCAAGGCACACCGGCTTCAGTACTTGTGGCACGCAGGCTCAGTAGTTGTGGCCCACTGGCTTAGTTGCTCCGTGGCACGTGGGAAATTCCCAGACCGGGGATCGAACAGGGTCCCCTGCATTGGCAGGCGAAATCCTAACCACTGCATCACCAGGGAAGTCCCAGAATCGCAGTCTCCCTTTTAATATACCTTAAGCCCAAAGAATCCATGGAAAATTGTTACAGAAAATAAGACAAAAAAATATTGTAAGGACTATAACAGAAGCATATAATACACAGTTCATATAGACACATCCCAAGCAGTTACAAAGTATATTAAAAGGGAGGCTGCGATTTTAAAAGAATAAGATAAATTATACCCACAAACTCCCAGTCTTTCCTGAAACATTGCAATCTGAAACCCTATTGTAGGAAGCAGAAGATTCCAGGAGACATTCTACAAATGAAGGACTCTAAACCCTGTGGTTGGAAAAGGAATTCTGGAAGGAAGGTATCCTCACCCAAGGAGAGCAGGTTCCTATACTTCTCTAACATCACACCCCTGTACAATTCCCATTGATCTTGGTCCAGGCATTGTCACTCCTCTTGAGAGAAATCTATGGCCACATTCTGGAATGGCAGCAGTCCCTGAAATTAAAAGTACACATGCCATGTGGCCATGGGAAGAGTTCATAATGTGACCCAAGAAGAAAACAGCAAGTTAAGAGAACTGGTTTTAATTATAGAAGACTGTCTTCAATTATCCACTAATATATATATATTTACAAAGTAACTTTCTCTACCTTATTTCTAACTACAAGAAAAGAGTATGGCATGTGATCCACAAAACCAGTGTAGAGACTATACTTATCTGGAAAAGAAATGATAGAATGATGGTTTCAACACAGGCATATGCATTTTTGAGTGTTTTATTTATATCAAACTGGATAAAATGTGTGTATTTCTCAGACAGAAAAGACATGTCGAGGTAGAAATGTACCTTTCAACTATTCATGGGTACACAAGTACACTGGGGAGATTTTAAAAGTGCAGATCGTGATTCAGTAGGTCTGGTGGGCCTGAGTTCTGTTTTTTCCTCAAGCTCATTTTTAACTAGTGATGCCACAGTCTCTGATTCATTAACCACAGTTGGGAATAGCAGAGACATAATTAGAAAGGTAAAAATTCATATTTAACTTTGAACTTAAAGTGTTTTATGGATTTTACACCTTTAATAGAATAGTAAGCACAGCAGCAACAATCATTTGTGAATATTTACTATAGACTGTGTATCTTTCTTTCTTGTGTAGGATTCCAGGAAAAAGGCCTGGGCTGCGGCCACAGTGGGCGGGGCCCCCAGGCCGGGCCGCCCCTCCAGGACCCCCAGAAGGGCTCCTGGAGGCTCCAGGCGGCTTCTCCCCCGGCGCCGCCCTCCCTCCCGGAAGGCCTGGGGGCAGAGCGGTCCCACCTCCTCGCCCAGAACGGATCCCGCGTTTCCGCAGAGCTGGAACTCCCGGCTCGGGGTCTCTTCCCTCCGCCGTCACTGAAGTGCCCCGGAGCCCGAAGGGAGGGCGGCCTCACTGAGGCTGCCGGCTCTGGAGGGGCCCCGGCGGCCAAAGCCGCGACAGTCCTGGGGATCGCGGGCCGGGTAAGTGGGCGCCAACCCTCCTCCTGGTCTGGTGCCCGGGCGTCAGTGCAAGACCAGCTTCTGAGGGGCAGGCGTTCGCTGCCACCCGCCGCTGCTGTGCAGAAAGAGCGGCCCCCAGCGTTCTGGTCCC
Organism: Balaenoptera physalus; assembly: GCF_965194825.1. Classification (NCBI taxonomy): domain Eukaryota; kingdom Metazoa; phylum Chordata; class Mammalia; order Artiodactyla; family Balaenopteridae; genus Balaenoptera; species Balaenoptera physalus. The sequence goes on from NC_138882.1 coordinate 70,425,049, forward strand.
GGGGAACTTCGGTCCCTCCTCTCGCCCCTGCCCTCGGCCTGGCTCGCGGGGCCTGGTGGGCGTGGGGAGTGGGTCGGCCTGAGCGTCCTGAGGGGAAACGGGGAAAGGGAGGCGCAGGGTCCGGTTGGAGCGTCAGCGCCCCTCCTCCTGACTGCGGGGAAAGCAGCTGAAAACGCATCCCCAGGCTCGGAGGTCCCTTGTTCAGCCGAGTCTCTCTGCGCTCCTTCCTCCCTGAGCTAAAGTACTGGGGGGAGGGGACAGGGGAGGGGAATGGCGCAGGTAATGGGGAACATCAAAAGGTGATTGTTAACTAAGGAAAACCAGCTCTCCCAAGGTGAGGAATGTAGCGCTTTTCTTTGTATGGGAAGATGCAAGCGTCTGGGCTCACTGAAATCATTCCTTTGATATGCACCTCAGCTCGCTGGGGCCAGCATTCTGTATTTGCATATCCTGAGTTCCTCAGGGCCTGCTGGCTCACACTGGAGGGCTGCAAGTGCTGATGTCTGTGACATCCTTTTTTTACTGATATGGCAAGAAATATTCCATTTCTTACAGGCTTGAGGGGCAGAGAGTGAAAAAGAGTAGGAGAATCTCACTCAGCATGTAATTTGGTATATATATATATATATATATATATATATATATATATAAATATTTATATTTAACTGTGCTAATAGAGACTCTCAATTCCAATCAATTTGTACTACTGCCCTCTATGTATTAATTTCATCAGTATCATATAAAAAATGCCTATAAAGTTGACATAATCCATTTAAACAGGATAATTATTTTTAAAGGAAACATAATAGAAATATAACAACAAAACCCTTACCACCAAAGGCTGTGTGTGGAACAACCTAAATATATGTTCCATTGTTAAAATATTGAAAGATGTATTCAGTAGAAATATCAACAAAATGAAAAATAATAAGGGCAGCGGAATGCTGAAATATTGTATCTTTATCATTAAAGTGGCAGAAAATCATTTATTAGTAGGCAGTGAGGGCAGAGGATGCCTGATTTTTATATCTTTTTCATATTTGTGCAGTTGTTTCAGCAAGTAACTTAAAGAAAAGATGGAAAAACAAGGAGGTTTGTGCCTGAGATCATGTTGATGTGAAACCAGGGATGGCCACCTTGTGCCAGGTGCGTGAAGTTTACCTGGCCAGGTAGACCGCAGAGCTCCTGAGAAGCCAGGGTTGGAATTCTTCTGCTGGTTGCCCCTTAGCTTCTGTGACTTGATTGATTTTGAGTCATGTTGGGGGATAGACCTGATCACAGGAAATGGGTGGAAATAGAGTGATTTGGGGAGCAGCTAACGACATTCATCACAGCTCATGGCCTGATTGAATTTTAAAAAACAGGAAAACAAATGCTTCTTATGGAATCAGAGAATGTGAGGGGTGGACAATCCCAGAAAATGAGAAACACCCATCCCATTTTCCAGATGAGAAAACAGAGGCCCAGCAAGGTGAAATCCCTCACCCAAGTTGCACCTCTCTCTCCTCCCCACTACATGGTTCATGAAAGTAGGACTCTTCCTGTCTTGATCACTGCTGAACTCCAAACAGGGCCAGGCATCTAGCAGCTGCTTCAAAAATTTTGGTTGGGCTTCCCTGGTGGTGCGGTGGTTGAGAATCTGCCTGCCAATGCAGGGGACGCGGGTTCGAGCCCTGGTCTGGGAAGATCCCACATGCCGCAGAGCAACTCGGCCTGTGAGCCACAATTACTGAGCCTGCGTGTCTGGAGCCTGTGCTTGGCAACGAGAGGCCACGATAGTGAGAGGCCCGTGCACCGCGATGAAGAGTGGCCCCCGCTTGCCACAACTAGAGAAAGCCCTCGCACAGAAACGAAGACCCAACACAGCCATACATACATACATACATACATAAATAAAAAGAATGTAAGCAGACAAGAATAGCATTAAAAAAAAAATTTGGTTGACTGGATGAACAACGCTATTTCTTTCTTTCTCACTCTTATTCAGGACTGTGCCAAGAACTCCCCAGGTTGCAATGTAATTCGATAAATGTAAATATTAATTGAGTTTTGGTGTGATGAGGGCTTAGGCTTTGAAGGTTACAGATTTGGTTCAGATCCTGGTTCTGCCACTCAATAGCTGTTTGGCTTTGGGAAAATTACTAAACCTCTCTGAGCTTACTTCCTCCTTTGTAAAGTGGGGATAAAACTATCTGAGCCAGCAGAGCACCTGCATCAGGGATGTGCACTAAGTATTGGTCTTTCTCACTCTCCCACTCCTTCCCTCTGTTCTTCCCCAAGAAGATGTATAGAAGGATATAGTAGTTTTAAAAAAAATTAATTTAATTATTTTTGGCTGCGTTTGGTCTTCGTTGCTGCGTGTGGGCTTTCTCTAGTTGCAGGGAGCGGGGGTTATTGTTTGTTGCGGTGCGTGGGCTTCTCATTGCGGTGGATTCTCTTGTTGCGCTTGTTGTGGAGCACCAGCTTTAGGCGCGCAGGCTTCAGTAGTTGTGGCCTCCAGGCTCAGTAGTTGTGGCGCATGGGCTTAGCTGCTCCGCAGCATTTGGGATCTTCCCTGACCAGGACTCGAGCCCAGGTCCCCTGCCTTGGCAGGCAGATTCTTAACCACTGCGCCACCAGGGAAGTCCGATACGGTACTTTTTAAAAAGGGGTTTTAATTTATTTCAGAAAATATACATTTTTCTTGTAGAAAAGTTTATTCCCCTATAGAAACATAAACACGCAAACCACTCCAAATGCTGTATTCTATGGGTTAGATATTATCAGTCACATTTTATAAGTAATTGGGCAAATGCCAAAGCACTAGCTACTGGGGAGTAAGAAGACTCAAATCTGGGGTGCCCCCCACCCCAATTTCAAGAGCATGGTGTGTTTTTCAAATCCATGTTTCATCTGGTCTTTGTTTCTCATCCATATTCTGTGTCTGCCTTTCACCAGAAGGCTCAGATCCTCCGCTTTCACACCCTCCCGGCTGGCTGTGCCCCAGCTCCCGCCCTGGAACCTCTGCATGCCTGGGTATGCCTGCTCCCCCTGTGCATCACCAGCTTTGCCAGGGAGCTGCTGTATCGTGCACTGCTTGCTGTGCCCAGAGTACCTGGACCCTTCTGGTACATGAAGTACACCCTCATCACCATGTGTGCACGCCCATCCCCTTACCTTATATCCTGCCTCTAAGCCAGGGTTGGGGGTGACTACAGTGTGCATTCAGCTGTGTGTGAGGTGCTGGGATCAAAGTGAAGTTCCCAACTTTTGAAGTTGCAGGCTTGAGGGGCACACAGGGATTTAAAATCAGGTCACCTGACTTAAAGGGGGGACTGATTGATTTAAAGCCAAGGCAGCTGACTTAAAGCCTGCGTCCCTCAGCTGCAGGACGAGACCAGCTTTGGCGGTACACGGGTTCGCTCCAAGGCAGGACTGCTTTTCAGGAAGAGCTTCCAGTAGTGCCTTCGTGCAGGGGGACTTGGTCCGTGGTCTTGCCCCTGCCCTCAGAGGGGGGCCACCTGCTCTTCTGGAGAATCAGGGAGGGGGAAGTGCAGAGTCCCAGCTGGAGTTGCGTCACCCTTGTCTGATGGCAAGGAAAGGGGGGCAGGGCTGTGTGGTGTCCTGGGGCTGGACTCACCAGGTCGACTCAGCCTCTCAGCCCCCTAACCTCCCCTCACACACCCCACAAGAGTTTTCAGTAATATGTAATTGCGCCTTAGGTTCTCGGTCTTCAAACTCATACCCAGGCTCCCAGATCCCTTGATTCAGCCTATTCCTCTGTGCTCTTTCTTCTGTTACATACAGTCCGAGAGGGAGGGGCTGGGGGATGGGACTGGAGGGATCCCGGCAGCACTGGCCTCAGCTGACTAAAGAGATCCGGGGCCTGCGCTATCACACATGTGCGAGGACCCTTAAGGCGGAATCGAGGGGGCCAGTTAGAGGCAGTGCTTGCTGCCTCAAGTGAGTATGGATCACCATCGGGTGGGGAGCATGCTGACCCCTGAGAAGTACTGTTAGGAGGATGTGTTCCTCCCTCGGCTTCAAGGACGTGGGTGGGCTTCAGGGCTCCAGTTCCTCTCCAGGCCTCCAGGTCCGACTGCACCACAGCGGGCTTGCAGACCTGTCTTCCTGTCCCAGAACTTGCCAGGCTCCAGGAAGAATCCAGACTGCAGAAATGGTGCCTGAGCACTCCAGCGTAAGAAGTGCTGTCCCTGGGGACCCAACAGTGGAGGGAGGAAGGGTGAAGGGACTGGGGGTTAGGGTAGGGAGGGGTGGCTGCCCTGGGAGACATTGAGAGAAATATCGCCCCCCACACCCCTGCCCCTGCAACTGACGCATTGATGCCATAGGATCTCAGGGCCTTTTAGTCAGAGATGCCTCTGCTTCTTTACTCCTGTGTTCAAAACTATGCAAAACCAACTCTTCATCCTCTTGCTGCCTTGCCAGGACTTTTAAAGCACTGTTCTTTTGAAGCACTCGTTCCCTAAACTGCAGTTTGGAGCTGTCCCAGCTATTTAAAAGTGTTCTCCTTAAACTGAGACTAAATCCTACTCTTTTGGAAAAATGTCCTTAACTTCATTGGAGATCATCTTTTCTGCCCATTCCTTCCTTCTACTGCCCTCTTAAGAACCCCTGTGCTCAAAGAGCTTGGTGATTTATTTTTTGCTTGATGTCTAAAAGAAACCTTCCCCATGCACCCCAAAAAGATTTCCTGGATCATAGGTGTTTCAAAACCATGACAGTGTTTTGCAGTTAGTATACACTGTGTAGATTGCCTAGCAATCCCTCCAAGAGCCAGAGGTGAGCAACACTTTTGCTTATTTGATGGGATGTCCTTCAAGTTTAGGAAGGTACCATTCTTATGACCCAGGAGATAAGACAGAGCCCTGGATGGCTGTGGCTGTGATTAGATAACTTCTGATGATTTTATTTCCCTTACTGAGCTGCTGCTTCTAGGTCAATTTCATTTCATTACCTGTCCATTTCTAAAGAAAGACTGACAAAGTCACTGGAATAGGTCAGGAGTCTGAGCTCAGGGTTGGTCAAAGGTACTCACAGGGAGGAAGGTGGATAAAAATAGGTGGGTAAATAGGAGGGTTGGCAAGTACAGCCAGGACACCCGTGTTCATCGTGCATACTAATAAAGGCCAGAATCTCCTCATTTATCTCTGGTGGGAAGTTCTGATGGTTTCACAGGATCAAACTCAAATCATATTCAAACTAGGGGATTTCCTTGAGCATAAAAGGAAGTATCCATCCCTAGCAGGAGTCGCTGCAGAGGAATAAAGACGTAGATGTAGAGAATGGACTTAAGGACACAGGGAGGGGTAAGGGTAAGCTGGGATGAAGTGAGCGAGTGGCATGGACATATATACACTACCAAAGGTGAAATAGATAGCTATTGGGAAGCAGCTGCATATAGCACAGGGAGATCAGCTCAGTGCTTTGTGACCACCTAGAGGGGTGGGTTAGGGAAGGTGGGAGGGAGACACAAGAGGGAGAGTATATGGGAATATATGTATACGAATAGTTGATTCACTTTGTTATACAGCAGAAGCTAACACAACAAGGTAAAGTAATTATACTCCAAGAAATATGTTAACAATAGCAACAACAAAAAAACCCAAATCTAAGTCAATCAAGCCAACGGAGACATTGTATGTGTTTACAGTTCAAGAAATCCACAAGAGAATCCTTTATTCTGTAGGCAATGAATGGTCCATTCGAAAAGAAAAAAACTTTCTAAAATGTTGTTTTTCCATTTATTGTTCAGAACATCCTTTTTATACCTCTGCATTTCTTACTATTCAAAGCCAAGTCACGTGAGTTACAGGGAAGCAGCTGATTGATTTAAAGTTGGGTCATGTGATTTAAAATCCAGTGGCAGTTGTTTGATTTAAATCCCAGTTAAATGACATGAGGAAGGGGTGCTAGAAACTGCTTTTTCATCTCTGGCTCAGAATATCATATTTACCTTGGTTCTTCTTATGATTTAGAAAACTTGTGCTGTCTCTCCTTGGAATCATCAGGAGAAAAATACAGTATTTCAGGTTCATTCTTGATACCAACTTCTCACAGTTAAGGTGTATTGACTAAAAGATCTTCCTTCTTCAAGAGATTCCAAACTTCTGTAAGACACTTCATTGTAATTGGAGAAAAAAGAAGAATGAAATCAGGCCAGCAGCTGCAGGAGACCAAGGCAGCCCCCATGACTAGGGAAGGAGAAGGAAGGGCTGAGAGTTGCCTTTAGAGCAGACAACCTCCAGAGGGCGCTGAAGCACGGGCAGAGCCCACCTGCCACTCCCAGTTTGGCACTCCAGGGTCAGATTTGGGTTTGGAGATGGGGTTGCTGTAACCCCAAGGAGGTGAGCAGAGAGGAGGAGTTGATTACCTCTGATTGTCCTCTGACTCTCTGATTTGATTATCCTCTGACTCTCTGGCCCAAATTGCCTGACGTCACAGGGGGGGGACAGAGTTTTGCTTTCAGCAGCTGATGGGACCCTTCCAGGCTGGTCCGGTCGCCCAGTGGCCCGACAGCCTGACAGGCTGACTGCGGTATGATCGCCCTTCTTTTCTCCAGAATCTGTACATCAGGAGGTGCATGGGTGTGGGAGCCCATTCACCGCCACCCCCCACCCCCAGGGGGGATGGCACCTTCCCTGGCTGTACCCTATGATCACCAGGTGCTTGAAATGAATGCAAGATTTTTGACTGGAAGGAAAAGCTCACGTAACCACTTCTGCCTCATAATGTGTGGGATTTACTATAATGGAAGGACATTATAAAGAACAGGTAGAAAACTCACCTGTTGGTCTCCATGTAGGAGTTAATTTTGCATGAATCCCTCCTACATGAGTAGATAGCAGAGGTTTATTTTTGTTCCCGTGTGTGTAGTTGTGTCAGAGGATGTAGGTATGGTGATTTGAAGCCGTCAAAGAAATATTCTCAGAACTCTCAAGACTTCTCTTGATTGGAACCGAAAGAGACCTGGAAAAGGAGGAAAAGAAGAGGAGGGAGAACGAATGACTGTTTCTCAGTAAATTCACCTTCCTGGTTGATTGTTCTGTCTTCTCATTTCTTTTAACTTCCATGTATGTCTAGTGGTATAATGTAGAAAGGCTGATTTTTATGCTTTAAAAGATTTTACATCACAAAGAAACTAGAAGTGGCTAACAGAACTTATTCAAATCAATTTTACCTAGAGACTTTGATATTAAATTTGTATACTAAAATGGGTTTATCCAAATTTTCTCTTTCTTTTTGAGTGAATATTTGTAACATATTTTTGTAGATAATAATTTATCCTAGATATACAAAATTGTGAGAATGGGTACCATTTTTTACCACTTAAATGATTTCTTTTAAATGAATAGATTGTACAGTTTAAATGCCAATGTTGTGTCTTACATGTTGTGTTTTAATTCCTGATTTCCAAAACTTGTGTTTATTTAATTGATTTCTATCTAATAATCTGTCTCCCCTTTATTGTTTCTTACTTTATATTTTATTGATCTATAGTTAATTTACATTATTATATTAGTTTCAGAGGTACAACAGTGATTCATAAATGTTTAGCTTCTTCTCCATTTATAGTTATTATAAAAGAGTGGCTATATTCCCCATGCTATACAGTACACCACTGTAGATTATTGATTTTATACATAGTGGATTGTACCTCAAAATCTCCTACCACTATTTTGCTCCTCCACCCTATCTCTCCCTGCTGGTAACCACTAGTCTGTTTTTTAATCTGTGAGTCTGTTTTTTGGTTGTTGTTGTTGTATTCAATTTTTCAGATGCCATGTGTAAGTGATAACATACCATGCTTGTTTTCTCATAACATACCATGCTTGTTTTCTCTGCAGCTTATTTTACTAAGCATAATACCCTCCAAGTCCATCCATGTTATTGCAAATGGCAAAATTTTATTTTTTGCTGAAGTCATCATAAAAAATCTTTTTTATCCACTAAGCTATTGATGAACACTTAGTTTGACTCTATATCTTGGCTATGGCAAATAACACTGTTTTGAACATTGAGGTGCAGTTATTTTTTTGAAATAGTGTTTTTGTTTTCTTCTGATATACCCAAGAGTGAAACTGCTGGATATTATGGTAGTTCTATTTTTAGTTTTTTGTGGAACCTCCATTCTGCTTTCCACAGTAGCTGCACTAATTCACATGCACATCAAGAGTGTACAAGAGTTTCCCTTTCTCCACATCCTCACTAACCTTTGTTATTTGTGATCTTTTTGATGACAGCCATTCTGACAAGACTGAGGTGATATATCTCATAGTTTTGATTTGCATTTTACTGCCGATTAGCTATGTTTAGCATCTTTGTGAGTTCTGGCTGTCTATCTGTATATTTTCCTTGGAAAAGTGTCTATTTAGGTCTTCTCATTTTTTAAAAAAAAAGATTTTGGGTGTTTTTTTGATATTGAGTTGTATGTGCTCTTTCTGTAGTTTAGCTATGAACCCTTGCTTAGTCATCTTTTTGGTGTTAACCTCTTATGTGCAAATATTTTCTCTCCTTCAGCAGGTTGTCTCTTCATTTTGTCTTTGGTTTCCTTTGCTGTGCAAAATCTTTTAAGTTTAGTGAAGTCCCATTTGTTTATTTTTGCTTTTGTTTCATTTGCCTTAGTAGATTGAACCTAAAACTGTTGCTATCATTTATGTTGAAGAATGTTCTATATTTTCCTTTAGGGGTTTTATGGTTTCTGGTCCTACATTTAGGTATCTATTCAGTTTTGCATTTATTTTATATATGGTGTTCTAAAATAATCTAATTTTATTCTTTTCAATGTAGCTGACCAGTTTTCCTAGTACCACTTATTGAAGAGACAGTTTTTTCTCCATATTGCCTGCTTTGTCATAAATCAATTAAATATAAGTGTGTGGGCTTATTTATGGGATCGCTGTTCTCTTCCAGTGATCTTTGTGTCTGTTTTTGCTCTGGTACGATTCTCTCTGATTACTGTCACTTTGCAGTATAGTCTGAAGTCAAGGTGCGTGATGCCTCCAGCTCTGTTCTTTCTCAAGATTGTTTGGCTATTTGGGGCCTTTGTGTTTCTATACAAATTTTAAAATTACTTTTTCAAGTTCTGTGCAAATGCTTTGGTATTCTGATAGGGATTGCATTAAATCTGTAGACTGTCTTTGGTAGTATGGTTATTTTAAGAGTATTAATTCTTCCAGTCCATGCACATGCTATGTTTTTCCATCTTTTTGTGTTGCCTTCAACTTCTTTCACCAATGGCTGATAGATTTCTGAGCACATGTCTTTTTTTTTATAGTGATTTCTTTAATTTATTTATTACTTATTTATTATTTATATTTTGGCTGTGTTGGGTCTTCGTTTCTGTGCGAGGGCTTTCTCCAGCCGCGGCAAGCGGGGGCCACTCTTCATCGCGATGCGTGGGCCTCTCACTATCGCGGCCTCTCCTGTTGCGGAGCACAGGCTCCAGACGCGCAGGCTCAGTAGTTGTGGCTCACGGGCCCAGCTGTTCCGCGGAATGTGGGATCTTCCCAGACCAGGGCTCGAACCCGTGTCCCCTGCATTGGCAGGCAGACTCTCAACCACTGCGCCACCAGGGAAGCCCTGAGCACATGTCTTTTACCTGCTTAGGTGTGTTTATTCCTAGGTATCTTATTCTTTTTTTAAAGAAATTCACGTTCTTTTATTTATTTATTTATTTATTTATTTATTTATTTATGACTGTGTTGAGTCTTCGTTTCTGTGCGAGGGCTTTCTCTAGTTGCGGCAAGTGGGGACCACTCTTCATTGCGGTGCGCGGGCCTCTCACCATCGCTGCCTCCCTTGTTGCGGAGCACAGGCTCCAGACGCGCAGGCTCAGTAATTGTGGCTCACGGGCCCAGTTGCTCCGTGGCATGTGGGATCTTCCCAGACCAGGGCTCGAACCCGTGTCCCCTGCATTGGCAGGCAGATTCTCAACCACTGCGCCACCTGGGAAGCCCTCTTATTCTTTTTGATGTGATTGCATATGGTATAGTTTTCTTAATTTTTCTTTCTGACAACTTTGGGTTTTGTTTTTTCTTCTTTTTCTAATTCCTTCAGGTGTAGTGTTAGGTTGTTTATTTGATATTTTTCTTGTTTCCTAAGAATAAGCTTGTATCACTGTAACTTCCCCCGTGAACTGCGTTGGCTGTGTCCCATAGATTTTGGATCATTGTGTGTTCATTTTCATTTGTCTTGGGTATTTTTAGAATCCCTCTTTAATTTCTTCAGTGTTCCTTTCTTCCCCGTTTATTCCCTTCATCTGTGACGTGAGGACTATCTTTAATATTATGTTTGGATTTCTTTCAGTTTTGTGTGAGTGTGTATGTGTGTGATTATTTAAGTTGCTGAGCTCTTAATTTCACATGGACACTACCAACCATGCATTGTTACCCTCCTCCCCCACAGTTACTGAATTTGACCTTATATTTTACATCTACTTGTTTTGTGTGTCCCTTAACTTCTTATTGTGAATATAGATGGTTTTATTTCTGTTTTCTTTCATCCTTCCTATTAGCTGTGTACATGGTTGATTTACTACCTCTGGTGAATATTTGCCTTAACCAATGAGGTTTTTCCTTTAGTAAGTTTCCTTTCCTAATTTTTATGTTTCAGTCGTGGCCTTTTCTTTTTCACTTAGAAAAGCCCCCTTAAGATTTCTCATAAAGCTGGTTTGGCGATGCTGAGCTCTTTTAGTTTTGCTTCTCTGTAAAACTTTAGATCTCTCCATCAAATCTGAAGGAGAGCCTTGCTGGGTAGAGTATTTTTGGTTATGGGCTTTTCCCTTTCATGACGTTAAATATACCGTGCCACTCCCTTCTGGCATGCAGAGGTTATCCTGAAAAGTCAGCTGATAACTTTATGCAAGTTCCCATGTTTGTAACTTGTTGCTTTTCCTTTGCTCCTTTTAATAGTGTCTTTTTATCTTTATTTTTTTTGCCATTTTAATTACAGTGAGTCTTGGTGTGGTCCTCTTTGGGTTGATCCTGTTTTGGCCTTACTGTGTTTACTGGCCTTGGATGTCTGTTTTCTTTCCCAGGTTATGAAAGGTTTCAGCTCGTATATCTTCAGGTAGGTTCTACACTGCTTTCTCTTCCCTTTTGCTTCTGGGACCTGTATAATGCAAATATTAGTACACTTGATGTTGTTTCACAAGTCTGTTCAACTTTCCTCATTTCATTTTAATCTGTTGTTTTACCGTTCATCTTCAGTGATTGCCAGTACTCTGTCCTTCATTTTTCTGATTCATTCCTCTGTATCATTTAGTCTACAGTAGTTTCCTTTTAGTGTATTTTTCATTTCAGTTATTGCATTCCTCATCTCTGTTTTGTTGTTCTTTAATGGTCTATCTCTTTTTAAAAAACTTCTAACTTCTTGCTCTGGTCATCCATTCTTCTCCTGAGTTCTTTGATCATCTTTACCGTCATTACCTTGAACTCTTTCTTGAGTAGATTGGCTATCTCCACTTCACTTAGATCTTCTTCTGAGTTCTTATCTTGTTCCTTCATTTGTATCGTGTGTCTGTGTCACTTCATTTTTCTTAACTTGCTGTTTTTATTGCTATGTATGTAGTAGGTTCGTTACATTTCCTGACCTTGGAGAAGTAGCCTTTTGTAGGAGAGGTCCTATGTGTCCCAGCAACCCAGTGTCCCCTGGTCACTAGAACTATATGTTCTAGGTGTACCCCCTATGTGGGCTGCTTGGGCTCTTCTGTTGTGGTGGGCTGACTACTGTGGGTGGTCTGGTAGGCTTGGCTGCCCCCAGACTGCTTGTTTGCCAGGCTCTGCCTTGTATGGAGGCTGTGATAAGTCTGTGAGTGTTTTTTTTTGTGGAAATATGTTCATTGGTAGCAATCTTAGGATAACATGTATAAATGATATCACAGGATATTTGTCATACCCTTTTGACTTACTTAACGTTATATGATTATTTCTAGGCTCAACTCTAGTCCTGAAAACGGCATTGTTCATTTTTTTCCCGAGGCTACTATTCCATTCTGTCCATATACCACTTCTTCTTTTTCCATTCATCTGTTTATGGACCTTTTTTTGGCTTCCATGTCTTGGCTATTTCAATATTGCTGCAATGCACATTTTCCTGCCTCTGTCTTCCCGATCCTGGCGGTCTTAGTTTATGGCTCAAAAGGTGCCCTGACGCATCTTATGGTAGCTCAGTTTTTACCTTGTAAAGCAGCTCCATTCAGTTCTTGTTAGTGCTTTTACCACTTTACATCCCACCAGCAGCTAGTAGGTATGAGTTGTCTAAAACCCATTCAGCATTTATAGTTTGTAGACTTTTTGCTGATGGCCATTTGACTGGTGTGAGCTGAAACCTTTTTGGAGGTTGGAAACGCATGTGGCTAATAATTCCTTATACTGAGCTTTAACCATATCCTTTTTCTTCGTTTCCTTTTTTTGTTAAAGAGTAGGTACAACTTCCCTCCTCTCTTGACTTCTTGAAAAATTTCTCATATGTTGAATTTTCTTGCCTATTCCCTACCCCAGGGCATTTCTTGAGGGCCTGTGTCATTTACAGCCCTGCAGTCCTTGTGACTATATAACCAACCATTGGCACTGGGTTTAAAGCTGCTGTTGTGGGAAAGAGCCACAAGACGGCAGCATTATTACATTCTCAACTCTTGTTATTAGGGCAACAGAGTCTTCCTGGAGGTAGTGTTCCCAGGTTGTAAATTAGAGAGGAATGTCCTGGGACAAGCCCCCAGAAGTTTATGTCTCCTTACTTATGTTTGTTTTTTAAATTTAATTTCTATTTCTTATCGGAGTAAATTTGATTAGAGTGTGTTGATTGTCTGGCTGTACAGAATCTGCTCAATGATTCATACATATGTCTGTTCATCTTCGGATCCTGGTACCATGTATGTGACTACAGAATGTATATTTTAAAGGTATTGGTGATTATAAAATGCATATAGTTTATATGTTATATGTTTATATACATTTAACATACATTAGTATATGTATGTTAACCCCATAGTCCTAATTTACCCATCCTCCCACCTTTCATTTTGGCTAACCATTAGTTCATTTGATAAGTCTGTGAGTGTCTTTTTCTGTGGAGATATGTTTATTGGTAGCAATCTTAGGATAACATGTATAAATGATATCATAGGATATTTGTCATACCTTTTTGACTTACTTACCCTTATATGATTATTTCTAGGCTCAACTCTGGTCCTGAAAACGGCATTGTTCATTTTTCTTCCGAGGCTACTATTCTATTTTGTACGTATACCACTTCTTCTTTGTCCATTCATCTGTGTATGGATCTTTTTTTTGTTTCCATGTCTTGGCTATTTCAATATTGCTGCAGTGCACATTTGCCTGCCTCTGTCTTTCCGATTCTGGTGGTCTTAGTTTATAGGCTCAAAAGGTGCCCTGCCGCATCATATGGTAGCTCAATTTTTACCTTGTAAAGCAGCTCCATTCAGTTTTTGTTAGTGCTATTACCACTTTACATCCCACCAGCAGCTAGGAGGTATGAGTTGTGTAAAACCCATTCAGCATTTATAGTTTGTAGACTTTTTGCTGATGGCCATTTGACTGGTGTGAGCTGAAACATTTTTGGAGGTTGGATACGCACGTGGCTAATAATTCCTTATACTGAGCTTTAGGCATATCCTTTTTCTTCTTTTCCTTTTGTTGTTAAAGTGTGAGTACAACTTCCCTCTTCATATTGACTTCTTGAAAAATTTCTCATGTGTTGAATTTTCTTGCGTATCCCCTGACCCAGGGCATTTTTTGAGGGCAGGTGTCATTTAGAGCCCTGCACTCCTTGTGACTATTAAGCAACCATTAGCACTGGGTTTAAAGCTGCTGTTGTGGGAAACAGCCACAAGGCGGCAGCAGTATTACGTTCTCAACTCTTGTTACTTGGGCAACAGAGTCTTCCTGGAGGTAGTGTTCCGTGGTTGTAAATTAGAGTGGAATGTGCTGGGACAAGCCCCTAGAAGATTATGTCTCCTTAATTATGTTTGGTTTTTAAATTTAATTTCTATTTCTTATCAGAGTAAATTTGATTAGAGTGTTTTGGTTGTCTGGCTGTACGGAATCTGCTCAATGATTCAAACATATGTCTGTTCATCTTCGGATCCTGTTACCATGTATATGATTACTGAATGTATACTTTAAAGGTATTGGTGATTATATAATTCATATAGTTTATCTGTTATATGTTTATATACATTTAACATACATTAGTATATGTATTTTAACCCCATAGTCCTAATTTACCCATCCTCCTACCTTTCATTTTGGCTAACCATTAGTTTGTTTGATAAGTCTGTGAGTGTTTTTTTTTGTGGAAATATGTTCATTGGTAGCAATCTTAGGATAACATGTATAAATGATATCATAGGATATTTGTCATACCCTTTTGACTTACTTAACGTTATATGATTATTTCTAGGCGCAACTGTAGTCCTGAAAACGGCATTGTTCATTTTTTTCGCGACGCTATTATTACATTTGGTACGTATACCACTTCGTCTTTGTCCATTCATCTGTTTATGGACTTTTTTTTGCTTCCATGTCTTGGCTATTTCAGTATTTTTGCAGTGCACATTTGCTTGCCTCTGTCTTTCCGATTCTGGTGGTCTTAGGTTATAGGCCCAAAAGGTGCCCTGCCGCATCATATGGTAGCTGAATTTTTACCTTTTCAAGCAGCTCCATTCAGTTTTCGTTAGTGCTGTTACCACTTTACATCCCACCAGCAGCTAGGAGGTATGAGTTGGCTAAAACCCATTCAGCATTTATAGTTTGTAGACTTTTTGCTGATGGCCATTTGACTGGTGTGAGCTGAAACCTTTTTGTAGGTTGGATACGCATGTGGCTAATAATTCCTTATACTGAGCTTTAGACATATCCTTTTCCTTCGTTTCCTTTTTTTGTTAAAGAGTGACTACAACTCCCCTCCTCTTATTGACTTCTTGAAAAATTTCTCATGTGTTGAATTTTCTTGCCTATTCCCTACCCCAGGGCATTTTTTGAGGACAGGTGTCATTTAGAGCCCTGCAGTCCTTGTGACTATATAAGCAACCATTGGCACTGGGTTTAAAGCTGCTGTTGTTGGAAACAGCCACAAGGCGGCAGCATTATTACGTTCTCAACTCTTGTTACTTGGGCAAAAGAGTCTTTCTGGAGGTAGGGTTCTGAGGTTGTAAATTAGAGTGTAATGTGCTGAGACAAGCCCCCAGAACTTTATGTCTCCTTACTTATGTTTTTTTTTTTAATTTAATTTCTATTTCTTATCGGAGTAAATTTGATTTGAGTGTTTTGATTGTCTGGCTGTACAGACTCTGCTCAATGATTCATACATACGTTTGTTCATCTTCGGATCCTGTTACCACGTATGTGATCACAAAATGTATATTTTAAACGTATTGTTGATTATATAATTCATAAATTTTATCGGTTATATGTTTATATACATTTACCATACATTAGTATATATATGTTAACCCCATAGTCCTAATTTACCCATCCTCCCACCTTTCATTTTGGCTAACCATTAGTTTATTTGATAAGTCTGTGAGTGTCTTTTTCTGTGGAAATATGTTCATTGGTAGCAATCTTAGGATAACATGTATAAATGATATCATAGGATATTTGTCATACCCTTTTCACTTACTTAACCTTATATGATTATTTCTAGGCTCAACTATAGTCCTGAAAACGGGTTTGTTCATTTTTTTCCCGAGGCTACTATTCCATTCTGTCCATATACCATTTCTTCTTTGTCCATTCATCTGTTTATGGACCTTTTTTTTGCTTCCATGTCTTGGCTATTTCAATATTGCTGCAGTGCACATTTGCCTGCCTCTCTCTTTCCGATTCTGGTGGTCTTAGTTTATAGGCTCAAAAGGTGCCCTGCCGCATCATATGGTAGCTCAGTTTTTACCTTTTCATGCAGCTCCATTCAGTTTGCATTAGTGCTGTTACCAGTTTACATCTCACCAGCAGCTAGAAAGTACACAGTTCTCTACAACCCCTTCAGCATTTATTGTTTGTAGACTTTTTGCTGATGGTCATGACTGGTGTGAGCTGAAACCTTTTTGAATTTGAATTTGCATGTGGCTAATAATTCCTTATACTGAGGTTTAGGCATGTCCTTTTTTTTCTTTTCCTTTTTTTTAAAGAGTGAGTACAACTTCCCTCCTCTTATTGACTTCTTGGAAAATTTCTCATGTGTTGAATTTTCTTGCCTATTCCCTACCCCACGGCATGTTTTGTGGGCCAGTGTCATTTAGAGCCCTGCAGTCCTTGTGACTATATAAGCAACCATTGGCACTGGGTTTAAAGCTGCTGTTGTGGGAAACAGCCACATGGCAGCAGCATTATTACGTTCTCAACTCTTGTTACTAGTTCAACACACTCTTCCTGGAGGTAGTGTTCCGAGGTTGTAAATTAGAGTGGAATGTGCTGGGAAAAGCCTCCAGAAGGTTATGTTTCCGTGCTTATGTTTGTTTCTTAAATTTAATTTTTATTTCTTATAGGAGTAAATTTGATTAGAGTGTTTTGATTGTGTGGCTGTACAGAATCTGCTCAATGATTCATACATATGTCTGTTCATCTTCGCATCCTGTTACCATGTATGTGATCACAAAATATATATTTTCAAGGTATTGGTGAATATATAATTCATATAGTTTATCTGTTATATGTGTATATACATTTAACATACATTAGTATATGTATGTTAACCCCATAGTCCTAACTTACCCATCGTCCCACCTTTCATTTTGGCTAACCATTAGTTTATTTGATAAGTGTGTGAGTGTCTTTTTCTGTGGAAATATGTTCATTGGTAGCAATCTTCGGATAACATGTTTAAATGATATCATAGGATATTTGTCCTACCCTTTTGACTTACTTATCGTTATATGATTATTTCTAGGCTCAACTGTAGTCCTGAAAACGGCATTGTTCATTTTTTTCCAGCGGCTACTATTCCATTCTATCCATATACCACTTGTTCTTTGTCCATTCATCTGTTTATGGACCTTTTTTTGGCTTTCATGTCTTGGGTATTTCAATATTGCTGCAGTGCACATTTGCCTGCCTCTGTCTTTCCGATTCTTGTGGTCTTAGGTTATAGGCTCAAAAGGTGCCCTGCCGCATCATATGGTAGCTCAGTTTTTACCTTGTAAAGCAGCTCCATTCAGTTTTAGTTAGTGCTATTACCACTTTACATCCCACCAGCAGCTAGGAGGTATGAGTTGTCTAAATCCCATTCAGCATTTATAGTTTGTAGACGTTTTGCTGATGGCCATTTGACTGGTGTGAGCTGAAACATTTTTGGAGGTTGGATACGAACGTGGCTAATAATTCCTTATACTGAGCTTTAGGCATATCCTTTTTCTTCTTTTCCTTTTTTTGTTAAAGTGTGAGTACAACATCCCTCTTCATATTGACTTCTTGAAAAATTTCTCATGTGTTTAATTTTCTTGCGTATTCCCTAACCCAGGGCATTTTTTGAGGGCAGGTGTCATTTAGAGCCCTGCACTCCTTGTGACTATTAAGCAACCATTAGCACTGGGTTTAAAGCTGCTGTTGTGGGAAACAGCCACAAGGCGGCAGCAGTATTACGTTCTCAACTCTTGTTATTAGGGCAACAGAGTCTTCCTGGAGGTAGTGTTCCGTGGTTGTAAATTAGAGTGGAATGTGCTGGGACAAGCCCCCAGAAGGTTATGTCTCCTTACTTATCTTCGTTTTTTAAATTTAATTTCTATTTCTTATCGGAGTAAATTTCATTAGAGTGTTTTGGTTGTCTGCCTGTACAGAATCTGCTCAATGATTCAAACATATGTCTGTTCATCTTCGGATCCTGTTACCATGTATATGATTACTGAATGGATACTTTAAAGGTATTGGTGATTATAAAATGCATATAGTTTATATGTTATATGTTTATATACATTTAACATACATTACTATATGTATGTTAACCCCATAGTCCTAATTTACCCATCCTCCCACCTTTCATTTTGGCTAACCATTAGTTCATTTGATAAGTCTGTGAGTGTCTTTTTCTGTGGAGATATGTTCATTGGTAGCAATCTTAGGATAACATGTATAAATGATATCATAGGATATTTGTCATACCTTTTTGACTTACTTACCCTTATATGATTATTTCTAGGCTCAACTGTGGTCCTGAAAACGGCATTGTTCATTTTTCTTCCGAGGCTACTATTTTATTTTGTACGTATACCACTTCTTCTTTGTCCATTCATCTGTGTATGGATCTTTTTTTTGCTTCCATGTCTTGGCTATTTCAATATTGCTGCAGTGCACATTTGCCTGCCTCTGTCTTTCCGATTCTGGTGGTCTTAGTTTATAGGCTCAAAAGGTGCCCTGCCGCATCATATGGTAGCTCAATTTTTACCTTGTAAAGCAGCTCCATTCAGTTTTTGTTAGTGCTATTACCACTTTACATCCCACCAGCAGCTAGGAGGTATGAGTTGTGTAAAACCCATTCAGCATTTATAGTTTGTAGACTTTTTGCTGATGGCCATTTGACTGGTGTGAGCTGAAACATTTTTGGAGGTTGGATACGCACGTGGCTAATAATTCCTTATACTGAGCTTTAGGCATATCCTTTTTCTTCTTTTCCTTTTGTTGTTAAAGTGTGAGTACAACTTCCCTCTTCATATTGACTTCTTGAAAAATTTCTCATGTGTTGAATTTTCTTGCGTATCCCCTAACCCAGGGCATTTTTTGAGGGCAGGTGTCATTTAGAGCCCTGCACTCCTTGTGACTATTAAGCAACCATTAGCACTGGGTTTAAAGCTGCTGTTGTGGGAAACAGCCACAAGGCGGCAGCAGTATTACGTTCTCAACTCTTGTTACTTGGGCAACAGAGTCTTCCTGGAGGTAGTGTTCCGTGGTTGTAAATTAGAGTGGAATGTGCTGGGACAAGCCCCTAGAAGATTATGTCTCCTTACTTATGTTTGGTTTTTAAATTTAATTTCTATTTCTTATCAGAGTAAATTTGATTAGAGTGTTTTGGTTGTCTGGCTGTACGGAATCTGCTCAATGATTCAAACATATGTCTGTTCATCTTCGGATCCTGTTACCATGTATATGATTACTGAATGTATACTTTAAAGGTATTGGTGATTATATAATTCATATAGTTTATCTGTTATATGTTTATATACATTTAACATACATTAGTATATGTATTTTAACCCCATAGTCCTAATTTACCCATCCTCCTACCTTTCATTTTGGCTAACCATTAGTTTGTTTGATAAGTCTGTGAGTGTTTTTTTTTGTGGAAATATGTTCATTGGTAGCAATCTTAGGATAACATGTATAAATGATATCATAGGATATTTGTCATACCCTTTTGACTTACTTAACGTTATATGATTATTTCTAGGCGCAACTGTAGTCCTGAAAACGGCATTGTTCATTTTTTTCGCGACGCTATTATTACATTTGGTACGTATACCACTTCGTCTTTGTCCATTCATCTGTTTATGGACTTTTTTTTGCTTCCATGTCTTGGCTATTTCAGTATTTTTGCAGTGCACATTTGCTTGCCTCTGTCTTTCCGATTCTGGTGGTCTTAGGTTATAGGCCCAAAAGGTGCCCTGCCGCATCATATGGTAGCTGAATTTTTACCTTTTCAAGCAGCTCCATTCAGTTTTCGTTAGTGCTGTTACCACTTTACATCCCACCAGCAGCTAGGAGGTATGAGTTGGCTAAAACCCATTCAGCATTTATAGTTTGTAGACTTTTTGCTGATGGCCATTTGACTGGTGTGAGCTGAAACCTTTTTGTAGGTTGGATACGCATGTGGCTAATAATTCCTTATACTGAGCTTTAGACATATCCTTTTCTTCGTTTCCTTTTTTTGTTAAAGAGTGACTACAACTCCCCTCCTCTTATTGACTTCTTGAAAAATTTCTCATGTGTTGAATTTTCTTGCCTATTCCCTACCCCAGGGCATTTTTTGAGGACAGGTGTCATTTAGAGCCCTGCAGTCCTTGTGACTATATAAGCAACCATTGGCACTGGGTTTAAAGCTGCTGTTGTTGGAAACAGCCACAAGGCGGCAGCATTATTACGTTCTCAACTCTTGTTACTTGGGCAAAAGAGTCTTTCTGGAGGTAGGGTTCTGAGGTTGTAAATTAGAGTGTAATGTGCTGAGACAAGCCCCCAGAACTTTATGTCTCCTTACTTATGTTTTTTTTTTTAATTTAATTTCTATTTCTTATCGGAGTAAATTTGATTTGAGTGTTTTGATTGTCTGGCTGTACAGACTCTGCTCAATGATTCATACATACGTTTGTTCATCTTCGGATCCTGTTACCACGTATGTGATCACAAAATGTATATTTTAAACGTATTGTTGATTATATAATTCATAAATTTTATCGGTTATATGTTTATATACATTTACCATACATTAGTATATATATGTTAACCCCATAGTCCTAATTTACCCATCCTCCCACCTTTCATTTTGGCTAACCATTAGTTTATTTGATAAGTCTGTGAGTGTCTTTTTCTGTGGAAATATGTTCATTGGTAGCAATCTTAGGATAACATGTATAAATGATATCATAGGATATTTGTCATACCCTTTTCACTTACTTAACCTTATATGATTATTTCTAGGCTCAACTATAGTCCTGAAAACGGGTTTGTTCATTTTTTTCCCGAGGCTACTATTCCATTCTGTCCATATACCATTTCTTCTTTGTCCATTCATCTGTTTATGGACCTTTTTTTTGCTTCCATGTCTTGGCTATTTCAATATTGCTGCAGTGCACATTTGCCTGCCTCTCTCTTTCCGATTCTGGTGGTCTTAGTTTATAGGCTCAAAAGGTGCCCTGCCGCATCATATGGTAGCTCAGTTTTTACCTTTTCATGCAGCTCCATTCAGTTTGCATTAGTGCTGTTACCAGTTTACATCTCACCAGCAGCTAGAAAGTACACAGTTCTCTACAACCCCTTCAGCATTTATAGTTTGTAGACTTTTTGCTGATGGTCATGACTGGTGTGAGCTGAAACCTTTTTGAATTTGAATTTGCATGTGGCTAATAATTCCTTATACTGAGGTTTAGGCATGTCCTTTTTTTTCTTTTCCTTTTTTTTAAAGAGTGAGTACAACTTCCCTCCTCTTATTGACTTCTTGGAAAATTTCTCATGTGTTGAATTTTCTTGCCTATTCCCTACCCCACGGCATGTTTTGTGGGCCAGTGTCATTTAGAGCCCTGCAGTCCTTGTGACTATATAAGCAACCATTGGCACTGGGTTTAAAGCTGCTGTTGTGGGAAACAGCCACATGGCAGCAGCATTATTACGTTCTCAACTCTTGTTACTAGTTCAACACACTCTTCCTGGAGGTAGTGTTCCGAGGTTGTAAATTAGAGTGGAATGTGCTGGGAAAAGCCTCCAGAAGGTTATGTTTCCGTGCTTATGTTTGTTTCTTAAATTTAATTTTTATTTCTTATAGGAGTAAATTTGATTAGAGTGTTTTGATTGTGTGGCTGTACAGAATCTGCTCAATGATTCATACATATGTCTGTTCATCTTCGCATCCTGTTACCATGTATGTGATCACAAAATATATATTTTCAAGGTATTGGTGAATATATAATTCATATAGTTTATCTGTTATATGTGTATATACATTTAACATACATTAGTATATGTATGTTAACCCCATAGTCCTAACTTACCCATCGTCCCACCTTTCATTTTGGCTAACCATTAGTTTATTTGATAAGTGTGTGAGTGTCTTTTTCTGTGGAAATATGTTCATTGGTAGCAATCTTCGGATAACATGTTTAAATGATATCATAGGATATTTGTCCTACCCTTTTGACTTACTTAACCTTATATGATTATTTCTAGGCTCAACTGTAGTCCTGAAAACGGCATTGTTCATTTTTTTCCAGCGGCTACTATTCCATTCTATCCATATACCACTTGTTCTTTGTCCATTCATCTGTTTATGGACCTTTTTTTGGCTTTCATGTCTTGGGTATTTCAATATTGCTGCAGTGCACATTTGCCTGCCTCTGTCTTTCCGATTCTTGTGGTCTTAGGTTATAGGCTCAAAAGGTGCCCTGCCGCATCATATGGTAGCTCAGTTTTTACCTTGTAAAGCAGCTCCATTCAGTTTTAGTTAGTGCTATTACCACTTTACATCCCACCAGCAGCTAGGAGGTATGAGTTGTCTAAATCCCATTCAGCATTTATAGTTTGTAGACGTTTTGCTGATGGCCATTTGACTGGTGTGAGCTGAAACATTTTTGGAGGTTGGATACGAACGTGGCTAATAATTCCTTATACTGAGCTTTAGGCATATCCTTTTTCTTCTTTTCCTTTTTTTGTTAAAGTGTGAGTACAACATCCCTCTTCATATTGACTTCTTGAAAAATTTCTCATGTGTTTAATTTTCTTGCGTATTCCCTAACCCAGGGCATTTTTTGAGGGCAGGTGTCATTTAGAGCCCTGCACTCCTTGTGACTATTAAGCAACCATTAGCACTGGGTTTAAAGCTGCTGTTGTGGGAAACAGCCACAAGGCGGCAGCAGTATTACGTTCTCAACTCTTGTTATTAGGGCAACAGAGTCTTCCTGGAGGTAGTGTTCCGTGGTTGTAAATTAGAGTGGAATGTGCTGGGACAAGCCCCCAGAAGGTTATGTCTCCTTACTTATCTTCGTTTTTTAAATTTAATTTCTATTTCTTATCGGAGTAAATTTCATTAGAGTGTTTTGGTTGTCTGCCTGTACAGAATCTGCTCAATGATTCAAACATATGTCTGTTCATCTTCGGATCCTGTTACCATGTATATGATTACTGAATGGATACTTTAAAGGTATTGGTGATTATAAAATGCATATAGTTTATATGTTATATGTTTATATACATTTAACATACATTACTATATGTATGTTAACCCCATAGTCCTAATTTACCCATCCTCCCACCTTTCATTTTGGCTAACCATTAGTTCATTTGATAAGTCTGTGAGTGTCTTTTTCTGTGGAGATATGTTCATTGGTAGCAATCTTAGGATAACATGTATAAATGATATCATAGGATATTTGTCATACCTTTTTGACTTACTTACCCTTATATGATTATTTCTAGGCTCAACTGTGGTCCTGAAAACGGCATTGTTCATTTTTCTTCCGAGGCTACTATTTTATTTTGTACGTATACCACTTCTTCTTTGTCCATTCATCTGTATATGGATCTTTTTTTTGCTTCCATGTCTTGGCTATTTCAATATTGCTGCAGTGCACATTTGCCTGCCTCTGTCTTTCCGATTCTGGTGGTCTTAGTTTATAGGCTCAAAAGGTGCCCTGCCGCATCATATGGTAGCTCAGTTTTTACCTTGTAAAGCAGCTCCATTCAGTTTTTGTTAGTGCTATTACCACTTTACATCCCACCAGCAGCTAGGAGGTATGAGTTGTCTAAAACCCATTCAGCATTTATAGTTTGTAGACTTTTTGCTGATGGCCATTTGACTGGTGTGAGCTGAAACATTTTTGGAGGTTGGATACGCACGTGGCTAATAATTCCTTATACTGAGCTTTAGGCATATCCTTTTTCTTCTTTTCCTTTTTTTGTTAAAGTGTGAGTACAACTTCCCTCTTCATATTGACTTCTTGAAAAATTTCTCATGTGTTGAATTTTCTTGCGTATCCCCTAACCCAGGGCATTTTTTGAGGGCAGGTGTCATTTAGAGCCCTGCACTCCTTGTGACTATTAAGCAACCATTAGCACTGGGTTTAAAGCTGCTGTTGTGCGAAACAGCCACAAGGCGGCAGCATTATTACGTTCTCAACTCTTGTTACTTGGGCAACAGAGTCTTTCTGGAGGTAGGGTTCTGAGGTTGTAAATTAGAGTGTAATGTGCTGAGACAAGCCTCCAGAAGTTTATGTCTCCTTACTTATGTTTTTTTTTTTAATTTAATTTCTATTTCTTATCGGAGTAAATTTGATTAGAGTGTTTTGATTGTCTGGCTGTACAGAATCTGCTCAATGATTCAAACATACGTTTGTTCATCTTCGGATCCTGTTACCATGTATGAGATCACAAAATGTATATTTTAAACGTATTGTTGATTATATAATTCATATAGTTTATCTGTTATATGTTTATATACATTTAACATACATTAGTATATGTATGTTAACCCCATAGTCCTAATTTACCCATCCTCCCACCTTTCATTTTGGCTAACCATTAGTTTATTTGATAAGTCTGTGAGTGTCTTTTTCTGTGGAAATATGTTCATTGGTAGCAATCTTAGGATAACATGTATAAATGATATCATAGGATATTTGTCATAACTTTTTGACTTACTTACCCTTATATGATTATTTCTAGGCTCAACTGTGGTCCTGAAAACGGCATTGTTCATTTTTCTTCCGAGGCTACTATTCTATTTTGTACGTATACCACTTCTTCTTTGTCCATTCATCTGTGTATGGATCATTTTTTTGCTTCCATGTCTTGGCTATTTCAATATTGCTGCAGTGCACATTTGCCTGCCTCTGTCTTTCCGATTCTGGTGGTCTTAGTTTATAGGCTCAAAAGGTGCCCTGCCGCATCATATGGTAGCTCAATTTTTACCTTGTAAAGCAGCTCCATTCAGTTTTTGTTAGTGCTATTACCACTTTACATCCCACCAGCAGCTAGGAGGTATGAGTTGTCTAAAACCCATTCAGCATTTATAGTTTGTAGACTTTTTGCTGATGGCCATTTGACTGGTGTGAGCTGAAACATTTTTGGAGGTTGGATACGCACGTGGCTAATAATTCCTTATACTGAGCTTTAGGCATATCCTTTTTCTTCTTTTCCTTTTTTTGTTAAAGTGTGAGTACAACTTCCCTCTTCATATTGACTTCTTGAAAAATTTCTCATGTGTTGAATTTTCTTGCGTATCCCCTAACCCAGGGCATTTTTTGAGGGCAGGTGTCATTTAGAGCCCTGCACTCCTTGTGACTATTAAGCAACCATTAGCACTGGGTTTAAAGCTGCTGTTGTGCGAAACAGCCACAAGGCGGCAGCATTATTACGTTCTCAACTCTTGTTACTTGGGCAACAGAGTCTTCCTGGAGGTAGTGTTCCGTGGTTGTAAATTAGAGTGGAATGGCTGGGACAAGCCCCTAGAAGATTATGTCTCCTTACTTATGTTTGGTTTTTAAATTTAATTTCTATTTCTTATCAGAGTAAATTTGATTAGAGTGTTTTGGTTGTCTGGCTGTACAGAATCTGCTCAATGATTCAAACATATGTCTGTTCATCTTCGGATCCTGTTACCATGTATATGATTACTGAATGTATACATTAAAGGTATTGGTGATTATATAATTCATATAGTTTCTCTGTTATATGTTTATATACATTTAACATACATTAGTATATGTATGTTAACCCCATAGTCCTAATTTACCCATCCTCCTACCTTTCATTTTGGCTAACCATTAGTTTATTTGATAAGTCTGTGAGTGTTTTTTTTTGTGGAAATATGTTCATTGGTAGCAATCTTAGGATAACATGTATAAATGATATCATAGGATATTTGTCATACCCTTTTGACTTACTTAACGTTATATGATTATTTCTAGGCTCAACTGTAGTCCTGAAAACGGCATTGTTCATTTTTTTCGCGAGGCTATTATTACATTTGGTACGTATACCACTTCGTCTTTGTCCATTCATCTGTTTATGGACTTTTTTTTGCTTCCATGTCTTGGCTATTTCAGTATTTTTGCAGTGCACATTTGCTTGCCTCTGTCTTTCCGATTCTGGTGGTCTTAGGTTATAGGCCCAAAAGGTGCCCTGCCGCATCATGTGGTAGCTGAATTTTTACCTTTTCAAGCAGCTCCATTCAGTTTTCGTTAGTGCTGTTACCACTTTACATCCCACCAGCAGCTAGGAGGTATGAGTTGGCTAAAACCCATTCACCATTTATAGTTTGTAGACTTTTTGCTGCTGGTCATGACTGGTGTGAGCTGAAACCTTATTGAATTTGAATTTGCATATGGCTAATAATTTCCTTTACTGAGCTTTAGGCATGCTCTTTTTTTCTTTTCCTTTTTTTTTAAAGAGTGAGTACAACCTCCCTCCTCTTATTGACTTCTTGAAAAATTTCTCATGTGTTGAATTTTCTTGCCTATTCCCTACCCCAGGGCATTTTTTGAGGGCCTGTGTCATTTACAGCCCTGCAGTCCTTGTGAGTCTATAAGCAACCATTGGCACTGGGTTTAAAGCTGCTGTTGTGGGAAATAGCCACAAGGCAGCAGCATTATTACGTTCTCAACACTTGTTACTAGGGCAGCAGAGTCTTCCTGGAGGTAGTGTTCCGAGGTTGTAAACTAGAGTGGAATGTGCTGGGACAAGCCCCCAGAAGTTTATATCTCCTTACTTATGTTTGTTTTTTAAATTTATTTTCTACTTCTTATCGGAGTAAATTTGATTAGAGTGTTTTGATTGTCTGGCTGTACAGAATCTGCTCAATGATTCATACATATGTCTGTTCATCTTCGGATCCTGTTACCATGTATGTGATTACAGAATGTATATTTTGAAGGGATTAGTGATTATATAATTCATATCATTTATATGTTATATGTTTATGTACATTTAACTTACATTAGTATATTTATGTTAACCCCATAGTTCTAATTTACCCATCCCCCCACCCTTCATTTTGGCTAACCATTAGTTTTTTGATAAGTCTGTGAGTGTCTTTTTCTGTGGAAATATGTTCATTGGTAGCAATCTTAGGATAACATGTATAAATGATATCATAGGACATTTGTCATACCCTTTTGACTTACTTATCGTTATATGATTAGTTCTAGGCTCAACTGTAGTCCTGAAAACGGTATTGTTCATGTTTTTCCCGAGGCTACTATTCCATTCTCTCCATATACCACTTCTTCTTTTTCCCGTCATCTGTTTATGGACCTTTTTTTTGCTTCCATGTCTTGGCTCTTTCAATATTGCTGCAGTGCACATTTGCCTGCCTCTGTCTTTCCTATTCTGGTGGTCTTAGGTTATAGGCCCAAAAGGTGCCCTGCCGCATCATATGGTAGCTCAATTTTTACCTTTTCAAGCAGCTCCATTCAGTTTGCGTTAGTGCTGTTGCCACTTTACATCCCACCAGCAGCCAGAAGGTACACAATTCTCTAAAACCCCCTCAGCATTTATCGTTTGTAGACTTTTTGCTGATGGTTATGACTGGTGTGAACTGAAACCTTTTTGAATTTGAATTTGCTTGTGGCTTATAATTCCTTATACTGAGCTTTAGGCATGTCCTTTTTTTTCTTTTCCTTTTTTTTAAAGAGTGAGTACAACTTCCCTCCTCTTATTGACTTCTTGAAAAATTTCTCATATGTTGAATTTTCTTGCCTATTGCCTACGCCAGGGCATGTTTTGAGGGCCTGTGTCATTTAGAGCCGTGCAGTCCTTGTGACTATATAAGCAACCATTGGCACTGGGTTTAAAGCTGCTGTTGTGGGAAACAGCCACAAGGCGGCAGCATTATTACGTTCTCAACTCTTGTTACTAGGGCAACTGAGTCTTCCTTGAGGCAGTTTTCCAAGGTTGTAAATTAGAGTAGAATGTGCTGGGACAAGCCCCAGAAGTTTATGTCTCCTTACTTATGTTTGTTTTTTAAACTTAATTTATATTTCTTGTCGGAGTAAATTTGATTACAGTGTTTTGATTGTCTGGCTGTACAGAATCTGCTCAATGATTCATACATACGTCTGTTCATCTTCGGATACTGTTACCATGTATGTGATCACAAAATGTATATTTTGAAGGTATTGGTGATGATATAATTCATGTAATTTATATGTTATATGTTTATATACATTTAACATACATTAGTATATGTATGTTAACCCCATAGTCCTAATTTACCCATCCTCCCACCTTTCATTTTGGCTAACCATTAGTTTATTTGATAAGTCTGTGAGTGTATTTTTCTGTGGAAATATGTTCATTGGTAGCAATCTTAGGATAACATGTATAAATGATATCATAGGCTGTTTGTCATACCCTTTTCACTTACTTAACCTTATATGATTATTTCAAGGCTCAACTGTAGTCCAGAAAACGGTATTGTTCATTTTTTTCCCGAGCTTACTATTCCATTCTGTCCATATACCACTTCTTCTTTTTCCATTCATATGTTTATGGACCTTTTTTTTTGCTTTCATGTCTTGGCTATTTCAATATTACTGCACTGCACATTTGCCTGCCTCTGTCTTTCCGATCCTGGTGGTCTTCGTTTATAGGCTCAAAGGTGCCCTGCCACATCATATGGTAGCTCAATTTTTACCTTGTAAAGCAGCTCCATTCAGTTCTTGTTAGTGCTTTTACCACTTTACATCCCACCAGCAGCTAGTAGGTATGAGTTGTCTAAAACCCATTCAGCATTTATAGTTTGTAGAGTTTTTGCTAATGGCCATTTGACTGGTGTGAGCTGAAACCTTTTTGGAGGTTGGAAACACATGTGGCTAATAATTCCTTATACTGAGCTTTAACCATATCCTTTTTCTTCGTTTCCTTTTTTTGTTAAAGTGTGAGTACAACTTCCCTCTTCATATTGCCTACTTGAAAAATTTCTCATGTGTTGAATTTTCTTTCCTATTGCCTACCCCAGTGCATTTTTGAAGGCAGGTGTCATTTAGAGCCCTGCAGTCCTTGTGACTATTAAGCAGCCATTAGCACTGGGCTTAAAGCTGCTGCTGTGGGAAACAGCCACAAGGCGGCAGCATAATTACGTTCTCAACTCTTGTTACTAGGGCAAAACAGTCTTCCTCGAGGTAGTGTTCCGAGGTTGTGAATTAGAGTGGGATGTGCTGGGACAAGCCCCCAGAAGTTTATGTCTCCTTACCTATGTTTGTTTTTAAATTTAATTTCTATTTCTTATCGGAGTAAATTTGATTAGAGTGTTTTGATGGTCTGGCTGTACAGAATCTGCTCAATGATTCCTACTAATGTCTGTTCATCTTCAGATCCTGTTACCATGTATGTGATAACAGAATGTATATTTTAAAGGTATTGGTGATTATATAATTTATACAGTTTATATGTTATATGTTTATATACATTTAACATATATTAGTATATGTATGTTAACCCCATAGTCCTAATTTACCCATCCTCCCACCTTTCATTTTGGCTAACCATTAGTTTCTTTGGTAAGTCTGTGAGTGTGTTTTTCTGTGGAAATATGTTCATTGGTAGCAATCTTAGGATAACATGTATAAATGATATCATAGGATGTTTGTCATACCCTTTTCACTTACTTAACCTTATATGATTATTTCTAGGCTCAACTGTAGTCCTGAAAACGGCATTGTTCATTTTTTTCGCGAGGCTACTATTACATTTGGTACGTATACCATTTCGTCTTTGTCCATTCATCTGTTTATGGACCTATTTTCTGCTTCCATGTCTTGGCTATTTCAATATTGCTGCAGTGCACATTTGCCTGCCTGTGTTTTTCAGATTCTGGTGGTCTTAGGTTATAGGCCCAAAAGGTGCCATGCCGCATCATATGGTAGCTCAATTTTTACCTTTTCAAGCATCTCCATTCAGTTTGCATTAGTGTTGTTACCACGTTACATCCCAGCAGCAGCTTGAAGGTACACAGTTCTCTAAAACCCCTTCAGCATTTATCGTTTGTAGACTTTTTGCTGATGGTTATGACTGGTGTGAGCTGACACCTTTTTGAATTTGAATTTGCATGTGGCTAATAATTCCTTATACTGAGCTTTAGGCATGTCCTTTTTTTGTTTTCCTTTTTTTTAAAGAGTGAGTACAACTTCCCTCCTCTTATTGACTTCTTGAAAAATTTCTCATGTGTTGAATTTTCTTGCCTATTCCCTACCCCAGGGCATTTCTTGAGGGCCTGTGTCATTTACAGCCCTGCAGTCCTTGTGACTATGTAGGCAACCATTGGCACTGGGTTTAAAGCTGCTGCTGTGGGAAACAGCCACATGGCGGCAGCATTATTACGTCCTCAACTCTTGTTAATGGGGCAAAAGACTCTTCCAGGAGGTAGTGTTCCAAGGTTGGATATTAGAGTGGAATGTGCTGGGAGAAGCCCCCAGAAGTTTATCTCTCCTTACTTATGTTTGTTTTTTAAATTTAATTTCTATTTCTTATCGGAGTAAATTTGATTAGAGTGTTTTGATTTTCTGGCTGTACAGAATCTGCTCATTGATTCATATTTATGTTTCTTCATCTTCGGATCCTGTTACCATGTATGTGATTACAGAATATATATTTTAAAGGTATTCGTGATTATATAATTCATATACTTTATATGTTATATGTTTATATACATTTAACATACATTAGTATATGTATGTTAACCCCATAGTCCTAATTTACCCATCCTCCCACCTTTCATTTTGGCTAACCATTAGTTTATTTGATAAGTCTGTGAGTGTCTTTTTCTGTGGAAATATGTTCATTGGTAGCAATTTTACGATAACATATATAAATGACATCATAGGATATTTGTCATACCCTTTTCACTTACTTAACGTTATATGATTATTTCTAGGCTCAACTGTAGTCCTGAAAACGGCATTGTTCATTTTTTTCACGAGCCTACTATTCCATTGTGTCCATATACCACTTCGTCTTTGTCCATACATATGTTTATGGACCTTTTTTTTTGCTTTCATGTCTTGGCTATTTCAATGTTGCTGCAGTGCACATTTGCCTGCCTCTGTCTTTCCGATTCTGGTGGTCTTAGGTTATAGGCCCAAAAGGTGCCCTGCCGCATCATATGGTAGCTCAATTTTTACCTTTTCAAGCAGCTCCATTCAGTTTTCGTTAGTGCTGTTACCACTTTACATCCCTCCAGCAGCGAGGAGGTATGAGTTGGCTAAAACCCATTCAGCCTTTATAGTTTGTAGACTTTTTGCTGTTATCCATTTGACTGGTGTCAGCTGAAACCTTTTTGGAGGTTGCATACGCATTTGGCTAATAATTCCTTATACTGAGCTTTAGGCATATCCTTTTTCTTCTTTTCCTTTTTTTGTTAAAGTGTGAGTACAACTTCCCTCTTCATATTGACTACTTGAAAAATTTCTCATGTGTTGAATTTTCTTTCCTATTCCCTACCCCAATGCATTTTTGAGGGCAGGTGTCATTTAGAGCCCTGCAGTCCTTGTGACTATTAAGCAACCATTAGCACTGGGCTTAAAGCTGCTGCTGTGGGAAACAGCCACAAGGCGGCAGCATTATTACGTACTCAACTCTTATTACTAGGGCAAAAGAGTCTTCCTCGAGGTAGTGTTCCGAGGTTGTGAATTAGAGTGGGATGTGCTGGGACAAGCCCCCAGAAGTTTATGTCTCCTTACCTATGTTTGTTTTTAAATTTAATTTCTATTTCTTATCGGAGTAAATTTGATTAGAGTGTTTTGATGGTCTGGCTGTACAGAATCTGCTCAATGATTCCTACTAATGGCTGTTCATCTTCAGATCCTGTTACCATGTATGTGATAACAGAATGTATATTTTAAAGGTATTGGTGATTATATAATTTATACAGTTTATATGTTATATGTTTATATACATTTAATATATATTAGTATATGTATGTTAACCCCATAGTCCTAATTTACCAATCCTCCCACCTTTCATTTTGGCTATCCATTAGTTTATTTCATAAGTCTGTGAGTGTCTTTTTCTGTGGAAATATGTTCATTGGTAGCAATCTTAGGATAACATGTATAAATGATATCATAGGACATTTGTCATACCCTTTTGACTTACTTAACCTTATATGATTATTTCTAGGCTCAACTGTAGTCCTGAAAACTGCATTGTTCATTTTTTTCTCGAGGCTACTATTCCATTCTTTCCGTATACCACTTCTTCTTTTTCCATTCACCTGTTTATGGACCTTTTCTTTGCTTCCATGTCTTGGCTATTTCAATATTGCTGCAGTGCACATTTGCCTGCCTCTGTGTTTCTGATTCTGGTGGTCTTAGGTTATAGGCCCAAAGGTGCCATGCCGCATCATATGGTAGCTCAATTTTTACCTTTTCAAGCAGCTCCGTTCAGTTTGCGTTAGTGCTGTTACGACTTTACATCCCACCAGCAGCTTGAAGGTACACAGTTCTCTAAAACCCCTTCAGCATTTATAGTTTGTAGACTTTTTGCTGATGGTCATGAGTGGTGTGAGCTGACACCTTTTTGAATTTGAATTTGCATGTGGCTAATAATTCCTTATATTGAGCTTTAGGCATGTCCTTTTTTTGTTTTCCTTTTTTTTAAAGAGTGAGTACAACTTCCCTCCTCTTATTGACTTCTTGAAAAATTTCTCATGTGTTGAATTTTCTTGCCTATTCCCTACCCCAGGGCATGTTTTGTGGGCCTGTGTCATTTACAGCCCTGCAGTCCTTGTGACTATATAACCAACCATTGGCACTGGGTTTAAAGCTGCTGTTGTGGGAAAGAGCCACAAGACGGCAGCATTATTACATTCTCAACTCTTGTTATTAGGGCAACAGAGTCTTCCTGGAGGTAGTGTTCCCAGGTTGTAAATTAGAGAGGAATGTCCTGGGACAAGCCCCCAGAAGTTTATGTCTCCTTACTTATGTTTGTTTTTTAAATTTAATTTCTATTTCTTATCGGAGTAAATTTGATTAGAGTGTTTTGATTGTCTGGCTGTACAGAATCTGCTCAATGATTCATACATACGTCTGTTCATCTTCGGATACTGTTACCATGTATGTGATCACAAAATGTATATTTTGAAGGTATTGGTGATGATATAATTCATGTAATTTATATGTTATATGTTTATATACATTTAACATACATTAGTATATGTATGTTAACCCCATAGTCCTAATTTACCCATCCTCCCACCTTTCATTTTGGCTAACCATTAGTTTATTTGATAAGTCTGTGAGTGTCTTTTTCTGTGGAAATATGTTCATTGGTAGCAATCTTAGGATAACATGTATAAATGATATCATAGGCTGTTTGTCATACCCTTTTCACTTACTTAACCTTATATGATTATTTCAAGGCTCAGCTGTAGTCCAGAAAACGGCATTGTTCATTTTTTTCCCGAGCTTACTATTCCATTCTGTCCATATACCACTTCTTCTTTTTCCATTCATATGTTTATGGACCTTCTTTTTTGCTTTCATGTCTTGGCTATTTCAATATTACTGCAGTGCACATTTGCCTGCCTCTGTCTTTCCGATCCTGGTGGTCTTCGTTTATAGGCTCAAAGGTGCCCTGCCGCATCCTATGGTAGCTCAATTTTTACCTTGTAAAGCAGCTCCATTCAGTTCTTGTTAGTGCTTTTACCACTTTACATCCCACCAGCAGCTAGTAGGTATGAGTTGTCTAAAACCCATTCAGCATTTATAGTTTGTAGACTTTTTGCTAATGGCCATTTGACTGGTGTGAGCTGAAACCTTTTTGGAGGTTGGAAACGCATGTGGCTAATAATTCCTTATACTGAGCTTTAACCATATCCTTTTTCTTCGTTTCCTTTTTTTTTAAAGAGTAGGTACAACTTCCCTCCTCTCTTGACTTCTTGAAAAATTTCTCATGTGTTGAATTTTCCTGCCTATTCCCTACCCCAGGGCATTTTTTGAGGGCAGGTGTCATTTAGAGCCCTGCATTCCTTGGGACTATTAAGCAACCATTAGCAGTGAGTTTAAAGCTGCTCTTGTGCGAAACAGCCACAAGGCGGCAGCATTATTACGTTCTCAACTCTTGTTACTTGGGCAAAAGAGTCTTCCTGGAGGTAGGGTTCCGAGGTTGTAAATTAGAGTGGAATGTGCAGGGACAAGCCCCCAGAAGTTTATGTCTCCTTACATATGTTTGTTTTTTAAATTTAGTTTCTATTTCTTATCGGAGTAAATTTGATTAGAGTGTGTTGATTGTCTGGCTGTACAGAATCTGCTCAATGATTCATACTTACGTCTGTTCACCTTTGGACCCTGTTACCATGTATGTGATTACAGAATGTATATTTTAAAGGTATTGGTGATTATATAATTCATATAATTTATCTGTTATATGTTTATATACATTTAACATACATTAGTATATGTATATTAACCCCATAGTCCTAATTTACCCATCCTCCCACCTTTCCTTTTGGCTAACCATTAGTTTACTTGATAAGTTTGTGAGTGTCTTTTTCTGTGGAAATATGTTCATTGGTAGCAATCTTAGGATAACATGTATAAATGATATCATAGGATATTTGTCATACCCTTTTGACTTACTTAACCTTATATGATTATTTGTAGGCTCAACTGTAGTCGTGAAAACGGCATTGTTCCTTTTTTTCCCGAGGCTACTATTCCATTTGGTACGTATACCACTTCATCTTTGTCCATTCATTTGTTTATGGACCTTTTTTTTGCTTCCATGTCTTCGCTATTTCAATATTGTTGCAGTGCATATTTGCCTGCATCTGTCTTTCCGATTTTGGTGGTTTTATATTATAGTCCCAAAAGGTGCCCTGCCGCATCATATGTTAACTCAATTTTTACCTTTTCAAGCAGCTCCATTCAGTTTTCGTTAGTGCTCTTACCACTTTACATCCCACCGGCACCAAGAAGGTACACAGTTCTCTAAAACCCCTTCAGCATTTATAGTTTGTAGACTTTTTGCTGCTGGTCATGACTGGTGTGAGCTGAAACCTTATTGAATTTGAATTTGCATATGGCTAATAATTTCCTTTACTGAGCTTTAGGCATGCCCTTTTTTTCTTTTCCTTTTTTTTTAAAGAGTGAGTACAACCTCCCTCCTCTTATTGACTTCTTGAAAAATTTCTCATGTGTTGAATTTTCTTGCCTATTCCCTACCCCAGGGCATTTTTTGAGGGCCTGTGTCATTTACAGCCCTGCAGTCCTTGTGAGTCTATAAGCAACCATTGGCACTGGGTTTAAAGCTGCTGTTGTGGGAAATAGCCACAAGGCAGCAGCATTATTACGTTCTCAACACTTGTTACTAGGGCAGCAGAGTCTTCCTGGAGGTAGTGTTCCGAGGTTGTAAACTAGAGTGGAATGTGCTGGGACAAGCCCCCAGAAGTTTATATCTCCTTACTTATGTTTGTTTTTTAAATTTATTTTCTACTTCTTATCGGAGTAAATTTGATTAGAGTGTTTTGATTGTCTGGCTGTACAGAATCTGCTCAATGATTCATACATATGTCTGTTCATCTTCGGAACCTGTTACCATGTATGTGATTACAGAATGTATATTTTGAAGGGATTGGTGATTATATAATTCATATCATTTATATGTTATATGTTTATGTACATTTAACTTACATTAGTATATTCATGTTAACCCCATAGTCCTAATTTACCCATCCCCCCACCTTTCATTTTGGCTAACCATTAGTTTATTTGATAAGTCTGTGAGTGTCTTTTTCTGTGGAAATATGTTCATTGGTAGCAATCTTAGGATAACATGTATAAATGATATCATAGGACATTTGTCATACCCTTTTGACTTACTTATCGTTATATGATTATTTCTAGGCTCAACTGTAGTCCTGAAAACGGCATTGTTCATTTTTTTCCCGAGGCTACTATTCCATTCTGTCCATATACCACTTCTTCTTTTTCCCGTCATCTGTTTATGGACCTTTTTTTTGCTTCCATGTCTTGGCTCTTTCAATATTGCTGCAGTGCACATTTGCCTGCCTCTGTCTTTCCGATTCTGGTGGTCTTAGGTTATAGGCCCAAAAGGTGCCCTGCCGCATCATATGGTAGCTCAATTTTTACCTTTTCAAGCACAGCTCCATTCAGTTTGCGTTAGTGCTGTTGCCACTTTACATCCCACCAGCAGCCAGAAGGTACACAGTTCTCTAAAACCCCCTCAGCATTTATCGTTTGTAGACTTTTTGCTGATGGTTATGACTGGTGTGAACTGAAACCTTTTTGAATTTGAATTTGCTTGTGGCTTATAATTCCTTATACTGAGCTTTAGGCATGTCCTTTTTTTTCTTTTCCTTTTTTTTTAAAGAGTGAGTACAACTTCCCTCCTCTTATTGACTTCTTGAAAAATTTCTCATATGTTGAATTTTCTTGCCTATTGCCTACGCCAGGGCATGTTTTGAGGGCCTGTGTCATTTAGAGCCCTGCAGTCCTTGTGACTATATAAGCAACCATTGGCACTGGGTTTAAAGCTGCTGTTGTGGGAAACAGCCACAAGGCGGCAGCATTATTACGTTCTCAACTCTTGTTACTAGGGCAACTGAGTCTTCCTGGAGGCAGTTTTCCAAGGTTGTAAATTAGAGTGGAATGTGCTGGGACAAGCCCCAGAAGTTTATGTCTCCTTACTTATGTTTGTTTTTTAAACTTAATTTATACTTCTTGTCGGAGTAAATTTGATTAGAGTGTTTTGATTGTCTGGCTGTACAGAATCTGCTCAATGATTCATACATATGTCTGTTCATCTTCGGATCCTGTTACCATGTATGTGATCACAAAATATATATTTTCAAGGTATTGGTGATTATATAATTCATATAGTTTATCTGTTATATGTTTATATACATTTAACATACATTAGTATATGTATGTTAACCCCATAGTCCTAATTTACCCATCCTCCCACCTTTCATTTTGGCTAACCATTAGTTTCTTTGGTAAGTCTGTGAGTGTGTTTTTCTGTGGAAATATGTTCATTGGTAGCAATCTTAGGATAACATGTATAAATGATATCATAGGATGTTTGTCATACCCTTTTCACTTACTTAACCTTATATGATTATTTCTAGGCTCAACTGTAGTCCTGAAAACGGCATTGTTCATTTTTTTCGCGAGGCTACTATTACATTTGCTACGTATACCACTTCGTCTTTGTCCATTCATCTGTTTATGGACCTATTTTCTGCTTCCATTTCTTGTCTATTTCAGTATTGCTGCAGTGCACATTGGCCTGCCTGTGTTTTTCAGATTCTGGTGGTCTTAGGTTATAGGCCCAAAAGGTGCCATGCCGCATCATATGGTAGCTCAATTTTTACCTTTTCAAGCATCTCCATTCAGTTTGCATTAGTGTTGTTACCACGTTACATCCCAGCAGCAGCTTGAAGGTACACAGTTCTCTAAAACCCCTTCAGCATTTATCGTTTGTAGACTTTTTGCTGATGGTTATGACTGGTGTGAGCTGAAACCTTTTTGAATTTGAATTTGCATGTGGCTAATAATTCCTTATACTGAGCTTTAGGCATGTCCTTTTTTTGTTTTCCTTTTTTTTAAAGAGTGAGTACAACTTCCCTCCTCTTATTGACTTCTTGAAAAATTTCTCATGTGTTGAATTTTCTTGCCTATTCCCTACCCCAGGGCATTTCTTGAGGGCCTGTGTCATTTACAGCCGTGCAGTCCTTGTGACTATATAACCAACCATTGGCCCTGGGTTTAAAGCTGCTGTTGTGGGAAAGAGCCACAAGACGGCAGCATTATTACATTCTCAAGTCTTGTTATTAGGGCAACAGAGTCTTCCTGGAGGTAGTGTTCCCAGGTTGTAAATTAGAGAGGAATGTCCTGGGACAAGCCCCCAGAAGTTTATGTCTCCTTACTTATGTTTGTTTTTTAAATTTAATTTCTATTTCTTATCGGAGTACATTTGATTAGAGTGTTTTGATTGTCTGGCTGTACAGAATCTGCTCAATGATTCATACATACGTCTGTTCACCTTTGGACCCTGTTACCATGTATGTGATTACAGAATGTATATTTTAAAGGTATTGGTGATTATATAATTCATATAATTTATCTGTTATATGTTTATATACATTTAACATACATTAGTATATGTATGTTAACCCCATAGTCCTAATTTACCCATCCTCCCACCTTTCCTTTTGGCTAACCATTAGTTTACTTGATAAGTCTGTGAGTGTCTTTTTCTGTGGAAATATGTTCTTTGGTAGCAATCTTAGGATAACATGTATAAATGATATCATAGGATATTTGTCATACCCTTTTGACTTACTTAACCTTATATGATTATTTGTAGGCTCAACTGTAGTCGTGAAAACGGCATTGTTCCTTTTTTTCCCGAGGCTACTATTCCATTTGGTACGTATACCACTTCATCTTTGTCCATTCATTTGTTTATGGACCTTTTTTTTGCTTCCATGTCTTGGCTATTTCAATATTGTTGCAGTGCATATTTGCCTGCATCTGTCTTTCCGATTTTGGTGGTTTTATATTATAGTCCCAAAAGGTGCCCTGCCGCATCATATGTTAACTCAATTTTTACCTTTTCAAGCAGCTCCATTCAGTTTTCGTTAGTGCTCTTACCACTTTACATCCCACCGGCACCAAGAAGGTACACAGTTCTCTAAAACCCCTTCAGCATTTATAGTTTGTAGACTTTTTGCTGCTGGTCATGACTGGTGTGAGCTGAAACCTTATTGAATTTGAATTTGCATATGGCTAATAATTTCCTTTACTGAGCTTTAGGCATGCCCTTTTTTTCTTTTCCTTTTTTTTTAAAGAGTGAGTACAACCTCCCTCCTCTTATTGACTTCTTGAAAAATTTCTCATGTGTTGAATTTTCTTGCCTATTCCCTACCCCAGGGCATTTTTTGAGGGCCTGTGTCATTTACAGCCCTGCAGTCCTTGTGAGTCTATAAGCAACCATTGGCACTGGGTTTAAAGCTGCTGTTGTGGGAAATAGCCACAAGGCAGCAGCATTATTACGTTCTCAACACTTGTTACTAGGGCAGCAGAGTCTTCCTGGAGGTAGTGTTCCGAGGTTGTAAACTAGAGTGGAATGTGCTGGGACAAGCCCCCAGAAGTTTATATCTCCTTACTTATGTTTGTTTTTTAAATTTATTTTCTACTTCTTATCGGAGTAAATTTGATTAGAGTGTTTTGATTGTCTGGCTGTACAGAATCTGCTCAATGATTCATACATATGTCTGTTCATCTTCGGAACCTGTTACCATGTATGTGATTACAGAATGTATATTTTGAAGGGATTGGTGATTATATAATTCATATCATTTATATGTTATATGTTTATGTACATTTAACTTACATTAGTATATTCATGTTAACCCCATAGTCCTAATTTACCCATCCCCCCACCTTTCATTTTGGCTAACCATTAG
Organism: Balaenoptera physalus; assembly: GCF_965194825.1. Classification (NCBI taxonomy): domain Eukaryota; kingdom Metazoa; phylum Chordata; class Mammalia; order Artiodactyla; family Balaenopteridae; genus Balaenoptera; species Balaenoptera physalus. Next base: position 70,464,190 of record NC_138882.1, read on the forward strand.
TTTATTTGATAAGTCTGTGAGTGTCTTTTTCTGTGGAAATATGTTCATTGGTAGCAATCTTAGGATAACATGTATAAATGATATCATAGGACATTTGTCATACCCTTTTGACTTACTTATCGTTATATGATTATTTCTAGGCTCAACTGTAGTCCTGAAAACGGCATTGTTCATTTTTTTCCCGAGGCTACTATTCCATTCTGTCCATATACCACTTCTTCTTTTTCCCGTCATCTGTTTATGGACCTTTTTTTTGCTTCCATGTCTTGGCTCTTTCAATATTGCTGCAGTGCACATTTGCCTGCCTCTGTCTTTCCAATTCTGGTGGTCTTAGGTTATAGGCCCAAAAGGTGCCCTGCCGCATCATATGGTAGCTCAATTTTTACCTTTTCAAGCACAGCTCCATTCAGTTTGCGTTAGTGCTGTTGCCACTTTACATCCCACCAGCAGCCAGAAGGTACACAGTTCTCTAAAACCCCCTCAGCATTTATCGTTTGTAGACTTTTTGCTGATGGTTATGACTGGTGTGAACTGAAACCTTTTTGAATTTGAATTTGCTTGTGGCTTATAATTCCTTATACTGAGCTTTAGGCATGTCCTTTTTTTTCTTTTCCTTTTTTTTTAAAGAGTGAGTACAACTTCCCTCCTCTTATTGACTTCTTGAAAAATTTCTCATATGTTGAATTTTCTTGCCTATTGCCTACGCCAGGGCATGTTTTGAGGGCCTGTGTCATTTAGAGCCCTGCAGTCCTTGTGACTATATAAGCAACCATTGGCACTGGGTTTAAAGCTGCTGTTGTGGGAAACAGCCACAAGGCGGCAGCATTATTACGTTCTCAACTCTTGTTATTAGGGCAACTGAGTCTTCCTGGAGGCAGTTTTCCAAGGTTGTAAATTAGAGTGGAATGTGCTGGGACAAGCCCCAGAAGTTTATGTCTCCTTACTTATGTTTGTTTTTTAAACTTAATTTATACTTCTTGTCGGAGTAAATTTGATTAGAGTGTTTTGATTGTCTGGCTGTACAGAATCTGCTCAATGATTCATACATATGTCTGTTCATCTTCGGATCCTGTTACCATGTATGTGATCACAAAATATATATTTTCAAGGTATTGGTGATTATATAATTCATATAGTTTATCTGTTATATGTTTATATACATTTAACATACATTAGTATATGTATGTTAACCCCATAGTCCTAATTTACCCATCCTCCCACCTTTCATTTTGGCTAACCATTAGTTTCTTTGGTAAGTCTGTGAGTGTGTTTTTCTGTGGAAATATGTTCATTGGTAGCAATCTTAGGATAACATGTATAAATGATATCATAGGATGTTTGTCATACCCTTTTCACTTACTTAACCTTATATGATTATTTCTAGGCTCAACTGTAGTCCTGAAAACGGCATTGTTCATTTTTTTCGCGAGGCTACTATTACATTTGCTACGTATACCACTTCGTCTTTGTCCATTCATCTGTTTATGGACCTATTTTCTGCTTCCATGTCTTGTCTATTTCAGTATTGCTGCAGTGCACATTGGCCTGCCTGTGTTTTTCAGATTCTGGTGGTCTTAGGTTATAGGCCCAAAAGGTGCCATGCCGCATCATATGGTAGCTCAATTTTTACCTTTTCAAGCATCTCCATTCAGTTTGCATTAGTGTTGTTACCACGTTACATCCCAGCAGCAGCTTGAAGGTACACAGTTCTCTAAAACCCCTTCAGCATTTATCGTTTGTAGACTTTTTGCTGATGGTTATGACTGGTGTGAGCTGAAACCTTTTTGAATTTGAATTTGCATGTGGCTAATAATTCCTTATACTGAGCTTTAGGCATGTCCTTTTTTTGTTTTCCTTTTTTTTAAAGAGTGAGTACAACTTCCCTCCTCTTATTGACTTCTTGAAAAATTTCTCATGTGTTGAATTTTCTTGCCTATTCCCTACCCCAGGGCATTTCTTGAGGGCCTGTGTCATTTACAGCCGTGCAGTCCTTGTGACTATATAACCAACCATTGGCCCTGGGTTTAAAGCTGCTGTTGTGGGAAAGAGCCACAAGACGGCAGCATTATTACATTCTCAAGTCTTGTTATTAGGGCAACAGAGTCTTCCTGGAGGTAGTGTTCCCAGGTTGTAAATTAGAGAGGAATGTCCTGGGACAAGCCCCCAGAAGTTTATGTCTCCTTACTTATGTTTGTTTTTTAAATTTAATTTCTATTTCTTATCGGAGTACATTTGATTAGAGTGTTTTGATTGTCTGGCTGTACAGAATCTGCTCAATGATTCATACATACGTCTGTTCACCTTTGGACCCTGTTACCATGTATGTGATTACAGAATGTATATTTTAAAGGTATTGGTGATTATATAATTCATATAATTTATCTGTTATATGTTTATATACATTTAACATACATTAGTATATGTATGTTAACCCCATAGTCCTAATTTACCCATCCTCCCACCTTTCCTTTTGGCTAACCATTAGTTTACTTGATAAGTCTGTGAGTGTCTTTTTCTGTGGAAATATGTTCTTTGGTAGCAATCTTAGGATAACATGTATAAATGATATCATAGGATATTTGTCATACCCTTTTGACTTACTTAACCTTATATGATTATTTGTAGGCTCAACTGTAGTCGTGAAAACGGCATTGTTCCTTTTTTTCCCGAGGCTACTATTCCATTTGGTACGTATACCACTTCATCTTTGTCCATTCATTTGTTTATGGACCTTTTTTTTGCTTCCATGTCTTGGCTATTTCAATATTGTTGCAGTGCATATTTGCCTGCATCTGTCTTTCCGATTTTGGTGGTTTTATATTATAGTCCCAAAAGGTGCCCTGCCGCATCATATGTTAACTCAATTTTTACCTTTTCAAGCAGCTCCATTCAGTTTTCGTTAGTGCTCTTACCACTTTACATCCCACCGGCACCAAGAAGGTACACAGTTCTCTAAAACCCCTTCAGCATTTATAGTTTGTAGACTTTTTGCTGCTGGTCATGACTGGTGTGAGCTGAAACCTTATTGAATTTGAATTTGCATATGGCTAATAATTTCCTTTACTGAGCTTTAGGCATGCCCTTTTTTTCTTTTCCTTTTTTTTTAAAGAGTGAGTACAACCTCCCTCCTCTTATTGACTTCTTGAAAAATTTCTCATGTGTTGAATTTTCTTGCCTATTCCCTACCCCAGGGCATTTTTTGAGGGCCTGTGTCATTTACAGCCCTGCAGTCCTTGTGAGTCTATAAGCAACCATTGGCACTGGGTTTAAAGCTGCTGTTGTGGGAAATAGCCACAAGGCAGCAGCATTATTACGTTCTCAACACTTGTTACTAGGGCAGCAGAGTCTTCCTGGAGGTAGTGTTCCGAGGTTGTAAACTAGAGTGGAATGTGCTGGGACAAGCCCCCAGAAGTTTATATCTCCTTACTTATGTTTGTTTTTTAAATTTATTTTCTACTTCTTATCGGAGTAAATTTGATTAGAGTGTTTTGATTGTCTGGCTGTACAGAATCTGCTCAATGATTCATACATATGTCTGTTCATCTTTGGAACCTGTTACCATGTATGTGATTACAGAATGTATATTTTGAAGGGATTGGTGATTATATAATTCATATCATTTATATGTTATATGTTTATGTACATTTAACTTACATTAGTATATTCATGTTAACCCCATAGTCCTAATTTACCCATCCCCCCACCTTTCATTTTGGCTAACCATTAGTTTATTTGATAAGTCTGTGAGTGTCTTTTTCTGTGGAAATATGTTCATTGGTAGCAATCTTAGGATAACATGTATAAATGATATCATAGGACATTTGTCATACCCTTTTGACTTACTTATCGTTATATGATTATTTCTAGGCTCAACTGTAGTCCTGCAAACGGCATTGTTCATTTTTTTCCCGAGGCTACTATTCCATTCTGTCCATATACCACTTCTTCTTTTTCCCGTCATCTGTTTATGGACCTTTTTTTGCTTCCATGTCTTGGCTCTTTCAATATTGCTGCAGTGCACATTTGCCTGCCTCTGTCTTTCCGATTCTGGTGGTCTTAGGTTATAGGCCCAAAAGGTGCCCTGCCGCATCATATGGTAGCTCAATTTTTACCTTTTCAAGCACAGCTCCATTCAGTTTGCGTTAGTGCTGTTGCCACTTTACATCCCACCAGCAGCCAGAAGGTACACAGTTCTCTAAAACCCCCTCAGCATTTATCGTTTGTAGACTTTTTGCTGATGGTTATGACTGGTGTGAACTGAAACCTTTTTGAATTTGAATTTGCTTGTGGCTTATAATTCCTTATACTGAGCTTTAGGCATGTCCTTTTTTTTCTTTTCCTTTTTTTTTAAAGAGTGAGTACAACTTCCCTCCTCTTATTGACTTCTTGAAAAATTTCTCATATGTTGAATTTTCTTGCCAATTGCCTACGCCAGGGCATGTTTTGAGGGCCTGTGTCATTTAGAGCCCTGCAGTCCTTGTGACTGTATAAGCAACCATTGGCACTGGGTTTAAAGCTGCTGTTGTGGGAAACAGCCACAAGGCGGCAGCATTATTACGTTCTCAACTCTTGTTACTAGGGCAACTGAGTCTTCCTGGAGGCAGTTTTCCAAGGTTGTAAATTAGAGTGGAATGTGCTGGGACAAGCCCCAGAAGTTTATGTCTCCTTACTTATGTTTGTTTTTTAAACTTAATTTATACTTCTTGTCGGAGTAAATTTGATTAGAGTGTTTTGATTGTCTGGCTGTACAGAATCTGCTCAATGATTCATACATATGTCTGTTCATCTTCGGATCCTGTTACCATGTATGTGATCACAAAATATATATTTTCAAGGTATTGGTGATTATATAATTCATATAGTTTATCTGTTATATGTTTATATACATTTAACATACATTAGTATATGTATGTTAACCCCATAGTCCTAATTTACCCATCCTCCCACCTTTCATTTTGGCTAACCATTAGTTTCTTTGGTAAGTCTGTGAGTGTGTTTTTCTGTGGAAATATGTTCATTGGTAGCAATCTTAGGATAACATGTATAAATGATATCATAGGATGTTTGTCATACCCTTTTCACTTACTTAACCTTATATGATTATTTCTAGGCTCAACTGTAGTCCTGAAAACGGCATTGTTCATTTTTTTCGCGAGGCTACTATTACATTTGGTACGTATACCACTTCGTCTTTGTCCATTCATCTGTTTATGGAGCTATTTTCTGCTTCCATGTCTTGGCTATTTCAATATTGCTGCAGTGCACATTGGCCTGCCTGTGTTTTTCAGATTCTGGTGGTCTTAGGTTATAGGCCCAAAAGGTGCCATGCCGCATCATATGGTAGCTCAATTTTTACCTTTTCAAGCATCTCCATTCTGTTTGCATTAGTGTTGTTACCACGTTACATCCCAGCAGCAGCTTGAAGGTACACAGTTCTCTAAAACCCCTTCAGCATTTATCGTTTGTAGGCTTTTTGCTGATGGTTATGACTGGTGTGAGCTGAAACCTTTTTGAATTTGAATTTGCATGTGGCTAATAATTCCTTATACTGAGCTTTAGGCATGTCCTTTTTTTGTTTTCCTTTTTTTTAAAGAGTGAGTACAACTTCCCTCCTCTTATTGACTTCTTGAAAAATTTCTCATGTGTTGAATTTTCTTGCCTATTCCCTACCCCAGGGCATTTCTTGAGGGCCTGTGTCATTTACAGCCCTGCAGTCCTTGTGACTATGTAGGCAACCATTGGCAGTGGGTTTAAAGCTGCTGCTGTGGGAAACAGCCACATGGCGGCAGCATTATTACGTCCTCAACTCTTGTTAATGGGGCAAAAGACTCTTCCTGGAGGTAGTGTTCCAAGGTTGGAAATTAGAGTGGAATGTGCTGGGACAAGCCCCCAGAAGTTTATCTCTCCTTACTTATGTTTGTTTTTTAAATTTAATTTCTATTTCTTATCGGAGTAAATCTGATTAGAGTGTTTTGATTTTCTGGCTGTACAGAATCTGCTCATTGATTCATATTTATGTTTCTTCATCTTCGGATCCTGTTACCATGTATGTGATTACAGAATATATATTTTAAAGGTATTCATGATTATATAATTCATATACTTTATATGTTATATGTTTATATACATTTAACATACATTAGTATATGTATGTTAACCCCATAGTCCTAATTTACCCATCCTCCCACCTTTCATTTTGGCTAACCATTAGTTTATTTGATAAGTCTGTGAGTGTCTTTTTCTGTGGAAATATGTTCATTGGTAGCAATCTTAGGATAACATGTATAAATGATATCATAGGATATTTGTCATACCCTTTTCACTTACTTAACGTTATATGATTATTTCTAGGCTCAACTGTAGTCCTGAAAACGGCATTGTTCATTTTTTTCACGAGCCTACTATTCCATTCTGTCCATATACCACTTCGTCTTTGTCCATACATCTGTTTATGGACCTTTTTTTTTCCTTCCATGTCTTGGCCATTTCAATGTTGCTGCAGTGCACATTTGCCTGCCTCTGTCTTTCCGATTCTGGTGGTCTTAGGTTATAGGCCCAAAAGGTGCCCTGCCGCATCATATGGTAGCTCAATTTTTACCTTTTCAAGCAGCTCCATTCAGTTTGCGTTAGTGCTGTTGCCACTTTACATCCCACCAGCAACTAGAAGGTACACAGTTCTCTAAAACCCCTTCAGCATTTATAGTTTGTAGACTTTTTGCTGATGGTCATGACTCTTGTGAGCTTAAACCTTTTTGAATTTGAATATGTATGTGGCTAATAATTCCTTATACTGAGCTTTAGGCATGTCCTTTTTTTTGTTTTCCTTTTTTTTAAAGAGTGAGTACAACTTCCCTCCTCTTATTGACTTCTTGAAAAATTTCTCATGTGTTGAATTTTCTTGCCTATTCCCTACCCCAGGGCATGTTTTGTGGGCCTGTGTCATTTACAGCCCTGCAGTCCTTGTGACTATATAACCAACCATTGGCACTGGGTTTAAAGCTGCTGTTGTGGGAAAGAGCCACAAGACGGCAGCATTATTACATTCTCAACTCTTGTTATTAGGGCAACAGAGTCTTCCTGGAGGTAGTGTTCCCAGGTTGTAAATTAGAGAGGAATGTCCTGGGACAAGCCCCCAGAAGTTTATGTCTCCTTACTTATGTTTGTTTTTTAAATTTAATTTCTATTTCTTATCGGAGTAAATTTGATTAGAGTGTTTTGATTGTCTGGCTGTACAGAATCTGCTCAATGATTCATACATACGTCTGTTCATCTTCGGATACTGTTACCATGTATGTGATCACAAAATGTATATTTTGAAGGTATTGGTGATGATATAATTCATGTGATTTATATGTTATATGTTTATATACATTTAACATACATTAGTATATGTATGTTAACCCCATAGTCCTAATTTACCCATCCTCCCACCTTTCATTTTGGCTAACCATTAGTTTATTTGATAAGTCTGTGAGTGTCTTTTTCTGTGGAAATATGTTCATTGGTAGCAATCTTAGGATAACATGTATAAATGATATCATAGGCTGTTTGTCATACCCTTTTCACTTACTTAACCTTATATGATTATTTCAAGGCTCAGTTGTAGTCCAGAAAACGGCATTGTTCATTTTTTTCCCGAGCTTACTATTCCATTCTGTCCATATACCACTTCTTCTTTTTCCATTCATATGTTTATGGACCTTTTTTTTTGCTTTCATGTCTTGGCTATTTCAATATTACTGCAGTGCACATTTGCCTGCCTCTGTCTTTCCGATCCTGGTGGTCTTCGTTTATAGGCTCAAAGGTGCCCTGCCGCATCATATGGTAGCTCAATTTTTACCTTGTAAAGCAGCTCCATTCAGTTCTTGTTAGTGCTTTTACCACTTTACATCCCACCAGCAGCTAGTAGGTATGAGTTGTCTAAAACCCATTCAGCATTTATAGTTTGTAGACTTTTTGCTAATGGCCATTTGACTGGTGTGAGCTGAAACCTTTTTGGAGGTTGGAAACGCATGTGGCTAATAATTCCTTATACTGAGCTTTAACCATATCCTTTTTCTTCGTTTGCTTTTTTTGTTAAAGAGTAGGTACAACTTCCCTCCTCTCTTGACTTCTTGAAAAATTTCTCATGTGTTGAATTTTCCTGCCTATTCCCTACCCCAGGGCATTTTTTGAGGGCAGGTGTCATTTAGAGCCCTGCATTCCTTGGGACTATTAAGCAACCATTAGCAGTGGGTTTAAAGCTGCTCTTGTGCGAAACAGCCACAAGGCGGCAGCATTATTACGTTCTCAACTCTTGTTACTTGGGCAAAAGAGTCTTCCTGGAGGTAGGGTTCCGAGGTTGTAAATTAGAGTGGAATGTGCAGGGACAAGCCCCCAGAAGTTTATGTCTCCTTACTTATGTTTGTTTTTCAAATTTAGTTTCTATTTCTTATCGGAGTAAATTTGATTAGAGTGTGTTGATTGTCTGGCTGTACAGAATCTGCTCAATGATTCATACTTATGTCTGTTCACCTTTGGACCCTGTTACCATGTATGTGATTACAGAATGTATATTTTAAAGGTATTGGTGATTATATAATTCATATAATTTATCTGTTATATGTTTATATACATTTAACATACATTAGTATATGTATATTAACCCCATAGTCCTAATTTACCCATCCTCCCACCTTTCCTTTTGGCTAACCATTAGTTTACTTGATAAGTCTGTGAGTGTCTTTTTCTGTGGAAATATGTTCTTTGGTAGCAATCTTTGGATAACATGTATAAATGATATCATAGGATATTTGTCATACCCTTTTGACTTACTTAACCTTATATGATTATTTGTAGGCTCAACTGTAGTCGTGAAAACGGCATTGTTCCTTTTTTTCCCGAGGCTACTATTCCATTTGGTACGTATACCACTTCATCTTTGTCCATTCATTTGTTTATGGACCTTTTTATTGCTTCCATGTCTTGGCTATTTCAATATTGTTGCAGTGCATATTTGCCTGCATCTGTCTTTCCGATTTTGGTGGTTTTATATTATAGGCCCAAAAGGTGCCCTGCCGCATCATATGTTAACTCAATTTTTACCTTTTCAAGCAGCTCCATTCAGTTTTCGTTAGTGCTCTTACCACTTTACATCCCACCGGCACCAAGAAGGTACACAGTTCTCTAAAACCCCTTCAGCATTTATAGTTTGTAGACTTTTTGCTGCTGGTCATGACTGGTGTGAGCTGAAACCTTATTGAATTTGAATTTGCATATGGCTAATAATTTCCTTTACTGAGCTTTAGGCATGCCCTTTTTTTCTTTTCCTTTTTTTTTAAAGAGTGAGTACAACCTCCCTCCTCTTATTGACTTCTTGAAAAATTTCTCATGTGTTGAATTTTCTTGCCTATTCCCTACCCCAGGGCATTTTTTGAGGGCCTGTGTCATTTACAGCCCTGCAGTCCTTGTGAGTCTATAAGCAACCATTGGCACTGGGTTTAAAGCTGCTGTTGTGGGAAATAGCCACAAGGCAGCAGCATTATTACGTTCTCAACATTTGTTACTAGGGCAGCAGAGTCTTCCTGGAGGTAGTGTTCCGAGGTTGTAAACTAGAGTGGAATGTGCTGGGACAAGCCCCCAGAAGTTTATATCTCCTTACTTATGTTTGTTTTTTAAATTTATTTTCTACTTCTTATCGGAGTAAATTTGATTAGAGTGTTTTGATTGTCTGGCTGTACAGAATCTGCTCAATGATTCATACATATGTCTGTTCATCTTCGGAACCTGTTACCATGTATGTGATTACAGAATGTATATTTTGAAGGGATTGGTGATTATATAATTCATATCATTTATATGTTATATGTTTATGTACATTTAACTTACATTAGTATATTCATGTTAACCCCATAGTCCTAATTTACCCATCCCCCCACCTTTCATTTTGGCTAACCATTAGTTTATTTGATAAGTCTGTGAGTGTCTTTTTCTGTGGAAATATGTTCATTGGTAGCAATCTTAGGATAACATGTATAAATGATATCATAGGACATTTGTCATACCCTTTTGACTTACTTATCGTTATATGATTATTTCTAGGCTCAACTGTAGTCCTGCAAACGGCATTGTTCATTTTTTTCCCGAGGCTACTATTCCATTCTGTCCATATACCACTTCTTCTTTTTCCCGTCATCTGTTTATGGACCTTTTTTTGCTTCCATGTCTTGGCTCTTTCAATATTGCTGCAGTGCACATTTGCCTGCCTCTGTCTTTCCGATTCTGGTGGTCTTAGGTTATAGGCCCAAAAGGTGCCCTGCCGCATCATATGGTAGCTCAATTTTTACCTTTTCAAGCACAGCTCCATTCAGTTTGCGTTAGTGCTGTTGCCACTTTACATCCCACCAGCAGCCAGAAGGTACACAGTTCTCTAAAACCCCCTCAGCATTTATCGTTTGTAGACTTTTTGCTGATGGTTATGACTGGTGTGAACTGAAACCTTTTTGAATTTGAATTTGCTTGTGGTTTATAATTCCTTATACTGAGCTTTAGGCATGTCCTTTTTTTTCTTTTCCTTTTTTTTTAAAGAGTGAGTACAACTTCCCTCCTCTTATTGACTTCTTGAAAAATTTCTCATATGTTGAATTTTCTTGCCTATTGCCTACGCCAGGGCATGTTTTGAGGGCCTGTGTCATTTAGAGCCCTGCAGTCCTTGTGACTATATAAGCAACCATTGGCACTGGGTTTAAAGCTGCTGTTGTGGGAAACAGCCACAAGGCGGCAGCATTATTACGTTCTCAACTCTTGTTACTAGGGCAACTGAGTCTTCCTGGAGGCAGTTTTCCAAGGTTGTAAATTAGAGTGGAATGTGCTGGGACAAGCCCCAGAAGTTTATGTCTCCTTACTTATGTTTGTTTTTTAAACTTAATTTATACTTCTTGTCGGAGTAAATTTGATTAGAGTGTTTTGATTGTCTGGCTGTACAGAATCTGCTCAATGATTCATACATATGTCTGTTCATCTTCGGATCCTGTTACCATGTATGTGATCACAAAATATATATTTTCAAGGTATTGGTGATTATATAATTCATATAGTTTATCTGTTATATGTTTATATACATTTAACATACATTAGTATATGTATGTTAACCCCATAGTCCTAATTTACCCATCCTCCCACCTTTCATTTTGGCTAACCATTAGTTTCTTTGGTAAGTCTGTGAGTGTGTTTTTCTGTGGAAATATGTTCATTGGTAGCAATCTTAGGATAACATGTATAAATGATATCATAGGATGTTTGTCATACCCTTTTCACTTACTTAACCTTATATGATTATTTCTAGGCTCAACTGTAGTCCTGAAAACGGCATTGTTCATTTTTTTCGCGAGGCTACTATTACATTTGCTACGTATACCACTTCGTCTTTGTCCATTCATCTGTTTATGGACCTATTTTCTGCTTCCATGTCTTGGCTATTTCAGTATTGCTGCAGTGCACATTGGCCTGCCTGTGTTTTTCAGATTCTGGTGGTCTTAGGTTATAGGCCCAAAAGGTGCCATGCCGCATCATATGGTAGCTCAATTTTTACCTTTTCAAGCATCTCCATTCAGTTTGCATTAGTGTTGTTACCACGTTACATCCCAGCAGCAGCTTGAAGGTACACAGTTCTCTAAAACCCCTTCAGCATTTATCGTTTGTAGACTCTTTGCTGATGGTTATGACTGGTGTGAGCTGAAACCTTTTTGAATTTGAATTTGCATGTGGCTAATAATTCCTTATACTGAGCTTTAGGCATGTCCTTTTTTTGTTTTCCTTTTTTTTAAAGAGTGAGTACAACTTCCCTCCTCTTATTGACTTCTTGAAAAATTTCTCATGTGTTGAATTTTCTTGCCTATTCCCTACCCCAGGGCATTTCTTGAGGGCCTGTGTCATTTACAGCCCTGCAGTCCTTGTGACTATGTAGGCAACCATTGGCACTGGGTTTAAAGCTGCTGCTGTGGGAAACAGCCACATGGCGGCAGCATTATTACGTCCTCAACTCTTGTTAATGGGGCAAAAGACTCTTCCTGGAGGTAGTGTTCCAAGGTTGGAAATTAGAGTGGAATGTGCTGGGACAAGCCCCCAGAAGTTTATCTCTCCTTACTTATGTTTGTTTTTTAAATTTAATTTCTATTTCTTATCGGAGTAAATCTGATTAGAGTGTTTTGATTTTCTGGCTGTACAGAATCTGCTCATTGATTCATATTTATGTTTCTTCATCTTCGGATCCTGTTACCATGTATGTGATTACAGAATATATATTTTAAAGGTATTCGTGATTATATAATTCATATAGTTTATCTGTTATATGTTTATATACATTTAACATACATTAGTATATGTATGTTAACCCCATAGTCCTAATTTACCCATCCTCCCACCTTTCATTTTGGCTAACCATTAGTTTCTTTGGTAAGTCTGTGAGTGTGTTTTTCTGTGGAAATATGTTCATTGGTAGCAATCTTAGGATAACATGTATAAATGATATCATAGGATGTTTGTCATACCCTTTTCACTTACTTAACCTTATATGATTATTTCTAGGCTCAACTGTAGTCCTGAAAACGGCATTGTTCATTTTTTTCGCGAGGCTACTATTACATTTGCTACGTATACCACTTCGTCTTTGTCCATTCATCTGTTTATGGACCTATTTTCTGCTTCCATGTCTTGGCTATTTCAGTATTGCTGCAGTGCACATTGGCCTGCCTGTGTTTTTCAGATTCTGGTGGTCTTAGGTTATAGGCCCAAAAGGTGCCATGCCGCATCATATGGTAGCTCAATTTTTACCTTTTCAAGCATCTCCATTCAGTTTGCATTAGTGTTGTTACCACGTTACATCCCAGCAGCAGCTTGAAGGTACACAGTTCTCTAAAACCCCTTCAGCATTTATCGTTTGTAGACTCTTTGCTGATGGTTATGACTGGTGTGAGCTGAAACCTTTTTGAATTTGAATTTGCATGTGGCTAATAATTCCTTATACTGAGCTTTAGGCATGTCCTTTTTTTGTTTTCCTTTTTTTTAAAGAGTGAGTACAACTTCCCTCCTCTTATTGACTTCTTGAAAAATTTCTCATGTGTTGAATTTTCTTGCCTATTCCCTACCCCAGGGCATTTCTTGAGGGCCTGTGTCATTTACAGCCCTGCAGTCCTTGTGACTATGTAGGCAACCATTGGCACTGGGTTTAAAGCTGCTGCTGTGGGAAACAGCCACATGGCGGCAGCATTATTACGTCCTCAACTCTTGTTAATGGGGCAAAAGACTCTTCCTGGAGGTAGTGTTCCAAGGTTGGAAATTAGAGTGGAATGTGCTGGGACAAGCCCCCAGAAGTTTATCTCTCCTTACTTATGTTTGTTTTTTAAATTTAATTTCTATTTCTTATCGGAGTAAATCTGATTAGAGTGTTTTGATTTTCTGGCTGTACAGAATCTGCTCATTGATTCATATTTATGTTTCTTCATCTTCGGATCCTGTTACCATGTATGTGATTACAGAATATATATTTTAAAGGTATTCGTGATTATATAATTCATATACTTTATATGTTATATGTTTATATACATTTAACATACATTAGTATATGTATGTTAACCCCATAGTCCTAATTTACCCATCCTCCCACCTTTCATTTTGGCTAACCATTAGTTTATTTGATAAGTCTGTGAGTGTCTTTTTCTGTGGAAATATGTTCATTGGTAGCAATTTTACGATAACATATATAAATGATATTATAGGATATTTGTCATACCCTTTTCACTTACTTTACGTTATATGATTATTTCTAGGCTCAACTGTAGTCCTGAAAACGGCATTGTTCATTTTTTTCACGAGCCTACTATTCCATTCTGTCCATATACCACTTCGTCTTTGTCCATACATCTGTTTATGGACCTTTTTTTTTCCTTCCATGTCTTGGCTATTTCAATGTTGCTGCAGTGCACATTTACCTGCCTCTGTCTTTCCGATTCTGGTGGTCTTAGGTTATAGGCCCAAAAGGTGCCCTGCCGCATCATATGGTAGCTCAATTTTTACCTTTTCAAGCAGCTCCATTCAGTTTGCGTTAGTGCTGTTGCCACTTTACATCCCACCAGCAACTAGAAGGTACACAGTTCTCTAAAACCCCTTCAGCATTTATAGTTTGTAGACTTTTTGCTGATGGTCATGACTCTTGTGAGCTTAAACCTTTTTGAATTTGAATATGTATGTGGCTAATAATTCCTTATACTGAGCTTTAGGCATGTCCTTTTTTTGTTTTCCTTTTTTTTAAAGAGTGAGTACAACTTCCCTCCTCTTATTGACTTCTTGAAAAATTTCTCATGTGTTGAATTTTCTTGCCTATTCCCTACCCCAGGGCATGTTTTGTGGGCCTGTGTCATTTACAGCCCTGCAGTCCTTGTGACTATATAACCAACCATTGGCACTGGGTTTAAAGCTGCTGTTGAGGGAAAGAGCCACAAGACGGCAGCATTATTACATTCTCAACTCTTGTTATTAGGGCAACAGAGTCTTCCTGGAGGTAGTGTTCCCAGGTTGTAAATTAGAGAGGAATGTCCTGGGACAAGCCCCCAGAAGTTTATGTCTCCTTACTTATGTTTGTTTTTTAAATTTAATTTCTATTTCTTATCGGAGTAAATTTGATTAGAGTGTTTTGATTGTCTGGCTGTACAGAATCTGCTCAATGATTCATACATACGTCTGTTCATCTTCGGATACTGTTACCATGTATGTGATCACAAAATGTATATTTTGAAGGTATTGGTGATGATATAATTCATGTAATTTATATGTTATATGTTTATATACATTTAACATACATTAGTATATGTATGTTAACCCCATAGTCCTAATTTACCCATCCTCCCACCTTTCATTTTGGCTAACCATTAGTTTATTTGATAAGTCTGTGAGTGTCTTTTTCTGTGGAAATATGTTCATTGGTAGCAATCTTAGGATAACATATATAAATGATATCATAGGCTGTTTGTCATACCCTTTTCACTTACTTAACCTTATATGATTATTTCAAGGCTCAGCTGTAGTCCAGAAAACGGCATTGTTCATTTTTTTCCCGAGCTTACTATTCCATTCTGTCCATATACCACTTCTTCTTTTTCCATTCATATGTTTATGGACCTTTTTTTTTGCTTTCATGTCTTGGCTATTTCAATATTACTGCAGTGCACATTTGCCTGCCTCTGTCTTTCCGATCCTGGTGGTCTTCGTTTATAGGCTCAAAGGTGCCCTGCCGCATCCTATGGTAGCTCAATTTTTACCTTGTAAAGCAGCTCCATTCAGTTCTTGTTAGTGCTTTTACCACTTTACATCCCACCAGCAGCTAGTAGGTATGAGTTGTCTAAAACCCATTCAGCATTTATAGTTTGTAGACTTTTTGCTAATGGCCATTTGACTGGTGTGAGCTGAAACCTTTTTGGAGGTTGGAAACGCATGTGGCTAATAATTCCTTATACTGAGCTTTAACCATATCCTTTTTCTTCGTTTGCTTTTTTTGTTAAAGAGTAGGTACAACTTCCCTCCTCTCTTGACTTCTTGAAAAATTTCTCATGTGTTGAATTTTCCTGCCTATTCCCTACCCCAGGGCATTTTTTGAGGGCAGGTGTCATTTAGAGCCCTGCATTCCTTGGGACTATTAAGCAACCATTAGCAGTGGGTTTAAAGCTGCTCTTGTGCGAAACAGCCACAAGGCGGCAGCATTATTACGTTCTCAACTCTTGTTACTTGGGCAAAAGAGTCTTCCTGGAGGTAGGGTTCCGAGGTTGTAAATTAGAGTGGAATGTGCAGGGACAAGCCCCCAGAAGTTTATGTCTCCTTACTTATGTTTGTTTTTTAAATTTAGTTTCTATTTCTTATCGGAGTAAATTTGATTAGAGTGTGTTGATTGTCTGGCTGTACAGAATCTGCTCAATGATTCATACTTATGTCTGTTCACCTTTGGACCCTGTTACCATGTATGTGATTACAGAATGTATATTTTAAAGGTATTGGTGATTATATAATTCATATAATTTATCTGTTATATGTTTATATACATTTAACATACATTAGTATATGTATATTAACCCCATAGTCCTAATTTACCCATCCTCCCACCTTTCCTTTTGGCTAACCATTAGTTTACTTGATAAGTCTGTGAGTGTCTTTTTCTGTGGAAATATGTTCTTTGGTAGCAATCTTAGGATAACATGTATAAATGATATCATAGGATATTTGTCATACCCTTTTGACTTACTTAACCTTATATGATTATTTGTAGGCTCAACTGTAGTCGTGAAAACGGCATTGTTCCTTTTTTTCCCGAGGCTACTATTCCATTTGGTACGTATACCACTTCATCTTTGTCCATTCATTTGTTTATGGACCTTTTTATTGCTTCCATGTCTTGGCTATTTCAATATTGTTGCAGTGCATATTTGCCTGCATCTGTCTTTCCGATTTTGGTGGTTTTATATTATAGGCCCAAAAGGTGCCCTGCCGCATCATATGTTAACTCAATTTTTACCTTTTCAAGCAGCTCCATTCAGTTTTCGTTAGTGCTCTTACCACTTTACATCCCACCGGCACCAAGAAGGTACACAGTTCTCTAAAACCCCTTCAGCATTTATAGTTTGTAGACTTTTTGCTGCTGGTCATGACTGGTGTGAGCTGAAACCTTATTGAATTTGAATTTCCATATGGCTAATAATTTCCTTTACTGAGCTTTAGGCATGCCCTTTTTTTCTTTTCCTTTTTTTTTAAAGAGTGAGTACAACCTCCCTCCTCTTATTGACTTCTTGAAAAATTTCTCATGTGTTGAATTTTCTTGCCTATTCCCTACCCCAGGGCATTTTTTGAGGGCCTGTGTCATTTACAGCCCTGCAGTCCTTGTGAGTCTATAAGCAACCATTGGCACTGGGTTTAAAGCTGCTGTTGTGGGAAATAGCCACAAGGCAGCAACATTATTACGTTCTCAACATTTGTTACTAGGGCAGCAGAGTCTTCCTGGAGGTAGTGTTCCGAGGTTGTAAACTAGAGTGGAATGTGCTGGGACAAGCCCCCAGAAGTTTATATCTCCTTACTTATGTTTGTTTTTTAAATTTATTTTCTACTTCTTATCGGAGTAAATTTGATTAGAGTGTTTTGATTGTCTGGCTGTACAGAATCTGCTCAATGATTCATACATATGTCTGTTCATCTTCGGAACCTGTTACCATGTATGTGATTACAGAATGTATATTTTGAAGGGATTGGTGATTATATAATTCATATCATTTATATGTTATATGTTTATGTACATTTAACTTACATTAGTATATTCATGTTAACCCCATAGTCCTAATTTACCCATCCCCCCACCTTTCATTTTGGCTAACCATTAGTTTATTTGATAAGTCTGTGAGTGTCTTTTTCTGTGGAAATATGTTCATTGGTAGCAATCTTAGGATAACATGTATAAATGATATCATAGGACATTTGTCATACCCTTTTGACTTACTTATCGTTATATGATTATTTCTAGGCTCAACTGTAGTCCTGCAAACGGCATTGTTCATTTTTTTCCCGAGGCTACTATTCCATTCTGTCCATATACCACTTCTTCTTTTTCCCGTCATCTGTTTATGGACCTTTTTTTGCTTCCATGTCTTGGCTCTTTCAATATTGCTGCAGTGCACATTTGCCTGCCTCTGTCTTTCCGATTCTGGTGGTCTTAGGTTATAGGCCCAAAAGGTGCCCTGCCGCATCATATGGTAGCTCAATTTTTACCTTTTCAAGCACAGCTCCATTCAGTTTGCGTTAGTGCTGTTGCCACTTTACATCCCACCAGCAGCCAGAAGGTACACAGTTCTCTAAAACCCCCTCAGCATTTATCGTTTGTAGACTTTTTGCTGATGGTTATGACTGGTGTGAACTGAAACCTTTTTGAATTTGAATTTGCTTGTGGCTTATAATTCCTTATACTGAGCTTTAGGCATGTCCTTTTTTTTCTTTTCCTTTTTTTTTAAAGAGTGAGTACAACTTCCCTCCTCTTATTGACTTCTTGAAAAATTTCTCATATGTTGAATTTTCTTGCCAATTGCCTACGCCAGGGCATGTTTTGAGGGCCTGTGTCATTTAGAGCCCTGCAGTCCTTGTGACTGTATAAGCAACCATTGGCACTGGGTTTAAAGCTGCTGTTGTGGGAAACAGCCACAAGGCGGCAGCATTATTACGTTCTCAACTCTTGTTACTAGGGCAACTGAGTCTTCCTGGAGGCAGTTTTCCAAGGTTGTAAATTAGAGTGGAATGTGCTGGGACAAGCCCCAGAAGTTTATGTCTCCTTACTTATGTTTGTTTTTTAAACTTAATTTATACTTCTTGTCGGAGTAAATTTGATTAGAGTGTTTTGATTGTCTGGCTGTACAGAATCTGCTCAATGATTCATACATATGTCTGTTCATCTTCGGATCCTGTTACCATGTATGTGATCACAAAATATATATTTTCAAGGTATTGGTGATTATATAATTCATATAGTTTATCTGTTATATGTTTATATACATTTAACATACATTAGTATATGTATGTTAACCCCATAGTCCTAATTTACCCATCCTCCCACCTTTCATTTTGGCTAACCATTAGTTTCTTTGGTAAGTCTGTGAGTGTGTTTTTCTGTGGAAATATGTTCATTGGTAGCAATCTTAGGATAACATGTATAAATGATATCATAGGATGTTTGTCATACCCTTTTCACTTACTTAACCTTATATGATTATTTCTAGGCTCAACTGTAGTCCTGAAAACGGCATTGTTCATTTTTTTCGCGAGGCTACTATTACATTTGGTACGTATACCACTTCGTCTTTGTCCATTCATCTGTTTATGGAGCTATTTTCTGCTTCCATGTCTTGGCTATTTCAATATTGCTGCAGTGCACATTGGCCTGCCTGTGTTTTTCAGATTCTGGTGGTCTTAGGTTATAGGCCCAAAAGGTGCCATGCCGCATCATATGGTAGCTCAATTTTTACCTTTTCAAGCATCTCCATTCTGTTTGCATTAGTGTTGTTACCACGTTACATCCCAGCAGCAGCTTGAAGGTACACAGTTCTCTAAAACCCCTTCAGCATTTATCGTTTGTAGGCTTTTTGCTGATGGTTATGACTGGTGTGAGCTGAAACCTTTTTGAATTTGAATTTGCATGTGGCTAATAATTCCTTATACTGAGCTTTAGGCATGTCCTTTTTTTGTTTTCCTTTTTTTTAAAGAGTGAGTACAACTTCCCTCCTCTTATTGACTTCTTGAAAAATTTCTCATGTGTTGAATTTTCTTGCCTATTCCCTACCCCAGGGCATTTCTTGAGGGCCTGTGTCATTTACAGCCCTGCAGTCCTTGTGACTATGTAGGCAACCATTGGCAGTGGGTTTAAAGCTGCTGCTGTGGGAAACAGCCACATGGCGGCAGCATTATTACGTCCTCAACTCTTGTTAATGGGGCAAAAGACTCTTCCTGGAGGTAGTGTTCCAAGGTTGGAAATTAGAGTGGAATGTGCTGGGACAAGCCCCCAGAAGTTTATCTCTCCTTACTTATGTTTGTTTTTTAAATTTAATTTCTATTTCTTATCGGAGTAAATCTGATTAGAGTGTTTTGATTTTCTGGCTGTACAGAATCTGCTCATTGATTCATATTTATGTTTCTTCATCTTCGGATCCTGTTACCATGTATGTGATTACAGAATATATATTTTAAAGGTATTCATGATTATATAATTCATATACTTTATATGTTATATGTTTATATACATTTAACATACATTAGTATATGTATGTTAACCCCATAGTCCTAATTTACCCATCCTCCCACCTTTCATTTTGGCTAACCATTAGTTTATTTGATAAGTCTGTGAGTGTCTTTTTCTGTGGAAATATGTTCATTGGTAGCAATCTTAGGATAACATGTATAAATGATATCATAGGATATTTGTCATACCCTTTTCACTTACTTAACGTTATATGATTATTTCTAGGCTCAACTGTAGTCCTGAAAACGGCATTGTTCATTTTTTTCACGAGCCTACTATTCCATTCTGTCCATATACCACTTCGTCTTTGTCCATACATCTGTTTATGGACCTTTTTTTTTCCTTCCATGTCTTGGCCATTTCAATGTTGCTGCAGTGCACATTTGCCTGCCTCTGTCTTTCCGATTCTGGTGGTCTTAGGTTATAGGCCCAAAAGGTGCCCTGCCGCATCATATGGTAGCTCAATTTTTACCTTTTCAAGCAGCTCCATTCAGTTTGCGTTAGTGCTGTTGCCACTTTACATCCCACCAGCAACTAGAAGGTACACAGTTCTCTAAAACCCCTTCAGCATTTATAGTTTGTAGACTTTTTGCTGATGGTCATGACTCTTGTGAGCTTAAACCTTTTTGAATTTGAATATGTATGTGGCTAATAATTCCTTATACTGAGCTTTAGGCATGTCCTTTTTTTTGTTTTCCTTTTTTTTAAAGAGTGAGTACAACTTCCCTCCTCTTATTGACTTCTTGAAAAATTTCTCATGTGTTGAATTTTCTTGCCTATTCCCTACCCCAGGGCATGTTTTGTGGGCCTGTGTCATTTACAGCCCTGCAGTCCTTGTGACTATATAACCAACCATTGGCACTGGGTTTAAAGCTGCTGTTGTGGGAAAGAGCCACAAGACGGCAGCATTATTACATTCTCAACTCTTGTTATTAGGGCAACAGAGTCTTCCTGGAGGTAGTGTTCCCAGGTTGTAAATTAGAGAGGAATGTCCTGGGACAAGCCCCCAGAAGTTTATGTCTCCTTACTTATGTTTGTTTTTTAAATTTAATTTCTATTTCTTATCGGAGTAAATTTGATTAGAGTGTTTTGATTGTCTGGCTGTACAGAATCTGCTCAATGATTCATACATACGTCTGTTCATCTTCGGATACTGTTACCATGTATGTGATCACAAAATGTATATTTTGAAGGTATTGGTGATGATATAATTCATGTGATTTATATGTTATATGTTTATATACATTTAACATACATTAGTATATGTATGTTAACCCCATAGTCCTAATTTACCCATCCTCCCACCTTTCATTTTGGCTAACCATTAGTTTATTTGATAAGTCTGTGAGTGTCTTTTTCTGTGGAAATATGTTCATTGGTAGCAATCTTAGGATAACATGTATAAATGATATCATAGGCTGTTTGTCATACCCTTTTCACTTACTTAACCTTATATGATTATTTCAAGGCTCAGTTGTAGTCCAGAAAACGGCATTGTTCATTTTTTTCCCGAGCTTACTATTCCATTCTGTCCATATACCACTTCTTCTTTTTCCATTCATATGTTTATGGACCTTTTTTTTTGCTTTCATGTGTTGGCTATTTCAATATTACTGCAGTGCACATTTGCCTGCCTCTGTCTTTCCGATCCTGGTGGTCTTCGTTTATAGGCTCAAAGGTGCCCTGCCGCATCCTATGGTAGCTCAATTTTTACCTTGTAAAGCAGCTCCATTCAGTTCTTGTTAGTGCTTTTACCACTTTACATCCCACCAGCAGCTAGTAGGTATGAGTTGTCTAAAACCCATTCAGCATTTATAGTTTGTAGACTTTTTGCTAATGGCCATTTGACTGGTGTGAGCTGAAACCTTTTTGGAGGTTGGAAACGCATGTGGCTAATAATTCCTTATACTGAGCTTTAACCATATCCTTTTTCTTCGTTTGCTTTTTTTGTTAAAGAGTAGGTACAACTTCCCTCCTCTCTTGACTTCTTGAAAAATTTCTCATGTGTTGAATTTTCCTGCCTATTCCCTACCCCAGGGCATTTTTTGAGGGCAGGTGTCATTTAGAGCCCTGCATTCCTTGGGACTATTAAGCAACCATTAGCAGTGGGTTTAAAGCTGCTCTTGTGCGAAACAGCCACAAGGCGGCAGCATTATTACGTTCTCAACTCTTGTTACTTGGGCAAAAGAGTCTTCCTGGAGGTAGGGTTCCGAGGTTGTAAATTAGAGTGGAATGTGCAGGGACAAGCCCCCAGAAGTTTATGTCTCCTTACTTATGTTTGTTTTTCAAATTTAGTTTCTATTTCTTATCGGAGTAAATTTGATTAGAGTGTGTTGATTGTCTGGCTGTACAGAATCTGCTCAATGATTCATACTTATGTCTGTTCACCTTTGGACCCTGTTACCATGTATGTGATTACAGAATGTATATTTTAAAGGTATTGGTGATTATATAATTCATATAATTTATCTGTTATATGTTTATATACATTTAACATACATTAGTATATGTATATTAACCCCATAGTCCTAATTTACCCATCCTCCCACCTTTCCTTTTGGCTAACCATTAGTTTACTTGATAAGTCTGTGAGTGTCTTTTTCTGTGGAAATATGTTCTTTGGTAGCAATCTTTGGATAACATGTATAAATGATATCATAGGATATTTGTCATACCCTTTTGACTTACTTAACCTTATATGATTATTTGTAGGCTCAACTGTAGTCGTGAAAACGGCATTGTTCCTTTTTTTCCCGAGGCTACTATTCCATTTGGTACGTATACCACTTCATCTTTGTCCATTCATTTGTTTATGGACCTTTTTATTGCTTCCATGTCTTGGCTATTTCAATATTGTTGCAGTGCATATTTGCCTGCATCTGTCTTTCCGATTTTGGTGGTTTTATATTATAGGCCCAAAAGGTGCCCTGCCGCATCATATGTTAACTCAATTTTTACCTTTTCAAGCAGCTCCATTCAGTTTTCGTTAGTGCTCTTACCACTTTACATCCCACCGGCACCAAGAAGGTACACAGTTCTCTAAAACCCCTTCAGCATTTATAGTTTGTAGACTTTTTGCTGCTGGTCATGACTGGTGTGAGCTGAAACCTTATTGAATTTGAATTTGCATATGGCTAATAATTTCCTTTACTGAGCTTTAGGCATGCCCTTTTTTTCTTTTCCTTTTTTTTTAAAGAGTGAGTACAACCTCCCTCCTCTTATTGACTTCTTGAAAAATTTCTCATGTGTTGAATTTTCTTGCCTATTCCCTACCCCAGGGCATTTTTTGAGGGCCTGTGTCATTTACAGCCCTGCAGTCCTTGTGAGTCTATAAGCAACCATTGGCACTGGGTTTAAAGCTGCTGTTGTGGGAAATAGCCACAAGGCAGCAGCATTATTACGTTCTCAACATTTGTTACTAGGGCAGCAGAGTCTTCCTGGAGGTAGTGTTCCGAGGTTGTAAACTAGAGTGGAATGTGCTGGGACAAGCCCCCAGAAGTTTATATCTCCTTACTTATGTTTGTTTTTTAAATTTATTTTCTACTTCTTATCGGAGTAAATTTGATTAGAGTGTTTTGATTGTCTGGCTGTACAGAATCTGCTCAATGATTCATACATATGTCTGTTCATCTTCGGAACCTGTTACCATGTATGTGATTACAGAATGTATATTTTGAAGGGATTGGTGATTATATAATTCATATCATTTATATGTTATATGTTTATGTACATTTAACTTACATTAGTATATTCATGTTAACCCCATAGTCCTAATTTACCCATCCCCCCACCTTTCATTTTGGCTAACCATTAGTTTATTTGATAAGTCTGTGAGTGTCTTTTTCTGTGGAAATATGTTCATTGGTAGCAATCTTAGGATAACATGTATAAATGATATCATAGGACATTTGTCATACCCTTTTGACTTACTTATCGTTATATGATTATTTCTAGGCTCAACTGTAGTCCTGCAAACGGCATTGTTCATTTTTTTCCCGAGGCTACTATTCCATTCTGTCCATATACCACTTCTTCTTTTTCCCGTCATCTGTTTATGGACCTTTTTTTGCTTCCATGTCTTGGCTCTTTCAATATTGCTGCAGTGCACATTTGCCTGCCTCTGTCTTTCCGATTCTGGTGGTCTTAGGTTATAGGCCCAAAAGGTGCCCTGCCGCATCATATGGTAGCTCAATTTTTACCTTTTCAAGCACAGCTCCATTCAGTTTGCGTTAGTGCTGTTGCCACTTTACATCCCACCAGCAGCCAGAAGGTACACAGTTCTCTAAAACCCCCTCAGCATTTATCGTTTGTAGACTTTTTGCTGATGGTTATGACTGGTGTGAACTGAAACCTTTTTGAATTTGAATTTGCTTGTGGTTTATAATTCCTTATACTGAGCTTTAGGCATGTCCTTTTTTTTCTTTTCCTTTTTTTTTAAAGAGTGAGTACAACTTCCCTCCTCTTATTGACTTCTTGAAAAATTTCTCATATGTTGAATTTTCTTGCCTATTGCCTACGCCAGGGCATGTTTTGAGGGCCTGTGTCATTTAGAGCCCTGCAGTCCTTGTGACTATATAAGCAACCATTGGCACTGGGTTTAAAGCTGCTGTTGTGGGAAACAGCCACAAGGCGGCAGCATTATTACGTTCTCAACTCTTGTTACTAGGGCAACTGAGTCTTCCTGGAGGCAGTTTTCCAAGGTTGTAAATTAGAGTGGAATGTGCTGGGACAAGCCCCAGAAGTTTATGTCTCCTTACTTATGTTTGTTTTTTAAACTTAATTTATACTTCTTGTCGGAGTAAATTTGATTAGAGTGTTTTGATTGTCTGGCTGTACAGAATCTGCTCAATGATTCATACATATGTCTGTTCATCTTCGGATCCTGTTACCATGTATGTGATCACAAAATATATATTTTCAAGGTATTGGTGATTATATAATTCATATAGTTTATCTGTTATATGTTTATATACATTTAACATACATTAGTATATGTATGTTAACCCCATAGTCCTAATTTACCCATCCTCCCACCTTTCATTTTGGCTAACCATTAGTTTCTTTGGTAAGTCTGTGAGTGTGTTTTTCTGTGGAAATATGTTCATTGGTAGCAATCTTAGGATAACATGTATAAATGATATCATAGGATGTTTGTCATACCCTTTTCACTTACTTAACCTTATATGATTATTTCTAGGCTCAACTGTAGTCCTGAAAACGGCATTGTTCATTTTTTTCGCGAGGCTACTATTACATTTGCTACGTATACCACTTCGTCTTTGTCCATTCATCTGTTTATGGACCTATTTTCTGCTTCCATGTCTTGGCTATTTCAGTATTGCTGCAGTGCACATTGGCCTGCCTGTGTTTTTCAGATTCTGGTGGTCTTAGGTTATAGGCCCAAAAGGTGCCATGCCGCATCATATGGTAGCTCAATTTTTACCTTTTCAAGCATCTCCATTCAGTTTGCATTAGTGTTGTTACCACGTTACATCCCAGCAGCAGCTTGAAGGTACACAGTTCTCTAAAACCCCTTCAGCATTTATCGTTTGTAGACTCTTTGCTGATGGTTATGACTGGTGTGAGCTGAAACCTTTTTGAATTTGAATTTGCATGTGGCTAATAATTCCTTATACTGAGCTTTAGGCATGTCCTTTTTTTGTTTTCCTTTTTTTTAAAGAGTGAGTACAACTTCCCTCCTCTTATTGACTTCTTGAAAAATTTCTCATGTGTTGAATTTTCTTGCCTATTCCCTACCCCAGGGCATTTCTTGAGGGCCTGTGTCATTTACAGCCCTGCAGTCCTTGTGACTATGTAGGCAACCATTGGCACTGGGTTTAAAGCTGCTGCTGTGGGAAACAGCCACATGGCGGCAGCATTATTACGTCCTCAACTCTTGTTAATGGGGCAAAAGACTCTTCCTGGAGGTAGTGTTCCAAGGTTGGAAATTAGAGTGGAATGTGCTGGGACAAGCCCCCAGAAGTTTATCTCTCCTTACTTATGTTTGTTTTTTAAATTTAATTTCTATTTCTTATCGGAGTAAATCTGATTAGAGTGTTTTGATTTTCTGGCTGTACAGAATCTGCTCATTGATTCATATTTATGTTTCTTCATCTTCGGATCCTGTTACCATGTATGTGATTACAGAATATATATTTTAAAGGTATTCGTGATTATATAATTCATATAGTTTATCTGTTATATGTTTATATACATTTAATATACATTAGTATATGTATGTTAACCCCATAGTCCTAATTTACCCATCCTCCCACCTTTCATTTTGGCTAACCATTAGTTTCTTTGGTAAGTCTGTGAGTGTGTTTTTCTGTGGAAATATGTTCATTGGTAGCAATCTTAGGATAACATGTATAAATGATATCATAGGATGTTTGTCATACCCTTTTCACTTACTTAACCTTATATGATTATTTCTAGGCTCAACTGTAGTCCTGAAAACGGCATTGTTCATTTTTTTCGCGAGGCTACTATTACATTTGCTACGTATACCACTTCGTCTTTGTCCATTCATCTGTTTATGGACCTATTTTCTGCTTCCATGTCTTGGCTATTTCAGTATTGCTGCAGTGCACATTGGCCTGCCTGTGTTTTTCAGATTCTGGTGGTCTTAGGTTATAGGCCCAAAAGGTGCCATGCCGCATCATATGGTAGCTCAATTTTTACCTTTTCAAGCATCTCCATTCAGTTTGCATTAGTGTTGTTACCACGTTACATCCCAGCAGCAGCTTGAAGGTACACAGTTCTCTAAAACCCCTTCAGCATTTATCGTTTGTAGACTCTTTGCTGATGGTTATGACTGGTGTGAGCTGAAACCTTTTTGAATTTGAATTTGCATGTGGCTAATAATTCCTTATACTGAGCTTTAGGCATGTCCTTTTTTTGTTTTCCTTTTTTTTAAAGAGTGAGTACAACTTCCCTCCTCTTATTGACTTCTTGAAAAATTTCTCATGTGTTGAATTTTCTTGCCTATTCCCTACCCCAGGGCATTTCTTGAGGGCCTGTGTCATTTACAGCCCTGCAGTCCTTGTGACTATGTAGGCAACCATTGGCACTGGGTTTAAAGCTGCTGCTGTGGGAAACAGCCACATGGCGGCAGCATTATTACGTCCTCAACTCTTGTTAATGGGGCAAAAGACTCTTCCTGGAGGTAGTGTTCCAAGGTTGGAAATTAGAGTGGAATGTGCTGGGACAAGCCCCCAGAAGTTTATCTCTCCTTACTTATGTTTGTTTTTTAAATTTAATTTCTATTTCTTATCGGAGTAAATCTGATTAGAGTGTTTTGATTTTCTGGCTGTACAGAATCTGCTCATTGATTCATATTTATGTTTCTTCATCTTCGGATCCTGTTACCATGTATGTGATTACAGAATATATATTTTAAAGGTATTCGTGATTATATAATTCATATACTTTATATGTTATATGTTTATATACATTTAACATACATTAGTATATGTATGTTAACCCCATAGTCCTAATTTACCCATCCTCCCACCTTTCATTTTGGCTAACCATTAGTTTATTTGATAAGTCTGTGAGTGTCTTTTTCTGTGGAAATATGTTCATTGGTAGCAATTTTACGATAACATATATAAATGATATTATAGGATATTTGTCATACCCTTTTCACTTACTTTACGTTATATGATTATTTCTAGGCTCAACTGTAGTCCTGAAAACGGCATTGTTCATTTTTTTCACGAGCCTACTATTCCATTCTGTCCATATACCACTTCGTCTTTGTCCATACATCTGTTTATGGACCTTTTTTTTTCCTTCCATGTCTTGGCTATTTCAATGTTGCTGCAGTGCACATTTACCTGCCTCTGTCTTTCCGATTCTGGTGGTCTTAGGTTATAGGCCCAAAAGGTGCCCTGCCGCATCATATGGTAGCTCAATTTTTACCTTTTCAAGCAGCTCCATTCAGTTTGCGTTAGTGCTGTTGCCACTTTACATCCCACCAGCAACTAGAAGGTACACAGTTCTCTAAAACCCCTTCAGCATTTATAGTTTGTAGACTTTTTGCTGATGGTCATGACTCTTGTGAGCTTAAACCTTTTTGAATTTGAATATGTATGTGGCTAATAATTCCTTATACTGAGCTTTAGGCATGTCCTTTTTTTGTTTTCCTTTTTTTTAAAGAGTGAGTACAACTTCCCTCCTCTTATTGACTTCTTGAAAAATTTCTCATGTGTTGAATTTTCTTGCCTATTCCCTACCCCAGGGCATGTTTTGTGGGCCTGTGTCATTTACAGCCCTGCAGTCCTTGTGACTATATAACCAACCATTGGCACTGGGTTTAAAGCTGCTGTTGAGGGAAAGAGCCACAAGACGGCAGCATTATTACATTCTCAACTCTTGTTATTAGGGCAACAGAGTCTTCCTGGAGGTAGTGTTCCCAGGTTGTAAATTAGAGAGGAATGTCCTGGGACAAGCCCCCAGAAGTTTATGTCTCCTTACTTATGTTTGTTTTTTAAATTTAATTTCTATTTCTTATCGGAGTAAATTTGATTAGAGTGTTTTGATTGTCTGGCTGTACAGAATCTGCTCAATGATTCATACATACGTCTGTTCATCTTCGGATACTGTTACCATGTATGTGATCACAAAATGTATATTTTGAAGGTATTGGTGATGATATAATTCATGTAATTTATATGTTATATGTTTATATACATTTAACATACATTAGTATATGTATGTTAACCCCATAGTCCTAATTTACCCATCCTCCCACCTTTCATTTTGGCTAACCATTAGTTTATTTGATAAGTCTGTGAGTGTCTTTTTCTGTGGAAATATGTTCATTGGTAGCAATCTTAGGATAACATATATAAATGATATCATAGGCTGTTTGTCATACCCTTTTCACTTACTTAACCTTATATGATTATTTCAAGGCTCAGCTGTAGTCCAGAAAACGGCATTGTTCATTTTTTTCCCGAGCTTACTATTCCATTCTGTCCATATACCACTTCTTCTTTTTCCATTCATATGTTTATGGACCTTTTTTTTTGCTTTCATGTCTTGGCTATTTCAATATTACTGCAGTGCACATTTGCCTGCCTCTGTCTTTCCGATCCTGGTGGTCTTCGTTTATAGGCTCAAAGGTGCCCTGCCGCATCCTATGGTAGCTCAATTTTTACCTTGTAAAGCAGCTCCATTCAGTTCTTGTTAGTGCTTTTACCACTTTACATCCCACCAGCAGCTAGTAGGTATGAGTTGTCTAAAACCCATTCAGCATTTATAGTTTGTAGACTTTTTGCTAATGGCCATTTGACTGGTGTGAGCTGAAACCTTTTTGGAGGTTGGAAACGCATGTGGCTAATAATTCCTTATACTGAGCTTTAACCATATCCTTTTTCTTCGTTTCCTTTTTTTGTTAAAGAGTAGGTACAACTTCCCTCCTCTCTTGACTTCTTGAAAAATTTCTCATGTGTTGAATTTTCCTGCCTATTCCCTACCCCAGGGCATTTTTTGAGGGCAGGTGTCATTTAGAGCCCTGCATTCCTTGGGACTATTAAGCAACCATTAGCAGTGGGTTTAAAGCTGCTCTTGTGCGAAACAGCCACAAGGCGGCAGCATTATTACGTTCTCAACTCTTGTTACTTGGGCAAAAGAGTCTTCCTGGAGGTAGGGTTCCGAGGTTGTAAATTAGAGTGGAATGTGCAGGGACAAGCCCCCAGAAGTTTATGTCTCCTTACTTATGTTTGTTTTTTAAATTTAGTTTCTATTTCTTATCGGAGTAAATTTGATTAGAGTGTGTTGATTGTCTGGCTGTACAGAATCTGCTCAATGATTCATACTTATGTCTGTTCACCTTTGGACCCTGTTACCATGTATGTGATTACAGAATGTATATTTTAAAGGTATTGGTGATTATATAATTCATATAATTTATCTGTTATATGTTTATATACATTTAACATACATTAGTATATGTATATTAACCCCATAGTCCTAATTTACCCATCCTCCCACCTTTCCTTTTGGCTAACCATTAGTTTACTTGATAAGTCTGTGAGTGTCTTTTTCTGTGGAAATATGTTCTTTGGTAGCAATCTTAGGATAACATGTATAAATGATATCATAGGATATTTGTCATACCCTTTTGACTTACTTAACCTTATATGATTATTTGTAGGCTCAACTGTAGTCGTGAAAACGGCATTGTTCCTTTTTTTCCCGAGGCTACTATTCCATTTGGTACGTATACCACTTCATCTTTGTCCATTCATTTGTTTATGGACCTTTTTATTGCTTCCATGTCTTGGCTATTTCAATATTGTTGCAGTGCATATTTGCCTGCATCTGTCTTTCCGATTTTGGTGGTTTTATATTATAGGCCCAAAAGGTGCCCTGCCGCATCATATGTTAACTCAATTTTTACCTTTTCAAGCAGCTCCATTCAGTTTTCGTTAGTGCTCTTACCACTTTACATCCCACCGGCACCAAGAAGGTACACAGTTCTCTAAAACCCCTTCAGCATTTATAGTTTGTAGACTTTTTGCTGCTGGTCATGACTGGTGTGAGCTGAAACCTTATTGAATTTGAATTTCCATATGGCTAATAATTTCCTTTACTGAGCTTTAGGCATGCCCTTTTTTTCTTTTCCTTTTTTTTTAAAGAGTGAGTACAACCTCCCTCCTCTTATTGACTTCTTGAAAAATTTCTCATGTGTTGAATTTTCTTGCCTATTCCCTACCCCAGGGCATTTTTTGAGGGCCTGTGTCATTTACAGCCCTGCAGTCCTTGTGAGTCTATAAGCAACCATTGGCACTGGGTTTAAAGCTGCTGTTGTGGGAAATAGCCACAAGGCAGCAACATTATTACGTTCTCAACATTTGTTACTAGGGCAGCAGAGTCTTCCTGGAGGTAGTGTTCCGAGGTTGTAAACTAGAGTGGAATGTGCTGGGACAAGCCCCCAGAAGTTTATATCTCCTTACTTATGTTTGTTTTTTAAATTTATTTTCTACTTCTTATCGGAGTAAATTTGATTAGAGTGTTTTGATTGTCTGGCTGTACAGAATCTGCTCAATGATTCATACATATGTCTGTTCATCTTCGGAACCTGTTACCATGTATGTGATTACAGAATGTATATTTTGAAGGGATTGGTGATTATATAATTCATATCATTTATATGTTATATGTTTATGTACATTTAACTTACATTAGTATATTCATGTTAACCCCATAGTCCTAATTTACCCATCCCCCCACCTTTCATTTTGGCTAACCATTAGTTTATTTGATAAGTCTGTGAGTGTCTTTTTCTGTGGAAATATGTTCATTGGTAGCAATCTTAGGATAACATGTATAAATGATATCATAGGACATTTGTCATACCCTTTTGACTTACTTATCGTTATATGATTATTTCTAGGCTCAACTGTAGTCCTGCAAACGGCATTGTTCATTTTTTTCCCGAGGCTACTATTCCATTCTGTCCATATACCACTTCTTCTTTTTCCCGTCATCTGTTTATGGACCTTTTTTTGCTTCCATGTCTTGGCTCTTTCAATATTGCTGCAGTGCACATTTGCCTGCCTCTGTCTTTCCGATTCTGGTGGTCTTAGGTTATAGGCCCAAAAGGTGCCCTGCCGCATCATATGGTAGCTCAATTTTTACCTTTTCAAGCACAGCTCCATTCAGTTTGCGTTAGTGCTGTTGCCACTTTACATCCCACCAGCAGCCAGAAGGTACACAGTTCTCTAAAACCCCCTCAGCATTTATCGTTTGTAGGCTTTTTGCTGATGGTTATGACTGGTGTGAACTGAAACCTTTTTGAATTTGAATTTGCTTGTGGCTTATAATTCCTTATACTGAGCTTTAGGCATGTCCTTTTTTTTCTTTTCCTTTTTTTTTAAAGAGTGAGTACAACTTCCCTCCTCTTATTGACTTCTTGAAAAATTTCTCATATGTTGAATTTTCTTGCCTATTGCCTACGCCAGGGCATGTTTTGAGGGCCTGTGTCATTTAGAGCCCTGCAGTCCTTGTGACTATATAAGCAACCATTGGCACTGGGTTTAAAGCTGCTGTTGTGGGAAACAGCCACAAGGCGGCAGCATTATTACGTTCTCAACTCTTGTTACTAGGGCAACTGAGTCTTCCTGGAGGCAGTTTTCCAAGGTTGTAAATTAGAGTGGAATGTGCTGGGACAAGCCCCAGAAGTTTATGTCTCCTTACTTATGTTTGTTTTTTAAACTTAATTTATACTTCTTGTCGGAGTAAATTTGATTAGAGTGTTTTGATTGTCTGGCTGTACAGAATCTGCTCAATGATTCATACATATGTCTGTTCATCTTCGGATCCTGTTACCATGTATGTGATCACAAAATATATATTTTCAAGGTATTGGTGATTATATAATTCATATAGTTTATCTGTTATATGTTTATATACATTTAACATACATTAGTATATGTATGTTAACCCCATAGTCCTAATTTACCCATCCTCCCACCTTTCATTTTGGCTAACCATTAGTTTCTTTGGTAAGTCTGTGAGTGTGTTTTTCTGTGGAAATATGTTCATTGGTAGCAATCTTAGGATAACATGTATAAATGATATCATAGGATGTTTGTCATACCCTTTTCACTTACTTAACCTTATATGATTATTTCTAGGCTCAACTGTAGTCCTGAAAACGGCATTGTTCATTTTTTTCGCGAGGCTACTATTACATTTGGTACGTATACCACTTCGTCTTTGTCCATTCATCTGTTTATGGACCTATTTTCTGCTTCCATGTCTTGGCTATTTCAATATTGCTGCAGTGCACATTGGCCTGCCTGTGTTTTTCAGATTCTGGTGGTCTTAGGTTATAGGCCCAAAAGGTGCCATGCCGCATCATATGGTAGCTCAATTTTTACCTTCTCAAGCATCTCCATTCAGTTTGCATTAGTGTTGTTACCACGTTACATCCCAGCAGCAGCTTGAAGTTACACAGTTCTCTAAAACCCCTTCAGCATTTATCGTTTGTAGACTTTTTGCTGATGGTTATGACTGCTGTGAGCTGAAACCTTTTTGAATTTGAATTTGCATGTGGCTAATAATTCCTTATACTGAGCTTTAGGCATGTCCTTTTTTTGTTTTCCTTTTTTTTAAAGAGTGAGTACAACTTCCCTCCTCTTATTGACTTCTTGAAAAATTTCTCATGTGTTGAATTTTCTTGCCTATTCCCTACCCCAGGGCATTTCTTGAGGGCCTGTGTCATTTACAGCCCTGCAGTCCTTGTGACTATGTAGGCAACCATTGGCACTGGGTTTAAAGCTGCTGCTGTGGGAAACAGCCACATGGCGGCAGCATTATTACGTCCTCAACTCTTGTTAATGGGGCAAAAGACTCTTCCTGGAGGTAGTGTTCCAAGGTTGGAAATTAGAGTGGAATGTGCTGGGACAAGCCCCCAGAAGTTTATCTCTCCTTACTTATGTTTGTTTTTTAAATTTAATTTGTATTTCTTATCGGAGTAAATCTGATTAGAGTGTTTTGATTTTCTGGCTGTACAGAATCTGCTCATTGATTCATATTTATGTTTCTTCATCTTCGGATCCTGTTACCATGTATGTGATTACAGAATATATATTTTAAAGGTATTCGTGATTATATAATTCATATACTTTATATGTTATATGTTTATATACATTTAACATACATTAGTATATGTATGTTAACCCCATAGTCCTAATTTACCCATCCTCCCACCTTTCATTTTGGCTAACCATTAGTTTATTTGATAAGTCTGTGAGTGTCTTTTTCTGTGGAAATATGTTCATTGGTAGCAATTTTACGATAACATATATAAATGATATCATAGGATATTTGTCATACCCTTTTCACTTACTTAACGTTATATGATTATTTCTAGGCTCAACTGTAGTCCTGAAAACGGCATTGTTCATTTTTTTCACGAGCCTACTATTCCATTCTGTCCATATACCACTTCGTCTTTGTCCATACATCTGTTTATGGACCTTTTTTTTTCCTTCCATGTCTTGGCTATTTCAATGTTGCTGCAGTGCACATTTACCTGCCTCTGTCTTTCCGATTCTGGTGGTCTTAGGTTATAGGCCCAAAAGGTGCCCTGCCGCATCATATGGTAGCTCAATTTTTACCTTTTCAAGCAGCTCCATTCAGTTTCCGTTAGTGCTGTTGCCACTTTACATCCCACCAGCAACTAGAAGGTACACAGTTCTCTAAAACCCCTTCAGCATTTATAGTTTGTAGACTTTTTGCTGATGGTCATGACTCTTGTGAGCTTAAACCTTTTTGAATTTGAATATGTATGTGGCTAATAATTCCTTATACTGAGCTTTAGGCATGTCCTTTTTTTGTTTTCCTTTTTTTTAAAGAGTGAGTACAACTTCCCTCCTCTTATTGACTTCTTGAAAAATTTCTCATGTGTTGAATTTTCTTGCCTATTCCCTACCCCAAGGCATGTTTTGTGGGCCTGTGTCATTTACAGCCCTGCAGTCCTTGTGACTATATAACCAACCATTGGCACTGGGTTTAAAGCTGCTGTTGTGGGAAAGAGCCACAAGACGGCAGCATTATTACATTCTCAACTCTTGTTATTAGGGCAACAGAGTCTTCCTGGAGGTAGTGTTCCCAGGTTGTAAATTAGAGAGGAATGTCCTGGGACAAGCCCCCAGAAGTTTATGTCTCCTTACTTATGTTTGTTTTTTAAATTTAATTTCTATTTCTTATCGGAGTAAATTTGATTAGAGTGTTTTGATTGTCTGGCTGTACAGAATCTGCTCAATGATTCATACATACGTCTGTTCATCTTCGGATACTGTTACCATGTATGTGATCACAAAATGTATATTTTGAAGGTATTGGTGATGATATAATTCATGTAATTTATATGTTATATGTTTATATACATTTAACATACATTAGTATATGTATGTTAACCCCATAGTCCTAATTTACCCATCCTCCCACCTTTCATTTTGGCTAACCATTAGTTTATTTGATAAGTCTGTGAGTGTCTTTTTCTGTGGAAATATGTTCATTGGTAGCAATCTTAGGATAACATGTATAAATGATATCATAGGCTGTTTGTCATACCCTTTTCACTTACTTAACCTTATATGATTATTTCAAGGCTCAACTGTAGTCCAGAAAACGGCATTGTACATTTTTTTCCCGAGCTTACTATTCCATTCTGTCCATATACCACTTCTTCTTTTTCCATTCATATGTTTATGGACCTTTTTTTTTGCTTTCATGTCTTGGCTATTTCAATATTACTGCAGTGCACATTTGCCTGCCTCTGTCTTTCCGATCCTGGTGGTCTTCGTTTATAGGCTCAAAGGTGCCCTGCCGCATCATATGGTAGCTCAATTTTTACCTTGTAAAGCAGCTCCATTCAGTTCTTGTTAGTGCTTTTACCACTTTACATCCCACCAGCAGCTAGTAGGTATGAGTTGTCTAAAACCCATTCAGCATTTATAGTTTGTAGACTTTTTGCTAATGGCCATTTGACTGGTGTGAGCTGAAACCTTTTTGGAGGTTGGAAACGCATGTGGCTAATAATTCCTTATACTGAGCTTTAACCATATCCTTTTTCTTCGTTTCCTTTTTTTGTTAAAG
Source organism: Balaenoptera physalus (assembly GCF_965194825.1). Classification (NCBI taxonomy): domain Eukaryota; kingdom Metazoa; phylum Chordata; class Mammalia; order Artiodactyla; family Balaenopteridae; genus Balaenoptera; species Balaenoptera physalus. The sequence goes on from NC_138882.1 coordinate 70,499,603, forward strand.
AGTAGGTACAACTTCTCTCCTCTCTTGACTTCTTGAAAAATTTCTCATGTGTTGAATTTTCCTGCCTATTCCCTACCCCAGGGCATTTTTTGAGGGCAGGTGTCATTTAGAGCCCTGCATTCCTTGGGACTATTAAGCAACCATTAGCAGTGGGTTTAAAGCTGCTCTTGTGCGAAACAGCCACAAGGCGGCAGCATTATTACGTTCTCAACTCTTGTTACTAGGGCAACAGAGTCTTCCTGGAGGTAGTGTTCCGAGGTTGTGAATTAGAGTGGAATGTGCAGGGACAAGCCCCCAGAAGTTTATGTCTCCTTACTTATGTTTGTTTTTTAAATTTAGTTTCTATTTCTTATCGGAGTAAATTTGATTAGAGTGTGTTGATTGTCTGGCTGTACAGAATCTGCTCAATGATTCATACTTATGTCTGTTCACCTTTGGACCCTGTTACCATGTATGTGATTACAGAATGTATATTTTAAAGGTATTGGTGATTATATAATTCATATAATTTATCTGTTATATGTTTATATACATTTAACATACATTAGTATATGTATATTAACCCCATAGTCCTAATTTACCCATCCTCCCACCTTTCCTTTTGGCTAACCATTAGTTTACTTGATAAGTCTGTAAGTGTCTTTTTCTGTGGAAATATGTTCATTGGTAGCAATCTTAGGATAACATGTATAAATGATATCATAGGATATTTGTCATACCCTTTTGACTTACTTAACCTTATATGATTATTTGTAGGCTCAACTGTAGTCGTGAAAACGGCATTGTTCCTTTTTTTCCCGAGGCTACTATTCCATTTGGTACGTATACCACTTCATCTTTGTCCATTCATTTGTTTATGGACCTTTTTATTGCTTCCATGTCTTGGCTATTTCAATATTGTTGCAGTGCATATTTGCCTGCATCTGTCTTTCCGATTTTGGTGGTTTTATATTATAGGCCCAAAAGGTGCCCTGCCGCATCATATGTTAACTCAATTTTTACCTTTTCAAGCAGCTCCATTCAGTTTTCGTTAGTGCTCTTACCACTTTACATCCCACCGGCACCAAGAAGGTACACAGTTCTCTAAAACCCCTTCAGCATTTATAGTTTGTAGACTTTTGCTGCTGGTCATGACTGGTGTGAGCTGAAACCTTATTGAATTTGAATTTGCATATGGCTAATAATTTCCTTTACTGAGCTTTAGGCATGCCCTTTTTTTCTTTTCCTTTTTTTTTAAAGAGTGAGTACAACCTCCCTCCTCTTATTGACTTCTTGAAAAATTTCTCATGTGTTGAATTTTCTTGCCTATTCCCTACCCCAGGGCATTTTTTGAGGGCCTGTGTCATTTACAGCCCTGCAGTCCTTGTGAGTCTATAAGCAACCATTGGCACTGGGTTTAAAGCTGCTGTTGTAGGAAATAGCCACAAGGCAGCAGTATTTTTACGTTCTCAACACTTGTTACTAGGGCAGCAGAGTCTTCCTGGAGGTAGTGTTCCGAGGTTGTAAACTAGAGTGGAATGTGCTGGGACAAGCCCCCAGAAGTTTATATCTCCTTACTTATGTTTGTTTTTTAAATTTATTTTCTACTTCTTATCGGAGTAAATTTGATTAGAGTGTTTTGATTGTCTGGCTGTACAGAATCTGCTCAATGATTCATACATATGTCTGTTCATCTTCGGAACCTGTTACCATGTATGTGATTACAGAATGTATATTTTGAAGGGATTGGTGATTATATAATTCATATCATTTATATGTTATATGTTTATGTACATTTAACTTACATTAGTATATTCATGTTAACCCCATAGTCCTAATTTACCCATCCCCCCACCTTTCATTTTGGCTAACCATTAGTTTATTTGATAAGTCTGTGAGTGTCTTTTTCTGTGGAAATATGTTCATTGGTAGCAATCTTAGGATAACATGTATAAATGATATCATAGGACATTTGTCATACCCTTTTGACTTACTTATCGTTATATGATTATTTCTAGGCTCAACTGTAGTCCTGCAAACGGCATTGTTCATTTTTTTCCCGAGGCTACTATTCCATTCTGTCCATATACCACTTCTTCTTTTTCCCGTCATCTGTTTATGGACCTTTTTTTGCTTCCATGTCTTGGCTCTTTCAATATTGCTGCAGTGCACATTTGCCTGCCTCTGTCTTTCCGATTCTGGTGGTCTTAGGTTATAGGCCCAAAAGGTGCCCTGCCGCATCATATGGTAGCTCAATTTTTACCTTTTCAAGCACAGCTCCATTCAGTTTGCGTTAGTGCTGTTGCCACTTTACATCCCACCAGCAGCCAGAAGGTACACAGTTCTCTAAAACCCCCTCAGCATTTATCGTTTGTAGACTTTTTGCTGATGGTTATGACTGGTGTGAACTGAAACCTTTTTGAATTTGAATTTGCTTGTGGCTTATAATTCCTTATACTGAGCTTTAGGCATGTCCTTTTTTTTCTTTTCCTTTTTTTTTAAAGAGTGAGTACAACTTCCCTCCTCTTATTGACTTCTTGAAAAATTTCTCATATGTTGAATTTTCTTGCCTATTGCCTACGCCAGGGCATGTTTTGAGGGCCTGTGTCATTTAGAGCCCTGCAGTCCTTGTGACTATATAAGCAACCATTGGCACTGGGTTTAAAGCTGCTGTTGTGGGAAACAGCCACAAGGCGGCAGCATTATTACGTTCTCAACTCTTGTTACTAGGGCAACTGAGTCTTCCTGGAGGCAGTTTTCCAAGGTTGTAAATTAGAGTGGAATGTGCTGGGACAAGCCCCAGAAGTTTATGTCTCCTTACTTATGTTTGTTTTTTAAACTTAATTTATACTTCTTGTCGGAGTAAATTTGATTAGAGTGTTTTGATTGTCTGGCTGTACAGAATCTGCTCAATGATTCATACATATGTCTGTTCATCTTCGGATCCTGTTACCATGTATGTGATCACAAAATATATATTTTCAAGGTATTGGTGATTATATAATTCATATAGTTTATCTGTTATATGTTTATATACATTTAACATACATTAGTATATGTATGTTAACCCCATAGTCCTAATTTACCCATCCTCCCACCTTTCATTTTGGCTAACCATTAGTTTCTTTGGTAAGTCTGTGAGTGTGTTTTTCTGTGGAAATATGTTCATTGGTAGCAATCTTAGGATAACATGTATAAATGATATCATAGGATGTTTGTCATACCCTTTTCACTTACTTAACCTTATATGATTATTTCTAGGCTCAACTGTAGTCCTGAAAACGGCATTGTTCATTTTTTTCGCGAGGCTACTATTACATTTGGTACGTATACCACTTCGTCTTTGTCCATTCATCTGTTTATGGACCTATTTTCTGCTTCCATGTCTTGGCTATTTCAATATTGCTGCAGTGCACATTGGCCTGCCTGTGTTTTTCAGATTCTGGTGGTCTTAGGTTATAGGCCCAAAAGGTGCCATGCCGCATCATATGGTAGCTCAATTTTTACCTTTTCAAGCATCTCCATTCAGTTTGCATTAGTGTTGTTACCACGTTACATCCCAGCAGCAGCTTGAAGGTACACAGTTCTCTAAAACCCCTTCAGCATTTATCGTTTGTAGACTCTTTGCTGATGGTTATGACTGGTGTGAGCTGAAACCTTTTTGAATTTGAATTTGCATGTGGCTAATAATTCCTTATACTGAGCTTTAGGCATGTCCTTTTTTTGTTTTCCTTTTTTTTAAAGAGTGAGTACAACTTCCCTCCTCTTATTGACTTCTTGAAAAATTTCTCATGTGTTGAATTTTCTTGCCTATTCCCTACCCCAGGGCATTTCTTGAGGGCCTGTGTCATTTACAGCCCTGCAGTCCTTGTGACTATGTAGGCAACCATTGGCACTGGGTTTAAAGCTGCTGCTGTGGGAAACAGCCACATGGCGGCAGCATTATTACGTCCTCAACTCTTGTTAATGGGGCAAAAGACTCTTCCTGGAGGTAGTGTTCCAAGGTTGGAAATTAGAGTGGAATGTGCTGGGACAAGCCCCCAGAAGTTTATCTCTCCTTACTTATGTTTGTTTTTTAAATTTAATTTCTATTTCTTTTCGGAGTAAATCTGATTAGAGTGTTTTGATTTTCTGGCTGTACAGAATCTGCTCATTGATTCATATTTATGTTTCTTCATCTTCGGATCCTGTTACCATGTATGTGATTACAGAATATATATTTTAAAGGTATTCGTGATTATATAATTCATATACTTTATATGTTATATGTTTATATACATTTAACATACATTAGTATATGTATGTTAACCCCATAGTCCTAATTTACCCATCCTCCCACCTTTCATTTTGGCTAACCATTAGTTTATTTGATAAGTCTGTGAGTGTCTTTTTCTGTGGAAATATGTTCATTGGTAGCAATTTTACGATAACATATATAAATGACATCATAGGATATTTGTCATACCCTTTTCCCTTACTTAACGTTATATGATTATTTCTAGGCTCAACTGTAGTCCTGAAAACGGCATTGTTCATTTTTTTCACGAGCCTACTATTCCATTCTGTCCATATACCACTTTGTCTTTGTCCATACATCTGTTTATGGACCTTTTTTTTTCCTTCCATGTCTTGGCTATTTCAATGTTGCTGCAGTGCACATTTGCCTGCCTCTGTCTTTCCGATCCTGGTGGTCTTCGTTTATAGGCTCAAAGGTGCCCTGCCGCATCATATGGTAGCTCAATTTTTACCTTGTAAAGCAGCTCCATTCAGTTCTTGTTAGTGCTTTTACCACTTTACATCCCACCAGCAGCTAGTAGGTATGAGTTGTCTAAAACCCATTCAGCATTTATAGTTTGTAGACTTTTTGCTAATGGCCATTTGACTGGTGTGAGCTGAAACCTTTTTGGAGGTTGGAAACGCATGTGGCTAATAATTCCTTATACTGAGCTTTAACCATATCCTTTTTCTTCGTTTCCTTTTTTTGTTAAAGAGTAGGTACAACTTCCCTCCTCTCTTGACTTCTTGAAAAATTTCTCATGTGTTGAATTTTCCTGCCTATTCCCTACCCCAGGGCATTTTTTGAGGGCAGGTGTCATTTAGAGCCCTGCATTCCTTGGGACTATTAAGCAACCATTAGCAGTGGGTTTAAAGCTGCTCTTGTGCGAAACAGCCACAAGGCGGCAGCATTATTACGTTCTCAACTCTTGTTACTTGGGCAAAAGAGTCTTCCTGGAGGTAGGGTTCCGAGGTTGTAAATTAGAGTGGAATGTGCAGGGACAAGCCCCCAGAAGTTTATGTCTCCTTACTTATGTTTGTTTTTTAAATTTAGTTTCTATTTCTTATCGGAGTAAATTTGATTAGAGTGTGTTGATTGTCTGGCTGTACAGAATCTGCTCAATGATTCATACTTATGTCTGTTCACCTTTGGACCCTGTTACCATGTATGTGATTACAGAATGTATATTTTAAAGGTATTGGTGATTATATAATTCATATAATTTATCTGTTATATGTTTATATACATTTAACATACATTAGTATATGTATATTAACCCCATAGTCCTAATTTACCCATCCTCCCACCTTTCCTTTTGACTAACCATTAGTTTACTTGATAAGTCTGTGAGTGTCTTTTTCTGTGGAAATATGTTCTTTGGTAGCAATCTTAGGATAACATGTATAAATGATATCATAGGATATTTGTCATACCCTTTTGACTTACTTAACCTTATATGATTATTTGTAGGCTCAACTGTAGTCGTGAAAACGGCATTGTTCCTTTTTTTCCCGAGGCTACTATTCCATTTGGTACGTATACCACTTCATCTTTGTCCATTCATTTGTTTATGGACCTTTTTATTGCTTCCATGTCTTGGCTATTTCAATATTGTTGCAGTGCATATTTGCCTGCATCTGTCTTTCCGATTTTGGTGGTTTTATATTTTAGGCCCAAAAGGTGCCCTGCCGCATCATATGTTAACTCAATTTTTACCTTTTCAAGCAGCTCCATTCAGTTTTCGTTAGTGCTCTTACCACTTTACATCCCACCGGCACCAAGAAGGTACACAGTTCTCTAAAACCCCTTCAGCATTTATAGTTTGTAGACTTTTTGCTGCTGGTCATGACTGGTGTGAGCTGAAACCTTATTGAATTTGAATTTGCATATGGCTAATAATTTCCTTTACTGAGCTTTAGGCATGCCCTTTTTTTCTTTTCCTTTTTTTTTAAAGAGTGAGTACAACCTCCCTCCTCTTATTGACTTCTTGAAAAATTTCTCATGTGTTGAATTTTCTTGCCTATTCCCTACCCCAGGGCATTTTTTGAGGGCCTGTGTCATTTACAGCCCTGCAGTCCTTGTGAGTCTATAAGCAACCATTGGCACTGGGTTTAAAGCTGCTGTTGTGGGAAATAGCCACAAGGCAGCAGCATTATTACGTTCTCAACACTTGTTACTAGGGCAGCAGAGTCTTCCTGGAGGTAGTGTTCCGAGGTTGTAAACTAGAGTGGAATGTGCTGGGACAAGCCCCCAGAAGTTTATATCTCCTTACTTATGTTTGTTTTTTAAATTTATTTTCTACTTCTTATCGGAGTAAATTTGATTAGAGTGTTTTGATTGTCTGGCTGTACAGAATCTGCTCAATGATTCATACATATGTCTGTTCATCTTCGGAACCTGTTACCATGTATGTGATTACAGAATGTATATTTTGAAGGGATTGGTGATTATATAATTCATATCATTTATATGTTATATGTTTATGTACATTTAACTTACATTAGTATATTCATGTTAACCCCATAGTCCTAATTTACCCATCCCCCCACCTTTCATTTTGGCTAACCATTAGTTTATTTGATAAGTCTGTGAGTGTCTTTTTCTGTGGAAATATGTTCATTGGTAGCAATCTTAGGATAACATGTATAAATGATATCATAGGACATTTGTCATACCCTTTTGACTTACTTATCGTTATATGATTATTTCTAGGCTCAACTGTAGTCCTGAAAACGGCATTGTTCATTTTTTTCCCGAGGCTACTATTCCATTCTGTCCATATACCACTTCTTCTTTTTCCCGTCATCTGTTTATGGACCTTTTTTTGCTTCCATGTCTTGGCTCTTTCAATATTGCTGCAGTGCACATTTGCCTGCCTCTGTCTTTCCGATTCTGGTGGTCTTAGGTTATAGGCCCAAAAGGTGCCCTGCCGCATCATATGGTAGCTCAATTTTTACCTTTTCAAGCACAGCTCCATTCAGTTTGCGTTAGTGCTGTTGCCACTTTACATCCCACCAGCAGCCAGAAGGTACACAGTTCTCTAAAACCCCTTCAGCATTTATCGTTTGTAGACTTTTTGCTGATGGTTATGACTGGTGTGAACTGAAACCTTTTTGAATTTGAATTTGCTTGTGGCTTATAATTCCTTATACTGAGCTTTAGGCATGTCCTTTTTTTTCTTTTCCTTTTTTTTTAAAGAGTGAGTACAACTTCCCTCCTCTTATTGACTTCTTGAAAAATTTCTCATATGTTGAATTTTCTTGCCTATTGCCTACGCCAGGGCATGTTTTGAGGGCCTGTGTCATTTAGAGCCCTGCAGTCCTTGTGACTATATAAGCAACCATTGGCACTGGGTTTAAAGCTGCTGTTGTGGGAAACAGCCACAAGGCGGCAGCATTATTACGTTCTCAACTCTTGTTACTAGGGCAACTGAGTCTTCCTGGAGGCAGTTTTCCAAGGTTGTAAATTAGAGTGGAATGTGCTGGGACAAGCCCCAGAAGTTTATGTCTCCTTACTTATGTTTGTTTTTTAAATTTAGTTTCTATTTCTTATCGGAGTAAATTTGATTAGAGTGTGTTGATTGTCTGGCTGTACAGAATCTGCTCAATGATTCATACTTATGTCTGTTCACCTTTGGACCCTGTTACCATGTATGTGATTACAGAATGTATATTTTAAAGGTATTGGTGATTATATAATTCATATAATTTATCTGTTATATGTTTATATACATTTAACATACATTAGTATATGTATATTAACCCCATAGTCCTAATTTACCCATCCTCCCACCTTTCCTTTTGACTAACCATTAGTTTACTTGATAAGTCTGTGAGTGTCTTTTTCTGTGGAAATATGTTCTTTGGTAGCAATCTTAGGATAACATGTATAAATGATATCATAGGATATTTGTCATACCCTTTTGACTTACTTAACCTTATATGATTATTTGTAGGCTCAACTGTAGTCGTGAAAACGGCATTGTTCCTTTTTTTCCCGAGGCTACTATTCCATTTGGTACGTATACCACTTCATCTTTGTCCATTCATTTGTTTATGGACCTTTTTATTGCTTCCATGTCTTGGCTATTTCAATATTGTTGCAGTGCATATTTGCCTGCATCTGTCTTTCCGATTTTGGTGGTTTTATATTATAGGCCCAAAAGGTGCCCTGCCGCATCATATGTTAACTCAATTTTTACCTTTTCAAGCAGCTCCATTCAGTTTTCGTTAGTGCTCTTACCACTTTACATCCCACCGGCACCAAGAAGGTACACAGTTCTCTAAAACCCCTTCAGCATTTATAGTTTGTAGACTTTTTGCTGCTGGTCATGACTGGTGTGAGCTGAAACCTTATTGAATTTGAATTTGCATATGGCTAATAATTTCCTTTACTGAGCTTTAGGCATGCCCTTTTTTTCTTTTCCTTTTTTTTTAAAGAGTGAGTACAACCTCCCTCCTCTTATTGACTTCTTGAAAAATTTCTCATGTGTTGAATTTTCTTGCCTATTCCCTACCCCAGGGCATTTTTTGAGGGCCTGTGTCATTTACAGCCCTGCAGTCCTTGTGAGTCTATAAGCAACCATTGGCACTGGGTTTAAAGCTGCTGTTGTGGGAAATAGCCACAAGGCAGCAGCATTATTACGTTCTCAACACTTGTTACTAGGGCAGCAGAGTCTTCCTGGAGGTAGTGTTCCGAGGTTGTAAACTAGAGTGGAATGTGCTGGGACAAGCCCCCAGAAGTTTATATCTCCTTACTTATGTTTGTTTTTTAAATTTATTTTCTACTTCTTATCGGAGTAAATTTGATTAGAGTGTTTTGATTGTCTGGCTGTACAGAATCTGCTCAATGATTCATACATATGTCTGTTCATCTTCGGAACCTGTTACCATGTATGTGATTACAGAATATATATTTTAAAGGTATTCGTGATTATATAATTCATATACTTTATATGTTATATGTTTATATACATTTAACATACATTAGTATATGTATGTTAACCCCATAGTCCTAATTTACCCATCCTCCCACCTTTCATTTTGGCTAACCATTAGTTTATTTGATAAGTCTGTGAGTGTCTTTTTCTGTGGAAATATGTTCATTGGTAGCAATTTTACGATAACATATATAAATGATATCATAGGATATTTGTCATACCCTTTTCACTTACTTAACGTTATATGATTATTTCTAGGCTCAACTGTAGTCCTGAAAACGGCATTGTTCATTTTTTTCACGAGCCTACTATTCCATTCTGTCCATATACCACTTCGTCTTTGTCCATACATCTGTTTATGGACCTTTTTTTTCCTTCCATGTCTTGGCTATTTCAATGTTGCTGCAGTGCACATTTACCTGCCTCTGTCTTTCCGATTCTGGTGGTCTTAGGTTATAGGCCCAAAAGGTGCCCTGCCGCATCATATGGTAGCTCAATTTTTACCTTTTCAAGCAGCTCCATTCAGTTTGCGTTAGTGCTGTTGCCACTTTACATCCCACCAGCAACTAGAAGGTACACAGTTCTCTAAAACCCCTTCAGCATTTATAGTTTGTAGACTTTTTGCTGATGGTCATGACTCTTGTGAGCTTAAACCTTTTTGAATTTGAATATGTATGTGGCTAATAATTCCTTATACTGAGCTTTAGGCATGTCCTTTTTTTGTTTTCCTTTTTTTTAAAGAGTGAGTACAACTTCCCTCCTCTTATTGACTTCTTGAAAAATTTCTCATGTGTTGAATTTTCTTGCCTATTCCCTACCCCAGGGCATGTTTTGTGGGGCCTGTGTCATTTACAGCCCTGCAGTCCTTGTGACTATATAACAACCATTGGCACTGGGTTTAAAGCTGCTGTTGTGGGAAAGAGCCACAAGACGGCAGCATTATTACATTCTCAACTCTTGTTATTAGGGCAACAGAGTCTTCCTGGAGGTAGTGTTCCCAGGTTGTAAATTAGAGAGGAATGTCCTGGGACAAGCCCCCAGAAGTTTATGTCTCCTTACTTATGTTTGTTTTTTAAATTTAATTTCTATTTCTTATCGGAGTAAATTTGATTAAAGTGTTTTGATTGTCTGGCTGTACAGAATCTGCTCAATGATTCATACATACGTCTGTTCATCTTCGGATACTGTTACCATGTATGTGATCACAAAATGTATATTTTGAAGGTATTGGTGATGATATAATTCATGTAATTTATATGTTATATGTTTATATACATTTAACATACATTAGTATATGTATGTTAACCCCATAGTCCTAATTTACCCATCCTCCCACCTTTCATTTTGGCTAACCGTTAGTATTTTTGATAAGTCTGTGACTGTCTTTTTCTGTGGAAATATGTTCATTGGTAGTAATCTTAGGAAAACATGTATAAATGATTTCATAGGATATTTGTCACACCCTTTTGACTTACTTAACCTTATATGACTATTTCTAGTCTCAACTGTAGTTCTGAAAACGGCATTGTTCATTTTTTTTCCCGAGGCTACTCTTCCATTCTGTCCATATACCACTTCTTCTTTGTCCATTCACCTCTTTATGGACCATTTTTTGCTTCCATGTCTTGGGTATTTCAGTATTGTTGCAGTGCACATTTGCCTGCCTCTGTATTTCCGATTTTGGTGGTCTTAGGTTATAGGCCCAAAAGGTGCCCTGCCGCATCATATGGTAACTCAATTTTTACCTTTTCAAGCAGCTCCATTCAGTATGCGTTAGTGCTGTTTCCACTTTACATCCCACCAGCAGCTAGAATGTACACAATTCTCTAAAACCCCTTCAGCATTTATAGTTTGTAGACTTTTTGCTGATGGTCATGACTGGTGTCTCCTGAAACCTTTTTGAATTTGAATTTGCATGTGGCTAATAATTCCTTATACTGAGCTTTAGGCATGTCCTTTTTTTTTCTTTTCCTTTTTTTTTAAAGAGTGAGTACAACTTCCCTCCTCTTATTGACTTCTTGAAAAGTTACTCATGTGTTGAATTTTTTTGCCTATTCCCTACTCCAGGGCATTCTTTGAGGGCCGGTGTCATTTAGAGCCCTGCAGTCCTTGTGACTATTAAGCAACCTTTGGCACTGGGTTTAAAGCTGCTGTTGTGGGAAACAGCCACAAGGTGGCAGCATTATTACGTTCTCAACTCTTGTTACTAGGGCAACAGAGTCTTCCTGGAGGTAGTTTTCCAAGGTTGTAAATTAGAGTGGAATGTGCTGGGACAAGCCCCCAGAAGTTTATGTCTCCTAACTTATGTTTGCTTTTTAAATTTAATTTCTATTTCTTATCAGAGTCAATTTGATTAGAGTGTTTTGATTGTCTGGCTGTACAGAATCTGCTCAATGATTCATACATATGTCTGTTCATCTTCGGATCCTGCTACCATGTACGTGATTACAGAATGTATATTTTAAAGCTATTGGTGATGATATAATGCATATAGTTTCTATGTGATATGTTTATATACATTTAACATACATTAGTATATGTATGTTAACCCCATAGTCCTAATTTACCTATTCTCCCACCTTTCATTTTGGCTAACCATTAGTTTATTTGATTAGTCTGTGAGTGTCTTTTTCTGTGGAAATATGTTCATGGGTAGCAATCTTAGGATAACTTTTATAAATGATATCGTAGGATATTTGTCATACCCTTTTGACTTACTTAACCTTATATGATTATTTCTAGTCTCAACTGTAGTCCTGGAAACGGCAATGTTCATTTTTTTTCCGAGGCTACTATTCCATTTGGTACGTATACCACTTCGTCTTTGTCCATTCATCTGTTTATGGACCTTTTTTTTGCTTCCATGTCTTGGCTATTTCAGTATTGCTGCAGTGCACATTTGCCTGCCTCTGTCTTTCCGAATCTGGTGGTCTTAGGTTATAGGCCCAAAAGGTGCCCTGCCGCATCATATGGTAGCTCAATTTTTACGTTTTTAAGCAGCTCGATTCAGGTTGCGTTACTGCTGTTACCACTTTACATCCCCCCAGCAGCTAGAAGGTACACAGTTCTCTAAAACCCCTTCACCATTTATAGTTTGTAGACTTTTTCCTGATGGTCATGACTGGTGTGAGCTGAAACCTTTTTGAATTTGAAATTGCATGTTAGTAATAATTCCTTATACTGAGCTTTAGGCATGTCCTATTTTTTCTTTTCCTTTTTTTTTTAAAGAGTGAGTACAACTTCCCTCCTCTTATTGACTTCTTGAAAAGTTTCTCATGTGTTGAATTTTCTTGCCTATTCCCTTGCCCAGGGCATTTTTTGAGGGCAGGTGTCTTTTAGAGCCCTGCAGTCCTTGTGACTATTAAGCAACCATTGGCACTGGGTTTAAAGCTGCTGTTGTGGGAAACAGCCACAAGGCGGCAGCATTATCACGTTCTCAACTCTTGTTACTAGGGCAACAGAGTCTTCCTGGAGGTAGTTTTCCAAGGTTGTAAATTAGAGTGGAATGTTCTGGGAGAAGTCCCCAGAAGTTTATGTCTCCTAACTTATGTTTGCTTTTTCAATTTAATTTCTATTTCTTATCGGAGTAAATTTGATTAGAGTGTTTTTATTGTTTGACTGTACAGAATCTGCTCAATGATTCATACATATATCTGTTCATCTTCGGAACCTGTTAGCATGTATGTGATTACAGAATGTATATTTTAAAGGTATTGGTGATTATATTATTTATATAGTTTATATATTATATGTTTATATACATTTAACATACATTAGTATATGTATGTTAACCCCATTGTCCTAATTTACCCATCCTCCCACCTTTCATTTTGGCTAACCATTAGTTTATTTGATAAATCTGTGAGTGTCTTTTTCTGTGGAAATATGTTCATTGGTAGCAATCTTAGGATAATATGTATTAATGATATCATAGGATATTTGTCATACCCTTTTGACTTACTTAACCTTATATGATTATTTCTAGGCTCAACTCTAGTCCTGAAAACGGCATTGTTCATTTTTTTCCAGAGGCTTCTATTCCATTTGGTACGTGTACCATTTCGTCTTTGTCCATTCATCTGTTTATGGACCTTTTTTTTGCTTCCATGTCTTGGCTATTTCAATATTGTTCCAGTGCACATTTGCCTGCCTCTGTCTTTCCGAATCCAGTTGTCTTAGGTTATAGGCCCAAAATGTGCCCTGCCGCATCATATGGTAGCTCAATGTTTACCTTTTCAAGCAGCTCGATTCAGTTTGCGTTACTGCTGTTACCACTTTACATCCCACCAGCAGCTAGAAGGTACACAGTTCTCTAAAACCCCTTCAGCATTTATAGTTTGTAGACTTTTTGCTGATGGTCATGACTGGTGTGAGCTGAAACCTTTTTGGATGTTGGATACGCATGTGGCTAATAATTCCTTATGTTGAGCTTTAGGCATGTCCTTTTTTTCTTTTCCTTTTTTTTTAAAGAGTGACTACAACTTCCCTCCTCTTATTGACTTCTTGAAAATTTCTCATGTGTTGAATTTTCTTGCCAATTCCATACCTCAGGGCATTTTTTGAGGGCCTGTGTCTTTTACAGCCCTGCAGTCCTTGTGACTATATAAGCAACCATTGGCACTGGGTTTAAAGCTACTGTTGTGGGAAGCAGCCACAAGGCGGCAGCATTATTACGTTCTCAAGTCTTGTTACTAGGACAACACAGTCTTCCTGGAGGTAGTGTTCCGAGCTTGTAAATTAGAGTGCAGTGTGCTGGGACAAGCCCCCAGAAGTTTATGTCTCCTAACTTATGTTTGTTTTTTAAATTTAATTTCTATTTCTTATCGGAGTAAATTTGATTAGAGTGTTGTGGTTTTCTGGCTGTACAGAATCTGCTCAATGATTCATACATATGTCTGTTCATCTTCGAACCTGTTAGCATGTATGTGATTACAGAATGTATATTTTAAAGGTATTGGTGATTATATAATTTATATATTTCATATGTTATATGTTTATATACATTTAACATACATTAGTATATGTATTTTAACCCCATTGTCCTAATTTACCCATCCTCCCACCTTTCATTTTGGCTAGCCATTAGTTTATTTGATAAGTCTGTGAGTGTCTTTTTCTGTGGAAATATGTTCATTGGTAGCAATCTTAGGATAACATGTATAAATGATGTCATAGGATATTTGTCATACCCTTTTGACTTACTTAACCTTATATGATTATTTCTAGGCTCAACTGTAGTCCTGAAAACGGCATTGTTCATTTTTTTCCCGAGGCTACTATTCCATTTGGTACGTATCCCACTTCGTCTTTGTCCATTCATCTGTTTATGGACCTTTTTTTTTGCTTCCATGTCTTTGCTATTTCAGTATTGTTGCAGTGCACATTTGTCTGCCTCTGTCTTTCCGATTCTGGTGGTCTTAGGTTATAGGCCCAAAATGTGCCCTGCCGCATCATATGGTAGCTCAATTTTTACGTTTTCAAGCAGCTCGATTCAGTTTGCATTAGTGCTGTTACGACTTTTTATCCCACCAGCAGCTAGAAGGTACATACTTCTCTAAAACCCCTTCAGCATTTATAGTTTGTAGACTTTTTGCTGATGGTCATGACTGGTGTGAGCTGAAACCTTTTTGGAGGTTGGATACGCATGTGGCTAATAATTCCTTATGCTGAGCTTTAGGCATGTCCTATTTTTTCTTTTCCTTTTTTTTAAAATGAGTGAGTACAACTTCCCTCCTCTTATTGATTTCTTGAAAAGTTTCTTATGTGTTGAATTTTCTTGCCTATTCCCTACCCCAGGGCATTTTTTGAGTGCCTGTGTCATTTACAACCGTGCAGTCCTTGTGACTATATAAGCAACCATTGGCACTGGGTTTAAAGGTGCTGTTTTTGGAGACAGCCACAAGGCGGCAGCATTATTACGTTCTCAACTCTTGTTACTAGGACAACAGAGTCTTCCTGGAGGTAGTGTTCCGAGCTTTTAAATTAGAGTGCAATGTGCTGGGACAAGCCCCCAGAAGTTTATGTCTCCTTACTTATGTTTGTTTTTTAAATTTAATTTGTATTTTTTATCGGAGTAAATTTGATTAGAGTGTTTTGATTGTCTGGCTGTACAGAATCTGTTCAATGATTCATACATATGTCTGTTCATCTTCGGACCCTGTTACCATGTATGTGATCACAGAATATATATTTTGAAGGTATTGGTGATTATATAATTCATATCGTTTATATGTTATATGTTTATATACATTTAACTTACATTAGTATATGTATGTTAACCCCATAGTCCTAACTTACCCATCCCCCCACCTTTCATTTTGGCTAAACATTAGTTTATTTGATAAGTCTGTGAGTGTCTTTTTCTGTGGAAATATGTTCATTGGTAGCAATCTTAAGAAAACTTGTATAAATGATATCATAGGATATTTGTCATACCCTTTTGACTTACTTAACCTTATATGATTTTTTTCTAGGCTCAACTGTAGTCCTGAAAACAGCATTGTTCATTTTCCTCCCGAGGCTACTATTCCATTCTGTCCGTATACCACTTCTTCTTTGTCCATTCATCTGTTTATGGACCTTTTTTTTGCTTCCATATCTTGGCTATTTCAGTATTGTTGCAGTGCATATTTGCCTGCCTCCGTCTTTCCAATTTTGGTGGTCTTAGGTTATAGGCCCAAAAGGTGCCCTGCCCCATCATTTGGTAGCTCAATTTTTACCTTTTCAAGCAGCTCGATTCAGTTTGCGTTAGTGCTGTTTCCACTTTACATCCCACCAGCAGCTAGAAGGTACACAGATCTCTAAAACCCCTTCAGCATTTATAGTTTGTAGACATTTTGCTGATGGTAATGACTGCTGTGAGCTGAAACCTTTTTGAATTTGAATTTGTATGTGGCTAATAATTCCTTATACTAAGCTTTAGGCATGTCCTTTTTTTTCTTTTCCTTTTTGTTTTTAAAGAGTGAGTACAACTCCCCTCCTCGTATTGACTTCTTGAAAAATTTCTCATGTGTTGGATTTTCTTGCCTATTCCCTACCCCAGGGCAATTTTTGAGGGCCTGTGTCATTTACAGCCCTGCAGTCCTTGTGACTATATAAGCAACCATTGTCACTGGGTTTAAAGCTGCTGTTTTGGAGACAGCCACAAGGCGGCAGCATTATTACGTTCTCAAGTCTTGTTACTAGGACAACAGAGTCTTCCTGGAGGTAGTGTTCCGAGCTTGTAAATTAGAGTGCAATGTGCTGGGACAAGCCCCCAGAAGTTTATGTCTCCTTACTTATGTTTGTTTTTTAAATTTAATTTGTCTTTCTTATCGGAGTAAATTTGATTAGAGTGTTTTGATTGTCTGGCTGTACAGAATCTGCTCAATGATTCACACATATGTCTGTTCATCTTCGGATCCTGTTACCATGTATGTGATTACAGAATGTATATTTTGAAGGTATTGGTGAATATATAATTCATATCATTTATATGTTATATGTTTATATACATTTAACTTACATTAGTATATGTATGTTAACCCCATAGTCCTAATTTACCCATCCTCCCACCTTTCATTTTGGCTAACCATTAGTTTATTTGATACGTCTGTGAGTGTCTTTTTCTGTGGAAATATGTTCATTGGTAGCAATCTTAGGAAAACTTGTATAAATAATATCATAGGATATTTGTAATACCCTTTTGTCTTACTTAACCTTATATGATTATTTCTAGTCTCAACTCTAGTCCTGAAAACGGCATTGTTCATTTTTTTCCCGAGGCTACTCTTCCATTCTGTCCGTATACCACTTCTTCTTTGTCCATTCATCTGTTTATGGACCTTTTTTTTGCTTCCATGTCTTGGCTATTTCAATATTGTTGCAGTGCACATTTGCCTGCCTCTGTCTTTCCGAATCCGGTGGTCTTAGGTTATAGGCCCAAAAGGTGCCCTGCCGCATCATATGGTAGCTCAATGTTTACCTTTTCAAGCAGCTCAATTCAGTTTGCGTTACTGCTGTTACCACTTTACATCCAAACAGCAGCTAGAAGGTACACAGTGCTCTAAAACCCCTTCAGCATTTATAGTTTGTAGACTTTTTGCTGATGGTCATGACTGGTGTGAGCTGAAACCTTTTTGGAGGTTGGATACACATGTGGCTAATAATTCCTTATGCTGAGTTTTAGGCATGTCCTTTTTTTCTTTTCCTTTTTTTTTAGAGTGAGTACAACTTCCGTACTCTTATTGACTTCTTGAAAATTTCTCATGTGTTGAATTTCCTTGCCTATTCCCTACACCAGGGCATTTTTTGAGGGCCTGTGTCTTTTACAGCCCTGCAGTCCTTGTGACTATATAAGCAACCGTTGGTACTGGGTTTAAAGCTACTGTTGTGGGAAGCAGCCACAAGGCGGCAGCATTATTACGTTCTCAAGTCTTGTTACTAGGACAACACAGTCTTCCTGGAGGTAGTGTTCCGAGCCTGTAAATTAGAGTGCAATGTCCTGGGACAAGCCCCCAGAAGTTTATGTCTCCTAACTTATGTTTGTTTTTTAAATTTAATTTCTATGTCTTATCGGAGTAAATTTGATTAGAGTGTTGTGGTTTTCTGGCTGTACAGAATCTGCTCAATGATTCATACATATGTCTGTTCATCTTCGGATCCTGTTACCATGTATGTGATTACAGAATGTATATTTTGAAGGTATTGGTGACTATATAATTCATATCATTTATATGTTATATGTTTATATACATTTAACATACATTAGTATATGTATGTTAACCCCATAGTCTTAATTTACCCATCCTCCCACCTTTCATTTTGGCTAACCATTAGTTTATATGATAAGTCTGTGAGTGTCTTTTTCTGTGGAAATATGTTCATTGGTAGCAATCTTAGGATAACATGTATAAATGATATCATAGGATATTTGTCATACCCTTTTGACTTACTTAACCTTATATGATTATTTCTAGGCTCAACTCTAGTCCTGAAAACAGCATTGTTCATTTTTTTCCAGAGGCTACTATTCCATTTGGTACGTATACCATTTCGTCTTTGTCCATCCATCTGTTTTTGGACCTTTTTTGCTTCCATGTCTTGGCTATTTCAGTATTGTTGCAGTGCACATTTGCCTGCCTCTGTCTTTCCGATTCTGGTGGTCTTAGCTTATAGGCCCAAAAGGTGCCCTGCCGCATCGTATGGTAACTCAATTTTTACCTTTTCAAGCAGCTCCATTCAGTTTGCATTAGTGGTATTACTTCTTTACATCCCACCAGCAGCTAGAAGGTACACATTCCTCTAAAACCCCTTCAGCATTTATAGTTTGTAGACTTTTTGATGATGGTCATGAGTGGTGTTACCTGAAACCTTTTTGAATTTGAATTTGCATGTGGCTAATAATTCCTTATACTGAGCTTTAGGCATGTCATTTTTTTCTTTTCCTTTTGTTTTAAAGAGTGAGTACAACTTCCCTCCTCTTATTGACTTCTTGAAAAGTTTCTCATGTGTTGAATTTTTTTGCCTATTCCCTACCCCAGGGCATTTTTTGAAGGCAGGTGTCATTTAGAGCCCTTCAGTCCTTGTGACTATTAAGCAACCTTTGGCACTGGGTTTAAAGCTGCTGTTGTGGGAAACAGCCACAAGGCGGCAGCATTATTACGTTCTCAACTCTTGTTACTAGGGCAACAGAGTCTTCCTGGAGGTAGTTTTCCAAGGTTGTAAATTAGAGTGGAATGTGCTGGGACAAGCCCCCAGAAGTTTATGTCTCCTAACTTATGTTTGCTTTTTAAATTTAATTTCTATTTCTTATCGGAGTAAATTTGATTAGAGTGTTTTGATTGGCTGTACAGAATCTGCTCAATGATTCATACATATATCTGTTCATCTTCGGAACCTGTTATCAAGTATGTGATTACAGAATATATATTTTGAAGGTATTGGTGATTATATAATTCATATCGTTTATATGTTATATGTTTATATACATTTAACTTACATTAGTATATGTATGTTAACCCCATAGTCCTAACTTACCCATCCCCCCACCTTTCATTTTGGCTAACCATTAGTTTATTTGATAAGTCTGTGAGTGTCTTTTTCTGTGGAAATATGTTCATTGATAGCAATCTTAAGAAAACTTGTATAAATGATATCATAGGATATTTGTCATACCCTTTTGACTTACTTAACCTTATATGATTTTTTCTAGTCTCAACTGTAGTCCTGAAAACAGCATTGTTCATTTTTCTCCCGAGGCTACTATTCCATTCTGTCCGTATACCACTTCTTCTTTGTCCATTCATCTGTTTATGGACCTTTTTTTTGCTTCCATATCTTGGCTATTTCAGTATTGTTGCAGTGCATATTTGCCTGCCTCTGTCTTTCCAATTTTGGTGGTCTTAGGTTATAGGCCCAAAAGGTGCCCTGCCGCATCATTTGGTAGCTCAATTTTTACCTTTTCAAGCAGCTCGATTCAGTTTGCGTTAGTGCTGTTTCCACTTTACATCCCACCAGCAGCTAGAAGGTACACAGATCTCTAAAACCCCTTCAGCATTTATAGTTTGTAGACATTTTGCTGATGGTAATGACTGGTGTGAGCTGAAACCTTTTTGAATTTGAATTTGTATGTGGCTAATAATTCCTTATACTAAGCTTTAGGCATGTCCTTTTTTTTCTTTTCCTTTTTTTTTTAAAGAGTGAGTACAACTTCCCTCCTCTTATTGACTTCTTGGAAATTTCTCATGTGTTGAATGTTCTTGCCAATTCCCTACCCCAGGGCATATTTTGAGGGCTTGTGTCATTTACAGCCCTGCAGTCCTTGTGACTATATAAGCAATCATTGGCACTGGGTTTAAAGTGCTGTTGTGGGAAGCAGCCAGAAGGCGGCAGCATTATTGCGTTCTCAAGTCTTGTTACTAGGAGAACAGAGTCTTACTGGAGGTAGTGTTCTGAGCTTGTAAATTAGAGTGCAATATGCTGGGAGAAGCCCCCAGAAGTTTATGTCTCCTTACTTATGTTTTTTTTTTAAAATTTAATTTCTATTTCTTATCGGAGTAAATTTGATTAGAGTGTTTTGATTGTCTGGCTGTACAGAATCTGCTCAATGATTCATACATATGTCTGTTCATCTTCGGATCCTGTTACCATGTATGTGATCACAGAATATATATTTTGAAGGTATTGGTGATTATATAATTCATATCGTTTATATGTTATATGTTTATATACATTTAACTTACATTAGTATATGTATGTTAACCCCATAGTCCTAACTTACCCATCCCCCCACCTTTCATTTTGGCTAACCATTAGTTTATTTGATAAGTCTGTGAGTGTCTTTTTCTGTGGAAATATGTTCATTGGTAGCAATCTTAAGAAAACTTGTATAAATGATATCATAGGATATTTGTCATACCCTTTTGACTTACTTAACCTTATATGATTTTTTCTAGGCTCAACTGTAATCCTGAAAACAGCATTGTTCATTTTTCTCCCGAGGCTACTATTCCATTCTGTCCGTATACCACTTCTTCTTTGTCCATTCATCTGTTTATGGACCTTTTTTTTGCTTCCATATCTTGGCTATTTCAGTATTGTTGCAGTGCATATTTGCCTGCCTCTGTCTTTCCAATTTTGGTGGTCTTAGGTTATAGGCCCAAAAGGTGCCCTGCCGCATCATTTGGTAGCTCAATTTTTACCTTTTCAAGCAGCTCGATTCAGTTTGCGTTAGTGCTGTTTCCTACTTTACATCCCACCAGCAGCTAGAAGGTACACAGATCTCTAAAACCCCTTCAGCATTTATAGTTTGTAGACATTTTGCTGATGGTAATGACTGGTGTGAGCTGAAACCTTTTTGAATTTGAATTTGTATGTGGCTAATAATTCCTTATACTAAGCTTTAGGCATGTCCATTTTTTTCTTTTCCTTTTTTTTTTTAAAGAGTGAGTACAACTCCCCTCCTCTTATTGACTTCTTGAAAAATTTCTCATGTGTTGGATTTTCTTGCCTATTCCCTACCCCAGGGCAATTTTTGAGGGCCTGTGTCATTTACAGCCCTGCAGTCCTTGTGAGTATATAAGCAACCATTGTCATTGGGTTTAAAGCTGCTGTTTTGGGAGACAGCCACAAGGCGGCAGCATTATTACGTTCGCAAGTCTTGTTACTAGGACAACAGAGTCTTCCTGGAGGTAGTGTTCCGAGCTTGTAAATTAGAGTGCAATGTGCTGGGACAAGCCCCCAGAAGTTTATGTCTCCTTACTTATGTTTGTTTTTTAAATTTAATTTGTCTTTCTTATCGGAGTAAATTTGATTAGAGTGTTTTGATTGTCTGGCTGTACAGAATCTGCTCAATGATTCACACATATGTCTGTTCATCTTCGGATCCTGTTACCATGTATGTGATTACAGAATGTATATTTTGAAGGTATTGGTGAATATATAATTCATATCATTTATATGTTATATGTTTATATACATTTAACTTACATTAGTATATGTATGTTAACCCCATAGTCCTAATTTACCCATCCTCCCACCTTTCATTTTGGCTAACCATTAGTTTATTTGATAAGTCTGTGAGTGTCTTTTTCTGTGGAAATATGTTCATTGGTAGCAATCTTAGGAAAACTTGTATAAATAATATCATAGGATATTTGTAATACCCTTTTGTCTTACTTAACCTTATATGATTATTTCTAGTCTCAACTCTAGTCCTGAAAACGGCATTGTTCATTTTTTTCCCGAGGCTACTCTTCCATTCTGTCCATATACCACTTCTTCTTTGTCCATTCACCTGTTTATGGACCTTTTTTTTCCTTCCATGTCTTTGCTATTTCAGTATTGTTGCAGTGCACATTTGCCTGCCTCTGTATTTCTGATTTTGGTGGTCTTAGGTTATAGGCCCAAAAGGTGCCCTGCCGCATCATATGGTAACTCAATTTTTACCTTTTCAAGCAGCTCCATTCAGTATGCGTTAGTGCTGTTACCACTTAACATCCCACCAGCAGCTAGAATGTACACAATTCTCTAAAACCCCTTCAGCATTTATAGTTTGTAGACTTTTTGCTGATGGTCATGACTAGTGTCACCTGAAACCTTTTTGAATTTGAATTTGCATGTGGCTAATAATTCCTTATACTGAGCTTTAGGCATGTCCTTTTTTATTCTTTTCCTTTTTTTTTTAAAGAGTGAGTACAACTTCCCTACTCTTATTGACTTCTTGAAAAGTTACTCATGTGTTGAATTTTTTTGCCTATTCCCTACTCCAGGGCATTCTTTGAGGACCGGTGTCATTTAGAGCCCTGCAGTCCTTGTGACTATTAAGCAACCTTTGGCACTGGGTGTAAAGCTGCTGTTGTGGGAAACAGCCACAAGGTGGCAGCATTATTACGTTCTCAACTCTTGTTACTAGGGCAACAGAGTCTTCCTGGAGGTAGTTTTCCAAGGTTGTAAATTAGAGTGGAATGTGCTGGGACAAGCCCCCAGAAGTTTATGTCTCCTAACTTATGTTTGCTTTTTAAATTTAATTTCTATTTCTTATCAGAGTCAGTTTGCTTAGAGTGTTTTGATTGTCTGGCTGTACAGAATCTGCTCAATGATTCATACATATGTCTGTTCATCTTCGGATCCTGCTACCATGTACGTGATTACAGAATGTATATTTTTGAAGCTATTGGTGATGATATAATGCATATAGTTTATATGTGATATGTTTATATACATTTAACATACATTAGTATATGTATGTTAACCCCATTGTCCTAATTTACCCATCCTCCCACCTTTCATTTTGGCTAACCATTAGTTTATTTGATAAGTCTGTGAGTGTCTTTTTCTGTGGAAATATGTTCATTGGTAGCAATCTTAGGATAACATGTATTAATGATATCATAGGGTATTTGTCATACCCTTTTGACTTACTTAACCTTATATGATTATTTCTAGGCTCAACTCTAGTCCTGAAAACGGCATTGTTCATTTTTTTTCAGAGGCTTCTATTCCATTTGGTATGTGTACCATTTCGTCTTTGTCCATTCATCTGTTTATGGACCTTTTTTTTGCTTCCATGTCTTGGCTATTTCAATATTGTTGCAGTGCACATTTGCCTGCCTCTGTCTTTCCGAATCCAGTTGTCTTAGGTTATAGGCCCAAAATGTGCCCTGCCGCATCATATGGTAGCTCAATGTTTACCTTTTCATGCAGCTCGATTCAGTTTGCGTTACTGCTGTTACCACTTTACATCCCACCAGCAGCTAGAAGGTACACAGTTCTCTAAAACCCCTTCAGCATTTATAGTTTGTAGACTTTTTGCTGATGGTCATGACTGGTGTGAGCTGAAACCTTTTTGGAGGTTGGATACGCATGTGGCTAATAATTCCTTATGCTGAGCTTTAGGCATGTCCTTTTTTTCTTTTCCTTTTTTTTTAAAGAGTGACTACAACTTCCCTCCTCTTATTGACTTCTTGAAAATTTCTCATGTGCTGAATTTTCTTGCCAATTCCATACCCCAGGGCATTTTTTGAGGGCCTGTGTCTTTTACAGCCCTGCAGTCCTTGTGACTATATAAGCAACCATTGGCACTGGGTTTACAGCTACTGTTGTGGGAAGCAGCCACAAGGCGGCAGCATTATTACGTTCTCAAGTCTTGTTACTAGGACAACACAGTCTTCCTGGAGGTAGTGTTCCGAGCTTGTAAATTAGAGTGCAATGTGCTGGGACAAGCCCCCAGAAGTTTATGTCTCCTAACTTATGTTTGTTTTTTAAATTTAATTTCTATTTCTTATCGGAGTAAATTTGATTAGAGTGTTGTGGTTTTCTGGCTGTACAGAATCTGCTCAATGATTCATACATATGTCTGTTCATCTTCGAACCTGTTAGCATGTATGTGATTACAGAATGTATATTTTAAAGGTATTGGTGATTATATAATTTATATATTTCATATGTTATATGTTTATATACATTTAACATACATTAGTATATGTATTTTAACCCCATAGTCCTAATTTACCCATCCTCCCACCTTTCATTTTGGCTAGCCATTAGTTTATTTGATAAGTCTGTGAGTGTCTTTTTCTGTGGAAATATGTTCATTGGTAGCAATCTTTGGATAACATGTATAAATGATGTCATAGGATATTTGTCATACCCTTTTGACTTACTTAACCTTATATGATTATTTCTAGGCTCAACTGTAGTCCTGAAAACGGCATTGTTCATTTTTTTCCCGAGGCTACTATTCCATTTGGTACGTATCCCACTTCGTCTTTGTCCATTCATCTGTTTATGGACCTTTTTTTTTGCTTCCATGTCTTGGCTATTTCAATATTGTTGCAATGCACATTTGCCTGCCTCTCTCTTTCCGAATCTGGTGGTCTTAGGTTATAGGCCCAAAAGGTGCCCTGCCGCACCATATGGTAGCTCAATGTTTACCTTTTCAAGCAGCTCGATTCAGTTTGCGTTACTGCTGTTACCACTTTACATCCCACCAGCAGCTAGAAGGTACACAGTTCTCTAAAACCCCTTCAGCATTTATAGTTTGTAGACTTTTTGCTGATGGTCATGACTGGTGTGAGCTGAAACCTTTTTGGAGGTTGGATACGCATGTGGCTAATAATTCCTTATGCTGAGCTTTAGGCATGTCCTTTTTTTCTTTTCCTTTTTTTTTAAAGAGTGACTACAACTTCCCTCCTCTTATTGACTTCTTGAAAATTTCTCATGTGTTGAATTTTCTTGCCAATTCCATACCCCAGGGCATTTTTTGAGGGCCTGTGTCTTTTACAGCCCTGCAGTCCTTGTGACTATATAAGCAACCATTGGCACTGGGTTTAAAGCTACTGTTGTGGGAAGCAGCCACAAGTCGGCAGCATTATTACGTTCTCAAGTCTTGTTACTAGGACAACACAATCTTCCTGGAGGTAGTGTTCCGAGCTTGTAAATTAGAGTGCAATGTGCTGGGACAAGCACCCAGAAGTTTATGTCTCCTAACTTATGTTTGTTTTTTAAATTTAATTTCTATTTCTTATCGGAGTAAATTTGATTAGAGTGTTGTGGTTTTCTGGCTGTACAGAATCTGCTCAATGATTCATACATATATCTGTTCATCTTCGAACCTGTTAGCATGTATGTGATTACAGAATGTATATTTTAAAGGTATTGGTGATTATATTATTTATATAGTTTATATATTATATGTTTATATACATTTAACATACATTAGTATATGTATTTTAACCCCATTGTCCTAATTTACCCATCCTCCCACCTTTCATTTTGGCTAACCATTAGTTTATTTGATAAGTCTGTGAGTGTCTTTTTCTGTGGAAATATGTTCATTGGTAGCAATCTTAGGATAACATGTATTAATGATATCATAGGATATTTGTCATACCCTTTTGACTTACTTAACCTTATATGATTATTTCTAGGCTGAACTCTAGTCCTGAAAACGGCATTGTTCATTTTTTTCCAGAGGCTTCTATTCCATTTGGTACATGTACCATTTCGTCTTTGTCCATTCATCTGTTTATGGACCTTTTTTTTGCTTCCATGTCTTGGCTATTTCAATATTGTTGCAGTGCACATTTGCCTGCCTCTGTCTTTCCGAATCCAGTTGTCTTAGGTTATAGGCCCAAAATGTGCCCTGCCGCATCATATGGTAGCTCAATGTTTACCTTTTCAAGCAGCTCGATTCAGTTTGCGTTACTGCTGTTACCACTTTACATCCCACCAGCAGCTAGAAGGTACACAGTTCTCTAAAACCCCTTCAGCATTTATAGTTTGTAGACTTTTTGCTGATGGTCATGACTGGTGTGAGCTGAAACCTTTTTGGAGGTTGGATACGCATGTGGCTAATAATTCCTTATGCTGAGCTTTAGGCATGTCCTTTTTTTCTTTTCCTTTTTTTTTAAAGAGTGACTACAACTTCCCTCCTCTTATTGACTTCTTGAAAATTTCTCATGTGTTGAATTTTTTTGCCAATTCCATACCCCAGGGCATTTTTTGAGGGCCTGTGTCTTTTACAGCCCTGCAGTCCTTGTGACTATATAAGCAACCATTGGCACTGGGTTTAAAGCTACTGTTGTGGGAAGCAGCCACAAGACGGCAGCATTATTACGTTCTCAAGTCTTGTTACTAGGACAACACAGTCTTCCTGGAGGTAGTGTTCCGAGCTTGTAAATTAGAGTGCAATGTGCTGGGACAAGCACCCAGAAGTTTATGTCTCCTAACTTATGTTTGTTTTTTAAATTTAATTTCTATTTCTTATCGGAGTAAATTTGATTAGAGTGTTGTGGTTTTCTGGCTGTACAGAATCTGCTCAATGATTCATACATATGTCTGTTCATCTTCGAACCTGTTAGCATGTATGTGATTACAGAATGTATATTTTAAAGGTATTGGTGATTATATAATTTATATATTTCATATGTTATATGTTTATATACATTTAACATACATTAGTATATGTATTTTAACCCCATTGTCCTAATTTACCCATCCTCCCACCTTTCATTTTGGCTAGCCATTAGTTTATTTCATAAGTCTGTGAGTGTCTTTTTCTGTGGAAATATGTTCATTGGTAGCAATCTTAGGATAACATGTATAAATGATGTCATAGGATATTTGTCATACCCTTTTGACTTACTTAACCTTATATGATTATTTCTAGGCTCAACTGTAGTCCTGAAAACGGCATTGTTCATTTTTTTCCCGAGGCTACTATTCCATTTGGTACGTATCCCACTTCGTCTTTGTCCATTCATCTGTTTATGGACCTTTTTTTTTGCTTCCATGTCTTGGCTATTTCAGTATTGTTGCAGTGCACATTTGCCTGCCTCTGTCTTTCCGATTCCGGTGGTCTTAGGTTATAGGCCCAAAATGTGCCCTGCCGCATCATATGGTAGCTCAATGTTTACCTTTTCAAGCAGCTCGATTCAGTTTGCGTTACTGCTGTTACCACTTTACATCCCACCAGCAGCTAGAAGGTACACAGTTCTCTAAAACCCCTTCAGCATTTATAGTTTGTAGACTTTTTGCTGATGGTCATGACTGGTGTGAGCTGAAACCTTTTTGGAGGTTGGATACGCATGTGGCTAATAATTCCTTATGCTGAGCTTTAGGCATGTCCTTTTTTTCTTTTCCTTTTTTTTTAAAGACTGACTACAACTTCCCTCCTCTTATTGACTTCTTGAAAATTTCTCATGTGTTGAATTTTCTTGCCAATTCCATACCCCAGGGCATTTTTTGAGGGCCTGTGTCTTTTACAGCCCTGCGGTCCTTGTAACTATATAAGCAACCATTGGCACTGGGTTTAAAGCTACTGTTGTGGGAAGCAGCCACAAGGCGGCAGCATTATTACGTTCTCAAGTCTTGTTACTAGGACAACACAGTCTTCCTGGAGGTAGTGTTCCGAGCTTGTAAATTAGAGTGCAATGTGCTGGGACAAGCCCCCAGAAGTTTATGTCTCCTAACTTATGTTTGTTTTTTAAATTTAATTTCTATTTCTTATCGGAGTAAATTTGATTAGAGTGTTGTGGTTTTCTGGCTGTACAGAATCTGCTCAAAGATTCATACATATGTCTGTTCATCTTCGAACCTGTTAGCATGTATGTGATTACAGAATGTATATTTTAAAGGTATTGGTGATTATATAATTTATATATTTCATATGTTATATGTTTATATACATTTAACATACATTAGTATATGTATTTTAACCCCATTGTCCTAATTTACCCATCCTCCCACCTTTCATTTTGGCTAGCCATTAGTTTATTTGATAAGTCTGTGAGTGTCTTTTTCTGTGGAAATATGTTCATTGGTAGCAATCTTAAGAAAACTTGTATAAATGATATCATAGGATATTTGTCATACCCTTTTGACTTACTTAACCTTATATGATTTTTTTCTAGGCTCAACTGTAGTCCTGAAAACAGCATTGTTCATTTTCCTCCCGAGGCTACTATTCCATTCTGTCCGTATACCACTTCTTCTTTGTCCATTCATCTGTTTATGGACCTTTTTTTTGCTTCCATATCTTGGCTATTTCAGTATTGTTGCAGTGCATATTTGCCTGCCTCCGTCTTTCCAATTTTGGTGGTCTTAGGTTATAGGCCCAAAAGGTGCCCTGCCCCATCATTTGGTAGCTCAATTTTTACCTTTTCAAGCAGCTCGATTCAGTTTGCGTTAGTGCTTTTCCACTTTACATCCCACCAGCAGCTAGAAGGTACACAGATCTCTAAAACCCCTTCAGCATTTATAGTTTGTAGACATTTTGCTGATGGTAATGACTGCTGTGAGCTGAAACCTTTTTGAATTTGAATTTGTATGTGGCTAATAATTCCTTATACTAAGCTTTAGGCATGTCCTTTTTTTTCTTTTCCTTTTTGTTTTTAAAGAGTGAGTACAACTCCCCTCCTCGTATTGACTTCTTGAAAAATTTCTCATGTGTTGGATTTTCTTGCCTATTCCCTACCCCAGGGCAATTTTTGAGGGCCTGTGTCATTTACAGCCCTGCAGTCCTTGTGACTATATAAGCAACCATTGTCACTGGGTTTAAAGCTGCTGTTTTGGAGACAGCCACAAGGCGGCAGCATTATTACGTTCTCAAGTCTTGTTACTAGGACAACAGAGTCTTCCTGGAGGTAGTGTTCCGAGCTTGTAAATTAGAGTGCAATGTGCTGGGACAAGCACCCAGAAGTTTATGTCTCCTTACTTATGTTTGTTTTTTAAATTTAATTTGTCTTTCTTATCGGAGTAAATTTGATTAGAGTGTTTTGATTGTCTGGCTGTACAGAATCTGCTCAATGATTCACACATATGTCTGTTCATCTTCGGATCCTGTTACCATGTATGTGATTACAGAATGTATATTTTGAAGGTATTGGTGAATATATAATTCATATCATTTATATGTTATATGTTTATATACATTTAACTTACATTAGTATATGTATGTTAACCCCATAGTCCTAATTTACCCATCCTCCCACCTTTCATTTTGGCTAACCATTAGTTTATATGATACGTCTGTGAGTGTCTTTTTCTGTGGAAATATGTTCATTGGTAGCAATCTTAGGAAAACTTGTATAAATAATATCATAGGATATTTGTAATACCCTTTTGTCTTACTTAACCTTATATGATTATTTCTAGTCTCAACTCTAGTCCTGAAAACGGCATTGTTCATTTTTTTCCCGAGGCTACTCTTCCATTCTGTCCGTATACCACTTCTTCTTTGTCCATTCATCTGTTTATGGACCTTTTTTTTGCTTCCATGTCTTGGCTATTTCAATATTGTTGCAGTGCACATTTGCCTGCCTCTGTCTTTCCGAATCCGGTGGTCTTAGGTTATAGGCCCAAAAGGTGCCCTGCCGCATCATATGGTAGCTCAATGTTTACCTTTTCAAGCAGCTCAATTCAGTTTGCGTTACTGCTGTTACCACTTTACATCCAAACAGCAGCTAGAAGGTACACAGTGCTCTAAAACCCCTTCAGCATTTATAGTTTGTAGACTTTTTGCTGATGGTCATGACTGGTGTGAGCTGAAACCTTTTTGGAGGTTGGATACACATGTGGCTAATAATTCCTTATGCTGAGTTTTAGGCATGTCCTTTTTTTCTTTTCCTTTTTTTTTAGAGTGAGTACAACTTCCGTACTCTTATTGACTTCTTGAAAATTTCTCATGTGTTGAATTTCCTTGCCTATTCCCTACACCAGGGCATTTTTTGAGGACCTGTGTCTTTTACAGCCCTGCAGTCCTTGTGACTATATAAGCAACCGTTGGTACTGGGTTTAAAGCTACTGTTGTGGGAAGCAGCCACAAGGCGGCAGCATTATTACGTTCTCAAGTCTTGTTACTAGGACAACACAGTCTTCCTGGAGGTAGTGTTCCGAGCCTGTAAATTAGAGTGCAATGTCCTGGGACAAGCCCCCAGAAGTTTATGTCTCCTAACTTATGTTTGTTTTTTAAATTTAATTTCTATGTCTTATCGGAGTAAATTTGATTAGAGTGTTGTTGTTTTCTGGCTGTACAGAATCTGCTCAATGATTCATACATATGTCTGTTCATCTTCGGATCCTGTTACCATGTATGTGATTACAGAATGTATATTTTGAAGGTATTGGTGACTATATAATTCATATCATTTATATGTTATATGTTTATATACATTTAACATACATTAGTATATGTATGTTAACCCCATAGTCTTAATTTACCCATCCTCCCACCTTTCATTTTGGCTAACCATTAGTTTATATGATAAGTCTGTGAGTGTCTTTTTCTGTGGAAATATGTTCATTGGTAGCAATCTTAGGATAACATGTATAAATGATATCATAGGATATTTGTCATACCCTTTTGACTTACTTAACCTTATATGATTATTTCTAGACTCAACTCTAGTCCTGAAAACAGCATTGTTCATTTTTTTCCAGAGGCTACTATTCCATTTGGTACGTATACCATTTCGTCTTTGTCCATTCATCTGTTTATGGACCTTTTTTTGCTTCCATGTCTTGGCTATTTCAGTATTGTTGCAGTGCACATTTGCCTGCCTCTGTCTTTCCGATTCTGGTGGTCTTAGGTTATAGGCCCAAAAGGTGTCCTGCCGCATCGTATGGTAACTCAATTTTTACCTTTTCAAGCAGCTCCATTCAGTTTGCATTAGTGGTATTACTTCTTTACATCCCACCAGCAGCTAGAAGGTACACATTCCTCTAAAACCCCTTCAGCATTTATAGTTTGTAGACTTTTTGATGATGGTCATGAGTGGTGTTACCTGAAACCTTTTTGAATTTGAATTTGCATGTGGCTAATAATTCCTTATACTGAGCTTTAGGCATGTCATTTTTTTCTTTTCCTTTTGTTTTAAAGAGTGAGTACAACGTCCCTCCTCTTATTGACTTCTTGAAAAGTTTCTCATGTGTTGAATTTTTTTGCCTATTCCCTACCCCAGGGCATTTTTTGAAGGCAGGTGTCATTTAGAGCCCTTCAGTCCTTGTGACTATTAAGCAACCTTTGGCACTGGGTTTAAAGCTGCTGTTGTGGGAAACAGCCACAAGGCGGCAGCATTATTACGTTCTCAACTCTTGTTACTAGGGCAACAGAGTCTTCCTGGAGGTAGTTTTCCAAGGTTGTAAATTAGAGTGGAATGTGCTGGGACAAGCCCCCAGAAGTTTATGTCTCCTAACTTATGTTTGCTTTTTAAATTTAATTTCTATTTCTTATCGGAGTAAATTTGATTAGAGTGTTTTGATTGGCTGTACAGAATCTGCTCAATGATTCATACATATATCTGTTCATCTTCGGAACCTGTTATCAAGTATGTGATTACAGAATATATATTTTGAAGGTATTGGTGATTATATAATTCATATCGTTTATATGTTATATGTTTATATACATTTAACTTACATTAGTATATGTATGTTAACCCCATAGTCCTAACTTACCCATACCCCCACCTTTCATTTTGGCTAACCATTAGTTTATTTGATAAGTCTGTGAGTGTCTTTTTCTGTGGAAATATGTTCATTGATAGCAATCTTAAGAAAACTTGTATAAATGATATCATAGGATATTTGTCATACCCTTTTGACTTACTTAACCTTATATGATTTTTTCTAGTCTCAACTGTAGTCCTGAAAACAGCATTGTTCATTTTTCTCCCGAGGCTACTATTCCATTCTGTCCGTATACCACTTCTTCTTTGTCCATTCATCTGTTTATGGACCTTTTTTTTGCTTCCATATCTTGGCTATTTCAGTATTGTTGCAGTGCATATTTGCCTGCCTCTGTCTTTCCAATTTTGGTGGTCTTAGGTTATAGGCCCAAAAGGTGCCCTGCCGCATCATTTGGTAGCTCAATTTTTACCTTTTCAAGCAGCTCGATTCAGTTTGCGTTAGTGCTGTTTCCACTTTACATCCCACCAGCAGCTAGAAGATACACAGATCTCTAAAACCCCTTCAGCATTTATAGTTTGTAGACATTTTGCTGATGGTAATGACTGGTGTGAGCTGAAACCTTTTTGAATTTGAATTTGTATGTGGCTAATAATTCCTTATACTAAGCTTTAGGCATGTCCTTTTTTTTCTTTTCCTTTTTTTTTTAAAGAGTGAGTACAACTTCCCTCCTCTTATTGACTTCTTGGAAATTTCTCATGTGTTGAATGTTCTTGCCAATTCCCTACCCCAGGGCATATTTTGAGGGCTTGTGTCATTTACAGCCCTGCAGTCCTTGTGACTATATAAGCAATCATTGGCACTGGGTTTAAAGTGCTGTTGTGGGAAGCAGCCACAAGGCGGCAGCATTATTGCGTTCTCAAGTCTTGTTACTAGGAGAACAGAGTCTTACTGGAGGTAGTGTTCTGAGCTTGTAAATTAGAGTGCAATATGCTGGGAGAAGCCCCCAGAAGTTTATGTCTCCTTACTTATGTTTGTTTTTTAAATTTAATTTGTATTTTTTATCGGAGTAAATTTGATTAGAGTGTTTTGATTGTCTGGCTGTACAGAATCTGTTCAATGATTCATACATATGTCTGTTCATCTTCGGATCCTGTTACCATGTATGTGATTACAGAATGTATATTTTGAAGGTATTGGTGATTATATAATTCATATCATTTATATGTTATATGTTTATATACATTTAACTTACATTAGTATATGTATGTTAACCCCATAGTCCTAATTTACCCATCCTCCCACCTTTCATTTTGGCTAACCGTTCGTATTTTTGATAAGTCTGTGACTGTCTTTTTCTGTGGAAATATGTTCATTGGTAGTAATCTTAGGAAACCATGTATAAATGATTTCATAGGATATTTGTCACACCCTTTTGACT
Organism: Balaenoptera physalus; assembly: GCF_965194825.1. Lineage (NCBI taxonomy): Eukaryota > Metazoa > Chordata > Mammalia > Artiodactyla > Balaenopteridae > Balaenoptera > Balaenoptera physalus. Next base: position 70,532,624 of record NC_138882.1, read on the forward strand.
TACTTAACCTTATATGACTATTTCTAGTCTCAACTGTAGTTCTGAAAACGTCATTGTTCATTTTTTTCCCGAGGCTACTCTTCCATTCTGTCCATATACCACTTCTTCTTTGTCCATTCACCTGTTTATGGACCATTTTTTGCTTCCATGTCTTGGGTATTTCAGTATTGTTGCAGTGCACATTTGCCTGCCTCTGTATTTCTGATTTTGGTGGTCTTAGGTTATAGGCCCAAAAGGTGCCCTGCCGCATCATATGGTAACTCAATTTTTACCTTTTCAAGCAGCTCCATTCAGTATGCGTTAGTGCTGTTACCACTTAACATCCCACCAGCAGCTAGAATGTACACAATTCTCTAAAACCCCTTCAGCATTTATAGTTTGTAGACTTTTTGCTGATGGTCATGACTAGTGTCACCTGAAACCTTTTTGAATTTGAATTTGCATGTGGCTAATAATTCCTTATACTGAGCTTTAGGCATGTCCTTTTTTATTCTTTTCCTTTTTTTTTTAAAGAGTGAGTACAACTTCCCTACTCTTATTGACTTCTTGAAAAGTTACTCATGTGTTGAATTTTTTTGCCTATTCCCTACTCCAGGGCATTCTTTGAGGACCGGTGTCATTTAGAGCCCTGCAGTCCTTGTGACTATTAAGCAACCTTTGGCACTGGGTGTAAAGCTGCTGTTGTGGGAAACAGCCACAAGGTGGCAGCATTATTACGTTCTCAACTCTTGTTACTAGGGCAACAGAGTCTTCCTGGAGGTAGTTTTCCAAGGTTGTAAATTAGAGTGGAATGTGCTGGGACAAGCCCCCAGAAGTTTATGTCTCCTAACTTATGTTTGCTTTTTAAATTTAATTTCTATTTCTTATCAGAGTCAGTTTGCTTAGAGTGTTTTGATTGTCTGGCTGTACAGAATCTGCTCAATGATTCATACATATGTCTGTTCATCTTCGGATCCTGCTACCATGTACGTGATTACAGAATGTATATTTTTGAAGCTATTGGTGATGATATAATGCATATAGTTTATATGTGATATGTTTATATACATTTAACATACATTAGTATATGTATGTTAACCCCATTGTCCTAATTTACCCATCCTCCCACCTTTCATTTTGGCTAACCATTAGTTTATTTGATAAGTCTGTGAGTGTCTTTTTCTGTGGAAATATGTTCATTGGTAGCAATCTTAGGATAACATGTATTAATGATATCATAGGGTATTTGTCATACCCTTTTGACTTACTTAACCTTATATGATTATTTCTAGGCTCAACTCTAGTCCTGAAAACGGCATTGTTCATTTTTTTTCAGAGGCTTCTATTCCATTTGGTATGTGTACCATTTCGTCTTTGTCCATTCATCTGTTTATGGACCTTTTTTTTGCTTCCATGTCTTGGCTATTTCAATATTGTTGCAGTGCACATTTGCCTGCCTCTGTCTTTCCGAATCCAGTTGTCTTAGGTTATAGGCCCAAAATGTGCCCTGCCGCATCATATGGTAGCTCAATGTTTACCTTTTCATGCAGCTCGATTCAGTTTGCGTTACTGCTGTTACCACTTTACATCCCACCAGCAGCTAGAAGGTACACAGTTCTCTAAAACCCCTTCAGCATTTATAGTTTGTAGACTTTTTGCTGATGGTCATGACTGGTGTGAGCTGAAACCTTTTTGGAGGTTGGATACGCATGTGGCTAATAATTCCTTATGCTGAGCTTTAGGCATGTCCTTTTTTTCTTTTCCTTTTTTTTTAAAGAGTGACTACAACTTCCCTCCTCTTATTGACTTCTTGAAAATTTCTCATGTGCTGAATTTTCTTGCCAATTCCATACCCCAGGGCATTTTTTGAGGGCCTGTGTCTTTTACAGCCCTGCAGTCCTTGTGACTATATAAGCAACCATTGGCACTGGGTTTACAGCTACTGTTGTGGGAAGCAGCCACAAGGCGGCAGCATTATTACGTTCTCAAGTCTTGTTACTAGGACAACACAGTCTTCCTGGAGGTAGTGTTCCGAGCTTGTAAATTAGAGTGCAATGTGCTGGGACAAGCCCCCAGAAGTTTATGTCTCCTAACTTATGTTTGTTTTTTAAATTTAATTTCTATTTCTTATCGGAGTAAATTTGATTAGAGTGTTGTGGTTTTCTGGCTGTACAGAATCTGCTCAATGATTCATACATATGTCTGTTCATCTTCGAACCTGTTAGCATGTATGTGATTACAGAATGTATATTTTAAAGGTATTGGTGATTATATAATTTATATATTTCATATGTTATATGTTTATATACATTTAACATACATTAGTATATGTATTTTAACCCCATAGTCCTAATTTACCCATCCTCCCACCTTTCATTTTGGCTAGCCATTAGTTTATTTGATAAGTCTGTGAGTGTCTTTTTCTGTGGAAATATGTTCATTGGTAGCAATCTTAGGATAACATGTATAAATGATGTCATAGGATATTTGTCATACCCTTTTGACTTACTTAACCTTATATGATTATTTCTAGGCTCAACTGTAGTCCTGAAAACGGCATTGTTCATTTTTTTCCCGAGGCTACTATTCCATTTGGTACGTATCCCACTTCGTCTTTGTCCATTCATCTGTTTATGGACCTTTTTTTTTGCTTCCATGTCTTGGCTATTTCAATATTGTTGCAATGCACATTTGCCTGCCTCTCTCTTTCCGAATCTGGTGGTCTTAGGTTATAGGCCCAAAAGGTGCCCTGCCGCACCATATGGTAACTCAATTTTTACCTTTTCAAGCAGCTCGATTCAGTTTGCGTTACTGCTGTTACCACTTTACATCCCACCAGCAGCTAGAAGGTACACACTTCTCTAAAACCCCTTCAGCATTTATTGTTTGTAGACTTTTTGCTGATGGTCATGACTGGAGTGAGCTGAAACCTTTTTGAATTTGAATTTGCATGTGGCTAATAATTCCTTATACTGAGCTTTAGGCATGTCCTTTTTTTCTTTTCCTTTTTTTTTTAAAGAGTGAGTACAACTTCCCTCCTCTTATTGACTTCTTGGAAATTTCTCATGTGTTGAATGTTCTTGCCAATTCCCTACCCCAGGGCATATTTTGAGGGCTTGTGTCATTTACAGCCCTGCAGTCCTTGTGACTATATAAGCAATCATTGGCACTGGGTTTAAAGTGCTGTTGTGGGAAGCAGCCACAAGGCGGCAGCATTATTGCGTTCTCAAGTCTTGTTACTAGGAGAACAGAGTCTTCCTGGAGGTAGTGTTCTGAGCTTGTAAATTAGAGTGCAATATGCTGGGACAAGCCTCCAGAAGTTTATGTCTCCTAACTTATGTTTTTTTTTTAAATTTAATTTCTATTTCTTATCGGAGTAAATTTGATTAGAGTGTTGTGGTTTTCTGGCTGTACAGAATCTGCTCAATGATTCATACATATGTCTGTTCATCTTCGAACCTGTTAGCATGTATGTGATTACAGAATGTATATTTTAAAGGTATTGGTGATTATATAATTTATATATTTCATATGTTATATGTTTATATACATTTAACATACATTAGTATATGTATTTTAACCCCATAGTCCTAATTTACCCATCCTCCCACCTTTCATTTTGGTAGCCATTAGTTTATTTGATAAGTCTGTGAGTGTCTTTTTCTGTGGAAATATGTTCATTGGTAGCAATCTTAGGATAACATGTATAAATGATGTCCTAGGATATTTGTCATACCCTTTTGACTTACTTAACCTTATATGATTATTTCTAGGCTCAACTGTAGTCCTGAAAACTGCATTGTTCATTTTTTTTCCGAGGCTACTATTCCATTTGGTACGTATCCCACTTCGTCTTTGTCCATTCATCTGTTTATGGACCTTTTTTTTGCTTCCATGTCTTGGCTATTTCAATATTGTTGCAATGCACATTTGCCTGCCTCTCTCTTTCCGAATCTGGTGGTCTTAGGTTATAGGCCCAAAAGGTGCCCTGCCGCATCATATGGTAGCTCAATTTTTACCTTTTCAAGCAGCTCCATTCAGTTTGCGTTAGTGCTGTTGCCACTTTACATCCCACCAGCAGCTAGAAGGTACACAGATCTCTAAAACCCCTTCAGCATTTATAGTTTGTAGACATTTTGCTGATGGTAATGACTGGTGTGAGCTGAAACCTTTTTGAATTTGAATTTGTATGTGGCTAATAATTCCTTATACTAAGCTTTAGGTATGTCCTTTTTTTTCTTTTCCTTTTTTTTTTTAAAGAGTGAGTACAACTCCCCTCCTCTTATTGACTTCTTGAAAAATTTCTCATGTGTTGGATTTTCTTGCCTATTCCCTACCCCAGGGCAATTTTTGAGGGCCTGTGTCATTTACAGCCCTGCAGTCCTTGTGACTATATAAGCAACCATTGTCACTGGGTTTAAAGCTGCTGTTTTGGGAGACAGCCACAAGGCGGCAGCATTATTACGTTCTCAAGTCTTGTTACTAGGACAACAGAGTCTTCCTGGAGGTAGTGTTCCGAGCTTGTAAATTAGAGTGCAATGTGCTGGGACAAGCCCCCAGAAGTTTATGTCTCCTTACTTATGTTTGTTTTTTAAATTTAATTTGTCTTTCTTATCGGAGTAAATTTGATTAGAGTGTTTTGATTGTCTGGCTGTACAGAATCTGCTCAATGATTCACACATATGTCTGTTCATCTTCGGATCCTGTTACCATGTATGTGATTACAGAATGTATATTTTGAAGGTATTGGTGAATATATAATTCATATCATTTATATGTTATATGTTTATATACATTTAACTTACATTAGTATATGTATGTTAACCCCATAGTCCTAATTTACCCATCCTCCCACCTTTCATTTTGGCTAACCATTAGTTTATTTGATAAGTCTGTGAGTGTCTTTTTCTGTGGAAATATGTTCATTGGTAGCAATCTTAGGAAAACTTGTATAAATAATATCATAGGATATTTGTAATACCCTTTTGTCTTACTTAACCTTATATGATTATTTCTAGTCTCAACTCTATTCCTGAAAACGGCATTGTTCATTTTTTTCCTGAGGCTACTCTTCCATTCTGTGCATATACCACTTCTTCTTTGTCCATTCACCTGTTTATGGACCTTTTTTTTCCTTCCATGTCTTTGCTATTTCAGTATTGTTGCAGTGCACATTTGCCTGCCTCTGTCTTTCCGATTCTGGTGGTCTTAGGTTATAGGCCCAAAAGGTGCCCTGCCGCATCATATGGTAGCTCAATTTTTACGTTTTCAAGCAGCTCGATTCAGTTTGCATTAGTGCTGTTACGACTTTATATCCCACCAGCAGCTAGAAGGTACACACTTCTCTAAAACCCCTTCAGCATTTATAGTTTGTAGACTTTTTGCTGATGGTCATGACTGGTGTGAGCTGAAACCTTTTTGGAGGTTGGATACGCATGTGGCTAATAATTCCTTATGCTGAGCTTTAGGCATGTCCCATTTTTTCTTTTCCTTTTTTTTAAAAAGAGTGAGTACAACTTCCCTCCTCTTATTGATTTCTTGAAAAGTTTCTTATGTGTTGAATTTTCTTGCCTATTCCCTACCCCAGGGCATTTTTTGAGTGCCTGTGTCATTTACAACCGTGCAGTCCTTGTGACTATATAAGCAACCATTGGCACTGGGTTTAAAGGTGCTGTTTTTGGAGACAGCCACAAGGCGGCAGCATTATTACGTTCTCAAGTCTTGTTACTAGGACAACAGAGTCTTCCTGGAGGTAGTGTTCCGAGCTTTTAAATTAGAGTGCAATGTGCTGGGACAAGCCCCCAGAAGTTTATGTCTCCTTACTTATGTTTGTTTTTTAAATTTAATTTGTATTTTTTATCGGAGTAAATTTGATTAGAGTGTTTTGATTGTCTGGCTGTACAGAATCTGTTCAATGATTCATACATATGTCTGTTCATCTTCGGATCCTGTTACCATGTATGTGATTACAGAATGTATATTTTGAAGGTATTGGTGATTATATAATTCATATCATTTATATGTTATATGTTTATATACATTTAACTTATATTAGTATATGTATGTTAACCCCATACTCCTAATTTACCCATCCCCCCACCTTTCATTTTGGCTAACCATTAGTTTATTTGATAAGTCTGTGAGTGTCTTTTTCAGTGGAAATATGTTCATTGGTAGCAATCTTAGGATAACATGTATAAATGATATCTTAGGATATTTGTCATACCCTTTTGACTTACTTAACCTTATATGATTATTTCTAGTCTCAACTGTAGTTCTGAAAACGGCATTGTTCATTTTTTTCCAGAGGCTACTATTCCATTTGGTACGTATCCCACTTCGTCTTTGTCCATTCATCTGTTTATGGACCTTTTTTTTTGCTTCCATGTCTTGGCTATTTCAGTATTGTTGCAGTGCACATTTGCCTGCCTCTGTCTTTCCGATTCCGGTGGTCTTAGGTTATAGGCCCAAAATGTGCCCTGCCGCATCATATGGTAGCTCAATGTTTACCTTTTGAAGCAGCTCGATTCAGTTTGCGTTACTGCTGTTACCACTTTACATCCCACCAGCAGCTAGAAGGTACACAGTTCTCTAAAACCCCTTCAGCATTTATAGTTTGTAGACTTTTTGCTGATGGTCATGACTGGTGTGAGCTGAAACCTTTTTGGAGGTTGGATACGCATGTGGCTAATAATTCCTTATGCTGAGCTTTAGGCATGTCCTATTTTTTCTTTTCCTTTTTTTTAAAATGAGTGAGTACAACTTCCCTCCTCTTATTGATTTCTTGAAAAGTTTCTCATGTGTTGGATTTTCTTGCCTATTCCCTACCCCAGGGCAATTTTTGAGGGCCTGTGTCATTTACAGCCCTGCAGTCCTTGTGACTATATAAGCAACCATTGTCACTGGGTTTAAAGCTGCTGTTTTGGGAGACAGCCACAAGGCGGCAGCATTATTACGTTCTCAAGTCTTGTTACTAGGACAACAGAGTCTTCCTGGAGGTAGTGTTCCGAGCTTGTAAATTAGAGTGCAATGTGCTGGGACAAGCCCCCAGAAGTTTATGTCTCCTTACTTATGTTTGTTTTTTAAATTTAATTTGTCTTTCTTATCGGAGTAAATTTGATTAGAGTGTTTTGATTGTCTGGCTGTACAGAATCTGCTCAATGATTCACACATATGTCTGTTCATCTTCGGATCCTGTTACCATGTATGTGATTACAGAATGTATATTTTGAAGGTATTGGTGAATATATAATTCATATCATTTATATGTTATATGTTTATATACATTTAACTTACATTAGTATATGTATGTTAACCCCATAGTCCTAATTTACCCATCCTCCCACCTTTCATTTTGGCTAACCATTAGTTTATTTGATAAGTCTGTGAGTGTCTTTATCTGTGGAAATATGTTCATTGGTAGCAATCTTAGGAAAACTTGTATAAATAATATCATAGGATATTTGTAATACCCTTTTGTCTTACTTAACCTTATATGATTATTTCTAGTCTCAACTCTATTCCTGAAAACGGCATTGTTCATTTTTTTCCTGAGGCTACTCTTCCATTCTGTGCATATACCACTTCTTCTTTGTCCATTCACCTGTTTATGGACCTTTTTTTTCCTTCCATGTCTTTGCTATTTCAGTATTGTTGCAGTGCACATTTGCCTGCCTCTGTCTTTCCGATTCTGGTGGTCTTAGGTTATAGGCCCAAAAGGTGCCCTGCCGCATCATATGGTAGCTCAATTTTTACGTTTTCAAGCAGCTCGATTCAGTTTGCATTAGTGCTGTTACGACTTTATATCCCACCAGCAGCTAGAAGGTACACACTTCTCTAAAACCCCTTCAGCATTTATAGTTTGTAGACTTTTTGCTGATGGTCATGACTGGTGTGAGCTGAAACCTTTTTGGAGGTTGGATACGCATGTGGCTAATAATTCCTTATGCTGAGCTTTAGGCATGTCCTATTTTTTCTTTTCCTTTTTTTTAAAAAGAGTGAGTACAACTTCCCTCCTCTTATTGATTTCTTGAAAAGTTTCTTATGTGTTGAATTTTCTTGCCTATTCCCTACCCCAGGGCATTTTTTGAGTGCCTGTGTCATTTACAACCGTGCAGTCCTTGTGACTATATAAGCAACCATTGGCACTGGGTTTAAAGGTGCTGTTTTTGGAGACAGCCACAAGGCGGCAGCATTATTACGTTCTCAAGTCTTGTTACTAGGACAACAGAGTCTTCCTGGAGGTAGTGTTCCGAGCTTTTAAATTAGAGTGCAATGTGCTGGGACAAGCCCCCAGAAGTTTATGTCTCCTTACTTATGTTTGTTTTTTAAATTTAATTTGTATTTTTTATCGGAGTAAATTTGATTAGAGTGTTTTGATTGTCTGGCTGTACAGAATCTGTTCAATGATTCATACATATGTCTGTTCATCTTCGGATCCTGTTACCATGTATGTGATTACAGAATGTATATTTTGAAGGTATTGGTGATTATATAATTCATATCATTTATAAGTTATATGTTTATATACATTTAACTTATATTAGTATATGTATGTTAACCCCATACTCCTAATTTACCCATCCCCCCACCTTTCATTTTGGCTAACCATTAGTTTATTTGATAAGTCTGTGAGTGTCTTTTTCAGTGGAAATATGTTCATTGGTAGCAATCTTAGGATAACATGTATAAATGATATCATAGGATATTTGTCATACCCTTTTGACTTACTTAACCTTATATGATTATTTCTAGGCTCAACTCTAGTCCTGAAAACGGCATTGTTCATTTTTTTCCAGAGGCTACTATTCCATTTGGTACGTATCCCACTTCGTCTTTGTCCATTCATCTGTTTATGGACCTTTTTTTTTGCTTCCATGTCTTGGCTATTTCAGTATTGTTGCAGTGCACATTTGCCTGCCTCTGTCTTTCCGATTCCGGTGGTCTTAGGTTATAGGCCCAAAATGTGCCCTGCCGCATCATATGGTAGCTCAATGTTTACCTTTTCAAGCAGCTCGATTCAGTTTGCGTTACTGCTGTTACCACTTTACATCCCACCAGCAGCTAGAAGGTACACAGTTCTCTAAAACCCCTTCAGCATTTATAGTTTGTAGACTTTTTGCTGATGGTCATGACTGGTGTGAGCTGAAACCTTTTTGGAGGTTGGATACGCATGTGGCTAATAATTCCTTATGCTGAGCTTTAGGCATGTCCTATTTTTTCTTTTCCTTTTTTTTAAAATGAGTGAGTAGAACTTCCCTCCTCTTATTGATTTCTTGAAAAGTTTCTCATGTGTTGGATTTTCTTGCCTATTCCCTACCCCAGGGCAATTTTTGAGGGCCTGTGTCATTTACAGCCCTGCAGTCCTTGTGACTATATAAGCAACCATTGTCACTGGGTTTAAAGCTGCTGTTTTGGGAGACAGCCACAAGGCGGCAGCATTATTACGTTCTCAAGTCTTGTTACTAGGACAAGAGAGTCTTCCTGGAGGTAGTGTTCCGAGCTTGTAAATTAGAGTGCAATGTGCTGGGACAAGCCCCCAGAAGTTTATGTCTCCTTACTTATGTTTGTTTTTTAAATTTAATTTGTCTTTCTTATCGGAGTAAATTTGATTAGAGTGTTTTGATTGTCTGGCTGTACAGAATCTGCTCAATGATTCACACATATGTCTGTTCATCTTCGGATCCTGTTACCATGTATGTGATTACAGAATGTATATTTTGAAGGTATTGGTGAATATATAATTCATATCATTTATATGTTATATGTTTATATACATTTAACTTACATTAGTATATGTATGTTAACCCCATAGTCCTAATTTACCCATCCTCCCACCTTTCATTTTGGCTAACCATTAGTTTATTTGATAAGTCTGTGAGTGTCTTTTTCTGTGGAAATATGTTCATTGGTAGCAATCTTAGGAAAACTTGTATAAATAATATCATAGGATATTTGTAATACCCTTTTGTCTTACTTAACCTTATATGATTATTTCTAGTCTCAACTCTATTCCTGAAAACGGCATTGTTCATTTTTTTCCTGAGGCTACTCTTCCATTCTGTGCATATACCACTTCTTCTTTGTCCATTCACCTGTTTATGGACCTTTTTTTTCTTCCATGTCTTTGCTATTTCAGTATTGTTGCAGTGCACATTTGCCTGCCTCTGTCTTTCCGATTCTGGTGGTCTTAGGTTATAGGCCCAAAAGGTGCCCTGCCGCATCATATGGTAGCTCAATTTTTACGTTTTCAAGCAGCTCGATTCAGTTTGCATTAGTGCTGTTACGACTTTATATCCCACCAGCAGCTAGAAGGTACACACTTCTCTAAAACCCCTTCAGCATTTATAGTTTGTAGACTTTTTGCTGATGGTCATGACTGGTGTGAGCTGAAACCTTTTTGGAGGTTGGATACGCATGTGGCTAATAATTCCTTATGCTGAGCTTTAGGCATGTCCTATTTTTTCTTTTCCTTTTTTTTAAAAAGAGTGAGTACAACTTCCCTCCTCTTATTGATTTCTTGAAAAGTTTCTTATGTGTTGAATTTTCTTGCCTATTCCCTACCCCAGGGCATTTTTTGAGTGCCTGTGTCATTTACAACCGTGCAGTCCTTGTGACTATATAAGCAACCATTGGCACTGGGTTTAAAGGTGCTGTTTTTGGAGACAGCCACAAGGCGGCAGCATTATTACGTTCTCAAGTCTTGTTACTAGGACAACAGAGTCTTCCTGGAGGTAGTGTTCCGAGCTTGTAAATTAGAGTGCAATGTGCTGGGACAAGCCCCCAGAAGTTTATGTCTCCTAACTTATGTTTGTTTTTTAAATTTAATTTCTATTTCTTATCGGAGTAAATTTGATTAGAGTGTTGTGGTTTTCTGGCTGTACAGAATCTGCTCAATGATTCATACATATGTCTGTTCATCTTCGAACCTGTTAGCATGTATGTGATTACAGAATGTATATTTTAAAGGTATTGGTGATTATATAATTTATATATTTCATATGTTATATGTTTATATACATTTAACATACATTAGTATATGTATTTTAACCCCATAGTCCTAATTTACCCATCCTCCCACCTTTCATTTTGGCTAGCCATTAGTTTATTTGATAAGTCTGTGAGTGTCTTTTTCTGTGGAAATATGTTCATTGGTAGCAATCTTAGGATAACATGTATAAATGATGTCATAGGATATTTGTCATACCCTTTTGACTTACTTAACCTTATATGATTATTTCTAGGCTCAACTGTAGTCCTGAAAACGGCATTGTTCATTTTTTTCCCGAGGCTACTATTCCATTTGGTACGTATCCCACTTCGTCTTTGTCCATTCATCTGTTTATGGACCTTTTTTTTTGCTTCCATGTCTTGGCTATTTCAATATTGTTGCAATGCACATTTGCCTGCCTCTCTCTTTCCGAATCTGGTGGTCTTAGGTTATAGGCCCAAAAGGTGCCCTGCCGCACCATATGGTAACTCAATTTTTACCTTTTCAAGCAGCTCGATTCAGTTTGCGTTACTGCTGTTACCACTTTACATCCCACCAGCAGCTAGAAGGTACACACTTCTCTAAAACCCCTTCAGCATTTATTGTTTGTAGACTTTTTGCTGATGGTCATGACTGGAGTGAGCTGAAACCTTTTTGAATTTGAATTTGCATGTGGCTAATAATTCCTTATACTGAGCTTTAGGCATGTCCTTTTTTTCTTTTCCTTTTTTTTTTAAAGAGTGAGTACAACTTCCCTCCTCTTATTGACTTCTTGGAAATTTCTCATGTGTTGAATGTTCTTGCCAATTCCCTACCCCAGGGCATATTTTGAGGGCTTGTGTCATTTACAGCCCTGCAGTCCTTGTGACTATATAAGCAATCATTGGCACTGGGTTTAAAGTGCTGTTGTGGGAAGCAGCCACAAGGCGGCAGCATTATTGCGTTCTCAAGTCTTGTTACTAGGAGAACAGAGTCTTCCTGGAGGTAGTGTTCTGAGCTTGTAAATTAGAGTGCAATATGCTGGGACAAGCCTCCAGAAGTTTATGTCTCCTAACTTATGTTTTTTTTTTAAATTTAATTTCTATTTCTTATCGGAGTAAATTTGATTAGAGTGTTGTGGTTTTCTGGCTGTACAGAATCTGCTCAATGATTCATACATATGTCTGTTCATCTTCGAACCTGTTAGCATGTATGTGATTACAGAATGTATATTTTAAAGGTATTGGTGATTATATAATTTATATATTTCATATGTTATATGTTTATATACATTTAACATACATTAGTATATGTATTTTAACCCCATAGTCCTAATTTACCCATCCTCCCACCTTTCATTTTGGTAGCCATTAGTTTATTTGATAAGTCTGTGAGTGTCTTTTTCTGTGGAAATATGTTCATTGGTAGCAATCTTAGGATAACATGTATAAATGATGTCCTAGGATATTTGTCATACCCTTTTGACTTACTTAACCTTATATGATTATTTCTAGGCTCAACTGTAGTCCTGAAAACGGCATTGTTCATTTTTTTTCCGAGGCTACTATTCCATTTGGTACGTATCCCACTTCGTCTTTGTCCATTCATCTGTTTATGGACCTTTTTTTTGCTTCCATGTCTTGGCTATTTCAATATTGTTGCAATGCACATTTGCCTGCCTCTCTCTTTCCGAATCTGGTGGTCTTAGGTTATAGGCCCAAAAGGTGCCCTGCCGCATCATATGGTAGCTCAATTTTTACCTTTTCAAGCAGCTCCATTCAGTTTGCGTTAGTGCTGTTGCCACTTTACATCCCACCAGCAGCTAGAAGGTACACAGATCTCTAAAACCCCTTCAGCATTTATAGTTTGTAGACATTTTGCTGATGGTAATGACTGGTGTGAGCTGAAACCTTTTTGAATTTGAATTTGTATGTGGCTAATAATTCCTTATACTAAGCTTTAGGTATGTCCTTTTTTTTCTTTTCCTTTTTTTTTTTAAAGAGTGAGTACAACTCCCCTCCTCTTATTGACTTCTTGAAAAATTTCTCATGTGTTGGATTTTCTTGCCTATTCCCTACCCCAGGGCAATTTTTGAGGGCCTGTGTCATTTACAGCCCTGCAGTCCTTGTGACTATATAAGCAACCATTGTCACTGGGTTTAAAGCTGCTGTTTTGGGAGACAGCCACAAGGCGGCAGCATTATTACGTTCTCAAGTCTTGTTACTAGGACAACAGAGTCTTCCTGGAGGTAGTGTTCCGAGCTTGTAAATTAGAGTGCAATGTGCTGGGACAAGCCCCCAGAAGTTTATGTCTCCTTACTTATGTTTGTTTTTTAAATTTAATTTGTCTTTCTTATCGGAGTAAATTTGATTAGAGTGTTTTGATTGTCTGGCTGTACAGAATCTGCTCAATGATTCACACATATGTCTGTTCATCTTCGGATCCTGTTACCATGTATGTGATTACAGAATGTATATTTTGAAGGTATTGGTGAATATATAATTCATATCATTTATATGTTATATGTTTATATACATTTAACTTACATTAGTATATGTATGTTAACCCCATAGTCCTAATTTACCCATCCTCCCACCTTTCATTTTGGCTAACCATTAGTTTATTTGGTAAGTCTGTGAGTGTCTTTTTCTGTGGAAATATGTTCATTGGTAGCAATCTTAGGAAAACTTGTATAAATAATATCATAGGATATTTGTAATACCCTTTTGTCTTACTTAACCTTATATGATTATTTCTAGTCTCAACTCTATTCCTGAAAACGGCATTGTTCATTTTTTTCCTGAGGCTACTCTTCCATTCTGTGCATATACCACTTCTTCTTTGTCCATTCACCTGTTTATGGACCTTTTTTTTCCTTCCATGTCTTTGCTATTTCAGTATTGTTGCAGTGCACATTTGCCTGCCTCTGTCTTTCCGATTCTGGTGGTCTTAGGTTATAGGCCCAAAAGGTGCCCTGCCGCATCATATGGTAGCTCAATTTTTACGTTTTCAAGCAGCTCGATTCAGTTTGCATTAGTGCTGTTACGACTTTATAACCCACCAGCAGCTAGAAGGTACACACTTCTCTAAAACCCCTTCAGCATTTATAGTTTGTAGACTTTTTGCTGATGGTCATGACTGGTGTGAGCTGAAACCTTTTTGGAGGTTGGATACGCATGTGGCTAATAATTCCTTATGCTGAGCTTTAGGCATGTCCTATTTTTTCTTTTCCTTTTTTTTAAAAAGAGTGAGTACAACTTCCCTCCTCTTATTGATTTCTTGAAAAGTTTCTTATGTGTTGAATTTTCTTGCCTATTCCCTACCCCAGGGCATTTTTTGAGTGCCTGTGTCATTTACAACCGTGCAGTCCTTGTGACTATATAAGCAACCATTGGCACTGGGTTTAAAGGTGCTGTTTTTGGAGACAGCCACAAGGCGGCAGCATTATTACGTTCTCAAGTCTTGTTACTAGGACAACAGAGTCTTCCTGGAGGTAGTGTTCCGAGCTTTTAAATTAGAGTGCAATGTGCTGGGACAAGCCCCCAGAAGTTTATGTCTCCTTACTTATGTTTGTTTTTTAAATTTAATTTGTATTTTTTATCGGAGTAAATTTGATTAGAGTGTTTTGATTGTCTGGCTGTACAGAATCTGTTCAATGATTCATACATATGTCTGTTCATCTTCGGATCCTGTTACCATGTATGTGATTACAGAATGTATATTTTGAAGGTATTGGTGATTATATAATTCATATCATTTATATGTTATATGTTTATATACATTTAACTTATATTAGTATATGTATGTTAACCCCATACTCCTAATTTACCCATCCCCCCACCTTTCATTTTGGCTAACCATTAGTTTATTTGATAAGTCTGTGAGTGTCTTTTTCAGTGGAAATATGTTCATTGGTAGCAATCTTAGGATAACATGTATAAATGATATCATAGGATATTTGTCATACCCTTTTGACTTACTTAACCTTATATGATTATTTCTAGGCTCAACTCTAGTCCTGAAAACGGCATTGTTCATTTTTTTCCAGAGGCTACTATTCCATTTGGTACGTATCCCACTTCGTCTTTGTCCATTCATCTGTTTATGGACCTTTTTTTTTGCTTCCATGTCTTGGCTATTTCAGTATTGTTGCAGTGCACATTTGCCTGCCTCTGTCTTTCCGATTCCGGTGGTCTTAGGTTATAGGCCCAAAATGTGCCCTGCCGCATCATATGGTAGCTCAATGTTTACCTTTTCAAGCAGCTCGATTCAGTTTGCGTTACTGCTGTTACCACTTTACATCCCACCAGCAGCTAGAAGGTACACAGTTCTCTAAAACCCCTTCAGCATTTATAGTTTGTAGACTTTTTGCTGATGGTCATGACTGGTGTGAGCTGAAACCTTTTTGGAGGTTGGATACGCATGTGGCTAATAATTCCTTATGCTGAGCTTTAGGCATGTCCTATTTTTTCTTTTCCTTTTTTTTAAAATGAGTGAGTACAACTTCCCTCCTCTTATTGATTTCTTGAAAAGTTTCTTATGTGTTGAATTTTCTTGCCTATTCCCTACCCCAGGGCATTTTTTGAGTGCCTGTGTCATTTACAACCGTGCAGTCCTTGTGACCATATAAGCAACCATTGGCACTGGGTTTAAAGGTGCTGTTTTTGGAGACAGCCACAAGGCGGCAGCATTATTACGTTCTCAAGTCTTGTTACTAGGACAACAGAGTCTTCCTGGAGGTAGTGTTCCGAGCTTTTAAATTAGAGTGCAATGTGCTGGGACAAGCCCCCAGAAGTTTATGTCTCCTTACTTATGTTTGTTTTTTAAATTTAATTTGTATTTTTTATCGGAGTAAATTTGATTAGAGTGTTTTGATTGTCTGGCTGTACAGAATCTGTTCAATGATTCATACATATATCTGTTCATCTTCGGAACCTGTTAGCATGTATGTGATTACAGAATGTATATTTTAAAGGTATTGGTGATTATATAATTTATATATTTCATATGTTATATGTTTATATACATTTAACATACATTAGTATATGTATTTTAACCCCATTGTCCTAATTTACCCATCCTCCCACCTTTCATTTTGGCTAGCAATTAGTTTATTTGATAAGTCTGTGAGTGTCTTTTTCTGTGGAAATATGTTCATTGGTAGCAATCTTAGGATAACATGTATAAATGATGTCATAGGATATTTGTCATACCCTTTTGACTTACTTAACCTTATATGATTATTTCTAGGCTCAACTGTAGTCCTGAAAACGGCATTGTTCATTTTTTTCCCGAGGCTACTATTCCATTTGGTACGTATCCCACTTCGTCTTTGTCCATTCATCTGTTTATGGACCTTTTTTTTTGCTTCCATGTCTTGGCTATTTCAGTATTGTTGCAGTGCACATTTGCCTGCCTCTGTCTTTCCGATTCCGGTGGTCTTAGGTTATAGGCCCAAAATGTGCCCTGCCGCATCATATGGTAGCTCAATGTTTACCTTTTCAAGCAGCTCGATTCAGTTTGCATTACTGCTGTTACCACTTTACATCCCACCAGCAGCTAGAAGGTACACAGTTCTCTAAAACCCCTTCAGCATTTATAGTTTGTAGACTTTTTGCTGATGGTCATGACTGGTGTGAGCTGAAACCTTTTTGGAGGTTGGATACGCATGTGGCTAATAATTCCTTATGCTGAGCTTTAGGCATGTCCTTTTTTTCTTTTCCTTTTTTTTTAAAGAGTGACTACAACTTCCCTCCTCTTATTGACTTCTTGAAAATTTCTCATGTGTTGAATTTTCTTGCCAATTCCATACCCCAGGGCATTTTTTGAGGGCCTGTGTCTTTTACAGCCCTGCAGTCCTTGTGACTATATAAGCAACCATTGGCACTGGGTTTAAAGCTACTGTTGTGGGAAGTAGCCACAAGGCGGCAGCATTATTACGTTCTCAAGTCTTGTTACTAGGACAACAGAGTCTTCCTGGAGGTAGTGTTCCGAGCTTGTAAATTAGACTGCAATGTGCTGGGACAAGCCCCCAGAAGTTTATGTCTCCTAACTTATGTTTGTTTTTTAAATTTAATTTCTATTTCTTATCGGAGTAAATTTGATTAGAGTGTTGTGGTTTTCTGGCTGTACAGAATCTGCTCAATGATTCATACATATGTCTGTTCATCTTCGAACCTGTTAGCATGTATGTGATTACAGAATGTATATTTTAAAGGTATTGGTGATTATATAATTTATATATTTCATATGTTATATGTTTATATACATTTAACATACATTAGTATATGTATTTTAACCGCATTGTCCTAATTTACCCATCCTCCCACCTTTCATTTTGGCTAGCCATTAGTTTATTTGATAAGTCTGTGAGTGTCTCTTTCTGTGGAAATATGTTCATTGGTAGCAATCTTAGGATAACATGTATAAATGATGTCATAGGATATTTGTCATACCCTTTTGACTTACTTAACCTTATATGATTATTTCTAGGCTCAACTGTAGTCCTGAAAACGGCATTGTTCATTTTTTCCCGAGGCTACTATTCCATTTGGTACGTATCCCACTTCGTCTTTGTCCATTCATCTGTTTATGGACCTTTTTTTTTGCTTCCATGTCTTTGCTATTTCAGTATTGTTGCAGTGCACATTTGCCTGCCTCTGTCTTTCCGATTCTGGTGGTCTTAGGTTATAGGCCCAAAAGGTGCCCTGCCGCATCATATGGTAGCTCAATTTTTACGTTTTCAAGCAGCTCGATTCAGTTTGCATTAGTGCTGTTACGACTTTATATCCCACCAGCAGCTAGAAGGTACACACTTCTCTAAAACCCCTTCAGCATTTATAGTTTGTATACTTTTTGCTGATGGTCATGACTGGTGTGAGCTGAAACCTTTTTGGAGGTTGGATACGCATGTGGCTAATAATTCCTTATGCTGAGCTTTAGGCATGTCCTATTTTTTCATTTCCTTTTTTTTAAAATGAGTGAGTACAACTTCCCTCCTCTTATTGATTTCTTGAAAAGTTTCTTATGTGTTGAATTTTCTTGCCTATTCCCTACCCCAGGGCATTTTTTGAGTGCCTGTGTCATTTACAACCGTGCAGTCCTTGTGACTATATAAGCAACCATTGGCACTGGGTTTAAAGGTGCTGTTTTTGGAGACAGCCACAAGGCGGCAGCATTATTACGTTCTCAAGTCTTGTTACTAGGACAACAGAGTCTTCCTGGAGGTAGTGTTCCGAGCTTTTAAATTAGAGTGCAATGTGCTGGGACAAGCCCCCAGAAGTTTATGTCTCCTTACTTATGTTTGTTTTTTAAATTTAATTTGTATTTTTTATCGGAGTAAATTTGATTAGAGTGTTTTGATTGTCTGGCTGTACAGAATCTGTTCAATGATTCATACATATGTCTGTTCATCTTCGGATCCTGTTACCATGTATGTGATTACAGAATGTATATTTTGAAGGTATTGGTGATTATATAATTCATATCATTTATATGTTATATGTTTATATACATTTAACTTACATTAGTATATGTATGTTAACCCCATAGTCCTAATTTACCCATCCTCCCACCTTTCATTTTGGCTAACCGTTCGTATTTTTGATAAGTCTGTGACTGTCTTTTTCTGTGGAAATATGTTCATTGGTAGTAATCTTAGGAAACCATGTATAAATGATTTCATAGGATATTTGTCACACCCTTTTGACTTACTTAACCTTATATGACTATTTCTAGTCTCAACTGTAGTTCTGAAAACGGCATTGTTCATTTTTTTCCCGAGGCTACTCTTCCATTCTGTCCATATACCACTTCTTCTTTGTCCATTCACCTGTTTATGGACCATTTTTTGCTTCCATGTCTTGGGTATTTCAGTATTGTTGCAGTGCACATTTGCCTGCCTCTGTATTTCCGATTTTGGTGGTCTTAGGTTATAGGCCCAAAAGGTGCCCTGCCGCATCATATGGTAACTCAATTTTTACCTTTTCAAGCAGCTCCATTCAGTATGCGTTAGTGCTGTTACCACTTAACATCCCACCAGCAGCTAGAATGTACACAATTCTCTAAAACCCCTTCAGCATTTATAGTTTGTAGACTTTTTGCTGATGGTCATGACTAGTGTCACCTGAAACCTTTTTGAATTTGAATTTGCATGTGGCTAATACTTCCTTATACTGAGCTTTAGGCATGTCCTTTTTTATTCTTTTCCTTTTTTTTTTAAAGAGTGAGTACAACTTCCCTACTCTTATTGACTTCTTGAAAAGTTACTCATGTGTTGAATTTTTTTGCCTATTCCCTACTCCAGGGCATTCTTTGAGGACCGGTGTCATTTAGAGCCCTGCAGTCCTTGTGACTATTAAGCAACCTTTGGCACTGGGTGTAAAGCTGCTGTTGTGGGAAACAGCCACAAGGTGGCAGCATTATTACGTTCTCAACTCTTGTTACTAGGGCAACAGAGTCTTCCTGGAGGTAGTTTTCCAAGGTTGCAAATTAGAGTGGAATGTGCTGGGACAAGCCCCCAGAAGTTTATGTCTCCTAACTTATGTTTGCTTTTTAAATTTAATTTCTATTTCTTATCAGAGTCAGTTTGCTTAGAGTGTTTTGATTGTCTGGCTGTACAGAATCTGCTCAATGATTCATACATATGTCTGTTCATCTTCGGATCCTGCTACCATGTACGTGATTACAGAATGTATATTTTTGAAGCTATTGGTGATGATATAATGCATATAGTTTATATGTGATATGTTTATATACATTTAACATACATTAGTATATGTATGTTAACCCCATTGTCCTAATTTACCCATCCTCCCACCTTTCATTTTGGCTAACCATTAGTTTATTTGATAAGTCTGTGAGTGTCTTTTTCTGTGGAAATATGTTCATTGGTAGCAATCTTAGGATAACATGTATTAATGATATCATAGGGTATTTGTCATACCCTTTTGACTTACTTAACCTTATATGATTATTTCTAGGCTCAACTCTAGTCCTGAAAACGGCATTGTTCATTTTTTTTCAGAGGCTTCTATTCCATTTGGTATGTGTACCATTTCGTCTTTGTCCATTCATCTGTTTATGGACCTTTTTTTTGCTTCCATGTCTTGGCTATTTCAATATTGTTGCAGTGCACATTTGCCTGCCTCTGTCTTTCCGAATCCAGTTGTCTTAGGTTATAGGCCCAAAATGTGCCCTGCCGCATCATATGGTAGCTCAATGTTTACCTTTTCATGCAGCTCGATTCAGTTTGCGTTACTGCTGTTACCACTTTACATCCCACCAGCAGCTAGAAGGTACACAGTTCTCTAAAACCCCTTCAGCATTTATAGTTTGTAGACTTTTTGCTGATGGTCATGACTGGTGTGAGCTGAAACCTTTTTGGAGGTTGGATATGCCTGTGGCTAATAATTCCTTATGCTGAGCTTTAGGCATGTCCTTTTTTTCTTTTCCTTTTTTTTTAAAGAGTGACTACAACTTCCCTCCTCTTATTGACTTCTTGAAAATTTCTCATGTGTTGAATTTTCTTGCCAATTCCATACCCCAGGGCATTTTTTGAGGGCCTGTGTCTTTTACAGCCCTGCAGTCCTTGTGACTATATAAGCAACCATTGGCACTGGGTTTACAGCTACTGTTGTGGGAAGCAGCCACAAGCCGGCAGCATTATTACGTTCTCAAGTCTTGTTACTAGGACAACACAGTCTTCCTGGAGGTAGTGTTCCGAGCTTGTAAATTAGAGTGCAATGTGCTGGGACAAGCCCCCAGAAGTTTATGTCTCCTAACTTATGTTTGTTTTTTAAATTTAATTTCTATTTCTTATCGGAGTAAATTTGATTAGAGTGTTGTGGTTTTCTGGCTGTACAGAATCTGCTCAATGATTCATACATATGTCTGTTCATCTTCGAACCTGTTAGCATGTATGTGATTACAGAATGTATATTTTAAAGGTATTGGTGATTATATAATTTATATATTTCATATGTTATATGTTTATATACATTTAACATACATTAGTATATGTATTTTAACCCCATAGTCCTAATTTACCCATCCTCCCACCTTTCATTTTGGCTAGCCATTAGTTTATTTGATAAGTCTGTGAGTGTCTTTTTCTGTGGAAATATGTTCATTGGTAGCAATCTTAGGATAACATGTATAAATGATGTCATAGGATATTTGTCATACCCTTTTGACTTACTTAACCTTATATGATTATTTCTAGGCTCAACTGTAGTCCTGAAAACGGCATTGTTCATTTTTTTCCCGAGGCTACTATTCCATTTGGTACGTATCCCACTTCGTCTTTGTCCATTCATCTGTTTATGGACCTTTTTTTTTGCTTCCATGTCTTGGCTATTTCAATATTGTTGCAATGCACATTTGCCTGCCTCTCTCTTTCCGAATCTGGTGGTCTTAGGTTATAGGCCCAAAAGGTGCCCTGCCGCACCATATGGTAACTCAATTTTTACCTTTTCAAGCAGCTCGATTCAGTTTGCGTTACTGCTGTTACCACTTTACATCCCACCAGCAGCTAGAAGGTACACACTTCTCTAAAACCCCTTCAGCATTTATTGTTTGTAGACTTTTTGCTGATGGTCATGACTGGAGTGAGCTGAAACCTTTTTGAATTTGAATTTGCATGTGGCTAATAATTCCTTATACTGAGCTTTAGGCATGTCCTTTTTTTCTTTTCCTTTTTTTTTTAAAGAGTGAGTACAACTTCCCTCCTCTTATTGACTTCTTGGAAATTTCTCATGTGTTGAATGTTCTTGCCAATTCCCTACCCCAGGGCATATTTTGAGGGCTTGTGTCATTTACAGCCCTGCAGTCCTTGTGACTATATAAGCAATCATTGGCACTGGGTTTAAAGTGCTGTTGTGGGAAGCAGCCACAAGGCGGCAGCATTATTGCGTTCTCAAGTCTTGTTACTAGGAGAACAGAGTCTTCCTGGAGGTAGTGTTCTGAGCTTGTAAATTAGAGTGCAATATGCTGGGACAAGCCTCCAGAAGTTTATGTCTCCTAACTTATGTTTTTTTTTTAAATTTAATTTCTATTTCTTATCGGAGTAAATTTGATTAGAGTGTTGTGGTTTTCTGGCTGTACAGAATCTGCTCAATGATTCATACATATGTCTGTTCATCTTCGAACCTGTTAGCATGTATGTGATTACAGAATGTATATTTTAAAGGTATTGGTGATTATATAATTTATATATTTCATATGTTATATGTTTATATACATTTAACATACATTAGTATATGTATTTTAACCCCATAGTCCTAATTTACCCATCCTCCCACCTTTCATTTTGGTAGCCATTAGTTTATTTGATAAGTCTGTGAGTGTCTTTTTCTGTGGAAATATGTTCATTGGTAGCAATCTTAGGATAACATGTATAAATGATGTCCTAGGATATTTGTCATACCCTTTTGACTTACTTAACCTTATATGATTATTTCTAGGCTCAACTGTAGTCCTGAAAACGGCATTGTTCATTTTTTTTCCGAGGCTACTATTCCATTTGGTACGTATCCCACTTCGTCTTTGTCCATTCATCTGTTTATGGACCTTTTTTTTGCTTCCATGTCTTGGCTATTTCAATATTGTTGCAATGCACATTTGCCTGCCTCTCTCTTTCCGAATCTGGTGGTCTTAGGTTATAGGCCCAAAAGGTGCCCTGCCGCATCATATGGTTGCTCAATTTTTACCTTTTCAAGCAGCTCCATTCAGTTTGCGTTAGTGCTGTTGCCACTTTACATCCCACCAGCAGCTAGAAGGTACACAGATCTCTAAAACCCCTTCAGCATTTATAGTTTGTAGACATTTTGCTGATGGTAATGACTGGTGTGAGCTGAAACCTTTTTGAATTTGAATTTGTATGTGGCTAATAATTCCTTATACTAAGCTTTAGGTATGTCCTTTTTTTTCTTTTCCTTTTTTTTTTTAAAGAGTGAGTAAAACTCCCCTCCTCTTATTGACTTCTAGAAAAATTTCTCATGTGTTGGATTTTCTTGCCTATTCCCTACCCCAGGGCAATTTTTGAGGGCCTGTGTCATTTACAGCCCTGCAGTCCTTGTGACTATATAAGCAACCATTGTCACTGGGTTTAAAGCTGCTGTTTTGGGAGACAGCCACAAGGCGGCAGCATTATTACGTTCTCAAGTCTTGTTACTAGGACAACAGAGTCTTCCTGGAGGTAGTGTTCCGAGCTTGTAAATTAGAGTGCAATGTGCTGGGACAAGCCCCCAGAAGTTTATGTCTCCTTACTTATGTTTGTTTTTTAAATTTAATTTGTCTTTCTTATCGGAGTAAATTTGATTAGAGTGTTTTGATTGTCTGGCTGTACAGAATCTGCTCAATGATTCACACATA
This sequence comes from Balaenoptera physalus, assembly GCF_965194825.1. Classification (NCBI taxonomy): domain Eukaryota; kingdom Metazoa; phylum Chordata; class Mammalia; order Artiodactyla; family Balaenopteridae; genus Balaenoptera; species Balaenoptera physalus. Next base: position 70,555,944 of record NC_138882.1, read on the forward strand.
TGTCTGTTCATCTTCGGATCCTGTTACCATGTATGTGATTACAGAATGTATATTTTGAAGGTATTGGTGAATATATAATTCATATCATTTATATGTTATATGTTTATATACATTTAACTTACATTAGTATATGTATGTTAACCCCATAGTCCTAATTTACCCATCCTCCCACCTTTCATTTTGGCTAACCATTAGTTTATTTGATAAGTCTGTGAGTGTCTTTTTCTGTGGAAATATGTTCATTGGTAGCAATCTTAGGAAAACTTGTATAAATAATATCATAGGATATTTGTAATACCCTTTTGTCTTACTTAACCTTATATGATTATTTCTAGTCTCAACTCTATTCCTGAAAACGGCATTGTTCATTTTTTTCCTGAGGCTACTCTTCCATTCTGTGCATATACCACTTCTTCTTTGTCCATTCACGTGTTTATGGACCTTTTTTTTCCTTCCATGTCTTTGCTATTTCAGTATTGTTGCAGTGCACATTTGCCTGCCTCTGTCTTTCCGATTCTGGTGGTCTTAGGTTATAGGCCCAAAAGGTGCCCTGCCGCATCATATGGTAGCTCAATTTTTACGTTTTCAAGCAGCTCGATTCAGTTTGCATTAGTGCTGTTACGACTTTATATCCCACCAGCAGCTAGAAGGTACACACTTCTCTAAAACCCCTTCAGCATTTATAGTTTGTAGACTTTTTGCTGATGGTCATGACTGGTGTGAGCTGAAACCTTTTTGGAGGTTGGATACGCATGTGGCTAATAATTCCTTATGCTGAGCTTTAGGCATGTCCTATTTTTTCTTTTCCTTTTTTTTAAAAAGAGTGAGTACAACTTCCCTCCTCTTATTGATTTCTTGAAAAGTTTCTTATGTGTTGAATTTTCTTGCCTATTCCCTACCCCAGGGCATTTTTTGAGTGCCTGTGTCATTTACAACCGTGCAGTCCTTGTGACTATATAAGCAACCATTGGCACTGGGTTTAAAGGTGCTGTTTTTGGAGACAGCCACAAGGCGGCAGCATTATTACGTTCTCAAGTCTTGTTACTAGGACAACAGAGTCTTCCTGGAGGTAGTGTTCCGAGCTTGTAAATTAGAGTGCAATGTGCTGGGACAAGCCCCCAGAAGTTTATGTCTCCTAACTTATGTTTGTTTTTTAAATTTAATTTCTATTTCTTATCGGAGTAAATTTGATTAGAGTGTTGTGGTTTTCTAGCTGTACAGAATCTGCTCAATGATTCATACATATGTCTGTTCATCTTCGAACCTGTTAGCATGTATGTGATTACAGAATGTATATTTTAAAGGTATTGGTGATTATATAATTTATATATTTCATATGTTATATGTTTATATACATTTAACATACATTAGTATATGTATTTTAACCCCATAGTCCTAATTTACCCATCCTCCCACCTTTCATTTTGGCTAGCCATTAGTTTATTTGATAAGTCTGTGAGTGTCTTTTTCTGTGGAAATATGTTCATTGGTAGCAATCTTAGGATAACATGTATAAATGATGTCATAGGATATTTGTCATACCCTTTTGACTTACTTAACCTTATATGATTATTTCTAGGCTCAACTGTAGTCCTGAAAACGGCATTGTTCATTTTTTTCCCGAGGCTACTATTCCATTTGGTACGTATCCCACTTCGTCTTTGTCCATTCATCTGTTTATGGACCTTTTTTTTTGCTTCCATGTCTTGGCTATTTCAATATTGTTGCAATGCACATTTGCCTGCCTCTCTCTTTCCGAATCTGGTGGTCTTAGGTTATAGGCCCAAAAGGTGCCCTGCCGCACCATATGGTAACTCAATTTTTACCTTTTCAAGCAGCTCGATTCAGTTTGCGTTACTGCTGTTACCACTTTACATCCCACCAGCAGCTAGAAGGTACACACTTCTCTAAAACCCCTTCAGCATTTATTGTTTGTAGACTTTTTGCTGATGGTCATGACTGGAGTGAGCTGAAACCTTTTTGAATTTGAATTTGCATGTGGCTAATAATTCCTTATACTGAGCTTTAGGCATGTCCTTTTTTTCTTTTCCTTTTTTTTAAAAAGAGTGAGTACAACTTCCCTCCTCTTATTGATTTCTTGAAAAGTTTCTTATGTGTTGAATTTTCTTGCCTATTCCCTACCCCAGGGCATTTTTTGAGTGCCTGTGTCATTTACAACCGTGCAGTCCTTGTGACTATATAAGCAACCATTGGCACTGGGTTTAAAGGTGCTGTTTTTGGAGACAGCCACAAGGCGGCAGCATTATTACGTTCTCAAGTCTTGTTACTAGGACAACAGAGTCTTCCTGGAGGTAGTGTTCCGAGCTTTTAAATTAGAGTGCAATGTGCTGGGACAAGCCCCCAGAAGTTTATGTCTCCTTACTTATGTTTGTTTTTTAAATTTAATTTGTATTTTTTATCGGAGTAAATTTGATTAGAGTGTTTTGATTGTCTGGCTGTACAGAATCTGTTCAATGATTCATACATATGTCTGTTCATCTTCGGATCCTGTTACCATGTATGTGATTACAGAATGTATATTTTGAAGGTATTGGTGATTATATAATTCATATCATTTATATGTTATATGTTTATATACATTTAACTTATATTAGTATATGTATGTTAACCCCATACTCCTAATTTACCCATCCCCCCACCTTTCATTTTGGCTAACCATTAGTTTATTTGATAAGTCTGTGAGTGTCTTTTTCAGTGGAAATATGTTCATTGGTAGCAATCTTAGGATAACATGTATAAATGATATCATAGGATATTTGTCATACCCTTTTGACTTACTTAACCTTATATGATTATTTCTAGGCTCAACTCTAGTCCTGGAAACGGCATTGTTCATTTTTTTCCCGAGGCTACTATTCCATTTGGTACGTATCCCACTTCGTCTTTGTCCATTCATCTGTTGATGGACCTTTTTTGTTGCTTCCATGTCTTGGCTATTTCAGTATTGTTGCAGTGCACATTTGCCTGCCTCTGTCTTTCCGATTCCGGTGGTCTTAGGTTATAGGCCCAAAATGTGCCCTGCCGCATCATATGGTAGCTCAATGTTTACCTTTTCAAGCAGCTCGATTCAGTTTGCGTTAGTGCTGTTACCACTTTACATCCCACCAGCAGCTAGAAGGTACACAGTTCTCTAAAACCCCTTCAGCATTTATAGTTTGTAGACTTTTTGCTGATGGTCATGACTGGTGTGAGCTGAAACCTTTTTGGAGGTTGGATACGCATGTGGCTAATAATTCCTTATGCTGAGCTTTAGGCATGTCCTTTTTTTCTTTTCCTTTTTTTTTAAAGAGTGACTACAACTTCCCTCCTCTTATTGACTTCTTGAAAATTTCTCATGTGTTGAATTTTCTTGCCAATTCCATACCCCAGGGCATTTTTTGAGGGCCTGTGTCTTTTACAGCCCTGCAGTCCTTGTGACTATATAAGCAACCATTGGCACTGGGTTTAAAGCTACTGTTGTGGGAAGCAGCCACAAGGCGGCAGCATTATTACGTTCTCAAGTCTTGTTACTAGGACAACACAGTCTTCCTGGAGGTAGTGTTCCGAGCTTGTAAATTAGAGTGCAATGTGCTGGGACAAGCCCCCAGAAGTTTATGTCTCCTAACTTATGTTTGTTTTTTAAATTTAATTTCTATTTCTTATCGGAGTAAATTTGATTAGAGTGTTGTGGTTTTCTGGCTGTACAGAATCTGCTCAATGATTCATACATATGTCTGTTCATCTTCGAACCTGTTAGCATGTATGTGATTACAGAATGTATATTTTAAAGGTATTGGTGATTATATAATTTATATATTTCATATGTTATATGTTTATATACATTTAACATACATTAGTATATGTATTTTAACCCCATTGTCCTAATTTACCCATCCTCCCACCTTTCATTTTGGCTAGCCATTAGTTTATTTGATAAGTCTGTGAGTGTCTCTTTCTGTGGAAATATGTTCATTGGTAGCAATCTTAGGATAACATGTATAAATGATGTCATAGGATATTTGTCATACCCTTTTGACTTACTTAACCTTATATGATTATTTCTAGGCTCAACTGTAGTCCTGAAAACGGCATTGTTCATTTTTTCCCGAGGCTACTATTCCATTTGGTACGTATCCCACTTCGTCTTTGTCCATTCATCTGTTTATGGACCTTTTTTTTTGCTTCCATGTCTTTGCTATTTCAGTATTGTTGCAGTGCACATTTGCCTGCCTCTGTCTTTCCGATTCTGGTGGTCTTAGGTTATAGGCCCAAAAGGTGCCCTGCCGCATCATATGGTAGCTCAATTTTTACGTTTTCAAGCAGCTCGATTCAGTTTGCATTAGTGCTGTTACGACTTTATATCCCACCAGCAGCTAGAAGGTACACACTTCTCTAAAACCCCTTCAGCATTTATAGTTTGTATACTTTTTGCTGATGGTCATGACTGGTGTGAGCTGAAACCTTTTTGGAGGTTGGATACGCATGTGGCTAATAATTCCTTATGCTGAGCTTTAGGCATGTCCTATTTTTTCTTTTCCTTTTTTTTAAAATGAGTGAGTACAACTTCCCTCCTCTTATTGATTTCTTGAAAAGTTTCTTATGTGTTGAATTTTCTTGCCTATTCCCTACCCCAGGGCATTTTTTGAGTGCCTGTGTCATTTACAACCGTGCAGTCCTTGTGACTATATAAGCAACCATTGGCACTGGGTTTAAAGGTGCTGTTTTTGGAGACAGCCACAAGGCGGCAGCATTATTACGTTCTCAAGTCTTGTTACTAGGACAACAGAGTCTTCCTGGAGGTAGTGTTCCGAGCTTTTAAATTAGAGTGCAATGTGCTGGGACAAGCCCCCAGAAGTTTATGTCTCCTTACTTATGTTTGTTTTTTAAATTTAATTTGTATTTTTTATCGGAGTAAATTTGATTAGAGTGTTTTGATTGTCTGGCTGTACAGAATCTGTTCAATGATTCATACATATGTCTGTTCATCTTCGGATCCTGTTACCATGTATGTGATTACAGAATGTATATTTTGAAGGTATTGGTGATTATATAATTCATATCATTTATATGTTATATGTTTATATACATTTAACTTACATTAGTATATGTATGTTAACCCCATAGTCCTAATTTACCCATCCTCCCACCTTTCATTTTGGCTAACCGTTCGTATTTTTGATAAGTCTGTGACTGTCTTTTTCTGTGGAAATATGTTCATTGGTAGTAATCTTAGGAAACCATGTATAAATGATTTCATAGGATATTTGTCACACCCTTTTGACTTACTTAACCTTATATGACTATTTCTAGTCTCAACTGTAGTTCTGAAAACGGCATTGTTCATTTTTTTCCCGAGGCTACTCTTCCATTCTGTCCATATACCACTTCTTCTTTGTCCATTCACCTGTTTATGGACCATTTTTTGCTTCCATGTCTTGGGTATTTCAGTATTGTTGCAGTGCACATTTGCCTGCCTCTGTATTTCCGATTTTGGTGGTCTTAGGTTATAGGCCCAAAAGGTGCCCTGCCGCATCATATGGTAACTCAATTTTTACCTTTTCAAGCAGCTCCATTCAGTATGCGTTAGTGCTGTTACCACTTAACATCCCACCAGCAGCTAGAATGTACACAATTCTCTAAAACCCCTTCAGCATTTATAGTTTGTAGACTTTTTGCTGATGGTCATGACTAGTGTCACCTGAAACCTTTTTGAATTTGAATTTGCATGTGGCTAATACTTCCTTATACTGAGCTTTAGGCATGTCCTTTTTTATTCTTTTCCTTTTTTTTTTAAAGAGTGAGTACAACTTCCCTACTCTTATTGACTTCTTGAAAAGTTACTCATGTGTTGAATTTTTTTGCCTATTCCCTACTCCAGGGCATTCTTTGAGGACCGGTGTCATTTAGAGCCCTGCAGTCCTTGTGACTATTAAGCAACCTTTGGCACTGGGTGTAAAGCTGCTGTTGTGGGAAACAGCCACAAGGTGGCAGCATTATTACGTTCTCAACTCTTGTTACTAGGGCAACAGAGTCTTCCTGGAGGTAGTTTTCCAAGGTTGCAAATTAGAGTGGAATGTGCTGGGACAAGCCCCCAGAAGTTTATGTCTCCTAACTTATGTTTGCTTTTTAAATTTAATTTCTATTTCTTATCAGAGTCAGTTTGCTTAGAGTGTTTTGATTGTCTGGCTGTACAGAATCTGCTCAATGATTCATACATATGTCTGTTCATCTTCGGATCCTGCTACCATGTACGTGATTACAGAATGTATATTTTTGAAGCTATTGGTGATGATATAATGCATATAGTTTATATGTGATATGTTTATATACATTTAACATACATTAGTATATGTATGTTAACCCCATTGTCCTAATTTACCCATCCTCCCACCTTTCATTTTGGCTAACCATTAGTTTATTTGATAAGTCTGTGAGTGTCTTTTTCTGTGGAAATATGTTCATTGGTAGCAATCTTAGGATAACATGTATTAATGATATCATAGGGTATTTGTCATACCCTTTTGACTTACTTAACCTTATATGATTATTTCTAGGCTCAACTCTAGTCCTGAAAACGGCATTGTTCATTTTTTTTCAGAGGCTTCTATTCCATTTGGTATGTGTACCATTTCGTCTTTGTCCATTCATCTGTTTATGGACCTTTTTTTTGCTTCCATGTCTTGGCTATTTCAATATTGTTGCAGTGCACATTTGCCTGCCTCTGTCTTTCCGAATCCAGTTGTCTTAGGTTATAGGCCCAAAATGTGCCCTGCCGCATCATATGGTAGCTCAATGTTTACCTTTTCATGCAGCTCGATTCAGTTTGCGTTACTGCTGTTACCACTTTACATCCCACCAGCAGCTAGAAGGTACACAGTTCTCTAAAACCCCTTCAGCATTTATAGTTTGTAGACTTTTTGCTGATGGTCATGACTGGTGTGAGCTGAAACCTTTTTGGAGGTTGGATATGCCTGTGGCTAATAATTCCTTATGCTGAGCTTTAGGCATGTCCTTTTTTTCTTTTCCTTTTTTTTTAAAGAGTGACTACAACTTCCCTCCTCTTATTGACTTCTTGAAAATTTCTCATGTGTTGAATTTTCTTGCCAATTCCATACCCCAGGGCATTTTTTGAGGGCCTGTGTCTTTTACAGCCCTGCAGTCCTTGTGACTATATAAGCAACCATTGGCACTGGGTTTACAGCTACTGTTGTGGGAAGCAGCCACAAGCCGGCAGCATTATTACGTTCTCAAGTCTTGTTACTAGGACAACACAGTCTTCCTGGAGGTAGTGTTCCGAGCTTGTAAATTAGAGTGCAATGTGCTGGGACAAGCCCCCAGAAGTTTATGTCTCCTAACTTATGTTTGTTTTTTAAATTTAATTTCTATTTCTTATCGGAGTAAATTTGATTAGAGTGTTGTGGTTTTCTGGCTGTACAGAATCTGCTCAATGATTCATACATATGTCTGTTCATCTTCGAACCTGTTAGCATGTATGTGATTACAGAATGTATATTTTAAAGGTATTGGTGATTATATAATTTATATATTTCATATGTTATATGTTTATATACATTTAACATACATTAGTATATGTATTTTAACCCCATAGTCCTAATTTACCCATCCTCCCACCTTTCATTTTGGCTAGCCATTAGTTTATTTGATAAGTCTGTGAGTGTCTTTTTCTGTGGAAATATGTTCATTGGTAGCAATCTTAGGATAACATGTATAAATGATGTCATAGGATATTTGTCATACCCTTTTGACTTACTTAACCTTATATGATTATTTCTAGGCTCAACTGTAGTCCTGAAAACGGCATTGTTCATTTTTTTCCCGAGGCTACTATTCCATTTGGTACGTATCCCACTTCGTCTTTGTCCATTCATCTGTTTATGGACCTTTTTTTTTGCTTCCATGTCTTGGCTATTTCAATATTGTTGCAATGCACATTTGCCTGCCTCTCTCTTTCCGAATCTGGTGGTCTTAGGTTATAGGCCCAAAAGGTGCCCTGCCGCACCATATGGTAACTCAATTTTTACCTTTTCAAGCAGCTCGATTCAGTTTGCGTTACTGCTGTTACCACTTTACATCCCACCAGCAGCTAGAAGGTACACACTTCTCTAAAACCCCTTCAGCATTTATTGTTTGTAGACTTTTTGCTGATGGTCATGACTGGAGTGAGCTGAAACCTTTTTGAATTTGAATTTGCATGTGGCTAATAATTCCTTATACTGAGCTTTAGGCATGTCCTTTTTTTCTTTTCCTTTTTTTTTTAAAGAGTGAGTACAACTTCCCTCCTCTTATTGACTTCTTGGAAATTTCTCATGTGTTGAATGTTCTTGCCAATTCCCTACCCCAGGGCATATTTTGAGGGCTTGTGTCATTTACAGCCCTGCAGTCCTTGTGACTATATAAGCAATCATTGGCACTGGGTTTAAAGTGCTGTTGTGGGAAGCAGCCACAAGGCGGCAGCATTATTGCGTTCTCAAGTCTTGTTACTAGGAGAACAGAGTCTTCCTGGAGGTAGTGTTCTGAGCTTGTAAATTAGAGTGCAATATGCTGGGACAAGCCTCCAGAAGTTTATGTCTCCTAACTTATGTTTTTTTTTTAAATTTAATTTCTATTTCTTATCGGAGTAAATTTGATTAGAGTGTTGTGGTTTTCTGGCTGTACAGAATCTGCTCAATGATTCATACATATGTCTGTTCATCTTCGAACCTGTTAGCATGTATGTGATTACAGAATGTATATTTTAAAGGTATTGGTGATTATATAATTTATATATTTCATATGTTATATGTTTATATACATTTAACATACATTAGTATATGTATTTTAACCCCATAGTCCTAATTTACCCATCCTCCCACCTTTCATTTTGGTAGCCATTAGTTTATTTGATAAGTCTGTGAGTGTCTTTTTCTGTGGAAATATGTTCATTGGTAGCAATCTTAGGATAACATGTATAAATGATGTCCTAGGATATTTGTCATACCCTTTTGACTTACTTAACCTTATATGATTATTTCTAGGCTCAACTGTAGTCCTGAAAACGGCATTGTTCATTTTTTTTCCGAGGCTACTATTCCATTTGGTACGTATCCCACTTCGTCTTTGTCCATTCATCTGTTTATGGACCTTTTTTTTGCTTCCATGTCTTGGCTATTTCAATATTGTTGCAATGCACATTTGCCTGCCTCTCTCTTTCCGAATCTGGTGGTCTTAGGTTATAGGCCCAAAAGGTGCCCTGCCGCATCATATGGTTGCTCAATTTTTACCTTTTCAAGCAGCTCCATTCAGTTTGCGTTAGTGCTGTTGCCACTTTACATCCCACCAGCAGCTAGAAGGTACACAGATCTCTAAAACCCCTTCAGCATTTATAGTTTGTAGACATTTTGCTGATGGTAATGACTGGTGTGAGCTGAAACCTTTTTGAATTTGAATTTGTATGTGGCTAATAATTCCTTATACTAAGCTTTAGGTATGTCCTTTTTTTTCTTTTCCTTTTTTTTTTTAAAGAGTGAGTAAAACTCCCCTCCTCTTATTGACTTCTAGAAAAATTTCTCATGTGTTGGATTTTCTTGCCTATTCCCTACCCCAGGGCAATTTTTGAGGGCCTGTGTCATTTACAGCCCTGCAGTCCTTGTGACTATATAAGCAACCATTGTCACTGGGTTTAAAGCTGCTGTTTTGGGAGACAGCCACAAGGCGGCAGCATTATTACGTTCTCAAGTCTTGTTACTAGGACAACAGAGTCTTCCTGGAGGTAGTGTTCCGAGCTTGTAAATTAGAGTGCAATGTGCTGGGACAAGCCCCCAGAAGTTTATGTCTCCTTACTTATGTTTGTTTTTTAAATTTAATTTGTCTTTCTTATCGGAGTAAATTTGATTAGAGTGTTTTGATTGTCTGGCTGTACAGAATCTGCTCAATGATTCACACATATGTCTGTTCATCTTCGGATCCTGTTACCATGTATGTGATTACAGAATGTATATTTTGAAGGTATTGGTGAATATATAATTCATATCATTTATATGTTATATGTTTATATACATTTAACTTACATTAGTATATGTATGTTAACCCCATAGTCCTAATTTACCCATCCTCCCACCTTTCATTTTGGCTAACCATTAGTTTATTTGATAAGTCTGTGAGTGTCTTTTTCTGTGGAAATATGTTCATTGGTAGCAATCTTAGGAAAACTTGTATAAATAATATCATAGGATATTTGTAATACCCTTTTGTCTTACTTAACCTTATATGATTATTTCTAGTGTCAACTCTATTCCTGAAAACGGCATTGTTCATTTTTTTCCTGAGGCTACTCTTCCATTCTGTGCATATACCACTTCTTCTTTGTCCATTCACGTGTTTATGGACCTTTTTTTTCCTTCCATGTCTTTGCTATTTCAGTATTGTTGCAGTGCACATTTGCCTGCCTCTGTCTTTCCGATTCTGGTGGTCTTAGGTTATAGGCCCAAAAGGTGCCCTGCCGCATCATATGGTAGCTCAATTTTTACGTTTTCAAGCAGCTCGATTCAGTTTGCATTAGTGCTGTTACGACTTTATATCCCACCAGCAGCTAGAAGGTACACACTTCTCTAAAACCCCTTCAGCATTTATAGTTTGTAGACTTTTTGCTGATGGTCATGACTGGTGTGAGCTGAAACCTTTTTGGAGGTTGGATACGCATGTGGCTAATAATTCCTTATGCTGAGCTTTAGGCATGTCCTATTTTTTCTTTTCCTTTTTTTTAAAAAGAGTGAGTACAACTTCCCTCCTCTTATTGATTTCTTGAAAAGTTTCTTATGTGTTGAATTTTCTTGCCTATTCCCTACCCCAGGGCATTTTTTGAGTGCCTGTGTCATTTACAACCGTGCAGTCCTTGTGACTATATAAGCAACCATTGGCACTGGGTTTAAAGGTGCTGTTTTTGGAGACAGCCACAAGGCGGCAGCATTATTACGTTCTCAAGTCTTGTTACTAGGACAACAGAGTCTTCCTGGAGGTAGTGTTCCGAGCTTGTAAATTAGAGTGCAATGTGCTGGGACAAGCCCCCAGAAGTTTATGTCTCCTAACTTATGTTTGTTTTTTAAATTTAATTTCTATTTCTTATCGGAGTAAATTTGATTAGAGTGTTGTGGTTTTCTAGCTGTACAGAATCTGCTCAATGATTCATACATATGTCTGTTCATCTTCGAACCTGTTAGCATGTATGTGATTACAGAATGTATATTTTAAAGGTATTGGTGATTATATAATTTATATATTTCATATGTTATATGTTTATATACATTTAACATACATTAGTATATGTATTTTAACCCCATAGTCCTAATTTACCCATCCTCCCACCTTTCATTTTGGCTAGCCATTAGTTTATTTGATAAGTCTGTGAGTGTCTTTTTCTGTGGAAATATGTTCATTGGTAGCAATCTTAGGATAACATGTATAAATGATGTCATAGGATATTTGTCATACCCTTTTGACTTACTTAACCTTATATGATTATTTCTAGGCTCAACTGTAGTCCTGAAAACGGCATTGTTCATTTTTTTCCCGAGGCTACTATTCCATTTGGTACGTATCCCACTTCGTCTTTGTCCATTCATCTGTTTATGGACCTTTTTTTTTGCTTCCATGTCTTGGCTATTTCAATATTGTTGCAATGCACATTTGCCTGCCTCTCTCTTTCCGAATCTGGTGGTCTTAGGTTATAGGCCCAAAAGGTGCCCTGCCGCACCATATGGTAACTCAATTTTTACCTTTTCAAGCAGCTCGATTCAGTTTGCGTTACTGCTGTTACCACTTTACATCCCACCAGCAGCTAGAAGGTACACACTTCTCTAAAACCCCTTCAGCATTTATTGTTTGTAGACTTTTTGCTGATGGTCATGACTGGAGTGAGCTGAAACCTTTTTGAATTTGAATTTGCATGTGGCTAATAATTCCTTATACTGAGCTTTAGGCATGTCCTTTTTTTCTTTTCCTTTTTTTTAAAAAGAGTGAGTACAACTTCCCTCCTCTTATTGATTTCTTGAAAAGTTTCTTATGTGTTGAATTTTCTTGCCTATTCCCTACCCCAGGGCATTTTTTGAGTGCCTGTGTCATTTACAACCGTGCAGTCCTTGTGACTATATAAGCAACCATTGGCACTGGGTTTAAAGGTGCTGTTTTTGGAGACAGCCACAAGGCGGCAGCATTATTACGTTCTCAAGTCTTGTTACTAGGACAACAGAGTCTTCCTGGAGGTAGTGTTCCGAGCTTTTAAATTAGAGTGCAATGTGCTGGGACAAGCCCCCAGAAGTTTATGTCTCCTTACTTATGTTTGTTTTTTAAATTTAATTTGTATTTTTTATCGGAGTAAATTTGATTAGAGTGTTTTGATTGTCTGGCTGTACAGAATCTGTTCAATGATTCATACATATGTCTGTTCATCTTCGGATCCTGTTACCATGTATGTGATTACAGAATGTATATTTTGAAGGTATTGGTGATTATATAATTCATATCATTTATATGTTATATGTTTATATACATTTAACTTATATTAGTATATGTATGTTAACCCCATACTCCTAATTTACCCATCCCCCCACCTTTCATTTTGGCTAACCATTAGTTTATTTGATAAGTCTGTGAGTGTCTTTTTCAGTGGAAATATGTTCATTGGTAGCAATCTTAGGATAACATGTATAAATGATATCATAGGATATTTGTCATACCCTTTTGACTTACTTAACCTTATATGATTATTTCTAGGCTCAACTCTAGTCCTGGAAACGGCATTGTTCATTTTTTTCCCGAGGCTACTATTCCATTTGGTACGTATCCCACTTCGTCTTTGTCCATTCATCTGTTGATGGACCTTTTTTGTTGCTTCCATGTCTTGGCTATTTCAGTATTGTTGCAGTGCACATTTGCCTGCCTCTGTCTTTCCGATTCCGGTGGTCTTAGGTTATAGGCCCAAAATGTGCCCTGCCGCATCATATGGTAGCTCAATGTTTACCTTTTCAAGCAGCTCGATTCAGTTTGCGTTAGTGCTGTTACCACTTTACATCCCACCAGCAGCTAGAAGGTACACAGTTCTCTAAAACCCCTTCAGCATTTATAGTTTGTAGACTTTTTGCTGATGGTCATGACTGGTGTGAGCTGAAACCTTTTTGGAGGTTGGATACGCATGTGGCTAATAATTCCTTATGCTGAGCTTTAGGCATGTCCTTTTTTTCTTTTCCTTTTTTTTTAAAGAGTGACTACAACTTCCCTCCTCTTATTGACTTCTTGAAAATTTCTCATGTGTTGAATTTTCTTGCCAATTCCATACCCCAGGGCATTTTTTGAGGGCCTGTGTCTTTTACAGCCCTGCAGTCCTTGTGACTATATAAGCAACCATTGGCACTGGGTTTAAAGCTACTGTTGTGGGAAGCAGCCACAAGGCGGCAGCATTATTACGTTCTCAAGTCTTGTTACTAGGACAACACAGTCTTCCTGGAGGTAGTGTTCCGAGCTTGTAAATTAGAGTGCAATGTGCTGGGACAAGCCCCCAGAAGTTTATGTCTCCTAACTTATGTTTGTTTTTTAAATTTAATTTCTATTTCTTATCGGAGTAAATTTGATTAGAGTGTTGTGGTTTTCTGGCTGTACAGAATCTGCTCAATGATTCATACATATGTCTGTTCATCTTCGAACCTGTTAGCATGTATGTGATTACAGAATGTATATTTTAAAGGTATTGGTGATTATATAATTTATATATTTCATATGTTATATGTTTATATACATTTAACATACATTAGTATATGTATTTTAACCCCATTGTCCTAATTTACCCATCCTCCCACCTTTCATTTTGGCTAGCCATTAGTTTATTTGATAAGTCTGTGAGTGTCTCTTTCTGTGGAAATATGTTCATTGGTAGCAATCTTAGGATAACATGTATAAATGATGTCATAGGATATTTGTCATACCCTTTTGACTTACTTAACCTTATATGATTATTTCTAGGCTCAACTGTAGTCCTGAAAACGGCATTGTTCATTTTTTCCCGAGGCTACTATTCCATTTGGTACGTATCCCACTTCGTCTTTGTCCATTCATCTGTTTATGGACCTTTTTTTTTGCTTCCATGTCTTTGCTATTTCAGTATTGTTGCAGTGCACATTTGCCTGCCTCTGTCTTTCCGATTCTGGTGGTCTTAGGTTATAGGCCCAAAAGGTGCCCTGCCGCATCATATGGTAGCTCAATTTTTACGTTTTCAAGCAGCTCGATTCAGTTTGCATTAGTGCTGTTACGACTTTATATCCCACCAGCAGCTAGAAGGTACACACTTCTCTAAAACCCCTTCAGCATTTATAGTTTGTATACTTTTTGCTGATGGTCATGACTGGTGTGAGCTGAAACCTTTTTGGAGGTTGGATACGCATGTGGCTAATAATTCCTTATGCTGAGCTTTAGGCATGTCCTATTTTTTCTTTTCCTTTTTTTTAAAATGAGTGAGTACAACTTCCCTCCTCTTATTGATTTCTTGAAAAGTTTCTTATGTGTTGAATTTTCTTGCCTATTCCCTACCCCAGGGCATTTTTTGAGTGCCTGTGTCATTTACAACCGTGCAGTCCTTGTGACTATATAAGCAACCATTGGCACTGGGTTTAAAGGTGCTGTTTTTGGAGACAGCCACAAGGCGGCAGCATTATTACGTTCTCAAGTCTTGTTACTAGGACAACAGAGTCTTCCTGGAGGTAGTGTTCCGAGCTTTTAAATTAGAGTGCAATGTGCTGGGACAAGCCCCCAGAAGTTTATGTCTCCTTACTTATGTTTGTTTTTTAAATTTAATTTGTATTTTTTATCGGAGTAAATTTGATTAGAGTGTTTTGATTGTCTGGCTGTACAGAATCTGTTCAATGATTCATACATATGTCTGTTCATCTTCGGATCCTGTTACCATGTATGTGATTACAGAATGTATATTTTGAAGGTATTGGTGATTATATAATTCATATCATTTATATGTTATATGTTTATATACATTTAACTTACATTAGTATATGTATGTTAACCCCATAGTCCTAATTTACCCATCCTCCCACCTTTCATTTTGGCTAACCGTTCGTATTTTTGATAAGTCTGTGACTGTCTTTTTCTGTGGAAATATGTTCATTGGTAGTAATCTTAGGAAACCATGTATAAATGATTTCATAGGATATTTGTCACACCCTTTTGACTTACTTAACCTTATATGACTATTTCTAGTCTCAACTGTAGTTCTGAAAACGGCATTGTTCATTTTTTTCCCGAGGCTACTCTTCCATTCTGTCCATATACCACTTCTTCTTTGTCCATTCACCTGTTTATGGACCATTTTTTGCTTCCATGTCTTGGGTATTTCAGTATTGTTGCAGTGCACATTTGCCTGCCTCTGTATTTCCGATTTTGGTGGTCTTAGGTTATAGGCCCAAAAGGTGCCCTGCCGCATCATATGGTAACTCAATTTTTACCTTTTCAAGCAGCTCCATTCAGTATGCGTTAGTGCTGTTACCACTTAACATCCCACCAGCAGCTAGAATGTACACAATTCTCTAAAACCCCTTCAGCATTTATAGTTTGTAGACTTTTTGCTGATGGTCATGACTAGTGTCACCTGAAACCTTTTTGAATTTGAATTTGCATGTGGCTAATAATTCCTTATACTGAGCTTTAGGCATGTCCTTTTTTATTCTTTTCCTTTTTTTTTTAAAGAGTGAGTACAACTTCCCTACTCTTATTGACTTCTTGAAAAGTTACTCATGTGTTGAATTTTTTTGCCTATTCCCTACTCCAGGGCATTCTTTGAGGACCGGTGTCATTTAGAGCCCTGCAGTCCTTGTGACTATTAAGCAACCTTTGGCACTGGGTGTAAAGCTGCTGTTGTGGGAAACAGCCACAAGGTGGCAGCATTATTACGTTCTCAACTCTTGTTACTAGGGCAACAGAGTCTTCCTGGAGGTAGTTTTCCAAGGTTGTAAATTAGAGTGGAATGTGCTGGGACAAGCCCCCAGAAGTTTATGTCTCCTAACTTATGTTTGCTTTTTAAATTTAATTTCTATTTCTTATCAGAGTCAGTTTGCTTAGAGTGTTTTGATTGTCTGGCTGTACAGAATCTGCTCAATGATTCATACATATGTCTGTTCATCTTCGGATCCTGCTACCATGTACGTGATTACAGAATGTATATTTTTGAAGCTATTGGTGATGATATAATGCATATAGTTTATATGTGATATGTTTATATACATTTAACATACATTAGTATATGTATGTTAACCCCATTGTCCTAATTTACCCATCCTCCCACCTTTCATTTTGGCTAACCATTAGTTTATTTGATAAGTCTGTGAGTGTCTTTTTCTGTGGAAATATGTTCATTGGTAGCAATCTTAGGATAACATGTATTAATGATATCATAGGGTATTTGTCATACCCTTTTGACTTACTTAACCTTATATGATTATTTCTAGGCTCAACTCTAGTCCTGAAAACGGCATTGTTCATTTTTTTTCAGAGGCTTCTATTCCATTTGGTATGTGTACCATTTCGTCTTTGTCCATTCATCTGTTTATGGACCTTTTTTTTGCTTCCATGTCTTGGCTATTTCAATATTGTTGCAGTGCACATTTGCCTGCCTCTGTCTTTCCGAATCCAGTTGTCTTAGGTTATAGGCCCAAAATGTGCCCTGCCGCATCATATGGTAGCTCAATGTTTACCTTTTCATGCAGCTCGATTCAGTTTGCGTTACTGCTGTTACCACTTTACATCCCACCAGCAGCTAGAAGGTACACAGTTCTCTAAAACCCCTTCAGCATTTATAGTTTGTAGACTTTTTGCTGATGGTCATGACTGGTGTGAGCTGAAACCTTTTTGGAGGTTGGATACGCATGTGGCTAATAATTCCTTATGCTGAGCTTTAGGCATGTCCTTTTTTTCTTTTCCTTTTTTTTTAAAGAGTGACTACAACTTCCCTCCTCTTATTGACTTCTTGAAAATTTCTCATGTGTTGAATTTTCTTGCCAATTCCATAACCCAGGGCATTTTTTGAGGGCCTGTGTCTTTTACAGCCCTGCAGTCCTTGTGACTATATAAGCAACCATTGGCACTGGGTTTACAGCTACTGTTGTGGGAAGCAGCCACAAGGCGGCAGCATTATTACGTTCTCAAGTCTTGTTACTAAGACAACAGAGTCTTCCTGGAGGTAGTGTTCCGAGCTTGTAAATTAGAGTGCAATGTGCTGGGACAAGCCCCCAGAAGTTTATGTCTCCTAACTTATGTTTGTTTTTTAAATTTAATTTCTATTTCTTATCGGAGTAAATTTGATTAGAGTGTTGTGGTTTTCTGGCTGTACAGAATCTGCTCAATGATTCATACATATGTCTGTTCATCTTCGAACCTGTTAGCATGTATGTGATTACAGAATGTATATTTTAAAGGTATTGGTGATTATATAATTTATATATTTCATATGTTATATGTTTATATACATTTAACATACATTAGTATATGTATTTTAACCCCATAGTCCTAATTTACCCATCCTCCCACCTTTCATTTTGGCTAGCCATTAGTTTATTTGATAAGTCTGTGAGTGTCTTTTTCTGTGGAAATATGTTCATTGGTAGCAATCTTAGGATAACATGTATAAATGATGTCATAGGATATTTGTCATACCCTTTTGACTTACTTAACCTTATATGATTATTTCTAGGCTCAACTGTAGTCCTGAAAACGGCATTGTTCATTTTTTTCCCGAGGCTACTATTCCATTTGGTACGTATCCCACTTCGTCTTTGTCCATTCATCTGTTTATGGACCTTTTTTTTTGCTTCCATGTCTTGGCTATTTCAATATTGGTGCAATGCACATTTGCCTGCCTCTCTCTTTCCGAATCTGGTGGTCTTAGGTTATAGGCCCAAAAGGTGCCCTGCCGCATCGTATGGTAACTCAATTTTTACCTTTTCAAGCAGCTCCATTCAGTTTGCATTAGTGGTATTACTTCTTTACATCCCACCAGCAGCTAGAAGGTACACATTCCTCTAAAACCCCTTCAGCATTTATAGTTTGTAGACTTTTTGATGATGGTCATGAGTGGTGTTACCTGAAACCTTTTTGAATTTGAATTTGCATGTGGCTAATAATTCCTTATACTGAGCTTTAGGCATGTCATTTTTTTCTTTTCCTTTTGTTTTAAAGAGTGAGTACAACTTCCCTCCTCTTATTGACTTCTTGAAAAGTTTCTCATGTGTTGAATTTTTTTGCCTATTCCCTACCCCAGGGCATTTTTTGAAGGCAGGTGTCATTTAGAGCCCTTCAGTCCTTGTGACTATTAAGCAACCTTTGGCACTGGGTTTAAAGCTGCTGTTGTGGGAAACAGCCACAAGGCGGCAGCATTATTACGTTCTCAACTCTTGTTACTAGGGCAACAGAGTCTTCCTGGAGGTAGTTTTCCAAGGTTGTAAATTAGAGTGGAATGTGCTGGGACAAGCCCCCAGAAGTTTATGTCTCCTAACTTATGTTTGCTTTTTAAATTTAATTTCTATTTCTTATCGGAGTAAATTTGATTAGAGTGTTTTGATTGGCTGTACAGAATCTGCTCAATGATTCATACATATATCTCTTCATCTTCGGAACCTGTTATCAAGTATGTGATTACAGAATATATATTTTGAAGTTATTGGTGATTATATAATTCATATCGTTTATATGTTATATGTTTATATACATTTAACTTACATTAGTATATGTATGTTAACCCCATAGTCCTAACTTACCCATCCCCCCACCTTTCATTTTGGCTAACCATTAGTTTATTTGATAAGTCTGTGAGTGTCTTTTTCTGTGGAAATATGTTCATTGGTAGCAATCTTAAGAAAACTTGTATAAATGATATCATAGGATATTTGTCATACCCTTTTGACTTACTTAACCTTATATGATTTTTTCTAGGCTCAACTGTAGTCCTGAAAACAGCATTGTTCATTTTTCTCCCGAGGCTACTATTCCATTCTGTCCGTATACCACTTCTTCTTTGTCCATTCATCTGTTTATGGACCTTTTTTTTGCTTCCATATCTTGGCTATTTCAGTATTGTTGCAGTGCATATTTGCCTGCCTCTGTCTTTCCAATTTTGGTGGTCTTAGGTTATAGGCCCAAAAGGTGCCCTGCCGCATCATTTGGTAGCTCAATTTTTACCTTTTCAAGCAGCTCGATTCAGTTTGCGTTAGTGCTGTTTCCACTTTACATCCCACCAGCAGCTAGAAGGTACACAGATCTCTAAAACCCCTTCAGCATTTATAGTTTGTAGACATTTTGCTGATGGTAATGACTGGTGTGAGCTGAAACCTTTTTGAATTTGAATTTGTATGTGGCTAATAATTCCTTATACTAAGCTTTAGGCATGTCCTTTTTTTTCTTTTCCTTTTTTTTTTAAAGAGTGAGTACAACTTCCCTCCTCTTATTGACTTCTTGGAAATTTCTCATGTGTTGAATGTTCTTGCCAATTCCCTACCCCAGGGCATATTTTGAGGGCTTGTGTCATTTACAGCCCTGCAGTCCTTGTGACTATATAAGCAATCATTGGCACTGGGTTTAAAGTGCTGTTGTGGGAAGCAGCCACAAGGCGGCAGCATTATTGCGTTCTCAAGTCTTGTTACTAGGAGAACAGAGTCTTCCTGGAGGTAGTGTTCTGACCTTGTAAATTAGAGTGCAATATGCTGGGACAAGCCCCCAGAAGTTTATGTCTCCTAACTTATGTTTTTTTTTTTAAATTTAATTTCTATTTCTTATCGGAGTAAATTTGATTAGAGTGTTTTGATTGTCTGGCTGTACAGAATCTGCTCAATGATTCATACATATGTCTGTTCATCTTCAGATCCTGTTACCATGTATGTGATCACAGAATATATATTTTGAAGGTATTGGTGATTATATAATTCATATCGTTTATATGTTATATGTTTATATACATTTAACTTACATTAGTATATGTATGTTAACCCCATAGTCCTAACTTACCCATACCCCCACCTTTCATTTTGGCTAACCATTAGTTTATTTGATAAGTCTGTGAGTGTCTTTTTCTGTGGAAATATGTTCATTGGTAGTAATCTTAGGAAACCATGTATAAATGATTTCATAGGATATTTGTCACACCCTTTTGACTTACTTAACCTTATATGACTATTTCTAGTCTCAACTGTAGTTCTGAAAACGGCATTGTTCATTTTTTTCCCGAGGCTACTCTTCCATTCTGTCCATATACCACTTCTTCTTTGTCCATTCACCTGTTTATGGACCATTTTTTGCTTCCATGTCTTGGGTATTTCAGTATTGTTGCAGTGCACATTTGCCTGCCTCTGTATTTCCGATTTTGGTGGTCTTAGGTTATAGGCCCAAAAGGTGCCCTGCCGCATCATATGGTAACTCAATTTTTACCTTTTCAAGCAGCTCCATTCAGTATGCATTAGTGCTGTTACCACTTAACATCCCACCAGCAGCTAGAATGTACACAATTCTCTAAAACCCCTTCAGCATTTATAGTTTGTAGACTTTTTGCTGATGGTCATGACTAGTGTCACCTGAAACCTTTTTGAATTTGAATTTGCATGTGGCTAATAATTCCTTATACTGAGCTTTAGGCATGTCCTTTTTTATTCTTTTCCTTTTTTTTTTAAAGAGTGAGTACAACTTCCCTACTCTTATTGACTTCTTGAAAAGTTACTCATGTGTTGAATTTTTTTGCCTATTCCCTACTCCAGGGCATTCTTTGAGGACCGGTGTCATTTAGAGCCCTGCAGTCCTTGTGACTATTAAGCAACCTTTGGCACTGGGTGTAAAGCTGCTGTTGTGGGAAACAGCCACAAGGTGGCAGCATTATTACGTTCTCAACTCTTGTTACTAGGGCAACAGAGTCTTCCTGGAGGTAGTTTTCCAAGGTTGTAAATTAGAGTGGAATGTGCTGGGACAAGCCCCCAGAAGTTTATGTCTCCTAACTTATGTTTGCTTTTTAAATTTAATTTCTATTTCTTATCAGAGTCAGTTTGCTTAGAGTGTTTTGATTGTCTGGCTGTACAGAATCTGCTCAATGATTCATACATATGTCTGTTCATCTTCGGATCCTGCTACCATGTACGTGATTACAGAATGTATATTTTTGAAGCTATTGGTGATGATATAATGCATATAGTTTATATGTGATATGTTTATATACATTTAACATACATTAGTATATGTATGTTAACCCCATTGTCCTAATTTACCCATCCTCCCACCTTTCATTTTGGCTAACCATTAGTTTATTTGATAAGTCTGTGAGTGTCTTTTTCTGTGGAAATATGTTCATTGGTAGCAATCTTAGGATAACATGTATTAATGATATCATACGGTATTTGTCATACCCTTTTGACTTACTTAACCTTATATGATTATTTCTAGGCTCAACTCTAGTCCTGAAAACGGCATTGTTCATTTTTTTTCAGAGGCTTCTATTCCATTTGGTATGTGTACCATTTCGTCTTTGTCCATTCATCTGTTTATGGACCTTTTTTTTGCTTCCATGTCTTGGCTATTTCAATATTGTTGCAGTGCACATTTGCCTGCCTCTGTCTTTCCGAATCCAGTTGTCTTAGGTTATAGGCCCAAAATGTGCCCTGCCGCATCATATGGTAGCTCAATGTTTACCTTTTCATGCAGCTCGATTCAGTTTGCGTTACTGCTGTTACCACTTTACATCCCACCAGCAGCTAGAAGGTACACAGTTCTCTAAAACCCCTTCAGCATTTATAGTTTGTAGACTTTTTGCTGATGGTCATGACTGGTGTGAGCTGAAACCTTTTTGGAGGTTGGATACGCATGTGGCTAATAATTCCTTATGCTGAGCTTTAGGCATGTCCTTTTTTTCTTTTCCTTTTTTTTTAAAGAGTGACTACAACTTCCCTCCTCTTATTGACTTCTTGAAAATTTCTCATGTGTTGAATTTTCTTGCCAATTCCATAACCCAGGGCATTTTTTGAGGGCCTGTGTCTTTTACAGCCCTGCAGTCCTTGTGACTATATAAGCAACCATTGGCACTGGGTTTACAGCTACTGTTGTGGGAAGCAGCCACAAGGCGGCAGCATTATTACGTTCTCAAGTCTTGTTACTAGGACAACAGAGTCTTCCTGGAGGTAGTGTTCCGAGCTTGTAAATTAGAGTGCAATGTGCTGGGACAAGCCCCCAGAAGTTTATGTCTCCTAACTTATGTTTGTTTTTTAAATTTAATTTCTATTTCTTATCGGAGTAAATTTGATTAGAGTGTTGTGGTTTTCTGGCTGTACAGAATCTGCTCAATGATTCATACATATGTCTGTGCATCTTCGAACCTGTTAGCATGTATGTGATTACAGAATGTATATTTTAAAGGTATTGGTGATTATATAATTTATATATTTCATATGTTATATGTTTATATACATTTAACATACATTAGTATATGTATTTTAACCCCATAGTCCTAATTTACCCATCCTCCCACCTTTCATTTTGGCTAGCCATTAGTTTATTTGATAAGTCTGTGAGTGTCTTTTTCTGTGGAAATATGTTCATTGGTAGCAATCTTAGGATAACATGTATAAATGATGTCATAGGATATTTGTCATACCCTTTTGACTTACTTAACCTTATATGATTATTTCTAGGCTCAACTGTAGTCCTGAAAACGGCATTGTTCATTTTTTTCCCGAGGCTACTATTCCATTTGGTACGTATCCCACTTCGTCTTTGTCCATTCATCTGTTTATGGACCTTTTTTTTTGCTTCCATGTCTTGGCTATTTCAATATTGGTGCAATGCACATTTGCCTGCCTCTCTCTTTCCGAATCTGGTGGTCTTAGGTTATAGGCCCAAAAGGTGCCCTGCCGCATCGTATGGTAACTCAATTTTTACCTTTTCAAGCAGCTCCATTCAGTTTGCATTAGTGGTATTACTTCTTTACATCCCACCAGCAGCTAGAAGGTACACATTCCTCTAAAACCCCTTCAGCATTTATAGTTTGTAGACTTTTTGATGATGGTCATGAGTGGTGTTACCTGAAACCTTTTTGAATTTGAATTTGCATGTGGCTAATAATTCCTTATACTGAGCTTTAGGCATGTCATTTTTTTCTTTTCCTTTTGTTTTAAAGAGTGAGTACAACTTCCCTCCTCTTATTGACTTCTTGAAAAGTTTCTCATGTGTTGAATTTTTTTGCCTATTCCCTACCCCAGGGCATTTTTTGAAGGCAGGTGTCATTTAGAGCCCTTCAGTCCTTGTGACTATTAAGCAACCTTTGGCACTGGGTTTAAAGCTGCTGTTGTGGGAAACAGCCACAAGGCGGCAGCATTATTACGTTCTCAACTCTTGTTACTAGGGCAACAGAGTCTTCCTGGAGGTAGTTTTCCAAGGTTGTAAATTAGAGTGGAATGTGCTGGGACAAGCCCCCAGAAGTTTATGTCTCCTAACTTATGTTTGCTTTTTAAATTTAATTTCTATTTCTTATCGGAGTAAATTTGATTAGAGTGTTTTGATTGGCCGTACAGAATCTGCTCAATGATTCATACATATATCTCTTCATCTTCGGAACCTGTTATCAAGTATGTGATTACAGAATATATATTTTGAAGTTATTGGTGATTATATAATTCATATCGTTTATATGTTATATGTTTATATACATTTAACTTACATTAGTATATGTATGTTAACCCCATAGTCCTAACTTACCCATCCCCCCACCTTTCATTTTGGCTAACCATTAGTTTATTTGATAAGTCTGTGAGTGTCTTTTTCTGTGGAAATATGTTCATTGGTAGCAATCTTAAGAAAACTTGTATAAATGATATCATAGGATATTTGTCATACCCTTTTGACTTACTTAACCTTATATGATTTTTTCTAGGCTCAACTGTAGTCCTGAAAACAGCATTGTTCATTTTTCTCCCGAGGCTACTATTCCATTCTGTCCGTATACCACTTCTTCTTTGTCCATTCATCTGTTTATGGACCTTTTTTTTGCTTCCATATCTTGGCTATTTCAGTATTGTTGCAGTGCATATTTGCCTGCCTCTGTCTTTCCAATTTTGGTGGTCTTAGGTTATAGGCCCAAAAGATGCCCTGCCGCATCATTTGGTAGCTCAATTTTTACCTTTTCAAGCAGCTCGATTCAGTTTGCGTTAGTGCTGTTTCCACTTTACATCCCACCAGCAGCTAGAAGGTACACAGATCTCTAAAACCCCTTCAGCATTTATAGTTTGTAGACATTTTGCTGATGGTAATGACTGGTGTGAGCTGAAACCTTTTTGAATTTGAATTTGTATGTGGCTAATAATTCCTTATACTAAGCTTTAGGCATGTCCTTTTTTTTCTTTTCCTTTTTTTTTTAAAGAGTGAGTACAACTTCCCTCCTCTTATTGACTTCTTGGAAATTTCTCATGTGTTGAATGTTCTTGCCAATTCCCTACCCCAGGGCATATTTTGAGGGCTTGTGTCATTTACAGCCCTGCAGTCCTTGTGACTATATAAGCAATCATTGGCACTGGGTTTAAAGTGCTGTTGTGGGAAGCAGCCACAAGGCGGCAGCATTATTGCGTTCTCAAGTCTTGTTACTAGGAGAACAGAGTCTTCCTGGAGGTAGTGTTCTGACCTTGTAAATTAGAGTGCAATATGCTGGGACAAGCCCCCAGAAGTTTATGTCTCCTAACTTATGTTTTTTTTTTTAAATTTAATTTCTATTTCTTATCGGAGTAAATTTGATTAGAGTGTTTTGATTGTCTGGCTGTACAGAATCTGCTCAATGATTCATACATATGTCTGTTCATCTTCAGATCCTGTTACCATGTATGTGATCACAGAATATATATTTTGAAGGTATTGGTGATTATATAATTCATATCGTTTATATGTTATATGTTTATATACATTTAACTTACATTAGTATATGTATGTTAACCCCATAGTCCTAACTTACCCATACCCCCACCTTTCATTTTGGCTAACCATTAGTTTATTTGATAAGTCTGTGAGTGTCTTTTTCTGTGGAAATATGTTCATTGGTAGTAATCTTAGGAAACCATGTATAAATGATTTCATAGGATATTTGTCACACCCTTTTGACTTACTTAACCTTATATGACTATTTCTAGTCTCAACTGTAGTTCTGAAAACGGCATTGTTCATTTTTTTCCCGAGGCTACTCTTCCATTCTGTCCATATACCACTTCTTCTTTGTCCATTCACCTGTTTATGGACCATTTTTTGCTTCCATGTCTTGGGTATTTCAGTATTGTTGCAGTGCACATTTGCCTGCCTCTGTATTTCCGATTTTGGTGGTCTTAGGTTATAGGCCCAAAAGGTGCCCTGCCGCATCATATGGTAACTCAATTTTTACCTTTTCAAGCAGCTCCATTCAGTATGCATTAGTGCTGTTACCACTTAACATCCCACCAGCAGCTAGAATGTACACAATTCTCTAAAACCCCTTCAGCATTTATAGTTTGTAGACTTTTTGCTGATGGTCATGACTAGTGTCACCTGAAACCTTTTTGAATTTGAATTTGCATGTGGCTAATAATTCCTTATACTGAGCTTTAGGCATGTCCTTTTTTATTCTTTTCCTTTTTTTTTTAAAGAGTGAGTACAACTTCCCTACTCTTATTGACTTCTTGAAAAGTTACTCATGTGTTGAATTTTTTTGCCTATTCCCTACTCCAGGGCATTCTTTGAGGACCGGTGTCATTTAGAGCCCTGCAGTCCTTGTGACTATTAAGCAACCTTTGGCACTGGGTGTAAAGCTGCTGTTGTGGGAAACAGCCACAAGGTGGCAGCATTATTACGTTCTCAACTCTTGTTACTAGGGCAACAGAGTCTTCCTGGAGGTAGTTTTCCAAGGTTGTAAATTAGAGTGGAATGTGCTGGGACAAGCCCCCAGAAGTTTATGTCTCCTAACTTATGTTTGCTTTTTAAATTTAATTTCTATTTCTTATCAGAGTCAGTTTGCTTAGAGTGTTTTGATTGTCTGGCTGTACAGAATCTGCTCAATGATTCATACATATGTCTGTTCATCTTCGGATCCTGCTACCATGTACGTGATTACAGAATGTATATTTTTGAAGCTATTGGTGATGATATAATGCATATAGTTTATATGTGATATGTTTATATACATTTAACATACATTAGTATATGTATGTTAACCCCATTGTCCTAATTTACCCATCCTCCCACCTTTCATTTTGGCTAACCATTAGTTTATTTGATAAGTCTGTGAGTGTCTTTTTCTGTGGAAATATGTTCATTGGTAGCAATCTTAGGATAACATGTATTAATGATATCATAGGGTATTTGTCATACCCTTTTGACTTACTTAACCTTATATGATTATTTCTAGGCTCAACTCTAGTCCTGAAAACGGCATTGTTCATTTTTTTTCAGAGGCTTCTATTCCATTTGGTATGTGTACCATTTCGTCTTTGTCCATTCATCTGTTTATGGACCTTTTTTTTGCTTCCATGTCTTGGCTATTTCAATATTGTTGCAGTGCACATTTGCCTGCCTCTGTCTTTCCGAATCCAGTTGTCTTAGGTTATAGGCCCAAAATGTGCCCTGCCGCATCATATGGTAGCTCAATGTTTACCTTTTCATGCAGCTCGATTCAGTTTGCGTTACTGCTGTTACCACTTTACATCCCACCAGCAGCTAGAAGGTACACAGTTCTCTAAAACCCCTTCAGCATTTATAGTTTGTAGACTTTTTGCTGATGGTCATGACTGGTGTGAGCTGAAACCTTTTTGGAGGTTGGATACGCATGTGGCTAATAATTCCTTATGCTGAGCTTTAGGCATGTCCTTTTTTTCTTTTCCTTTTTTTTTAAAGAGTGACTACAACTTCCCTCCTCTTATTGACTTCTTGAAAATTTCTCATGTGTTGAATTTTCTTGCCAATTCCATACCCCAGGGCATTTTTTGAGGGCCTGTGTCTTTTACAGCCCTGCAGTCCTTGTGACTATATAAGCAACCATTGGCACTGGGTTTACAGCTACTGTTGTGGGAAGCAGCCACAAGGCGGCAGCATTATTACGTTCTCAAGTCTTGTTACTAGGACAACACAGTCTTCCTGGAGGTAGTGTTCCGAGCTTGTAAATTAGAGTGCAATGTGCTGGGACAAGCCCCCAGAAGTTTATGTCTCCTAACTTATGTTTGTTTTTTAAATTTAATTTCTATTTCTTATCGGAGTAAATTTGATTAGAGTGTTGTGGTTTTCTGGCTGTACAGAATCTGCTCAATGATTCATACATATGTCTGTTCATCTTCGAACCTGTTAGCATGTATGTGATTACAGAATGTATATTTTAAAGGTATTGGTGATTATATAATTTATATATTTCATATGTTATATGTTTATATACATTTAACATACATTAGTATATGTATTTTAACCCCATAGTCCTAATTTACCCATCCTCCCACCTTTCATTTTGGCTAGCCATTAGTTTATTTGATAAGTCTGTGAGTGTCTTTTTCTGTGGAAATATGTTCATTGGTAGCAATCTTAGGATAACATGTATAAATGATGTCATAGGATATTTGTCATACCCTTTTGACTTACTTAACCTTATATGATTATTTCTAGGCTCAACTGTAGTCCTGAAAACGGCATTGTTCATTTTTTTCCCGAGGCTACTATTCCATTTGGTACGTATCCCACTTCGTCTTTGTCCATTCATCTGTTTATGGACCTTTTTTTTTGCTTCCATGTCTTGGCTATTTCAATATTGTTGCAATGCACATTTGCCTGCCTCTCTCTTTCCGAATCTGGTGGTCTTAGGTTATAGGCCCAAAAGGTGCCCTGCCGCACCATATGGTAACTCAATTTTTACCTTTTCAAGCAGCTCGATTCAGTTTGCGTTACTGCTGTTACCACTTTACATCCCACCAGCAGCTAGAAGGTACACACTTCTCTAAAACCCCTTCAGCATTTATTGTTTGTAGACTTTTTGCTGATGGTCATGACTGGAGTGAGCTGAAACCTTTTTGAATTTGAATTTGCATGTGGCTAATAATTCCTTATACTGAGCTTTAGGCATGTCCTTTTTTTCTTTTCCTTTTTTTTTTAAAGAGTGAGTACAACTTCCCTCCTCTTATTGACTTCTTGGAAATTTCTCATGTGTTGAATGTTCTTGCCAATTCCCTACCCCAGGGCATATTTTGAGGGCTTGTGTCATTTACAGCCCTGCAGTCCTTGTGACTATATAAGCAATCATTGGCACTGGGTTTAAAGTGCTGTTGTGGGAAGCAGCCACAAGGCGGCAGCATTATTGCGTTCTCAAGTCTTGTTACTAGGAGAACAGAGTCTTCCTGGAGGTAGTGTTCTGAGCTTGTAAATTAGAGTGCAATATGCTGGGACAAGCCTCCAGAAGTTTATGTCTCCTAACTTATGTTTTTTTTTTAAATTTAATTTCTATTTCTTATCGGAGTAAATTTGATTAGAGTGTTGTGGTTTTCTGGCTGTACAGAATCTGCTCAATGATTCATACATATGTCTGTTCATCTTCGAACCTGTTAGCATGTATGTGATTACAGAATGTATATTTTAAAGGTATTGGTGATTATATAATTTATATATTTCATATGTTATATGTTTATATACATTTAACATACATTAGTATATGTATTTTAACCCCATAGTCCTAATTTACCCATCCTCCCACCTTTCATTTTGGTAGCCATTAGTTTATTTGATAAGTCTGTGAGTGTCTTTTTCTGTGGAAATATGTTCATTGGTAGCAATCTTAGGATAACATGTATAAATGATGTCCTAGGATATTTGTCATACCCTTTTGACTTACTTAACCTTATATGATTATTTCTAGGCTCAACTGTAGTCCTGAAAACGGCATTGTTCATTTTTTTTCCGAGGCTACTATTCCATTTGGTACGTATCCCACTTCGTCTTTGTCCATTCATCTGTTTATGGACCTTTTTTTTGCTTCCATGTCTTGGCTATTTCAATATTGTTGCAATGCACATTTGCCTGCCTCTCTCTTTCCGAATCTGGTGGTCTTAGGTTATAGGCCCAAAAGGTGCCCTGCCGCATCATATGGTTGCTCAATTTTTACCTTTTCAAGCAGCTCCATTCAGTTTGCGTTAGTGCTGTTGCCACTTTACATCCCACCAGCAGCTAGAAGGTACACAGATCTCTAAAACCCCTTCAGCATTTATAGTTTGTAGACATTTTGCTGAAGGTAATGACTGGTGTGAGCTGAAACCTTTTTGAATTTGAATTTGTATGTGGCTAATAATTCCTTATACTAAGCTTTAGGTATGTCCTTTTTTTTCTTTTCCTTTTTTTTTTTAAAGAGTGAGTACAACTCCCCTCCTCTTATTGACTTCTTGAAAAATTTCTCATGTGTTGGATTTTCTTGCCTATTCCCTACCCCAGGGCAATTTTTGAGGGCCTGTGTCATTTACAGCCCTGCAGTCCTTGTGACTATATAAGCAACCATTGTCACTGGGTTTAAAGCTGCTGTTTTGGGAGACAGCCACAAGGCCGCAGCATTATTACGTTCTCAAGTCTTGTTACTAGGACAACAGAGTCTTCCTGGAGGTAGTGTTCCGAGCTTGTAAATTAGAGTGCAATGTGCTGGGACAAGCCCCCAGAAGTTTATGTCTCCTTACTTATGTTTGTTTTTTAAATTTAATTTGTCTTTCTTATCGGAGTAAATTTGATTAGAGTGTTTTGATTGTCTGGCTGTACAGAATCTGCTCAATGATTCACACATATGTCTGTTCATCTTCGGATCCTGTTACCATGTATGTGATTACAGAATGTATATTTTGAAGGTATTGGTGAATATATAATTCATATCATTTATATGTTATATGTTTATATACATTTAACTTACATTAGTATATGTATGTTAACCCCATAGTCCTATTTTACCCATCCTCCCACCTTTCATTTTGGCTAACCATTAGTTTATTTGATAAGTCTGTGAGTGTCTTTTTCTGTGGAAATATGTTCATTGGTAGCAATCTTAGGAAAACTTGTATAAATAATATCATAGGATATTTGTAATACCCTTTTGTCTTACTTAACCTTATATGATTATTTCTAGTCTCAACTCTATTCCTGAAAACGGCATTGTTCATTTTTTTCCTGAGGCTACTCTTCCATTCTGTGCATATACCACTTCTTCTTTGTCCATTCACGTGTTTATGGACCTTTTTTTTCCTTCCATGTCTTTGCTATTTCAGTATTGTTGCAGTGCACATTTGCCTGCCTCTGTCTTTCCGATTCTGGTGGTCTTAGGTTATAGGCCCAAAAGGTGCCCTGCCGCATCATATGGTAGCTCAATTTTTACGTTTTCAAGCAGCTCGATTCAGTTTGCATTAGTGCTGTTACGACTTTATATCCCACCAGCAGCTAGAAGGTACACACTTCTCTAAAACCCCTTCAGCATTTATAGTTTGTAGACTTTTTGCTGATGGTCATGACTGGTGTGAGCTGAAACCTTTTTGGAGGTTGGATACGCATGTGGCTAATAATTCCTTATGCTGAGCTTTAGGCATGTCCTATTTTTTCTTTTCCTTTTTTTTAAAAAGAGTGAGTACAACTTCCCTCCTCTTATTGATTTCTTGAAAAGTTTCTTATGTGTTGAATTTTCTTGCCTATTCCCTACCCCAGGGCATTTTTTGAGTGCCTGTGTCATTTACAACCGTGCAGTCCTTGTGACTATATAAGCAACCATTGGCACTGGGTTTAAAGGTGCTGTTTTTGGAGACAGCCACAAGGCGGCAGCATTATTACGTTCTCAAGTCTTGTTACTAGGACAACAGAGTCTTCCTGGAGGTAGTGTTCCGAGCTTGTAAATTAGAGTGCAATGTGCTGGGACAAGCCCCCAGAAGTTTATGTCTCCTAACTTATGTTTGTTTTTTAAATTTAATTTCTATTTCTTATCGGAGTAAATTTGATTAGAGTGTTGTGGTTTTCTGGCTGTACAGAATCTGCTCAATGATTCATACATATGTCTGTTCATCTTCGAACCTGTTAGCATGTATGTGATTACAGAATGTATATTTTAAAGGTATTGGTGATTATATAATTTATATATTTCATATGTTATATGTTTATATACATTTAACATACATTAGTATATGTATTTTAACCCCATAGTCCTAATTTACCCATCCTCCCACCTTTCATTTTGGCTAGCCATTAGTTTATTTGATAAGTCTGTGAGTGTCTTTTTCTGTGGAAATATGTTCATTGGTAGCAATCTTAGGATAACATGTATAAATGATGTCATAGGATATTTGTCATACCCTTTTGACTTACTTAACCTTATATGATTATTTCTAGGCTCAACTGTAGTCCTGAAAACGGCATTGTTCATTTTTTTCCCGAGGCTACTATTCCATTTGGTACGTATCCCACTTCGTCTTTGTCCATTCATCTGTTTATGGACCTTTTTTTTTGCTTCCATGTCTTGGCTATTTCAATATTGTTGCAATGCACATTTGCCTGCCTCTCTCTTTCCGAATCTGGTGGTCTTAGGTTATAGGCCCAAAAGGTGCCCTGCCGCACCATATGGTAACTCAATTTTTACCTTTTCAAGCAGCTCGATTCAGTTTGCGTTACTGCTGTTACCACTTTACATCCCACCAGCAGCTAGAAGGTACACACTTCTCTAAAACCCCTTCAGCATTTATTGTTTGTAGACTTTTTGCTGATGGTCATGACTGGAGTGAGCTGAAACCTTTTTGAATTTGAATTTGCATGTGGCTAATAATTCCTTATACTGAGCTTTAGGCATGTCCTTTTTTTCTTTTCCTTTTTTTTAAAAAGAGTGAGTACAACTTCCCTCCTCTTATTGATTTCTTGAAAAGTTTCTTATGTGTTGAATTTTCTTGCCTATTCCCTACCCCAGGGCATTTTTTGAGTGCCTGTGTCATTTACAACCGTGCAGTCCTTGTGACTATATAAGCAACCATTGGCACTGGGTTTAAAGGTGCTGTTTTTGGAGACAGCCACAAGGCGGCAGCATTATTACGTTCTCAAGTCTTGTTACTAGGACAACAGAGTCTTCCTGGAGGTAGTGTTCCGAGCTTTTAAATTAGAGTGCAATGTGCTGGGACAAGCCCCCAGAAGTTTATGTCTCCTTACTTATGTTTGTTTTTTAAATTTAATTTGTATTTTTTATCGGAGTAAATTTGATTAGAGTGTTTTGATTGTCTGGCTGTACAGAATCTGTTCAATGATTCATACATATGTCTGTTCATCTTCGGATCCTGTTACCATGTATGTGATTACAGAATGTATATTTTGAAGGTATTGGTGATTATATAATTCATATCATTTATATGTTATATGTTTATATACATTTAACTTATATTAGTATATGTATGTTAACCCCATACTCCTAATTTACCCATCCCCCCACCTTTCATTTTGGCTAACCATTAGTTTATTTGATAAGTCTGTGAGTGTCTTTTTCAGTGGAAATATGTTCATTGGTAGCAATCTTAGGATAACATGTATAAATGATATCATAGGATATTTGTCATACCCTTTTGACTTACTTAACCTTATATGATTATTTCTAGGCTCAACTCTAGTCCTGGAAACTGCATTGTTCATTTTTTTCCCGAGGCTACTATTCCATTTGGTACGTATCCCACTTCGTCTTTGTCCATTCATCTGTTGATGGACCTTTTTTTTTGCTTCCATGTCTTGGCTATTTCAGTATTGTTGCAGTGCACATTTGCCTGCCTCTGTCTTTCCGATTCCGGTGGTCTTAGGTTATAGGCCCAAAATGTGCCCTGCCGCATCATATGGTAGCTCAATGTTTACCTTTTCAAGCAGCTCGATTCAGTTTGCGTTACTGCTGTTACCACTTTACATCCCACCAGCAGCTAGAAGGTACACAGTTCTCTAAAACCCCTTCAGCATTTATAGTTTGTAGACTTTTTGCTGATGGTCATGACTGGTGTGATCTGAAACCTTTTTGGAGGTTGGATACGCATGTGGCTAATAATTCCTTATGCTGAGCTTTAGGCATGTCCTTTTTTTCTTTTCCTTTTTTTTTAAAGAGTGACTACAACTTCCCTCCTCTTATTGACTTCTTGAAAATTTCTCATGTGTTGAATTTTCTTGCCAATTCCATACCCCAGGGCATTTTTTGAGGGCCTGTGTCTTTTACAGCCCTGCAGTCCTTGTGACTATATAAGCAACCATTGGCACTGGGTTTAAAGCTACTGTTGTGGGAAGCAGCCACAAGGCGGCAGCATTATTACGTTCTCAAGTCTTGTTACTAGGACAACACAGTCTTCCTGGAGGTAGTGTTCCGAGCTTGTAAATTAGAGTGCAATGTGCTGGGACAAGCCCCCAGAAGTTTATGTCTCCTAACTTATGTTTGTTTTTTAAATTTAATTTCTATTTCTTATCGGAGTAAATTTGATTAGAGTGTTGTGGTTTTCTGGCTGTACAGAATCTGCTCAATGATTCATACATATGTCTGTTCATCTTCGAACCTGTTAGCATGTATGTGATTACAGAATGTATATTTTAAAGGTATTGGTGATTATATAATTTATATATTTCATATGTTATATGTTTATATACATTTAACATACATTAGTATATGTATTTTAACCCCATTGTCCTAATTTACCCATCCTCCCACCTTTCATTTTGGCTAGCCATTAGTTTATTTGATAAGTCTGTGAGTGTCTCTTTCTGTGGAAATATGTTCATTGGTAGCAATCTTAGGATAACATGTATAAATGATGTCATAGGATATTTGTCATACCCTTTTGACTTACTTAACCTTATATGATTATTTCTAGGCTCAACTGTAGTCCTGAAAACGGCATTGTTCATTTTTTCCCGAGGCTACTATTCCATTTGGTACGTATCCCACTTCGTCTTTGTCCATTCATCTGTTTATGGACCTTTTTTTTTGCTTCCATGTCTTTGCTATTTCAGTATTGTTGCAGTGCACATTTGCCTGCCTCTGTCTTTCCGATTCTGGTGGTCTTAGGTTATAGGCCCAAAAGGTGCCCTGCCGCATCATATGGTAGCTCAATTTTTACGTTTTCAAGCAGCTCGATTCAGTTTGCATTAGTGCTGTTACGACTTTATATCCCACCAGCAGCTAGAAGGTACACACTTCTCTAAAACCCCTTCAGCATTTATAGTTTGTAGACTTTTTGCTGATGGTCATGACTGGTGTGAGCTGAAACCTTTTTGGAGGTTGGATACGCATGTGGCTAATAATTCCTTATGCTGAGCTTTAGGCATGTCCTATTTTTTCTTTTCCTTTTTTTTAAAATGAGTGAGTACAACTTCCCTCCTCTTATTGATTTCTTGAAAAGTTTCTTATGTGTTGAATTTTCTTGCCTATTCCCTACCCCAGGGCATTTTTTGAGTGCCTGTGTCATTTACAACCGTGCAGTCCTTGTGACTATATAAGCAACCATTGGCACTGGGTTTAAAGGTGCTGTTTTTGGAGACAGCCACAAGGCGGCAGCATTATTACGTTCTCAAGTCTTGTTACTAGGACAACAGAGTCTTCCTGGAGGTAGTGTTCCGAGCTTTTAAATTAGAGTGCAATGTGCTGGGACAAGCCCCCAGAAGTTTATGTCTCCTTACTTATGTTTGTTTTTTAAATTTAATTTGTATTTTTTATCGGAGTAAATTTGATTAGAGTGTTTTGATTGTCTGGCTGTACAGAATCTGTTCAATGATTCATACATATGTCTGTTCATCTTCGGATCCTGTTACCATGTATGTGATTACAGAATGTATATTTTGAAGGTATTGGTGATTATATAATTCATATCATTTATATGTTATATGTTTATATACATTTAACTTACATTAGTATATGTATGTTAACCCCATAGTCCTAATTTACCCATCCTCCCACCTTTCATTTTGGCTAACCGTTCGTATTTTTGATAAGTCTGTGACTGTCTTTTTCTGTGGAAATATGTTCATTGGTAGTAATCTTAGGAAACCATGTATAAATGATTTCATAGGATATTTGTCACACCCTTTTGACTTACTTAACCTTATATGACTATTTCTAGTCTCAACTGTAGTTCTGAAAACGGCATTGTTCATTTTTTTCCCGAGGCTACTCTTCCATTCTGTCCATATACCACTTCTTCTTTGTCCATTCACCTGTTTATGGACCATTTTTTGCTTCCATGTCTTGGGTATTTCAGTATTGTTGCAGTGCACATTTGCCTGCCTCTGTATTTCCGATTTTGGTGGTCTTAGGTTATAGGCCCAAAAGGTGCCCTGCCGCATCATATGGTAACTCAATTTTTACCTTTTCAAGCAGCTCCATTCAGTATGCGTTAGTGCTGTTACCACTTAACATCCCACCAGCAGCTAGAATGTACACAATTCTCTAAAACCCCTTCAGCATTTATAGTTTGTAGACTTTTTGCTGATGGTCATGACTAGTGTCACCTGAAACCTTTTTGAATTTGAATTTGCATGTGGCTAATAATTCCTTATACTGAGCTTTAGGCATGTCCTTTTTTATTCTTTTCCTTTTTTTTTTAAAGAGTGAGTACAACTTCCCTACTCTTATTGACTTCTTGAAAAGTTACTCATGTGTTGAATTTTTTTGCCTATTCCCTACTCCAGGGCATTCTTTGAGGACTGGTGTCATTTAGAGCCCTGCAGTCCTTGTGACTATTAAGCAACCTTTGGCACTGGGTGTAAAGCTGCTGTTGTGGGAAACAGCCACAAGGTGGCAGCATTATTACGTTCTCAACTCTTGTTACTAGGGCAACAGAGTCTTCCTGGAGGTAGTTTTCCAAGGTTGTAAATTAGAGTGGAATGTGCTGGGACAAGCCCCCAGAAGTTTATGTCTCCTAACTTATGTTTGCTTTTTAAATTTAATTTCTATTTCTTATCAGAGTCAGTTTGCTTAGAGTGTTTTGATTGTCTGGCTGTACAGAATCTGCTCAATGATTCATACATATGTCTGTTCATCTTCGGATCCTGCTACCATGTACGTGATTACAGAATGTATATTTTTGAAGCTATTGGTGATGATATAATGCATATAGTTTATATGTGATATGTTTATATACATTTAACATACATTAGTATATGTATGTTAACCCCATTGTCCTAATTTACCCATCCTCCCACCTTTCATTTTGGCTAACCATTAGTTTATTTGATAAGTCTGTGAGTGTCTTTTTCTGTGGAAATATGTTCATTGGTAGCAATCTTAGGATAACATGTATTAATGATATCATAGGGTATTTGTCATACCCTTTTGACTTACTTAACCTTATATGATTATTTCTAGGCTCAACTCTAGTCCTGAAAACGGCATTGTTCATTTTTTTTCAGAGGCTTCTATTCCATTTGGTATGTGTACCATTTCGTCTTTGTCCATTCATCTGTTTATGGACCTTTTTTTTGCTTCCATGTCTTGGCTATTTCAATATTGTTGCAGTGCACATTTGCCTGCCTCTGTCTTTCCGAATCCAGTTGTCTTAGGTTATAGGCCCAAAATGTGCCCTGCCGCATCATATGGTAGCTCAATGTTTACCTTTTCATGCAGCTCGATTCAGTTTGCGTTACTGCTGTTACCACTTTACATCCCACCAGCAGCTAGAAGGTACACAGTTCTCTAAAACCCTTTCAGCATTTATAGTTTGTAGACTTTTTGCTGATGGTCATGACTGGTGTGAGCTGAAACCTTTTTGGAGGTTGGATACGCATGTGGCTAATAATTCCTTATGCTGAGCTTTAGGCATGTCCTTTTTTTCTTTTCCTTTTTTTTTAAAGAGTGACTACAACTTCCCTCCTCTTATTGACTTCTTGAAAATTTCTCATGTGTTGAATTTTCTTGCCAATTCCATACCCCAGGGCATTTTTTGAGGGCCTGTGTCTTTTACAGCCCTGCAGTCCTTGTGACTATATAAGCAACCATTGGCACTGGGTTTACAGCTACTGTTGTGGGAAGCAGCCACAAGGCGGCAGCATTATTACGTTCTCAAGTCTTGTTACTAGGACAACACAGTCTTCCTGGAGGTAGTGTTCCGAGCTTGTAAATTAGAGTGCAATGTGCTGGGACAAGCCCCCAGAAGTTTATGTCTCCTAACTTATGTTTGTTTTTTAAATTTAATTTCTATTTCTTATCGGAGTAAATTTGATTAGAGTGTTGTGGTTTTCTGGCTGTACAGAATCTGCTCAATGATTCATACATATGTCTGTTCATCTTCGAACCTGTTAGCATGTATGTGATTACAGAATGTATATTTTAAAGGTATTGGTGATTATATAATTTATATATTTCATATGTTATATGTTTATATACATTTAACATACATTAGTATATGTATTTTAACCCCATAGTCCTAATTTACCCATCCTCCCACCTTTCATTTTGGCTAGCCATTAGTTTATTTGATAAGTCTGTGAGTGTCTTTTTCTGTGGAAATATGTTCATTGGTAGCAATCTTAGGATAACATGTATAAATGATGTCATAGGATATTTGTCATACCCTTTTGACTTACTTAACCTTATATGATTATTTCTAGGCTCAACTGTAGTCCTGAAAACGGCATTGTTCATTTTTTTCCCGAGGCTACTATTCCATTTGGTACGTATCCCACTTCGTCTTTGTCCATTCATCTGTTTATGGACCTTTTTTTTTGCTTCCATGTCTTGGCTATTTCAATATTGTTGCAATGCACATTTGCCTGCCTCTCTCTTTCCGAATCTGGTGGTCTTAGGTTATAGGCCCAAAAGGTGCCCTGCCGCACCATATGGTAACTCAATTTTTACCTTTTCAAGCAGCTCGATTCAGTTTGCGTTACTGCTGTTACCACTTTACATCCCACCAGCAGCTAGAAGGTACACACTTCTCTAAAACCCCTTCAGCATTTATTGTTTGTAGACTTTTTGCTGATGGTCATGACTGGAGTGAGCTGAAACCTTTTTGAATTTGAATTTGCATGTGGCTAATAATTCCTTATACTGAGCTTTAGGCATGTCCTTTTTTTCTTTTCCTTTTTTTTTTAAAGAGTGAGTACAACTTCCCTCCTCTTATTGACTTCTTGGAAATTTCTCATGTGTTGAATGTTCTTGCCAATTCCCTACCCCAGGGCATATTTTGAGGGCTTGTGTCATTTACAGCCCTGCAGTCCTTGTGACTATATAAGCAATCATTGGCACTGGGTTTAAAGTGCTGTTGTGGGAAGCAGCCACAAGGCGGCAGCATTATTGCGTTCTCAAGTCTTGTTACTAGGAGAGCAGAGTCTTCCTGGAGGTAGTGTTCTGAGCTTGTAAATTAGAGTGCAATATGCTGGGACAAGCCTCCAGAAGTTTATGTCTCCTAACTTATGTTTTTTTTTTAAATTTAATTTCTATTTCTTATCGGAGTAAATTTGATTAGAGTGTTGTGGTTTTCTGGCTCTACAGAATCTGCTCAATGATTCATACATATGTCTGTTCATCTTCGAACCTGTTAGCATGTATGTGATTACAGAATGTATATTTTAAAGGTATTGGTGATTATATAATTTATATATTTCATATGTTATATGTTTATATACATTTAACATACATTAGTATATGTATTTTAACCCCATAGTCCTAATTTACCCATCCTCCCACCTTTCATTTTGGTAGCCATTAGTTTATTTGATAAGTCTGTGAGTGTCTTTTTCTGTGGAAATATGTTCATTGGTAGCAATCTTAGGATAACATGTATAAATGATGTCCTAGGATATTTGTCATACCCTTTTGACTTACTTAACCTTATATGATTATTTCTAGGCTCAACTGTAGTCCTGAAAACGGCATTGTTCATTTTTTTTCCGAGGCTACTATTCCATTTGGTACGTATCCCACTTCGTCTTTGTCCATTCATCTGTTTATGGACCTTTTTTTTGCTTCCATGTCTTGGCTATTTCAATATTGTTGCAATGCACATTTGCCTGCCTCTCTCTTTCCGAATCTGGTGGTCTTAGGTTATAGGCCCAAAAGGTGCCCTGCCGCATCATATGGTTGCTCAATTTTTACCTTTTCAAGCAGCTCCATTCAGTTTGCGTTAGTGCTGTTGCCACTTTACATCCCACCAGCAGCTAGAAGGTACACAGATCTCTAAAACCCCTTCAGCATTTATAGTTTGTAGACATTTTGCTGATGGTAATGACTGGTGTGAGCTGAAACCTTTTTGAATTTGAATTTGTATGTGGCTAATAATTCCTTATACTAAGCTTTAGGTATGTCCTTTTTTTTCTTTTCCTTTTTTTTTTTAAAGAGTGAGTACAACTCCCCTCCTCTTATTGACTTCTTGAAAAATTTCTCATGTGTTGGATTTTCTTGCCTATTCCCTACCCCAGGGCAATTTTTGAGGGCCTGTGTCATTTACAGCCCTGCAGTCCTTGTGACTATATAAGCAACCATTGTCACTGGGTTTAAAGCTGCTGTTTTGGGAGACAGCCACAAGGCGGCAGCATTATTACGTTCTCAAGTCTTGTTACTAGGACAACAGAGTCTTCCTGGAGGTAGTGTTCCGAGCTTGTAAATTAGAGTGCAATGTGCTGGGACAAGCCCCCAGAAGTTTATGTCTCCTTACTTATGTTTGTTTTTTAAATTTAATTTGTCTTTCTTATCGGAGTAAATTTGATTAGAGTGTTTTGATTGTCTGGCTGTACAGAATCTGCTCAATGATTCACACATATGTCTGTTCATCTTCGGATCCTGTTACCATGTATGTGATTACAGAATGTATATTTTGAAGGTATTGGTGAATATATAATTCATATCATTTATATGTTATATGTTTATATACATTTAACTTACATTAGTATATGTATGTTAACCCCATAGTCCTAATTTACCCATCCTCCCACCTTTCATTTTGGCTAACCATTAGTTTATTTGATAAGTCTGTGAGTGTCTTTTTCTGTGGAAATATGTT
Organism: Balaenoptera physalus; assembly: GCF_965194825.1. NCBI lineage: Eukaryota > Metazoa > Chordata > Mammalia > Artiodactyla > Balaenopteridae > Balaenoptera > Balaenoptera physalus. Next base: position 70,595,951 of record NC_138882.1, read on the forward strand.
CATTGGTAGCAATCTTAGGAAAACTTGTATAAATAATATCATAGGATATTTGTAATACCCTTTTGTCTTACTTAACCTTATATGATTATTTCTAGTCTCAACTCTAGTCCTGAAAACGGCATTGTTCATTTTTTTCCCGAGGCTACTCTTCCATTCTGTCCATATACCACTTCTTCTTTGTCCATTCACCTGTTTATGGACCTTTTTTTTCCTTCCATGTCTTTGCTATTTCAGTATTGTTGCAGTGCACATTTGCCTGCCTCTGTCTTTCCGATTCTGGTGGTCTTAGGTTATAGGCCCAAAAGGTGCCCTGCCGCATCATATGGTAGCTCAATTTTTACGTTTTCAAGCAGCTCGATTCAGTTTGCATTAGTGCTGTTACGACTTTATATCCCACCAGCAGCTAGAAGGTACACACTTCTCTAAAACCCCTTCAGCATTTATAGTTTGTATACTTTTTGCTGATGGTCATGACTGGTGTGAGCTGAAACCTTTTTGGAGGTTGGATACGCATGTGGCTAATAATTCCTTATGCTGAGCTTTAGGCATGTCCTATTTTTTCTTTTCCTTTTTTTTAAAAAGAGTGAGTACAACTTCCCTCCTCTTATTGATTTCTTGAAAAGTTTCTTATGTGTTGAATTTTCTTGCCTATTCCCTACCCCAGGGCATTTTTTGAGTGCCTGTGTCATTTACAACCGTGCAGTCCTTGTGACTATATAAGCAACCATTGGCACTGGGTTTAAAGGTGCTGTTTTTGGAGACAGCCACAAGGCGGCAGCATTATTACGTTCTCAAGTCTTGTTACTAGGACAACAGAGTCTTCCTGGAGGTAGTGTTCCGAGCTTTTAAATTAGAGTGCAATGTGCTGGGACAAGCCCCCAGAAGTTTATGTCTCCTTACTTATGTTTGTTTTTTAAATTTAATTTGTATTTTTTATCGGAGTAAATTTGATTAGAGTGTTTTGATTGTCTGGCTGTACAGAATCTGTTCAATGATTCATACATATGTCTGTTCATCTTCGGATCCTGTTACCATGTATGTGATTACAGAATGTATATTTTGAAGGTATTGGTGATTATATAATTCATATCATTTATATGTTATATGTTTATATACATTTAACTTATATTAGTATATGTATGTTAACCCCATACTCCTAATTTACCCATCCCCCCACCTTTCATTTTGGCTAACCATTAGTTTATTTGATAAGTCTGTGAGTGTCTTTTTCAGTGGAAATATGTTCATTGGTAGCAATCTTAGGATAACATGTATAAATGATATCATAGGATATTTGTCATACCCTTTTGACTTACTTAACCTTATATGATTATTTCTAGGCTCAACTCTAGTCCTGAAAACGGCATTGTTCATTTTTTTCCAGAGGCTACTATTCCATTTGGTACGTATCCCACTTCGTCTTTGTCCATTCATCTGTTTATGGACCTTTTTTTTTGCTTCCATGTCTTGGCTATTTCAGTATTGTTGCAGTGCACATTTGCCTGCCTCTGTCTTTCCGATTCCGGTGGTCTTAGGTTATAGGCCCAAAATGTGCCCTGCCGCATCATATGGTAGCTCAATGTTTACCTTTTCAAGCAGCTCGATTCAGTTTGCGTTACTGCTGTTACCACTTTACATCCCACCAGCAGCTAGAAGGTACACAGTTCTCTAAAACCCCTTCAGCATTTATAGTTTGTAGACTTTTTGCTGATGGTCATGACTGGTGTGAGCTGAAACCTTTTTGGAGGTTGGATACGCATGTGGCTAATAATTCCTTATGCTGAGCTTTAGGCATGTCCTATTTTTTCTTTTCCTTTTTTTTAAAATGAGTGAGTACAACTTCCCTCCTCTTATTGATTTCTTGAAAAGTTTCTTATGTGTTGAATTTTCTTGCCTATTCCCTACCCCAGGGCATTTTTTGAGTGCCTGTGTCATTTACAACCGTGCAGTCCTTGTGACTATATAAGCAACCATTGGCACTGGGTTTAAAGGTGCTGTTTTTGGAGACAGCCACAAGGCGGCAGCATTATTACGTTCTCAAGTCTTGTTACTAGGACAACAGAGTCTTCCTGGAGGTAGTGTTCCGAGCTTTTAAATTAGAGTGCAATGTGCTGGGACAAGCCCCCAGAAGTTTATGTCTCCTTACTTATGTTTGTTTTTTAAATTTAATTTGTATTTTTTATCGGAGTAAATTTGATTAGAGTGTTTTGATTGTCTGGCTGTACAGAATCTGTTCAATGATTCATACATATATCTGTTCATCTTCGGAACCTGTTAGCATGTATGTGATTACAGAATGTATATTTTAAAGGTATTGGTGATTATATAATTTATATATTTCATATGTTATATGTTTATATACATTTAACATACATTAGTATATGTATTTTAACCCCATTGTCCTAATTTACCCATCCTCCCACCTTTCATTTTGGCTAGCAATTAGTTTATTTGATAAGTCTGTGAGTGTCTTTTTCTGTGGAAATATGTTCATTGGTAGCAATCTTAGGATAACATGTATAAATGATGTCATAGGATATTTGTCATACCCTTTTGACTTACTTAACCTTATATGATTATTTCTAGGCTCAACTGTAGTCCTGAAAACGGCATTGTTCATTTTTTTCCCGAGGCTACTATTCCATTTGGTACGTATCCCACTTCGTCTTTGTCCATTCATCTGTTGATGGACCTTTTTTTTTGCTTCCATGTCTTGGCTATTTCAGTATTGTTGCAGTGCACATTTGCCTGCCTCTGTCTTTCCGATTCCGGTGGTCTTAGGTTATAGGCCCAAAATGTGCCCTGCCGCATCATATGGTAGCTCAATGTTTACCTTTTCAAGCAGCTCGATTCAGTTTGCGTTACTGCTGTTACCACTTTACATCCCACCAGCAGCTAGAAGGTACACAGTTCTCTAAAACCCCTTCAGCATTTATAGTTTGTAGACTTTTTGCTGATGGTCATGACTGGTGTGAGCTGAAACCTTTTTGGAGGTTGGATACGCATGTGGCTAATAATTCCTTATGCTGAGCTTTAGGCATGTCCTTTTTTTCTTTTCCTTTTTTTTTAAAGAGTGACTACAACTTCCCTCCTCTTATTGACTTCTTGAAAATTTCTCATGTGTTGAATTTTCTTGCCAATTCCATACCCCAGGGCATTTTTTGAGGGCCTGTGTCTTTTACAGCCCTGCAGTCCTTGTGACTATATAAGCAACCATTGGCACTGGGTTTAAAGCTACTGTTGTGGGAAGCAGCCACAAGGCGGCAGCATTATTACGTTCTCAAGTCTTGTTACTAGGACAACACAGTCTTCCTGGAGGTAGTGTTCCGAGCTTGTAAATTAGAGTGCAATGTGCTGGGACAAGCCCCCAGAAGTTTATGTCTCCTAACTTATGTTTGTTTTTTAAATTTAATTTCTATTTCTTATCGGAGTAAATTTGATTAGAGTGTTGTGGTTTTCTGGCTGTACAGAATCTGCTCAATGATTCATACATATGTCTGTTCATCTTCGAACCTGTTAGCATGTATGTGATTACAGAATGTATATTTTAAAGGTATTGGTGATTATATAATTTATATATTTCATATGTTATATGTTTATATACATTTAACATACATTAGTATATGTATTTTAACCCCATTGTCCTAATTTACCCATCCTCCCACCTTTCATTTTGGCTAGCCATTAGTTTATTTGATAAGTCTGTGAGTGTCTCTTTCTGTGGAAATATGTTCATTGGTAGCAATCTTAGGATAACATGTATAAATGATGTCATAGGATATTTGTCATACCCTTTTGACTTACTTAACCTTATATGATTATTTCTAGGCTCAACTGTAGTCCTGAAAACGGCATTGTTCATTTTTTCCCGAGGCTACTATTCCATTTGGTACGTATCCCACTTCGTCTTTGTCCATTCATCTGTTTATGGACCTTTTTTTTTGCTTCCATGTCTTTGCTATTTCAGTATTGTTGCAGTGCACATTTGCCTGCCTCTGTCTTTCCGATTCTGGTGGTCTTAGGTTATAGGCCCAAAAGGTGCCCTGCCGCATCATATGGTAGCTCAATTTTTACGTTTTCAAGCAGCTCGATTCAGTTTGCATTAGTGCTGTTACGACTTTATATCCCACCAGCAGCTAGAAGGTACACACTTCTCTAAAACCCCTTCAGCATTTATAGTTTGTATACTTTTTGCTGATGGTCATGACTGGTGTGAGCTGAAACCTTTTTGGAGGTTGGATACGCATGTGGCTAATAATTCCTTATGCTGAGCTTTAGGCATGTCCTATTTTTTCTTTTCCTTTTTTTTAAAATGAGTGAGTACAACTTCCCTCCTCTTATTGATTTCTTGAAAAGTTTCTTATGTGTTGAATTTTCTTGCCTATTCCCTACCCCAGGGCATTTTTTGAGTGCCTGTGTTATTTACAACCGTGCAGTCCTTGTGACTATATAAGCAACCATTGGCACTGGGTTTAAAGGTGCTGTTTTTGGAGACAGCCACAAGGCGGCAGCATTATTACGTTCTCAAGTCTTGTTACTAGGACAACAGAGTCTTCCTGGAGGTAGTGTTCCGAGCTTTTAAATTAGAGTGCAATGTGCTGGGACAAGCCCCCAGAAGTTTATGTCTCCTTACTTATGTTTGTTTTTTAAATTTAATTTGTATTTTTTATCGGAGTAAATTTGATTAGAGTGTTTTGATTGTCTGGCTGTACAGAATCTGTTCAATGATTCATACATATGTCTGTTCATCTTCGGATCCTGTTACCATGTATGTGATTACAGAATGTATATTTTGAAGGTATTGGTGATTATATAATTCATATCATTTATATGTTATATGTTTATATACATTTAACTTACATTAGTATATGTATGTTAACCCCATAGTCCTAATTTACCCATCATCCCACCTTTCATTTTGGCTAACCATTCGTATTTTTGATAAGTCTGTGACTGTCTTTTTCTGTGGAAATATGTTCATTGGTAGTAATCTTAGGAAACCATGTATAAATGATTTCATAGGATATTTGTCACACCCTTTTGACTTACTTAACCTTATATGACTATTTCTAGTCTCAACTGTAGTTCTGAAAACGGCATTGTTCATTTTTTTCCCGAGGCTACTCTTCCATTCTGTCCATATACCACTTCTTCTTTGTCCATTCACCTGTTTATGGACCATTTTTTGCTTCCATGTCTTGGGTATTTCAGTATTGTTGCAGTGCACATTTGCCTGCCTCTGTATTTCCGATTTTGGTGGTCTTAGGTTATAGGCCCAAAAGGTGCCCTGCCGCATCATATGGTAACTCAATTTTTACCTTTTCAAGCAGCTCCATTCAGTATGCGTTAGTGCTGTTACCACTTAACATCCCACCAGCAGCTAGAATGTACACAATTCTCTAAAACCCCTTCAGCATTTATAGTTTGTAGACTTTTTGCTGATGGTCATGACTAGTGTCACCTGAAACCTTTTTGAATTTGAATTTGCATGTGGCTAATAATTCCTTATACTGAGCTTTAGGCATGTCCTTTTTTATTCTTTTCCTTTTTTTTTTAAAGAGTGAGTACAACTTCCCTACTCTTATTGACTTCTTGAAAAGTTACTCATGTGTTGAATTTTTTTGCCTATTCCCTACTCCAGGGCATTCTTTGAGGACCGGTGTCATTTAGAGCCCTGCAGTCCTTGTGACTATTAAGCAACCTTTGGCACTGGGTGTAAAGCTGCTGTTGTGGGAAACAGCCACAAGGTGGCAGCATTATTACGTTCTCAACTCTTGTTACTAGGGCAACAGAGTCTTCCTGGAGGTAGTTTTCCAAGGTTGTAAATTAGAGTGGAATGTGCTGGGACAAGCCCCCAGAAGTTTATGTCTCCTAACTTATGTTTGCTTTTTAAATTTAATTTCTATTTCTTATCAGAGTCAGTTTGCTTAGAGTGTTTTGATTGTCTGGCTGTACAGAATCTGCTCAATGATTCATACATATGTCTGTTCATCTTCGGATCCTGCTACCATGTACGTGATTACAGAATGTATATTTTTGAAGCTATTGGTGATGATATAATGCATATAGTTTATATGTGATATGTTTATATACATTTAACATACATTAGTATATGTATGTTAACCCCATTGTCCTAATTTACCCATCCTCCCACCTTTCATTTTGGCTAACCATTAGTTTATTTGATAAGTCTGTGAGTGTCTTTTTCTGTGGAAATATGTTCATTGGTAGCAATCTTAGGATAACATGTATTAATGATATCATAGGGTATTTGTCATACCCTTTTGACTTACTTAACCTTATATGATTATTTCTAGGCTCAACTCTAGTCCTGAAAACGGCATTGTTCATTTTTTTTCAGAGGCTTCTATTCCATTTGGTATGTGTACCATTTCGTCTTTGTCCATTCATCTGTTTATGGACCTTTTTTTTGCTTCCATGTCTTGGCTATTTCAATATTGTTGCAGTGCACATTTGCCTGCCTCTGTCTTTCCGAATCCAGTTGTCTTAGGTTATAGGCCCAAAATGTGCCCTGCTGCATCATATGGTAGCTCAATGTTTACCTTTTCATGCAGCTCGATTCAGTTTGCGTTACTGCTGTTACCACTTTACATCCCACCAGCAGCTAGAAGGTACACAGTTCTCTAAAACCCCTTCAGCATTTATAGTTTGTAGACTTTTTGCTGATGGTCATGACTGGTGTGAGCTGAAACCTTTTTGGAGGTTGGATACGCATGTGGCTAATAATTCCTTATGCTGAGCTTTAGGCATGTCCTTTTTTTCTTTTCCTTTTTTTTTAAAGAGTGACTACAACTTCCCTCCTCTTATTGACTTCTTGAAAATTTCTCATGTGTTGAATTTTCTTGCCAATTCCATAACCCAGGGCATTTTTTGAGGGCCTGTGTCTTTTACAGCCCTGCAGTCCTTGTGACTATATAAGCAACCATTGGCACTGGGTTTACAGCTACTGTTGTGGGAAGCAGCCACAAGGCGGCAGCATTATTACGTTCTCAAGTCTTGTTACTAAGACAACAGAGTCTTCCTGGAGGTAGTGTTCCGAGCTTGTAAATTAGAGTGCAATGTGCTGGGACAAGCCCCCAGAAGTTTATGTCTCCTAACTTATGTTTGTTTTTTAAATTTAATTTCTATTTCTTATCGGAGTAAATTTGATTAGAGTGTTGTGGTTTTCTGGCTGTACAGAATCTGCTCAATGATTCATACATATGTCTGTTCATCTTCGAACCTGTTAGCATGTATGTGATTACAGAATGTATATTTTAAAGGTATTGGTGATTATATAATTTATATATTTCATATGTTATATGTTTATATACATTTAACATACATTAGTATATGTATTTTAACCCCATAGTCCTAATTTACCCATCCTCCCACCTTTCATTTTGGCTAGCCATTAGTTTATTTGATAAGTCTGTGAGTGTCTTTTTCTGTGGAAATATGTTCATTGGTAGCAATCTTAGGATAACATGTATAAATGATGTCATAGGATATTTGTCATACCCTTTTGACTTACTTAACCTTATATGATTATTTCTAGGCTCAACTGTAGTCCTGAAAACGGCATTGTTCATTTTTTTCCCGAGGCTACTATTCCATTTGGTACGTATCCCACTTCGTCTTTGTCCATTCATCTGTTTATGGACCTTTTTTTTTGCTTCCATGTCTTGGCTATTTCAATATTGGTGCAATGCACATTTGCCTGCCTCTCTCTTTCCGAATCTGGTGGTCTTAGGTTATAGGCCCAAAAGGTGCCCTGCCGCATCGTATGGTAACTCAATTTTTACCTTTTCAAGCAGCTCCATTCAGTTTGCATTAGTGGTATTACTTCTTTACATCCCACCAGCAGCTAGAAGGTACACATTCCTCTAAAACCCCTTCAGCATTTATAGTTTGTAGACTTTTTGATGATGGTCATGAGTGGTGTTACCTGAAACCTTTTTGAATTTGAATTTGCATGTGGCTAATAATTCCTTATACTGAGCTTTAGGCATGTCATTTTTTTCTTTTCCTTTTGTTTTAAAGAGTGAGTACAACTTCCCTCCTCTTATTGACTTCTTGAAAAGTTTCTCATGTGTTGAATTTTTTTGCCTATTCCCTACCCCAGGGCATTTTTTGAAGGCAGGTGTCATTTAGAGCCCTTCAGTCCTTGTGACTATTAAGCAACCTTTGGCACTGGGTTTAAAGCTGCTGTTGTGGGAAACAGCCACAAGGCGGCAGCATTATTACGTTCTCAACTCTTGTTACTAGGGCAACAGAGTCTTCCTGGAGGTAGTTTTCCAAGGTTGTAAATTAGAGTGGAATGTGCTGGGACAAGCCCCCAGAAGTTTATGTCTCCTAACTTATGTTTGCTTTTTAAATTTAATTTCTATTTCTTATCGGAGTAAATTTGATTAGAGTGTTTTGATTGGCCGTACAGAATCTGCTCAATGATTCATACATATATCTCTTCATCTTCGGAACCTGTTATCAAGTATGTGATTACAGAATATATATTTTGAAGTTATTGGTGATTATATAATTCATATCGTTTATATGTTATATGTTTATATACATTTAACTTACATTAGTATATGTATGTTAACCCCATAGTCCTAACTTACCCATCCCCCCACCTTTCATTTTGGCTAACCATTAGTTTATTTGATAAGTCTGTGAGTGTCTTTTTCTGTGGAAATATGTTCATTGGTAGCAATCTTAAGAAAACTTGTATAAATGATATCATAGGATATTTGTCATACCCTTTTGACTTACTTAACCTTATATGATTTTTTCTAGGCTCAACTGTAGTCCTGAAAACAGCATTGTTCATTTTTCTCCCGAGGCTACTATTCCATTCTGTCCGTATACCACTTCTTCTTTGTCCATTCATCTGTTTATGGACCTTTTTTTTGCTTCCATATCTTGGCTATTTCAGTATTGTTGCAGTGCATATTTGCCTGCCTCTGTCTTTCCAATTTTGGTGGTCTTAGGTTATAGGCCCAAAAGGTGCCCTGCCGCATCATTTGGTAGCTCAATTTTTACCTTTTCAAGCAGCTCGATTCAGTTTGCGTTAGTGCTGTTTCCACTTTACATCCCACCAGCAGCTAGAAGGTACACAGATCTCTAAAACCCCTTCAGCATTTATAGTTTGTAGACATTTTGCTGATGGTAATGACTGGTGTGAGCTGAAACCTTTTTGAATTTGAATTTGTATGTGGCTAATAATTCCTTATACTAAGCTTTAGGCATGTCCTTTTTTTTCTTTTCCTTTTTTTTTTAAAGAGTGAGTACAACTTCCCTCCTCTTATTGACTTCTTGGAAATTTCTCATGTGTTGAATGTTCTTGCCAATTCCCTACCCCAGGGCATATTTTGAGGGCTTGTGTCATTTACAGCCCTGCAGTCCTTGTGACTATATAAGCAATCATTGGCACTGGGTTTAAAGTGCTGTTGTGGGAAGCAGCCACAAGGCGGCAGCATTATTGCGTTCTCAAGTCTTGTTACTAGGAGAACAGAGTCTTCCTGGAGGTAGTGTTCTGACCTTGTAAATTAGAGTGCAATATGCTGGGACAAGCCCCCAGAAGTTTATGTCTCCTAACTTATGTTTTTTTTTTTAAATTTAATTTCTATTTCTTATCGGAGTAAATTTGATTAGAGTGTTTTGATTGTCTGGCTGTACAGAATCTGCTCAATGATTCATACATATGTCTGTTCATCTTCAGATCCTGTTACCATGTATGTGATCACAGAATATATATTTTGAAGGTATTGGTGATTATATAATTCATATCGTTTATATGTTATATGTTTATATACATTTAACTTACATTAGTATATGTATGTTAACCCCATAGTCCTAACTTACCCATACCCCCACCTTTCATTTTGGCTAACCATTAGTTTATTTGATAAGTCTGTGAGTGTCTTTTTCTGTGGAAATATGTTCATTGGTAGTAATCTTAGGAAACCATGTATAAATGATTTCATAGGATATTTGTCACACCCTTTTGACTTACTTAACCTTATATGACTATTTCTAGTCTCAACTGTAGTTCTGAAAACGGCATTGTTCATTTTTTTCCCGAGGCTACTCTTCCATTCTGTCCATATACCACTTCTTCTTTGTCCATTCACCTGTTTATGGACCATTTTTTGCTTCCATGTCTTGGGTATTTCAGTATTGTTGCAGTGCACATTTGCCTGCCTCTGTATTTCCGATTTTGGTGGTCTTAGGTTATAGGCCCAAAAGGTGCCCTGCCGCATCATATGGTAACTCAATTTTTACCTTTTCAAGCAGCTCCATTCAGTATGCATTAGTGCTGTTACCACTTAACATCCCACCAGCAGCTAGAATGTACACAATTCTCTAAAACCCCTTCAGCATTTATAGTTTGTAGACTTTTTGCTGATGGTCATGACTAGTGTCACCTGAAACCTTTTTGAATTTGAATTTGCATGTGGCTAATAATTCCTTATACTGAGCTTTAGGCATGTCCTTTTTTATTCTTTTCCTTTTTTTTTTAAAGAGTGAGTACAACTTCCCTACTCTTATTGACTTCTTGAAAAGTTACTCATGTGTTGAATTTTTTTGCCTATTCCCTACTCCAGGGCATTCTTTGAGGACCGGTGTCATTTAGAGCCCTGCAGTCCTTGTGACTATTAAGCAACCTTTGGCACTGGGTGTAAAGCTGCTGTTGTGGGAAACAGCCACAAGGTGGCAGCATTATTACGTTCTCAACTCTTGTTACTAGGGCAACAGAGTCTTCCTGGAGGTAGTTTTCCAAGGTTGTAAATTAGAGTGGAATGTGCTGGGACAAGCCCCCAGAAGTTTATGTCTCCTAACTTATGTTTGCTTTTTAAATTTAATTTCTATTTCTTATCAGAGTCAGTTTGCTTAGAGTGTTTTGATTGTCTGGCTGTACAGAATCTGCTCAATGATTCATACATATGTCTGTTCATCTTCGGATCCTGCTACCATGTACGTGATTACAGAATGTATATTTTTGAAGCTATTGGTGATGATATAATGCATATAGTTTATATGTGATATGTTTATATACATTTAACATACATTAGTATATGTATGTTAACCCCATTGTCCTAATTTACCCATCCTCCCACCTTTCATTTTGGCTAACCATTAGTTTATTTGATAAGTCTGTGAGTGTCTTTTTCTGTGGAAATATGTTCATTGGTAGCAATCTTAGGATAACATGTATTAATGATATCATAGGGTATTTGTCATACCCTTTTGACTTACTTAACCTTATATGATTATTTCTAGGCTCAACTCTAGTCCTGAAAACGGCATTGTTCATTTTTTTTCAGAGGCTTCTATTCCATTTGGTATGTGTACCATTTCGTCTTTGTCCATTCATCTGTTTATGGACCTTTTTTTTGCTTCCATGTCTTGGCTATTTCAATATTGTTGCAGTGCACATTTGCCTGCCTCTGTCTTTCCGAATCCAGTTGTCTTAGGTTATAGGCCCAAAATGTGCCCTGCCGCATCATATGGTAGCTCAATGTTTACCTTTTCATGCAGCTCGATTCAGTTTGCGTTACTGCTGTTACCACTTTACATCCCACCAGCAGCTAGAAGGTACACAGTTCTCTAAAACCCCTTCAGCATTTATAGTTTGTAGACTTTTTGCTGATGGTCATGACTGGTGTGAGCTGAAACCTTTTTGGAGGTTGGATACGCATGTGGCTAATAATTCCTTATGCTGAGCTTTAGGCATGTCCTTTTTTTCTTTTCCTTTTTTTTTAAAGAGTGACTACAACTTCCCTCCTCTTATTGACTTCTTGAAAATTTCTCATGTGTTGAATTTTCTTGCCAATTCCATACCCCAGGGCATTTTTTGAGGGCCTGTGTCTTTTACAGCCCTGCAGTCCTTGTGACTATATAAGCAACCATTGGCACTGGGTTTACAGCTACTGTTGTGGGAAGCAGCCACAAGGCGGCAGCATTATTACGTTCTCAAGTCTTGTTACTAGGACAACACAGTCTTCCTGGAGGTAGTGTTCCGAGCTTGTAAATTAGAGTGCAATGTGCTGGGACAAGCCCCCAGAAGTTTATGTCTCCTAACTTATGTTTGTTTTTTAAATTTAATTTCTATTTCTTATCGGAGTAAATTTGATTAGAGTGTTGTGGTTTTCTGGCTGTACAGAATCTGCTCAATGATTCATACATATGTCTGTTCATCTTCGAACCTGTTAGCATGTATGTGATTACAGAATGTATATTTTAAAGGTATTGGTGATTATATAATTTATATATTTCATATGTTATATGTTTATATACATTTAACATACATTAGTATATGTATTTTAACCCCATAGTCCTAATTTACCCATCCTCCCACCTTTCATTTTGGCTAGCCATTAGTTTATTTGATAAGTCTGTGAGTGTCTTTTTCTGTGGAAATATGTTCATTGGTAGCAATCTTAGGATAACATGTATAAATGATGTCATAGGATATTTGTCATACCCTTTTGACTTACTTAACCTTATATGATTATTTCTAGGCTCAACTGTAGTCCTGAAAACGGCATTGTTCATTTTTTTCCCGAGGCTACTATTCCATTTGGTACGTATCCCACTTCGTCTTTGTCCATTCATCTGTTTATGGACCTTTTTTTTTGCTTCCATGTCTTGGCTATTTCAATATTGGTGCAATGCACATTTGCCTGCCTCTCTCTTTCCGAATCTGGTGGTCTTAGGTTATAGGCCCAAAAGGTGCCCTGCCGCACCATATGGTAACTCAATTTTTACCTTTTCAAGCAGCTCGATTCAGTTTGCGTTACTGCTGTTACCACTTTACATCCCACCAGCAGCTAGAAGGTACACACTTCTCTAAAACCCCTTCAGCATTTATTGTTTGTAGACTTTTTGCTGATGGTCATGACTGGAGTGAGCTGAAACCTTTTTGAATTTGAATTTGCATGTGGCTAATAATTCCTTATACTGAGCTTTAGGCATGTCCTTTTTTTCTTTTCCTTTTTTTTTTAAAGAGTGAGTACAACTTCCCTCCTCTTATTGACTTCTTGGAAATTTCTCATGTGTTGAATGTTCTTGCCAATTCCCTACCCCAGGGCATATTTTGAGGGCTTGTGTCATTTACAGCCCTGCAGTCCTTGTGACTATATAAGCAATCATTGGCACTGGGTTTAAAGTGCTGTTGTGGGAAGCAGCCACAAGGCGGCAGCATTATTGCGTTCTCAAGTCTTGTTACTAGGAGAACAGAGTCTTCCTGGAGGTAGTGTTCTGAGCTTGTAAATTAGAGTGCAATATGCTGGGACAAGCCTCCAGAAGTTTATGTCTCCTAACTTATGTTTTTTTTTTAAATTTAATTTCTATTTCTTATCGGAGTAAATTTGATTAGAGTGTTGTGGTTTTCTGGCTGTACAGAATCTGCTCAATGATTCATACATATGTCTGTTCATCTTCGAACCTGTTAGCATGTATGTGATTACAGAATGTATATTTTAAAGGTATTGGTGATTATATAATTTATATATTTCATATGTTATATGTTTATATACATTTAACATACATTAGTATATGTATTTTAACCCCATAGTCCTAATTTACCCATCCTCCCACCTTTCATTTTGGTAGCCATTAGTTTATTTGATAAGTCTGTGAGTGTCTTTTTCTGTGGAAATATGTTCATTGGTAGCAATCTTAGGATAACATGTATAAATGATGTCCTAGGATATTTGTCATACCCTTTTGACTTACTTAACCTTATATGATTATTTCTAGGCTCAACTGTAGTCCTGAAAACGGCATTGTTCATTTTTTTTCCGAGGCTACTATTCCATTTGGTACGTATCCCACTTCGTCTTTGTCCATTCATCTGTTTATGGACCTTTTTTTTGCTTCCATGTCTTGGCTATTTCAATATTGTTGCAATGCACATTTGCCTGCCTCTCTCTTTCCGAATCTGGTGGTCTTAGGTTATAGGCCCAAAAGGTGCCCTGCCGCATCATATGGTTGCTCAATTTTTACCTTTTCAAGCAGCTCCATTCAGTTTGCGTTAGTGCTGTTGCCACTTTACATCCCACCAGCAGCTAGAAGGTACACAGATCTCTAAAACCCCTTCAGCATTTATAGTTTGTAGACATTTTGCTGATGGTAATGACTGGTGTGAGCTGAAACCTTTTTGAATTTGAATTTGTATGTGGCTAATAATTCCTTATACTAAGCTTTAGGTATGTCCTTTTTTTTCTTTTCCTTTTTTTTTTTAAAGAGTGAGTACAACTCCCCTCCTCTTATTGACTTCTTGAAAAATTTCTCATGTGTTGGATTTTCTTGCCTATTCCCTACCCCAGGGCAATTTTTGAGGGCCTGTGTCATTTACAGCCCTGCAGTCCTTGTGACTATATAAGCAACCATTGTCACTGGGTTTAAAGCTGCTGTTTTGGGAGACAGCCACAAGGCGGCAGCATTATTACGTTCTCAAGTCTTGTTACTAGGACAACAGAGTCTTCCTGGAGGTAGTGTTCCGAGCTTGTAAATTAGAGTGCAATGTGCTGGGACAAGCCCCCAGAAGTTTATGTCTCCTTACTTATGTTTGTTTTTTAAATTTAATTTGTCTTTCTTATCGGAGTAAATTTGATTAGAGTGTTTTGATTGTCTGGCTGTACAGAATCTGCTCAATGATTCACACATATGTCTGTTCATCTTCGGATCCTGTTACCATGTATGTGATTACAGAATGTATATTTTGAAGGTATTGGTGAATATATAATTCATATCATTTATATGTTATATGTTTATATACATTTAACTTACATTAGTATATGTATGTTAACCCCATAGTCCTAATTTACCCATCCTCCCACCTTTCATTTTGGCTAACCATTAGTTTATTTGATAAGTCTGTGAGTGTCTTTTTCTGTGGAAATATGTTCATTGGTAGCAATCTTAGGAAAACTTGTATAAATAATATCATAGGATATTTGTAATACCCTTTTGTCTTACTTAACCTTATATGATTATTTCTAGTCTCAACTCTATTCCTGAAAACGGCATTGTTCATTTTTTTCCTGAGGCTACTCTTCCATTCTGTGCATATACCACTTCTTCTTTGTCCATTCACGTGTTTATGGACCTTTTTTTTCCTTCCATGTCTTTGCTATTTCAGTATTGTTGCAGTGCACATTTGCCTGCCCCTGTCTTTCCGATTCTGGTGGTCTTAGGTTATAGGCCCAAAAGGTGCCCTGCCGCATCATATGGTAGCTCAATTTTTACGTTTTCAAGCAGCTCGATTCAGTTTGCATTAGTGCTGTTACGACTTTATATCCCACCAGCAGCTAGAAGGTACACACTTCTCTAAAACCCCTTCAGCATTTATAGTTTGTAGACTTTTTGCTGATGGTCATGACTGGTGTGAGCTGAAACCTTTTTGGAGGTTGGATACGCATGTGGCTAATAATTCCTTATGCTGAGCTTTAGGCATGTCCTATTTTTTCTTTTCCTTTTTTTTAAAAAGAGTGAGTACAACTTCCCTCCTCTTATTGATTTCTTGAAAAGTTTCTTATGTGTTGAATTTTCTTGCCTATTCCCTACCCCAGGGCATTTTTTGAGTGCCTGTGTCATTTACAACCGTGCAGTCCTTGTGACTATATAAGCAACCATTGGCACTGGGTTTAAAGGTGCTGTTTTTGGAGACAGCCACAAGGCGGCAGCATTATTACGTTCTCAAGTCTTGTTACTAGGACAACAGAGTCTTCCTGGAGGTAGTGTTCCGAGCTTGTAAATTAGAGTGCAATGTGCTGGGACAAGCCCCCAGAAGTTTATGTCTCCTAACTTATGTTTGTTTTTTAAATTTAATTTCTATTTCTTATCGGAGTAAATTTGATTAGAGTGTTGTGGTTTTCTGGCTGTACAGAATCTGCTCAATGATTCATACATATGTCTGTTCATCTTCGAACCTGTTAGCATGTATGTGATTACAGAATGTATATTTTAAAGGTATTGGTGATTATATAATTTATATATTTCATATGTTATATGTTTATATACATTTAACATACATTAGTATATGTATTTTAACCCCATAGTCCTAATTTACCCATCCTCCCACCTTTCATTTTGGCTAGCCATTAGTTTATTTGATAAGTCTGTGAGTGTCTTTTTCTGTGGAAATATGTTCATTGGTAGCAATCTTAGGATAACATGTATAAATGATGTCATAGGATATTTGTCATACCCTTTTGACTTACTTAACCTTATATGATTATTTCTAGGCTCAACTGTAGTCCTGAAAACGGCATTGTTCATTTTTTTCCCGAGGCTACTATTCCATTTGGTACGTATCCCACTTCGTCTTTGTCCATTCATCTGTTTATGGACCTTTTTTTTTGCTTCCATGTCTTGGCTATTTCAATATTGTTGCAATGCACATTTGCCTGCCTCTCTCTTTCCGAATCTGGTGGTCTTAGGTTATAGGCCCAAAAGGTGCCCTGCCGCACCATATGGTAACTCAATTTTTACCTTTTCAAGCAGCTCGATTCAGTTTGCGTTACTGCTGTTACCACTTTACATCCCACCAGCAGCTAGAAGGTACACACTTCTCTAAAACCCCTTCAGCATTTATTGTTTGTAGACTTTTTGCTGATGGTCATGACTGGAGTGAGCTGAAACCTTTTTGAATTTGAATTTGCATGTGGCTAATAATTCCTTATACTGAGCTTTAGGCATGTCCTTTTTTTCTTTTCCTTTTTTTTAAAAAGAGTGAGTACAACTTCCCTCCTCTTATTGATTTCTTGAAAAGTTTCTTATGTGTTGAATTTTCTTGCCTATTCCCTACCCCAGGGCATTTTTTGAGTGCCTGTGTCATTTACAACCGTGCAGTCCTTGTGACTATATAAGCAACCATTGGCACTGGGTTTAAAGGTGCTGTTTTTGGAGACAGCCACAAGGCGGCAGCATTATTACGTTCTCAAGTCTTGTTACTAGGACAACAGAGTCTTCCTGGAGGTAGTGTTCCGAGCTTTTAAATTAGAGTGCAATGTGCTGGGACAAGCCCCCAGAAGTTTATGTCTCCTTACTTATGTTTGTTTTTTAAATTTAATTTGTATTTTTTATCGGAGTAAATTTGATTAGAGTGTTTTGATTGTCTGGCTGTACAGAATCTGTTCAATGATTCATACATATGTCTGTTCATCTTCGGATCCTGTTACCATGTATGTGATTACAGAATGTATATTTTGAAGGTATTGGTGATTATATAATTCATATCATTTATATGTTATATGTTTATATACATTTAACTTATATTAGTATATGTATGTTAACCCCATACTCCTAATTTACCCATCCCCCCACCTTTCATTTTGGCTAACCATTAGTTTATTTGATAAGTCTGTGAGTGTCTTTTTCAGTGGAAATATGTTCATTGGTAGCAATCTTAGGATAACATGTATAAATGATATCATAGGATATTTGTCATACCCTTTTGACTTACTTAACCTTATATGATTATTTCTAGGCTCAACTCTAGTCCTGGAAACGGCATTGTTCATTTTTTTCCCGAGGCTACTATTCCATTTGGTACGTATCCCACTTCGTCTTTGTCCATTCATCTGTTGATGGACCTTTTTTTTTGCTTCCATGTCTTGGCTATTTCAGTATTGTTGCAGTGCACATTTGCCTGCCTCTGTCTTTCCGATTCCGGTGGTCTTAGGTTATAGGCCCAAAATGTGCCCTGCCGCATCATATGGTAGCTCAATGTTTACCTTTTCAAGCAGCTCGATTCAGTTTGCGTTACTGCTGTTACCACTTTACATCCCACCAGCAGCTAGAAGGTACACAGTTCTCTAAAACCCCTTCAGCATTTATAGTTTGTAGACTTTTTGCTGATGGTCATGACTGGTGTGAGCTGAAACCTTTTTGGAGGTTGGATACGCATGTGGCTAATAATTCCTTATGCTGAGCTTTAGGCATGTCCTATTTTTTCTTTTCCTTTTTTTTAAAATGAGTGAGTACAACTTCCCTCCTCTTATTGATTTCTTGAAAAGTTTCTTATGTGTTGAATTTTCTTGCCTATTCCCTACCCCAGGGCATTTTTTGAGTGCCTGTGTCATTTACAACCGTGCAGTCCTTGTGACCATATAAGCAACCATTGGCACTGGGTTTAAAGGTGCTGTTTTTGGAGACAGCCACAAGGCGGCAGCATTATTACGTTCTCAAGTCTTGTTACTAGGACAACAGAGTCTTCCTGGAGGTAGTGTTCCGAGCTTTTAAATTAGAGTGCAATGTGCTGGGACAAGCCCCCAGAAGTTTATGTCTCCTTACTTATGTTTGTTTTTTAAATTTAATTTGTATTTTTTATCGGAGTAAATTTGATTAGAGTGTTTTGATTGTCTGGCTGTACAGAATCTGTTCAATGATTCATACATATATCTGTTCATCTTCGGAACCTGTTAGCATGTATGTGATTACAGAATGTATATTTTAAAGGTATTGGTGATTATATAATTTATATATTTCATATGTTATATGTTTATATACATTTAACATACATTAGTATATGTATTTTAACCCCATTGTCCTAATTTACCCATCCTCCCACCTTTCATTTTGGCTAGCCATTAGTTTATTTGATAAGTCTGTGAGTGTCTCTTTCTGTGGAAATATGTTCATTGGTAGCAATCTTAGGATAACATGTATAAATGATGTCATAGGATATTTGTCATACCCTTTTGACTTACTTAACCTTATATGATTATTTCTAGGCTCAACTCTAGTCCTGGAAACGGCATTGTTCATTTTTTTCCCGAGGCTACTATTCCATTTGGTACGTATCCCACTTCGTCTTTGTCCATTCATCTGTTTATGGACCTTTTTTTTGCTTCCATGTCTTTGCTATTTCAGTATTGTTGCAGTGCACATTTGCCTGCCTCTGTCTTTCCGATTCTGGTGGTCTTAGGTTATAGGCCCAAAAGGTGCCCTGCCGCATCATATGGTAGCTCAATTTTTACGTTTTCAAGCAGCTCGATTCAGTTTGCATTAGTGCTGTTACGACTTTATATCCCACCAGCAGCTAGAAGGTACACACTTCTCTAAAACCCCTTCAGCATTTATAGTTTGTATACTTTTTGCTGATGGTCATGACTGGTGTGAGCTGAAACCTTTTTGGAGGTTGGATACGCATGTGGCTAATAATTCCTTATGCTGAGCTTTAGGCATGTCCTATTTTTTCATTTCCTTTTTTTTAAAATGAGTGAGTACAACTTCCCTCCTCTTATTGATTTCTTGAAAAGTTTCTTATGTGTTGAATTTTCTTGCCTATTCCCTACCCCAGGGCATTTTTTGAGTGCCTGTGTCATTTACAACCGTGCAGTCCTTGTGACTATATAAGCAACCATTGGCACTGGGTTTAAAGGTGCTGTTTTTGGAGACAGCCACAAGGCGGCAGCATTATTACGTTCTCAAGTCTTGTTACTAGGACAACAGAGTCTTCCTGGAGGTAGTGTTCCGAGCTTTTAAATTAGAGTGCAATGTGCTGGGACAAGCCCCCAGAAGTTTATGTCTCCTTACTTATGTTTGTTTTTTAAATTTAATTTGTATTTTTTATCGGAGTAAATTTGATTAGAGTGTTTTGATTGTCTGGCTGTACAGAATCTGTTCAATGATTCATACATATGTCTGTTCATCTTCGGATCCTGTTACCATGTATGTGATTACAGAATTTATATTTTGAAGGTATTGGTGATTATATAATTCATATCATTTATATGTTATATGTTTATATACATTTAACTTACATTAGTATATGTATGTTAACCCCATAGTCCTAATTTACCCATCCTCCCACCTTTCATTTTGGCTAACCGTTCGTATTTTTGATAAGTCTGTGACTGTCTTTTTCTGTGGAAATATGTTCATTGGTAGTAATCTTAGGAAACCATGTATAAATGATTTCATAGGATATTTGTCACACCCTTTTGACTTACTTAACCTTATATGACTATTTCTAGTCTCAACTGTAGTTCTGAAAACGGCATTGTTCATTTTTTTCCCGAGGCTACTCTTCCATTCTGTCCATATACCACTTCTTCTTTGTCCATTCACCTGTTTATGGACCATTTTTTGCTTCCATGTCTTGGGTATTTCAGTATTGTTGCAGTGCACATTTGCCTGCCTCTGTATTTCCGATTTTGGTGGTCTTAGGTTATAGGCCCAAAAGGTGCCCTGCCGCATCATATGGTAACTCAATTTTTACCTTTTCAAGCAGCTCCATTCAGTATGCGTTAGTGCTGTTACCACTTAACATCCCACCAGCAGCTAGAATGTACACAATTCTCTAAAACCCCTTCAGCATTTATAGTTTGTAGACTTTTTGCTGATGGTCATGACTAGTGTCACCTGAAACCTTTTTGAATTTGAATTTGCATGTGGCTAATAATTCCTTATACTGAGCTTTAGGCATGTCCTTTTTTATTCTTTTCCTTTTTTTTTTAAAGAGTGAGTACAACTTCCCTACTCTTATTGACTTCTTGAAAAGTTACTCATGTGTTGAATTTTTTTGCCTATTCCCTACTCCAGGGCATTCTTTGAGGACCGGTGTCATTTAGAGCCCTGCAGTCCTTGTGACTATTAAGCAACCTTTGGCACTGGGTGTAAAGCTGCTGTTGTGGGAAACAGCCACAAGGTGGCAGCATTATTACGTTCTCAACTCTTGTTACTAGGGCAACAGAGTCTTCCTGGAGGTAGTTTTCCAAGGTTGTAAATTAGAGTGGAATGTGCTGGGACAAGCCCCCAGAAGTTTATGTCTCCTAACTTATGTTTGCTTTTTAAATTTAATTTCTATTTCTTATCAGAGTCAGTTTGCTTAGAGTGTTTTGATTGTCTGGCTGTACAGAATCTGCTCAATGATTCATACATATGTCTGTTCATCTTCGGATCCTGCTACCATGTACGTGATTACAGAATGTATATTTTTGAAGCTATTGGTGATGATATAATGCATATAGTTTATATGTGATATGTTTATATACATTTAACATACATTAGTATATGTATGTTAACCCCATTGTCCTAATTTACCCATCCTCCCACCTTTCATTTTGGCTAACCATTAGTTTATTTGATAAGTCTGTGAGTGTCTTTTTCTGTGGAAATATGTTCATTGG
Organism: Balaenoptera physalus; assembly: GCF_965194825.1. Lineage (NCBI taxonomy): Eukaryota > Metazoa > Chordata > Mammalia > Artiodactyla > Balaenopteridae > Balaenoptera > Balaenoptera physalus. The sequence goes on from NC_138882.1 coordinate 70,617,094, forward strand.
TAGCAATCTTAGGATAACATGTATTAATGATATCATAGGGTATTTGTCATACCCTTTTGACTTACTTAACCTTATATGATTATTTCTAGGCTCAACTCTAGTCCTGAAAACGGCATTGTTCATTTTTTTTCAGAGGCTTCTATTCCATTTGGTATGTGTACCATTTCGTCTTTGTCCATTCATCTGTTTATGGACCTTTTTTTTGCTTCCATGTCTTGGCTATTTCAATATTGTTGCAGTGCACATTTGCCTGCCTCTGTCTTTCCGAATCCAGTTGTCTTAGGTTATAGGCCCAAAATGTGCCCTGCCGCATCATATGGTAGCTCAATGTTTACCTTTTCAAGCAGCTCGATTCAGTTTGCGTTACTGCTGTTACCACTTTACATCCCACCAGCAGCTAGAAGGTACACAGTTCTCTAAAACCCCTTCAGCATTTATAGTTTGTAGACTTTTTGCTGATGGTCATGACTGGTGTGAGCTGAAACCTTTTTGGAGGTTGGATACGCATGTGGCTAATAATTCCTTATGCTGAGCTTTAGGCATGTCCTTTTTTTCTTTTCCTTTTTTTTTAAAGAGTGACTACAACTTCCCTCCTCTTATTGACTTCTTGAAAATTTCTCATGTGTTGAATTTTCTTGCCAATTCCATACCCCAGGGCATTTTTTGAGGGCCTGTGTCTTTTACAGCCCTGCAGTCCTTGTGACTATATAAGCAACCATTGGCACTGGGTTTACAGCTACTGTTGTGGGAAGCAGCCACAAGGCGGCAGCATTATTACGTTCTCAAGTCTTGTTACTAGGACAACACAGTCTTCCTGGAGGTAGTGTTCCGAGCTTGTAAATTAGAGTGCAATGTGCTGGGACAAGCCCCCAGAAGTTTATGTCTCCTAACTTATGTTTGTTTTTTAAATTTAATTTCTATTTCTTATCGGAGTAAATTTGATTAGAGTGTTGTGGTTTTCTGGCTGTACAGAATCTGCTCAATGATTCATACATATGTCTGTTCATCTTCGAACCTGTTAGCATGTATGTGATTACAGAATGTATATTTTAAAGGTATTGGTGATTATATAATTTATATATTTCATATGTTATATGTTTATATACATTTAACATACATTAGTATATGTATTTTAACCCCATAGTCCTAATTTACCCATCCTCCCACCTTTCATTTTGGCTAGCCATTAGTTTATTTGATAAGTCTGTGAGTGTCTTTTTCTGTGGAAATATGTTCATTGGTAGCAATCTTAGGATAACATGTATAAATGATGTCATAGGATATTTGTCATACCCTTTTGACTTACTTAACCTTATATGATTATTTCTAGGCTCAACTGTAGTCCTGAAAACGGCATTGTTCATTTTTTTCCCGAGGCTACTATTCCATTTGGTACGTATCCCACTTCGTCTTTGTCCATTCATCTGTTTATGGACCTTTTTTTTTGCTTCCATGTCTTGGCTATTTCAATATTGTTGCAATGCACATTTGCCTGCCTCTCTCTTTCCGAATCTGGTGGTCTTAGGTTATAGGCCCAAAAGGTGCCCTGCCGCACCATATGGTAACTCAATTTTTACCTTTTCAAGCAGCTCGATTCAGTTTGCGTTACTGCTGTTACCACTTTACATCCCACCAGCAGCTAGAAGGTACACACTTCTCTAAAACCCCTTCAGCATTTATTGTTTGTAGACTTTTTGCTGATGGTCATGACTGGAGTGAGCTGAAACCTTTTTGAATTTGAATTTGCATGTGGCTAATAATTCCTTATACTGAGCTTTAGGCATGTCCTTTTTTTCTTTTCCTTTTTTTTTTAAAGAGTGAGTACAACTTCCCTCCTCTTATTGACTTCTTGGAAATTTCTCATGTGTTGAATGTTCTTGCCAATTCCCTACCCCAGGGCATATTTTGAGGGCTTGTGTCATTTACAGCCCTGCAGTCCTTGTGACTATATAAGCAATCATTGGCACTGGGTTTAAAGTGCTGTTGTGGGAAGCAGCCACAAGGCGGCAGCATTATTGCGTTCTCAAGTCTTGTTACTAGGAGAACAGAGTCTTCCTGGAGGTAGTGTTCTGAGCTTGTAAATTAGAGTGCAATATGCTGGGACAAGCCTCCAGAAGTTTATGTCTCCTAACTTATGTTTTTTTTTTAAATTTAATTTCTATTTCTTATCGGAGTAAATTTGATTAGAGTGTTGTGGTTTTCTGGCTGTACAGAATCTGCTCAATGATTCATACATATGTCTGTTCATCTTCGAACCTGTTAGCATGTATGTGATTACAGAATGTATATTTTAAAGGTATTGGTGATTATATAATTTATATATTTCATATGTTATATGTTTATATACATTTAACATACATTAGTATATGTATTTTAACCCCATAGTCCTAATTTACCCATCCTCCCACCTTTCATTTTGGTAGCCATTAGTTTATTTGATAAGTCTGTGAGTGTCTTTTTCTGTGGAAATATGTTCATTGGTAGCAATCTTAGGATAACATGTATAAATGATGTCCTAGGATATTTGTCATACCCTTTTGACTTACTTAACCTTATATGATTATTTCTAGGCTCAACTGTAGTCCTGAAAACGGCATTGTTCATTTTTTTTCCGAGGCTACTATTCCATTTGGTACGTATCCCACTTCGTCTTTGTCCATTCATCTGTTTATGGACCTTTTTTTTGCTTCCATGTCTTGGCTATTTCAATATTGTTGCAATGCACATTTGCCTGCCTCTCTCTTTCCGAATCTGGTGGTCTTAGGTTATAGGCCCAAAAGGTGCCCTGCCGCATCATATGGTTGCTCAATTTTTACCTTTTCAAGCAGCTCCATTCAGTTTGCGTTAGTGCTGTTGCCACTTTACATCCCACCAGCAGCTAGAAGGTACACAGATCTCTAAAACCCCTTCAGCATTTATAGTTTGTAGACATTTTGCTGATGGTAATGACTGGTGTGAGCTGAAACCTTTTTGAATTTGAATTTGTATGTGGCTAATAATTCCTTATACTAAGCTTTAGGTATGTCCTTTTTTTTCTTTTCCTTTTTTTTTTTAAAGAGTGAGTACAACTCCCCTCCTCTTATTGACTTCTTGAAAAATTTCTCATGTGTTGGATTTTCTTGCCTATTCCCTACCCCAGGGCAATTTTTGAGGGCCTGTGTCATTTACAGCCCTGCAGTCCTTGTGACTATATAAGCAACCATTGTCACTGGGTTTAAAGCTGCTGTTTTGGGAGACAGCCACAAGGCGGCAGCATTATTACGTTCTCAAGTCTTGTTACTAGGACAACAGAGTCTTCCTGGAGGTAGTGTTCCGAGCTTGTAAATTAGAGTGCAATGTGATGGGACAAGCCCCCAGAAGTTTATGTCTCCTTACTTATGTTTGTTTTTTAAATTTAATTTGTCTTTCTTATCGGAGTAAATTTGATTAGAGTGTTTTGATTGTCTGGCTGTACAGAATCTGCTCAATGATTCACACATATGTCTGTTCATCTTCGGATCCTGTTACCATGTATGTGATTACAGAATGTATATTTTGAAGGTATTGGTGAATATATAATTCATATCATTTATATGTTATATGTTTATATACATTTAACTTACATTAGTATATGTATGTTAACCCCATAGTCCTAATTTACCCATCCTCCCACCTTTCATTTTGGCTAACCATTAGTTTATTTGATAAGTCTGTGAGTGTCTTTTTCTGTGGAAATATGTTCATTGGTAGCAATCTTAGGAAAACTTGTATAAATAATATCATAGGATATTTGTAATACCCTTTTGTCTTACTTAACCTTATATGATTATTTCTAGTCTCAACTCTAGTCCTGAAAACGGCATTGTTCATTTTTTTCCCGAGGCTACTCTTCCATTCTGTCCATATACCACTTCTTCTTTGTCCATTCACCTGTTTATGGACCTTTTTTTTCCTTCCATGTCTTTGCTATTTCAGTATTGTTGCAGTGCACATTTGCCTGCCTCTGTCTTTCCGATTCTGGTGGTCTTAGGTTATAGGCCCAAAAGGTGCCCTGCCGCATCATATGGTAGCTCAATTTTTACGTTTTCAAGCAGCTCGATTCAGTTTGCATTAGTGCTGTTACGACTTTATATCCCACCAGCAGCTAGAAGGTACACACTTCTCTAAAACCCCTTCAGCATTTATAGTTTGTAGACTTTTTGCTGATGGTCATGACTGGTGTGAGCTGAAACCTTTTTGGAGGTTGGATACGCATGTGGCTAATAATTCCTTATGCTGAGCTTTAGGCATGTCCTATTTTTTCTTTTCCTTTTTTTTAAAAAGAGTGAGTACAACTTCCCTCCTCTTATTGATTTCTTGAAAAGTTTCTTATGTGTTGAATTTTCTTGCCTATTCCCTACCCCAGGGCATTTTTTGAGTGCCTGTGTCATTTACAACCGTGCAGTCCTTGTGACTATATAAGCAACCATTGGCACTGGGTTTAAAGGTGCTGTTTTTGGAGACAGCCACAAGGCGGCAGCATTATTACGTTCTCAAGTCTTGTTACTAGGACAACAGAGTCTTCCTGGAGGTAGTGTTCCGAGCTTTTAAATTAGAGTGCAATGTGCTGGGACAAGCCCCCAGAAGTTTATGTCTCCTTACTTATGTTTGTTTTTTAAATTTAATTTGTATTTTTTATCGGAGTAAATTTGATTAGAGTGTTTTGATTGTCTGGCTGTACAGAATCTGTTCAATGATTCATACATATGTCTGTTCATCTTCGGATCCTGTTACCATGTATGTGATTACAGAATGTATATTTTAAAGGTATTGGTGATTATATAATTCATATCATTTATATGTTATATGTTTATATACATTTAACTTATATTAGTATATGTATGTTAACCCCATACTCCTAATTTACCCATCCCCCCACCTTTCATTTTGGCTAACCATTAGTTTATTTGATAAGTCTGTGAGTGTCTTTTTCAGTGGAAATATGTTCATTGGTAGCAATCTTAGGATAACATGTATAAATGATATCATAGGATATTTGTCATACCCTTTTGACTTACTTAACCTTATATGATTATTTCTAGGCTCAACTCTAGTCCTGAAAACGGCATTGTTCATTTTTTTCCAGAGGCTACTATTCCATTTGGTACGTATCCCACTTCGTCTTTGTCCATTCATCTGTTTATGGACCTTTTTTTTTGCTTCCATGTCTTGGCTATTTCAGTATTGTTGCAGTGCACATTTGCCTGCCTCTGTCTTTCCGATTCCGGTGGTCTTAGGTTATAGGCCCAAAATGTGCCCTGCCGCATCATATGGTAGCTCAATGTTTACCTTTTCAAGCAGCTCGATTCAGTTTGCGTTACTGCTGTTACCACTTTACATCCCACCAGCAGCTAGAAGGTACACAGTTCTCTAAAACCCCTTCAGCATTTATAGTTTGTAGACTTTTTGCTGATGGTCATGACTGGTGTGAGCTGAAACCTTTTTGGAGGTTGGATACGCATGTGGCTAATAATTCCTTATGCTGAGCTTTAGGCATGTCCTATTTTTTCTTTTCCTTTTTTTTAAAATGAGTGAGTACAACTTCCCTCCTCTTATTGATTTCTTGAAAAGTTTCTTATGTGTTGAATTTTCTTGCCTATTCCCTACCCCAGGGCATTTTTTGAGTGCCTGTGTCATTTACAACCGTGCAGTCCTTGTGACTATATAAGCAACCATTGGCACTGGGTTTAAAGGTGCTGTTTTTGGAGACAGCCACAAGGCGGCAGCATTATTACGTTCTCAAGTCTTGTTACTAGGACAACAGAGTCTTCCTGGAGGTAGTGTTCCGAGCTTTTAAATTAGAGTGCAGTGTGCTGGGACAAGCCCCCAGAAGTTTATGTCTCCTTACTTATGTTTGTTTTTTAAATTTAATTTGTATTTTTTATCGGAGTAAATTTGATTAGAGTGTTTTGATTGTCTGGCTGTACAGAATCTGTTCAATGATTCATACATATATCTGTTCATCTTCGGAACCTGTTAGCATGTATGTGATTACAGAATGTATATTTTAAAGGTATTGGTGATTATATAATTTATATATTTCATATGTTATATGTTTATATACATTTAACATACATTAGTATATGTATTTTAACCCCATTGTCCTAATTTACCCATCCTCCCACCTTTCATTTTGGCTAGCAATTAGTTTATTTGATAAGTCTGTGAGTGTCTTTTTCTGTGGAAATATGTTCATTGGTAGCAATCTTAGGATAACATGTATAAATGATGTCATAGGATATTTGTCATACCCTTTTGACTTACTTAACCTTATATGATTATTTCTAGGCTCAACTGTAGTCCTGAAAACGGCATTGTTCATTTTTTTCCCGAGGCTACTATTCCATTTGGTACGTATCCCACTTCGTCTTTGTCCATTCATCTGTTGATGGACCTTTTTTTTTGCTTCCATGTCTTGGCTATTTCAGTATTGTTGCAGTGCACATTTGCCTGCCTCTGTCTTTCCGATTCCGGTGGTCTTAGGTTATAGGCCCAAAATGTGCTCTGCCGCATCATATGGTAGCTCAATGTTTACCTTTTCAAGCAGCTCGATTCAGTTTGCGTTACTGCTGTTACCACTTTACATCCCACCAGCAGCTAGAAGGTACACAGTTCTCTAAAACCCCTTCAGCATTTATAGTTTGTAGACTTTTTGCTGATGGTCATGACTGGTGTGAGCTGAAACCTTTTTGGAGGTTGGATACGCATGTGGCTAATAATTCCTTATGCTGAGCTTTAGGCATGTCCTTTTTTTCTTTTCCTTTTTTTTTAAAGAGTGACTACAACTTCCCTCCTCTTATTGACTTCTTGAAAATTTCTCATGTGTTGAATTTTCTTGCCAATTCCATACCCCAGGGCATTTTTTGAGGGCCTGTGTCTTTTACAGCCCTGCAGTCCTTGTGACTATATAAGCAACCATTGGCACTGGGTTTAAAGCTACTGTTGTGGGAAGCAGCCACAAGGCGGCAGCATTATTACGTTCTCAAGTCTTGTTACTAGGACAACACAGTCTTCCTGGAGGTAGTGTTCCGAGCTTGTAAATTAGAGTGCAATGTGCTGGGACAAGCCCCCAGAAGTTTATGTCTCCTAACTTATGTTTGTTTTTTAAATTTAATTTCTATTTCTTATCGGAGTAAATTTGATTAGAGTGTTGTGGTTTTCTGGCTGTACAGAATCTGCTCAATGATTCATACATATGTCTGTTCATCTTCGAACCTGTTAGCATGTATGTGATTACAGAATGTATATTTTAAAGGTATTGGTGATTATATAATTTATATATTTCATATGTTATATGTTTATATACATTTAACATACATTAGTATATGTATTTTAACCCCATTGTCCTAATTTACCCATCCTCCCACCTTTCATTTTGGCTAGCCATTAGTTTATTTGATAAGTCTGTGAGTGTCTCTTTCTGTGGAAATATGTTCATTGGTAGCAATCTTAGGATAACATGTATAAATGATGTCATAGGATATTTGTCATACCCTTTTGACTTACTTAAACTTATATGATTATTTCTAGGCTCAACTGTAGTCCTGAAAACGGCATTGTTCATTTTTTCCCGAGGCTACTATTCCATTTAGTACGTATCCCACTTCGTCTTTGTCCATTCATCTGTTTATGGACCTTTTTTTTTGCTTCCATGTCTTTGCTATTTCAGTATTGTTGCAGTGCACATTTGCCTGCCTCTGTCTTTCCGATTCTGGTGGTCTTAGGTTATAGGCCCAAAAGGTGCCCTGCCGCATCATATGGTAGCTCAATTTTTACGTTTTCAAGCAGCTCGATTCAGTTTGCATTAGTGCTGTTACGACTTTATATCCCACCAGCAGCTAGAAGGTACACACTTCTCTAAAACCCCTTCAGCATTTATAGTTTGTATACTTTTTGCTGATGGTCATGACTGGTGTGAGCTGAAACCTTTTTGGAGGTTGGATACGCATGTGGCTAATAATTCCTTATGCTGAGCTTTAGGCATGTCCTATTTTTTCTTTTCCTTTTTTTTAAAATGAGTGAGTACAACTTCCCTCCTCTTATTGATTTCTTGAAAAGTTTCTTATGTGTTGAATTTTCTTGCCTATTCCCTACCCCAGGGCATTTTTTGAGTGCCTGTGTCATTTACAACCGTGCAGTCCTTGTGACTATATAAGCAACCATTGGCACTGGGTTTAAAGGTGCTGTTTTTGGAGACAGCCACAAGGCGGCAGCATTATTACGTTCTCAAGTCTTGTTACTAGGACAACAGAGTCTTCCTGGAGGTAGTGTTCCGAGCTTTTAAATTAGAGTGCAATGTGCTGGGACAAGCCCCCAGAAGTTTATGTCTCCTTACTTATGTTTGTTTTTTAAATTTAATTTGTATTTTTTATCGGAGTAAATTTGATTAGAGTGTTTTGATTGTCTGGCTGTACAGAATCTGTTCAATGATTCATACATATGTCTGTTCATCTTCGGATCCTGTTACCATGTATGTGATTACAGAATGTATATTTTGAAGGTATTGGTGATTATATAATTCATATCATTTATATGTTATATGTTTATATACATTTAACTTACATTAGTATATGTATGTTAACCCCATAGTCCTAATTTACCCATCCTCCCACCTTTCATTTTGGCTAACCGTTCGTATTTTTGATAAGTCTGTGACTGTCTTTTTCTGTGGAAATATGTTCATTGGTAGTAATCTTAGGAAACCATGTATAAATGATTTCATAGGATATTTGTCACACCCTGTTGACTTACTTAACCTTATATGACTATTTCTAGTCTCAACTGTAGTTCTGAAAACGGCATTGTTCATTTTTTTCCCGAGGCTACTCTTCCATTCTGTCCATATACCACTTCTTCTTTGTCCATTCACCTGTTTATGGACCATTTTTTGCTTCCATGTCTTGGGTATTTCAGTATTGTTGCAGTGCACATTTGCCTGCCTCTGTATTTCCGATTTTGGTGGTCTTAGGTTATAGGCCCAAAAGGTGCCCTGCCGCATCATATGGTAACTCAATTTTTACCTTTTCAAGCAGCTCCATTCAGTATGCGTTAGTGCTGTTACCACTTAACATCCCACCAGCAGCTAGAATGTACACAATTCTCTAAAACCCCTTCAGCATTTATAGTTTGTAGACTTTTTGCTGATGGTCATGACTAGTGTCACCTGAAACCTTTTTGAATTTGAATTTGCATGTGGCTAATAATTCCTTATACTGAGCTTTAGGCATGTCCTTTTTTATTCTTTTCCTTTTTTTTTTTAAAGAGTGAGTACAACTTCCCTACTCTTATTGACTTCTTGAAAAGTTACTCATGTGTTGAATTTTTTTGCCTATTCCCTACTCCAGGGCATTCTTTGAGGACCGGTGTCATTTAGAGCCCTGCAGTCCTTGTGACTATTAAGCAACCTTTGGCACTGGGTGTAAAGCTGCTGTTGTGGGAAACAGCCACAAGGTGGCAGCATTATTACGTTCTCAACTCTTGTTACTAGGGCAACAGAGTCTTCCTGGAGGTAGTTTTCCAAGGTTGTAAATTAGAGTGGAATGTGCTGGGACAAGCCCCCAGAAGTTTATGTCTCCTAACTTATGTTTGCTTTTTAAATTTAATTTCTATTTCTTATCAGAGTCAGTTTGCTTAGAGTGTTTTGATTGTCTGGCTGTACAGAATCTGCTCAATGATTCATACATATGTCTGTTCATCTTCGGATCCTGCTACCATGTACGTGATTACAGAATGTATATTTTTGAAGCTATTGGTGATGATATAATGCATATAGTTTATATGTGATATGTTTATATACATTTAACATACATTAGTATATGTATGTTAACCCCATTGTCCTAATTTACCCATCCTCCCACCTTTCATTTTGGCTAACCATTAGTTTATTTGATAAGTCTGTGAGTGTCTTTTTCTGTGGAAATATGTTCATTGGTAGCAATCTTAGGATAACATGTATTAATGATATCATAGGGTATTTGTCATACCCTTTTGACTTACTTAACCTTATATGATTATTTCTAGGCTCAACTCTAGTCCTGAAAACGGCATTGTTCATTTTTTTTCAGAGGCTTCTATTCCATTTGGTATGTGTACCATTTCGTCTTTGTCCATTCATCTGTTTATGGACCTTTTTTTTGCTTCCATGTCTTGGCTATTTCAATATTGTTGCAGTGCACATTTGCCTGCCTCTGTCTTTCCGAATCCAGTTGTCTTAGGTTATAGGCCCAAAATGTGCCCTGCCGCATCATATGGTAGCTCAATGTTTACCTTTTCATGCAGCTCGATTCAGTTTGCGTTACTGCTGTTACCACTTTACATCCCACCAGCAGCTAGAAGGTACACAGTTCTCTAAAACCCCTTCAGCATTTATAGTTTGTAGACTTTTTGCTGATGGTCATGACTGGTGTGAGCTGAAACCTTTTTGGAGGTTGGATACGCATGTGGCTAATAATTCCTTATGCTGAGCTTTAGGCATGTCCTTTTTTTCTTTTCCTTTTTTTTTAAAGAGTGACTACAACTTCCCTCCTCTTATTGACTTCTTGAAAATTTCTCATGTGTTGAATTTTCTTGCCAATTCCATACCCCAGGGCATTTTTTGAGGGCCTGTGTCTTTTACAGCCCTGCAGTCCTTGTGACTATATAAGCAACCATTGGCACTGGGTTTACAGCTACTGTTGTGGGAAGCAGCCACAAGGCGGCAACATTATTACGTTCTCAAGTCTTGTTACTAGGACAACACAGTCTTCCTGGAGGTAGTGTTCCGAGCTTGTAAATTAGAGTGCAATGTGCTGGGACAAGCCCCCAGAAGTTTATGTCTCCTAACTTATGTTTGTTTTTTAAATTTAATTTCTATTTCTTATCGGAGTAAATTTGATTAGAGTGTTGTGGTTTTCTGGCTGTACAGAATCTGCTCAATGATTCATACATATGTCTGTTCATCTTCGAACCTGTTAGCATGTATGTGATTACAGAATGTATATTTTAAAGGTATTGGTGATTATATAATTTATATATTTCATATGTTATATGTTTATATACATTTAACATACATTAGTATATGTATTTTAACCCCATAGTCCTAATTTACCCATCCTCCCACCTTTCATTTTGGCTAGCCATTAGTTTATTTGATAAGTCTGTGAGTGTCTTTTTCTGTGGAAATATGTTCATTGGTAGCAATCTTAGGATAACATGTATAAATGATGTCATAGGATATTTGTCATACCCTTTTGACTTACTTAACCTTATATGATTATTTCTAGGCTCAACTGTAGTCCTGAAAACGGCATTGTTCATTTTTTTCCCGAGGCTACTATTCCATTTGGTACGTATCCCACTTCGTCTTTGTCCATTCATCTGTTTATGGACCTTTTTTTTTGCTTCCATGTCTTGGCTATTTCAATATTGTTGCAATGCACATTTGCCTGCCTCTCTCTTTCCGAATCTGGTGGTCTTAGGTTATAGGCCCAAAAGGTGCCCTGCCGCACCATATGGTAACTCAATTTTTACCTTTTCAAGCAGCTCGATTCAGTTTGCGTTACTGCTGTTACCACTTTACATCCCACCAGCAGCTAGAAGGTACACACTTCTCTAAAACCCCTTCAGCATTTATTGTTTGTAGACTTTTTGCTGATGGTCATGACTGGAGTGAGCTGAAACCTTTTTGAATTTGAATTTGCATGTGGCTAATAATTCCTTATACTGAGCTTTAGGCATGTCCTTTTTTTCTTTTCCTTTTTTTTTTAAAGAGTGAGTACAACTTCCCTCCTCTTATTGACTTCTTGGAAATTTCTCATGTGTTGAATGTTCTTGCCAATTCCCTACCCCAGGGCATATTTTGAGGGCTTGTGTCATTTACAGCCCTGCAGTCCTTGTGACTATATAAGCAATCATTGGCACTGGGTTTAAAGTGCTGTTGTGGGAAGCAGCCACAAGGCGGCAGCATTATTGCGTTCTCAAGTCTTGTTACTAGGAGAACAGAGTCTTCCTGGAGGTAGTGTTCTGAGCTTGTAAATTAGAGTGCAATATGCTGGGACAAGCCTCCAGAAGTTTATGTCTCCTAACTTATGTTTTTTTTTTAAATTTAATTTCTATTTCTTATCGGAGTAAATTTGATTAGAGTGTTGTGGTTTTCTGGCTGTACAGAATCTGCTCAATGATTCATACATATGTCTGTTCATCTTCGAACCTGTTAGCATGTATGTGATTACAGAATGTATATTTTAAAGGTATTGGTGATTATATAATTTATATATTTCATATGTTATATGTTTATATACATTTAACATACATTAGTATATGTATTTTAACCCCATAGTCCTAATTTACCCATCCTCCCACCTTTCATTTTGGTAGCCATTAGTTTATTTGATAAGTCTGTGAGTGTCTTTTTCTGTGGAAATATGTTCATTGGTAGCAATCTTAGGATAACATGTATAAATGATGTCCTAGGATATTTGTCATACCCTTTTGACTTACTTAACCTTATATGATTATTTCTAGGCTCAACTGTAGTCCTGAAAACGGCATTGTTCATTTTTTTTCCGAGGCTACTATTCCATTTGGTACGTATCCCACTTCGTCTTTGTCCATTCATCTGTTTATGGACCTTTTTTTTGCTTCCATGTCTTGGCTATTTCAATATTGTTGCAATGCACATTTGCCTGCCTCTCTCTTTCCGAATCTGGTGGTCTTAGGTTATAGGCCCAAAAGGTGCCCTGCCGCATCATATGGTTGCTCAATTTTTACCTTTTCAAGCAGCTCCATTCAGTTTGCGTTAGTGCTGTTGCCACTTTACATCCCACCAGCAGCTAGAAGGTACACAGATCTCTAAAACCCCTTCAGCATTTATAGTTTGTAGACATTTTGCTGATGGTAATGACTGGTGTGAGCTGAAACCTTTTTGAATTTGAATTTGTATGTGGCTAATAATTCCTTATACTAAGCTTTAGGTATGTCCTTTTTTTTCTTTTCCTTTTTTTTTTTAAAGAGTGAGTACAACTCCCCTCCTCTTATTGACTTCTTGAAAAATTTCTCATGTGTTGGATTTTCTTGCCTATTCCCTACCCCAGGGCAATTTTTGAGGGCCTGTGTCATTTACAGCCCTGCAGTCCTTGTGACTATATAAGCAACCATTGTCACTGGGTTTAAAGCTGCTGTTTTGGGAGACAGCCACAAGGCGGCAGCATTATTACGTTCTCAAGTCTTGTTACTAGGACAACAGAGTCTTCCTGGAGGTAGTGTTCCGAGCTTGTAAATTAGAGTGCAATGTGCTGGGACAAGCCCCCAGAAGTTTATGTCTCCTTACTTATGTTTGTTTTTTAAATTTAATTTGTCTTTCTTATCGGAGTAAATTTGATTAGAGTGTTTTGATTGTCTGGCTGTACAGAATCTGCTCAATGATTCACACATATGTCTGTTCATCTTCGGATCCTGTTACCATGTATGTGATTACAGAATGTATATTTTGAAGGTATTGGTGAATATATAATTCATATCATTTATATGTTATATGTTTATATACATTTAACTTACATTAGTATATGTATGTTAACCCCATAGTCCTAATTTACCCATCCTCCCACCTTTCATTTTGGCTAACCATTAGTTTATTTGATAAGTCTGTGAGTGTCTTTTTCTGTGGAAATATGTTCATTGGTAGCAATCTTAGGAAAACTTGTATAAATAATATCATAGGATATTTGTAATACCCTTTTGTCTTACTTAACCTTATATGATTATTTCTAGTCTCAACTCTATTCCTGAAAACGGCATTGTTCATTTTTTTCCTGAGGCTACTCTTCCATTCTGTGCATATACCACTTCTTCTTTGTCCATTCACGTGTTTATGGACCTTTTTTTTCCTTCCATGTCTTTGCTATTTCAGTATTGTTGCAGTGCACATTTGCCTGCCCCTGTCTTTCCGATTCTGGTGGTCTTAGGTTATAGGCCCAAAAGGTGCCCTGCCGCATCATATGGTAGCTCAATTTTTACGTTTTCAAGCAGCTCGATTCAGTTTGCATTAGTGCTGTTACGACTTTATATCCCACCAGCAGCTAGAAGGTACACACTTCTCTAAAACCCCTTCAGCATTTATAGTTTGTAGACTTTTTGCTGATGGTCATGACTGGTGTGAGCTGAAACCTTTTTGGAGGTTGGATACGCATGTGGCTAATAATTCCTTATGCTGAGCTTTAGGCATGTCCTATTTTTTCTTTTCCTTTTTTTTAAAAAGAGTGAGTACAACTTCCCTCCTCTTATTGATTTCTTGAAAAGTTTCTTATGTGTTGAATTTTCTTGCCTATTCCCTACCCCAGGGCATTTTTTGAGTGCCTGTGTCATTTACAACCGTGCAGTCCTTGTGACTATATAAGCAACCATTGGCACTGGGTTTAAAGGTGCTGTTTTTGGAGACAGCCACAAGGCGGCAGCATTATTACGTTCTCAAGTCTTGTTACTAGGACAACAGAGTCTTCCTGGAGGTAGTGTTCCGAGCTTGTAAATTAGAGTGCAATGTGCTGGGACAAGCCCCCAGAAGTTTATGTCTCCTAACTTATGTTTGTTTTTTAAATTTAATTTCTATTTCTTATCGGAGTAAATTTGATTAGAGTGTTGTGGTTTTCTGGCTGTACAGAATCTGCTCAATGATTCATACATATGTCTGTTCATCTTCGAACCTGTTAGCATGTATGTGATTACAGAATGTATATTTTAAAGGTATTGGTGATTATATAATTTATATATTTCATATGTTATATGTTTATATACATTTAACATACATTAGTATATGTATTTTAACCCCATAGTCCTAATTTACCCATCCTCCCACCTTTCATTTTGGCTAGCCATTAGTTTATTTGATAAGTCTGTGAGTGTCTTTTTCTGTGGAAATATGTTCATTGGTAGCAATCTTAGGATAACATGTATAAATGATGTCATAGGATATTTGTCATACCCTTTTGACTTACTTAACCTTATATGATTATTTCTAGGCTCAACTGTAGTCCTGAAAACGGCATTGTTCATTTTTTTCCCGAGGCTACTATTCCATTTGGTACGTATCCCACTTCGTCTTTGTCCATTCATCTGTTTATGGACCTTTTTTTTTGCTTCCATGTCTTGGCTATTTCAATATTGTTGCAATGCACATTTGCCTGCCTCTCTCTTTCCGAATCTGGTGGTCTTAGGTTATAGGCCCAAAAGGTGCCCTGCCGCACCATATGGTAACTCAATTTTTACCTTTTCAAGCAGCTCGATTCAGTTTGCGTTACTGCTGTTACCACTTTACATCCCACCAGCAGCTAGAAGGTACACACTTCTCTAAAACCCCTTCAGCATTTATTGTTTGTAGACTTTTTGCTGATGGTCATGACTGGAGTGAGCTGAAACCTTTTTGAATTTGAATTTGCATGTGGCTAATAATTCCTTATACTGAGCTTTAGGCATGTCCTTTTTTTCTTTTCCTTTTTTTTAAAAAGAGTGAATACAACTTCCCTCCTCTTATTGATTTCTTGAAAAGTTTCTTATGTGTTGAATTTTCTTGCCTATTCCCTACCCCAGGGCATTTTTTGAGTGCCTGTGTCATTTACAACCGTGCAGTCCTTGTGACTATATAAGCAACCATTGGCACTGGGTTTAAAGGTGCTGTTTTTGGAGACAGCCACAAGGCGGCAGCATTATTACGTTCTCAAGTCTTGTTACTAGGACAACAGAGTCTTCCTGGAGGTAGTGTTCCGAGCTTTTAAATTAGAGTGCAATGTGCTGGGACAAGCCCCCAGAAGTTTATGTCTCCTTACTTATGTTTGTTTTTTAAATTTAATTTGTATTTTTTATCGGAGTAAATTTGATTAGAGTGTTTTGATTGTCTGGCTGTACAGAATCTGTTCAATGATTCATACATATGTCTGTTCATCTTCGGATCCTGTTACCATGTATGTGATTACAGAATGTATATTTTGAAGGTATTGGTGATTATATAATTCATATCATTTATATGTTATATGTTTATATACATTTAACTTATATTAGTATATGTATGTTAACCCCATACTCCTAATTTACCCATCCCCCCACCTTTCATTTTGGCTAACCATTAGTTTATTTGATAAGTCTGTGAGTGTCTTTTTCAGTGGAAATATGTTCATTGGTAGCAATCTTAGGATAACATGTATAAATGATATCATAGGATATTTGTCATACCCTTTTGACTTACTTAACCTTATATGATTATTTCTAGGCTCAACTCTAGTCCTGGAAACGGCATTGTTCATTTTTTTCCCGAGGCTACTATTCCATTTGGTACGTATCCCACTTCGTCTTTGTCCATTCATCTGTTGATGGACCTTTTTTTTTGCTTCCATGTCTTGGCTATTTCAGTATTGTTGCAGTGCACATTTGCCTGCCTCTGTCTTTCCGATTCCGGTGGTCTTAGGTTATAGGCCCAAAATGTGCCCTGCCGCATCATATGGTAGCTCAATGTTTACCTTTTCAAGCAGCTCGATTCAGTTTGCGTTACTGCTGTTACCACTTTACATCCCACCAGCAGCTAGAAGGTACACAGTTCTCTAAAACCCCTTCAGCATTTATAGTTTGTAGACTTTTTGCTGATGGTCATGACTGGTGTGAGCTGAAACCTTTTTGGAGGTTGGATACGCATGTGGCTAATAATTCCTTATGCTGAGCTTTAGGCATGTCCTTTTTTTCTTTTCCTTTTTTTTTAAAGAGTGACTACAACTTCCCTCCTCTTATTGACTTCTTGAAAATTTCTCATGTGTTGAATTTTCTTGCCAATTCCATACCCCAGGGCATTTTTTGAGGGCCTGTGTCTTTTACAGCCCTGCAGTCCTTGTGACTATATAAGCAACCATTGGCACTGGGTTTAAAGCTACTGTTGTGGGAAGCAGCCACAAGGCGGCAGCATTATTACGTTCTCAAGTCTTGTTACTAGGACAACACAGTCTTCCTGGAGGTAGTGTTCCGAGCTTGTAAATTAGAGTGCAATGTGCTGGGACAAGCCCCCAGAAGTTTATGTCTCCTAACTTATGTTTGTTTTTTAAATTTAATTTCTATTTCTTATCGGAGTAAATTTGATTAGAGTGTTGTGGTTTTCTGGCTGTACAGAATCTGCTCAATGATTCATACATATGTCTGTTCATCTTCGAACCTGTTAGCATGTATGTGATTACAGAATGTATATTTTAAAGGTATTGGTGATTATATAATTTATATATTTCATATGTTATATGTTTATATACATTTAACATACATTAGTATATGTATTTTAACCCCATTGTCCTAATTTACCCATCCTCCCACCTTTCATTTTGGCTAGCCATTAGTTTATTTGATAAGTCTGTGAGTGTCTCTTTCTGTGGAAATATGTTCATTGGTAGCAATCTTAGGATAACATGTATAAATGATGTCATAGGATATTTGTCATACCCTTTTGACTTACTTAACCTTATATGATTATTTCTAGGCTCAACTGTAGTCCTGAAAACGGCATTGTTCATTTTTTCCCGAGGCTACTATTCCATTTGGTACGTATCCCACTTCGTCTTTGTCCATTCATCTGTTTATGGACCTTTTTTTTTGCTTCCATGTCTTGGCTATTTCAGTATTGTTGCAGTGCACATTTGCCTGCCTCTGTCTTTCCGATTCTGGTGGTCTTAGGTTATAGGCCCAAAAGGTGCCCTGCCGCATCATATGGTAGCTCAATTTTTACGTTTTCAAGCAGCTCGATTCAGTTTGCATTAGTGCTGTTACGACTTTATATCCCACCAGCAGCTAGAAGGTACACACTTCTCTAAAACCCCTTCAGCATTTATAGTTTGTATACTTTTTGCTGATGGTCATGACTGGTGTGAGCTGAAACCTTTTTGGAGGTTGGATACGCATGTGGCTAATAATTCCTTATGCTGAGCTTTAGGCATGTCCTATTTTTTCTTTTCCTTTTTTTTAAAATGAGTGAGTACAACTTCCCTCCTCTTATTGATTTCTTGAAAAGTTTCTTATGTGTTGAATTTTCTTGCCTATTCCCTACCCCAGGGCATTTTTTGAGTGCCTGTGTCATTTACAACCGTGCAGTCCTTGTGACTATATAAGCAACCATTGGCACTGGGTTTAAAGGTGCTGTTTTTGGAGACAGCCACAAGGCGGCAGCATTATTACGTTCTCAAGTCTTGTTACTAGGACAACAGAGTCTTCCTGGAGGTAGTGTTCCGAGCTTTTAAATTAGAGTGCAATGTGCTGGGACAAGCCCCCAGAAGTTTATGTCTCCTTACTTATGTTTGTTTTTTAAATTTAATTTGTATTTTTTATCGGAGTAAATTTGATTAGAGTGTTTTGATTGTCTGGCTGTACAGAATCTGTTCAATGATTCATACATATGTCTGTTCATCTTCGGATCCTGTTACCATGTATGTGATTACAGAATGTATATTTTGAAGGTATTGGTGATTATATAATTCATATCATTTATATGTTATATGTTTATATACATTTAACTTACATTAGTATATGTATGTTAACCCCATAGTCCTAATTTACCCATCCTCCCACCTTTCATTTTGGCTAACCGTTCGTATTTTTGATAAGTCTGTGACTGTCTTTTTCTGTGGAAATATGTTCATTGGTAGTAATCTTAGGAAACCATGTATAAATGATTTCATAGGATATTTGTCACACCCTTTTGACTTACTTAACCTTATATGACTATTTCTAGTCTCAACTGTAGTTCTGAAAACGGCATTGTTCATTTTTTTCCCGAGGCTACTCTTCCATTCTGTCCATATACCACTTCTTCTTTGTCCATTCACCTGTTTATGGACCATTTTTTGCTTCCATGTCTTGGGTATTTCAGTATTGTTGCAGTGCACATTTGCCTGCCTCTGTATTTCCGATTTTGGTGGTCTTAGGTTATAGGCCCAAAAGGTGCCCTGCCGCATCATATGGTAACTCAATTTTTACCTTTTCAAGCAGCTCCATTCAGTATGCGTTAGTGCTGTTACCACTTAACATCCCACCAGCAGCTAGAATGTACACAATTCTCTAAAACCCCTTCAGCATTTATAGTTTGTAGACTTTTTGCTGATGGTCATGACTAGTGTCACCTGAAACCTTTTTGAATTTGAATTTGCATGTGGCTAATAATTCCTTATACTGAGCTTTAGGCATGTCCTTTTTTATTCTTTTCCTTTTTTTTTTAAAGAGTGAGTACAACTTCCCTACTCTTATTGACTTCTTGAAAAGTTACTCATGTGTTGAATTTTTTTGCCTATTCCCTACTCCAGGGCATTCTTTGAGGACCGGTGTCATTTAGAGCCCTGCAGTCCTTGTGACTATTAAGCAACCTTTGGCACTGGGTGTAAAGCTGCTGTTGTGGGAAACAGCCACAAGGTGGCAGCATTATTACGTTCTCAACTCTTGTTACTAGGGCAACAGAGTCTTCCTGGAGGTAGTTTTCCAAGGTTGTAAATTAGAGTGGAATGTGCTGGGACAAGCCCCCAGAAGTTTATGTCTCCTAACTTATGTTTGCTTTTTAAATTTAATTTCTATTTCTTATCAGAGTCAGTTTGCTTAGAGTGTTTTGATTGTCTGGCTGTACAGAATCTGCTCAATGATTCATACATATGTCTGTTCATCTTCGGATCCTGCTACCATGTACGTGATTACAGAATGTATATTTTTGAAGCTATTGGTGATGATATAATGCATATAGTTTATATGTGATATGTTTATATACATTTAACATACATTAGTATATGTATGTTAACCCCATTGTCCTAATTTACCCATCCTCCCACCTTTCATTTTGGCTAACCATTAGTTTATTTGATAAGTCTGTGAGTGTCTTTTTCTGTGGAAATATGTTCATTGGTAGCAATCTTAGGATAACATGTATTAATGATATCATAGGGTATTTGTCATACCCTTTTGACTTACTTAACCTTATATGATTATTTCTAGGCTCAACTCTAGTCCTGAAAACGGCATTGTTCATTTTTTTTCAGAGGCTTCTATTCCATTTGGTATGTGTACCATTTCGTCTTTGTCCATTCATCTGTTTATGGACCTTTTTTTTGCTTCCATGTCTTGGCTATTTCAATATTGTTGCAGTGCACATTTGCCTGCCTCTGTCTTTCCGAATCCAGTTGTCTTAGGTTATAGGCCCAAAATGTGCCCTGCCGCATCATATGGTAGCTCAATGTTTACCTTTTCAAGCAGCTCGATTCAGTTTGCGTTACTGCTGTTACCACTTTACATCCCACCAGCAGCTAGAAGGTACACAGTTCTCTAAAACCCCTTCAGCATTTATAGTTTGTAGACTTTTTGCTGATGGTCATGACTGGTGTGAGCTGAAACCTTTTTGGAGGTTGGATACGCATGTGGCTAATAATTCCTTATGCTGAGCTTTAGGCATGTCCTTTTTTTCTTTTCCTTTTTTTTAAAAAGAGTGAGTACAACTTCCCTCCTCTTATTGATTTCTTGAAAAGTTTCTTATGTGTTGAATTTTCTTGCCTATTCCCTACCCCAGGGCATTTTTTGAGTGCCTGTGTCATTTACAACCGTGCAGTCCTTGTGACTATATAAGCAACCATTGGCACTGGGTTTAAAGGTGCTGTTTTTGGAGACAGCCACAAGGCGGCAGCATTATTACGTTCTCAAGTCTTGTTACTAGGACAACAGAGTCTTCCTGGAGGTAGTGTTCCGAGCTTTTAAATTAGAGTGCAATGTGCTGGGACAAGCCCCCAGAAGTTTATGTCTCCTTACTTATGTTTGTTTTTTAAATTTAATTTGTATTTTTTATCGGAGTAAATTTGATTAGAGTGTTTTGATTGTCTGGCTGTACAGAATCTGTTCAATGATTCATACATATGTCTGTTCATCTTCGGATCCTGTTACCATGTATGTGATTACAGAATGTATATTTTGAAGGTATTGGTGATTATATAATTCATATCATTTATATGTTATATGTTTATATACATTTAACTTATATTAGTATATGTATGTTAACCCCATACTCCTAATTTACCCATCCCCCCACCTTTCATTTTGGCTAACCATTAGTTTATTTGATAAGTCTGTGAGTGTCTTTTTCAGTGGAAATATGTTCATTGGTAGCAATCTTAGGATAACATGTATAAATGATATCATAGGATATTTGTCATACCCTTTTGACTTACTTAACCTTATATGATTATTTCTAGGCTCAACTCTAGTCCTGGAAACGGCATTGTTCATTTTTTTCCCGAGGCTACTATTCCATTTGGTACGTATCCCACTTCGTCTTTGTCCATTCATCTGTTGATGGACCTTTTTTTTTGCTTCCATGTCTTGGCTATTTCAGTATTGTTGCAGTGCACATTTGCCTGCCTCTGTCTTTCCGATTCCGGTGGTCTTAGGTTATAGGCCCAAAATGTGCCCTGCCGCATCATATGGTAGCTCAATGTTTACCTTTTCAAGCAGCTCGATTCAGTTTGCGTTACTGCTGTTACCACTTTACATCCCACCAGCAGCTAGAAGGTACACAGTTCTCTAAAACCCCTTCAGCATTTATAGTTTGTAGACTTTTTGCTGATGGTCATGACTGGTGTGAGCTGAAACCTTTTTGGAGGTTGGATACGCATGTGGCTAATAATTCCTTATGCTGAGCTTTAGGCATGTCCTTTTTTTCTTTTCCTTTTTTTTTAAAGAGTGACTACAACTTCCCTCCTCTTATTGACTTCTTGAAAATTTCTCATGTGTTGAATTTTCTTGCCAATTCCATACCCCAGGGCATTTTTTGAGGGCCTGTGTCTTTTACAGCCCTGCAGTCCTTGTGACTATATAAGCAACCATTGGCACTGGGTTTAAAGCTACTGTTGTGGGAAGCAGCCACAAGGCGGCAGCATTATTACGTTCTCAAGTCTTGTTACTAGGACAACACAGTCTTCCTGGAGGTAGTGTTCCGAGCTTGTAAATTAGAGTGCAATGTGCTGGGACAAGCCCCCAGAAGTTTATGTCTCCTAACTTATGTTTGTTTTTTAAATTTAATTTCTATTTCTTATCGGAGTAAATTTGATTAGAGTGTTGTGGTTTTCTGGCTGTACAGAATCTGCTCAATGATTCATACATATGTCTGTTCATCTTCGAACCTGTTAGCATGTATGTGATTACAGAATGTATATTTTAAAGGTATTGGTGATTATATAATTTATATATTTCATATGTTATATGTTTATATACATTTAACATACATTAGTATATGTATTTTAACCCCATTGTCCTAATTTACCCATCCTCCCACCTTTCATTTTGGCTAGCCATTAGTTTATTTGATAAGTCTGTGAGTGTCTCTTTCTGTGGAAATATGTTCATTGGTAGCAATCTTAGGATAACATGTATAAATGATGTCATAGGATATTTGTCATACCCTTTTGACTTACTTAACCTTATATGATTATTTCTAGGCTCAACTGTAGTCCTGAAAACGGCATTGTTCATTTTTTCCCGAGGCTACTATTCCATTTGGTACGTATCCCACTTCGTCTTTGTCCATTCATCTGTTTATGGACCTTTTTTTTTGCTTCCATGTCTTGGCTATTTCAGTATTGTTGCAGTGCACATTTGCCTGCCTCTGTCTTTCCGATTCTGGTGGTCTTAGGTTATAGGCCCAAAAGGTGCCCTGCCGCATCATATGGTAGCTCAATTTTTACGTTTTCAAGCAGCTCGATTCAGTTTGCATTAGTGCTGTTACGACTTTATATCCCACCAGCAGCTAGAAGGTACACACTTCTCTAAAACCCCTTCAGCATTTATAGTTTGTATACTTTTTGCTGATGGTCATGACTGGTGTGAGCTGAAACCTTTTTGGAGGTTGGATACGCATGTGGCTAATAATTCCTTATGCTGAGCTTTAGGCATGTCCTATTTTTTCTTTTCCTTTTTTTTAAAATGAGTGAGTACAACTTCCCTCCTCTTATTGATTTCTTGAAAAGTTTCTTATGTGTTGAATTTTCTTGCCTATTCCCTACCCCAGGGCATTTTTTGAGTGCCTGTGTCATTTACAACCGTGCAGTCCTTGTGACTATATAAGCAACCATTGGCACTGGGTTTAAAGGTGCTGTTTTTGGAGACAGCCACAAGGCGGCAGCATTATTACGTTCTCAAGTCTTGTTACTAGGACAACAGAGTCTTCCTGGAGGTAGTGTTCCGAGCTTTTAAATTAGAGTGCAATGTGCTGGGACAAGCCCCCAGAAGTTTATGTCTCCTTACTTATGTTTGTTTTTTAAATTTAATTTGTATTTTTTATCGGAGTAAATTTGATTAGAGTGTTTTGATTGTCTGGCTGTACAGAATCTGTTCAATGATTCATACATATGTCTGTTCATCTTCGGATCCTGTTACCATGTATGTGATTACAGAATGTATATTTTGAAGGTATTGGTGATTATATAATTCATATCATTTATATGTTATATGTTTATATACATTTAACTTACATTAGTATATGTATGTTAACCCCATAGTCCTAATTTACCCATCCTCCCACCTTTCATTTTGGCTAACCGTTCGTATTTTTGATAAGTCTGTGACTGTCTTTTTCTGTGGAAATATGTTCATTGGTAGTAATCTTAGGAAACCATGTATAAATGATTTCATAGGATATTTGTCACACCCTGTTGACTTACTTAACCTTATATGACTATTTCTAGTCTCAACTGTAGTTCTGAAAACGGCATTGTTCATTTTTTTCCCGAGGCTACTCTTCCATTCTGTCCATATACCACTTCTTCTTTGTCCATTCACCTGTTTATGGACCATTTTTTGCTTCCATGTCTTGGGTATTTCAGTATTGTTGCAGTGCACATTTGCCTGCCTCTGTATTTCCGATTTTGGTGGTCTTAGGTTATAGGCCCAAAAGGTGCCCTGCCGCATCATATGGTAACTCAATTTTTACCTTTTCAAGCAGCTCCATTCAGTATGCGTTAGTGCTGTTACCACTTAACATCCCACCAGCAGCTAGAATGTACACAATTCTCTAAAACCCCTTCAGCATTTATAGTTTGTAGACTTTTTGCTGATGGTCATGACTAGTGTCACCTGAAACCTTTTTGAATTTGAATTTGCATGTGGCTAATAATTCCTTATACTGAGCTTTAGGCATGTCCTTTTTTATTCTTTTCCTTTTTTTTTTAAAGAGTGAGTACAACTTCCCTACTCTTATTGACTTCTTGAAAAGTTACTCATGTGTTGAATTTTTTTGCCTATTCCCTACTCCAGGGCATTCTTTGAGGACCGGTGTCATTTAGAGCCCTGCAGTCCTTGTGACTATTAAGCAACCTTTGGCACTGGGTGTAAAGCTG
Source organism: Balaenoptera physalus (assembly GCF_965194825.1). Taxonomy (NCBI): domain Eukaryota; kingdom Metazoa; phylum Chordata; class Mammalia; order Artiodactyla; family Balaenopteridae; genus Balaenoptera; species Balaenoptera physalus. The sequence goes on from NC_138882.1 coordinate 70,641,459, forward strand.
CTGTTGTGGGAAACAGCCACAAGGTGGCAGCATTATTACGTTCTCAACTCTTGTTACTAGGGCAACAGAGTCTTCCTGGAGGTAGTTTTCCAAGGTTGTAAATTAGAGTGGAATGTGCTGGGACAAGCCCCCAGAAGTTTATGTCTCCTAACTTATGTTTGCTTTTTAAATTTAATTTCTATTTCTTATCAGAGTCAGTTTGCTTAGAGTGTTTTGATTGTCTGGCTGTACAGAATCTGCTCAATGATTCATACATATGTCTGTTCATCTTCGGATCCTGCTACCATGTACGTGATTACAGAATGTATATTTTTGAAGCTATTGGTGATGATATAATGCATATAGTTTATATGTGATATGTTTATATACATTTAACATACATTAGTATATGTATGTTAACCCCATTGTCCTAATTTACCCATCCTCCCACCTTTCATTTTGGCTAACCATTAGTTTATTTGATAAGTCTGTGAGTGTCTTTTTCTGTGGAAATATGTTCATTGGTAGCAATCTTAGGATAACATGTATTAATGATATCATAGGGTATTTGTCATACCCTTTTGACTTACTTAACCTTATATGATTATTTCTAGGCTCAACTCTAGTCCTGAAAACGGCATTGTTCATTTTTTTTCAGAGGCTTCTATTCCATTTGGTATGTGTACCATTTCGTCTTTGTCCATTCATCTGTTTATGGACCTTTTTTTTGCTTCCATGTCTTGGCTATTTCAATATTGTTGCAGTGCACATTTGCCTGCCTCTGTCTTTCCGAATCCAGTTGTCTTAGGTTATAGGCCCAAAATGTGCCCTGCCGCATCATATGGTAGCTCAATGTTTACCTTTTCAAGCAGCTCGATTCAGTTTGCGTTACTGCTGTTACCACTTTACATCCCACCAGCAGCTAGAAGGTACACAGTTCTCTAAAACCCCTTCAGCATTTATAGTTTGTAGACTTTTTGCTGATGGTCATGACTGGTGTGAGCTGAAACCTTTTTGGAGGTTGGATACGCATGTGGCTAATAATTCCTTATGCTGAGCTTTAGGCATGTCCTTTTTTTCTTTTCCTTTTTTTTTAAAGAGTGACTACAACTTCCCTCCTCTTATTGACTTCTTGAAAATTTCTCATGTGTTGAATTTTCTTGCCAATTCCATACCCCAGGGCATTTTTTGAGGGCCTGTGTCTTTTACAGCCCTGCAGTCCTTGTGACTATATAAGCAACCATTGGCACTGGGTTTACAGCTACTGTTGTGGGAAGCAGCCACAAGGCGGCAGCATTATTACGTTCTCAAGTCTTGTTACTAGGACAACACAGTCTTCCTGGAGGTAGTGTTCCGAGCTTGTAAATTAGAGTGCAATGTGCTGGGACAAGCCCCCAGAAGTTTATGTCTCCTAACTTATGTTTGTTTTTTAAATTTAATTTCTATTTCTTATCGGAGTAAATTTGATTAGAGTGTTGTGGTTTTCTGGCTGTACAGAATCTGCTCAATGATTCATACATATGTCTGTTCATCTTCGAACCTGTTAGCATGTATGTGATTACAGAATGTATATTTTAAAGGTATTGGTGATTATATAATTTATATATTTCATATGTTATATGTTTATATACATTTAACATACATTAGTATATGTATTTTAACCCCATAGTCCTAATTTACCCATCCTCCCACCTTTCATTTTGGCTAGCCATTAGTTTATTTGATAAGTCTGTGAGTGTCTTTTTCTGTGGAAATATGTTCATTGGTAGCAATCTTAGGATAACATGTATAAATGATGTCATAGGATATTTGTCATACCCTTTTGACTTACTTAACCTTATATGATTATTTCTAGGCTCAACTGTAGTCCTGAAAACGGCATTGTTCATTTTTTTCCCGAGGCTACTATTCCATTTGGTACGTATCCCACTTCGTCTTTGTCCATTCATCTGTTTATGGACCTTTTTTTTTGCTTCCATGTCTTGGCTATTTCAATATTGTTGCAATGCACATTTGCCTGCCTCTCTCTTTCCGAATCTGGTGGTCTTAGGTTATAGGCCCAAAAGGTGCCCTGCCGCACCATATGGTAACTCAATTTTTACCTTTTCAAGCAGCTCGATTCAGTTTGCGTTACTGCTGTTACCACTTTACATCCCACCAGCAGCTAGAAGGTACACACTTCTCTAAAACCCCTTCAGCATTTATTGTTTGTAGACTTTTTGCTGATGGTCATGACTGGAGTGAGCTGAAACCTTTTTGAATTTGAATTTGCATGTGGCTAATAATTCCTTATACTGAGCTTTAGGCATGTCCTTTTTTTCTTTTCCTTTTTTTTTTAAAGAGTGAGTACAACTTCCCTCCTCTTATTGACTTCTTGGAAATTTCTCATGTGTTGAATGTTCTTGCCAATTCCCTACCCCAGGGCATATTTTGAGGGCTTGTGTCATTTACAGCCCTGCAGTCCTTGTGACTATATAAGCAATCATTGGCACTGGGTTTAAAGTGCTGTTGTGGGAAGCAGCCACAAGGCGGCAGCATTATTGCGTTCTCAAGTCTTGTTACTAGGAGAACAGAGTCTTCCTGGAGGTAGTGTTCTGAGCTTGTAAATTAGAGTGCAATATGCTGGGACAAGCCTCCAGAAGTTTATGTCTCCTAACTTATGTTTTTTTTTTAAATTTAATTTCTATTTCTTATCGGAGTAAATTTGATTAGAGTGTTGTGGTTTTCTGGCTGTACAGAATCTGCTCAATGATTCATACATATGTCTGTTCATCTTCGAACCTGTTAGCATGTATGTGATTACAGAATGTATATTTTAAAGGTATTGGTGATTATATAATTTATATATTTCATATGTTATATGTTTATATACATTTAACATACATTAGTATATGTATTTTAACCCCATAGTCCTAATTTACCCATCCTCCCACCTTTCATTTTGGTAGCCATTAGTTTATTTGATAAGTCTGTGAGTGTCTTTTTCTGTGGAAATATGTTCATTGGTAGCAATCTTAGGATAACATGTATAAATGATGTCCTAGGATATTTGTCATACCCTTTTGACTTACTTAACCTTATATGATTATTTCTAGGCTCAACTGTAGTCCTGAAAACGGCATTGTTCATTTTTTTTCCGAGGCTACTATTCCATTTGGTACGTATCCCACTTCGTCTTTGTCCATTCATCTGTTTATGGACCTTTTTTTTGCTTCCATGTCTTGGCTATTTCAATATTGTTGCAATGCACATTTGCCTGCCTCTCTCTTTCCGAATCTGGTGGTCTTAGGTTATAGGCCCAAAAGGTGCCCTGCCGCATCATATGGTTGCTCAATTTTTACCTTTTCAAGCAGCTCCATTCAGTTTGCGTTAGTGCTGTTGCCACTTTACATCCCACCAGCAGCTAGAAGGTACACAGATCTCTAAAACCCCTTCAGCATTTATAGTTTGTAGACATTTTGCTGATGGTAATGACTGGTGTGAGCTGAAACCTTTTTGAATTTGAATTTGTATGTGGCTAATAATTCCTTATACTAAGCTTTAGGTATGTCCTTTTTTTTCTTTTCCTTTTTTTTTTTAAAGAGTGAGTACAACTCCCCTCCTCTTATTGACTTCTTGAAAAATTTCTCATGTGTTGGATTTTCTTGCCTATTCCCTACCCCAGGGCAATTTTTGAGGGCCTGTGTCATTTACAGCCCTGCAGTCCTTGTGACTATATAAGCAACCATTGTCACTGGGTTTAAAGCTGCTGTTTTGGGAGACAGCCACAAGGCGGCAGCATTATTACGTTCTCAAGTCTTGTTACTAGGACAACAGAGTCTTCCTGGAGGTAGTGTTCCGAGCTTGTAAATTAGAGTGCAATGTGCTGGGACAAGCCCCCAGAAGTTTATGTCTCCTTACTTATGTTTGTTTTTTAAATTTAATTTGTCTTTCTTATCGGAGTAAATTTGATTAGAGTGTTTTGATTGTCTGGCTGTACAGAATCTGCTCAATGATTCACACATATGTCTGTTCATCTTCGGATCCTGTTACCATGTATGTGATTACAGAATGTATATTTTGAAGGTATTGGTGAATATATAATTCATATCATTTATATGTTATATGTTTATATACATTTAACTTACATTAGTATATGTATGTTAACCCCATAGTCCTAATTTACCCATCCTCCCACCTTTCATTTTGGCTAACCATTAGTTTATTTGATAAGTCTGTGAGTGTCTTTTTCTGTGGAAATATGTTCATTGGTAGCAATCTTAGGAAAACTTGTATAAATAATATCATAGGATATTTGTAATACCCTTTTGTCTTACTTAACCTTATATGATTATTTCTAGTCTCAACTCTAGTCCTGAAAACGGCATTGTTCATTTTTTTCCCGAGGCTACTCTTCCATTCTGTCCATATACCACTTCTTCTTTGTCCATTCACCTGTTTATGGACCTTTTTTTTCCTTCCATGTCTTTGCTATTTCAGTATTGTTGCAGTGCACATTTGCCTGCCTCTGTCTTTCCGATTCTGGTGGTCTTAGGTTATAGGCCCAAAAGGTGCCCTGCCGCATCATATGGTAGCTCAATTTTTACGTTTTCAAGCAGCTCGATTCAGTTTGCATTAGTGCTGTTACGACTTTATATCCCACCAGCAGCTAGAAGGTACACACTTCTCTAAAACCCCTTCAGCATTTATAGTTTGTAGACTTTTTGCTGATGGTCATGACTGGTGTGAGCTGAAACCTTTTTGGAGGTTGGATACGCATGTGGCTAATAATTCCTTATGCTGAGCTTTAGGCATGTCCTATTTTTTCTTTTCCTTTTTTTTAAAAAGAGTGAGTACAACTTCCCTCCTCTTATTGATTTCTTGAAAAGTTTCTTATGTGTTGAATTTTCTTGCCTATTCCCTACCCCAGGGCATTTTTTGAGTGCCTGTGTCATTTACAACCGTGCAGTCCTTGTGACTATATAAGCAACCATTGGCACTGGGTTTAAAGGTGCTGTTTTTGGAGACAGCCACAAGGCGGCAGCATTATTACGTTCTCAAGTCTTGTTACTAGGACAACAGAGTCTTCCTGGAGGTAGTGTTCCGAGCTTTTAAATTAGAGTGCAATGTGCTGGGACAAGCCCCCAGAAGTTTATGTCTCCTTACTTATGTTTGTTTTTTAAATTTAATTTGTATTTTTTATCGGAGTAAATTTGATTAGAGTGTTTTGATTGTCTGGCTGTACAGAATCTGTTCAATGATTCATACATATGTCTGTTCATCTTCGGATCCTGTTACCATGTATGTGATTACAGAATGTATATTTTGAAGGTATTGGTGATTATATAATTCATATCATTTATATGTTATATGTTTATATACATTTAACTTATATTAGTATATGTATGTTAACCCCATACTCCTAATTTACCCATCCCCCCACCTTTCATTTTGGCTAACCATTAGTTTATTTGATAAGTCTGTGAGTGTCTTTTTCAGTGGAAATATGTTCATTGGTAGCAATCTTAGGATAACATGTATAAATGATATCATAGGATATTTGTCATACCCTTTTGACTTACTTAACCTTATATGATTATTTCTAGGCTCAACTCTAGTCCTGAAAACGGCATTGTTCATTTTTTTCCAGAGGCTACTATTCCATTTGGTACGTATCCCACTTCGTCTTTGTCCATTCATCTGTTTATGGACCTTTTTTTTTGCTTCCATGTCTTGGCTATTTCAGTATTGTTGCAGTGCACATTTGCCTGCCTCTGTCTTTCCGATTCCGGTGGTCTTAGGTTATAGGCCCAAAATGTGCCCTGCCGCATCATATGGTAGCTCAATGTTTACCTTTTCAAGCAGCTCGATTCAGTTTGCGTTACTGCTGTTACCACTTTACATCCCACCAGCAGCTAGAAGGTACACAGTTCTCTAAAACCCCTTCAGCATTTATAGTTTGTAGACTTTTTGCTGATGGTCATGACTGGTGTGAGCTGAAACCTTTTTGGAGGTTGGATACGCATGTGGCTAATAATTCCTTATGCTGAGCTTTAGGCATGTCCTATTTTTTCTTTTCCTTTTTTTTAAAATGAGTGAGTACAACTTCCCTCCTCTTATTGATTTCTTGAAAAGTTTCTTATGTGTTGAATTTTCTTGCCTATTCCCTACCCCAGGGCATTTTTTGAGTGCCTGTGTCATTTACAACCGTGCAGTCCTTGTGACTATATAAGCAACCATTGGCACTGGGTTTAAAGGTGCTGTTTTTGGAGACAGCCACAAGGCGGCAGCATTATTACGTTCTCAAGTCTTGTTACTAGGACAACAGAGTCTTCCTGGAGGTAGTGTTCCGAGCTTTTAAATTAGAGTGCAATGTGCTGGGACAAGCCCCCAGAAGTTTATGTCTCCTTACTTATGTTTGTTTTTTAAATTTAATTTGTATTTTTTATCGGAGTAAATTTGATTAGAGTGTTTTGATTGTCTGGCTGTACAGAATCTGTTCAATGATTCATACATATATCTGTTCATCTTCGGAACCTGTTAGCATGTATGTGATTACAGAATGTATATTTTAAAGGTATTGGTGATTATATAATTTATATATTTCATATGTTATATGTTTATATACATTTAACATACATTAGTATATGTATTTTAACCCCATTGTCCTAATTTACCCATCCTCCCACCTTTCATTTTGGCTAGCAATTAGTTTATTTGATAAGTCTGTGAGTGTCTTTTTCTGTGGAAATATGTTCATTGGTAGCAATCTTAGGATAACATGTATAAATGATGTCATAGGATATTTGTCATACCCTTTTGACTTACTTAACCTTATATGATTATTTCTAGGCTCAACTGTAGTCCTGAAAACGGCATTGTTCATTTTTTTCCCGAGGCTACTATTCCATTTGGTACGTATCCCACTTCGTCTTTGTCCATTCATCTGTTGATGGACCTTTTTTTTTGCTTCCATGTCTTGGCTATTTCAGTATTGTTGCAGTGCACATTTGCCTGCCTCTGTCTTTCCGATTCCGGTGGTCTTAGGTTATAGGCCCAAAATGTGCCCTGCCGCATCATATGGTAGCTCAATGTTTACCTTTTCAAGCAGCTCGATTCAGTTTGCGTTACTGCTGTTACCACTTTACATCCCACCAGCAGCTAGAAGGTACACAGTTCTCTAAAACCCCTTCAGCATTTATAGTTTGTAGACTTTTTGCTGATGGTCATGACTGGTGTGAGCTGAAACCTTTTTGGAGGTTGGATACGCATGTGGCTAATAATTCCTTATGCTGAGCTTTAGGCATGTCCTTTTTTTCTTTTCCTTTTTTTTTAAAGAGTGACTACAACTTCCCTCCTCTTATTGACTTCTTGAAAATTTCTCATGTGTTGAATTTTCTTGCCAATTCCATACCCCAGGGCATTTTTTGAGGGCCTGTGTCTTTTACAGCCCTGCAGTCCTTGTGACTATATAAGCAACCATTGGCACTGGGTTTAAAGCTACTGTTGTGGGAAGCAGCCACAAGGCGGCAGCATTATTACGTTCTCAAGTCTTGTTACTAGGACAACACAGTCTTCCTGGAGGTAGTGTTCCGAGCTTGTAAATTAGAGTGCAATGTGCTGGGACAAGCCCCCAGAAGTTTATGTCTCCTAACTTATGTTTGTTTTTTAAATTTAATTTCTATTTCTTATCGGAGTAAATTTGATTAGAGTGTTGTGGTTTTCTGGCTGTACAGAATCTGCTCAATGATTCATACATATGTCTGTTCATCTTCGAACCTGTTAGCATGTATGTGATTACAGAATGTATATTTTAAAGGTATTGGTGATTATATAATTTATATATTTCATATGTTATATGTTTATATACATTTAACATACATTAGTATATGTATTTTAACCCCATTGTCCTAATTTACCCATCCTCCCACCTTTCATTTTGGCTAGCCATTAGTTTATTTGATAAGTCTGTGAGTGTCTCTTTCTGTGGAAATATGTTCATTGGTAGCAATCTTAGGATAACATGTATAAATGATGTCATAGGATATTTGTCATACCCTTTTGACTTACTTAACCTTATATGATTATTTCTAGGCTCAACTGTAGTCCTGAAAACGGCATTGTTCATTTTTTCCCGAGGCTACTATTCCATTTGGTACGTATCCCACTTCGTCTTTGTCCATTCATCTGTTTATGGACCTTTTTTTTTGCTTCCATGTCTTTGCTATTTCAGTATTGTTGCAGTGCACATTTGCCTGCCTCTGTCTTTCCGATTCTGGTGGTCTTAGGTTATAGGCCCAAAAGGTGCCCTGCCGCATCATATGGTAGCTCAATTTTTACGTTTTCAAGCAGCTCGATTCAGTTTGCATTAGTGCTGTTACGACTTTATATCCCACCAGCAGCTAGAAGGTACACACTTCTCTAAAACCCCTTCAGCATTTATAGTTTGTATACTTTTTGCTGATGGTCATGACTGGTGTGAGCTGAAACCTTTTTGGAGGTTGGATACGCATGTGGCTAATAATTCCTTATGCTGAGCTTTAGGCATGTCCTATTTTTTCTTTTCCTTTTTTTTAAAATGAGTGAGTACAACTTCCCTCCTCTTATTGATTTCTTGAAAAGTTTCTTATGTGTTGAATTTTCTTGCCTATTCCCTACCCCAGGGCATTTTTTGAGTGCCTGTGTCATTTACAACCGTGCAGTCCTTGTGACTATATAAGCAACCATTGGCACTGGGTTTAAAGGTGCTGTTTTTGGAGACAGCCACAAGGCGGCAGCATTATTACGTTCTCAAGTCTTGTTACTAGGACAACAGAGTCTTCCTGGAGGTAGTGTTCCGAGCTTTTAAATTAGAGTGCAATGTGCTGGGACAAGCCCCCAGAAGTTTATGTCTCCTTACTTATGTTTGTTTTTTAAATTTAATTTGTATTTTTTATCGGAGTAAATTTGATTAGAGTGTTTTGATTGTCTGGCTGTACAGAATCTGTTCAATGATTCATACATATGTCTGTTCATCTTCGGATCCTGTTACCATGTATGTGATTACAGAATGTATATTTTGAAGGTATTGGTGATTATATAATTCATATCATTTATATGTTATATGTTTATATACATTTAACTTACATTAGTATATGTATGTTAACCCCATAGTCCTAATTTACCCATCCTCCCACCTTTCATTTTGGCTAACCGTTCGTATTTTTGATAAGTCTGTGACTGTCTTTTTCTGTGGAAATATGTTCATTGGTAGTAATCTTAGGAAACCATGTATAAATGATTTCATAGGATATTTGTCACACCCTTTTGACTTACTTAACCTTATATGACTATTTCTAGTCTCAACTGTAGTTCTGAAAACGGCATTGTTCATTTTTTTCCCGAGGCTACTCTTCCATTCTGTCCATATACCACTTCTTCTTTGTCCATTCACCTGTTTATGGACCATTTTTTGCTTCCATGTCTTGGGTATTTCAGTATTGTTGCAGTGCACATTTGCCTGCCTCTGTATTTCCGATTTTGGTGGTCTTAGGTTATAGGCCCAAAAGGTGCCCTGCCGCATCATATGGTAACTCAATTTTTACCTTTTCAAGCAGCTCCATTCAGTATGCGTTAGTGCTGTTACCACTTAACATCCCACCAGCAGCTAGAATGTACACAATTCTCTAAAACCCCTTCAGCATTTATAGTTTGTAGACTTTTTGCTGATGGTCATGACTAGTGTCACCTGAAACCTTTTTGAATTTGAATTTGCATGTGGCTAATAATTCCTTATACTGAGCTTTAGGCATGTCCTTTTTTATTCTTTTCCTTTTTTTTTTAAAGAGTGAGTACAACTTCCCTACTCTTATTGACTTTTTGAAAAGTTACTCATGTGTTGAATTTTTTTGCCTATTCCCTACTCCAGGGCATTCTTTGAGGACCGGTGTCATTTAGAGCCCTGCAGTCCTTGTGACTATTAAGCAACCTTTGGCACTGGGTGTAAAGCTGCTGTTGTGGGAAACAGCCACAAGGTGGCAGCATTATTACGTTCTCAACTCTTGTTACGAGGGCAACAGAGTCTTCCTGGAGGTAGTTTTCCAAGGTTGTAAATTAGAGTGGAATGTGCTGGGACAAGCCCCCAGAAGTTTATGTCTCCTAACTTATGTTTGCTTTTTAAATTTAATTTCTATTTCTTATCAGAGTCAGTTTGCTTAGAGTGTTTTGATTGTCTGGCTGTACAGAATCTGCTCAATGATTCATACATATGTCTGTTCATCTTCGGATCCTGCTACCATGTACGTGATTACAGAATGTATATTTTTGAAGCTATTGGTGATTATATAATGCATATAGTTTATATGTGATATGTTTATATACATTTAACATACATTAGTATATGTATGTTAACCCCATTGTCCTAATTTACCCATCCTCCCACCTTTCATTTTGGCTAACCATTAGTTTATTTGATAAGTCTGTGAGTGTCTTTTTCTGTGGAAATATGTTCATTGGTAGCAATCTTAGGATAACATGTATTAATGATATCATAGGGTATTTGTCATACCCTTTTGACTTACTTAACCTTATATGATTATTTCTAGGCTCAACTCTAGTCCTGAAAACGGCATTGTTCATTTTTTTTCAGAGGCTTCTATTCCATTTGGTATGTGTACCATTTCGTCTTTGTCCATTCATCTGTTTATGGACCTTTTTTTTGCTTCCATGTCTTGGCTATTTCAATATTGTTGCAGTGCACATTTGCCTGCCTCTGTCTTTCCGAATCCAGTTGTCTTTGGTTATAGGCCCAAAATGTGCCCTGCTGCATCATATGGTAGCTCAATGTTTACCTTTTCATGCAGCTCGATTCAGTTTGCGTTACTGCTGTTACCACTTTACATCCCACCAGCAGCTAGAAGGTACACAGTTCTCTAAAACCCCTTCAGCATTTATAGTTTGTAGACTTTTTGCTGATGGTCATGACTGGTGTGAGCTGAAACCTTTTTGGAGGTTGGATACGCATGTGGCTAATAATTCCTTATGCTGAGCTTTAGGCATGTCCTTTTTTTCTTTTCCTTTTTTTTTAAAGAGTGACTACAACTTCCCTCCTCTTATTGACTTCTTGAAAATTTCTCATGTGTTGAATTTTCTTGCCAATTCCATAACCCAGGGCATTTTTTGAGGGCCTGTGTCTTTTACAGCCCTGCAGTCCTTGTGACTATATAAGCAACCATTGGCACTGGGTTTACAGCTACTGTTGTGGGAAGCAGCCACAAGGCGGCAGCATTATTACGTTCTCAAGTCTTGTTACTAAGACAACAGAGTCTTCCTGGAGGTAGTGTTCCGAGCTTGTAAATTAGAGTGCAATGTGCTGGGACAAGCCCCCAGAAGTTTATGTCTCCTAACTTATGTTTGTTTTTTAAATTTAATTTCTATTTCTTATCGGAGTAAATTTGATTAGAGTGTTGTGGTTTTCTGGCTGTACAGAATCTGCTCAATGATTCATACATATGTCTGTTCATCTTCGAACCTGTTAGCATGTATGTGATTACAGAATGTATATTTTAAAGGTATTGGTGATTATATAATTTATATATTTCATATGTTATATGTTTATATACATTTAACATACATTAGTATATGTATTTTAACCCCATAGTCCTAATTTACCCATCCTCCCACCTTTCATTTTGGCTAGCCATTAGTTTATTTGATAAGTCTGTGAGTGTCTTTTTCTGTGGAAATATGTTCATTGGTAGCAATCTTAGGATAACATGTATAAATGATGTCATAGGATATTTGTCATACCCTTTTGACTTACTTAACCTTATATGATTATTTCTAGGCTCAACTGTAGTCCTGAAAACGGCATTGTTCATTTTTTTCCCGAGGCTACTATTCCATTTGGTACGTATCCCACTTCGTCTTTGTCCATTCATCTGTTTATGGACCTTTTTTTTTGCTTCCATGTCTTGGCTATTTCAATATTGGTGCAATGCACATTTGCCTGCCTCTCTCTTTCCGAATCTGGTGGTCTTAGGTTATAGGCCCAAAAGGTGCCCTGCCGCATCGTATGGTAACTCAATTTTTACCTTTTCAAGCAGCTCCATTCAGTTTGCATTAGTGGTATTACTTCTTTACATCCCACCAGCAGCTAGAAGGTACACATTCCTCTAAAACCCCTTCAGCATTTATAGTTTGTAGACTTTTTGATGATGGTCATGAGTGGTGTTACCTGAAACCTTTTTGAATTTGAATTTGCATGTGGCTAATAATTCCTTATACTGAGCTTTAGGCATGTCATTTTTTTCTTTTCCTTTTGTTTTAAAGAGTGAGTACAACTTCCCTCCTCTTATTGACTTCTTGAAAAGTTTCTCATGTGTTGAATTTTTTTGCCTATTCCCTACCCCAGGGCATTTTTTGAAGGCAGGTGTCATTTAGAGCCCTTCAGTCCTTGTGACTATTAAGCAACCTTTGGCACTGGGTTTAAAGCTGCTGTTGTGGGAAACAGCCACAAGGCGGCAGCATTATTACGTTCTCAACTCTTGTTACTAGAGCAACAGAGTCTTCCTGGAGGTAGTTTTCCAAGGTTGTAAATTAGAGTGGAATGTGCTGGGACAAGCCCCCAGAAGTTTATGTCTCCTAACTTATGTTTGCTTTTTAAATTTAATTTCTATTTCTTATCGGAGTAAATTTGATTAGAGTGTTTTGATTGGCTGTACAGAATCTGCTCAATGATTCATACATATATCTCTTCATCTTCGGAACCTGTTATCAAGTATGTGATTACAGAATATATATTTTGAAGTTATTGGTGATTATATAATTCATATCGTTTATATGTTATATGTTTATATACATTTAACTTACATTAGTATATGTATGTTAACCCCATAGTCCTAACTTACCCATCCCCCCACCTTTCATTTTGGCTAACCATTAGTTTATTTGATAAGTCTGTGAGTGTCTTTTTCTGTGGAAATATGTTCATTGGTAGCAATCTTAAGAAAACTTGTATAAATGATATCATAGGATATTTGTCATACCCTTTTGACTTACTTAACCTTATATGATTTTTTCTAGGCTCAACTGTAGTCCTGAAAACAGCATTGTTCATTTTTCTCCCGAGGCTACTATTCCATTCTGTCCGTATACCACTTCTTCTTTGTCCATTCATCTGTTTATGGACCTTTTTTTTGCTTCCATATCTTGGCTATTTCAGTATTGTTGCAGTGCATATTTGCCTGCCTCTGTCTTTCCAATTTTGGTGGTCTTAGGTTATAGGCCCAAAAGGTGCCCTGCCGCATCATTTGGTAGCTCAATGTTTACCTTTTCAAGCAGCTCGATTCAGTTTGCGTTAGTGCTGTTTCCACTTTACATCCCACCAGCAGCTAGAAGGTACACAGATCTCTAAAACCCCTTCAGCATTTATAGTTTGTAGACATTTTGCTGATGGTAATGACTGGTGTGAGCTGAAACCTTTTTGAATTTGAATTTGTATGTGGCTAATAATTCCTTATACTAAGCTTTAGGCATGTCCTTTTTTTTCTTTTCCTTTTTTTTTTAAAGAGTGAGTACAACTTCCCTCCTCTTATTGACTTCTTGGAAATTTCTCATGTGTTGAATGTTCTTGCCAATTCCCTACCCCAGGGCATATTTTGAGGGCTTGTGTCATTTACAGCCCTGCAGTCCTTGTGACTATATAAGCAATCATTGGCACTGGGTTTAAAGTGCTGTTGTGGGAAGCAGCCACAAGGCGGCAGCATTATTGCGTTCTCAAGTCTTGTTACTAGGAGAACAGAGTCTTCCTGGAGGTAGTGTTCTGACCTTGTAAATTAGAGTGCAATATGCTGGGACAAGCCCCCAGAAGTTTATGTCTCCTAACTTATGTTTTTTTTTTTAAATTTAATTTCTATTTCTTATCGGAGTAAATTTGATTAGAGTGTTTTGATTGTCTGGCTGTACAGAATCTGCTCAATGATTCATACATATGTCTGTTCATCTTCAGATCCTGTTACCATGTATGTGATCACAGAATATATATTTTGAAGGTATTGGTGATTATATAATTCATATCGTTTATATGTTATATGTTTATATACATTTAACTTACATTAGTATATGTATGTTAACCCCATAGTCCTAACTTACCCATACCCCCACCTTTCATTTTGGCTAACCATTAGTTTATTTGATAAGTCTGTGAGTGTCTTTTTCTGTGGAAATATGTTCATTGGTAGTAATCTTAGGAAACCATGTATAAATGATTTCATAGGATATTTGTCACACCCTTTTGACTTACTTAACCTTATATGACTATTTCTAGTCTCAACTGTAGTTCTGAAAACGGCATTGTTCATTTTTTTCCCGAGGCTACTCTTCCATTCTGTCCATATACCACTTCTTCTTTGTCCATTCACCTGTTTATGGACCATTTTTTGCTTCCATGTCTTGGGTATTTCAGTATTGTTGCAGTGCACATTTGCCTGCCTCTGTATTTCCGATTTTGGTGGTCTTAGGTTATAGGCCCAAAAGGTGCCCTGCCGCATCATATGGTAACTCAATTTTTACCTTTTCAAGCAGCTCCATTCAGTATGCATTAGTGCTGTTACCACTTAACATCCCACCAGCAGCTAGAATGTACACAATTCTCTAAAACCCCTTCAGCATTTATAGTTTGTAGACTTTTTGCTGATGGTCATGACTAGTGTCACCTGAAACCTTTTTGAATTTGAATTTGCATGTGGCTAATAATTCCTTATACTGAGCTTTAGGCATGTCCTTTTTTATTCTTTTCCTTTTTTTTTAAAGAGTGAGTACAACTTCCCTACTCTTATTGACTTCTTGAAAAGTTATTCATGTGTTGAATTTTTTTGCCTATTCCCTACTCCAGGGCATTCTTTGAGGACCGGTGTCATTTAGAGCCCTGCAGTCCTTGTGACTATTAAGCAACCTTTGGCACTGGGTGTAAAGCTGCTGTTGTGGGAAACAGCCACAAGGTGGCAGCATTATTACGTTCTCAACTCTTGTTACTAGGGCAACAGAGTCTTCCTGGAGGTAGTTTTCCAAGGTTGTAAATTAGAGTGGAATGTGCTGGGACAAGCCCCCAGAAGTTTATGTCTCCTAACTTATGTTTGCTTTTTAAATTTAATTTCTTAGAGTGTTTTGATTGTCTGGCTGTACAGAATCTGCTCAATGATTCATACATATGTCTGTTCATCTTCGGATCCTGCTACCATGTACGTGATTACAGAATGTATATTTTTGAAGCTATTGGTGATGATATAATGCATATAGTTTATGTGACAAGCCCCCAGAAGTTTATGTCTCCTAACTTATGTTTTTTTTTTTAAATTTAATTTCTATTTCTTATCGGAGTAAATTTGATTAGAGTGTTTTGATTGTCTGGCTGTACAGAATCTGCTCAATGATTCATACATATGTCTGTTCATCTTCAGATCCTGTTACCATGTATGTGATCACAGAATATATATTTTGAAGGTATTGGTGATTATATAATTCATATCGTTTATATGTTATATGTTTATATACATTTAACTTACATTAGTATATGTATGTTAACCCCATACTCCTAATTTACCCATCCCCCCACCTTTCATTTTGGCTAACCATTAGTTTATTTGATAAGTCTGTGAGTGTCTTTTTCTGTGGAAATATGTTCATTGGTAGCAATCTTAGGATAACATGTATAAATGATATCATAGGATATTTGTCATACCCTTTTGACTTACTTAACCTTATATGATTATTTCTAGGCTCAACTCTAGTCCTGAAAACGGCATTGTTCATTTTTTTCCAGAGGCTACTATTCCATTTGGTACGTATCCCACTTCGTCTTTGTCCATTCATCTGTTTATGGACCTTTTTTTTTGCTTCCATGTCTTGGCTATTTCAGTATTGTTGCAGTGCACATTTGCCTGCCTCTGTCTTTCCGATTCCGGTGGTCTTAGGTTATAGGCCCAAAATGTGCCCTGCCGCATCATATGGTAGCTCAATGTTTACCTTTTCAAGCAGCTCGATTCAGTTTGCGTTACTGCTGTTACCACTTTACATCCCACCAGCAGCTAGAAGGTACACAGTTCTCTAAAACCCCTTCAGCATTTATAGTTTGTAGACTTTTTGCTGATGGTCATGACTGGTGTGAGCTGAAACCTTTTTGGAGGTTGGATACGCATGTGGCTAATAATTCCTTATGCTGAGCTTTAGGCATGTCCTATTTTTTCTTTTCCTTTTTTTTAAAATGAGTGAGTACAACTTCCCTCCTCTTATTGATTTCTTGAAAAGTTTCTTATGTGTTGAATTTTCTTGCCTATTCCCTACCCCAGGGCATTTTTTGAGTGCCTGTGTCATTTACAACCGTGCAGTCCTTGTGACTATATAAGCAACCATTGGCACTGGGTTTAAAGGTGCTGTTTTTGGAGACAGCCACAAGGCGGCAGCATTATTACGTTCTCAAGTCTTGTTACTAGGACAACAGAGTCTTCCTGGAGGTAGTGTTCCGAGCTTTTAAATTAGAGTGCAATGTGCTGGGACAAGCCCCCAGAAGTTTATGTCTCCTTACTTATGTTTGTTTTTTAAATTTAATTTGTATTTTTTATCGGAGTAAATTTGATTAGAGTGTTTTGATTGTCTGGCTGTACAGAATCTGTTCAATGATTCATACATATATCTGTTCATCTTCGGAACCTGTTAGCATGTATGTGATTACAGAATGTATATTTTAAAGGTATTGGTGATTATATAATTTATATATTTCATATGTTATATGTTTATATACATTTAACATACATTAGTATATGTATTTTAACCCCATTGTCCTAATTTACCCATCCTCCCACCTTTCATTTTGGCTAGCAATTAGTTTATTTGATAAGTCTGTGAGTGTCTTTTTCTGTGGAAATATGTTCATTGGTAGCAATCTTAGGATAACATGTATAAATGATGTCATAGGATATTTGTCATACCCTTTTGACTTACTTAACCTTATATGATTATTTCTAGGCTCAACTGTAGTCCTGAAAACGGCATTGTTCATTTTTTTCCCGAGGCTACTATTCCATTTGGTACGTATCCCACTTCGTCTTTGTCCATTCATCTGTTGATGGACCTTTTTTTTTGCTTCCATGTCTTGGCTATTTCAGTATTGTTGCAGTGCACATTTGCCTGCCTCTGTCTTTCCGATTCCGGTGGTCTTAGGTTATAGGCCCAAAATGTGCCCTGCCGCATCATATGGTAGCTCAATGTTTACCTTTTCAAGCAGCTCGATTCAGTTTGCGTTACTGCTGTTACCACTTTACATCCCACCAGCAGCTAGAAGGTACACAGTTCTCTAAAACCCCTTCAGCATTTATAGTTTGTAGACTTTTTGCTGATGGTCATGACTGGTGTGAGCTGAAACCTTTTTGGAGGTTGGATACGCATGTGGCTAATAATTCCTTATGCTGAGCTTTAGGCATGTCCTTTTTTTCTTTTCCTTTTTTTTTAAAGTGTGACTACAACTTCCCTCCTCTTATTGACTTCTTGAAAATTTCTCATGTGTTGAATTTTCTTGCCAATTCATTACCCCAGGGCATTTTTTGAGGGCCTGTGTCTTTTACAGCCCTGCAGTCCTTGTGACTATATAAGCAACCATTGGCACTGGGTTTAAAGCTACTGTTGTGGGAAGCAGCCACAAGGCGGCAGCATTATTACGTTCTCAAGTCTTGTTACTAGGACAACACAGTCTTCCTGGAGGTAGTGTTCCGAGCTTGTAAATTAGAGTGCAATGTGCTGGGACAAGCCCCCAGAAGTTTATGTCTCCTAA
Organism: Balaenoptera physalus; assembly: GCF_965194825.1. Taxonomy (NCBI): domain Eukaryota; kingdom Metazoa; phylum Chordata; class Mammalia; order Artiodactyla; family Balaenopteridae; genus Balaenoptera; species Balaenoptera physalus. The sequence goes on from NC_138882.1 coordinate 70,659,220, forward strand.
CTTATGTTTGTTTTTTAAATTTAATTTCTATTTCTTATCGGAGTAAATTTGATTAGAGTGTTGTGGTTTTCTGGCTGTACAGAATCTGCTCAATGATTCATACATATGTCTGTTCATCTTCGAACCTGTTAGCATGTATGTGATTACAGAATGTATATTTTAAAGGTATTGGTGATTATATAATTTATATATTTCATATGTTATATGTTTATATACATTTAACATACATTAGTATATGTATTTTAACCCCATTGTCCTAATTTACCCATCCTCCCACCTTTCATTTTGGCTAGCAATTAGTTTATTTGATAAGTCTGTGAGTGTCTTTTTCTGTGGAAATATGTTCATTGGTAGCAATCTTAGGATAACATGTATAAATGATGTCATAGGATATTTGTCATACCCTTTTGACTTACTTAACCTTATATGATTATTTCTAGGCTCAACTGTAGTCCTGAAAACGGCATTGTTCATTTTTTTCCCGAGGCTACTATTCCATTTGGTACGTATCCCACTTCGTCTTTGTCCATTCATCTGTTGATGGACCTTTTTTTTTGCTTCCATGTCTTGGCTATTTCAGTATTGTTGCAGTGCACATTTGCCTGCCTCTGTCTTTCCGATTCCGGTGGTCTTAGGTTATAGGCCCAAAATGTGCCCTGCCGCATCATATGGTAGCTCAATGTTTACCTTTTCAAGCAGCTCGATTCAGTTTGCGTTACTGCTGTTACCACTTTACATCCCACCAGCAGCTAGAAGGTACACAGTTCTCTAAAACCCCTTCAGCATTTATAGTTTGTAGACTTTTTGCTGATGGTCATGACTGGTGTGAGCTGAAACCTTTTTGGAGGTTGGATACGCATGTGGCTAATAATTCCTTATGCTGAGCTTTAGGCATGTCCTTTTTTTCTTTTCCTTTTTTTTTAAAGAGTGACTACAACTTCCCTCCTCTTATTGACTTCTTGAAAATTTCTCATGTGTTGAATTTTCTTGCCAATTCATTACCCCAGGGCATTTTTTGAGGGCCTGTGTCTTTTACAGCCCTGCAGTCCTTGTGACTATATAAGCAACCATTGGCACTGGGTTTAAAGCTACTGTTGTGGGAAGCAGCCACAAGGCGGCAGCATTATTACGTTCTCAAGTCTTGTTACTAGGACAACACAGTCTTCCTGGAGGTAGTGTTCCGAGCTTGTAAATTAGAGTGCAATGTGCTGGGACAAGCCCCCAGAAGTTTATGTCTCCTAACTTATGTTTGTTTTTTAAATTTAATTTCTATTTCTTATCGGAGTAAATTTGATTAGAGTGTTGTGGTTTTCTGGCTGTACAGAATCTGCTCAATGATTCATACATATGTCTGTTCATCTTCGAACCTGTTAGCATGTATGTGATTACAGAATGTATATTTTAAAGGTATTGGTGATTATATAATTTATATATTTCATATGTTATATGTTTATATACATTTAACATACATTAGTATATGTATTTTAACCCCATTGTCCTAATTTACCCATCCTCCCACCTTTCATTTTGGCTAGCCATTAGTTTATTTGATAAGTCTGTGAGTGTCTCTTTCTGTGGAAATATGTTCATTGGTAGCAATCTTAGGATAACATGTATAAATGATGTCATAGGATATTTGTCATACCCTTTTGACTTACTTAAACTTATATGATTATTTCTAGGCTCAACTGTAGTCCTGAAAACGGCATTGTTCATTTTTTCCCGAGGCTACTATTCCATTTGGTACGTATCCCACTTCGTCTTTGTCCATTCATCTGTTTATGGACCTTTTTTTTTGCTTCCATGTCTTTGCTATTTCAGTATTGTTGCAGTGCACATTTGCCTGCCTCTGTCTTTCCGATTCTGGTGGTCTTAGGTTATAGGCCCAAAAGGTGCCCTGCCGCATCATATGGTAGCTCAATTTTTACGTTTTCAAGCAGCTCGATTCAGTTTGCATTAGTGCTGTTACGACTTTATATCCCACCAGCAGCTAGAAGGTACACACTTCTCTAAAACCCCTTCAGCATTTATAGTTTGTATACTTTTTGCTGATGGTCATGACTGGTGTGAGCTGAAACCTTTTTGGAGGTTGGATACGCATGTGGCTAATAATTCCTTATGCTGAGCTTTAGGCATGTCCTATTTTTTCTTTTCCTTTTTTTTAAAATGAGTGAGTACAACTTCCCTCCTCTTATTGATTTCTTGAAAAGTTTCTTATGTGTTGAATTTTCTTGCCTATTCCCTACCCCAGGGCATTTTTTGAGTGCCTGTGTCATTTACAACCGTGCAGTCCTTGTGACTATATAAGCAACCATTGGCACTGGGTTTAAAGGTGCTGTTTTTGGAGACAGCCACAAGGCGGCAGCATTATTACGTTCTCAAGTCTTGTTACTAGGACAACAGAGTCTTCCTGGAGGTAGTGTTCCGAGCTTTTAAATTAGAGTGCAATGTGCTGGGACAAGCCCCCAGAAGTTTATGTCTCCTTACTTATGTTTGTTTTTTAAATTTAATTTGTATTTTTTATCGGAGTAAATTTGATTAGAGTGTTTTGATTGTCTGGCTGTACAGAATCTGTTCAATGATTCATACATATGTCTGTTCATCTTCGGATCCTGTTACCATGTATGTGATTACAGAATGTATATTTTGAAGGTATTGGTGATTATATAATTCATATCATTTATATGTTATATGTTTATATACATTTAACTTACATTAGTATATGTATGTTAACCCCATAGTCCTAATTTACCCATCCTCCCACCTTTCATTTTGGCTAACCGTTCGTATTTTTGATAAGTCTGTGACTGTCTTTTTCTGTGGAAATATGTTCATTGGTAGTAATCTTAGGAAACCATGTATAAATGATTTCATAGGATATTTGTCACACCCTGTTGACTTACTTAACCTTATATGACTATTTCTAGTCTCAACTGTAGTTCTGAAAACGGCATTGTTCATTTTTTTCCCGAGGCTACTCTTCCATTCTGTCCATATACCACTTCTTCTTTGTCCATTCACCTGTTTATGGACCATTTTTTGCTTCCATGTCTTGGGTATTTCAGTATTGTTGCAGTGCACATTTGCCTGCCTCTGTATTTCCGATTTTGGTGGTCTTAGGTTATAGGCCCAAAAGGTGCCCTGCCGCATCATATGGTAACTCAATTTTTACCTTTTCAAGCAGCTCCATTCAGTATGCGTTAGTGCTGTTACCACTTAACATCCCACCAGCAGCTAGAATGTACACAATTCTCTAAAACCCCTTCAGCATTTATAGTTTGTAGACTTTTTGCTGATGGTCATGACTAGTGTCACCTGAAACCTTTTTGAATTTGAATTTGCATGTGGCTAATAATTCCTTATACTGAGCTTTAGGCATGTCCTTTTTTATTCTTTTCCTTTTTTTTTTTAAAGAGTGAGTACAACTTCCCTACTCTTATTGACTTCTTGAAAAGTTACTCATGTGTTGAATTTTTTTGCCTATTCCCTACTCCAGGGCATTCTTTGAGGACCGGTGTCATTTAGAGCCCTGCAGTCCTTGTGACTATTAAGCAACCTTTGGCACTGGGTGTAAAGCTGCTGTTGTGGGAAACAGCCACAAGGTGGCAGCATTATTACGTTCTCAACTCTTGTTACTAGGGCAACAGAGTCTTCCTGGAGGTAGTTTTCCAAGGTTGTAAATTAGAGTGGAATGTGCTGGGACAAGCCCCCAGAAGTTTATGTCTCCTAACTTATGTTTGCTTTTTAAATTTAATTTCTATTTCTTATCAGAGTCAGTTTGCTTAGAGTGTTTTGATTGTCTGGCTGTACAGAATCTGCTCAATGATTCATACATATGTCTGTTCATCTTCGGATCCTGCTACCATGTACGTGATTACAGAATGTATATTTTTGAAGCTATTGGTGATGATATAATGCATATAGTTTATATGTGATATGTTTATATACATTTAACATACATTAGTATATGTATGTTAACCCCATTGTCCTAATTTACCCATCCTCCCACCTTTCATTTTGGCTAACCATTAGTTTATTTGATAAGTCTGTGAGTGTCTTTTTCTGTGGAAATATGTTCATTGGTAGCAATCTTAGGATAACATGTATTAATGATATCATAGGGTATTTGTCATACCCTTTTGACTTACTTAACCTTATATGATTATTTCTAGGCTCAACTCTAGTCCTGAAAACGGCATTGTTCATTTTTTTTCAGAGGCTTCTATTCCATTTGGTATGTGTACCATTTCGTCTTTGTCCATTCATCTGTTTATGGACCTTTTTTTTGCTTCCATGTCTTGGCTATTTCAATATTGTTGCAGTGCACATTTGCCTGCCTCTGTCTTTCCGAATCCAGTTGTCTTAGGTTATAGGCCCAAAATGTGCCCTGCCGCATCATATGGTAGCTCAATGTTTACCTTTTCATGCAGCTCGATTCAGTTTGCGTTACTGCTGTTACCACTTTACATCCCACCAGCAGCTAGAAGGTACACAGTTCTCTAAAACCCCTTCAGCATTTATAGTTTGTAGACTTTTTGCTGATGGTCATGACTGGTGTGAGCTGAAACCTTTTTGGAGGTTGGATACGCATGTGGCTAATAATTCCTTATGCTGAGCTTTAGGCATGTCCTTTTTTTCTTTTCCTTTTTTTTTAAAGAGTGACTACAACTTCCCTCCTCTTATTGACTTCTTGAAAATTTCTCATGTGTTGAATTTTCTTGCCAATTCCATAACCCAGGGCATTTTTTGAGGGCCTGTGTCTTTTACAGCCCTGCAGTCCTTGTGACTATATAAGCAACCATTGGCACTGGGTTTACAGCTACTGTTGTGGGAAGCAGCCACAAGGCGGCAGCATTATTACGTTCTCAAGTCTTGTTACTAAGACAACAGAGTCTTCCTGGAGGTAGTGTTCCGAGCTTGTAAATTAGAGTGCAATGTGCTGGGACAAGCCCCCAGAAGTTTATGTCTCCTAACTTATGTTTGTTTTTTAAATTTAATTTCTATTTCTTATCGGAGTAAATTTGATTAGAGTGTTGTGGTTTTCTGGCTGTACAGAATCTGCTCAATGATTCATACATATGTCTGTTCATCTTCGAACCTGTTAGCATGTATGTGATTACAGAATGTATATTTTAAAGGTATTGGTGATTATATAATTTATATATTTCATATGTTATATGTTTATATACATTTAACATACATTAGTATATGTATTTTAACCCCATAGTCCTAATTTACCCATCCTCCCACCTTTCATTTTGGCTAGCCATTAGTTTATTTGATAAGTCTGTGAGTGTCTTTTTCTGTGGAAATATGTTCATTGGTAGCAATCTTAGGATAACATGTATAAATGATGTCATAGGATATTTGTCATACCCTTTTGACTTACTTAACCTTATATGATTATTTCTAGGCTCAACTGTAGTCCTGAAAACGGCATTGTTCATTTTTTTCCCGAGGCTACTATTCCATTTGGTACGTATCCCACTTCGTCTTTGTCCATTCATCTGTTTATGGACCTTTTTTTTTGCTTCCATGTCTTGGCTATTTCAATATTGGTGCAATGCACATTTGCCTGCCTCTCTCTTTCCGAATCTGGTGGTCTTAGGTTATAGGCCCAAAGGGTGCCCTGCCGCATCGTATGGTAACTCAATTTTTACCTTTTCAAGCAGCTCCATTCAGTTTGCATTAGTGGTATTACTTCTTTACATCCCACCAGCAGCTAGAAGGTACACATTCCTCTAAAACCCCTTCAGCATTTATAGTTTGTAGACTTTTTGATGATGGTCATGAGTGGTGTTACCTGAAACCTTTTTGAATTTGAATTTGCATGTGGCTAATAATTCCTTATACTGAGCTTTAGGCATGTCATTTTTTTCTTTTCCTTTTGTTTTAAAGAGTGAGTACAACTTCCCTCCTCTTATTGACTTCTTGAAAAGTTTCTCATGTGTTGAATTTTTTTGCCTATTCCCTACCCCAGGGCATTTTTTGAAGGCAGGTGTCATTTAGAGCCCTTCAGTCCTTGTGACTATTAAGCAACCTTTGGCACTGGGTTTAAAGCTGCTGTTGTGGGAAACAGCCACAAGGCGGCAGCATTATTACGTTCTCAACTCTTGTTACTAGGGCAACAGAGTCTTCCTGGAGGTAGTTTTCCAAGGTTGTAAATTAGAGTGGAATGTGCTGGGACAAGCCCCCAGAAGTTTATGTCTCCTAACTTATGTTTGCTTTTTAAATTTAATTTCTATTTCTTATCGGAGTAAATTTGATTAGAGTGTTTTGATTGGCTGTACAGAATCTGCTCAATGATTCATACATATATCTCTTCATCTTCGGAACCTGTTATCAAGTATGTGATTACAGAATATATATTTTGAAGTTATTGGTGATTATATAATTCATATCGTTTATATGTTATATGTTTATATACATTTAACTTACATTAGTATATGTATGTTAACCCCATAGTCCTAACTTACCAATCCCCCCACCTTTCATTTTGGCTAACCATTAGTTTATTTGATAAGTCTGTGAGTGTCTTTTTCTGTGGAAATATGTTCATTGGTAGCAATCTTAAGAAAACTTGTATAAATGATATCATAGGATATTTGTCATACCCTTTTGACTTACTTAACCTTATATGATTTTTTCTAGGCTCAACTGTAGTCCTGAAAACAGCATTGTTCATTTTTCTCCCGAGGCTACTATTCCATTCTGTCCGTATACCACTTCTTCTTTGTCCATTCATCTGTTTATGGACCTTTTTTTTGCTTCCATATCTTGGCTATTTCAGTATTGTTGCAGTGCATATTTGCCTGCCTCTGTCTTTCCAATTTTGGTGGTCTTAGGTTATAGGCCCAAAAGGTGCCCTGCCGCATCATTTGGTAGCTCAATTTTTACCTTTTCAAGCAGCTCGATTCAGTTTGCGTTAGTGCTGTTTCCACTTTACATCCCACCAGCAGCTAGAAGGTACACAGATCTCTAAAACCCCTTCAGCATTTATAGTTTGTAGACATTTTGCTGATGGTAATGACTGGTGTGAGCTGAAACCTTTTTGAATTTGAATTTGTATGTGGCTAATAATTCCTTATACTAAGCTTTAGGCATGTCCTTTTTTTTCTTTTCCTTTTTTTTTTAAAGAGTGAGTACAACTTCCCTCCTCTTATTGACTTCTTGGAAATTTCTCATGTGTTGAATGTTCTTGCCAATTCCCTACCCCAGGGCATATTTTGAGGGCTTGTGTCATTTACAGCCCTGCAGTCCTTGTGACTATATAAGCAATCATTGGCACTGGGTTTAAAGTGCTGTTGTGGGAAGCAGCCACAAGGCGGCAGCATTATTGCGTTCTCAAGTCTTGTTACTAGGAGAACAGAGTCTTCCTGGAGGTAGTGTTCTGACCTTGTAAATTAGAGTGCAATATGCTGGGACAAGCCCCCAGAAGTTTATGTCTCCTAACTTATGTTTTTTTTTTTAAATTTAATTTCTATTTCTTATCGGAGTAAATTTGATTAGAGTGTTTTGATTGTCTGGCTGTACAGAATCTGCTCAATGATTCATACATATGTCTGTTCATCTTCAGATCCTGTTACCATGTATGTGATCACAGAATATATATTTTGAAGGTATTGGTGATTATATAATTCATATCGTTTATATGTTATATGTTTATATACATTTAACTTACATTAGTATATGTATGTTAACCCCATAGTCCTAACTTACCCATACCCCCACCTTTCATTTTGGCTAACCATTAGTTTATTTGATAAGTCTGTGAGTGTCTTTTTCTGTGGAAATATGTTCATTGGTAGTAATCTTAGGAAACCATGTATAAATGATTTCATAGGATATTTGTCACACCCTTTTGACTTACTTAACCTTATATGACTATTTCTAGTCTCAACTGTAGTTCTGAAAACGGCATTGTTCATTTTTTTCCCGAGGCTACTCTTCCATTCTGTCCATATACCACTTCTTCTTTGTCCATTCACCTGTTTATGGACCATTTTTTGCTTCCATGTCTTGGGTATTTCAGTATTGTTGCAGTGCACATTTGCCTGCCTCTGTATTTCCGATTTTGGTGGTCTTAGGTTATAGGCCCAAAAGGTGCCCTGCCGCATCATATGGTAACTCAATTTTTACCTTTTCAAGCAGCTCCATTCAGTATGCATTAGTGCTGTTACCACTTAACATCCCACCAGCAGCTAGAATGTACACAATTCTCTAAAACCCCTTCAGCATTTATAGTTTGTAGACTTTTTGCTGATGGTCATGACTAGTGTCACCTGAAACCTTTTTGAATTTGAATTTGCATGTGGCTAATAATTCCTTATACTGAGCTTTAGGCATGTCCTTTTTTATTCTTTTCCTTTTTTTTTTAAAGAGTGAGTACAACTTCCCTACTCTTATTGACTTCTTGAAAAGTTACTCATGTGTTGAATTTTTTTGCCTATTCCCTACTCCAGGGCATTCTTTGAGGACCGGTGTCATTTAGAGCCCTGCAGTCCTTGTGACTATTAAGCAACCTTTGGCACTGGGTGTAAAGCTGCTGTTGTGGGAAACAGCCACAAGGTGGCAGCATTATTACGTTCTCAAGTCTTGTTACTAGGGCAACAGAGTCTTCCTGGAGGTAGTTTTCCAAGGTTGTAAATTAGAGTGGAATGTGCTGGGACAAGCCCCCAGAAGTTTATGTCTCCTAACTTATGTTTGCTTTTTAAATTTAATTTCTATTTCTTATCAGAGTCAGTTTGCTTAGAGTGTTTTGATTGTCTGGCTGTACAGAATCTGCTCAATGATTCATACATATGTCTGTTCATCTTCGGATCCTGCTACCATGTACGTGATTACAGAATGTATATTTTTGAAGCTATTGGTGATGATATAATGCATATAGTTTATATGTGATATGTTTATATACATTTAACATACATTAGTATATGTATGTTAACCCCATTGTCCTAATTTACCCATCCTCCCACCTTTCATTTTGGCTAACCATTAGTTTATTTGATAAGTCTGTGAGTGTCTTTTTCTGTGGAAATATGTTCATTGGTAGCAATCTTAGGATAACATGTATTAATGATATCATAGGGTATTTGTCATACCCTTTTGACTTACTTAACCTTATATGATTATTTCTAGGCTCAACTCTAGTCCTGAAAACGGCATTGTTCATTTTTTTTCAGAGGCTTCTATTCCATTTGGTATGTGTACCATTTCGTCTTTGTCCATTCATCTGTTTATGGACCTTTTTTTTGCTTCCATGTCTTGGCTATTTCAATATTGTTGCAGTGCACATTTGCCTGCCTCTGTCTTTCCGAATCCAGTTGTCTTAGGTTATAGGCCCAAAATGTGCCCTGCCGCATCATATGGTAGCTCAATGTTTACCTTTTCATGCAGCTCGATTCAGTTTGCGTTACTGCTGTTACCACTTTACATCCCACCAGCAGCTAGAAGGTACACAGTTCTCTAAAACCCCTTCAGCATTTATAGTTTGTAGACTTTTTGCTGATGGTCATGACTGGTGTGAGCTGAAACCTTTTTGGAGGTTGGATACGCATGTGGCTAATAATTCCTTATGCTGAGCTTTAGGCATGTCCTTTTTTTCTTTTCCTTTTTTTTAAAGAGTGACTACAACTTCCCTCCTCTTATTGACTTCTTGAAAATTTCTCATGTGTTGAATTTTCTTGCCAATTCCATAACCCAGGGCATTTTTTGAGGGCCTGTGTCTTTTACAGCCCTGCAGTCCTTGTGACTATATAAGCAACCATTGGCACTGGGTTTACAGCTACTGTTGTGGGAAGCAGCCACAAGGCGGCAGCATTATTACGTTCTCAAGTCTTGTTACTAGGACAACACAGTCTTCCTGGAGGTAGTGTTCCGAGCTTGTAAATTAGAGTGCAATGTGCTGGGACAAGCCCCCAGAAGTTTATGTCTCCTAACTTATGTTTGTTTTTTAAATTTAATTTCTATTTCTTATCGGAGTAAATTTGATTAGAGTGTTGTGGTTTTCTGGCTGTACAGAATCTGCTCAATGATTCATACATATGTCTGTTCATCTTCGAACCTGTTAGCATGTATGTGATTACAGAATGTATATTTTAAAGGTATTGGTGATTATATAATTTATATATTTCATATGTTATATGTTTATATACATTTAACATACATTAGTATATGTATTTTAACCCCATAGTCCTAATTTACCCATCCTCCCACCTTTCATTTTGGCTAGCCATTAGTTTATTTGATAAGTCTGTGAGTGTCTTTTTCTGTGGAAATATGTTCATTGGTAGCAATCTTAGGATAACATGTATAAATGATGTCATAGGATATTTGTCATACCCTTTTGACTTACTTAACCTTATATGATTATTTCTAGGCTCAACTGTAGTCCTGAAAACGGCATTGTTCATTTTTTTCCCGAGGCTACTATTCCATTTGGTACGTATCCCACTTCGTCTTTGTCCATTCATCTGTTTATGGACCTTTTTTTTTGCTTCCATGTCTTGGCTATTTCAATATTGGTGCAATGCACATTTGCCTGCCTCTCTCTTTCCGAATCTGGTGGTCTTAGGTTATAGGCCCAAAAGGTGCCCTGCCGCATCGTATGGTAACTCAATTTTTACCTTTTCAAGCAGCTCCATTCAGTTTGCATTAGTGGTATTACTTCTTTACATCCCACCAGCAGCTAGAAGGTACACATTCCTCTAAAACCCCTTCAGCATTTATAGTTTGTAGACTTTTTGATGATGGTCATGAGTGGTGTTACCTGAAACCTTTTTGAATTTGAATTTGCATGTGGCTAATAATTCCTTATACTGAGCTTTAGGCATGTCATTTTTTTCTTTTCCTTTTGTTTTAAAGAGTGAGTACAACTTCCCTCCTCTTATTGACTTCTTGAAAAGTTTCTCATGTGTTGAATTTTTTTGCCTATTCCCTACCCCAGGGCATTTTTTGAAGGCAGGTGTCATTTAGAGCCCTTCAGTCCTTGTGACTATTAAGCAACCTTTGGCACTGGGTTTAAAGCTGCTGTTGTGGGAAACAGCCACAAGGCGGCAGCATTATTACGTTCTCAACTCTTGTTACTAGGGCAACAGAGTCTTCCTGGAGGTAGTTTTCCAAGGTTGTAAATTAGAGTGGAATGTGCTGGGACAAGCCCCCAGAAGTTTATGTCTCCTAACTTATGTTTGCTTTTTAAATTTAATTTCTATTTCTTATCGGAGTAAATTTGATTAGAGTGTTTTGATTGGCTGTACAGAATCTGCTCAATGATTCATACATATATCTCTTCATCTTCGGAACCTGTTATCAAGTATGTGATTACAGAATATATATTTTGAAGTTATTGGTGATTATATAATTCATATCGTTTATATGTTATATGTTTATATACATTTAACTTACATTAGTATATGTATGTTAACCCCATAGTCCTAACTTACCCATCCCCCCACCTTTCATTTTGGCTAACCATTAGTTTATTTGATAAGTCTGTGAGTGTCTTTTTCTGTGGAAATATGTTCATTGGTAGCAATCTTAAGAAAACTTGTATAAATGATATCATAGGATATTTGTCATACCCTTTTGACTTACTTAACCTTATATGATTTTTTCTAGGCTCAACTGTAGTCCTGAAAACAGCATTGTTCATTTTTCTCCCGAGGCTACTATTCCATTCTGTCCGTATACCACTTCTTCTTTGTCCATTCATCTGTTTATGGACCTTTTTTTTGCTTCCATATCTTGGCTATTTCAGTATCGTTGCAGTGCATATTTGCCTGCCTCTGTCTTTCCAATTTTGGTGGTCTTAGGTTATAGGCCCAAAAGGTGCCCTGCCGCATCATTTGGTAGCTCAATTTTTACCTTTTCAAGCAGCTTGATTCAGTTTGCGTTAGTGCTGTTTCCACTTTACATCCCACCAGCAGCTAGAAGGTACACAGATCTCTAAAACCCCTTCAGCATTTATAGTTTGTAGACATTTTGCTGATGGTAATGACTGGTGTGAGCTGAAACCTTTTTGAATTTGAATTTGTATGTGGCTAATAATTCCTTATACTAAGCTTTAGGCATGTCCTTTTTTTTCTTTTCCTTTTTTTTTTAAAGAGTGAGTACAACTTCCCTCCTCTTATTGACTTCTTGGAAATTTCTCATGTGTTGAATGTTCTTGCCAATTCCCTACCCCAGGGCATATTTTGAGGGCTTGTGTCATTTACAGCCCTGCAGTCCTTGTGACTATATAAGCAATCATTGGCACTGGGTTTAAAGTGCTGTTGTGGGAAGCAGCCACAAGGCGGCAGCATTATTGCGTTCTCAAGTCTTGTTACTAGGAGAACAGAGTCTTCCTGGAGGTAGTGTTCTGACCTTGTAAATTAGAGTGCAATATGCTGGGACAAGCCCCCAGAAGTTTATGTCTCCTAACTTATGTTTTTTTTTTTAAATTTAATTTCTATTTCTTATCGGAGTAAATTTGATTAGAGTGTTTTGATTGTCTGGCTGTACAGAATCTGCTCAATGATTCATACATATGTCTGTTCATCTTCAGATCCTGTTACCATGTATGTGATCACAGAATATATATTTTGAAGGTATTGGTGATTATATAATTCATATCGTTTATATGTTATATGTTTATATACATTTAACTTACATTAGTATATGTATGTTAACCCCATAGTCCTAACTTACCCATACCCCCACCTTTCATTTTGGCTAACCATTAGTTTATTTGATAAGTCTGTGAGTGTCTTTTTCTGTGGAAATATGTTCATTGGTAGTAATCTTAGGAAACCATGTATAAATGATTTCATAGGATATTTGTCACACCCTTTTGACTTACTTAACCTTATATGACTATTTCTAGTCTCAACTGTAGTTCTGAAAACGGCATTGTTCATTTTTTTCCCGAGGCTACTCTTCCATTCTGTCCATATACCACTTCTTCTTTGTCCATTCACCTGTTTATGGACCATTTTTTGCTTCCATGTCTTGGGTATTTCAGTATTGTTGCAGTGCACATTTGCCTGCCTCTGTATTTCCGATTTTGGTGGTCTTAGGTTATAGGCCCAAAAGGTGCCCTGCCGCATCATATGGTAACTCAATTTTTACCTTTTCAAGCAGCTCCATTCAGTATGCATTAGTGCTGTTACCACTTAACATCCCACCAGCAGCTAGAATGTACACAATTCTCTAAAACCCCTTCAGCATTTATAGTTTGTAGACTTTTTGCTGATGGTCATGACTAGTGTCACCTGAAACCTTTTTGAATTTGAATTTGCATGTGGCTAATAATTCCTTATACTGAGCTTTAGGCATGTCCTTTTTTATTCTTTTCCTTTTTTTTTTAAAGAGTGAGTACAACTTCCCTACTCTTATTGACTTCTTGAAAAGTTACTCATGTGTTGAATTTTTTTGCCTATTCCCTACTCCAGGGCATTCTTTGAGGACCGGTGTCATTTAGAGCCCTGCAGTCCTTGTGACTATTAAGCAACCTTTGGCACTGGGTGTAAAGCTGCTGTTGTGGGAAACAGCCACAAGGTGGCAGCATTATTACGTTCTCAACTCTTGTTACTAGGGCAACAGAGTCTTCCTGGAGGTAGTTTTCCAAGGTTGTAAATTAGAGTGGAATGTGCTGGGACAAGCCCCCAGAAGTTTATGTCTCCTAACTTATGTTTGCTTTTTAAATTTAATTTCTTAGAGTGTTTTGATTGTCTGGCTGTACAGAATCTGCTCAATGATTCATACATATGTCTGTTCATCTTCGGATCCTGCTACCATGTACGTGATTACAGAATGTATATTTTTGAAGCTATTGGTGATGATATAATGCATATAGTTTATGTGACAAGCCCCCAGAAGTTTATGTCTCCTAACTTATGTTTTTTTTTTTAAATTTAATTTCTATTTCTTATCGGAGTAAATTTGATTAGAGTGTTTTGATTGTCTGGCTGTACAGAATCTGCTCAATGATTCATACATATGTCTGTTCATCTTCAGATCCTGTTACCATGTATGTGATCACAGAATATATATTTTGAAGGTATTGGTGATTATATAATTCATATCGTTTATATGTTATATGTTTATATACATTTAACTTACATTAGTATATGTATGTTAACCCCATTGTCCTAATTTACCCATCCTCCCACCTTTCATTTTGGCTAACCATTAGTTTATTTGATAAGTCTGTGAGTGTCTTTTTCTGTGGAAATATGTTCATTGGTAGCAATCTTAGGATAACATGTATTAATGATATCATAGGGTATTTGTCATACCCTTTTGACTTACTTAACCTTATATGATTATTTCTAGGCTCAACTCTAGTCCTGAAAACGGCATTGTTCATTTTTTTTCAGAGGCTTCTATTCCATTTGGTATGTGTACCATTTCGTCTTTGTCCATTCATCTGTTTATGGACCTTTTTTTTGCTTCCATGTCTTGGCTATTTCAATATTGTTGCAGTGCACATTTGCCTGCCTCTGTCTTTCCGAATCCAGTTGTCTTAGGTTATAGGCCCAAAATGTGCCCTGCCGCATCATATGGTAGCTCAATGTTTACCTTTTCATGCAGCTCGATTCAGTTTGCGTTACTGCTGTTACCACTTTACATCCCACCAGCAGCTAGAAGGTACACAGTTCTCTAAAACCCCTTCAGCATTTATAGTTTGTAGACTTTTTGCTGATGGTCATGACTGGTGTGAGCTGAAACCTTTTTGGAGGTTGGATACGCATGTGGCTAATAATTCCTTATGCTGAGCTTTAGGCATGTCTTTTTTTTCTTTTCCTTTTTTTTTAAAGAGTGACTACAACTTCCCTCCTCTTATTGACTTCTTGAAAATTTCTCATGTGTTGAATTTTCTTGCCAATTCCATACCCCAGGGCATTTTTTGAGGGCCTGTGTCTTTTACAGCCCTGCAGTCCTTGTGACTATATAAGCAACCATTGGCACTGGGTTTACAGCTACTGTTGTGGGAAGCAGCCACAAGGCGGCAGCATTATTACGTTCTCAAGTCTTGTTACTAGGACAACACAGTCTTCCTGGAGGTAGTGTTCCGAGCTTGTAAATTAGAGTGCAATGTCCTGGGACAAGCCCCCAGAAGTTTATGTCTCCTAACTTATGTTTGTTTTTTAAATTTAATTTCTATTTCTTATCGGAGTAAATTTGATTAGAGTGTTGTGGTTTTCTGGCTGTACAGAATCTGCTCAATGATTCATACATATGTCTGTTCATCTTCGAACCTGTTAGCATGTATGTGATTACAGAATGTATATTTTAAAGGTATTGGTGATTATATAATTTATATATTTCATATGTTATATGTTTATATACATTTAACATACATTAGTATATGTATTTTAACCCCATAGTCCTAATTTACCCATCCTCCCACCTTTCATTTTGGCTAGCCATTAGTTTATTTGATAAGTCTGTGAGTGTCTTTTTCTGTGGAAATATGTTCATTGGTAGCAATCTTAGGATAACATGTATAAATGATGTCATAGGATATTTGTCATACCCTTTTGACTTACTTAACCTTATATGATTATTTCTAGGCTCAACTGTAGTCCTGAAAACGGCATTGTTCATTTTTTTCCCGAGGCTACTATTCCATTTGGTACGTATCCCACTTCGTCGTTGTCCATTCATCTGTTTATGGACCTTTTTTTTTGCTTCCATGTCTTGGCTATTTCAATATTGGTGCAATGCACATTTGCCTGCCTCTCTCTTTCCGAATCTGGTGGTCTTAGGTTATAGGCCCAAAAGGTGCCCTGCCGCATCGTATGGTAACTCAATTTTTACCTTTTCAAGCAGCTCCATTCAGTTTGCATTAGTGGTATTACTTCTTTACATCCCACCAGCAGCTAGAAGGTACACATTCCTCTAAAACCCCTTCAGCATTTATAGTTTGTAGACTTTTTGATGATGGTCATGAGTGGTGTTACCTGAAACCTTTTTGAATTTGAATTTGCATGTGGCTAATAATTCCTTATACTGAGCTTTAGGCATGTCATTTTTTTCTTTTCCTTTTGTTTTAAAGAGTGAGTACAACTTCCCTCCTCTTATTGACTTCTTGAAAAGTTTCTCATGTGTTGAATTTTTTTGCCTATTCCCTACCCCAGGGCATTTTTTGAAGGCAGGTGTCATTTAGAGCCCTTCAGTCCTTGTGACTATTAAGCAACCTTTGGCACTGGGTTTAAAGCTGCTGTTGTGGGAAACAGCCACAAGGCGGCAGCATTATTACGTTCTCAACTCTTGTTACTAGGGCAACAGAGTCTTCCTGGAGGTAGTTTTCCAAGGTTGTAAATTAGAGTGGAATGTGCTGGGACAAGCCCCCAGAAGTTTATGTCTCCTAACTTATGTTTGCTTTTTAAATTTAATTTCTATTTCTTATCGGAGTAAATTTGATTAGAGTGTTTTGATTGGCTGTACAGAATCTGCTCAATGATTCATACATATATCTCTTCATCTTCGGAACCTGTTATCAAGTATGTGATTACAGAATATATATTTTGAAGTTATTGGTGATTATATAATTCATATCGTTTATATGTTATATGTTTATATACATTTAACTTACATTAGTATATGTATGTTAACCCCATAGTCCTAACTTACCCATCCCCCCACCTTTCATTTTGGCTAACCATTAGTTTATTTGATAAGTCTGTGAGTGTCTTTTTCTGTGGAAATATGTTCATTGGTAGCAATCTTAAGAAAACTTGTATAAATGATATCATAGGATATTTGTCATACCCTTTTGACTTACTTAACCTTATATGATTTTTTCTAGGCTCAACTGTAGTCCTGAAAACAGCATTGTTCATTTTTCTCCCGAGGCTACTATTCCATTCTGTCCGTATACCACTTCTTCTTTGTCCATTCATCTGTTTATGGACCTTTTTTTTGCTTCCATATCTTGGCTATTTCAGTATTGTTGCAGTGCATATTTGCCTGCCTCTGTCTTTCCAATTTTGGTGGTCTTAGGTTATAGGCCCAAAAGGTGCCCTGCCGCATCATTTGGTAGCTCAATTTTTACCTTTTCAAGCAGCTCGATTCAGTTTGCGTTAGTGCTGTTTCCACTTTACATCCCACCAGCAGCTAGAAGGTACACAGATCTCTAAAACCCCTTCAGCATTTATAGTTTGTAGACATTTTGCTGATGGTAATGACTGGTGTGAGCTGAAACCTTTTTGAATTTGAATTTGTATGTGGCTAATAATTCCTTATACTAAGCTTTAGGCATGTCCTTTTTTTTCTTTTCCTTTTTTTTTTAAAGAGTGAGTACAACTTCCCTCCTCTTATTGACTTCTTGGAAATTTCTCATGTGTTGAATGTTCTTGCCAATTCCCTACCCCAGGGCATATTTTGAGGGCTTGTGTCATTTACAGCCCTGCAGTCCTTGTGACTATATAAGCAATCATTGGCACTGGGTTTAAAGTGCTGTTGTGGGAAGCAGCCACAAGGCGGCAGCATTATTGCGTTCTCAAGTCTTGTTACTAGGAGAACAGAGTCTTCCTGGAGGTAGTGTTCTGACCTTGTAAATTAGAGTGCAATATGCTGGGACAAGCCCCCAGAAGTTTATGTCTCCTAACTTATGTTTTTTTTTTAAATTTAATTTCTATTTCTTATCGGAGTAAATTTGATTAGAGTGTTTTGATTGTCTGGCTGTACAGAATCTGCTCAATGATTCATACATATGTCTGTTCATCTTCAGATCCTGTTACCATGTATGTGATCACAGAATATATATTTTGAAGGTATTGGTGATTATATAATTCATATCGTTTATATGTTATATGTTTATATACATTTAACTTACATTAGTATATGTATGTTAACCCCATAGTCCTAACTTACCCATCCCCCCACCTTTCATTTTGGCTAACCATTAGTTTATTTGATAAGTCTGTGAGTGTCTTTTTCTGTGGAAATATGTTCATTGGTAGTAATCTTAGGAAACCATGTATAAATGATTTCATAGGATATTTGTCACACCCTTTTGACTTACTTAACCTTATATGACTATTTCTAGTCTCAACTGTAGTTCTGAAAACGGCATTGTTCATTTTTTTCCCGAGGCTACTCTTCCATTCTGTCCATATACCACTTCTTCTTTGTCCATTCACCTGTTTATGGACCATTTTTTGCTTCCATGTCTTGGGTATTTCAGTATTGTTGCAGTGCACATTTGCCTGCCTCTGTATTTCCGATTTTGGCGGTCTTAGGTTATAGGCCCAAAAGGTGCCCTGCCGCATCATATGGTAACTCAATTTTTACCTTTTCAAGCAGCTCCATTCAGTATGCATTAGTGCTGTTACCACTTAACATCCCACCAGCAGCTAGAATGTACACAATTCTCTAAAACCCCTTCAGCATTTATAGTTTGTAGACTTTTTGCTGATGGTCATGACTAGTGTCACCTGAAACCTTTTTGAATTTGAATTTGCATGTGGCTAATAATTCCTTATACTGAGCTTTAGGCATGTCCTTTTTTATTCTTTTCCTTTTTTTTTTAAAGAGTGAGTACAACTTCCCTACTCTTATTGACTTCTTGAAAAGTTACTCATGTGTTGAATTTTTTTGCCTATTCCCTACTCCAGGGCATTCTTTGAGGACCGGTGTCATTTAGAGCCCTGCAGTCCTTGTGACTATTAAGCAACCTTTGGCACTGGGTGTAAAGCTGCTGTTGTGGGAAACAGCCACAAGGTGGCAGCATTATTACGTTCTCAACTCTTGTTACTAGGGCAACAGAGTCTTCCTGGAGGTAGTTTTCCAAGGTTGTAAATTAGAGTGGAATGTGCTGGGACAAGCCCCCAGAAGTTTATGTCTCCTAACTTATGTTTGCTTTTTAAATTTAATTTCTTAGAGTGTTTTGATTGTCTGGCTGTACAGAATCTGCTCAATGATTCATACATATGTCTGTTCATCTTCGGATCCTGCTACCATGTACGTGATTACAGAATGTATATTTTTGAAGCTATTGGTGATGATATAATGCATATAGTTTATGTGACAAGCCCCCAGAAGTTTATGTCTCCTAACTTATGTTTTTTTTTTTAAATTTAATTTCTATTTCTTATCGGAGTAAATTTGATTAGAGTGTTTTGATTGTCTGGCTGTACAGAATCTGCTCAATGATTCATACATATGTCTGTTCATCTTCAGATCCTGTTACCATGTATGTGATCACAGAATATATATTTTGAAGGTATTGGTGATTATATAATTCATATCGTTTATATGTTATATGTTTATATACATTTAACTTACATTAGTATATGTATGTTAACCCCATTGTCCTAATTTACCCATCCTCCCACCTTTCATTTTGGCTAACCATTAGTTTATTTGATAAGTCTGTGAGTGTCTTTTTCTGTGGAAATATGTTCATTGGTAGCAATCTTAGGATAACATGTATTAATGATATCATAGGGTATTTGTCATACCCTTTTGACTTACTTAACCTTATATGATTATTTCTAGGCTCAACTCTAGTCCTGAAAACGGCATTGTTCATTTTTTTTCAGAGGCTTCTATTCCATTTGGTATGTGTACCATTTCGTCTTTGTCCATTCATCTGTTTATGGACCTTTTTTTTGCTTCCATGTCTTGGCTATTTCAATATTGTTGCAGTGCACATTTGCCTGCCTCTGTCTTTCCGAATCCAGTTGTCTTAGGTTATAGGCCCAAAATGTGCCCTGCCGCATCATATGGTAGCTCAATGTTTACCTTTTCATGCAGCTCGATTCAGTTTGCGTTACTGCTGTTACCACTTTACATCCCACCAGCAGCTAGAAGGTACACAGTTCTCTAAAACCCCTTCAGCATTTATAGTTTGTAGACTTTTTGCTGATGGTCATGACTGGTGTGAGCTGAAACCTTTTTGGAGGTTGGATACGCATGTGGCTAATAATTCCTTATGCTGAGCTTTAGGCATGTCCTTTTTTTCTTTTCCTTTTTTTTTAAAGAGTGACTACAACTTCCCTCCTCTTATTGACTTCTTGAAAATTTCTCATGTGTTGAATTTTCTTGCCAATTCCATACCCCAGGGCATTTTTTGAGGGCCTGTGTCTTTTACAGCCCTGCAGTCCTTGTGACTATATAAGCAACCATTGGCACTGGGTTTACAGCTACTGTTGTGGGAAGCAGCCACAAGGCGGCAGCATTATTACGTTCTCAAGTCTTGTTACTAGGACAACACAGTCTTCCTGGAGGTAGTGTTCCGAGCTTGTAAATTAGAGTGCAATGTGCTGGGACAAGCCCCCAGAAGTTTATGTCTCCTAACTTATGTTTGTTTTTTAAATTTAATTTCTATTTCTTATCGGAGTAAATTTGATTAGAGTGTTGTGGTTTTCTGGCTGTACAGAATCTGCTCAATGATTCATACATATGTCTGTTCATCTTCGAACCTGTTAGCATGTATGTGATTACAGAATGTATATTTTAAAGGTATTGGTGATTATATAATTTATATATTTCATATGTTATATGTTTATATACATTTAACATACATTAGTATATGTATTTTAACCCCATAGTCCTAATTTACCCATCCTCCCACCTTTCATTTTGGCTACCCATTAGTTTATTTGATAAGTCTGTGAGTGTCTTTTTCTGTGGAAATATGTTCATTGGTAGCAATCTTAGGATAACATGTATAAATGATGTCATAGGATATTTGTCATACCCTTTTGACTTACTTAACCTTATATGATTATTTCTAGGCTCAACTGTAGTCCTGAAAACGGCATTGTTCATTTTTTTCCCGAGGCTACTATTCCATTTGGTACGTATCCCACTTCGTCGTTGTCCATTCATCTGTTTATGGACCTTTTTTTTTGCTTCCATGTCTTGGCTATTTCAATATTGGTGCAATGCACATTTGCCTGCCTCTCTCTTTCCGAATCTGGTGGTCTTAGGTTATAGGCCCAAAAGGTGCCCTGCCGCATCGTATGGTAACTCAATTTTTACCTTTTCAAGCAGCTCCATTCAGTTTGCATTAGTGGTATTACTTCTTTACATCCCACCAGCAGCTAGAAGGTACACATTCCTCTAAAACCCCTTCAGCATTTATAGTTTGTAGACTTTTTGATGATGGTCATGAGTGGTGTTACCTGAAACCTTTTTGAATTTGAATTTGCATGTGGCTAATAATTCCTTATACTGAGCTTTAGGCATGTCATTTTTTTCTTTTCCTTTTGTTTTAAAGAGTGAGTACAACTTCCCTCCTCTTATTGACTTCTTGAAAAGTTTCTCATGTGTTGAATTTTTTTGCCTATTCCCTACCCCAGGGCATTTTTTGAAGGCAGGTGTCATTTAGAGCCCTTCAGTCCTTGTGACTATTAAGCAACCTTTGGCACTGGGTTTAAAGCTGCTGTTGTGGGAAACAGCCACAAGGCGGCAGCATTATTACGTTCTCAACTCTTGTTACTAGGGCAACAGAGTCTTCCTGGAGGTAGTTTTCCAAGGTTGTAAATTAGAGTGGAATGTGCTGGGACAAGCCCCCAGAAGTTTATGTCTCCTAACTTATGTTTGCTTTT
The DNA here is from genome assembly GCF_965194825.1 of Balaenoptera physalus. Classification (NCBI taxonomy): domain Eukaryota; kingdom Metazoa; phylum Chordata; class Mammalia; order Artiodactyla; family Balaenopteridae; genus Balaenoptera; species Balaenoptera physalus. The sequence continues at coordinate 70,680,759 of NC_138882.1, forward strand.
TAAATTTAATTTCTATTTCTTATCGGAGTAAATTTGATTAGAGTGTTTTGATTGGCTGTACAGAATCTGCTCAATGATTCATACATATATCTCTTCATCTTCGGAACCTGTTATCAAGTATGTGATTACAGAATATATATTTTGAAGGTATTGGTGATTATATAATTCATATCGTTTATATGTTATATGTTTATATACATTTAACTTACATTAGTATATGGATGTTAACCCCATAGTCCTAACTTACCCATCCCCCCACCTTTCATTTTGGCTAACCATTAGTTTATTTGATAAGTCTGTGAGTGTCTTTTTCTGTGGAAATATGTTCATTGGTAGCAATCTTAAGAAAACTTGTATAAATGATATCATAGGATATTTGTCATACCCTTTTGACTTACTTAACCTTATATGATTTTTTCTAGGCTCAACTGTAGTCCTGAAAACAGCATTGTTCATTTTTCTCCCGAGGCTACTATTCCATTCTGTCCGTATACCACTTCTTCTTTGTCCATTCATCTGTTTATGGACCTTTTTTTTGCTTCCATATCTTGGCTATTTCAGTATCGTTGCAGTGCATATTTGCCTGCCTCTGTCTTTCCAATTTTGGTGGTCTTAGGTTATAGGCCCAAAAGGTGCCCTGCCGCATCATTTGGTAGCTCAATTTTTACCTTTTCAAGCAGCTCGATTCAGTTTGCGTTAGTGCTGTTTCCACTTTACATCCCACCAGCAGCTAGAAGGTACACAGATCTCTAAAACCCCTTCAGCATTTATAGTTTGTAGACATTTTGCTGATGGTAATGACTGGTGTGAGCTGAAACCTTTTTGAATTTGAATTTGTATGTGGCTAATAATTCCTTATACTAAGCTTTAGGCATGTCCTTTTTTTTCTTTTCCTTTTTTTTTTAAAGAGTGAGTACAACTTCCCTCCTCTTATTGACTTCTTGGAAATTTCTCATGTGTTGAATGTTCTTGCCAATTCCCTACCCCAGGGCATATTTTGAGGGCTTGTGTCATTTACAGCCCTGCAGTCCTTGTGACTATATAAGCAATCATTGGCACTGGGTTTAAAGTGCTGTTGTGGGAAGCAGCCACAAGGCGGCAGCATTATTGCGTTCTCAAGTCTTGTTACTAGGAGAACAGAGTCTTCCTGGAGGTAGTGTTCTGACCTTGTAAATTAGAGTGCAATATGCTGGGACAAGCCCCCAGAAGTTTATGTCTCCTAACTTATGTTTTTTTTTTTAAATTTAATTTCTATTTCTTATCGGAGTAAATTTGATTAGAGTGTTTTGATTGTCTGGCTGTACAGAATCTGCTCAATGATTCATACATATGTCTGTTCATCTTCAGATCCTGTTACCATGTATGTGATCACAGAATATATATTTTGAAGGTATTGGTGATTATATAATTCATATCGTTTATATGTTATATGTTTATATACATTTAACTTACATTAGTATATGTATGTTAACCCCATAGTCCTAACTTACCCATCCCCCCACCTTTCATTTTGGCTAACCATTAGTTTATTTGATAAGTCTGTGAGTGTCTTTTTCTGTGGAAATATGTTCATTGGTAGCAATCTTAAGAAAACTTGTATAAATGATATCATAGGATATTTGTCATACCCTTTTGACTTACTTAACCTTATATGATTTTTTCTAGGCTCAACAGTAGTCCTGAAAACAGCATTGTTCATTTTTCTCCCGAGGCTACTATTCCATTCTCTCCGTATACCACTTCTTCTTTGTCCATTCATCTGTTTATGGACCTTTTTTTTGCTTCCATATCTTGGCTATTTCAGTATTGTTGCAGTGCATATTTGCCTGCCTCTGTCTTTCCAATTTTGGTGGTCTTAGGTTATAGGCCCAAAAGGTGCCCTGCCGCATCATTTGGTAGCTCAATTTTTACCTTTTCAAGCAGCTCGATTCAGTTTGCGTTAGTGCTGTTTCCACTTTACATCCCACCAGCAGCTAGAAGGTACACAGATCTCTAAAACCCCTTCAGCATTTATAGTTTGTAGACATTTTGCTGATGGTAATGACTGGTGTGAGCTGAAACCTTTTTGAATTTGAATTTGTATGTGGCTAATAATTCCTTATACTAAGCTTTAGGCATGTCCTTTTTTTTCTTTTCCTTTTTTTTTTTAAAGAGTGAGTACAACTCCCCTCCTCTTATTGACTTCTTGAAAAATTTCTCATGTGTTGGATTTTCTTGCCTATTCCCAACCCCAGGGCAATTTTTGAGGGCCTGTGTCATTTACAGCCCTGCAGTCCTTGTGACTATATAAGCAACCATTGTCATTGGGTTTAAAGCTGCTGTTTTGGGAGACAGCCACAAGGCGGCAGCATTATTACGTTCTCAAGTCTTGTTACTAGGACAACAGAGTCTTCCTGGAGGTAGTGTTCCGAGCTTGTAAATTAGAGTGCAATGTGCTGGGACAAGCCCCCAGAAGTTTATGTCTCCTTACTTATGTTTGTTTTTTAAATTTAATTTGTATTTTTTATCGGAGTAAATTTGATTAGAGTGTTTTGATTGTCTGGCTGTACACAATCTGTTCAATGATTCATACATATGTCTGTTCATCTTCGGATCCTGTTACCATGTATGTGATTACAGAATGTATATTTTGAAGGTATTGGTGATTATATAATTCATATCATTTATATGTTATATGTTTATATACATTTAACTTATATTAGTATATGTATGTTAACCCCATAGTCCTAATTTACCCATCCCCCCACCTTTCATTTTGGCTAACCATTAGTTTATTTGATAAGTCTGTGAGTGTCTTTTTCTGTGGAAATATGTTCATTGGTAGCAATCTTAGGATAACTTGCATAAATGATATCATAGGATATTTGTCATACCCTTTTGACTTATTTAACCTTATATGATTATTTCTAGGCTCAACTCTAGTCCTGAAAACGGCATTGTTCATTTTTTTCCAGAGGCTACTATTCCATTTGGTACGTATACCATTTCGTCTTTGTCCATTCATCTGTTTATGGAACTTTTTTTTGCTTCCATGTCTTGGCTATTTCAATATTGTTGCAGTGCACATTTGCCTGCCTCTGTCTTTCCGAATCCGGTGGTCTTAGGTTATAGGCCCAAAAGGTGCCCTGCCGCATCATATGGTAGCTCAATGTTTACCTTTTCAAGCAGCTCGATTCAGTTTGCGTTACTGCTGTTACCACTTTACATCCAAACAGCAGCTAGAAGGTACACAGTTCTCTAAAACCCGTTCAGCATTTATAGTTTGTAGACTTTTTGCTGATGGTCATGACTGGTGTGAGCTGAAACCTTTTTGGAGGTTGGATACGCATGTGGCTAATAATTCCTTATGCTGAGCTTTAGGCATGTCCTTTTTTTCTTTTCCTTTTTTTTTTAAAGAGTGAGTAGAACTTCCGTACTCTTATTGACTTCTTGAAAATTTCTCATGTGTTGAATTTCCTTGCCTATTCCCTACACCAGGGCATTTTTTGAGGGCCTGTGTCTTTTACAGCCCTGCAGTCCTTGTGACTATATAAGCAACCATTGGTACTGGGTTTAAAGCTACTGTTGTGGGAAGCAGCCACAAGGCGGCAGCATTATTACGTTCTCAAGTCTTGTTACTAGGACAACACAGTCTTCTTGGAGGTAGTGTTCCGAGCCTGTAAATTAGAGTGCAATGTCCTGGGACAAGCCCCCAGAAGTTTATGTCTCCTAACTTATGTTTGTTTTTTAAATTTAATTTCTATTTCTTATCGGAGTAAATTTGATTAGAGTGTTGTGGTTTTCTGGCTGTACAGAATCTGCTCAAGGATTCATACATATGTCTGTTCATCTTCGGATCCTGTTACCATGTATGTGATTACAGAATGTATATTTTGAAGGTATTGGTGAATATATAATTCATATCATTTATATGTTATATGTTTATATACATTTAACATACATTAGTATATGTATGTTAACCCCATAGTCCTAATTTACCCATCCTCCCACCTTTCATTTTGGCTAACCATTAGTTTATATGATAAGTCTGTGAGTGTCTTTTTCTGTGGAAATATGTTCATTGGTAGCAATCTTAGGATAACATGTATAAATGATATCATAGGATATTTGTCATACCCTTTTGACTTACTTAACCTTATATGATTATTTCTAGGCTCAACTCTAGTCCTGAAAACAGCATTGTTCATTTTTTTCCAGAGACTACTATTCCATTTGGTACGTATACCATTTCGTCTTTGTCCATTCATCTGTTTATGGACCTTTTTTTGCTTCCATGTCTTGGCTATTTCAGTATTGTTGCAGTGCACATTTGCCTGCCTCTGTCTTTCCGATTCTGGTGGTCTTCGGTAATAGGCCCAAAAGGTGCCCTGCCGCATCGTATGGTAACTCAATTTTTACCTTTTCAAGCAGCTCCATTCAGTTTGCATTAGTGGTATTACTTCTTTACATCCCACCAGCAGCTAGAAGGTACACATTCCTCTAAAACCCCTTCAGCATTTATAGTTTGTAGACTTTTTGATGATGGTCATGAGTGGTGTTACCTGAAACCTTTTTGAATTTGAATTTGCATGTGGCTAATAATTCCTTATACTGAGCTTTAGGCATGTCATTTTTTTCTTTTCCTTTTGTTTTAAAGAGTGAGTACAACTTCCCTCCTCTTATTGACTTCTTGAAAAGTTTCTCATGTGTTGAATTTTTTTGCCTATTCCCTACCCCAGGGCATTTTTTGAAGGCAGGTGTCATTTAGAGCCCTTCAGTCCTTGTGACTATTAAGCAACCTTTGGCACTGGGTTTAAAGCTGCTGTTGTGGGAAACAGCCACAAGGCGGCAGCATTATTACGTTCTCAACTCTTGTTACTAGGGCAACAGAGTCTTCCTGGAGGTAGTTTTCCAAGGTTGTAAATTAGAGTGGAATGTGCTGGGACAAGCCCCCAGAAGTTTATGTCTCCTAACTTATGTTTGCTTTTTAAATTTAATTTCTATTTCTTATCGGAGTAAATTTGATTAGAGTGTTTTGATTGGCTGTACAGAATCTGCTCAATGATTCATACATATATCTCTTCATCTTCGGAACCTGTTATCAAGTATGTGATTACAGAATATATATTTTGAAGGTATTGGTGATTATATAATTCATATCGTTTATATGTTATATGTTTATATACATTTAACTTACATTAGTATATGTATGTTAACCCCATAGTCCTAACTTACCCATCCCCCCACCTTTCATTTTGGCTAACCATTAGTTTATTTGATAAGTCTGTGAGTGTCTTTTTCTGTGGAAATATGTTCATTGGTAGCAATCTTAAGAAAACTTGTATAAATGATATCATAGGATATTTGTCATACCCTTTTGACTTACTTAACCTTATATGATTTTTTCTAGGCTCAACTGTAGTCCTGAAAACAGCATTGTTCATTTTTCTCCCGAGGCTACTATTCCATTCTGTCCGTATACCACTTCTTCTTTGTCCATTCATCTGTTTATGGACCTTTTTTTTGCTTCCATATCTTGGCTATTTCAGTATTGTTGCAGTGCATATTTGCCTGCCTCTGTCTTTCCAATTTTGGTGGTCTTAGGTTATAGGCCCAAAAGATGCCCTGCCGCATCATTTGGTAGCTCAATTTTTACCTTTTCAAGCAGCTCGATTCAGTTTGCGTTAGTGCTGTTTCCACTTTACATCCCACCAGCAGCTAGAAGGTACACAGATCTCTAAAACCCCTTCAGCATTTATAGTTTGTAGACATTTTGCTGATGGTAATGACTGGTGTGAGCTGAAACCTTTTTGAATTTGAATTTGTATGTGGCTAATAATTCCTTATACTAAGCTTTAGGCATGTCCTTTTTTTTCTTTTCCTTTTTTTTTTAAAGAGTGAGTACAACTTCCCTCCTCTTATTGACTTCTTGGAAATTTCTCATGTGTTGAATGTTCTTGCCAATTCCCTACCCCAGGGCATATTTTGAGGGCTTGTGTCATTTACAGCCCTGCAGTCCTTGTGACTATATAAGCAATCATTGGCACTGGGTTTAAAGTGCTGTTGTGGGAAGCAGTCACAAGGCGGCAGCATTATTGCGTTCTCAAGTCTTGTTACTAGGAGAACAGAGTCTTCCTGGAGGTAGTGTTCTGAGCTTGTAAATTAGAGTGCAATATGCTGGGACAAGCCCCCAGAAGTTTATGTCTCCTAACTTATGTTTTTTTCTTAAATTTAATTTCTATTTCTTATCGGAGTAAATTTGATTAGAGTGTTTTGATTGTCTGGCTGTACAGAATCTGCTCAATGATTCATACATATGTCTGTTCATCTTCGGATCCTGTTACCATGTATGTGATCACAGAATATATATTTTGAAGGTATTGGTGATTATATAATTCATATCGTTTATATGTTATATGTTTATATACATTTAACTTACATTAGTATATGTATGTTAACCCCATAGTCCTAACTTACCCATCCCCCCACCTTTCATTTTGGCTAACCATTAGTTTATTTGATAAGTTTGTGAGTGTCTTTTTCTGTGGAAATATGTTCATTGGTAGCAATCTTAAGAAAACTTGTATAAATGATATCATAGGATATTTGTCATACCCTTTTGACTTACTTAACCTTATATGATTTTTTCTAGGCTCAACTGTAGTCCTGAAAACAGCATTGTTCATTTTTCTCCCGAGGCTACTATTCCATTCTCTCCGTATACCACTTCTTCTTTGTCCATTCATCTGTTTATGGACCTTTTTTTGCTTCCATATCTTGGCTATTTCAGTATTGTTGCAGTGCATATTTGCCTGCCTCTGTCTTTCCAATTTTGGTGGTCTTAGGTTATAGGCCCAAAAGGTGCCCTGCCGCATCATTTGGTAGCTCAATTTTTACCTTTTCAGGCAGCTCGATTCAGTTTGCGTTAGTGCTGTTTCCACTTTACATCCCACCAGCAGCTAGAAGGTACACAGATCTCTAAAACCCCTTCAGCATTTATAGTTTGTAGACATTTTGCTGATGGTAATGACTGGTGTGAGCTGAAACCTTTTTGAATTTGAATTTGTATGTGGCTAATAATTCCTTATACTAAGCTTTCGGCATGTCCTTTTTTTTCTTTTCCTTTTTTTTTTTTAAAGAGTGAGTACAACTCCCCTCCTCTTATTGACTTCTTGAAAAATTTCTCATGTGTTGGATTTTCTTGCCTATTCCCAACCCCAGGGCAATTTTTGAGGGCCTGTGTCATTTACAGCCCTGCAGTCCTTGTGACTATATAAGCAACCATTGTCATTGGGTTTAAAGCTGCTGTTTTGGGAGACAGCCACAAGGCGGCAGCATTATTACGTTCTCAAGTCTTGTTACTAGGACAACAGAGTCTTCCTGGAGGTAGTGTTCCGAGCTTGTAAATTAGAGTGCAATGTGCTGGGACAAGCCCCCAGAAGTTTATGTCTCCTTACTTATGTTTGTTTTTTAAATTTAATTTCTATTTTTAATCGGAGTAAATTTGATTAGAGTGTTTTGATTGTCTGGCTGTACAGAATCTGTTCAATGATTCATACATATGTCTATTCATCTTCGGATCCTGTTACCATGTATGTGATCACAGAATATATATTTTGAAGGTATTGGTGATTATATAATTCATATCGTTTATATGTTATATGTTTATATACATTTAACTTACATTAGTATATGTATGTTAACCCCATAGTCCTAATTTACCCATCCTCCCACCTTTCATTTTGGCTAACCATTAGTTTATTTGATAAGTCTGTGAGTGTCTTTTTCTGTGGAAATATGTTCATTGGTAGCAATCTTAGGAAAACTTGTATAAATAATATCATAGGATATTTGTAATACCCTTTTGTCTTACTTAACCTTATATGATTATTTCTAGTCTCAACTCTAGTCCTGAAAACGGCATTGTTCATTTTTTTCCCGAGGCTACTCTTCCATTCTGTCCATATACCACTTCTTCTTTGTCCATTCACCTGTTTATGGACCTTTTTTTTGCTTCCATGTCTTTGCTATTTCAGTATTGTTGCAGTGCACATTTGCCTGCCTCTGTCTTTCCGATTCTGGTGGTCTTAGGTTACAGGCCCAAAAGGTGCCCTGCCGCATCATATGGTAGCTCAATTTTTACGTTTTCAAGCAGCTCGATTCAGTTTGCATTAGTGCTGTTACGACTTTATATCCCACCAGCAGCTAGAAGGTACACACTTCTCTAAAACCCCTTCAGCATTTATAGTTTGTAGACTTTTTGCTGATGGTCATGACTGGTGTGAGCTGAAACCTTTTTGGAGGTTGGATACGCATGTGGCTAATAATTCCTTATGCTGAGCTTTAGGCATGTCCTATTTTTTCTTTTCCTTTTTTTTAAAAAGAGTGAGTACAACTTCCCTCCTCTTATTGATTTCTTGAAAAGTTTCTTATGTGTTGAATTTTCTTGCCTATTCCCTACCCCAGGGCATTTTTTGAGTGCCTGTGTCATTTACAACCGTACAGTCCTTGTGACTATATAAACAGCCATTGGCACTGGGTTTAAAGGTGCTGTTTTTGGAGACAGTCACAAGGCGGCAGCATTATTACGTTCTCAAGTCTTGTTACTAGGACAACAGAGTCTTCCTGGAGGTAGTGTTCCGAGCTTTTAAATTAGAGTGCAATGTGCTGGGACAAGCCCCCAGAAGTTTATGTCTCCTTACTTATGTTTGTTTTTTAAATTTAATTTGTATTTTTTATCGGAGTAAATTTGATTAGAGTGTTTTGATTGTCTGGCTGTACAGAATCTGTTCAATGATTCATACATATGTCTGTTCATCTTCGGATCCTGTTACCATGTATGTGATTACAGAATGTATATTTTGAAGGTATTGGTGATTATATAATTCATATCATTTATATGTTATATGTTTATATACATTTAACTTATATTAGTATATGTATGTTAACCCCATAGTCCTAATTTACCCATCCCCCCACCTTTCATTTTGGCTAACCATTAGTTTATTTGATAAGTCTGTGAGTGTCTTTTTCTGTGGAAATATGTTCATTGGTAGCAATCTTAGGATAACATGTATAAATGATATCATAGGATATTTGTCATACCCTTTTGAGTTATTTAACCTTATATGATTATTTCTAGGCTCAACTCTAGTCCTGAAAACGGCATTGTTCATTTTTTTCCAGAGGCTACTATTCCATTTGGTACGTATACCATTTCGTCTTTGTCCATTCATCTGTTTATGGACCTTTTTTTTGCTTCCATGTCTTGGCTATTTCAATATTGTTGCAGTGCACATTTGCCTGCCTCTGTCGTTCCGAATCCGGTGGTCTTAGGTTATAGGCCCAAAAGGTGCCCTGCCGCATCATATGGTAGCTCAATGTTTACCTTTTCAAGCAGCTCGATTCAGTTTGCGTTACTGCTGTTACCACTTTACATCCAAACAGCAGCTAGAAGGTACACAGTTCTCTAAAACCCCTTCAGCATTTATAGTTTGTAGACTTTTTGCTGATGGTCATGACTGGTGTGAGCTGAAACCTTTTTGGAGGTTGGATACGCATGTGGCTAATAATTCCTTATGCTGAGCTTTAGGCATGTCCTTTTTTTCTTTTCCTTTTTTTTTTAAAGAGTGAGTACAACTTCCGTACTCTTATTGACTTCTTGAAAATTTCTCATGTGTTGAATTTTCTTGCCAATTCCCTACCCCAGGGCATTTTTTGAGGGCCTGTGTCTTTTACAGCCCTGCAGTCCTTGTGACTATATAAGCAACCATTGGCACTGGGTTTAAAGCTACTGTTGTGGGAAGCAGCCACAAGGCGGCAGCATTATTACGTTCTCAAGTCTTGTTACTAGGACAACACAGTCTTCCTGGAGGTAGTGTTCCGAGCTTGTAAATTAGAGTGCAATGTGCTGGGACAGGCCCCCAAAAGTTTATGTCTCCTAACTTATGTTTGTTTTTTAAATTTAATTTCTATTTCTTATCGGAGTAAATTTGATTAGAGTGTTTTGATTATCTGGCTGTACAGAATCTGCTCAATGATTCATACATATGTCTGTTCATCTTCGGATCCTGTTACCATGTATGTGATTACAGAATGTATATTTTGAAGGTATTGGTGAATATATAATTCATATCATTTATATGTTATATGTTTATATACATTTAACATACATTAGTATATGTATGTTAACCCCATAGTCCTAATTTACCCATCCTCCCACCTTTCATTTTGGCTAACCATTAGTTTATATGATAAGTCTGTGAGTGTCTTTTTCTGTGGAAATATGTTCATTGGTAGCAATCTTAGGATAACATGTATAAATGATATCATAGGATATTTGTCATACCCTTTTGACTTACTTAACCTTATATGATTATTTCTAGGCTCAACTCTAGTCCTGAAAACAGCATTGTTCATTTTTTTCCTGAGGCTACTATTCCATTTGGTACGTATACCATTTCGTCTTTGTCCATTCATCTGTTTATGGACCTTTTTTTGCTTCCATGTCTTGGCTATTTCAGTATTGTTGCAGTGCACATTTGCCTGCCTCTGTCTTTCCGATTCTGGTGGTCTTAGGTTATAGGCCCAAAAGGTGCCCTGCCGCATCGTATGGTAACTCAATTTTTACCTTTTCAAGCAGCTCCATTCAGTTTGCATTAGTGGTATTACTTCTTTACATCCCACCAGCATCTAGAAGGTACACATTCCTCTAAAACCCCTTCAGCATTTATAGTTTGTAGACTATTTGATGATGGTCATGACTGGTGTTACCTGAAACCTTTTTGAATTTGAATTTGCATGTGGCTAATAATTCCTTATACTGAGCTTTAGGCATGTCATTTTTTTCTTTTCCTTTTGTTTTAAAGAGTGAGTACAACTTCCCTCCTCTTATTGACTTCTTGAAAAGTTTCTCATGTGTTGAATTTTTTTGCCTATTCCCTACCCCAGGGCATTTTTTGAAGGCAGGTGTCATTTAGAGCCCTTCAGTCCTTGTGACTATTAAGCAACCTTTGGCACTGGGTTTAAAGCTGCTGTTGTGGGAAACAGCCACAAGGCGGCAGCATTATTACGTTCTCAACTCTTCTTACTAGGGCAACAGAGTCTTCCTGGAGGTAGTTTTCCAAGGTTGTAAATTAGAGTGGAATGTGCTGGGACAAGCCCCCAGAAGTTTATGTCTCCTAACTTATGTTTGCTTTTTAAATTTAATTTCTATTTCTTATCGGAGTAAATTTGATTAGAGTGTTTTGATTGGCTGTACAGAATCTGCTCAATGATTCATACATATATCTGTTCATCTTCGGAACCTGTTATCATGTATGTGATTACAGAATGTATATTTTAAAGGTTTGGTGATTATATATTTTATATAGTTCATATGTTATATGTTTATATACATTTAACATACATTAGTATATGTATGTTAACCCCATAGTCCTAATTTACCCATCCTCCCACCTTTCATTTTGGCTAACCATTAGTTTATTTGATAAGTCTGTGAGTGTCTTTTTTTGTGGAAATATGTTCATTGGTAGCAATCTTAGGATAACATGTATAAATGATAGCATAGGATATTTGTCATACCCTTTTGACTAACTTACCCTTATATGATTATTTCTAGGCTCAACTGTAGTCATGAAAATGGCATTGTTCATTTTTTTCCCGACGCTACTATTCCATTTGGTACGTATACCACTTCCTCTTTGTCCATTCATTTGTTTATGGACCTTTTTTTTGCTTCTATGTCTTGACTATTTCAATATTGTTGCAGTGCATATTTGCCTGCATCTGTCTTTCCGATTTTGGTGGTCTTATATTATAGGCCCAAAAGGTGCCCTGCCGCATCATACGGTAACTCAATTTTTACCTTTTCAAGTAGCTGCATTCAGTTTTCGTTAGTGCTCTTACCAGTTTACATCCCACCGGAACCTAGAAGGTACACAGTTCTCTGAAACCCGTTCAGCATTTATAGTTTGTAGATTTTTTGCTGATGGTCATGACTGGTGTGAGCTGAAACCTTATTGAATTTGAATTTGCATGTGCCTAATAATTTCCTTTACTGAGCTTTAGGCATGCCCTTTTTTTTCTTTTCCTTTCTTTTTTAGAGAGCGAGTACAACCTCCCTCCTCTTATTGACTTCTTGAAAAATTTGTCATGTGTTGAATTTTCTTGCCTATTCCCTACCCCAAGGCATTTTTTGAGGGCCTGTATCATTTACAGCCCTGCAGTCCTTGTGACAATATAAGCAACCATTGGCACTGGGTTTAAAGCTGCTGTTGTGGGAAATAGCCACAAGGCAGCAGCATTATTAGGTTCTCAACTCTTGTTATTAGGGCAGCAGAGTCTTCCTGGAGGTAGTGTTCCGAGGTTGTAAATTAGAGTGGAATGTGCTGGGACAAGCCCCCAGAAGTTTATGTCTCCTTACTTATGTTTGCTTTTTAAATTTAACTTCTACTTTTTATCGGAGTAAATTTGATTAGAGTGTTTTGATTGTCTGGCTGTACAGAATCTGCTCAATGATTCATACATATGTCTGTTCATCTGCGGATCCTGTTACCATGTATGTGATTACAGAATGTATATTTTGAAGGGATTGGTGATTATATAATTCATATCATTTATATGTTATATGTTTATATACATTTAACTTACATTAGTATATGTATGTTAACCCCATAGTCCTAATTTACCCATCCTCCCACCTTTCATTTTGGCTAACCGTTAGTATTTTTGATAAGTCTGTGACTGTCTTTTTCTGTGGAAATATGTTCATTGGTAGTAATCTTAGGAAAACATGTATAAATGATTTCATAGGATATTTGTCACACCCTTTTGACTTACTTAACCTTATATGACTATTTCTAGTCTCAACTGTAGTTCTGAAAACGGCATTGTTCATTTTTTTCCCGAGGCTACTCTTCCATTCTGTCCATATACCAATTCTTCTTTGTCCATTCACCTGTTTATGGACCATTTTTTGCTTCCATGTCTTGGGTATTTCAGTATTGTTGCAGTGCACATTTGCCTGCCTCTGTATTTCCGATTTTGGTGGTCTTAGGTTATAGGCCCAAAAGGTGCCCTGCCGCATCATATGGTAACTCAATTTTTACCTTTTCAAGCAGCTCCATTCAGTATGCGTTAGTGCTGTTACCACTTTACATCCCACCAGCAGCTAGAATGTACACAATTCTCTAAAACCCCTTCAGCATTTATAGTTTGTAGACTTTTTGCTGATGGTCATGACTGGTGTCACCTGAAACCTTTTTGAATTTGAATTTGCATGTGGCTAATAATTCCTTATACTGAGCTTTAGGCATGTCCTTTTTTTTCTTTTCCTTTTTTTTTTAAAGAGTGAGTACAACTTCCCTCCTCTTATTGACTTCTTGAAAAGTTACTCATGTGTTGAATTTTCTTGCCAATTCCATACCCCAGGGCATTTTTTGAGGGCCTGTGTCTTTTACAGCCCTGCAGTCCTTATGACTATATAAGCAACCATTGGCACTGGGTTTAAAGCTACTGTTGTGGGAAGCAGCCACAAGGCGGCAGCATTATTACGTTCTCAAGTCTTGTTACTAGGACAACAGAGTCTTCCTGGAGGTAGTGTTCCGAGCTTGTAAATTAGAGTGCAATGTGCTGGGACAAGCCCCCAGAAGTTTATGTCTCCTAACTTATGTTTGTTTTTTAAATTTAATTTCTATTTCTTATCGGAGTAAATTTGATTAGAGTGTTGTGGTTTTCTGGCTGTACAGAATCTGCTCAATGATTCATACATATGTCTGTTCATCTTCGAACCTGTTAGCATGTATGTGATTACAGAATGTATATTTTAAAGGTATTGGTGATTATATAATTTATATATTTCATATGTTATATGTTTATATACATTTAACATACATTAGTATATGTATTTTAACCCCATAGTCCTAATTTACCCATCCTCCCACCTTTCATTTTGGCTAGCCATTAGTTTATTTGATAAGTCTGTGAGTGTCTTTTTCTGTGGAAATATGTTCATTGGTAGCAATCTTAGGATAACATGTATAAATGATGTCATAGGATATTTGTCATACCCTTTTGACTTACTTAACCTTATATGATTATTTCTAGGCTCAACTGTAGTCCTGAAAACGGCATTGTTCATTTTTTTCCCGAGGCTACTATTCCATTTGGTACGTATCCCACTTCGTCTTTGTCCATTCATCTGTTTATGGACCTTTTTTTTTGCTTCCATGTCTTGGCTATTTCAATATTGTTGCAATGCACATTTGCCTGCCTCTCTCTTTCCGAATCTGGTGGTCTTAGGTTATAGGCCCAAAAGGTGCCCTGCCGCACCATATGGTAACTCAATTTTTACCTTTTCAAGCAGCTCGATTCAGTTTGCGTTACTGCTGTTACCACTTTACATCCCACCAGCAGCTAGAAGGTACACACTTCTCTAAAACCCCTTCAGCATTTATTGTTTGTAGACTTTTTGCTGATGGTCATGACTGGAGTGAGCTGAAACCTTTTTGAATTTGAATTTGCATGTGGCTAATAATTCCTTATACTGAGCTTTAGGCATGTCCTTTTTTTCTTTTCCTTTTTTTTAAAAAGAGTGAGTACAACTTCCCTCCTCTTATTGATTTCTTGAAAAGTTTCTTATGTGTTGAATTTTCTTGCCTATTCCCTACCCCAGGGCATTTTTTGAGTGCCTGTGTCATTTACAACCGTGCAGTCCTTGTGACTATATAAGCAACCATTGGCACTGGGTTTAAAGGTGCTGTTTTTGGAGACAGCCACAAGGCGGCAGCATTATTACGTTCTCAAGTCTTGTTACTAGGACAACAGAGTCTTCCTGGAGGTAGTGTTCCGAGCTTTTAAATTAGAGTGCAATGTGCTGGGACAAGCCCCCAGAAGTTTATGTCTCCTTACTTATGTTTGTTTTTTAAATTTAATTTGTATTTTTTATCGGAGTAAATTTGATTAGAGTGTTTTGATTGTCTGGCTGTACAGAATCTGTTCAATGATTCATACATATGTCTGTTCATCTTCGGATCCTGTTACCATGTATGTGATTACAGAATGTATATTTTGAAGGTATTGGTGATTATATAATTCATATCATTTATATGTTATATGTTTATATACATTTAACTTATATTAGTATATGTATGTTAACCCCATACTCCTAATTTACCCATCCCCCCACCTTTCATTTTGGCTAACCATTAGTTTATTTGATAAGTCTGTGAGTGTCTTTTTCAGTGGAAATATGTTCATTGGTAGCAATCTTAGGATAACATGTATAAATGATATCATAGGATATTTGTCATACCCTTTTGACTTACTTAACCTTATATGATTATTTCTAGGCTCAACTGTAGTCCTGAAAACGGCATTGTTCATTTTTTTCCCGAGGCTACTATTCCATTTGGTACGTATCCCACTTCGTCTTTGTCCATTCATCTGTTGATGGACCTTTTTTTTTGCTTCCATGTCTTGGCTATTTCAGTATTGTTGCAGTGCACATTTGCCTGCCTCTGTCTTTCCGATTCCGGTGGTCTTAGGTTATAGGCCCAAAATGTGCCCTGCCGCATCATATGGTAGCTCAATGTTTACCTTTTCAAGCAGCTCGATTCAGTTTGCGTTACTGCTGTTACCACTTTACATCCCACCAGCAGCTAGAAGGTACACAGTTCTCTAAAACCCCTTCAGCATTTATAGTTTGTAGACTTTTTGCTGATGGTCATGACTGGTGTGAGCTGAAACCTTTTTGGAGGTTGGATACGCATGTGGCTAATAATTCCTTATGCTGAGCTTTAGGCATGTCCTTTTTTTCTTTTCCTTTTTTTTTAAAGAGTGACTACAACTTCCCTCCTCTTATTGACTTCTTGAAAATTTCTCATGTGTTGAATTTTCTTGCCAATTCCATACCCCAGGGCATTTTTTGAGGGCCTGTGTCTTTTACAGCCCTGCAGTCCTTGTGACTATATAAGCAACCATTGGCACTGGGTTTAAAGCTACTGTTGTGGGAAGCAGCCACAAGGCGGCAGCATTATTACGTTCTCAAGTCTTGTTACTAGGACAACACAGTCTTCCTGGAGGTAGTGTTGCGAGCTTGTAAATTAGAGTGCAATGTGCTGGGACAAGCCCCCAGAAGTTTATGTCTCCTAACTTATGTTTGTTTTTTAAATTTAATTTCTATTTCTTATCGGAGTAAATTTGATTAGAGTGTTGTGGTTTTCTGGCTGTACAGAATCTGCTCAATGATTCATACATATGTCTGTTCATCTTCGAACCTGTTAGCATGTATGTGATTACAGAATGTATATTTTAAAGGTATTGGTGATTATATAATTTATATATTTCATATGTTATATGTTTATATACATTTAACATACATTAGTATATGTATTTTAACCCCATTGTCCTAATTTACCCATCCTCCCACCTTTCATTTTGGCTAGCCATTAGTTTATTTGATAAGTCTGTGAGTGTCTCTTTCTGTGGAAATATGTTCATTGGTAGCAATCTTAGGATAACATGTATAAATGATGTCATAGGATATTTGTCATACCCTTTTGACTTACTTAACCTTATATGATTATTTCTAGGCTCAACTGTAGTCCTGAAAACGGCATTGTTCATTTTTTCCCGAGGCTACTATTCCATTTGGTACGTATCCCACTTCGTCTTTGTCCATTCATCTGTTTATGGACCTTTTTTTTTGCTTCCATGTCTTTGCTATTTCAGTATTGTTGCAGTGCACATTTGCCTGCCTCTGTCTTTCCGATTCTGGTGGTCTTAGGTTATAGGCCCAAAAGGTGCCCTGCCGCATCATATGGTAGCTCAATTTTTACGTTTTCAAGCAGCTCGATTCAGTTTGCATTAGTGCTGTTACGACTTTATATCCCACCAGCAGCTAGAAGGTACACACTTCTCTAAAACCCCTTCAGCATTTATAGTTTGTATACTTTTTGCTGATGGTCATGACTGGTGTGAGCTGAAACCTTTTTGGAGGTTGGATACGCATGTGGCTAATAATTCCTTATGCTGAGCTTTAGGCATGTCCTATTTTTTCTTTTCCTTTTTTTTAAAATGAGTGAGTACAACTTCCCTCCTCTTATTGATTTCTTGAAAAGTTTCTTATGTGTTGAATTTTCTTGCCTATTCCCTACCCCAGGGCATTTTTTGAGTGCCTGTGTCATTTACAACCGTGCAGTCCTTGTGACTATATAAGCAACCATTGGCACTGGGTTTAAAGGTGCTGTTTTTGGAGACAGCCACAAGGCGGCAGCATTATTACGTTCTCAAGTCTTGTTACTAGGACAACAGAGTCTTCCTGGAGGTAGTGTTCCGAGCTTTTAAATTAGAGTGCAATGTGCTGGGACAAGCCCCCAGAAGTTTATGTCTCCTTACTTATGTTTGTTTTTTAAATTTAATTTGTATTTTTTATCGGAGTAAATTTGATTAGAGTGTTTTGATTGTCTGGCTGTACAGAATCTGTTCAATGATTCATACATATGTCTGTTCATCTTCGGATCCTGTTACCATGTATGTGATTACAGAATGTATATTTTGAAGGTATTGGTGATTATATAATTCATATCATTTATATGTTATATGTTTATATACATTTAACTTACATTAGTATATGTATGTTAACCCCATAGTCCTAATTTACCCATCCTCCCACCTTTCATTTTGGCTAACCGTTCGTATTTTTGATAAGTCTGTGACTGTCTTTTTCTGTGGAAATATGTTCATTGGTAGTAATCTTAGGAAACCATGTATAAATGATTTCATAGGATATTTGTCACACCCTTTTGACTTACTTAACCTTATATGACTATTTCTAGTCTCAACTGTAGTTCTGAAAACGGCATTGTTCATTTTTTTCCCGAGGCTACTCTTCCATTCTGTCCATATACCACTTCTTCTTTGTCCATTCACCTGTTTATGGACCATTTTTTGCTTCCATGTCTTGGGTATTTCAGTATTGTTGCAGTGCACATTTGCCTGCCTCTGTATTTCCGATTTTGGTGGTCTTAGGTTATAGGCCCAAAAGGTGCCCTGCCGCATCATATGGTAACTCAATTTTTACCTTTTCAAGCAGCTCCATTCAGTATGCGTTAGTGCTGTTACCACTTAACATCCCACCAGCAGCTAGAATGTACACAATTCTCTAAAACCCCTTCAGCATTTATAGTTTGTAGACTTTTTGCTGATGGTCATGACTAGTGTCACCTGAAACCTTTTTGAATTTGAATTTGCATGTGGCTAATAATTCCTTATACTGAGCTTTAGTCATGTCCTTTTTTATTCTTTTCCTTTTTTTTTTAAAGAGTGAGTACAACTTCCCTACTCTTATTGACTTCTTGAAAAGTTACTCATGTGTTGAATTTTTTTGCCTATTCCCTACTCCAGGGCATTCTTTGAGGACCGGTGTCATTTAGAGCCCTGCAGTCCTTGTGACTATTAAGCAACCTTTGGCACTGGGTGTAAAGCTGCTGTTGTGGGAAACAGCCACAAGGTGGCAGCATTATTACGTTCTCAACTCTTGTTACTAGGGCAACAGAGTCTTCCTGGAGGTAGTTTTCCAAGGTTGTAAATTAGAGTGGAATGTGCTGGGACAAGCCCCCAGAAGTTTATGTCTCCTAACTTATGTTTGCTTTTTAAATTTAATTTCTATTTCTTATCAGAGTCAGTTTGCTTAGAGTGTTTTGATTGTCTGGCTGTACAGAATCTGCTCAATGATTCATACATATGTCTGTTCATCTTCGGATCCTGCTACCATGTACGTGATTACAGAATGTATATTTTTGAAGCTATTGGTGATGATATAATGCATATAGTTTATATGTGATATGTTTATATACATTTAACATACATTAGTATATGTATGTTAACCCCATTGTCCTAATTTACCCATCCTCCCACCTTTCATTTTGGCTAACCATTAGTTTATTTGATAAGTCTGTGAGTGTCTTTTTCTGTGGAAATATGTTCATTGGTAGCAATCTTAGGATAACATGTATTAATGATATCATAGGGTATTTGTCATACACTTTTGACTTACTTAACCTTATATGATTATTTCTAGGCTCAACTCTAGTCCTGAAAACGGCATTGTTCATTTTTTTTCAGAGGCTTCTATTCCATTTGGTATGTGTACCATTTCGTCTTTGTCCATTCATCTGTTTATGGACCTTTTTTTTGCTTCCATGTCTTGGCTATTTCAATATTGTTGCAGTGCACATTTGCCTGCCTCTGTCTTTCCGAATCCAGTTGTCTTAGGTTATAGGCCCAAAATGTGCCCTGCCGCATCATATGGTAGCTCAATGTTTACCTTTTCATGCAGCTCGATTCAGTTTGCGTTACTGCTGTTACCACTTTACATCCCACCAGCAGCTAGAAGGTACACAGTTCTCTAAAACCCCTTCAGCATTTATAGTTTGTAGACTTTTTGCTGATGGTCATGACTGGTGTGAGCTGAAACCTTTTTGGAGGTTGGATACGCATGTGGCTAATAATTCCTTATGCTGAGCTTTAGGCATGTCCTTTTTTTCTTTTCCTTTTTTTTTAAAGAGTGACTACAACTTCCCTCCTCTTATTGACTTCTTGAAAATTTCTCATGTGTTGAATTTTCTTGCCAATTCCATACCCCAGGGCATTTTTTGAGTGCCTGTGTCTTTTACAGCCCTGCAGTCCTTGTGACTATATAAGCAACCATTGGCACTGGGTTTACAGCTACTGTTGTGGGAAGCAGCCACAAGGCGGCAGCATTATTACGTTCTCAAGTCTTGTTACTAGGACAACACAGTCTTCCTGGAGGTAGTGTTCCGAGCTTGTAAATTAGAGTGCAATGTCCTGGGACAAGCCCCCAGAAGTTTATGTCTCCTAACTTATGTTTGTTTTTTAAATTTAATTTCTATTTCTTATCGGAGTAAATTTGATTAGAGTGTTGTGGTTTTCTGGCTGTACAGAATCTGCTCAATGATTCATACATATGTCTGTTCATCTTCGAACCTGTTAGCATGTATGTGATTACAGAATGTATATTTTAAAGGTATTGGTGATTATATAATTTATATATTTCATATGTTATATGTTTATATACATTTAACATACATTAGTATATGTATTTTAACCCCATAGTCCTAATTTACCCATCCTCCCACCTTTCATTTTGGCTAGCCATTAGTTTATTTGATAAGTCTGTGAGTGTCTTTTTCTGTGGAAATATGTTCATTGGTAGCAATCTTAGGATAACATGTATAAATGATGTCATAGGATATTTGTCATACCCTTTTGACTTACTTAACCTTATATGATTATTTCTAGGCTCAACTGTAGTCCTGAAAACGGCATTGTTCATTTTTTTCCCGAGGCTACTATTCCATTTGGTACGTATCCCACTTCGTCTTTGTCCATTCATCTGTTTATGGACCTTTTTTTTTGCTTCCATGTCTTGGCTATTTCAATATTGGTGCAATGCACATTTGCCTGCCTCTCTCTTTCCGAATCTGGTGGTCTTAGGTTATAGGCCCAAAAGGTGCCCTGCCGCATCGTATGGTAACTCAATTTTTACCTTTTCAAGCAGCTCCATTCAGTTTGCATTAGTGGTATTACTTCTTTACATCCCACCAGCAGCTAGAAGGTACACATTCCTCTAAAACCCCTTCAGCATTTATAGTTTGTAGACTTTTTGATGATGGTCATGAGTGGTGTTACCTGAAACCTTTTTGAATTTGAATTTGCATGTGGCTAATAATTCCTTATACTGAGCTTTAGGCATGTCATTTTTTTCTTTTCCTTTTGTTTTAAAGAGTGAGTACAACTTCCCTCCTCTTATTGACTTCTTGAAAAGTTTCTCATGTGTTGAATTTTTTTGCCTATTCCCTACCCCAGGGCATTTTTTGAAGGCAGGTGTCATTTAGAGCCCTTCAGTCCTTGTGACTATTAAGCAACCTTTGGCACTGGGTTTAAAGCTGCTGTTGTGGGAAACAGCCACAAGGCGGCAGCATTATTACGTTCTCAACTCTTGTTACTAGGGCAACAGAGTCCTCCTGGAGGTAGTTTTCCAAGGTTGTAAATTAGAGTGGAATGTGCTGGGACAAGCCCCCAGAAGTTTATGTCTCCTAACTTATGTTTGCTTTTTAAATTTAATTTCTATTTCTTATCGGAGTAAATTTGATTAGAGTGTTTTGATTGGCTGTACAGAATCTGCTCAATGATTCATACATATATCTCTTCATCTTCGGAACCTGTTATCAAGTATGTGATTACAGAATATATATTTTGAAGTTATTGGTGATTATATAATTCATATCGTTTATATGTTATATGTTTATATACATTTAACTTACATTAGTATATGTATGTTAACCCCATAGTCCTAACTTACCCATCCCCCCACCTTTCATTTTGGCTAACCATTAGTTTATTTGATAAGTCTGTGAGTGTCTTTTTCTGTGGAAATATGTTCATTGGTAGCAATCTTAAGAAAACTTGTATAAATGATATCATAGGATATTTGTCATACCCTTTTGACTTACTTAACCTTATATGATTTTTTCTAGGCTCAACTGTAGTCCTGAAAACAGCATTGTTCATTTTTCTCCCGAGGCTACTATTCCATTTGGTACGTATCCCACTTCTTCTTTGTCCATTCACCTGTTTATGGACCTTTTTTTTGCTTCCATGTCTTTGCTATTTCAGTATTGTTGCAGTGCACATTTGCCTGCCTCTGTCTTTCCGATTCTGGTGGTCTTAGGTTATAGGCCCAAAAGGTGCCCTGCCGCATCATATGGTAGCTCAATTTTTACGTTTTCAAGCAGCTCGATTCAGTTTGCATTAGTGCTGTTACGACTTTATATCCCACCAGCAGCTAGAAGGTACACACTTCTCTAAAACCCCTTCAGCATTTATAGTTTGTAGACTTTTTGCTGATGGTCATGACTGGTGTGAGCTGAAACCTTTTTGGAGGTTGGATACGCATGTGGCTAATAATTCCTTATGCTGAGCTTTAGGCATGTCCTATTTTTTCTTTTCCTTTTTTTTAAAAAGAGTGAGTACAACTTCCCTCCTCTTATTGATTTCTTGAAAAGTTTCTTATGTGTTGAATTTTCTTGCCTATTCCCTACTCCAGGGCATTTTTTGAGTGCCTGTGTCATTTACAACCGTACACTCCTTGTGACTATATAAGCAGCCATTGGCACTGGGTTTAAAGGTGCTGTTTTTGGAGACAGTCACAAGGCGGCAGCATTATTACGTTCTCAAGTCTTGTTACTAGGACAACAGAGTCTTCCTGGAGGTAGTGTTCCGAGCTTTTAAATTAGAGTGCAATGTGCTGGGACAAGCCCCCAGAAGTTTATGTCTCCTTACTTATGTTTGTTTTTTAAATTTAATTTGTATTTTTTATCGGAGTAAATTTGATTAGAGTGTTTTGATTGTCTGGCTGTACAGAATCTGTTCAATGATTCATACATATGTCTGTTCATCTTCGGATCCTGTTACCATGTATGTGATTACAGAATGTATATTTTGAAGGTATTGGTGATTATATAATTCATATCATTTATATGTTATATGTTTATATACATTTAACTTATATTAGTATATGTATGTTAACCCCATAGTCCTAATTTACCCATCCCCCCACCTTTCATTTTGGCTAACCATTAGTTTATTTGATAAGTCTGTGAGTGTCTTTTTCTGTGGAAATATGTTCATTGGTAGCAATCTTAGGATAACATGGATAAATGATATCATAGGATATTTGTCATACCCTTTTGACTTATTTAACCTTATATGATTATTTCTAGGCTCAACTCTAGTCCTGAAAACGGCATTGTTCATTTTTTTCCAGAGGCTACTATTCCATTTGGTACGTATACCATTTCGTCTTTGTCCATTCATCTGTTTATGGACCTTTTTTTTGCTTCCATGTCTTGGCTATTTCAATATTGTTGCAGTGCACATTTGCCTGCCTCTGTCGTTCCGAATCCGGTGGTCTTAGGTTATAGGCCCAAAAGGTGCCCTGCCGCATCATATGGTAGCTCAATGTTTACCTTTTCAAGCAGCTCGATTCAGTTTGCGTTACTGCTGTTACCACTTTACATCCAAACAGCAGCTAGAAGGTACACAGTTCTCTAAAACCCCTTCAGCATTTATAGTTTGTAGACTTTTTGCTGATGGTCATGACTGGTGTGAGCTGAAACCTTTTTGGAGGTTGGATACGCATGTGGCTAATAATTCCTTATGCTGAGCTTTAGGCATGTCCTATTTTTTCTTTTCCTTTTTTTTAAAAAGAGTGAGTACAACTTCCCTCCTCTTATTGATTTCTTGAAAAGTTTCTTATGTGTTGAATTTTTTTGCCTATTCCCTACCCCAGGGCATTTTTTGAGTGCCTGTGTCATTTACAACCGTACAGTCCTTGTGACTATATAAGCAACCATTGGCAC
The DNA here is from genome assembly GCF_965194825.1 of Balaenoptera physalus. NCBI lineage: Eukaryota > Metazoa > Chordata > Mammalia > Artiodactyla > Balaenopteridae > Balaenoptera > Balaenoptera physalus. The sequence goes on from NC_138882.1 coordinate 70,704,182, forward strand.
TGGGTTTAAAGGTGCTGTTTTTGGAGACAGCCACAAGGCGGCAGCATTATTACGTTCTCAAGTCTTGTTACTAGGACAACAGAGTCTTCCTGGAGGTAGTGTTCCGAGCTTTTAAATTAGAGTGCAATGTGCTGGGACAAGCCCCCAGAAGTTTATGTCTCCTTACTTATGTTTGTTTTTTAAATTTAATTTGTATTTTTTATCGGAGTAAATTTGATTAGAGTGTTTTGATTGTCTGGCTGTACAGAATCTGTTCAATGATTCATACATATGTCTGTTCATCTTCGGATCCTGTTACCATGTATGTGATTACAGAATGTATATTTTGAAGGTATTGGTGATTATATAATTCATATCATTTATATGTTATATGTTTATATACATTTAACTTATATTAGTATATGTATGTTAACCCCATAGTCCTAATTTACCCATCCCCCCACCTTTCATTTTGGCTAACCATTAGTTTATTTGATAAGTCTGTGAGTGTCTTTTTCTGTGGAAATATGTTCATTGGTAGCAATCTTAGGATAACATGTATAAATGATATCATAGGATATTTGTCATACCCTTTTGAGTTATTTAACCTTATATGATTATTTCTAGGCTCAACTCTAGTCCTGAAAACGGCATTGTTCATTTTTTTCCAGAGGCTACTATTCCATTTGGTACGTATACCATTTCGTCTTTGTCCATTCATCTGTTTATGGACCTTTTTTTTGCTTCCATGTCTTGGCTATTTCAATATTGTTGCAGTGCACATTTGCCTGCCTCTGTCGTTCCGAATCCGGTGGTCTTAGGTTATAGGCCCAAAAGGTGCCCTGCCGCATCATATGGTAGCTCAATGTTTACCTTTTCAAGCAGCTCGATTCAGTTTGCGTTACTGCTGTTACCACTTTACATCCAAACAGCAGCTAGAAGGTACACAGTTCTCTAAAACCCCTTCAGCATTTATAGTTTGTAGACTTTTTGCTGATGGTCATGACTGGTGTGAGCTGAAACCTTTTTGGAGGTTGGATACGCATGTGGCTAATAATTCCTTATGCTGAGCTTTAGGCATGTCCTTTTTTTCTTTTCCTTTTTTTTTAAAGAGTGAGTACAACTTCCGTACTCTTATTGACTTCTTGAAAATTTCTCATGTGTTGAATTTTCTTGCCAATTCCCTACCCCAGGGCATTTTTTGAGGGCCTGTGTCTTTTACAGCCCTGCAGTCCTTGTGACTATATAAGCAACCATTGGCACTGGGTTTAAAGCTACTGTTGTGGGAAGCAGCCACAAGGCGGCAGCATTATTACGTTCTCAAGTCTTGTTACTAGGACAACACAGTCTTCCTGGAGGTAGTGTTCCGAGCTTGTAAATTAGAGTGCAATGTGCTGGGACAGGCCCCCAAAAGTTTATGTCTCCTAACTTATGTTTGTTTTTTAAATTTAATTTCTATTTCTTATCGGAGTAAATTTGATTAGAGTGTTTTGATTGTCTGGCTGTACAGAATCTGCTCAATGATTCATACATATGTCTGTTCATCTTCGGATCCTGTTACCATGTATGTGATTACAGAATGTATATTTTGAAGGTATTGGTGAATATATAATTCATATCATTTATATGTTATATGTTTATATACATTTAACATACATTAGTATATGTATGTTAACCCCATAGTCCTAATTTACCCATCCTCCCACCTTTCATTTTGGCTAACCATTAGTTTATATGATAAGTCTGTGAGTGTCTTTTTCTGTGGAAATATGTTCATTGGTAGCAATCTTAGGATAACATGTATAAATGATATCATAGGATATTTGTCATACCCTTTTGACTTACTTAACCTTATATGATTATTTCTAGGCTCAACTCTAGTCCTGAAAACAGCATTGTTCATTTTTTTCCAGAGGCTACTATTCCATTTGGTACGTATACCATTTCCTCTTTGTCCATTCATCTGTTTATGGACCTTTTTTTGCTTCCATGTCTTGGCTATTTCAGTATTGTTGCAGTGCACATTTGCCTGCCTCTGTCTTTCCGATTCTGGTGGTCTTAGGTTATAGGCCCAAAAGGTGCCCTGCCGCATCGTATGGTAACTCAATTTTTACCTTTTCAAGCAGCTCCATTCAGTTTGCATTAGTGGTATTACTTCTTTACATCCCACCAGCATCTAGAAGGTACACATTCCTCTAAAACCCCTTCAGCATTTATAGTTTGTAGACTATTTGATGATGGTCATGACTGGTGTTACCTGAAACCTTTTTGAATTTGAATTTGCATGTGGCTAATAATTCCTTATACTGAGCTTTAGGCATGTCATTTTTTTCTTTTCCTTTTGTTTTAAAGAGTGAGTACAACTTCCCTCCTCTTATTGACTTCTTGAAAAGTTTCTCATGTGTTGAATTTTTTTGCCTATTCCCTACCCCAGGGCATTTTTTGAAGGCAGGTGTCATTTAGAGCCCTTCAGTCCTTGTGACTATTAAGCAACCTTTGGCACTGGGTTTAAAGCTGCTGTTGTGGGAAACAGCCACAAGGCGGCAGCATTATTACGTTCTCAACTCTTCTTACTAGGGCAACAGAGTCTTCCTGGAGGTAGTTTTCCAAGGTTGTAAATTAGAGTGGAATGTGCTGGGACAAGCCCCCAGAAGTTTATGTCTCCTAACTTATGTTTGCTTTTTAAATTTAATTTCTATTTCTTATCGGAGTAAATTTGATTAGAGTGTTTTGATTGGCTGTACAGAATCTGCTCAATGATTCATACATATATCTGTTCATCTTCGGAACCTGTTATCATGTATGTGATTACAGAATGTATATTTTAAAGGTTTGGTGATTATATATTTTATATAGTTCATATGTTATATGTTTATATACATTTAACATACATTAGTATATGTATGTTATCCCCATAGTCCTAATTTACCCATCCTCCCACCTTTCATTTTGGCTAACCATTAGTTTATTTGATAAGTCTGTGAGTGTCTTTTTTTGTGGAAATATGTTCATTGGTAGCAATCTTAGGATAACATGTATAAATGATAGCATAGGATATTTGTCATACCCTTTTGACTAACTTACCCTTATATGATTATTTCTAGGCTCAACTGTAGTCATGAAAATGGCATTGTTCATTTTTTTCCCGACGCTACTATTCCATTTGGTACGTATACCACTTCCTCTTTGTCCATTCATTTGTTTATGGACCTTTTTTTTGCTTCTATGTCTTGACTATTTCAATATTGTTGCAGTGCATATTTGCCTGCATCTGTCTTTCCGATTTTGGTGGTCTTATATTATAGGCCCAAAAGGTGCCCTGCCGCATCATACGGTAACTCAATTTTTACCTTTTCAAGTAGCTGCATTCAGTTTTCGTTAGTGCTCTTACCAGTTTACATCCCACCGGAACCTAGAAGGTACACAGTTCTCTGAAACCCGTTCAGCATTTATAGTTTGTAGATTTTTTGCTGATGGTCATGACTGGTGTGAGCTGAAACCTTATTGAATTTGAATTTGCATGTGCCTAATAATTTCCTTTACTGAGCTTTAGGCATGCCCTTTTTTTTCTTTTCCTTTCTTTTTTAGAGAGCGAGTACAACCTCCCTCCTCTTATTGACTTCTTGAAAAATTTGTCATGTGTTGAATTTTCTTGCCTATTCCCTACCCCAAGGCATTTTTTGAGGGCCTGTATCATTTACAGCCCTGCAGTCCTTGTGACAATATAAGCAACCATTGGCACTGGGTTTAAAGCTGCTGTTGTGGGAAATAGCCACAAGGCAGCAGCATTATTAGGTTCTCAACTCTTGTTATTAGGGCAGCAGAGTCTTCCTGGAGGTAGTGTTCCGAGGTTGTAAATTAGAGTGGAATGTGCTGGGACAAGCCCCCAGAAGTTTATGTCTCCTTACTTATGTTTGCTTTTTAAATTTAACTTCTACTTTTTATCGGAGTAAATTTGATTAGAGTGTTTTGATTGTCTGGCTGTACAGAATCTGCTCAATGATTCATACATATGTCTGTTCATCTGCGGATCCTGTTACCATGTATGTGATTACAGAATGTATATTTTGAAGGGATTGGTGATTATATAATTCATATCATTTATATGTTATATGTTTATATACATTTAACTTACATTAGTATATGTATGTTAACCCCATAGTCCTAATTTACCCATCCTCCCACCTTTCATTTTGGCTAACCGTTAGTATTTTTGATAAGTCTGTGACTGTCTTTTTCTGTGGAAATATGTTCATTGGTAGTAATCTTAGGAAAACATGTATAAATGATTTCATAGGATATTTGTCACACCCTTTTGACTTACTTAACCTTATATGACTATTTCTAGTCTCAACTGTAGTTCTGAAAACGGCATTGTTCATTTTTTTCCCGAGGCTACTCTTCCATTCTGTCCATATACCACTTCTTCTTTGTCCATTCACCTGTTTATGGACCATTTTTTGCTTCCATGTCTTGGGTATTTCAGTATTGTTGCAGTGCACATTTGCCTGCCTCTGTATTTCCGATTTTGGTGGTCTTAGGTTATAGGCCCAAAAGGTGCCCTGCCGCATCATATGGTAACTCAATTTTTACCTTTTCAAGCAGCTCCATTCAGTATGCGTTAGTGCTGTTACCACTTTACATCCCACCAGCAGCTAGAATGTACACAATTCTCTAAAACCCCTTCAGCATTTATAGTTTGTAGACTTTTTGCTGATGGTCATGACTGGTGTCACCTGAAACCTTTTTGGATTTGAATTTGCATGTGGCTAATAATTCCTTATACTGAGCTTTAGGCATGTCCTTTTTTTTCTTTTCCTTTTTTTTTTAAAGAGTGAGTACAACTTCCCTCCTCTTATTGACTTCTTGAAAAGTTACTCATGTGTTGAATTTTCTTGCCAATTCCATACCCCAGGGCATTTTTTGAGGGCCTGTGTCTTTTACAGCCCTGCAGTCCTTATGACTATATAAGCAACCATTGGCACTGGGTTTAAAGCTACTGTTGTGGGAAGCAGCCACAAGGCGGCAGCATTATTACGTTCTCAAGTCTTGTTACTAGGACAACAGAGTCTTCCTGGAGGTAGTGTTCCGAGCTTGTAAATTAGAGTGCAATGTGCTGGGACAAGCCCCCAGAAGTTTATGTCTCCTAACTTATGTTTGTTTTTTAAATTTAATTTCTATTTCTTATCGGAGTAAATTTGATTAGAGTGTTGTGGTTTTCTGGCTGTACAGAATCTGCTCAATGATTCATACATATGTCTGTTCATCTTCGAACCTGTTAGCATGTATGTGATTACAGAATGTATATTTTAAAGGTATTGGTGATTATATAATTTATATATTTCATATGTTATATGTTTATATACATTTAACATACATTAGTATATGTATGTTAACCCCATAGTCCTAATTTACCCATCCTCCCACCTTTCATTTTGGCTAGCCATTAGTTTATTTGATAAGTCTGTGAGTGTCTCTTTCTGTGGAAATATGTTCATTGGTAGCAATCTTAGGATAACATGTATAAATGATGTCATAGGATATTTGTCATACCCTTTTGACTTACTTAACCTTATATGATTATTTCTAGGCTCAACTGTAGTCCTGAAAACGGCATTGTTCATTTTTTTCCCGAGGCTACTATTCCATTTGGTACGTATCCCACTTCGTCTTTGTCCATTCATCTGTTTATGGACCTTTTTTTTTGCTTCCATGTCTTTGCTATTTCAGTATTGTTGCAGTGCACATTTGCCTGCCTCTGTCTTTCCGATTCTGGTGGTCTTAGGTTATAGGCCCAAAAGGTGCCCTGCCGCATCATTTGGTAGCTCAATTTTTACGTTTTCAAGCAGCTCGATTCAGTTTGCATTAGTGCTGTTACGACTTTATATCCCACCAGCTGCTAGAAGGTACACACTTCTCTAAAACCCCTTCAGCATTTATAGTTTGTAGACTTTTTGCTGATGGTCATGACTGGTGTGAGCTGAAACCTTTTTGGAGGTTGGATACGCATGTGGCTAATAATTCCTTATGCTGAGCTTTAGGCATGTCCTATTTTTTCTTTTCCTTTTTTTTAAAATGAGTGAGTACAACTTCCCTCCTCTTATTGATTTCTTGAAAAGTTTCTTATGTGTTGAATTTTCTTGCCTATTCCCTACCCCAGGGCATTTTTTGAGTGCCTGTGTCATTTACAACCGTGCAGTCCTTGTGACTATATAAGCAACCATTGGCACTGGGTTTAAAGGTGCTGTTTTTGGAGGCAGCCACAAGGCGGCAGCATTATTACGTTCTCAAGTCTTGTTACTAGGACAACAGAGTCTTCCTGGAGGTAGTGTTCCGAGCTTTTAAATTAGAGTGCAATGTGCTGGGACAAGCCCCCAGAAGTTTATGTCTCCTTACTTATGTTTGTTTTTTAAATTTAATTTGTATTTTTTATCGGAGTAAATTTGATTAGAGTGTTTTGATTGTCTGGCTGTACAGAATCTGTTCAATGATTCATACATATATCTGTTCATCTTCGGAACCTGTTAGCATGTATGTGATTACAGAATGTATATTTTAAAGGTATTGGTGATTATATAATTTATATATTTCATATGTTATATGTTTATATACATTTAACATACATTAGTATATGTATTTTAACCCCATTGTCCTAATTTACCCATCCTCCCACCTTTCATTTTGGCTAGCAATTAGTTTATTTGATAAGTCTGTGAGTGTCTTTTTCTGTGGAAATATGTTCATTGGTAGCAATCTTAGGATAACATGTATAAATGATGTCATAGGATATTTGTCATACCCTTTTGACTTACTTAACCTTATATGATTATTTCTAGGCTCAACTGTAGTCCTGAAAACGGCATTGTTCATTTTTTTCCCGAGGCTACTATTCCATTTGGTACGTATCCCACTTCGTCTTTGTCCATTCATCTGTTGATGGACCTTTTTTTTTGCTTCCATGTCTTGGCTATTTCAGTATTGTTGCAGTGCACATTTGCCTGCCTCTGTCTTTCCGATTCCGGTGGTCTTAGGTTATAGGCCCAAAATGTGCCCTGCCGCATCATATGGTAGCTCAATGTTTACCTTTTCAAGCAGCTCGATTCAGTTTGCGTTACTGCTGTTACCACTTTACATCCCACCAGCAGCTAGAAGGTACACAGTTCTCTAAAACCCCTTCAGCATTTATAGTTTGTAGACTTTTTGCTGATGGTCATGACTGGTGTGAGCTGAAACCTTTTTGGAGGTTGGATACGCATGTGGCTAATAATTCCTTATGCTGAGCTTTAGGCATGTCCTTTTTTTCTTTTCCTTTTTTTTTAAAGAGTGACTACAACTTCCCTCCTCTTATTGACTTCTTGAAAATTTCTCATGTGTTGAATTTTCTTGCCAATTCCATACCCCAGGGCATTTTTTGAGGGCCTGTGTCTTTTACAGCCCTGCAGTCCTTGTGACTATATAAGCAACCATTGGCACTGGGTTTAAAGCTACTGTTGTGGGAAGCAGCCACAAGGCGGCAGCATTATTACGTTCTCAAGTCTTGTTACTAGGACAACACAGTCTTCCTGGAGGTAGTGTTCCGAGCTTGTAAATTAGAGTGCAATGTGCTGGGACAAGCCCCCAGAAGTTTATGTCTCCTAACTTATGTTTGTTTTTTAAATTTAATTTCTATTATCGGAGTAAATTTGATTAGAGTGTTGTGGTTTTCTGGCTGTACAGAATCTGCTCAATGATTCATACATATGTCTGTTCATCTTCGAACCTGTTAGCATGTATGTGATTACAGAATGTATATTTTAAAGGTATTGGTGATTATATAATTTATATATTTCATATGTTATATGTTTATATACATTTAACATACATTAGTATATGTATTTTAACCCCATTGTCCTAATTTACCCATCCTCCCACCTTTCATTTTGGCTAGCCATTAGTTTATTTGATAAGTCTGTGAGTGTCTCTTTCTGTGGAAATATGTTCATTGGTAGCAATCTTAGGATAACATGTATAAATGATGTCATAGGATATTTGTCATACCCTTTTGACTTACTTAACCTTATATGATTATTTCTAGGCTCAACTGTAGTCCTGAAAACGGCATTGTTCATTTTTTCCCGAGGCTACTATTCCATTTGGTACGTATCCCACTTCGTCTTTGTCCATTCATCTGTTTATGGACCTTTTTTTTTGCTTCCATGTCTTTGCTATTTCAGTATTGTTGCAGTGCACATTTGCCTGCCTCTGTCTTTCCGATTCTGGTGGTCTTAGGTTATAGGCCCAAAAGGTGCCCTGCCGCATCATATGGTAGCTCAATTTTTACGTTTTCAAGCAGCTCGATTCAGTTTGCATTAGTGCTGTTACGACTTTATATCCCACCAGCAGCTAGAAGGTACACACTTCTCTAAAACCCCTTCAGCATTTATAGTTTGTATACTTTTTGCTGATGGTCATGACTGGTGTGAGCTGAAACCTTTTTGGAGGTTGGATACGCATGTGGCTAATAATTCCTTATGCTGAGCTTTAGGCATGTCCTATTTTTTCTTTTCCTTTTTTTTAAAATGAGTGAGTACAACTTCCCTCCTCTTATTGATTTCTTGAAAAGTTTCTTATGTGTTGAATTTTCTTGCCTATTCCCTACCCCAGGGCATTTTTTGAGTGCCTGTGTCATTTACAACCGTGCAGTCCTTGTGACTATATAAGCAACCATTGGCACTGGGTTTAAAGGTGCTGTTTTTGGAGACAGCCACAAGGCGGCAGCATTATTACGTTCTCAAGTCTTGTTACTAGGACAACAGAGTCTTCCTGGAGGTAGTGTTCCGAGCTTTTAAATTAGAGTGCAATGTGCTGGGACAAGCCCCCAGAAGTTTATGTCTCCTTACTTATGTTTGTTTTTTAAATTTAATTTGTATTTTTTATCGGAGTAAATTTGATTAGAGTGTTTTGATTGTCTGGCTGTACAGAATCTGTTCAATGATTCATACATATGTCTGTTCATCTTCGGATCCTGTTACCATGTATGTGATTACAGAATGTATATTTTGAAGGTATTGGTGATTATATAATTCATATCATTTATATGTTATATGTTTATATACATTTAACTTACATTAGTATATGTATGTTAACCCCATAGTCCTAATTTACCCATCCTCCCACCTTTCATTTTGGCTAACCGTTCGTATTTTTGATAAGTCTGTGACTGTCTTTTTCTGTGGAAATATGTTCATTGGTAGTAATCTTAGGAAACCATGTATAAATGATTTCATAGGATATTTGTCACACCCTTTTGACTTACTTAACCTTATATGACTATTTCTAGTCTCAACTGTAGTTCTGAAAACGGCATTGTTCATTTTTTTCCCGAGGCTACTCTTCCATTCTGTCCATATACCACTTCTTCTTTGTCCATTCACCTGTTTATGGACCATTTTTTGCTTCCATGTCTTGGGTATTTCAGTATTGTTGCAGTGCACATTTGCCTGCCTCTGTATTTCCGATTTTGGTGGTCTTAGGTTATAGGCCCAAAAGGTGCCCTGCCGCATCATATGGTAACTCAATTTTTACCTTTTCAAGCAGCTCCATTCAGTATGCGTTAGTGCTGTTACCACTTAACATCCCACCAGCAGCTAGAATGTACACAATTCTCTAAAACCCCTTCAGCATTTATAGTTTGTAGACTTTTTGCTGATGGTCATGACTAGTGTCACCTGAAACCTTTTTGAATTTGAATTTGCATGTGGCTAATAATTCCTTATACTGAGCTTTAGGCATGTCCTTTTTTATTCTTTTCCTTTTTTTTTTAAAGAGTGAGTACAACTTCCCTACTCTTATTGACTTCTTGAAAAGTTACTCATGTGTTGAATTTTTTTGCCTATTCCCTACTCCAGGGCATTCTTTGAGGACCGGTGTCATTTAGAGCCCTGCAGTCCTTGTGACTATTAAGCAACCTTTGGCACTGGGTGTAAAGCTGCTGTTGTGGGAAACAGCCACAAGGTGGCAGCATTATTACGTTCTCAACTCTTGTTACTAGGGCAACAGAGTCTTCCTGGAGGTAGTTTTCCAAGGTTGTAAATTAGAGTGGAATGTGCTGGGACAAGCCCCCAGAAGTTTATGTCTCCTAACTTATGTTTGCTTTTTAAATTTAATTTCTATTTCTTATCAGAGTCAGTTTGCTTAGAGTGTTTTGATTGTCTGGCTGTACAGAATCTGCTCAATGATTCATACATATGTCTGTTCATCTTCGGATCCTGCTACCATGTACGTGATTACAGAATGTATATTTTTGAAGCTATTGGTGATGATATAATGCATATAGTTTATATGTGATATGTTTATATACATTTAACATACATTAGTATATGTATGTTAACCCCATTGTCCTAATTTACCCATCCTCCCACCTTTCATTTTGGCTAACCATTAGTTTATTTGATAAGTCTGTGAGTGTCTTTTTCTGTGGAAATATGTTCATTGGTAGCAATCTTAGGATAACATGTATTAATGATATCATAGGGTATTTGTCATACCCTTTTGACTTACTTAACCTTATATGATTATTTCTAGGCTCAACTCTAGTCCTGAAAACGGCATTGTTCATTTTTTTTCAGAGGCTTCTATTCCATTTGGTATGTGTACCATTTCGTCTTTGTCCATTCATCTGTTTATGGACCTTTTTTTTGCTTCCATGTCTTGGCTATTTCAATATTGTTGCAGTGCACATTTGCCTGCCTCTGTCTTTCCGAATCCAGTTGTCTTAGGTTATAGGCCCAAAATGTGCCCTGCCGCATCATATGGTAGCTCAATGTTTACCTTTTCATGCAGCTCGATTCAGTTTGCGTTACTGCTGTTACCACTTTACATCCCACCAGCAGCTAGAAGGTACACAGTTCTCTAAAACCCCTTCAGCATTTATAGTTTGTAGACTTTTTGCTGATGGTCATGACTGGTGTGAGCTGAAACCTTTTTGGAGGTTGGATACGCATGTGGCTAATAATTCCTTATGCTGAGCTTTAGGCATGTCCTTTTTTTCTTTTCCTTTTTTTTTAAAGAGTGACTACAACTTCCCTCCTCTTATTGACTTCTTGAAAATTTCTCATGTGTTGAATTTTCTTGCCAATTCCATACCCCAGGGCATTTTTTGAGGGCCTGTGTCTTTTACAGCCCTGCAGTCCTTGTGACTATATAAGCAACCATTGGCACTGGGTTTACAGCTACTGTTGTGGGAAGCAGCCACAAGGCGGCAGCATTATTACGTTCTCAAGTCTTGTTACTAGGACAACACAGTCTTCCTGGAGGTAGTGTTCCGAGCTTGTAAATTAGAGTGCAATGTGCTGGGACAAGCCCCCAGAAGTTTATGTCTCCTAACTTATGTTTGTTTTTTAAATTTAATTTCTATTTCTTATCGGAGTAAATTTGATTAGAGTGTTGTGGTTTTCTGGCTGTACAGAATCTGCTCAATGATTCATACATATGTCTGTTCATCTTCGAACCTGTTAGCATGTATGTGATTACAGAATGTATATTTTAAAGGTATTGGTGATTATATAATTTATATATTTCATATGTTATATGTTTATATACATTTAACATACATTAGTATATGTATTTTAACCCCATAGTCCTAATTTACCCATCCTCCCACCTTTCATTTTGGCTAGCCATTAGTTTATTTGATAAGTCTGTGAGTGTCTTTTTCTGTGGAAATATGTTCATTGGTAGCAATCTTAGGATAACATGTATAAATGATGTCATAGGATATTTGTCATACCCTTTTGACTTACTTAACCTTATATGATTATTTCTAGGCTCAACTGTAGTCCTGAAAACGGCATTGTTCATTTTTTTCCCGAGGCTACTATTCCATTTGGTACGTATCCCACTTCGTCTTTGTCCATTCATCTGTTTATGGACCTTTTTTTTTGCTTCCATGTCTTGGCTATTTCAATATTGGTGCAATGCACATTTGCCTGCCTCTCTCTTTCCGAATCTGGTGGTCTTAGGTTATAGGCCCAAAAGGTGCCCTGCCGCACCATATGGTAACTCAATTTTTACCTTTTCAAGCAGCTCGATTCAGTTTGCGTTACTGCTGTTACCACTTTACATCCCACCAGCAGCTAGAAGGTACACACTTCTCTAAAACCCCTTCAGCATTTATTGTTTGTAGACTTTTTGCTGATGGTCATGACTGGAGTGAGCTGAAACCTTTTTGAATTTGAATTTGCATGTGGCTAATAATTCCTTATACTGAGCTTTAGGCATGTCCTTTTTTTCTTTTCCTTTTTTTTTTAAAGAGTGAGTACAACTTCCCTCCTCTTATTGACTTCTTGGAAATTTCTCATGTGTTGAATGTTCTTGCCAATTCCCTACCCCAGGGCATATTTTGAGGGCTTGTGTCATTTACAGCCCTGCAGTCCTTGTGACTATATAAGCAATCATTGGCACTGGGTTTAAAGTGCTGTTGTGGGAAGCAGCCACAAGGCGGCAGCATTATTGCGTTCTCAAGTCTTGTTACTAGGAGAACAGAGTCTTCCTGGAGGTAGTGTTCTGAGCTTGTAAATTAGAGTGCAATATGCTGGGACAAGCCTCCAGAAGTTTATGTCTCCTAACTTATGTTTTTTTTTTAAATTTAATTTCTATTTCTTATCGGAGTAAATTTGATTAGAGTGTTGTGGTTTTCTGGCTGTACAGAATCTGCTCAATGATTCATACATATGTCTGTTCATCTTCGAACCTGTTAGCATGTATGTGATTACAGAATGTATATTTTAAAGGTATTGGTGATTATATAATTTATATATTTCATATGTTATATGTTTATATACATTTAACATACATTAGTATATGTATTTTAACCCCATAGTCCTAATTTACCCATCCTCCCACCTTTCATTTTGGTAGCCATTAGTTTATTTGATAAGTCTGTGAGTGTCTTTTTCTGTGGAAATATGTTCATTGGTAGCAATCTTAGGATAACATGTATAAATGATGTCCTAGGATATTTGTCATACCCTTTTGACTTACTTAACCTTATATGATTATTTCTAGGCTCAACTGTAGTCCTGAAAACGGCATTGTTCATTTTTTTTCCGAGGCTACTATTCCATTTGGTACGTATCCCACTTCGTCTTTGTCCATTCATCTGTTTATGGACCTTTTTTTTGCTTCCATGTCTTGGCTATTTCAATATTGTTGCAATGCACATTTGCCTGCCTCTCTCTTTCCGAATCTGGTGGTCTTAGGTTATAGGCCCAAAAGGTGCCCTGCCGCATCATATGGTAGCTCAATTTTTACCTTTTCAAGCAGCTCCATTCAGTTTGCGTTAGTGCTGTTGCCACTTTACATCCCACCAGCAGCTAGAAGGTACACAGATCTCTAAAACCCCTTCAGCATTTATAGTTTGTAGACATTTTGCTGATGGTAATGACTGGTGTGAGCTGAAACCTTTTTGAATTTGAATTTGTATGTGGCTAATAATTCCTTATACTAAGCTTTAGGTATGTCCTTTTTTTTCTTTTCCTTTTTTTTTTTAAAGAGTGAGTACAACTCCCCTCCTCTCATTGACTTCTTGAAAAATTTCTCATGTGTTGGATTTTCTTGCCTATTCCCTACCCCAGGGCAATTTTTGAGGGCCTGTGTCATTTACAGCCCTGCAGTCCTTGTGACTATATAAGCAACCATTGTCACTGGGTTTAAAGCTGCTGTTTTGGGAGACAGCCACAAGGCGGCAGCATTATTACGTTCTCAAGTCTTGTTACTAGGACAACAGAGTCTTCCTGGAGGTAGTGTTCCGAGCTTGTAAATTAGAGTGCAATGTGCTGGGACAAGCCCCCAGAAGTTTATGTCTCCTTACTTATGTTTGTTTTTTAAATTTAATTTGTCTTTCTTATCGGAGTAAATTTGATTAGAGTGTTTTGATTGTCTGGCTGTACAGAATCTGCTCAATGATTCACACATATGTCTGTTCATCTTCGGATCCTGTTACCATGTATGTGATTACAGAATGTATATTTTGAAGGTATTGGTGAATATATAATTCATATCATTTATATGTTATATGTTTATATACATTTAACTTACATTAGTATATGTATGTTAACCCCATAGTCCTAATTTACCCATCCTCCCACCTTTCATTTTGGCTAACCATTAGTTTATTTGATAAGTCTGTGAGTGTCTTTTTCTGTGGAAATATGTTCATTGGTAGCAATCTTAGGAAAACTTGTATAAATAATATCATAGGATATTTGTAATACCCTTTTGTCTTACTTAACCTTATATGATTATTTCTAGTCTCAACTCTATTCCTGAAAACGGCATTGTTCATTTTTTTCCTGAGGCTACTCTTCCATTCTGTGCATATACCACTTCTTCTTTGTCCATTCACCTGTTTATGGACCTTTTTTTTCCTTCCATGTCTTTGCTATTTCAGTATTGTTGCAGTGCACATTTGCCTGCCTCTGTCTTTCCGATTCTGGTGGTCTTAGGTTATAGGCCCAAAAGGTGCCCTGCCGCATCATATGGTAGCTCAATTTTTACGTTTTCAAGCAGCTCGATTCAGTTTGCATTAGTGCTGTTACGACTTTATATCCCACCAGCAGCTAGAAGGTACACACTTCTCTAAAACCCCTTCAGCATTTATAGTTTGTATACTTTTTGCTGATGGTCATGACTGGTGTGAGCTGAAACCTTTTTGGAGGTTGGATACGCATGTGGCTAATAATTCCTTATGCTGAGCTTTAGGCATGTCCTATTTTTTCTTTTCCTTTTTTTTAAAATGAGTGAGTACAACTTCCCTCCTCTTATTGATTTCTTGAAAAGTTTCTTATGTGTTGAATTTTCTTGCCTATTCCCTACCCCAGGGCATTTTTTGAGTGCCTGTGTCATTTACAACCGTGCAGTCCTTGTGACTATATAAGCAACCATTGGCACTGGGTTTAAAGGTGCTGTTTTTGGAGACAGCCACAAGGCGGCAGCATTATTACGTTCTCAAGTCTTGTTACTAGGACAACAGAGTCTTCCTGGAGGTAGTGTTCCGAGCTTTTAAATTAGAGTGCAATGTGCTGGGACAAGCCCCCAGAAGTTTATGTCTCCTTACTTATGTTTGTTTTGTAAATTTAATTTGTATTTTTTATCGGAGTAAATTTGATTAGAGTGTTTTGATTGTCTGGCTGTACAGAATCTGTTCAATGATTCATACATATGTCTGTTCATCTTCGGATCCTGTTACCATGTATGTGATTACAGAATGTATATTTTGAAGGTATTGGTGATTATATAATTCATATCATTTATATGTTATATATTTATATACATTTAACTTACATTAGTATATGTATGTTAACCCCATAGTCCTAATTTACCCATCCTCCCACCTTTCATTTTGGCTAACCGTTCGTATTTTTGATAAGTCTGTGACTGTCTTTTTCTGTGGAAATATGTTCATTGGTAGTAATCTTAGGAAAACATGTATAAATGATTTCATAGGATATTTGTCACACCCTTTTGACTTACTTAACCTTATATGACTATTTCTAGTCTCAACTGTAGTTCTGAAAACGGCATTGTTCATTTTTTTCCCGAGGCTACTCTTCCATTCTGTCCATATACCACTTCTTCTTTGTCCATTCACCTGTTTATGGACCATTTTTTGCTTCCATGTCTTGGGTATTTCAGTATTGTTGCAGTGCACATTTGCCTGCCTCTGTATTTCTGATTTTGGTGGTCTTAGGTTATAGGCCCAAAAGGTGCCCTGCCGCATCATATGGTAACTCAGTTTTTACCTTTTCAAGCAGCTCCATTCAGTATGCGTTAGTGCTGTTACCACTTAACATCCCACCAGCAGCTAGAATGTACACAATTCTCTAAAACCCCTTCAGCATTTATAGTTTGTAGACTTTTTGCTGATGGTCATGACTAGTGTCACCTGAAACCTTTTTGAATTTGAATTTGCATGTGGCTAATAATTCCTTATACTGAGCTTTAGGCATGTCCTTTTTTATTCTTTTCCTTTTTTTTTTAAAGAGTGAGTACAACTTCCCTACTCTTATTGACTTCTTGAAAAGTTACTCATGTGTTGAATTTTTTTGCCTGTTCCCTACTCCAGGGCATTCTTTGAGGACCGGTGTCATTTAGAGCCCTGCAGTCCTTGTGACTATTAAGCAACCTTTGGCACTGGGTGTAAAGCTGCTGTTGTGGGAAACAGCCACAAGGTGGCAGCATTATTACGTTCTCAACTCTTGTTACTAGGGCAACAGAGTCTTCCTGGAGGTAGTTTTCCAAGGTTGTAAATTAGAGTGGAATGTGCTGGGACAAGCCCCCAGAAGTTTATGTCTCCTAACTTATGTTTGCTTTTTAAATTTAATTTCTATTTCTTATCAGAGTCAGTTTGCTTAGAGTGTTTTGATTGTCTGGCTGTACAGAATCTGCTCAATGATTCATACATATGTCTGTTCATCTTCGGATCCTGCTACAATGTACGTGATTACAGAATGTATATTTTTGAAGCTATTGGTGATGATATAATGCATATAGTTTATATGTGATATGTTTATATACATTTAACATACATTAGTATATGTATGTTAACCCCATTGTCCTAATTTACCCATCCTCCCACCTTTCATTTTGGCTAACCATTAGTTTATTTGATAAGTCTGTGAGTGTCTTTTTCTGTGGAAATATGTTCATTGGTAGCAATCTTAGGATAACATGTATTAATGATATCATAGGGTATTTGTCATACCCTTTTGACTTACTTAACCTTATATGATTATTTCTAGGCTCAACTCTAGTCCTGAAAACGGCATTGTTCATTTTTTTTCAGAGGCTTCTATTCCATTTGGTATGTGTACCATTTCGTCTTTGTCCATTCATCTGTTTATGGACCTTTTTTTTGCTTCCATGTCTTGGCTATTTCAATATTGTTGCAGTGCACATTTGCCTGCCTCTGTCTTTCCGAATCCAGTTGTCTTAGGTTATAGGCCCAAAATGTGCCCTGCCGCATCATATGGTAGCTCAATGTTTACCTTTTCATGCAGCTCGATTCAGTTTGCGTTACTGCTGTTACCACTTTACATCCCACCAGCAGCTAGAAGGTACACAGTTCTCTAAAACCCCTTCAGCATTTATAGTTTGTAGACTTTTTGCTGATGGTCATGACTGGTGTGAGCTGAAACCTTTTTGGAGGTTGGATACGCATGTGGCTAATAATTCCTTATGCTGAGCTTTAGGCATGTCCTTTTTTTCTTTTCCTTTTTTTTTAAAGAGTGACTACAACTTCCCTCCTCTTATTGACTTCTTGAAAATTTCTCATGTGTTGAATTTTCTTGCCAATTCCATACCCCAGGGCATTTTTTGAGGGCCTGTGTCTTTTACAGCCCTGCAGTCCTTGTGACTATATAAGCAACCATTGGCACTGGGTTTACAGCTACTGTTGTGGGAAGCAGCCACAAGGCGGCAGCATTATTACGTTCTCAAGTCTTGTTACTAGGACAACACAGTCTTCCTGGAGGTAGTGTTCCGAGCTTGTAAATTAGAGTGCAATGTGCTGGGACAAGCCCCCAGAAGTTTATGTCTCCTAACTTATGTTTGTTTTTTAAATTTAATTTCTATTTCTTATCGGAGTAAATTTGATTAGAGTGTTGTGGTTTTCTGGCTGTACAGAATCTGCTCAATGATTCATACATATGTGTGTTCATCTTCGAACCTGTTAGCATGTATGTGATTACAGAATGTATATTTTAAAGGTATTGGTGATTATATAATTTATATATTTCATATGTTATATGTTTATATACATTTAACATACATTAGTATATGTATTTTAACCCCATAGTCCTAATTTACCCATCCTCCCACCTTTCATTTTGGCTAGCCATTAGTTTATTTGATAAGTCTGTGAGTGTCTTTTTCTGTGGAAATATGTTCATTGGTAGCAATCTTAGGATAACATGTATAAATGATGTCATAGGATATTTGTCATACCCTTTTGACTTACTTAACCTTATATGATTATTTCTTGGCTCAACTGTAGTCCTGAAAACGGCATTGTTCATTTTTTTCCCGAGGCTACTATTCCATTTGGTACGTATCCCACTTCGTCTTTGTCCATTCATCTGTTTATGGACCTTTTTTTTTGCTTCCATGTCTTGGCTATTTCAATATTGTTGCAATGCACATTTGCCTGCCTCTCTCTTTCCGAATCTGGTGGTCTTAGGTTATAGGCCCAAAAGGTGCCCTGCCGCACCATATGATAACTCAATTTTTACCTTTTCAAGCAGCTCGATTCAGTTTGCGTTACTGCTGTTACCACTTTACATCCCACCAGCAGCTAGAAGGTACACACTTCTCTAAAACCCCTTCAGCATTTATTGTTTGTAGACTTTTTGCTGATGGTCATGACTGGAGTGAGCTGAAACCTTTTTGAATTTGAATTTGCATGTGGCTAATAATTCCTTATACTGAGCTTTAGGCATGTCCTTTTTTTCTTTTCCTTTTTTTTTTAAAGAGTGAGTACAACTTCCCTCCTCTTATTGACTTCTTGGAAATTTCTCATGTGTTGAATGTTCTTGCCAATTCCCTACCCCAGGGCATATTTTGAGGGCTTGTGTCATTTACAGCCCTGCAGTCCTTGTGACTATATAAGCAATCATTGGCACTGGGTTTAAAGTGCTGTTGTGGGAAGCAGCCACAAGGCGGCAGCATTATTGCGTTCTCAAGTCTTGTTACTAGGAGAACAGAGTCTTCCTGGAGGTAGTGTTCTGAGCTTGTAAATTAGAGTGCAATATGCTGGGACAAGCCTCCAGAAGTTTATGTCTCCTAACTTATGTTTTTTTTTTAAATTTAATTTCTATTTCTTATCGGAGTAAATTTGATTAGAGTGTTGTGGTTTTCTGGCTGTACAGAATCTGCTCAATGATTCATACATATGTCTGTTCATCTTCGAACCTGTTAGCATGTATGTGATTACAGAATGTATATTTTAAAGGTATTGGTGATTATATAATTTATATATTTCATATGTTATATGTTTATATACATTTAACATACATTAGTATATGTATTTTAACCCCATAGTCCTAATTTACCCATCCTCCCACCTTTCATTTTGGTAGCCATTAGTTTATTTGATAAGTCTGTGAGTGTCTTTTTCTGTGGAAATATGTTCATTGGTAGCAATCTTAGGATAACATGTATAAATGATGTCCTAGGATATTTGTCATACCCTTTTGACTTACTTAACCTTATATGATTATTTCTAGGCTCAACTGTAGTCCTGAAAACGGCATTGTTCATTTTTTTTCCGAGGCTACTATTCCATTTGGTACGTATCCCACTTCGTCTTTGTCCATTCATCTGTTTATGGACCTTTTTTTTGCTTCCATGTCTTGGCTATTTCAATATTGTTGCAATGCACATTTGCCTGCCTCTCTCTTTCCGAATCTGGTGGTCTTAGGTTATAGGCCCAAAAGGTGCCCTGCCGCATCATATGGTAGCTCAATTTTTACCTTTTCAAGCAGCTCCATTCAGTTTGCGTTAGTGCTGTTGCCACTTTACATCCCACCAGCAGCTAGAAGGTACACAGATCTCTAAAACCCCTTCAGCATTTATAGTTTGTAGACATTTTGCTGATGGTAATGACTGGTGTGAGCTGAAACCTTTTTGAATTTGAATTTGTATGTGGCTAATAATTCCTTATACTAAGCTTTAGGTATGTCCTTTTTTTTCTTTTCCTTTTTTTTTTTAAAGAGTGAGTACAACTCCCCTCCTCTCATTGACTTCTTGAAAAATTTCTCATGTGTTGGATTTTCTTGCCTATTCCCTACCCCAGGGCAATTTTTGAGGGCCTGTGTCATTTACAGCCCTGCAGTCCTTGTGACTATATAAGCAACCATTGTCACTGGGTTTAAAGCTGCTGTTTTGGGAGACAGCCACAAGGCGGCAGCATTATTACGTTCTCAAGTCTTGTTACTAGGACAACAGAGTCTTCCTGGAGGTAGTGTTCCGAGCTTGTAAATTAGAGTGCAATGTGCTGGGACAAGCCCCCAGAAGTTTATGTCTCCTTACTTATGTTTGTTTTTTAAATTTAATTTGTCTTTCTTATCGGAGTAAATTTGATTAGAGTGTTTTGATTGTCTGGCTGTACAGAATCTGCTCAATGATTCACACATATGTCTGTTCATCTTCGGATCCTGTTACCATGTATGTGATTACAGAATGTATATTTTGAAGGTATTGGTGAATATATAATTCATATCATTTATATGTTATATGTTTATATACATTTAACTTACATTAGTATATGTATGTTAACCCCATAGTCCTAATTTACCCATCCTCCCACCTTTCATTTTGGCTAACCATTAGTTTATTTGATAAGTCTGTGAGTGTCTTTTTCTGTGGAAATATGTTCATTGGTAGCAATCTTAGGAAAACTTGTATAAATAATATCATAGGATATTTGTAATACCCTTTTGTCTTACTTAACCTTATATGATTATTTCTAGTCTCAACTCTATTCCTGAAAACGGCATTGTTCATTTTTTTCCTGAGGCTACTCTTCCATTCTGTGCATATACCACTTCTTCTTTGTCCATTCACCTGTTTATGGACCTTTTTTTTCCTTCCATGTCTTTGCTATTTCAGTATTGTTGCAGTGCACATTTGCCTGCCTCTGTCTTTCCGATTCTGGTGGTCTTAGGTTATAGGCCCAAAAGGTGCCCTGCCGCATCATATGGTAGCTCAATTTTTACGTTTTCAAGCAGCTCGATTCAGTTTGCATTAGTGCTGTTACGACTTTATATCCCACCAGCAGCTAGAAGGTACACACTTCTCTAAAACCCCTTCAGCATTTATAGTTTGTAGACTTTTTGCTGATGGTCATGACTGGTGTGAGCTGAAACCTTTTTGGAGGTTGGATACGCATGTGGCTAATAATTCCTTATGCTGAGCTTTAGGCATGTCCTATTTTTTCTTTTCCTTTTTTTTAAAAAGAGTGAGTACAACTTCCCTCCTCTTATTGATTTCTTGAAAAGTTTCTTATGTGTTGAATTTTCTTGCCTATTCCCTACCCCAGGGCATTTTTTGAGTGCCTGTGTCATTTACAACCGTGCAGTCCTTGTGACTATATAAGCAACCATTGGCACTGGGTTTAAAGGTGCTGTTTTTGGAGACAGCCACAAGGCGGCAGCATTATTACGTTCTCAAGTCTTGTTACTAGGACAACAGAGTCTTCCTGGAGGTAGTGTTCCGAGCTTTTAAATTAGAGTGCAATGTGCTGGGACAAGCCCCCAGAAGTTTATGTCTCCTTACTTATGTTTGTTTTTTAAATTTAATTTGTATTTTTTATCGGAGTAAATTTGATTAGAGTGTTTTGATTGTCTGGCTGTACAGAATCTGTTCAATGATTCATACATATGTCTGTTCATCTTCGGATCCTGTTACCATGTATGTGATTACAGAATGTATATTTTGAAGGTATTGGTGATTATATAATTCATATCATTTATATGTTATATGTTTATATACATTTAACTTATATTAGTATATGTATGTTAACCCCATAGTCCTAATTTACCCATCCCCCCACCTTTCATTTTGGCTAACCATTAGTTTATTTGATAAGTCTGTGAGTGTCTTTTTCAGTGGAAATATGTTCATTGGTAGCAATCTTAGGATAACATGTATAAATGATGTCATAGGATATTTGTCATACCCTTTTGACTTACTTAACCTTATATGATTATTTCTAGGCTCAACTGTAGTCCTGAAAACGGCATTGTTCATTTTTTTCCCGAGGCTACTATTCCATTTGGTACGTATCCCACTTCGTCTTTGTCCATTCATCTGTTTATGGACCTTTTTTTTTGCTTCCATGTCTTGGCTATTTCAGTATTGTTGCAGTGCACATTTGCCTGCCTCTGTCTTTCCGATTCCGGTGGTCTTAGGTTATAGGCCCAAAATGTGCCCTGCCGCATCATATGGTAGCTCAATGTTTACCTTTTCAAGCAGCTCGATTCAGTTTGCGTTACTGCTGTTACTACTTTACATCCCACCAGCAGCTAGAAGGTACACAGTTCTCTAAAACCCCTTCAGCATTTATAGTTTGTAGACTTTTTGCTGATGGTCATGACTGGTGTGAGCTGAAACCTTTTTGGAGGTTGGATACGCATGTGGCTAATAATTCCTTATGCTGAGCTTTAGGCATGTCCTTTTTTTCTTTTCCTTTTTTTTTAAAGAGTGACTACAACTTCCCTCCTCTTATTGACTTCTTGAAAATTTCTCATGTGTTGAATTTTCTTGCCAATTCCATACCCCAGGGCATTTTTTGAGGGCCTGTGTCTTTTACAGCCCTGCAGTCCTTGTGACTATATAAGCAACCATTGGCACTGGGTTTAAAGCTACTGTTGTGGGAAGCAGCCACAAGGCGGCAGCATTATTACGTTCTCAAGTCTTGTTACTAGGACAACACAGTCTTCCTGGAGGTAGTGTTCCGAGCTTGTAAATTAGAGTGCAATGTGCTGGGACAAGCCCCCAGAAGTTTATGTCTCCTAACTTATGTTTGTTTTTTAAATTTAATTTCTATTATCGGAGTAAATTTGATTAGAGTGTTGTGGTTTTCTGGCTGTACAGAATCTGCTCAATGATTCATACATATGTCTGTTCATCTTCGAACCTGTTAGCATGTATGTGATTACAGAATGTATATTTTAAAGGTATTGGTGATTATATAATTTATATATTTCATATGTTATATGTTTATATACATTTAACATACATTAGTATATGTATTTTAACCCCATTGTCCTAATTTACCCATCCTCCCACCTTTCATTTTGGCTAGCCATTAGTTTATTTGATAAGTCTGTGAGTGTCTCTTTCTGTGGAAATATGTTCATTGGTAGCAATCTTAGGATAACATGTATAAATGATGTCATAGGATATTTGTCATACCCTTTTGACTTACTTAACCTTATATGATTATTTCTAGGCTCAACTGTAGTCCTGAAAACGGCATTGTTCATTTTTTCCCGAGGCTACTATTCCATTTGGTACGTATCCCACTTCGTCTTTGTCCATTCATCTGTTTATGGACCTTTTTTTTTGCTTCCATGTCTTTGCTATTTCAGTATTGTTGCAGTGCACATTTGCCTGCCTCTGTCTTTCCGATTCTGGTGGTCTTAGGTTATAGGCCCAAAAGGTGCCCTGCCGCATCATATGGTAGCTCAATTTTTACGTTTTCAAGCAGCTCGATTCAGTTTGCATTAGTGCTGTTACGACTTTATATCCCACCAGCAGCTAGAAGGTACACACTTCTCTAAAACCCCTTCAGCATTTATAGTTTGTATACTTTTTGCTGATGGTCATGACTGGTGTGAGCTGAAACCTTTTTGGAGGTTGGATACGCATGTGGCTAATAATTCCTTATGCTGAGCTTTAGGCATGTCCTATTTTTTCTTTTCCTTTTTTTTAAAATGAGTGAGTACAACTTCCCTCCTCTTATTGATTTCTTGAAAAGTTTCTTATGTGTTGAATTTTCTTGCCTATTCCCTACCCCAGGGCATTTTTTGAGTGCCTGTGTCATTTACAACCGTGCAGTCCTTGTGACTATATAAGCAACCATTGGCACTGGGTTTAAAGGTGCTGTTTTTGGAGACAGCCACAAGGCGGCAGCATTATTACGTTCTCAAGTCTTGTTACTAGGACAACAGAGTCTTCCTGGAGGTAGTGTTCCGAGCTTTTAAATTAGAGTGCAATGTGCTGGGACAAGCCCCCAGAAGTTTATGTCTCCTTACTTATGTTTGTTTTTTAAATTTAATTTGTATTTTTTATCGGAGTAAATTTGATTAGAGTGTTTTGATTGTCTGGCTGTACAGAATCTGTTCAATGATTCATACATATGTCTGTTCATCTTCGGATCCTGTTACCATGTATGTGATTACAGAATGTATATTTTGAAGGTATTGGTGATTATATAAGTCATATCATTTATATGTTATATGTTTATATACATTTAACTTATATTAGTATATGTATGTTAACCCCATAGTCCTAATTTACCCATCCCCCCACCTTTCATTTTGGCTAACCATTAGTTTATTTGATAAGTCTGTGAGTGTCTTTTTCAGTGGAAATATGTTCATTGGTAGCAATCTTAGGATAACATGTATAAATGATGTCATAGGATATTTGTCATACCCTTTTGACTTACTTAACCTTATATGATTATTTCTAGGCTCAACTGTAGTCCTGAAAACGGCATTGTTCATTTTTTTCCCGAGGCTACTATTCCATTTGGTACGTATCCCACTTCGTCTTTGTCCATTCATCTGTTTATGGACCTTTTTTTTTGCTTCCATGTCTTGGCTATTTCAGTATTGTTGCAGTGCACATTTGCCTGCCTCTGTCTTTCCGATTCCGGTGGTCTTAGGTTATAGGCCCAAAATGTGCCCTGCCGCATCATATGGTAGCTCAATGTTTACCTTTTCAAGCAGCTCGATTCAGTTTGCGTTACTGCTGTTACCACTTTACATCCCACCAGCAGCTAGAAGGTACACAGTTCTCTAAAACCCCTTCAGCATTTATAGTTTGTAGACTTTTTGCTGATGGTCATGACTGGTGTGAGCTGAAACCTTTTTGGAGGTTGGATACGCATGTGGCTAATAATTCCTTATGCTGAGCTTTAGGCATGTCCTTTTTTTCTTTTCCTTTTTTTTTAAAGAGTGACTACAACTTCCCTCCTCTTATTGACTTCTTGAAAATTTCTCATGTGTTGAATTTTCTTGCCAATTCCATACCCCAGGGCATTTTTTGAGGGCCTGTGTCTTTTACAGCCCTGCAGTCCTTGTGACTATATAAGCAACCATTGGCACTGGGTTTAAAGCTACTGTTGTGGGAAGCAGCCACAAGGCGGCAGCATTATTACGTTCTCAAGTCTTGTTACTAGGACAACACAGTCTTCCTGGAGGTAGTGTTCCGAGCTTGTAAATTAGAGTGCAATGTGCTGGGACAAGCCCCCAGAAGTTTATGTCTCCTAACTTATGTTTGTTTTTTAAATTTAATTTCTATTATCGGAGTAAATTTGATTAGAGTGTTGTGGTTTTCTGGCTGTACAGAATCTGCTCAATGATTCATACATATGTCTGTTCATCTTCGAACCTGTTAGCATGTATGTGATTACAGAATGTATATTTTAAAGGTATTGGTGATTATATAATTTATATATTTCATATGTTATATGTTTATATACATTTAACATACATTAGTATATGTATTTTAACCCCATTGTCCTAATTTACCCATCCTCCCACCTTTCATTTTGGCTAGCCATTAGTTTATTTGATAAGTCTGTGAGTGTCTCTTTCTGTGGAAATATGTTCATTGGTAGCAATCTTAGGATAACATGTATAAATGATGTCATAGGATATTTGTCATACCCTTTTGACTTACTTAACCTTATATGATTATTTCTAGGCTCAACTGTAGTCCTGAAAACGGCATTGTTCATTTTTTCCCGAGGCTACTATTCCATTTGGTACGTATCCCACTTCGTCTTTGTCCATTCATCTGTTTATGGACCTTTTTTTTTGCTTCCATGTCTTTGCTATTTCAGTATTGTTGCAGTGCACATTTGCCTGCCTCTGTCTTTCCGATTCTGGTGGTCTTAGGTTATAGGCCCAAAATGTGCCCTGCCGCATCATATGGTAGCTCAATGTTTACCTTTTCAAGCAGCTCGATTCAGTTTGCGTTACTGCTGTTACCACTTTACATCCCACCAGCAGCTAGAAGGTACACAGTTCTCTAAAACCCCTTCAGCATTTATAGTTTGTATACTTTTTGCTGATGGTCATGACTGGTGTGAGCTGAAACCTTTTTGGAGGTTGGATACGCATGTGGCTAATAATTCCTTATGCTGAGCTTTAGGCATGTCCTATTTTTTCTTTTCCTTTTTTTTAAAATGAGTGAGTACAACTTCCCTCCTCTTATTGATTTCTTGAAAAGTTTCTTATGTGTTGAATTTTCTTGCCTATTCCCTACCCCAGGGCATTTTTTGAGTGCCTGTGTCATTTACAACCGTGCAGTCCTTGTGACTATATAAGCAACCATTGGCACTGGGTTTAAAGGTGCTGTTTTTGGAGACAGCCACAAGGCGGCAGCATTATTACGTTCTCAAGTCTTGTTACTAGGACAACAGAGTCTTCCTGGAGGTAGTGTTCCGAGCTTTTAAATTAGAGTGCAATGTGCTGGGACAAGCCCCCAGAAGTTTATGTCTCCTTACTTATGTTTGTTTTTTAAATTTAATTTGTATTTTTTATCGGAGTAAATTTGATTAGAGTGTTTTGATTGTCTGGCTGTACAGAATCTGTTCAATGATTCATACATATGTCTGTTCATCTTCGGATCCTGTTACCATGTATGTGATTACAGAATGTATATTTTGAAGGTATTGGTGATTATATAATTCATATCATTTATATGTTATATGTTTATATACATTTAACTTACATTAGTATATGTATGTTAACCCCATAGTCCTAATTTACCCATCCTCCCACCTTTCATTTTGGCTAACCGTTCGTATTTTTGATAAGTCTGTGACTGTCTTTTTCTGTGGAAATATGTTCATTGGTAGTAATCTTAGGAAACCATGTATAAATGATTTCATAGGATATTTGTCACACCCTTTTGACTTACTTAACCTTATATGACTATTTCTAGTCTCAACTGTAGTTCTGAAAACGGCATTGTTCATTTTTTTCCCGAGGCTACTCTTCCATTCTGTCCATATACCACTTCTTCTTTGTCCATTCACCTGTTTATGGACCATTTTTTGCTTCCATGTCTTGGGTATTTCAGTATTGTTGCAGTGCACATTTGCCTGCCTCTGTATTTCCGATTTTGGTGGTCTTAGGTTATAGGCCCAAAAGGTGCCCTGCCGCATCATATGGTAACTCAGTTTTTACCTTTTCAAGCAGCTCCATTCAGTATGCGTTAGTGCTGTTACCACTTAACATCCCACCAGCAGCTAGAATGTACACAATTCTCTAAAACCCCTTCAGCATTTATAGTTTGTAGACTTTTTGCTGATGGTCATGACTAGTGTCACCTGAAACCTTTTTGAATTTGAATTTGCATGTGGCTAATAATTCCTTATACTGAGCTTTAGGCATGTCCTTTTTTATTCTTTTCCTTTTTTTTTTAAAGAGTGAGTACAACTTCCCTACTCTTATTGACTTCTTGAAAAGTTACTCATGTGTTGAATTTTTTTGCCTATTCCCTACTCCAGGGCATTCTTTGAGGACCAGTGTCATTTAGAGCCCTGCAGTCCTTGTGACTATTAAGCAACCTTTGGCACTGGGTGTAAAGCTGCTGTTGTGGGAAACAGCCACAAGGTGGCAGCATTATTACGTTCTCAACTCTTGTTACTAGGGCAACAGAGTCTTCCTGGAGGTAGTTTTCCAAGGTTGTAAATTAGAGTGGAATGTGCTGGGACAAGCCCCCAGAAGTTTATGTCTCCTAACTTATGTTTGCTTTTTAAATTTAATTTGTATTTCTTATCAGAGTCAGTTTGCTTAGAGTGTTTTGATTGTCTGGCTGTACAGAATCTGCTCAATGATTCATACATATGTCTGTTCATCTTCGGATCCTGCTACCATGTACGTGATTACAGAATGTATATTTTTGAAGCTATTGGTGATGATATAATGCATATAGTTTATATGTGATATGTTTATATACATTTAACATACATTAGTATATGTATGTTAACCCCATTGTCCTAATTTACCCATCCTCCCACCTTTCATTTTGGCTAACCATTAGTTTATTTGATAAGTCTGTGAGTGTCTTTTTCTGTGGAAATATGTTCATTGGTAGCAATCTTAGGATAACATGTATTAATGATATCATAGGGTATTTGTCATACCCTTTTGACTTACTTAACCTTATATGATTATTTCTAGGCTCAACTCTAGTCCTGAAAACGGCATTGTTCATTTTTTTTCAGAGGCTTCTATTCCATTTGGTATGTGTACCATTTCGTCTTTGTCCATTCATCTGTTTATGGACCTTTTTTTTGCTTCCATGTCTTGGCTATTTCAATATTGTTGCAGTGCACATTTGCCTGCCTCTGTCGTTCCGAATCCAGTTGTCTTAGGTTATAGGCCCAAAATGTGCCCTGCCGCATCATATGGTAGCTCAATGTTTACCTTTTCATGCAGCTCGATTCAGTTTGCGTTACTGCTGTTACCACTTTACATCCCACCAGCAGCTAGAAGGTACACAGTTCTCTAAAACCCCTTCAGCATTTATAGTTTGTAGACTTTTTGCTGATGGTCATGACTGGTGTGAGCTGAAACCTTTTTGGAGGTTGGATACGCATGTGGCTAATAATTCCTTATGCTGAGCTTTAGGCATGTCCTTTTTTTCTTTTCCTTTTTTTTTAAAGAGTGACTACAACTTCCCTCCTCTTATTGACTTCTTGAAAATTTCTCATGTGTTGAATTTTCTTGCCAATTCCATACCCCAGGGCATTTTTTGAGGGCCTGTGTCTTTTACAGCCCTGCAGTCCTTGTGACTATATAAGCAACCATTGGCACTGGGTTTACAGCTACTGTTGTGGGAAGCAGCCACAAGGCGGCAGCATTATTACGTTCTCAAGTCTTGTTACTAGGACAACACAGTCTTCCTGGAGGTAGTGTTCCGAGCTTGTAAATTAGAGTGCAATGTGCTGGGACAAGCCCCCAGAAGTTTATGTCTCCTAACTTATGTTTGTTTTTTAAATTTAATTTCTATTTCTTATCGGAGTAAATTTGATTAGAGTGTTGTGGTTTTCTGGCTGTACAGAATCTGCTCAATGATTCATACATATGTCTGTTCATCTTCGAACCTGTTAGCATGTATGTGATTACAGAATGTATATTTTAAAGGTATTGGTGATTATATAATTTATATATTTCATATGTTATATGTTTATATACATTTAACATACATTAGTATATGTATTTTAACCCCATAGTCCTAATTTACCCATCCTCCCACCTTTCATTTTGGCTAGCCATTAGTTTATTTGATAAGTCTGTGAGTGTCTTTTTCTGTGGAAATATGTTCATTGGTAGCAATCTTAGGATAACATGTATAAATGATGTCATAGGATATTTGTCATACCCTTTTGACTTACTTAACCTTATATGATTATTTCTAGGCTCAACTGTAGTCCTGAAAACGGCATTGTTCATTTTTTTCCCGAGGCTACTATTCCATTTGGTACGTATCCCACTTCGTCTTTGTCCATTCATCTGTTTATGGACCTTTTTTTTTGCTTCCATGTCTTGGCTATTTCAATATTGGTGCAATGCACATTTGCCTGCCTCTCTCTTTCCGAATCTGGTGGTCTTAGGTTATAGGCCCAAAAGGTGCCCTGCCGCACCATATGGTAACTCAATTTTTACCTTTTCAAGCAGCTCGATTCAGTTTGCGTTACTGCTGTTACCACTTTACATCCCACCAGCAGCTAGAAGGTACACACTTCTCTAAAACCCCTTCAGCATTTATTGTTTGTAGACTTTTTGCTGATGGTCATGACTGGAGTGAGCTGAAACCTTTTTGAATTTGAATTTGCATGTGGCTAATAATTCCTTATACTGAGCTTTAGGCATGTCCTTTTTTTCTTTTCCTTTTTTTTTTAAAGAGTGAGTACAACTTCCCTCCTCTTATTGACTTCTTGGAAATTTCTCATGTGTTGAATGTTCTTGCCAATTCCCTACTCCAGGGCATATTTTGAGGGCTTGTGTCATTTACAGCCCTGCAGTCCTTGTGACTATATAAGCAATCATTGGCACTGGGTTTAAAGTGCTGTTGTGGGAAGCAGCCACAAGGCGGCAGCATTATTGCGTTCTCAAGTCTTGTTACTAGGAGAACAGAGTCTTCCTGGAGGTAGTGTTCTGAGCTTGTAAATTAGAGTGCAATATGCTGGGACAAGCCTCCAGAAGTTTATGTCTCCTAACTTATGTTTTTTTTTTAAATTTAATTTCTATTTCTTATCGGAGTAAATTTGATTAGAGTGTTGTGGTTTTCTGGCTGTACAGAATCTGCTCAATGATTCATACATATGTCTGTTCATCTTCGAACCTGTTAGCATGTATGTGATTACAGAATGTATATTTTAAAGGTATTGGTGATTATATAATTTATATATTTCATATGTTATATGTTTATATACATTTAACATACATTAGTATATGTATTTTAACCCCATAGTCCTAATTTACCCATCCTCCCACCTTTCATTTTGGTAGCCATTAGTTTATTTGATAAGTCTGTGAGTGTCTTTTTCTGTGGAAATATGTTCATTGGTAGCAATCTTAGGATAACATGTATAAATGATGTCCTAGGATATTTGTCATACCCTTTTGACTTACTTAACCTTATATGATTATTTCTAGGCTCAACTGTAGTCCTGAAAACGGCATTGTTCATTTTTTTTCCGAGGCTACTATTCCATTTGGTACGTATCCCACTTCGTCTTTGTCCATTCATCTGTTTATGGACCTTTTTTTTGCTTCCATGTCTTGGCTATTTCAATATTGTTGCAATGCACATTTGCCTGCCTCTCTCTTTCCGAATCTGGTGGTCTTAGGTTATAGGCCCAAAAGGTGCCCTGCCGCATCATATGGTAGCTCAATTTTTACCTTTTCAAGCAGCTCCTTTCAGTTTGCGTTAGTGCTGTTGCCACTTTACATCCCACCAGCAGCTAGAAGGTACACAGATCTCTAAAACTCCTTCAGCATTTATAGTTTGTAGACATTTTGCTGATGGTAATGACTGGTGTGAGCTGAAACCTTTTTGAATTTGAATTTGTATGTGGCTAATAATTCCTTATACTAAGCTTTAGGTATGTCCTTTTTTTTCTTTTCCTTTTTTTTTTTAAAGAGTGAGTACAACTCCCCTCCTCTTATTGACTTCTTGAAAAATTTCTCATGTGTTGGATTTTCTTGCCTATTCCCTACCCCAGGGCAATTTTTGAGGGCCTGTGTCATTTACAGCCCTGCAGTCCTTGTGACTATATAAGCAACCATTGTCACTGGGTTTAAAGCTGCTGTTTTGGGAGACAGCCACAAGGCGGCAGCATTATTACGTTCTCAAGTCTTGTTACTAGGACAACAGAGTCTTCCTGGAGGTAGTGTTCCGAGCTTGTAAATTAGAGTGCAATGTGCTGGGACAAGCCCCCAGAAGTTTATGTCTCCTTACTTATGTTTGTTTTTTAAATTTAATTTGTCTTTCTTATCGGAGTAAATTTGATTAGAGTGTTTTGATTGTCTGGCTGTACAGAATCTGCTCAATGATTCACACATATGTCTGTTCATCTTCGGATCCTGTTACCATGTATGTGATTACAGAATGTATATTTTGAAGGTATTGGTGAATATATAATTCATATCATTTATATGTTATATGTTTATATACATTTAACTTACATTAGTATATGTATGTTAACCCCATAGTCCTAATTTACCCATCCTCCCACCTTTCATTTTGGCTAACCATTAGTTTATTTGATAAGTCTGTGAGTGTCTTTTTCTGTGGAAATATGTTCATTGGTAGCAATCTTAGGAAAACTTGTATAAATAATATCATAGGATATTTGTAATACCCTTTTGTCTTACTTAACCTTATATGATTATTTCTAGTCTCAACTCTATTCCTGAAAACGGCATTGTTCATTTTTTTTCTGAGGCTACTCTTCCATTCTGTGCATATACCACTTCTTCTTTGTCCATTCACCTGTTTATGGACCTTTTTTTTCCTTCCATGTCTTTGCTATTTCAGTATTGTTGCAGTGCACATATGCCTGCCTCTGTCTTTCCGATTCTGGTGGTCTTAGGTTATAGGCCCAAAAGGTGCCCTGCCGCATCATATGGTAGCTCAATTTTTACGTTTTCAAGCAGCTCGATTCAGTTTGCATTAGTGCTGTTACGACTTTATATCCCACCAGCAGCTAGAAGGTACACACTTCTCTAAAACCCCTTCAGCATTTATAGTTTGTAGACTTTTTGCTGATGGTCATGACTGGTGTGAGCTGAAACCTTTTTGGAGGTTGGATACGCATGTGGCTAATAATTCCTTATGCTGAGCTTTAGGCATGTCCTATTTTTTCTTTTCCTTTTTTTTAAAAAGAGTGAGTACAACTTCCCTCCTCTTATTGATTTCTTGAAAAGTTTCTTATGTGTTGAATTTTCTTGCCTATTCCCTACCCCAGGGCATTTTTTGAGTGCCTGTGTCATTTACAACCGTGCAGTCCTTGTGACTATATAAGCAACCATTGGCACTGGGTTTAAAGGTGCTGTTTTTGGAGACAGCCACAAGGCGGCAGCATTATTACGTTCTCAAGTCTTGTTACTAGGACAACAGAGTCTTCCTGGAGGTAGTGTTCCGAGCTTTTAAATTAGAGTGCAATGTGCTGGGACAAGCCCCCAGAAGTTTATGTCTCCTTACTTATGTTTGTTTCTTAAATTTAATTTGTATTTTTTATCGGAGTAAATTTGATTAGAGTGTTTTGATTGTCTGGCTGTACAGAATCTGTTCAATGATTCATACATATGTCTGTTCATCTTCGGATCGTGTTACCATGTATGTGATTACAGAATGTATATTTTGAAGGTATTGGTGAATATATAATTCATATCATTTATATGTTATATGTTTATATACATTTAACATACATTAGTATATGTATGTTAACCCCATAGTCCTAATTTACCCATCTTCCCACCTTTCATTTTGGCTAACCATTAGTTTATATGATAAGTCTGTGAGTGTCTTTTTCTGTGGAAATATGTTCATTGGTAGCAATCTTAGGATAACATGTATAAATGATATCATAGGATATTTGTCATACCCTTTTGACTTACTTAACCTTATATGATTATTTCTAGGCTCAACTCTAGTCCTGAAAACAGCATTGTTCATTTTTTTCCAGAGGCTACTATTCCATTTGGTACGTATACCATTTCGTCTTTGTCCATTCATCTGTTTATGGACCTTTTTTTGCTTCCATGTCTTGGCTATTTCAGTATTGTTGCAGTGCACATTTGCCTGCCTCTGTCTTTCCGATTCTGGTGGTCTTCGGTAATAGGCCCAAAAGGTGCCCTGCCGCATCGTATGGTAACTCAATTTTTACCTTTTCAAGCAGCTCCATTCAGTTTGCATTAGTGGTATTACTTCTTTACATCCCACCAGCAGCTAGAAGGTACACATTCCTCTAAAACCCCTTCAGCATTTATAGTTTGTAGACTTTTTGATGATGGTCATGAGTGGTGTTACCTGAAACCTTTTTGAATTTGAATTTGCATGTGGCTAATAATTCCTTATACTGAGCTTTAGGCATGTCATTTTTTTCTTTTCCTTTTGTTTTAAAGAGTGAGTACAACTTCCCTCCTCTTATTGACTTCTTGAAAAGTTTCTCATGTGTTGAATTTTTTTGCCTATTCCCTACCCCAGGGCATTTTTTGAAGGCAGGTGTCATTTAGAGCCCTTCAGTCCTTGTGACTATTAAGCAACCTTTGGCACTGGGTTTAAAGCTGCTGTTGTGGGAAACAGCCACAAGGCGGCAGCATTATTACGTTCTCAACTCTTGTTACTAGGGCAACAGAGTCTTCCTGGAGGTAGTTTTCCAAGGTTGTAAATTAGAGTGGAATGTGCTGGGACAAGCCCCCAGAAGTTTATGTCTCCTAACTTATGTTTGCTTTTTAAATTTAATTTCTATTTCTTATCGGAGTAAATTTGATTAGAGTGTTTTGATTGGCTGTACAGAATCTGCTCAATGATTCATACATATATCTCTTCATCTTCGGAACCTGTTATCAAGTATGTGATTACAGAATATATATTTTGAAGGTATTGGTGATTATATAATTCATATCGTTTATATGTTATATGTTTATATACATTTAACTTACATTAGTATATGTATGTTAACCCCATAGTCCTAACTTACCCATCCCCCCACCTTTCATTTTGGCTAACCATTAGTTTATTTGATAAGTCTGTGAGTGTCTTTTTCTGTGGAAATATGTTCATTGGTAGCAATCTTAAGAAAACTTGTATAAATGATATCATAGGATATTTGTCATACCCTTTTGACTTACTTAACCTTATATGATTTTTTCTAGGCTCAACTGTAGTCCTGAAAACAGCATTGTTCATTTTTCTCCCGAGGCTACTATTCCATTCTGTCCGTATACCACTTCTTCTTTGTCCATTCATCTGTTTATGGACCTTTTTTTTGCTTCCATATCTTGGCTATTTCAGTATTGTTGCAGTGCATATTTGCCTGCCTCTGTCTTTCCAATTTTGGTGGTCTTAGGTTATAGGCCCAAAAGGTGCCCTGCCGCATCATTTGGTAGCTCAATTTTTACCTTTTCAAGCAGCTCGATTCAGTTTGCGTTAGTGCTGTTTCCAGTTTACATCCCACCAGCAGCTAGAAGGTACACAGATCTCTAAAACCCCTTCAGCATTTATAGTTTGTAGACATTTTGCTGATGGTAATGACTGGTGTGAGCTGAAACCTTTTTGAATTTGAATTTGTATGTGGCTAATAATTCCTTATACTAAGCTTTAGGCATGTCCTTTTTTTTCTTTTCCTTTTTTTTTTAAAGAGTGAGTACAACTTCCCTCCTCTTATTGACTTCTTGGAGATTTCTCATGTGTTGAATGTTCTTGCCAATTCCCTACCCCAGGGCATATTTTGAGGGCTTGTGTCATTTACAGCCCTGCAGTCCTTGTGACTATATAAGCAATCATTGGCACTGGGTTTAAAGTGCTGTTGTGGGAAGCAGTCACAAGGCGGCAGCATTATTGCGTTCTCAAGTCTTGTTACTAGGAGAACAGAGTCTTCCTGGAGGTAGTGTTCTGAGCTTGTAAATTAGAGTGCAATATGCTGGGACAAGCCCCCAGAAGTTTATGTCTCCTAACTTATGTTTTTTTTTTAAATTTAATTTCTATTTCTTATCGGAGTAAATTTGATTAGAGTGTTTTGATTGTCTGGCTGTACAGAATCTGCTCAATGATTCATACATATGTCTGTTCATCTTCGGATCCTGTTACCATGTATGTGATCACAGAATATATATTTTGAAGGTATTGGTGATTATATAATTCATATCGTTTATATGTTATATGTTTATATACATTTAACTTACATTAGTATATGTATGTTAACCCCATAGTCCTAACTTACCCATCCCCCCACCTTTCATTTTGGCTAACCATTAGTTTATTTGATAAGTTTGTGAGTGTCTTTTTCTGTGGAAATATGTTCATTGGTAGCAATCTTAAGAAAACTTGTATAAATGATATCATAGGATATTTGTCATACCCTTTTGACTTACTTAACCTTATATGATTTTTTCTAGGCTCAACTGTAGTCCTGAAAACAGCATTGTTCATTTTTCTCCCGAGGCTACTATTGCATTCTCTCCGTATACCACTTCTTCTTTGTCCATTCATCTGTTTATGGACCTTTTTTTGCTTCCATATCTTGGCTATTTCAGTATTGTTGCAGTGCATATTTGCCTGCCTCTGTCTTTCCAATTTTGGTGGTCTTAGGTTATAGGCCCAAAAGGTGCCCTGCCGCATCATTTGGTAGCTCAATTTTTACCTTTTCAGGCAGCTCGATTCAGTTTGCGTTAGTGCTGTTTCCACTTTACATCCCACCAGCAGCTAGAAGGTACACAGATCTCTAAAACCCCTTCAGCATTTATAGTTTGTAGACATTTTGCTGATGGTAATGACTGGTGTGAGCTGAAACCTTTTTGAATTTGAATTTGTATGTGGCTAATAATTCCTTATACTAAGCTTTAGGCATGTCCTTTTTTTTCTTTTCCTTTTTTTTTTTTAAAGAGTGAGTACAACTCCCCTCCTCTTATTGACTTCTTGAAAAATTTCTCATGTGTTGGATTTTCTTGCCTATTCCCAACCCCAGGGCAATTTTTGAGGGCCTGTGTCATTTACAGCCCTGCAGTCCTTGTGACTATATAAGCAACCATTGTCATTGGGTTTAAAGCTGCTGTTTTGGGAGACAGCCACAAGGCGGCAGCATTATTACGTTCTCAAGTCTTGTTACTAGGACAACAGAGTCTTCCTGGAGGTAGTGTTCCGAGCTTGTAAATTAGAGTGCAATGTGCTGGGACAAGCCCCCAGAAGTTTATGTCTCCTTACTTATGTTTGTTTTTTAAATTTAATTTCTATTTTTAATCGGAGTAAATTTGATTAGAGTGTTTTGATTGTCTGGCTGTACAGAATCTGTTCAATGATTCATACATATGTCTATTCATCTTCGGATCCTGTTACCATGTATGTGATCACAGAATATATATTTTGAAGGTATTGGTGATTATATAATTCATATCGTTTATATGTTATATGTTTATATACATTTAACTTACATTAGTATATGTATGTTAACCCCATAGTCCTAATTTACCCATCCTCCCACCTTTCATTTTGGCTAACCATTAGTTTATTTGATAAGTCTGTGAGTGTCTTTTTCTGTGGAAATATGTTCATTGGTAGCAATCTTAGGAAAACTTGTATAAATAATATCATAGGATATTTGTAATACCCTTTTGTCTTACTTAACCTTATATGATTATTTCTAGTCTCAACTCTAGTCCTGAAAACGGCATTGTTCATTTTTTTCCCGAGGCTACTCTTCCATTCTGTCCATATACCACTTCTTCTTTGTCCATTCACCTGTTTATGGACCTTTTTTTTGCTTCCATGTCTTTGCTATTTCAGTATTGTTGCAGTGCACATTTGCCTGCCTCTGTCTTTCCGATTCTGGTGGTCTTAGGTTATAGGCCCAAAAGGTGCCCTGCCGCATCATATGGTAGCTCAATTTTTACGTTTTCAAGCAGCTCGATTCAGTTTGCATTAGTGCTGTTACGACTTTATATCCCACCAGCAGCTAGAAGGTACACACTTCTCTAAAACCCCTTCAGCATTTATAGTTTGTAGACTTTTTGCTGATGGTCATGACTGGTGTGAGCTGAAACCTTTTTGGAGGTTGGATACGCATGTGGCTAATAATTCCTTATGCTGAGCTTTAGGCATGTCCTATTTTTTCTTTTCCTTTTTTTTAAAAAGAGTGAGTACAACTTCCCTCCTCTTATTGATTTCTTGAAAAGTTTCTTATGTGTTGAATTTTCTTGCCTATTCCCTACCCCAGGGCATTTTTTGAGTGCCTGTGTCATTTACAACCGTACAGTCCTTGTGACTATATAAGCAGCCATTGGCACTGGGTTTAAAGGTGCTGTTTTTGGAGACAGTCACAAGGCGGCAGCATTATTACGTTCTCAAGTCTTGTTACTAGGACAACAGAGTCTTCCTGGAGGTAGTGTTCCGAGCTTTTAAATTAGAGTGCAATGTGCTGGGACAAGCCCCCAGAAGTTTATGTCTCCTTACTTATGTTTGTTTTTTAAATTTAATTTGTATTTTTTATCGGAGTAAATTTGATTAGAGTGTTTTGATTGTCTGGCTGTACAGAATCTGTTCAATGATTCATACATATGTCTGTTCATCTTCGGATCCTGTTACCATGTATGTGATTACAGAATGTATATTTTGAAGGTATTGGTGATTATATAATTCATATCATTTATATGTTATATGTTTATATACATTTAACTTATATTAGTATATGTATGTTAACCCCATAGTCCTAATTTACCCATCCCCCCACCTTTCATTTTGGCTAACCATTAGTTTATTTGATAAGTCTGTGAGTGTCTTTTTCTGTGGAAATATGTTCATTGGTAGCAATCTTAGGATAACAAGTATAAATGATATCATAGGATATTTGTCATACCCTTTTGACTTATTTAACCTTATATGATTATTTCTAGGCTCAACTCTAGTCCTGAAAACGGCATTGTTCATTTTTTTCCAGAGGCTACTATTCCATTTGGTACGTATACCATTTCGTCTTTGTCCATTCATCTGTTTATGGACCTTTTTTTTGCTTCCATGTCTTGGCTATTTCAATATTGTTGCAGTGCACATTTGCCTGCCTCTGTCGTTCCGAATCCGGTGGTCTTAGGTTATAGGCCCAAAAGGTGCCCTGCCGCATCATATGGTAGCTCAATGTTTACCTTTTCAAGCAGCTCGATTCAGTTTGCGTTACTGCTGTTACCACTTTACATCCAAACAGCAGCTAGAAGGTACACAGTTCTCTAAAACCCCTTCAGCATTTATAGTTTGTAGACTTTTTGCTGATGGTCATGACTGGTGTGAGCTGAAACCTTTTTGGAGGTTGGATACGCATGTGGCTAATAATTCCTTATGCTGAGCTTTAGGCATGTCCTATTTTTTCTTTTCCTTTTTTTTAAAAAGAGTGAGTACAACTTCCCTCCTCTTATTGATTTCTTGAAAAGTTTCTTATGTGTTGAATTTTTTTGCCTATTCCCTACCCCAGGGCATTTTTTGAGTGCCTGTGTCATTTACAACCGTACAGTCCTTGTGACTATATAAGCAACCATTGGCACTGGGTTTAAAGGTGCTGTTTTTGGAGACAGCCACAAGGCGGCAGCATTATTACGTTCTCAAGTCTTGTTACTAGGACAACAGAGTCTTCCTGGAGGTAGTGTTCCGAGCTTTTAAATTAGAGTGCAATGTGCTGGGACAAGCCCCCAGAAGTTTATGTCTCCTTCCTTATGTTTGTTTTTTAAATTTAATTTGTATTTTTTATCGGAGTAAATTTGATTAGAGTGTTTTGATTGTCTGGCTGTACAGAATCTGTTCAATGATTCATACATATGTCTGTTCATCTTCGGATCCTGTTACCATGTATGTGATTACAGAATGTATATTTTGAAGGTATTGGTGATTATATAATTCATATCATTTATATGTTATATGTTTATATACATTTAACTTATATTAGTATATGTATGTTAACCCCATAGTCCTAATTTACCCATCCCCCCACCTTTCATTTTGGCTAACCATTAGTTTATTTGATAAGTCTGTGAGTGTCTTTTTCTGTGGAAATATGTTCATTGGTAGCAATCTTAGGATAACATGTATAAATGATATCATAGGATATTTGTCATACCCTTTTGAGTTATTTAACCTTATATGATTATTTCTAGGCTCAACTCTAGTCCTGAAAACGGCATTGTTCATTTTTTTCCAGAGGCTACTATTCCATTTGGTACGTATACCATTTCCTCTTTGTCCATTCATCTGTTTATGGACCTTTTTTTTGCTTCCATGTCTTGGCTATTTCAATATTGTTGCAGTGCACATTTGCCTGCCTCTGTCGTTCCGAATCCGGTGGTCTTAGGTTATAGGCCCAAAAGGTGCCCTGCCGCATCATATGGTAGCTCAATGTTTACCTTTTCAAGCAGCTCGATTCAGTTTGCGTTACTGCTGTTACCACTTTACATCCAAACAGCAGCTAGAAGGTACACAGTTCTCTAAAACCCCTTCAGCATTTATAGTTTGTAGACTTTTTGCTGATGGTCATGACTGGTGTGAGCTGAAACCTTTTTGGAGGTTGGATACGCATGTGGCTAATAATTCCTTATGCTGAGCTTTAGGCATGTCCTTTTTTTCTTTTCCTTTTTTTTTAAAGAGTGAGTACAACTTCCGTACTCTTATTGACTTCTTGAAAATTTCTCATGTGTTGAATTTTCTTGCCAATTCCCTACCCCAGGGCATTTTTTGAGGGCCTGTGTCTTTTACAGCCCTGCAGTCCTTGTGACTATATAAGCAACCATTGGCACTGGGTTTAAAGCTACTGTTGTGGGAAGCAGCCACAAGGCGGCAGCATTATTACGTTCTCAAGTCTTGTTACTAGGACAACACAGTCTTCCTGGAGGTAGTGTTCCGAGCTTGTAAATTAGAGTGCAATGTGCTGGGACAGGCCCCCAAAAGTTTATGTCTCCTTACTTATGTTTGTTTTTTAAATTTAATTTCTATTTCTTATCGGAGTAAATTTGATTAGAGTGTTTTGATTGTCTGGCTGTACAGAATCTGCTCAATGATTCATACATATGTCTGTTCATCTTCGGATCCTGTTACCATGTATGTGATTACAGAATGTATATTTTGAAGGTATTGGTGAATATATAATTCATATCATTTATATGTTATATGTTTATATACATTTAACATACATTAGTATATGTATGTTAACCCCATAGTCCTAATTTACCCATCCTCCCACCTTTCATTTTGGCTAACCATTAGTTTATATGATAAGTCTGTGAGTGTCTTTTTCTGTGGAAATATGTTCATTGGTAGCAATCTTAGGATAACATGTATAAATGATATCATAGGATATTTGTCATACCCTTTTGACTCACTTAACCTTATATGATTATTTCTAGGCTCAACTCTAGTCCTGAAAACAGCATTGTTCATTTTTTTCCAGAGGCTACTATTCCATTTGGTACGTATACCATTTCGTCTTTGTCCATTCATCTGTTTATGGACCTTTTTTTGCTTCCATGTCTTGGCTATTTCAGTATTGTTGCAGTGCACATTTGCCTGCCTCTGTCTTTCCGATTCTGGTGGTCTTAGGTTATAGGCCCAAAAGGTGCCCTGCCGCATCGTATGGTAACTCAATTTTTACCTTTTCAAGCAGCTCCATTCAGTTTGCATTAGTGGTATTACTTCTTTACATCCCACCAGCATCTAGAAGGTACACATTCCTCTAAAACCCCTTCAGCATTTATAGTTTGTAGACTATTTGATGATGGTCATGACTGGTGTTACCTGAAACCTTTTTGAATTTGAATTTGCATGTGGCTAATAATTCCTTATACTGAGCTTTAGGCATGTCATTTTTTTCTTTTCCTTTTGTTTTAAAGAGTGAGTACAACTTCCCTCCTCTTATTGACTTCTTGAAAAGTTTCTCATGTGTTGAATTTTTTTGCCTATTCCCTACCCCAGGGCATTTTTTGAAGGCAGGTGTCATTTAGAGCCCTTCAGTCCTTGTGACTATTAAGCAACCTTTGGCACTGGGTTTAAAGCTGCTGTTGTGGGAAACAGCCACAAGGCGGCAGCATTATTACGTTCTCAACTCTTCTTACTAGGGCAACAGAGTCTTCCTGGAGGTAGTTTTCCAAGGTTGTAAATTAGAGTGGAATGTGCTGGGACAAGCCCCCAGAAGTTTATGTCTCCTAACTTATGTTTGCTTTTTAAATTTAATTTCTATTTCTTATCGGAGTAAATTTGATTAGAGTGTTTTGATTGGCTGTACAGAATCTGCTCAATGATTCATACATATATCTGTTCATCTTCGGAACCTGTTATCATGTATGTGATTACAGAATGTATATTTTAAAGGTTTGGTGATTATATATTTTATATAGTTCATATGTTATATGTTTATATACATTTAACATACATTAGTATATGTATGTTATCCCCATAGTCCTAATTTACCCATCCTCCCACCTTTCATTTTGGCTAACCATTAGTTTATTTGATAAGTCTGTGGGTGTCTTTTTTTGTGGAAATATGTTCATTGGTAGCAATCTTAGGATAACATGTATAAATGATAGCATAGGATATTTGTCATACCCTTTTGACTAACTTACCCTTATATGATTATTTCTAGGCTCAACTGTAGTCATGAAAATGGCATTGTTCATTTTTTTCCCGACGCTACTATTCCATTTGGTACGTATACCACTTCCTCTTTGTCCATTCATTTGTTTATGGACCTTTTTTTTGCTTCTATGTCTTGACTATTTCAATATTGTTGCAGTGCATATTTGCCTGCATCTGTCTTTCCGATTTTGGTGGTCTTATATTATAGGCCCAAAAGGTGCCCTGCCGCATCATACGGTAACTCAATTTTTACCTTTTCAAGTAGCTGCATTCAGTTTTCGTTAGTGCTCTTACCAGTTTACATCCCACCGGAACCTAGAAGGTACACAGTTCTCTGAAACCCGTTCAGCATTTATAGTTTGTAGATTTTTTGCTGATGGTCATGACTGGTGTGAGCTGAAACCTTATTGAATTTGAATTTGCATGTGCCTAATAATTTCCTTTACTGAGCTTTAGGCATGCCCTTTTTTTTCTTTTCCTTTCTTTTTTAGAGAGCGAGTACAACCTCCCTCCTCTTATTGACTTCTTGAAAAATTTGTCATGTGTTGAATTTTCTTGCCTATTCCCTACCCCAAGGCATTTTTTGAGGGCCTGTATCATTTACAGCCCTGCAGTCCTTGTGACAATATAAGCAACCATTGGCACTGGGTTTAAAGCTGCTGTTGTGGGAAATAGCCACAAGGCAGCAGCATTATTAGGTTCTCAACTCTTGTTATTAGGGCAGCAGAGTCTTCCTGGAGGTAGTGTTCCGAGGTTGTAAATTAGAGTGGAATGTGCTGGGACAAGCCCCCAGAAGTTTATGTCTCCTTACTTATGTTTGCTTTTTAAATTTAACTTCTACTTTTTATCGGAGTAAATTTGATTAGAGTGTTTTGATTGTCTGGCTGTACAGAATCTGCTCAATGATTCATACATATGTCTGTTCATCTGCGGATCCTGTTACCATGTATGTGATTACAGAATGTATATTTTGAAGGGATTGGTGATTATATAATTCATATCATTTATATGTTATATGTTTATATACATTTAACTTACATTAGTATATGTATGTTAACCCCATAGTCCTAATTTACCCATCCTCCCACCTTTCATTTTGGCTAACCGTTAGTATTTTTGATAAGTCTGTGACTGTCTTTTTCTGTGGAA
The DNA here is from genome assembly GCF_965194825.1 of Balaenoptera physalus. Taxonomy (NCBI): domain Eukaryota; kingdom Metazoa; phylum Chordata; class Mammalia; order Artiodactyla; family Balaenopteridae; genus Balaenoptera; species Balaenoptera physalus. The sequence goes on from NC_138882.1 coordinate 70,746,923, forward strand.
ATATGTTCATTGGTAGTAATCTTAGGAAAACATGTATAAATGATTTCATAGGATATTTGTCACACCCTTTTGACTTACTTAACCTTATATGACTATTTCTAGTCTCAACTGTAGTTCTGAAAACGGCATTGTTCATTTTTTTCCCGAGGCTACTCTTCCATTCTGTCCATATACCACTTCTTCTTTGTCCATTCACCTGTTTATGGACCATTTTTTGCTTCCATGTCTTGGGTATTTCAGTATTGTTGCAGTGCACATTTGCCTGCCTCTGTATTTCCGATTTTGGTGGTCTTAGGTTATAGGCCCAAAAGGTGCCCTGCCGCATCATATGGTAACTCAATTTTTACCTTTTCAAGCAGCTCCATTCAGTATGCGTTAGTGCTGTTACCACTTTACATCCCACCAGCAGCTAAAATGTACACAATTCTCTAAAACCCCTTCAGCATTTATAGTTTGTAGACTTTTTGCTGATGGTCATGACTGGTGTCACCTGAAACCTTTTTGAATTTGAATTTGCATGTGGCTAATAATTCCTTATACTGAGCTTTAGGCATGTCCTTTTTTTTCTTTTCCTTTTTTTTTTAAAGAGTAAGTACAACTTCCCTCCTCTTATTGACTTCTTGAAAAGTTACTCATGTGTTGAATTTTCTTGCCAATTCCATACCCCAGGGCATTTTTTGAGGGCCTGTGTCTTTTACAGCCCTGCAGTCCTTATGACTATATAAGCAACCATTGGCACTGGGTTTAAAGCTACTGTTGTGGGAAGCAGCCACAAGGCGGCAGCATTATTACGTTCTCAAGTCTTGTTACTACGACAACACAGTCTTCCTGGAGGTAGTGTTCCGAGCTTGTAAATTAGAGTGCAATGTGCTGGGACAAGCCCCCAGAAGTTTATGTCTCCTAACTTATGTTTGTTTTTTAAATTTAATTTCTATTTCTTATCGGAGTAAATTTGATTAGAGTGTTGTGGTTTTCTGGCTGTACAGAATCTGCTCAATGATTCATACATATGTCTGTTCATCTTCGAACCTGTTAGCATGTATGTGATTACAGAATGTATATTTTAAAGGTATTGGTGATTATATAATTTATATATTTCATATGTTATATGTTTATATACATTTAACATACATTAGTATATGTATTTTAACCCCATTGTCCTAATTTACCCATCCTCCCACCTTTCATTTTGGCTAGCCATTAGTTTATTTGATAAGTCTGTGAGTGTCTCTTTCTGTGGAAATATGTTCATTGGTAGCAATCTTAGGATAACATGTATAAATGATGTCATAGGATATTTGTCATACCCTTTTGACTTACTTAACCTTATATGATTATTTCTAGGCTCAACTGTAGTCCTGAAAACGGCATTGTTCATTTTTTTCCCGAGGCTACTATTCCATTTGGTACGTATCCCACTTCGTCTTTGTCCATTCATCTGTTTATGGACCTTTTTTTTTGCTTCCATGTCTTTGCTATTTCAGTATTGTTGCAGTGCACATTTGCCTGCCTCTGTCTTTCCGATTCTGGTGGTCTTAGGTTATAGGCCCAAAAGGTGCCCTGCCGCATCATTTGGTAGCTCAATTTTTACGTTTTCAAGCAGCTCGATTCAGTTTGCATTAGTGCTGTTACGACTTTATATCCCACCAGCTGCTAGAAGGTACACACTTCTCTAAAACCCCTTCAGCATTTATAGTTTGTAGACTTTTTGCTGATGGTCATGACTGGTGTGAGCTGAAACCTTTTTGGAGGTTGGATACGCATGTGGCTAATAATTCCTTATGCTGAGCTTTAGGCATGTCCTATTTTTTCTTTTCCTTTTTTTTAAAATGAGTGAGTACAACTTCCCTCCTCTTATTGATTTCTTGAAAAGTTTCTTATGTGTTGAATTTTCTTGCCTATTCCCTACCCCAGGGCATTTTTTGAGTGCCTGTGTCATTTACAACCGTGCAGTCCTTGTGACTATATAAGCAACCATTGGCACTGGGTTTAAAGGTGCTGTTTTTGGAGACAGCCACAAGGCGGCAGCATTATTACGTTCTCAAGTCTTGTTACTAGGACAACAGAGTCTTCCTGGAGGTAGTGTTCCGAGCTTTTAAATTAGAGTGCAATGTGCTGGGACAAGCCCCCAGAAGTTTATGTCTCCTTACTTATGTTTGTTTTTTAAATTTAATTTGTATTTTTTATCGGAGTAAATTTGATTAGAGTGTTTTGATTGTCTGGCTGTACAGAATCTGTTCAATGATTCATACATATATCTGTTCATCTTCGGAACCTGTTAGCATGTATGTGATTACAGAATGTATATTTTAAAGGTATTGGTGATTATATAATTTATATATTTCATATGTTATATGTTTATATACATTTAACATACATTAGTATATGTATTTTAACCCCATTGTCCTAATTTACCCATCCTCCCACCTTTCATTTTGGCTAGCAATTAGTTTATTTGATAAGTCTGTGAGTGTCTTTTTCTGTGGAAATATGTTCATTGGTAGCAATCTTAGGATAACATGTATAAATGATGTCATAGGATATTTGTCATACCCTTTTGACTTACTTAACCTTATATGATTATTTCTAGGCTCAACTGTAGTCCTGAAAACGGCATTGTTCATTTTTTTCCCGAGGCTACTATTCCATTTGGTACGTATCCCACTTCGTCTTTGTCCATTCATCTGTTTATGGACCTTTTTTTTTGCTTCCATGTCTTGGCTATTTCAGTATTGTTGCAGTGCACATTTGCCTGCCTCTGTCTTTCCGATTCCGGTGGTCTTAGGTTATAGGCCCAAAATGTGCCCTGCCGCATCATATGGTAGCTCAATGTTTACCTTTTCAAGCAGCTCGATTCAGTTTGTGTTACTGCTGTTACCACTTTACATCCCACCAGCAGCTAGAAGGTACACAGTTCTCTAAAACCCCTTCAGCATTTATAGTTTGTAGACTTTTTGCTGATGGTCATGACTGGTGTGAGCTGAAACCTTTTTGGAGGTTGGATACGCATGTGGCTAATAATTCCTTATGCTGAGCTTTAGGCATGTCCTTTTTTTCTTTTCCTTTTTTTTTAAAGAGTGACTACAACTTCCCTCCTCTTATTGACTTCTTGAAAATTTCTCATGTGTTGAATTTTCTTGCCAATTCCATACCCCAGGGCATTTTTTGAGGGCCTGTGTCTTTTACAGCCCTGCAGTCCTTGTGACTATATAAGCAACCATTGGCACTGGGTTTAAAGCTACTGTTGTGGGAAGCAGCCACAAGGCGGCAGCATTATTACGTTCTCAAGTCTTGTTACTAGGACAACACAGTCTTCCTGGAGGTAGTGTTCCGAGCTTGTAAATTAGAGTGCAATGTGCTGGGACAAGCCCCCAGAAGTTTATGTCTCCTAACTTATGTTTGTTTTTTAAATTTAATTTCTATTATCGGAGTAAATTTGATTAGAGTGTTGTGGTTTTCTGGCTGTACAGAATCTGCTCAATGATTCATACATATGTCTGTTCATCTTCGAACCTGTTAGCATGTATGTGATTACAGAATGTATATTTTAAAGGTATTGGTGATTATATAATTTATATATTTCATATGTTATATGTTTATATACATTTAACATACATTAGTATATGTATTTTAACCCCATTGTCCTAATTTACCCATCCTCCCACCTTTCATTTTGGCTAGCCATTAGTTTATTTGATAAGTCTGTGAGTGTCTCTTTCTGTGGAAATATGTTCATTGGTAGCAATCTTAGGATAACATGTATAAATGATGTCATAGGATATTTGTCATACCCTTTTGACTTACTTAACCTTATATGATTATTTCTAGGCTCAACTGTAGTCCTGAAAACGGCATTGTTCATTTTTTCCCGAGGCTACTATTCCATTTGGTACGTATCCCACTTCGTCTTTGTCCATTCATCTGTTTATGGACCTTTTTTTTTTGCTTCCATGTCTTTGCTATTTCAGTATTGTTGCAGTGCACATTTGCCTGCCTCTGTCTTTCCGATTCTGGTGGTCTTAGGTTATAGGCCCAAAAGGTGCCCTGCCGCATCATATGGTAGCTCAATTTTTACGTTTTCAAGCAGCTCGATTCAGTTTGCATTAGTGCTGTTACGACTTTATATCCCACCAGCAGCTAGAAGGTACACACTTCTCTAAAACCCCTTCAGCATTTATAGTTTGTATACTTTTTGCTGATGGTCATGACTGGTGTGAGCTGAAACCTTTTTGGAGGTTGGATACGCATGTGGCTAATAATTCCTTATGCTGAGCTTTAGGCATGTCCTATTTTTTCTTTTCCTTTTTTTTAAAATGAGTGAGTACAACTTCCCTCCTCTTATTGATTTCTTGAAAAGTTTCTTATGTGTTGAATTTTCTTGCCTATTCCCTACCCCAGGGCATTTTTTGAGTGCCTGTGTCATTTACAACCGTGCAGTCCTTGTGACTATATAAGCAACCATTGGCACTGGGTTTAAAGGTGCTGTTTTTGGAGACAGCCACAAGGCGGCAGCATTATTACGTTCTCAAGTCTTGTTACTAGGACAACAGAGTCTTCCTGGAGGTAGTGTTCCGAGCTTTTAAATTAGAGTGGAATGTGCTGGGACAAGCCCCCAGAAGTTTATGTCTCCTAACTTATGTTTGCTTTTTAAATTTAATTTCTATTTCTTATCAGAGTCAGTTTGCTTAGAGTGTTTTGATTGTCTGGCTGTACAGAATCTGCTCAATGATTCATACATATGTCTGTTCATCTTCGGATCCTGCTACCATGTACGTGATTACAGAATGTATATTTTTGAAGCTATTGGTGATGATATAATGCATATAGTTTATATGTGATATGTTTATATACATTTAACATACATTAGTATATGTATGTTAACCCCATTGTCCTAATTTACCCATCCTCCCACCTTTCATTTTGGCTAACCATTAGTTTATTTGATAAGTCTGTGAGTGTCTTTTTCTGTGGAAATATGTTCATTGGTAGCAATCTTAGGATAACATGTATTAATGATATCATAGGGTATTTGTCATACCCTTTTGACTTACTTAACCTTATATGATTATTTCTAGGCTCAACTCTAGTCCTGAAAACGGCATTGTTCATTTTTTTTCAGAGGCTTCTATTCCATTTGGTATGTGTACCATTTCGTCTTTGTCCATTCATCTGTTTATGGACCTTTTTTTTGCTTCCATGTCTTGGCTATTTCAATATTGTTGCAGTGCACATTTGCCTGCCTCTGTCTTTCCGAATCCAGTTGTCTTAGGTTATAGGCCCAAAATGTGCCCTGCCGCATCATATGGTAGCTCAATGTTTACCTTTTCATGCAGCTCGATTCAGTTTGCGTTACTGCTGTTACCACTTTACATCCCACCAGCAGCTAGAAGGTACACAGTTCTCTAAAACCCCTTCAGCATTTATAGTTTGTAGACTTTTTGCTGATGGTCATGACTGGTGTGAGCTGAAACCTTTTTGGAGCTTGGATACGCATGTGGCTAATAATTCCTTATGCTGAGCTTTAGGCATGTCCTTTTTTTCTTTTCCTTTTTTTTTAAAGAGTGACTACAACTTCCCTCCTCTTATTGACTTCTTGAAAATTTCTCATGTGTTGAATTTTCTTGCCAATTCCATACCCCAGGGCATTTTTTGAGGGCCTGTGTCTTTTACAGCCCTGCAGTCCTTGTGACTATATAAGCAACCATTGGCACTGGGTTTACAGCTACTGTTGTGGGAAGCAGCCACAAGGCGGCAGCATTATTACGTTCTCAAGTCTTGTTACTAGGACAACACAGTCTTCCTGGAGGTAGTGTTCCGAGCTTGTAAATTAGAGTGCAATGTGCTGGGACAAGCCCCCAGAAGTTTATGTCTCCTAACTTATGTTTGTTTTTTAAATTTAATTTCTATTTCTTATCGGAGTAAATTTGATTAGAGTGTTGTGGTTTTCTGGCTGTACAGAATCTGCTCAATGATTCATACATATGTCTGTTCATCTTCGAACCTGTTAGCATGTATGTGATTACAGAATGTATATTTTAAAGGTATTGGTGATTATATAATTTATATATTTCATATGTTATATGTTTATATACATTTAACATACATTAGTATATGTATTTTAACCCCATAGTCCTAATTTACCCATCCTCCCACCTTTCATTTTGGCTAGCCATTAGTTTATTTGATAAGTCTGTGAGTGTCTTTTTCTGTGGAAATATGTTCATTGGTAGCAATCTTAGGATAACATGTATAAATGATGTCATAGGATATTTGTCATACCCTTTTGACTTACTTAACCTTATATGATTATTTCTAGGCTCAACTGTAGTCCTGAAAACGGCATTGTTCATTTTTTTCCCGAGGCTACTATTCCATTTGGTACGTATCCCACTTCGTCTTTGTCCATTCATCTGTTTATGGACCTTTTTTTTTGCTTCCATGTCTTGGCTATTTCAATATTGTTGCAATGCACATTTGCCTGCCTCTCTCTTTCCGAATCTGGTGGTCTTAGGTTATAGGCCCAAAAGGTGCCCTGCCGCATCATATGGTAACTCAATTTTTACCTTTTCAAGCAGCTCGATTCAGTTTGCGTTACTGCTGTTACCACTTTACATCCCACCAGCAGCTAGAAGGTACACACTTCTCTAAAACCCCTTCAGCATTTATTGTTTGTAGACTTTTTGCTGATGGTCATGACTGGAGTGAGCTGAAACCTTTTTGAATTTGAATTTGCATGTGGCTAATAATTCCTTATACTGAGCTTTAGGCATGTCCTTTTTTTCTTTTCCTTTTTTTTTTAAAGAGTGAGTACAACTTCCCTCCTCTTATTGACTTCTTGGAAATTTCTCATGTGTTGAATGTTCTTGCCAATTCCCTACCCCAGGTCATATTTTGAGGGCTTGTGTCATTTACAGCCCTGCAGTCCTTGTGACTATATAAGCAATCATTGGCACTGGGTTTAAAGTGCTGTTGTGGGAAGCAGCCACAAGGCGGCAGCATTATTGCATTCTCAAGTCTTGTTACTAGGAGAACAGAGTCTTCCTGGAGGTAGTGTTCTGAGCTTGTAAATTAGAGTGCAATATGCTGGGACAAGCCTCCAGAAGTTTATGTCTCCTAACTTATGTTTTTTTTTTAAATTTAATTTCTATTTCTTATCGGAGTAAATTTGATTTGAGTGTTGTGGTTTTCTGGCTGTACAGAATCTGCTCAATGATTCATACATATGTCTGTTCATCTTCGAACCTGTTAGCATGTATGTGATTACAGAATGTATATTTTAAAGGTATTGGTGATTATATAATTTATATATTTCATATGTTATATGTTTATATACATTTAACATACATTAGTATATGTATTTTAACCCCATAGTCCTAATTTACCCATCCTCCCACCTTTCATTTTGGTAGCCATTAGTTTATTTGATAAGTCTGTGAGTGTCTTTTTCTGTGGAAATATGTTCATTGGTAGCAATCTTAGGATAACATGTATAAATGATGTCCTAGGATATTTGTCATACCCTTTTGACTTACTTAACCTTATATGATTATTTCTAGGCTCAACTGTAGTCCTGAAAACGGCATTGTTCATTTTTTTTCCGAGGCTACTATTCCATTTGGTACGTATCCCACTTCGTCTTTGTCCATTCATCTGTTTATGGACCTTTTTTTTGCTTCCATGTCTTGGCTATTTCAATATTGTTGCAATGCACATTTGCCTGCCTCTCTCTTTCCGAATCTGGTGGTCTTAGGTTATAGGCCCAAAAGGTGCCCTGCCGCATCATATGGTTGCTCAATTTTTACCTTTTCAAGCAGCTCCATTCAGTTTGCGTTAGTGCTGTTGCCACTTTACATCCCACCAGCAGCTAGAAGGTACACAGATCTCTAAAACCCCTTCAGCATTTATAGTTTGTAGACATTTTGCTGATGGTAATGACTGGTGTGAGCTGAAACCTTTTTGAATTTGAATTTGTATGTGGCTAATAATTCCTTATACTAAGCTTTAGGTATGTCCTTTTTTTTCTTTTCCTTTTTTTTTTTAAAGAGTGAGTACAACTCCCCTCCTCTTATTGACTTCTTGAAAAATTTCTCATGTGTTGGATTTTCTTGCCTATTCCCTACCCCAGGGCAATTTTTGAGGGCCTGTGTCATTTACAGCCCTGCAGTCCTTGTGACTATATAAGCAACCATTGTCACTGGGTTTAAAGCTGCTGTTTTGGGAGACAGCCACAAGGCGGCAGCATTATTACGTTCTCAAGTCTTGTTACTAGGACAACAGAGTCTTCCTGGAGGTAGTGTTCCGAGCTTGTAAATTAGAGTGCAATGTGCTGGGACAAGCCCCCAGAAGTTTATGTCTCCTTACTTATGTTTGTTTTTTAAATTTAATTTGTCTTTCTTATCGGAGTAAATTTGATTAGAGTGTTTTGATTGTCTGGCTGTACAGAATCTGCTCAATGATTCACACATATGTCTGTTCATCTTCGGATCCTGTTACCATGTATGTGATTACAGAATGTATATTTTGAAGGTATTGGTGAATATATAATTCATATCATTTATATGTTATATGTTTATATACATTTAACTTACATTAGTATATGTATGTTAACCCCATAGTCCTAATTTACCCATCCTCCCACCTTTCATTTTGGCTAACCATTAGTTTATTTGATAAGTCTGTGAGTGTCTTTTTCTGTGGAAATATGTTCATTGGTAGCAATCTTAGGAAAACTTGTATAAATAATATCATAGGATATTTGTAATACCCTTTTGTCTTACTTAACCTTATATGATTATTTCTAGTCTCAACTCTATTCCTGAAAACGGCATTGTTCATTTTTTTCCTGAGGCTACTCTTCCATTCTGTGCATATACCACTTCTTCTTTGTCCATTCACCTGTTTATGGACCTTTTTTTTCCTTCCATGTCTTTGCTATTTCAGTATTGTTGCAGTGCACATTTGCCTGCCTCTGTCTTTCCGATTCTGGTGGTCTTAGGTTATAGGCCCAAAAGGTGCCCTGCCGCATCATATGGTAGCTCAATTTTTACGTTTTCAAGCAGCTCGATTCAGTTTGCATTAGTGCTGTTACGACTTTATATCCCACCAGCAGCTAGAAGGTACACACTTCTCTAAAACCCCTTCAGCCTTTATAGTTTGTAGACTTTTTGCTGATGGTCATGACTGGTGTGAGCTGAAACCTTTTTGGAGGTTGGATACGCATGTGGCTAATAATTCCTTATGCTGAGCTTTAGGCATGTCCTATTTTTTCTTTTCCTTTTTTTTAAAAAGAGTGAGTACAACTTCCCTCCTCTTATTGATTTCTTGAAAAGTTTCTTATGTGTTGAATTTTCTTGCCTATTCCCTACCCCAGGGCATTTTTTGAGTGCCTGTGTCATTTACAACCGTGCAGTCCTTGTGACTATATAAGCAACCATTGGCACTGGGTTTAAAGGTGCTGTTTTTGGAGACAGCCACAAGGCGGCAGCATTATTACGTTCTCAAGTCTTGTTACTAGGACAACAGAGTCTTCCTGGAGGTAGTGTTCCGAGCTTTTAAATTAGAGTGCAATGTGCTGGGACAAGCCCCCAGAAGTTTATGTCTCCTTACTTATGTTTGTTTTTTAAATTTAATTTGTATTTTTTATCGGAGTAAATTTGATTAGAGTGTTTTGATTGTCTGGCTGTACAGAATCTGTTCAATGATTCATACATATGTCTGTTCATCTTCGGATCCTGTTACCATGTATGTGATTACAGAATGTATATTTTGAAGGTATTGGTGATTATATAATTCATATCATTTATATGTTATATGTTTATATACATTTAACTTATATTAGTATATGTATGTTAACCCCATAGTCCTAATTTACCCATCCCCCCACCTTTCATTTTGGCTAACCATTAGTTTATTTGATAAGTCTGTGAGTGTCTTTTTCAGTGGAAATATGTTCATTGGTAGCAATCTTAGGATAACATGTATAAATGATATCATAGGATATTTGTCATACCCTTTTGACTTACTTAACCTTATATGATTATTTCTAGGCTCAACTGTAGTCCTGAAAACGGCATTGTTCATTTTTTTCCCGAGGCTACTATTCCATTTGGTACGTATCCCACTTCGTCTTTGTCCATTCATCTGTTTATGGACCTTTTTTTTTGCTTCCATGTCTTGGCTATTTCAGTATTGTTGCAGTGCACATTTGCCTGCCTCTGTCTTTCCGATTCCGGTGGTCTTAGGTTATAGGCCCAAAATGTGCCCTGCCGCATCATATGGTAGCTCAATGTTTACCTTTTCAAGCAGCTCGATTCAGTTTGCGTTACTGCTGTTACCACTTTACATCCCACCAGCAGCTAGAAGGTACACAGTTCTCTAAAACCCCTTCAGCATTTATAGTTTGTAGACTTTTTGCTGATGGTCATGACTGGTGTGAGCTGAAACCTTTTTGGAGGTTGGATACGCATGTGGCTAATAATTCCTTATGCTGAGCTTTAGGCATGTCCTATTTTTTCTTTTCCTTTTTTTTAAAATGAGTGAGTACAACTTCCCTCCTCTTATTGATTTCTTGAAAAGTTTCTTATGTGTTGAATTTTCTTGCCTATTCCCTACCCCAGGGCATTTTTTGAGTGCCTGTGTCATTTACAACCGTGCAGTCCTTGTGACTATATAAGCAACCATTGGCACTGGGTTTAAAGGTGCTGTTTTTGGAGACAGCCACAAGGCGGCAGCATTATTACGTTCTCAAGTCTTGTTACTAGGACAACAGAGTCTTCCTGGAGGTAGTGTTCCGAGCTTTTAAATTAGAGTGCAATGTGCTGGGACAAGCCCCCAGAAGTTTATGTCTCCTTACTTATATTTGTTTTTTAAATTTAATTTGTATTTTTTATCGGAGTAAATTTGATTAGAGTGTTTTGATTGTCTGGCTGTACAGAATCTGTTCAATGATTCATACATATATCTGTTCATCTTCGGAACCTGTTAGCATGTATGTGATTACAGAATGTATATTTTAAAGGTATTGGTGATTATATAATTTATATATTTCATATGTTATATGTTTATATACATTTAACATACATTAGTATATGTATTTTAACCCCATTGTCCTAATTTACCCATCCTCCCACCTTTCATTTTGGCTAGCAATTAGTTTATTTGATAAGTCTGTGAGTGTCTTTTTCTGTGGAAATATGTTCATTGGTAGCAATCTTAGGATAACATGTATAAATGATGTCATAGGATATTTGTCATACCCTTTTGACTTACTTAACCTTATATGATTATTTCTAGGCTCAACTGTAGTCCTGAAAACGGCATTGTTCATTTTTTTCCCGAGGCTACTATTCCATTTGGTACGTATCCCACTTCGTCTTTGTCCATTCATCTGTTTATGGACCTTTTTTTTTGCTTCCATGTCTTGGCTATTTCAGTATTGTTGCAGTGCACATTTGCCTGCCTCTGTCTTTCCGATTCCGGTGGTCTTAGGTTATAGGCCCAAAATGTGCCCTGCCGCATCATATGGTAGCTCAATGTTTACCTTTTCAAGCAGCTCGATTCAGTTTGCGTTACTGCTGTTACCACTTTACATCCCACCAGCAGCTAGAAGGTACACAGTTCTCTAAAACCCCTTCAGCATTTATAGTTTGTAGACTTTTTGCTGATGGTCATGACTGGTGTGAGCTGAAACCTTTTTGGAGGTTGGATACGCATGTGGCTAATAATTCCTTATGCTGAGCTTTAGGCATGTCCTTTTTTTCTTTTCCTTTTTTTTTAAAGAGTGACTACAACTTCCCTCCTCTTATTGACTTCTTGAAAATTTCTCATGTGTTGAATTTTCTTGCCAATTCCATACCCCAGGGCATTTTTTGAGGGCCTGTGTCTTTTACAGCCCTGCAGTCCTTGTGACTATATAAGCAACCATTGGCACTGGGTTTAAAGCTACTGTTGTGGGAAGCAGCCACAAGGCGGCAGCATTATTACGTTCTCAAGTCTTGTTACTAGGACAACAGAGTCTTCCTGGAGGTAGTGTTCCGAGCTTGTAAATTAGAGTGCAATGTGCTGGGACAAGCCCCCAGAAGTTTATGTCTCCTTACTTATGTTTGTTTTTTAAATTTAATTTGTCTTTCTTATCGGAGTAAATTTGATTAGAGTGTTTTGATTGTCTGGCTGTACAGAATCTGCTCAATGATTCACACATATGTCTGTTCATCTTCGGATCCTGTTACCATGTATGTGATTACAGAATGTATATTTTGAAGGTATTGGTGAATATATAATTCATATCATTTATATGTTGTATGTTTATATACATTTAACTTACATTAGTATATGTATGTTAACCCCATAGTCCTAATTTACCCATCCTCCCACCTTTCATTTTGGCTAACCATTAGTTTATTTGATAAGTCTGTGAGTGTCTTTTTCTCTGGAAATATGTTCATTGGTAGCAATCTTAGGAAAACTTGTATAAATAATATCATAGGTTATTTGTAATACCCTTTTGTCTTACTTAACCTTATATGATTATTTCTAGTCTCAACTCTATTCCTGAAAACGGCATTGTTCATTTTTTTCCTGAGGCTACTCTTCCATTCTGTGCATATACCACTTCTTCTTTGTCCATTCACCTGTTTATGGACCTTTTTTTTCCTTCCATGTCTTTGCTATTTCAGTATTGTTGCAGTGCACATTTGCCTGCCTCTGTCTTTCCGATTCTGGTGGTCTTAGGTTATAGGCCCAAAAGGTGCCCTGCCGCATCATATGGTAGCTCAATTTTTACGTTTTCAAGCAGCTCGATTCAGTTTGCATTAGTGCTGTTACGACTTTATATCCCACCAGCAGCTAGAAGGTACACACTTCTCTAAAACCCCTTCAGCATTTATAGTTTGTAGACTTTTTGCTGATGGTCATGACTGGTGTGAGCTGAAACCTTTTTGGAGGTTGGATACGCATGTGGCTAATAATTCCTTATGCTGAGCTTTAGGCATGTCCTATTTTTTCTTTTCCTTTTTTTTAAAAAGAGTGAGTACAACTTCCCTCCTCTTATTGATTTCTTGAAAAGTTTCTTATGTGTTGAATTTTCTTGCCTATTCCCTACCCCAGGGCATTTTTTGAGTGCCTGTGTCATTTACAACCGTGCAGTCCTTGTGACTATATAAGCAACCATTGGCACTGGGTTTAAAGGTGCTGTTTTTGGAGACAGCCACAAGGCGGCAGCATTATTACGTTCTCAAGTCTTGTTACTAGGACAACAGAGTCTTCCTGGAGGTAGTGTTCCGAGCTTGTAAATTAGAGTGCAATGTGCTGGGACAAGCCCCCAGAAGTTTATGTCTCCTAACTTATGTTTGTTTTTTAAATTTAATTTCTATTTCTTATCGGAGTAAATTTGATTAGAGTGTTGTGGTTTTCTGGCTGTACAGAATCTGCTCAATGATTCATACATATGTCTGTTCATCTTCGAACCTGTTAGCATGTATGTGATTACAGAATGTATATTTTAAAGGTATTGGTGATTATATAATTTATATATTTCATATGTTATATGTTTATATACATTTAACATACATTAGTATATGTATTTTAACCCCATAGTCCTAATTTACCCATCCTCCCACCTTTCATTTTGGTAGCCATTAGTTTATTTGATAAGTCTGTGAGTGTCTTTTTCTGTGGAAATATGTTCATTGGTAGCAATCTTAGGATAACATGTATAAATGATGTCATAGGATATTTGTCATACCCTTTTGACTTACTTAACCTTATATGATTATTTCTAGGCTCAACTGTAGTCCTGAAAACGGCATTGTTCATTTTTTTCCCGAGGCTACTATTCCATTTGGTACGTATCCCACTTCGTCTTTGTCCATTCATCTGTTTATGGACCTTTTTTTTTGCTTCCATGTCTTGGCTATTTCAATATTGTTGCAATGCACATTTGCCTGCCTCTCTCTTTCCGAATCTGGTGGTCTTAGGTTATAGGCCCAAAAGGTGCCCTGCCGCACCATATGGTAACTCAATTTTTACCTTTTCAAGCAGCTCGATTCAGTTTGCGTTACTGCTGTTACCACTTTACATCCCACCAGCAGCTAGAAGGTACACACTTCTCTAAAACCCCTTCAGCATTTATTGTTTGTAGACTTTTTGCTGATGGTCATGACTGGAGTGAGCTGAAACCTTTTTGAATTTGAATTTGCATGTGGCTAATAATTCCTTATACTGAGCTTTAGGCATGTCCTTTTTTTCTTTTCCTTTTTTTTTTAAAGAGTGAGTACAACTTCCCTCCTCTTATTGACTTCTTGGAAATTTCTCATGTGTTGAATGTTCTTGCCAATTCCCTACCCCAGGGCATATTTTGAGGGCTTGTGTCATTTACAGCCCTGCAGTCCTTGTGACTATATAAGCACTGTTTGGCACTGGGTTTAAAGTGCTGTTGTGGGAAGCAGCCACAAGGCGGCAGCATTATTGCGTTCTCAAGTCTTGTTACTAGGAGAACAGAGTCTTCCTGGAGGTAGTGTTCTGAGCTTGTAAATTAGAGTGCAATATGCTGGGACAAGCCTCCAGAAGTTTATGTCTCCTAACTTATGTTTTTTTTTTAAATTTAATTTCTATTTCTTATCGGAGTAAATTTGATTAGAGTGTTGTGGTTTTCTGGCTGTACAGAATCTGCTCAATGATTCATACATATGTCTGTTCATCTTCGAACCTGTTAGCATGTATGTGATTACAGAATGTATATTTTAAAGGTATTGGTGATTATATAATTTATATATTTCATATGTTATATGTTTATATACATTTAACATACATTAGTATATGTATTTTAACCCCATAGTCCTAATTTACCCATCCTCCCACCTTTCATTTTGGTAGCCATTAGTTTATTTGATAAGTCTGTGAGTGTCTTTTTCTGTGGAAATATGTTCATTGGTAGCAATCTTAGGATAACATGTATAAATGATGTCCTAGGATATTTGTCATACCCTTTTGACTTACTTAACCTTATATGATTATTTCTAGGCTCAACTGTAGTCCTGAAAACGGCATTGTTCATTTTTTTTCCGAGGCTACTATTCCATTTGGTACGTATCCCACTTCGTCTTTGTCCATTCATCTGTTTATGGACCTTGTTTTTGCTTCCATGTCTTGGCTATTTCAATATTGTTGCAATGCACATTTGCCTGCCTCTCTCTTTCCGAATCTGGTGGTCTTAGGTTATAGGCCCAAAAGGTGCCCTGCCGCATCATATGGTAGCTCAATTTTTACCTTTTCAAGCAGCTCCATTCAGTTTGCGTTAGTGCTGTTGCCACTTTACATCCCACCAGCAGCTAGAAGGTACACAGATCTCTAAAACCCCTTCAGCATTTATAGTTTGTAGACATTTTGCTGATGGTAATGACTGGTGTGAGCTGAAACCTTTTTGAATTTGAATTTGTATGTGGCTAATAATTCCTTATACTAAGCTTTAGGTATGTCCTTTTTTTTCTTTTCCTTTTTTTTTTTAAAGAGTGAGTACAACTCCCCTCCTCTTATTGACTTCTTGAAAAATTTCTCATGTGTTGGATTTTCTTGCCTATTCCCTACCCCAGGGCAATTTTTGAGGGCCTGTGTCATTTACAGCCCTGCAGTCCTTGTGACTATATAAGCAACCATTGTCACTGGGTTTAAAGCTGCTGTTTTGGGAGACAGCCACAAGGCGGCAGCATTATTACGTTCTCAAGTCTTGTTACTAGGACAACAGAGTCTTCCTGGAGGTAGTGTTCCGAGCTTGTAAATTAGAGTGCAATGTGCTGGGACAAGCCCCCAGAAGTTTATGTCTCCTTACTTATGTTTGTTTTTTAAATTTAATTTGTCTTTCTTATCGGAGTAAATTTGATTAGAGTGTTTTGATTGTCTGGCTGTACAGAATCTGCTCAATGATTCACACATATGTCTGTTCATCTTCGGATCCTGTTACCATGTATGTGATTACAGAATGTATATTTTGAAGGTATTGGTGAATATATAATTCATATCATTTATATGTTATATGTTTATATACATTTAACTTACATTAGTATATGTATGTTAACCCCATAGTCCTAATTTACCCATGCTCCCACCTTTCATTTTGGCTAACCATTAGTTTATTTGGTAAGTCTGTGAGTGTCTTTTTCTGTGGAAATATGTTCATTGGTAGCAATCTTAGGAAAACTTGTATAAATAATATCATAGGATATTTGTAATACCCTTTTGTCTTACTTAACCTTATATGATTATTTCTAGTCTCAACTCTATTCCTGAAAACGGCATTGTTCATTTTTTTCCTGAGGCTACTCTTCCATTCTGTGCATATACCACTTCTTCTTTGTCCATTCACCTGTTTATGGACCTTTTTTTTCCTTCCATGTCTTTGCTATTTCAGTATTGTTGCAGTGCACATTTGCCTGCCTCTGTCTTTCCGATTCTGGTGGTCTTAGGTTATAGGCCCAAAAGGTGCCCTGCCGCATCATATTGTAGCTCAATTTTTACGTTTTCAAGCAGCTCGATTCAGTTTGCATTAGTGCTGTTACGACTTTATAACCCACCAGCAGCTAGAAGGTACACACTTCTCTAAAACCCCTTCAGCATTTATAGTTTGTAGACTTTTTGCTGATGGTCATGACTGGTGTGAGCTGAAACCTTTTTGGAGGTTGGATACGCATGTGGCTAATAATTCCTTATGCTGAGCTTTAGGCATGTCCTATTTTTTCTTTTCCTTTTTTTTAAAAAGAGTGAGTACAACTTCCCTCCTCTTATTGATTTCTTGAAAAGTTTCTTATGTGTTGAATTTTCTTGCCTATTCCCTACCCCAGGGCATTTTTTGAGTGCCTGTGTCATTTACAACCGTGCAGTCCTTGTGACTATATAAGCAACCATTGGCACTGGGTTTAAAGGTGCTGTTTTTGGAGACAGCCACAAGGCGGCAGCATTATTACGTTCTCAAGTCTTGTTACTAGGACAACAGAGTCTTCCTGGAGGTAGTGTTCCGAGCTTTTAAATTAGAGTGCAATGTGCTGGGACAAGCCCCCAGAAGTTTATGTCTCCTTACTTATGTTTGTTTTTTAAATTTAATTTGTATTTTTTATCGGAGTAAATTTGATTAGAGTGTTTTGATTGTCTGGCTGTACAGAATCTGTTCAATGATTCATACATATGTCTGTTCATCTTCGGATCCTGTTACCATGTATGTGATTACAGAATGTATATTTTGAAGGTATTGGTGATTATATAATTCATATCATTTATATGTTATATGTTTATATACATTTAACTTATATTAGTATATGTATGTTAACCCCATACTCCTAATTTACCCATCCCCCCACCTTTCATTTTGGCTAACCATTAGTTTATTTGATAAGTCTGTGAGTGTCTTTTTCAGTGGAAATATGTTCATTGGTAGCAATCTTAGGATAACATGTATAAATGATATCATAGGATATTTGTCATACCCTTTTGACTTACTTAACCTTATATGATTATTTCTAGGCTCAACTGTAGTCCTGAAAACGGCATTGTTCATTTTTTTCCCGAGGCTACTATTCCATTTGGTACGTATCCCACTTCGTCTTTGTCCATTCATCTGTTTATGGACCTTTTTTTTTGCTTCCATGTCTTGGCTATTTCAGTATTGTTGCAGTGCACATTTGCCTGCCTCTGTCTTTCCGATTCCGGTGGTCTTAGGTTATAGGCCCAAAATGTGCCCTGCCGCATCATATGGTAGCTCAATGTTTACCTTTTCAAGCAGCTCGATTCAGTTTGCGTTACTGCTGTTACCACTTTACATCCCACCAGCAGCTAGAAGGTACACAGTTCTCTAAAACCCCTTCAGCATTTATAGTTTGTAGACTTTTTGCTGATGGTCATGACTGGTGTGAGCTGAAACCTTTTTGGAGGTTGGATACGCATGTGGCTAATAATTCCTTATGCTGAGCTTTAGGCATGTCCTATTTTTTCTTTTCCTTTTTTTTAAAATGAGTGAGTACAACTTCCCTCCTCTTATTGATTTCTTGAAAAGTTTCTTATGTGTTGAATTTTCTTGCCTATTCCCTACCCCAGGGCATTTGTTGAGTGCCTGTGTCATTTACAACCGTGCAGTCCTTGTGACCATATAAGCAACCATTGGCACTGGGTTTAAAGGTGCTGTTTTTGGAGACAGCCACAAGGCGGCAGCATTATTACGTTCTCAAGTCTTGTTACTAGGACAACAGAGTCTTCCTGGAGGTAGTGTTCCGAGCTTTTAAATTAGAGTGCAATGTGCTGGGACAAGCCCCCAGAAGTTTATGTCTCCTTACTTATGTTTGTTTTTTAAATTTAATTTGTATTTTTTATCGGAGTAAATTTGATTAGAGTGTTTTGATTGTCTGGCTGTACAGAATCTGTTCAATGATTCATACATATATCTGTTCATCTTCGGAACCTGTTAGCATGTATGTGATTACAGAATGTATATTTTAAAGGTATTGGTGATTATATAATTTATATATTTCATATGTTATATGTTTATATACATTTAACATACATTAGTATATGTATTTTAACCCCATTGTCCTAATTTACCCATCCTCCCACCTTTCATTTTGGCTAGCAATTAGTTTATTTGATAAGTCTGTGAGTGTCTTTTTCTGTGGAAATATGTTCATTGGTAGCAATCTTAGGATAACATGTATAAATGATGTCATAGGATATTTGTCATACCCTTTTGACTTACTTAACCTTATATGATTATTTCTAGGCTCAACTGTAGTCCTGAAAACGGCATTGTTCATTTTTTTCCCGAGGCTACTATTCCATTTGGTACGTATCCCACTTCGTCTTTGTCCATTCATCTGTTTATGGACCTTTTTTTTTGCTTCCATGTCTTGGCTATTTCAGTATTGTTGCAGTGCACATTTGCCTGCCTCTGTCTTTCCGATTCCGGTGGTCTTAGGTTATAGGCCCAAAATGTGCCCTGCCGCATCATATGGTAGCTCAATGTTTACCTTTTCAAGCAGCTCGATTCAGTTTGTGTTACTGCTGTTACCACTTTACATCCCACCAGCAGCTAGAAGGTACACAGTTCTCTAAAACCCCTTCAGCATTTATAGTTTGTAGACTTTTTGCTGATGGTCATGACTGGTGTGAGCTGAAACCTTTTTGGAGGTTGGATACGCATGTGGCTAATAATTCCTTATGCTGAGCTTTAGGCATGTCCTTTTTTTCTTTTCCTTTTTTTTTAAAGAGTGACTACAACTTCCCTCCTCTTATTGACTTCTTGAAAATTTCTCATGTGTTGAATTTTCTTGCCAATTCCATACCCCAGGGCATTTTTTGAGGGCCTGTGTCTTTTACAGCCCTGCAGTCCTTGTGACTATATAAGCAACCATTGGCACTGGGTTTAAAGCTACTGTTGTGGGAAGCAGCCACAAGGCGGCAGCATTATTACGTTCTCAAGTCTTGTTACTAGGACAACACAGTCTTCCTGGAGGTAGTGTTCCGAGCTTGTAAATTAGAGTGCAATGTGCTGGGACAAGCCCCCAGAAGTTTATGTCTCCTAACTTATGTTTGTTTTTTAAATTTAATTTCTATTATCGGAGTAAATTTGATTAGAGTGTTGTGGTTTTCTGGCTGTACAGAATCTGCTCAATGATTCATACATATGTCTGTTCATCTTCGAACCTGTTAGCATGTATGTGATTACAGAATGTATATTTTAAAGGTATTGGTGATTATATAATTTATATATTTCATATGTTATATGTTTATATACATTTAACATACATTAGTATATGTATTTTAACCCCATTGTCCTAATTTACCCATCCTCCCACCTTTCATTTTGGCTAGCCATTAGTTTATTTGATAAGTCTGTGAGTGTCTCTTTCTGTGGAAATATGTTCATTGGTAGCAATCTTAGGATAACATGTATAAATGATGTCATAGGATATTTGTCATACCCTTTTGACTTACTTAACCTTATATGATTATTTCTAGGCTCAACTGTAGTCCTGAAAACGGCATTGTTCATTTTTTCCCGAGGCTACTATTCCATTTGGTACGTATCCCACTTCGTCTTTGTCCATTCATCTGTTTATGGACCTTTTTTTTTTGCTTCCATGTCTTTGCTATTTCAGTATTGTTGCAGTGCACATTTGCCTGCCTCTGTCTTTCCGATTCTGGTGGTCTTAGGTTATAGGCCCAAAAGGTGCCCTGCCGCATCATATGGTAGCTCAATTTTTACGTTTTCAAGCAGCTCGATTCAGTTTGCATTAGTGCTGTTACGACTTTATATCCCACCAGCAGCTAGAAGGTACACACTTCTCTAAAACCCCTTCAGCATTTATAGTTTGTATACTTTTTGCTGATGGTCATGACTGGTGTGAGCTGAAACCTTTTTGGAGGTTGGATACGCATGTGGCTAATAATTCCTTATGCTGAGCTTTAGGCATGTCCTATTTTTTCTTTTCCTTTTTTTTAAAATGAGTGAGTACAACTTCCCTCCTCTTATTGATTTCTTGAAAAGTTTCTTATGTGTTGAATTTTCTTGCCTATTCCCTACCCCAGGGCATTTTTTGAGTGCCTGTGTCATTTACAACCGTGCAGTCCTTGTGACTATATAAGCAACCATTGGCACTGGGTTTAAAGGTGCTGTTTTTGGAGACAGCCACAAGGCGGCAGCATTATTACGTTCTCAAGTCTTGTTACTAGGACAACAGAGTCTTCCTGGAGGTAGTGTTCCGAGCTTTTAAATTAGAGTGGAATGTGCTGGGACAAGCCCCCAGAAGTTTATGTCTCCTAACTTATGTTTGCTTTTTAAATTTAATTTCTATTTCTTATCAGAGTCAGTTTGCTTAGAGTGTTTTGATTGTCTGGCTGTACAGAATCTGCTCAATGATTCATACATATGTCTGTTCATCTTCGGATCCTGCTACCATGTACGTGATTACAGAATGTATATTTTTGAAGCTATTGGTGATGATATAATGCATATAGTTTATATGTGATATGTTTATATACATTTAACATACATTAGTATATGTATGTTAACCCCATTGTCCTAATTTACCCATCCTCCCACCTTTCATTTTGGCTAACCATTAGTTTATTTGATAAGTCTGTGAGTGTCTTTTTCTGTGGAAATATGTTCATTGGTAGCAATCTTAGGATAACATGTATTAATGATATCATAGGGTATTTGTCATACCCTTTTGACTTACTTAACCTTATATGATTATTTCTAGGCTCAACTCTAGTCCTGAAAACGGCATTGTTCATTTTTTTTCAGAGGCTTCTATTCCATTTGGTATGTGTACCATTTCGTCTTTGTCCATTCATCTGTTTATGGACCTTTTTTTTGCTTCCATGTCTTGGCTATTTCAATATTGTTGCAGTGCACATTTGCCTGCCTCTGTCTTTCCGAATCCAGTTGTCTTAGGTTATAGGCCCAAAATGTGCCCTGCCGCATCATATGGTAGCTCAATGTTTACCTTTTCATGCAGCTCGATTCAGTTTGCGTTACTGCTGTTACCACTTTACATCCCACCAGCAGCTAGAAGGTACACAGTTCTCTAAAACCCCTTCAGCATTTATAGTTTGTAGACTTTTTGCTGATGGTCATGACTGGTGTGAGCTGAAACCTTTTTGGAGGTTGGATACGCATGTGGCTAATAATTCCTTATGCTGAGCTTTAGGCATGTCCTTTTTTTCTTTTCCTTTTTTTTTAAAGAGTGACTACAACTTCCCTCCTCTTATTGACTTCTTGAAAATTTCTCATGTGTTGAATTTTCTTGCCAATTCCATACCCCAGGGCATTTTTTGAGGGCCTGTGTCTTTTACAGCCCTGCAGTCCTTGTGACTATATAAGCAACCATTGGCACTGGGTTTACAGCTACTGTTGTGGGAAGCAGCCACAAGGCGGCAGCATTATTACGTTCTCAAGTCTTGTTACTAGGACAACACAGTCTTCCTGGAGGTAGTGTTCCGAGCTTGTAAATTAGAGTGCAATGTGCTGGGACAAGCCCCCAGAAGTTTATGTCTCCTAACTTATGTTTGTTTTTTAAATTTAATTTCTATTTCTTATCGGAGTAAATTTGATTAGAGTGTTGTGGTTTTCTGGCTGTACAGAATCTGCTCAATGATTCATACATATGTCTGTTCATCTTCGAATCTGTTAGCATGTATGTGATTACAGAATGTATATTTTAAAGGTATTGGTGATTATATAATTTATATATTTCATATGTTATATGTTTATATACATTTAACATACATTAGTATATGTATTTTAACCCCATAGTCCTAATTTACCCATCCTCCCACCTTTCATTTTGGCTAGCCATTAGTTTATTTGATAAGTCTGTGAGTGTCTTTTTCTGTGGAAATATGTTCATTGGTAGCAATCTTAGGATAACATGTATAAATGATGTCATAGGATATTTGTCATACCCTTTTGACTTACTTAACCTTATATGATTATTTCTAGGCTCAACTGTAGTCCTGAAAACGGCATTGTTCATTTTTTTCCCGAGGCTACTATTCCATTTGGTACGTATCCCACTTCGTCTTTGTCCATTCATCTGTTTATGGACCTTTTTTTTTGCTTCCATGTCTTGGCTATTTCAATATTGTTGCAATGCACATTTGCCTGCCTCTCTCTTTCCGAATCTGGTGGTCTTAGGTTATAGGCCCAAAAGGTGCCCTGCCGCACCATATGGTAACTCAATTTTTACCTTTTCAAGCAGCTCGATTCAGTTTGCGTTACTGCTGTTACCACTTTACATCCCACCAGCAGCTAGAAGGTACACACTTCTCTAAAACCCCTTCAGCATTTATTGTTTGTAGACTTTTTGCTGATGGTCATGACTGGAGTGAGCTGAAACCTTTTTGAATTTGAATTTGCATGTGGCTAATAATTCCTTATACTGAGCTTTAGGCATGTCCTTTTTTTCTTTTCCTTTTTTTTTTAAAGAGTGAGTACAACTTCCCTCCTCTTATTGACTTCTTGGAAATTTCTCATGTGTTGAATGTTCTTGCCAATTCCCTACCCCAGGTCATATTTTGAGGGCTTGTGTCATTTACAGCCCTGCAGTCCTTGTGACTATATAAGCAATCATTGGCACTGGGTTTAAAGTGCTGTTGTGGGAAGCAGCCACAAGGCGGCAGCATTATTGCATTCTCAAGTCTTGTTACTAGGAGAACAGAGTCTTCCTGGAGGTAGTGTTCTGAGCTTGTAAATTAGAGTGCAATATGCTGGGACAAGCCTCCAGAAGTTTATGTCTCCTAACTTATGTTTTTTTTTTAAATTTAATTTCTATTTCTTATCGGAGTAAATTTGATTTGAGTGTTGTGGTTTTCTGGCTGTACAGAATCTGCTCAATGATTCATACATATGTCTGTTCATCTTCGAACCTGTTAGCATGTATGTGATTACAGAATGTATATTTTAAAGGTATTGGTGATTATATAATTTATATATTTCATATGTTATATGTTTATATACATTTAACATACATTAGTATATGTATTTTAACCCCATAGTCCTAATTTACCCATCCTCCCACCTTTCATTTTGGTAGCCATTAGTTTATTTGATAAGTCTGTGAGTGTCTTTTTCTGTGGAAATATGTTCATTGGTAGCAATCTTAGGATAACATGTATAAATGATGTCCTAGGATATTTGTCATACCCTTTTGACTTACTTAACCTTATATGATTATTTCTAGGCTCAACTGTAGTCCTGAAAACGGCATTGTTCATTTTTTTTCCGAGGCTACTATTCCATTTGGTACGTATCCCACTTCGTCTTTGTCCATTCATCTGTTTATGGACCTTTTTTTTGCTTCCATGTCTTGGCTATTTCAATATTGTTGCAATGCACATTTGCCTGCCTCTCTCTTTCCGAATCTGGTGGTCTTAGGTTATAGGCCCAAAAGGTGCCCTGCCGCATCATATGGTTGCTCAATTTTTACCTTTTCAAGCAGCTCCATTCAGTTTGCGTTAGTGCTGTTGCCACTTTACATCCCACCAGCAGCTAGAAGGTACACAGATCTCTAAAACCCCTTCAGCATTTATAGTTTGTAGACATTTTGCTGATGGTAATGACTGGTGTGAGCTGAAACCTTTTTGAATTTGAATTTGTATGTGGCTAATAATTCCTTATACTAAGCTTTAGGTATGTCCTTTTTTTTCTTTTCCTTTTTTTTTTTAAAGAGTGAGTACAACTCCCCTCCTCTTATTGACTTCTTGAAAAATTTCTCATGTGTTGGATTTTCTTGCCTATTCCCTACCCCAGGGCAATTTTTGAGGGCCTGTGTCATTTACAGCCCTGCAGTCCTTGTGACTATATAAGCAACCATTGTCACTGGGTTTAAAGCTGCTGTTTTGGGAGACAGCCACAAGGCGGCAGCATTATTACGTTCTCAAGTCTTGTTACTAGGACAACAGAGTCTTCCTGGAGGTAGTGTTCCGAGCTTGTAAATTAGAGTGCAATGTGCTGGGACAAGCCCCCAGAAGTTTATGTCTCCTTACTTATGTTTGTTTTTTAAATTTAATTTGTCTTTCTTATCGGAGTAAATTTGATTAGAGTGTTTTGATTGTCTGGCTGTACAGAATCTGCTCAATGATTCACACATATGTCTGTTCATCTTCGGATCCTGTTACCATGTATGTGATTACAGAATGTATATTTTGAAGGTATTGGTGATTATATAATTCATATCATTTATATGTTATATGTTTATATACATTTAACTTATATTAGTATATGTATGTTAACCCCATACTCCTAATTTACCCATCCCCCCACCTTTCATTTTGGCTAACCATTAGTTTATTTGATAAGTCTGTGAGTGTCTTTTTCAGTGGAAATATGTTCATTGGTAGCAATCTTAGGATAACATGTATAAATGATATCATAGGATATTTGTCATACCCTTTTGACTTACTTAACCTTATATGATTATTTCTAGGCTCAACTGTAGTCCTGAAAACGGCATTGTTCATTTTTTTCCCGAGGCTACTATTCCATTTGGTACGTATCCCACTTCGTCTTTGTCCATTCATCTGTTTATGGACCTTTTTTTTTGCTTCCATGTCTTGGCTATTTCAGTATTGTTGCAGTGCACATTTGCCTGCCTCTGTCTTTCCGATTCCGGTGGTCTTAGGTTATAGGCCCAAAATGTGCCCTGCCGCATCATATGGTAGCTCAATGTTTACCTTTTCAAGCAGCTCGATTCAGTTTGCGTTACTGCTGTTACCACTTTACATCCCACCAGCAGCTAGAAGGTACACAGTTCTCTAAAACCCCTTCAGCATTTATAGTTTGTAGACTTTTTGCTGATGGTCATGACTGGTGTGAGCTGAAACCTTTTTGGAGGTTGGATACGCATGTGGCTAATAATTCCTTATGCTGAGCTTTAGGCATGTCCTATTTTTTCTTTTCCTTTTTTTTAAAATGAGTGAGTACAACTTCCCTCCTCTTATTGATTTCTTGAAAAGTTTCTTATGTGTTGAATTTTCTTGCCTATTCCCTACCCCAGGGCATTTGTTGAGTGCCTGTGTCATTTACAACCGTGCAGTCCTTGTGACCATATAAGCAACCATTGGCACTGGGTTTAAAGGTGCTGTTTTTGGAGACAGCCACAAGGCGGCAGCATTATTACGTTCTCAAGTCTTGTTACTAGGACAACAGAGTCTTCCTGGAGGTAGTGTTCCGAGCTTTTAAATTAGAGTGCAATGTGCTGGGACAAGCCCCCAGAAGTTTATGTCTCCTTACTTATGTTTGTTTTTTAAATTTAATTTGTATTTTTTATCGGAGTAAATTTGATTAGAGTGTTTTGATTGTCTGGCTGTACAGAATCTGTTCAATGATTCATACATATATCTGTTCATCTTCGGAACCTGTTAGCATGTATGTGATTACAGAATGTATATTTTAAAGGTATTGGTGATTATATAATTTATATATTTCATATGTTATATGTTTATATACATTTAACATACATTAGTATATGTATTTTAACCCCATTGTCCTAATTTACCCATCCTCCCACCTTTCATTTTGGCTAGCAATTAGTTTATTTGATAAGTCTGTGAGTGTCTTTTTCTGTGGAAATATGTTCATTGGTAGCAATCTTAGGATAACATGTATAAATGATGTCATAGGATATTTGTCATACCCTTTTGACTTACTTAACCTTATATGATTATTTCTAGGCTCAACTGTAGTCCTGAAAACGGCATTGTTCATTTTTTTCCCGAGGCTACTATTCCATTTGGTACGTATCCCACTTCGTCTTTGTCCATTCATCTGTTTATGGACCTTTTTTTTTGCTTCCATGTCTTGGCTATTTCAGTATTGTTGCAGTGCACATTTGCCTGCCTCTGTCTTTCCGATTCCGGTGGTCTTAGGTTATAGGCCCAAAATGTGCCCTGCCGCATCATATGGTAGCTCAATGTTTACCTTTTCAAGCAGCTCGATTCAGTTTGTGTTACTGCTGTTACCACTTTACATCCCACCAGCAGCTAGAAGGTACACAGTTCTCTAAAACCCCTTCAGCATTTATAGTTTGTAGACTTTTTGCTGATGGTCATGACTGGTGTGAGCTGAAACCTTTTTGGAGGTTGGATACGCATGTGGCTAATAATTCCTTATGCTGAGCTTTAGGCATGTCCTTTTTTTCTTTTCCTTTTTTTTTAAAGAGTGACTACAACTTCCCTCCTCTTATTGACTTCTTGAAAATTTCTCATGTGTTGAATTTTCTTGCCAATTCCATACCCCAGGGCATTTTTTGAGGGCCTGTGTCTTTTACAGCCCTGCAGTCCTTGTGACTATATAAGCAACCATTGGCACTGGGTTTAAAGCTACTGTTGTGGGAAGCAGCCACAAGGCGGCAGCATTATTACGTTCTCAAGTCTTGTTACTAGGACAACACAGTCTTCCTGGAGGTAGTGTTCCGAGCTTGTAAATTAGAGTGCAATGTGCTGGGACAAGCCCCCAGAAGTTTATGTCTCCTAACTTATGTTTGTTTTTTAAATTTAATTTCTATTATCGGAGTAAATTTGATTAGAGTGTTGTGGTTTTCTGGCTGTACAGAATCTGCTCAATGATTCATACATATGTCTGTTCATCTTCGAACCTGTTAGCATGTATGTGATTACAGAATGTATATTTTAAAGGTATTGGTGATTATATAATTTATATATTTCATATGTTATATGTTTATATACATTTAACATACATTAGTATATGTATTTTAACCCCATAGTCCTAATTTACCCATCCTCCCACCTTTCATTTTGGTAGCCATTAGTTTATTTGATAAGTCTGTGAGTGTCTTTTTCTGTGGAAATATGTTCATTGGTAGCAATCTTAGGATAACATGTATAAATGATGTCCTAGGATATTTGTCATACCCTTTTGACTTACTTAACCTTATATGATTATTTCTAGGCTCAACTGTAGTCCTGAAAACGGCATTGTTCATTTTTTTTCCGAGGCTACTATTCCATTTGGTACGTATCCCACTTCGTCTTTGTCCATTCATCTGTTTATGGACCTTGTTTTTGCTTCCATGTCTTGGCTATTTCAATATTGTTGCAATGCACATTTGCCTGCCTCTCTCTTTCCGAATCTGGTGGTCTTAGGTTATAGGCCCAAAAGGTGCCCTGCCGCATCATATGGTAGCTCAATTTTTACCTTTTCAAGCAGCTCCATTCAGTTTGCGTTAGTGCTGTTGCCACTTTACATCCCACCAGCAGCTAGAAGGTACACAGATCTCTAAAACCCCTTCAGCATTTATAGTTTGTAGACATTTTGCTGATGGTAATGACTGGTGTGAGCTGAAACCTTTTTGAATTTGAATTTGTATGTGGCTAATAATTCCTTATACTAAGCTTTAGGTATGTCCTTTTTTTTCTTTTCCTTTTTTTTTTTAAAGAGTGAGTACAACTCCCCTCCTCTTATTGACTTCTTGAAAAATTTCTCATGTGTTGGATTTTCTTGCCTATTCCCTACCCCAGGGCAATTTTTGAGGGCCTGTGTCATTTACAGCCCTGCAGTCCTTGTGACTATATAAGCAACCATTGTCACTGGGTTTAAAGCTGCTGTTTTGGGAGACAGCCACAAGGCGGCAGCATTATTACGTTCTCAAGTCTTGTTACTAGGACAACAGAGTCTTCCTGGAGGTAGTGTTCCGAGCTTGTAAATTAGAGTGCAATGTGCTGGGACAAGCCCCCAGAAGTTTATGTCTCCTTACTTATGTTTGTTTTTTAAATTTAATTTGTCTTTCTTATCGGAGTAAATTTGATTAGAGTGTTTTGATTGTCTGGCTGTACAGAATCTGCTCAATGATTCACACATATGTCTGTTCATCTTCGGATCCTGTTACCATGTATGTGATTACAGAATGTATATTTTGAAGGTATTGGTGAATATATAATTCATATCATTTATATGTTATATGTTTATATACATTTAACTTACATTAGTATATGTATGTTAACCCCATAGTCCTAATTTACCCATGCTCCCACCTTTCATTTTGGCTAACCATTAGTTTATTTGGTAAGTCTGTGAGTGTCTTTTTCTGTGGAAATATGTTCATTGGTAGCAATCTTAGGAAAACTTGTATAAATAATATCATAGGATATTTGTAATACCCTTTTGTCTTACTTAACCTTATATGATTATTTCTAGTCTCAACTCTATTCCTGAAAACGGCATTGTTCATTTTTTTCCTGAGGCTACTCTTCCATTCTGTGCATATACCACTTCTTCTTTGTCCATTCACCTGTTTATGGACCTTTTTTTTCCTTCCATGTCTTTGCTATTTCAGTATTGTTGCAGTGCACATTTGCCTGCCTCTGTCTTTCCGATTCTGGTGGTCTTAGGTTATAGGCCCAAAAGGTGCCCTGCCGCATCATATTGTAGCTCAATTTTTACGTTTTCAAGCAGCTCGATTCAGTTTGCATTAGTGCTGTTACGACTTTATAACCCACCAGCAGCTAGAAGGTACACACTTCTCTAAAACCCCTTCAGCATTTATAGTTTGTAGACTTTTTGCTGATGGTCATGACTGGTGTGAGCTGAAACCTTTTTGGAGGTTGGATACGCATGTGGCTAATAATTCCTTATGCTGAGCTTTAGGCATGTCCTATTTTTTCTTTTCCTTTTTTTTAAAAAGAGTGAGTACAACTTCCCTCCTCTTATTGATTTCTTGAAAAGTTTCTTATGTGTTGAATTTTCTTGCCTATTCCCTACCCCAGGGCATTTTTTGAGTGCCTGTGTCATTTACAACCGTGCAGTCCTTGTGACTATATAAGCAACCATTGGCACTGGGTTTAAAGGTGCTGTTTTTGGAGACAGCCACAAGGCGGCAGCATTATTACGTTCTCAAGTCTTGTTACTAGGACAACAGAGTCTTCCTGGAGGTAGTGTTCCGAGCTTTTAAATTAGAGTGCAATGTGCTGGGACAAGCCCCCAGAAGTTTATGTCTCCTTACTTATGTTTGTTTTTTAAATTTAATTTGTATTTTTTATCGGAGTAAATTTGATTAGAGTGTTTTGATTGTCTGGCTGTACAGAATCTGTTCAATGATTCATACATATGTCTGTTCATCTTCGGATCCTGTTACCATGTATGTGATTACAGAATGTATATTTTGAAGGTATTGGTGATTATATAATTCATATCATTTATATGTTATATGTTTATATACATTTAACTTATATTAGTATATGTATGTTAACCCCATACTCCTAATTTACCCATCCCCCCACCTTTCATTTTGGCTAACCATTAGTTTATTTGATAAGTCTGTGAGTGTCTTTTTCAGTGGAAATATGTTCATTGGTAGCAATCTTAGGATAACATGTATAAATGATATCATAGGATATTTGTCATACCCTTTTGACTTACTTAACCTTATATGATTATTTCTAGGCTCAACTGTAGTCCTGAAAACGGCATTGTTCATTTTTTTCCCGAGGCTACTATTCCATTTGGTACGTATCCCACTTCGTCTTTGTCCATTCATCTGTTTATGGACCTTTTTTTTTGCTTCCATGTCTTGGCTATTTCAGTATTGTTGCAGTGCACATTTGCCTGCCTCTGTCTTTCCGATTCCGGTGGTCTTAGGTTATAGGCCCAAAATGTGCCCTGCCGCATCATATGGTAGCTCAATGTTTACCTTTTCAAGCAGCTCGATTCAGTTTGCGTTACTGCTGTTACCACTTTACATCCCACCAGCAGCTAGAAGGTACACAGTTCTCTAAAACCCCTTCAGCATTTATAGTTTGTAGACTTTTTGCTGATGGTCATGACTGGTGTGAGCTGAAACCTTTTTGGAGGTTGGATACGCATGTGGCTAATAATTCCTTATGCTGAGCTTTAGGCATGTCCTATTTTTTCTTTTCCTTTTTTTTAAAATGAGTGAGTACAACTTCCCTCCTCTTATTGATTTCTTGAAAAGTTTCTTATGTGTTGAATTTTCTTGCCTATTCCCTACCCCAGGGCATTTGTTGAGTGCCTGTGTCATTTACAACCGTGCAGTCCTTGTGACCATATAAGCAACCATTGGCACTGGGTTTAAAGGTGCTGTTTTTGGAGACAGCCACAAGGCGGCAGCATTATTACGTTCTCAAGTCTTGTTACTAGGACAACAGAGTCTTCCTGGAGGTAGTGTTCCGAGCTTTTAAATTAGAGTGCAATGTGCTGGGACAAGCCCCCAGAAGTTTATGTCTCCTTACTTATGTTTGTTTTTTAAATTTAATTTGTATTTTTTATCGGAGTAAATTTGATTAGAGTGTTTTGATTGTCTGGCTGTACAGAATCTGTTCAATGATTCATACATATATCTGTTCATCTTCGGAACCTGTTAGCATGTATGTGATTACAGAATGTATATTTTAAAGGTATTGGTGATTATATAATTTATATATTTCATATGTTATATGTTTATATACATTTAACATACATTAGTATATGTATTTTAACCCCATTGTCCTAATTTACCCATCCTCCCACCTTTCATTTTGGCTAGCAATTAGTTTATTTGATAAGTCTGTGAGTGTCTTTTTCTGTGGAAATATGTTCATTGGTAGCAATCTTAGGATAACATGTATAAATGATGTCATAGGATATTTGTCATACCCTTTTGACTTACTTAACCTTATATGATTATTTCTAGGCTCAACTGTAGTCCTGAAAACGGCATTGTTCATTTTTTTCCCGAGGCTACTATTCCATTTGGTACGTATCCCACTTCGTCTTTGTCCATTCATCTGTTTATGGACCTTTTTTTTTGCTTCCATGTCTTGGCTATTTCAGTATTGTTGCAGTGCACATTTGCCTGCCTCTGTCTTTCCGATTCCGGTGGTCTTAGGTTATAGGCCCAAAATGTGCCCTGCCGCATCATATGGTAGCTCAATGTTTACCTTTTCAAGCAGCTCGATTCAGTTTGTGTTACTGCTGTTACCACTTTACATCCCACCAGCAGCTAGAAGGTACACAGTTCTCTAAAACCCCTTCAGCATTTATAGTTTGTAGACTTTTTGCTGATGGTCATGACTGGTGTGAGCTGAAACCTTTTTGGAGGTTGGATACGCATGTGGCTAATAATTCCTTATGCTGAGCTTTAGGCATGTCCTTTTTTTCTTTTCCTTTTTTTTTAAAGAGTGACTACAACTTCCCTCCTCTTATTGACTTCTTGAAAATTTCTCATGTGTTGAATTTTCTTGCCAATTCCATACCCCAGGGCATTTTTTGAGGGCCTGTGTCTTTTACAGCCCTGCAGTCCTTGTGACTATATAAGCAACCATTGGCACTGGGTTTAAAGCTACTGTTGTGGGAAGCAGCCACAAGGCGGCAGCATTATTACGTTCTCAAGTCTTGTTACTAGGACAACACAGTCTTCCTGGAGGTAGTGTTCCGAGCTTGTAAATTAGAGTGCAATGTGCTGGGACAAGCCCCCAGAAGTTTATGTCTCCTAACTTATGTTTGTTTTTTAAATTTAATTTCTATTATCGGAGTAAATTTGATTAGAGTGTTGTGGTTTTCTGGCTGTACAGAATCTGCTCAATGATTCATACATATGTCTGTTCATCTTCGAACCTGTTAGCATGTATGTGATTACAGAATGTATATTTTAAAGGTATTGGTGATTATATAATTTATATATTTCATATGTTATATGTTTATATACATTTAACATACATTAGTATATGTATTTTAACCCCATTGTCCTAATTTACCCATCCTCCCACCTTTCATTTTGGCTAGCCATTAGTTTATTTGATAAGTCTGTGAGTGTCTCTTTCTGTGGAAATATGTTCATTGGTAGCAATCTTAGGATAACATGTATAAATGATGTCATAGGATATTTGTCATACCCTTTTGACTTACTTAACCTTATATGATTATTTCTAGGCTCAACTGTAGTCCTGAAAACGGCATTGTTCATTTTTTCCCGAGGCTACTATTCCATTTGGTACGTATCCCACTTCGTCTTTGTCCATTCATCTGTTTATGGACCTTTTTTTTTTGCTTCCATGTCTTTGCTATTTCAGTATTGTTGCAGTGCACATTTGCCTGCCTCTGTCTTTCCGATTCTGGTGGTCTTAGGTTATAGGCCCAAAAGGTGCCCTGCCGCATCATATGGTAGCTCAATTTTTACGTTTTCAAGCAGCTCGATTCAGTTTGCATTAGTGCTGTTACGACTTTATATCCCACCAGCAGCTAGAAGGTACACACTTCTCTAAAACCCCTTCAGCATTTATAGTTTGTATACTTTTTGCTGATGGTCATGACTGGTGTGAGCTGAAACCTTTTTGGAGGTTGGATACGCATGTGGCTAATAATTCCTTATGCTGAGCTTTAGGCATGTCCTATTTTTTCTTTTCCTTTTTTTTAAAATGAGTGAGTACAACTTCCCTCCTCTTATTGATTTCTTGAAAAGTTTCTTATGTGTTGAATTTTCTTGCCTATTCCCTACCCCAGGGCATTTTTTGAGTGCCTGTGTCATTTACAACCGTGCAGTCCTTGTGACTATATAAGCAACCATTGGCACTGGGTTTAAAGGTGCTGTTTTTGGAGACAGCCACAAGGCGGCAGCATTATTACGTTCTCAAGTCTTGTTACTAGGACAACAGAGTCTTCCTGGAGGTAGTGTTCCGAGCTTTTAAATTAGAGTGGAATGTGCTGGGACAAGCCCCCAGAAGTTTATGTCTCCTAACTTATGTTTGCTTTTTAAATTTAATTTCTATTTCTTATCAGAGTCAGTTTGCTTAGAGTGTTTTGATTGTCTGGCTGTACAGAATCTGCTCAATGATTCATACATATGTCTGTTCATCTTCGGATCCTGCTACCATGTACGTGATTACAGAATGTATATTTTTGAAGCTATTGGTGATGATATAATGCATATAGTTTATATGTGATATGTTTATATACATTTAACATACATTAGTATATGTATGTTAACCCCATTGTCCTAATTTACCCATCCTCCCACCTTTCATTTTGGCTAACCATTAGTTTATTTGATAAGTCTGTGAGTGTCTTTTTCTGTGGAAATATGTTCATTGGTAGCAATCTTAGGATAACATGTATTAATGATATCATAGGGTATTTGTCATACCCTTTTGACTTACTTAACCTTATATGATTATTTCTAGGCTCAACTCTAGTCCTGAAAACGGCATTGTTCATTTTTTTTCAGAGGCTTCTATTCCATTTGGTATGTGTACCATTTCGTCTTTGTCCATTCATCTGTTTATGGACCTTTTTTTTGCTTCCATGTCTTGGCTATTTCAATATTGTTGCAGTGCACATTTGCCTGCCTCTGTCTTTCCGAATCCAGTTGTCTTAGGTTATAGGCCCAAAATGTGCCCTGCCGCATCATATGGTAGCTCAATGTTTACCTTTTCATGCAGCTCGATTCAGTTTGCGTTACTGCTGTTACCACTTTACATCCCACCAGCAGCTAGAAGGTACACAGTTCTCTAAAACCCCTTCAGCATTTATAGTTTGTAGACTTTTTGCTGATGGTCATGACTGGTGTGAGCTGAAACCTTTTTGGAGGTTGGATACGCATGTGGCTAATAATTCCTTATGCTGAGCTTTAGGCATGTCCTTTTTTTCTTTTCCTTTTTTTTTAAAGAGTGACTACAACTTCCCTCCTCTTATTGACTTCTTGAAAATTTCTCATGTGTTGAATTTTCTTGCCAATTCCATACCCCAGGGCATTTTTTGAGGGCCTGTGTCTTTTACAGCCCTGCAGTCCTTGTGACTATATAAGCAACCATTGGCACTGGGTTTACAGCTACTGTTGTGGGAAGCAGCCACAAGGCGGCAGCATTATTACGTTCTCAAGTCTTGTTACTAGGACAACACAGTCTTCCTGGAGGTAGTGTTCCGAGCTTGTAAATTAGAGTGCAATGTGCTGGGACAAGCCCCCAGAAGTTTATGTCTCCTAACTTATGTTTGTTTTTTAAATTTAATTTCTATTTCTTATCGGAGTAAATTTGATTAGAGTGTTGTGGTTTTCTGGCTGTACAGAATCTGCTCAATGATTCATACATATGTCTGTTCATCTTCGAATCTGTTAGCATGTATGTGATTACAGAATGTATATTTTAAAGGTATTGGTGATTATATAATTTATATATTTCATATGTTATATGTTTATATACATTTAACATACATTAGTATATGTATTTTAACCCCATAGTCCTAATTTACCCATCCTCCCACCTTTCATTTTGGCTAGCCATTAGTTTATTTGATAAGTCTGTGAGTGTCTTTTTCTGTGGAAATATGTTCATTGGTAGCAATCTTAGGATAACATGTATAAATGATGTCATAGGATATTTGTCATACCCTTTTGACTTACTTAACCTTATATGATTATTTCTAGGCTCAACTGTAGTCCTGAAAACGGCATTGTTCATTTTTTTCCCGAGGCTACTATTCCATTTGGTACGTATCCCACTTCGTCTTTGTCCATTCATCTGTTTATGGACCTTTTTTTTTGCTTCCATGTCTTGGCTATTTCAATATTGTTGCAATGCACATTTGCCTGCCTCTCTCTTTCCGAATCTGGTGGTCTTAGGTTATAGGCCCAAAAGGTGCCCTGCCGCACCATATGGTAACTCAATTTTTACCTTTTCAAGCAGCTCGATTCAGTTTGCGTTACTGCTGTTACCACTTTACATCCCACCAGCAGCTAGAAGGTACACACTTCTCTAAAACCCCTTCAGCATTTATTGTTTGTAGACTTTTTGCTGATGGTCATGACTGGAGTGAGCTGAAACCTTTTTGAATTTGAATTTGCATGTGGCTAATAATTCCTTATACTGAGCTTTAGGCATGTCCTTTTTTTCTTTTCCTTTTTTTTTTAAAGAGTGAGTACAACTTCCCTCCTCTTATTGACTTCTTGGAAATTTCTCATGTGTTGAATGTTCTTGCCAATTCCCTACCCCAGGTCATATTTTGAGGGCTTGTGTCATTTACAGCCCTGCAGTCCTTGTGACTATATAAGCAATCATTGGCACTGGGTTTAAAGTGCTGTTGTGGGAAGCAGCCACAAGGCGGCAGCATTATTGCATTCTCAAGTCTTGTTACTAGGAGAACAGAGTCTTCCTGGAGGTAGTGTTCTGAGCTTGTAAATTAGAGTGCAATATGCTGGGACAAGCCTCCAGAAGTTTATGTCTCCTAACTTATGTTTTTTTTTTAAATTTAATTTCTATTTCTTATCGGAGTAAATTTGATTTGAGTGTTGTGGTTTTCTGGCTGTACAGAATCTGCTCAATGATTCATACATATGTCTGTTCATCTTCGAACCTGTTAGCATGTATGTGATTACAGAATGTATATTTTAAAGGTATTGGTGATTATATAATTTATATATTTCATATGTTATATGTTTATATACATTTAACATACATTAGTATATGTATTTTAACCCCATAGTCCTAATTTACCCATCCTCCCACCTTTCATTTTGGTAGCCATTAGTTTATTTGATAAGTCTGTGAGTGTCTTTTTCTGTGGAAATATGTTCATTGGTAGCAATCTTAGGATAACATGTATAAATGATGTCCTAGGATATTTGTCATACCCTTTTGACTTACTTAACCTTATATGATTATTTCTAGGCTCAACTGTAGTCCTGAAAACGGCATTGTTCATTTTTTTTCCGAGGCTACTATTCCATTTGGTACGTATCCCACTTCGTCTTTGTCCATTCATCTGTTTATGGACCTTTTTTTTGCTTCCATGTCTTGGCTATTTCAATATTGTTGCAATGCACATTTGCCTGCCTCTCTCTTTCCGAATCTGGTGGTCTTAGGTTATAGGCCCAAAAGGTGCCCTGCCGCATCATATGGTTGCTCAATTTTTACCTTTTCAAGCAGCTCCATTCAGTTTGCGTTAGTGCTGTTGCCACTTTACATCCCACCAGCAGCTAGAAGGTACACAGATCTCTAAAACCCCTTCAGCATTTATAGTTTGTAGACATTTTGCTGATGGTAATGACTGGTGTGAGCTGAAACCTTTTTGAATTTGAATTTGTATGTGGCTAATAATTCCTTATACTAAGCTTTAGGTATGTCCTTTTTTTTCTTTTCCTTTTTTTTTTTAAAGAGTGAGTACAACTCCCCTCCTCTTATTGACTTCTTGAAAAATTTCTCATGTGTTGGATTTTCTTGCCTATTCCCTACCCCAGGGCAATTTTTGAGGGCCTGTGTCATTTACAGCCCTGCAGTCCTTGTGACTATATAAGCAACCATTGTCACTGGGTTTAAAGCTGCTGTTTTGGGAGACAGCCACAAGGCGGCAGCATTATTACGTTCTCAAGTCTTGTTACTAGGACAACAGAGTCTTCCTGGAGGTAGTGTTCCGAGCTTGTAAATTAGAGTGCAATGTGCTGGGACAAGCCCCCAGAAGTTTATGTCTCCTTACTTATGTTTGTTTTTTAAATTTAATTTGTCTTTCTTATCGGAGTAAATTTGATTAGAGTGTTTTGATTGTCTGGCTGTACAGAATCTGCTCAATGATTCACACATATGTCTGTTCATCTTCGGATCCTGTTACCATGTATGTGATTACAGAATGTATATTTTGAAGGTATTGGTGATTATATAATTCATATCATTTATATGTTATATGTTTATATACATTTAACTTATATTAGTATATGTATGTTAACCCCATACTCCTAATTTACCCATCCCCCCACCTTTCATTTTGGCTAACCATTAGTTTATTTGATAAGTCTGTGAGTGTCTTTTTCAGTGGAAATATGTTCATTGGTAGCAATCTTAGGATAACATGTATAAATGATATCATAGGATATTTGTCATACCCTTTTGACTTACTTAACCTTATATGATTATTTCTAGGCTCAACTGTAGTCCTGAAAACGGCATTGTTCATTTTTTTCCCGAGGCTACTATTCCATTTGGTACGTATCCCACTTCGTCTTTGTCCATTCATCTGTTTATGGACCTTTTTTTTTGCTTCCATGTCTTGGCTATTTCAGTATTGTTGCAGTGCACATTTGCCTGCCTCTGTCTTTCCGATTCCGGTGGTCTTAGGTTATAGGCCCAAAATGTGCCCTGCCGCATCATATGGTAGCTCAATGTTTACCTTTTCAAGCAGCTCGATTCAGTTTGCGTTACTGCTGTTACCACTTTACATCCCACCAGCAGCTAGAAGGTACACAGTTCTCTAAAACCCCTTCAGCATTTATAGTTTGTAGACTTTTTGCTGATGGTCATGACTGGTGTGAGCTGAAACCTTTTTGGAGGTTGGATACGCATGTGGCTAATAATTCCTTATGCTGAGCTTTAGGCATGTCCTATTTTTTCTTTTCCTTTTTTTTAAAATGAGTGAGTACAACTTCCCTCCTCTTATTGATTTCTTGAAAAGTTTCTTATGTGTTGAATTTTCTTGCCTATTCCCTACCCCAGGGCATTTGTTGAGTGCCTGTGTCATTTACAACCGTGCAGTCCTTGTGACCATATAAGCAACCATTGGCACTGGGTTTAAAGGTGCTGTTTTTGGAGACAGCCACAAGGCGGCAGCATTATTACGTTCTCAAGTCTTGTTACTAGGACAACAGAGTCTTCCTGGAGGTAGTGTTCCGAGCTTTTAAATTAGAGTGCAATGTGCTGGGACAAGCCCCCAGAAGTTTATGTCTCCTTACTTATGTTTGTTTTTTAAATTTAATTTGTATTTTTTATCGGAGTAAATTTGATTAGAGTGTTTTGATTGTCTGGCTGTACAGAATCTGTTCAATGATTCATACATATATCTGTTCATCTTCGGAACCTGTTAGCATGTATGTGATTACAGAATGTATATTTTAAAGGTATTGGTGATTATATAATTTATATATTTCATATGTTATATGTTTATATACATTTAACATACATTAGTATATGTATTTTAACCCCATTGTCCTAATTTACCCATCCTCCCACCTTTCATTTTGGCTAGCAATTAGTTTATTTGATAAGTCTGTGAGTGTCTTTTTCTGTGGAAATATGTTCATTGGTAGCAATCTTAGGATAACATGTATAAATGATGTCATAGGATATTTGTCATACCCTTTTGACTTACTTAACCTTATATGATTATTTCTAGGCTCAACTGTAGTCCTGAAAACGGCATTGTTCATTTTTTTCCCGAGGCTACTATTCCATTTGGTACGTATCCCACTTCGTCTTTGTCCATTCATCTGTTTATGGACCTTTTTTTTTGCTTCCATGTCTTGGCTATTTCAGTATTGTTGCAGTGCACATTTGCCTGCCTCTGTCTTTCCGATTCCGGTGGTCTTAGGTTATAGGCCCAAAATGTGCCCTGCCGCATCATATGGTAGCTCAATGTTTACCTTTTCAAGCAGCTCGATTCAGTTTGTGTTACTGCTGTTACCACTTTACATCCCACCAGCAGCTAGAAGGTACACAGTTCTCTA